>NC_081410.1:224203914-225513414 GCF_030272615.1 Cryptomeria japonica | reverse complement strand
TGACAGCTAAGTGAAGGTATGAAAACTTAATGATGAAAGAAGGAGAAGATATAGTAGGCTATTTTCATAAGGTTGACAATGTAGTGAATGAAATTAGAGAACTTAGAGGCACCTTGAATGATGAAAACATAACTGACAAAATCTTGATGACTCTACTAGTGAGTTACAGTGATAATATCTTAACTATTGAAGAAACCTATGAACTGAAAAAATTCACGAGAGAGCAGCTATTTGGTACCCTGACTACATTTGAAGTAAGGAAGTTTGGAAAGGACAATGACAAATCAGAGACAACATTGAATGCAACTGAAGATGATCAAGATGATGACGATAGCCCAGATGAGATGGAAGCAAATTTTGTGAGGAAACTAAAGAAAGGCACCAACAAGTACAAAGGTATGTTACCCTTTAAATATTTTTGATGTGGAAGGATTGGTCACATAGCTACAAGACGTCCAGAAAAAGGAACAAGACAAAAGTTTAGAGAAAATAAAGGAAAGTTCAATAAGAAATCCTATTACGTTAAGGATGATGCTGAGATTTCAGATGATGAGTCAGATTATGAATAAGGTGATTGTTTGTTTCTGGTAGAAAAGGATGCACCTAGGTTTGATATTTATAAGGTTGTTGCTACTACATTTCATGATAGAAGAGATAACAATGAATGGTTGATTGATAGTGGATGCTCAAATCATATGATTGGTGATAAAAGTAAGTTCATAAAGCTTGAAAAATATGATGGAGGTTCTATTAGGTTCAGAGATGATCAAATAACACAAATTGTTGGGATCGGTTCAATTACTTTTGATGGAAAGCATATCACTAACAATGTTTACTATGTGAAGGGTTTGCATCATAATATTTTGAGTGTTGGACAGATGTGCAAAAATGGATATAATGTTGTTTTTTCAAGACAATGGATGTGAGATCCAGAAGGAGTCCAGAATGATTATTGTGGCTAGAAGAAGGAAAATGGAAATATGTATTAGATGGAAGGAGCTATAAGAAATTGCTTTCTATCTCAACTTGATGAAATCTATTTATGGCATCAAAAGATGTGTTATATCAACTTTGATAATCTAGTGTAGATCAGTTTAAGGAGTGCAGTAAGAGATTTATCGAGATTGACCAAACCAGATAACAACATTTGCAAGGAATGTCAAGTAGGAAAGTGGACAAATAGAACATTCAAAGGAAAAGAGTATTCATCCACTAGATTATTAGATTTGGTACACACAAATCTATGTGGTCCAACCAGAACAAGGATCTTGCAAGGTGAGAGGTATTTCATGCTATTGATTGATGATTATTCTAGAATGACTTGGGTTACATTTTTAAGAGAAAAGTCTGAGGCATTAGAGAATTTCAATATATTCAAGATAAAAGTTGAGAATGAGGTTGATAGGAGAATCAAGTGTTTAAGGTATGAACAAGGAGGAGAATTTATTTTTGATAAGTTCAATGATTTTTGTGAGAAACATGGCATTAAAAGACAATTATATGATCCCCGAACACCACAACAAGATGATGTAGTGGGAAGAATGAACCAAACTATACAATAGGTAGCTAGAACTATGATGAAAGGAGTAGGATTATTGTAAGTCTACTAGAGAGAAGCAATTCACATAGCAACGTACACTCTTAACAAAATTCTATGACAAAAGAAATATGGGAAGCCATCTTATGAACTATGGCATGGTAGAACCCCAACAATGAAATATTTCAAAGCATTTGGAAGCAAGTGCTATATCCAGAGAGATGAGGATAATCTTGGAAAATTCGATAGCAAAGAAGATGAAGGCATATTATTAATCTATTCAATAAGGAGCAAGGCATACCGATGTTACAACAAAAGGCTAAATAAGATTGTTGAAAGTGCAAATGTGAAAGTTGATGAAAGTAATTCAAAAGAATCGGAGATATTGGTAGGATATGAATCTGATGAGTACAGTGATAAGAAAAAGGAAGAGGAAACCATAAGTGAAGAAAATATTGTTCAAGATGCTCCAACGTCTACATCCCAAACTCCAAGATACATTCAGAAGATCATATTATTAGAGATAAGAGTAAGGGTATCATCACAAGAAGCAAAGTAGCTAAAGAACAAATTTTGTTGTGTTTGTTATCTGAAACTGAGAAAAAATAGTAGAAGAATCTTGTAGTTATCATAATTGGATGAAAGAAACAAAAGAAGAGCTAGATTAGATTGAGAAAAATCAAACATGGGAATTAGTTAATAGATCGAAAGACAAGAATGTGATTGGAATTAAATGGGTATTCTAGAACAAACTGGATGAAGATGGAAAGATTGTAAGAAACAAAGCAAGGTTGGTTTAAAAAGGTTATAATTAGATTAAAGGTATTTATTTTTATGAGACTTATGCCCTGGTTTGTCAAATGGAGGCAATCAATATTTTCTTGGCATTTGCAACATTTCAGGATTTCAAGGTTTATCAAATGGATGTGAAATCAACATTCTTGAATGAAGAGTTGAAAGAAGAAGTTTATATTGAACAACCAGAAGGTTTTAGGTTAAAAGATGATCCTAATATTGTTTGGAGATTGAAGAAGGCCTTGTATGGACTAAAACAAGCCCCTAGAGATTGGTATGGAAGGTTAGACAACTATCTGGTTGATCAAGGATTTTAGAAAGGTTTGGTTGACATCAATCTATATTTTAATATTAATTCAAGTAAAATCTTAATTGTTGTAGTATATGTTGATGATATAATCTTTGGAGGAAATGAAGGTATGCGTGAAAGATTTTCTAATGAGATACAAAAGGAATTTGAGATGAGATGTCCATGATTGGTGAGTTAAATTTATTCCTTAGTTTGTAAGTTAATCAGAATGATAAAGGAATTTTCATCTCAGTCTAATTATATCAAGGAGCAATTAAAGCAGTTTAGGTTGGAAAACTCTAAACCGGTGTGTACACCTATGACCACCGGATGAAATTTAACCAAAGATGATAAATCTCCTAAGGTAGATGCAAGTCAATATAGATCAATGATTGGAGGACTATTATATCTAACTGCCACCATGCCAAATATCATGTATGTAGTTTTCTTGATAGCTATATTTCAGCAAGAACAGAAAGAATCACATGTTGTGGTAGTAAAAAGGATTTTCAGATACCTGAAAGGCACAAAAGAGTTTGGTTTGTGGTATCCAAGGAACTTAGATTTTACCCTGACAACTTATAGAAATGTAGACTAGGCTGCAATTATTGATGACAATAAAGTACAAGTGGAGGAGCACTCTTTCTTGGATCCTTGTTGGTTGCTTGGTCGAGTAAGAAGAAAGACTTTGTGTCCCTATCTATAGCTAAAGTAGAATACATTGTAACATATTCATGTTGCACACAAATTTTATAGATGAAGCAAACTTTGAAGGACATTGGTGTAAATTTTGATGACCCTATCTCAATCATGTGTGCCAATATCTGTGCAATAAATATTTCAAAGAATTTGGTACAACATTAAAAAATGAAGCATATATCTATTCAGTACCACTTATTGAGGGGAAAAGTGTTGAATAATGAAGTAAGACTTGAACATATATCTACAAAGGAGTATATTTCAGATATCTTCACTAAGTCATTGATCAAGGATACTTTTGAGTATCTCTGACAAAAGTTAGGGCTATTAACCCTTCCCAGTTTGACTTAATGCACATTTGGTGTGCATTGGTTTAATGAGAATCTTGTATATTCTTATTTGGACTAATGCTTGGATGCTTCCTCTTAGCGGAATAGGAGTGAGTTTCATAGGGGGAGTTTTGCCCGCCTTTATCATTGTTATCAAACAAGGAGAGAGAAAGTATGTGATGATACACTTATCATCTTGTTTGATGTTGCCATCAATGAGAAAGGGGGAAGTTGTTAGCATTATATTGTATGTTTTCATTGATGTCAAATACTGTGGTTCGGTTAAGTCCGGATGTGGTCCGATTAGGTCCAGATGTGGTATATTGAGCAATAGTGGAAGATAGGTATATTTGTGATGTCGATGGTCATTTGGAAATTTTTTAGAAGATTTGGCTCTTCGGTAGATGTGTTGTTGATGTTACTCAGTGCTATTCGTGGGTCTGACTTGATTTGAAAGTTGAGGTTAAGTAACGATATTTGTATAGCATGGGCATAATGTTCTGAGTCCATCATTGGTAATGTATGTAACGTGTTGATGTGTTCGATGAAGAAAGTTGTGATGTTGTCTACTTCTCATTCCTTTTCACCACTAGAATGTTTACTGTTGACCTATTTTAGATCTCTATCTCGGCTGACTTAGAAGATTATTAAAGATATTAGTTTTCCACAATCCATGATAGTTCTTGCTACTGCTATTAGATTAGAAGATTATGTTTTTCTGGAGATAATATATTATGTGTATGATTTGGATGAGTTGGTGTGGCATTTTTGTAAATGGATAATTGTGTAGAAGACATGTGATACTGAAAAGAAGAATCTAGTTGATGTATGAAGTGTGTTGTGGATAGTTACTGTAAGTAGTTTCAATAGTACAGACTGTGTTTCAGTGGTGGATTATCTTTTCTTTCTTTCTTTCTTCGACAGTGAGGCTTTCTAGGTAGTGAGGCCTTCGATAGTGAGCTTTTCTTGCTAGTGATTCCTCCGACAGTGAGCCATCCTTTGTAAAAATCACCTTAACCAGTGTTTTCATATTGAGAATTAGCATTCTTGTGGTTTTTCCTTTCTTGGGTTTTCCACATAAATTCTGGTGTTCATTGTGTTTGACTTATTTTGTTCATATGCTTTCATGTTTATCTATTTTAATTATCTCTGTTAGGTGTTCCAGATCTATGAATAAAGTTTAAATAAGATTTTAATTGTCAACTAATTCACCCCCCCTCTCAATTGCCTAGATATTCAACAAACATTTCATTATTCAAGCATAATGGAGAAAAGTTATATCAATCTTCATGGAAGCATGTGTTTGTCATGTCATTACATTCATCATTTGTAATTACATTCAAAGAGCATTTCATCATCAATCCTTCCATCAATAATAGTAGATTTGAGGTATATCTCCTAGAATTTACTTCAATATTTATATTATTCAATTCAAGGTTAATTCCTAAACCAAGGATTGACTGAAGGAAAACCCCTATCCAAGACACTTTCTTCTCTCTTTATATGTGCAGGGCATTGAATTAGGAGCTATACTTAGAGATCCTGATAGGGTTGTTGATGATGAACATGTTCAGCTTTGGACAAAGTGAAAGTCAAAGGACCAAGGCAAATCTCTACTACTCGGTCCTAAAAAATTAGGCCGAACTTTCGAGTATAGATTCTAAACATCTTCTTTTGCACAAATCCTAGTTTGTGGCTCCATGGGACATTTGTAGCAATATTTTTCACTGTCTCTCTTCAATTATCCATTGTTTTTCCCTAGTTTCACAATTCAAATCCAATTTTAAATTAGAAAGAGGGGGGAAACTAAAAAAAATGAATCTAATCAAAATTTCAGCTCTTTTCCTAATTAGATTGTGGCTAGATCTATTGGATTCACCCATCTTTCAATGTAGTGGTCTTCCAAGTAAAATTAGTGGTTTTATTATCTTAATTAGTGAAACCCTAGTTTTACACCATTACATTTGGGTGAACTCGATTATCATGCTTGCATTCCTTCTGATTTTTCATTTTCAGATTTGATTCATATGCACTTAATTGATTCATGTTTGCAAATTTTTGAAACATATAGCTTATGCACTTATAATTACATTCATTTGATAGCTAGTTCACCAAACCATTGCATTTTGGTGAACTTGACTTCTTACATGCTTACTTCTGATTTGTGGTCTCGGATCTAATTTGCATGCATTTAAACACTAAATTTTGCACTCATAAATCATATTTGCGATTGAATTACATAAATTTAGTGGTTAATTTCATAAAAACCCTCATTTATTATTCTAAAATTTGTTTGAGGGTTGCATTATTTTTCACTTGTGTTTTCAAATCTGATTTGGGCTATTTCATAATGGAATTTACTCAAATCTAATTGATTTTCTATTTCACATATTATTACATTGTTTCATAGTCATGTATATCAAAATCATGTGTCAGATAATGGTTTCTTTCACTTTACATTACTTCTTTTCATCCATAGTACTCTTGCATATTGTATCTTTAGAATTTCAAAGATATTTCCTACTTGCAAATCATCTCTCAAAGATTTTATCCATATTGTATGTTTTTTTATGATATTATTTTTAAGAAAATGAATAACATTTGTTTATCAAATAAAAACTTTCATAGACAATGATAATCCTAAAGATGACATTGAAAAGGCTAACACTTGTACCTCCCCTAGGGTATCTCATGTGAATGAGGAAAGAGTCAATACTCGTATAAATGATCTCTCTAATGGAGAGAAAGAATTTAAGAGCAACATGCCACCATATTTTTCTCATGTACATACTTTAGTGTAAGGGGGGAAATATCAAAATCTTAGTATATCAATTTCTTTAGATCCTCCTTATTCTCTTATAGATTATCTTAATCATCAACATATTTGTAGGGAAGATGATGTTATGAATTTTATTTATGATTTATCTCCTCACATGGAATTAAACAAGGATGAAGATTTAGATGATTGGGACCCTTCTTCCCAACCTATCAAACAGGGCATGAACGATGATAGAAAGGAGAAATTTCCTACAAAGGATATCCCTTCTTCATCTACTCATCCCTTTGACTCCTCCATGTGGCCTTACACTACAAATTTTAAATATATTCATAGTAATGGTCCTTCTTCCTGACAATTAATTTGTTTCATATGAGTGGTTATAATATAATCTCAAAACAAGGTTACAGTGGACAAGGACCTGGAAAATATGAACAATGAACCAAAGTCCCTATAAAGCCTCCTTCACAAGCTAGTACAAAAAGTCTAGGACATCCTCATCATTCACCTATGGATGATCTCCTTAAAGTTCAAAGGCTTAAGGAGTATTTTTAAAAACATAAAATCCATTGTCCATCTAAAGATGCTTCTTCCCTAAATAATCATGTATGCACATATCATCAAACTAATGATCATCATATAAAGGAATATCCCGATTTTCAAAATTAAATACAAGGACTCATTGATAATTGAACTCAAAATAATAGGAAAAAATCCTTCTCCTTCTATCACATCTTGTCCTACATCTCAAGAGACAATACCTACCCCTATTGAGAGTCAAGAAAAATTAGCTACAAGAATCTTTTGGAGATTGAAGTATGATAAGAATGTTGTTTTTCCTTTCATAAGATATAACAATAAGAATAAAGAAGGTGATGAGTATTTTCTTTTTCATCATTGTTGTTCTCATTCTCTTGGAAATTGTAAATCTTTTAAAGAATTTTTTCAATACCAATATAATCAAGCTCGCATAGCTCTTACAACTGATCTTGCATTTTTTCTTGGTGAAGAGGTATTAACCTTATTATCTTGTTCCCTACACTATGGAACTAGTAGTTTAACTTGATTCAAATATCTTTGTTATTAGTGGTGATACATCTTCATTTTCAAATCATACTTGGGCAGCAACATAGTTCATATTTGTCTCCTCGCTTGGAGGGAAAGGATAGTATATTCAATCCTCTCTCCTTTCGAATATTGCCTCTTCTTTTGAGTTGTATTTTGCATATCTTGATGTCTTTTCTCGCATTGAATCTTCCTTCATGTGAGTAGATATGTGTTCCTTTCTTAATACCTTTTTCTTTCTTTAAGTGGTACATATTTTATGTATAATCTCTCTTTGGAGGTTGTGTGATCTTTCTCTTTGTCCCTATGCTTGGGGGGCATTGATTTCTCCTATCCTTTCCAAGGATCCACTTTTCCTTTATTGTGTGGCATTTTCTTATAATACCATGTTATTCTTTGTGTGAAGTTTCTTTTTTGCTCAAGGATTCCCTGTTATGCAAGAGGTGTGCATCCTTGTGTACAACCTCTTCTTCACTTGGCAATCTATGCCTATTATAAACAAACCCCTCGCTTTGGGTCAAAAGTGTGTTATCCTTCATCAAGAATCACTTTTTTCTAGAAATAGGGGGAAGGTATGAATTATTCTTCTCCTTCCTTTGGTCAATGATTTTATTTTGTTCAAAATCTCCACTTGGAGGTAGGTGTCTTTGGGAAAAGATCTCTTTCTCCTTCTCCTAGAAAGGATTCCCTTTACACTTGTTGTAAGATATCTCTTTTACATATTTTCCTTGCTTCTAAGAATCCTACCTCTTTGTCTTGGATCTATATACATTATTGTCTAAAGGATATCTCCTTGATACTGAAGGTGGGTATCCTTGTTTATAGCTTCCTTAAGACATCAACATACCTATATATTGACATCTTAAGGGGGGGGGGGGGCATACATATCACCCTCTTTGTACTATATTATTTTTTATTTTGCATACCTTATATGAGGTGTAAATTCTCAAAACCAAACCTAACTCTTATTTGAGATGCTTCATTCCTGAAACCAAATACAATTTTTTTTATATGTCTTATATGAGGTATACATTCTCGAAACCATACCTAACTTGTATACGAGATGTTCCCAAAACCAGGAATTTTTTTTTCAATTGCATGTATTATATAGGTTGTTGCAAACTAGAAACCAAACCTATCTCTTATACGAGATTCTTAACTCCTTAAACCAAACAACAACATATGCAGTAGTGTGAGTTGAATAGCATAACACAACTTGCTAGACAGTGAAGATAATTTCATAATTATTTATTTTAATAAAAATGTATGCATTGATAGGGTAAGCATGAACTATTAGTATGATGTGCAAAGGGAGCCTTGGTGGGTGCCAATGGGGGGAAAACTAGCATGGAGGATGTGGCTATGAGTAGGAAGGTACAAAATTGTGACACTTAGGAGTAGGGTGTCTCTAAGAAGCATATAAAATACTATTTGGAGCAATTCAAGAAAGTTAACCCTAGCACTATTCCTTCAATTGCAACAACTTGGGGCACAAGATTGTGACTTGTACTCAACAATGTTCATCCAGCACTAGGCATGTTTGCCTTGAAAAGTGGATAAAGAAATTTGGAACTCTAGATGTTGATTTTACTTGTAGAAATCATGGCAAGTTTATGGTGCCCCAATTTGTCTTAGAGCCTAATCCAATTCTGCCTACATATCCTTTAACACTAGCGCAACATACAGAGGTATTACCCCCTCCATTTGTTCCTTACAAGATAATATGAATGACACTTATTTTGAGCTAGATGAGGATGATTTTGAGGCAAAGGGAACTTATCATTTCATGGAGAATATGAATGATATTCACATTGATTTTTATGATCACGACATTGTTTTGGCTCCCACTAGAAAATGCAGGATTTCTAAAACTATGTGTAACAAAACCAAGCCTGACTGTGGTGTTTCTAAGAAGAAAAAAGGGAGGAAGTCAGAGTCTAAATAAATTTACATTGAAGGCAAGGAGGTTGTAGAGGATGGTTCTCAGTGGACCATGGATTCTCTCTTCTCAAGGCACAAGAATAAATTTTAGCTTTCATTTGGCTTGATTTATCTTTTGTATTTTCTCTTCTGATGGATTTATATCTCTCTTTCCCTTTTAGAGCTTTCTCAAATTTTTTTCTTCTTGCTAATTTATTTTTCCCCCTTTTCCTCGGTTTGTTTTAATCCTGCATGATAGACTTGATGTAGTTTGATTCCTTTATGTTTTATTAAAAGAGTGTGGGCCTTATTCCCATAATTTACCAGAAAATAAATAAATATATGCATTGATTAATTAGGGACAAACTAATTAATTACTAATGATTCATCAATTAAATAACATGGGGTGATACTAAGTAGATTAGATTAATTTATTAATGTAATGCATGTTAGAGTAATTGGGTATTTACTTGATTAATTAAACAATATTTGTTTAATTCTTTAAGTTCCCTATTATCTTTTTACACTTAAGCTAACATTAGGTGCATAATAATTAATTCTTTTTTTAATTATTATGTGCAAGCCTAGGTTTTCCCTTTTAGGGTTTCTTGACCTATTAGAGGTTATTTTTCATTTCTTTGTATCATTATGACACTACGCGTTTTTGGTGAATATTGAGCTCTCCTCTTTTGAGCATATTTTTCTTGTGTATTGTTCTTCGGATTGCTTTGCTTCATTGCTTCTCCTTGTAATAGATTGTTTTAGCTTGCAAAAGATCTTTAGGCTCCTATGGTGTTGTGTTTCTCAACTCCAACATGGTATTAGAGCTCAGATTTGCAGCTATCTGTTCTTGTTTTTGAGAATTTTTTGCATTGGAAGCAGATTTGGGGTTTCAGGCAATTTTTTTTGTGTGCTTAGGGATAGTTTTTTTTTTTTTTTTTTTTTTTAGCACTTTGGGCCTAAACGGGCCTCACCATCATGTTTAGAAGGCCCAAAAACCCTTATAATCACATAAAATTTATCTATTTTTGACTCCTGAGCATCTGGGTGATTTTTTTCTCCAACACCAGACTGTACTGCTCTGGTACACAAAACAAGAAAAAAAAAATTCAATTTTTTTTTGCCTTTTTACGACATGCAGGCCGGATTTTTGATTTTTTTTTAAAAATCTAAAAAAATAAAAAATAAATAAAAAATACAAAGGAAAGGACATGAAAAAGTTTTTTTTGGCTTTTTGGGTGTGAGATTTCGCACGGTACCAGACCTGACAGTCCGGCCATCGTACAACCTGTCGGACCTGTCAGTCTGGCCCCTACGGCCACCGCTAGCCCCTCCAAAACCACCACCAGGGACCCTCTGCTACCGTCTGTGGCTCCCGTCGGCCACCACCTAGCCCTGCGCCCGTTGCCGGCAACCCCTGCGGCCCCTGCTCCTCCCAAGTTCTCTCCTCCACTGCCAGCTCAGTCTGCCACCTCGCCATCCGGCTTGACCACCACCACCGCTACCCTCCGGCCACCTTCTCTTGGCTTCTCCACCCTCTAGCCTTTTTCGAGGGGAGGTTGGTTTTTCGGTCTTATCTTTCACATCTGGAGTCATTTTTTGGAAAACAAATAGGCATCGGAAAGCTGATTCTGAGTCGGACATTGTGGAGTTAGATTTTTTTTCCAAATCTGCTATTTAATTGTACTTTTTTCTAGTTAAAGTTGAGCTTCTTTTATGCACTTTCGTGGCTATAGAATGGGCAAGCGGACTCCATTTTTCAAAAATGAATAGGCATTGGAAAGCTCTCAGCATGCTCTATTAAGATTTGTGATCATTTTTCTCAGAATTTTCATCAGGTACATGAGATATCAGTTTGAAGTTTTTTTTCTTATGCACTACTTCCTTCTCATCAGTATGTACTAGGGTTTGGGTTTATCTATTGTGGGGGGGTTTTTTTTTCTCCCTTTCTATCATTTATATTAGATATCAAGAACACCAAAACTCTCAAAAACAAACAAACCCTTCTGCATCTTCTATCTATTCTGAAAGATCACATAATAAAAAATCAACAAGCAGGTGTAGGTGCAGAGTTCTATTCTCATGGCAGATCCTTTAGTTGAGTTGTTAACTTCACACAACTATCACACCTGGAAGCCCCACATCACAAGGCTTCTCTAGGCATGAGGGTTGTGGTCTTGTTTGGATGAGGTTCAACCTATATTGCAGTGTCCTTATGAGCTTCTTCAACATAGGAACAAGATGGGTGAGGCCATGGGGTTGCTCTCCTTTCATGTCTTAGATAGTCTTCTATTTCACCTTGATGAGTTTCTCACTCCTCGGGCTATGTGGTTGAAGTTTGATTCTCTCTATGGGAGGGTCAATGAGATTCAGGTATTGCAGTTTGAGGCAAAGTTGGTTTCTTTGTCACTTGATTCCTTTCCCACCATTGAGGATTTCTTGATCAAGTTCAAGACTACCAGATCTATTCTTCAGGGATGTGGCAAGATCAAGATGGACATAGAGTGCATTCATTTGATTCTTTTGAAGCTTTGGGGCCATTTTCAATTTTTTGCCTCTGCTTTCTACTCCACCATGGATGGCTTGGGTTCTCATTTCACCATGCCTACCTTTGATGTCTTTTGTGAGAATTTGTCTCATGAGCAGTCTCATATTTCTTAGCTGGATATGCTCTTAGGATCCAAGAACAAATCATTGGTTTCTCATTCCTCTAAGGAGAAACAAAAGTAGAAACCGAAGCCGAAGAAGCCTTCTATAGGTAGTGAGAATCCCTCCAAGCCTTCTCATAAGTGAATCGAAACCACCATTTCCTCC
This sequence comes from Cryptomeria japonica, assembly GCF_030272615.1. Classification (NCBI taxonomy): domain Eukaryota; kingdom Viridiplantae; phylum Streptophyta; class Pinopsida; order Cupressales; family Cupressaceae; genus Cryptomeria; species Cryptomeria japonica. Next base: position 225,501,190 of record NC_081410.1, on the reverse strand, counting down.
CAATCATGAGAAATCTTCACAATCTGATGAGTCTTCCTCCAAGACTAAGAAGAAATCAGGTGATACTTGCAGTTTTTGTGGCAAGGAAGGACATCCTATTTCTAGGTGTTAGAAATGTTTAGATGCTTTAGAGGAACCCATGCATCAACATCACATCTCCTCACCTTAGGCATCTTCTCCTTCCATAGGGAAAGGTCATTCTCTCACTACTCGAGCTTCGACCTATGAGTCCACATGGATACTTGATTCTGGTGCTTCTCACCATATGACTCACACTCAGCAGTTGGTTACTTCTCTTACCTCTTGTGGTACTTCACAGATTGCAGTGGATGACTCAGTTCATCTTTTCATCTTAGGTTCATGTTCTATCTCATTGGATGGGGGTACTCTGCAGGATGTTATGGTTGTTCTTGACATCTCGATGAATCTCCTGTCCATTTATTAGATTTGCCACTCTGGCTTTGGTAAGACAGTTGAGTTCTCACCACATGATGTGGTTATTCAGGACCTCCATGACTCTAATTTGGTTGTGGCTACTGGGAGTGTGGATATTGCATCTCGTGTGTACAGATTTGATAGATTTGAGCCCTCTATGGGTGCTGGTTCATCTCTTATAGCACATGCAGATTCAGTGAGTAAGCTTTGGCATGAGCGCTTGGGCCATGTCAATTACAAATATCTTCAGCGGATGAGTACACAGGCATTTGTTCTTGGGCTCCCATAGATTTCTTGCACTGATGGTGTTTGTCATGGTTGTGTGCTTGGAAAGCATCACAGGGATCCCTTTCCAAAGGGAAGCGCCCCTCATGCTTTGTCACCCTTGGAGTTGATTCACAGTGATCTCATGTCATTTCCCACTCCTTTTTCTGGGGCCAAGTATGTGCTCACTTTTATTGATGACTTCTCCAGACGCACATGGGTGTACTTTCTTAAGTACAAGTCTGATGTCTTTGATTCATTTTGAATATTCAAGACATTTGTTGAGAAGCAGTCAGGTTGATCTATTCGGTGGATATGTACAGATAATGGGGGGAAGTATGTGAATCAAGCTTTCAGAGATTTTTGCATTGAGCATGGTTTGCAGCATCAGTTTACTATTCCCTACACTCCTCAGCAGAATGGTGTCACTGAGTACAAGAACAAAACTTTATGGGAGATGGCGAATTGTCTGATTCAGTCTAGGTCCATGGATTCATCTTTTTGGGCTGAGGCAGTCAATTGTGCCAACTATATTCAAAATCATATACCTCACAAGGCTATTCAACATATGACTCCTGAGGAGGCTTGGTCTCATAACAAGCCTGATGTTTCTTTTTTCCGGGTGTTTGGTAGTGAGGCATGGGCTTTTATTCCTGATGCTCAGAGGAAAGCCATGGAGCGGAAGAGCTGACCTCTCATTTTTGTTGGCTACTGTGAGGATGTTAAGGCATACAAGTTGTTTGATCTTGATTCCAGAGAGGTCTTGTTTCGACGGGATGTTCAGTTTGATGAGCGCCTTCCCAAAGTGGATACCCTAACTCTAGTGTCTACTCCTCTGCCTACTCCTTCCACTGCATCTCTTCAGGATCTTTTTGAGGATGATTCTAATGATGGTGCTAATGATCTACCATCCCCACCTCCACCTGCTCCACCTCAGATGCCCAAGTGGTCTCGCTTTACTGTTGAGGTGACAAGTCCTTTGGCTAGTGATCCTTTAGATACTCGTCGGACCCGTTCTCATACTATGGGTTAGTCTTTTGAGTCATGCTATTTTAGATGATCCTTAGAAGTTTTCAAAAGCTACCGGTCATCCTGAGTGGGATTGTGCGATGAAGGAGGAGTATTTTTCTTTGATGAGGAATCATACTTGGGATCTCTGTCCTCTTCCTAAGGGCAGAAAGATGATTAGATGTCACTGGTTGTATCGCACCAAGTATGTTGCTGATGGTTCCATTGATAAGTACAAAGCACCTCTTGTTGTGAAGGGTTTCTTACAGGTTGAGGGTATTGATTACTTCAAGACCTTTTCCCCTGTCACCAAGATGAATTCCATTCGCTTTGTACTATCTCTTGTAGCTTCTCGGGTTTGGCCAGTTTTTTAGATGGATGTGAAGAGTGCCTTCTTACATGGGGATCTACAAGAGGAAATCTACATGGAGAAGCCTCAGGGATTTGTGCAGGACACTTCTTTGGTTTGCAAACTTTGGCATTCATTGTATGATCTCAAACAGGCCCCTTGGGCTTGGTATGAGAAGATGGATTCTTTCTTTCTCTCCACTGGGTTCACCTGCAGTCATTCTGATCACACAATGTATATTCAACTTCTTGAGGGTGAGATCCTGATTCTTGTGCTATATGTTGATGATCTCCTCATCATCGGTAGCTCATCCTCTATGATTCAACATACTCAGTGAGCCTTGATGGATTAGTTTGAGATGACAGATCTTGGTCTTCTACACTATTTCTTTGATCTTTAGGTGATTCAGTCTTTTGATGGGATCTTCATTTACCAGTAGAAGTATTCTCTTGACATGCTTTGGCACTTCGAAATGCTTGATTGCAAGCCTGCTCCCACTCCATTTTAGTCAGGGGTTGTTTTTACCACCACTTGCCCCACTCCTTTAGTAGATTCTACACTTTACAGGCAGTTGGTTGGCAGTTTGTTGTACCTGACTCGCACCCATCCTGATATTTCTTTTGCGGTTGGCCTTGTCTCTCGATTCTCCCATGATCCTCATGAGAGTCATTGGAAAGCAACCAAATGTATTTTGTGGTACATTCAGGGCTCTAGTTCTCATGGCATTCAGTATACATCAGGGGACCCTCACATTGTTGGCTACACTGACTCAGATTGGGCTGGTGATGTCACTGATCGAAAGTCTACTTCTGGCTTTGTTTTCTGTCTTGGCTATGGTCCTATCACATGGTCTTGCAAGAAGTAAACTACTCATGCATTATCATCTACAGAGGCTGAGTACTGAGCTGTTGTGCTCGCCAGTCAGGAGATCTTATGGCTTTGATAGTTGATGACTGAGTTTGGTTTTCCTCCTGATAGTCCCACTGTTCTTTGGTGTGACAATCAGAGTGCTATTCATATTTCTCTAAACCCGGTAGAGCATCACCAGACAAAGCACATTGAGCTTCACATGCATTTCATCCGCCAGTTGATTCAGGATGGTGTTCTCATGCTGGAGTACATTCCCACTGCCGAGCGGGTTGCAGACATCTTCATGAAACCTTTTGCATCATCGCGCTATCTTCATTTGTGCTCTATGCTTGGGGTGAAGGAACTTGTCCTTGGGGGGTCTTTATGAGGCCTTCCTTCCTTCTTCTTCTTTTAGCATGTTCTTTTATCTCTTTTTGGAGAGGAGTTTTTCCCACTGGGTTTTCTCCTTTGTCTTCGTTTCATAGAGATTTCATTATATTTGGGTACTTGATTAGGCCTTGTTGTCGAGAACCTTCTTTCCTGCTTTAGTAGTTGTTCTAGGCTTTAGCTTCTCCCTAAGTCTAGCTTAAGGGGGGTGTTAGAGTAATTGGGTATTTAGTTGATTAATTAAACAATATTTGTTTAATTCTTTAAGTTCCCTATTATCTTTTTACACTTAAGCTAACATTAGGTGCATAATAATTAATTCTTTTATTAATTATTATGTGCAAGCCTAGGTTTTCCCTTTTAAAGTTTCTTGACCTATTAGAGGTTATTTTTCATTTCTTTGTATCATTATGACACTACACTTTTTTGGTGAATATTGAGATCTCCTCTTTTGAGCATATTTTTCCTGTGTATTGTTCTTCATATTGCTTTGCTTCATTGCTTCTCCTTGTAACAGATTGTTTTAGCTTGCAGAAGATCTTTAGGCTCCTGTGGTGTTGTGTTCCTCAGCTCCAACAATGTAATCAATTAATCAACAATGTAAATTAACATGATGAAGCTGATATATTGATGAAATGATGAGATTATAAAAATAATTGAATTAGTAGATTAAAAAAGATGACATAAATGATCAATTAGAACATCAAAGTTAGTCAACATCATGAGACTGGAATGATTTAAATGGAGATGACATAAATGATCAATTTGAAAGAGTATTGTATATTAAAGAAGTAACCACTTTTCAAATGAACTAGAAAAAGTGAGTGTTAGATGATGCTCCTATCTCTCGAGAGGGTAGGCAAGATGAAAGAGATGGATAAATACTCAAAATGATATAAGTTGAGATAGAATAGATGAGTCAAAATTAAAGGTTGGAATAGAATTAGTGTTAGTTATGAAAATCTGGTTAAGAAGAGATTAATGTGAGTGTGGATGATGTTATGATAAATGCTACCAAACTTGCAATAAATTTCAAATGTTTGAGAAATCTAATTTATTATAGTGCATGACATGAAGCACCATGATATGGAGGACTTGATGTAATTGTAAGGTGTTTTATATGAAAAATATTCAATAAAATTACAAGATACACCACGATATGGAAGGTCATGATGATATTTGTTGCTATGAAATGCTCAAAGGATGATATAGGAGCATCTAGATCCATAAAGGATCTTGCATCACCCAAAAACATTTTCAGTTTTATTTATATTTTTGGCTTGATTTATTTTAGGAGGCTTCTAGTTTTGATGAAAGTTTAAAAATTGAATATTTTGGATTGTTGCAACTAAATAGGTTCCTCAAGCAATGTTTTGAAAAAAATAATTATGGAATATTTTTAAAATTTATAGAAAAATGAATTTGGGATAAACTTCATAGAGTTATTCAACACATCCCAATGAAACCTTCAACTACTTTCTTTAGAACCTTCAAAAATCCTTCTCTCAAATTCCAACTTATGTGGCTTCAAGAATCTTCTTGCAAGATTTGATATCATAATGGTGGTCCAAAGGGAAGCCTGCGTTTGAAACAATAATATTCTCATTTTTCAATAGGTTTCAATATGTTAAGTACATGTTGAAAAGATGGATTAGGTAGTGCTATGGAAATGTTTTCATTGTTAAAGAGGATGCCCAATCCCATCTAGATTGCATCACTTGAGATGATAGTTTAATAGTAGAATCATTTTGATTAGAAGTAGTAGCTATGAAAGAACCTAAGGAGTGGGAGTTATGTGAAGAAATATTTTGGAAGTAGAAATCTTATATTGATTGGCTACGAGGAGATAGAAACAATGCCTTTTTCCATAACTCTATTAAGGATAGGAGGCAAGAGAATCTTAATACCTCTCTCAGGTATTCTAAAGGGAATAAAATTTCTTATTTCAAGTTTATTTCAAGATAGATCATTCATTATTATTATACTTTGTTTATTAAGGATACTCCTCTAGAAAAGGGAGGAAGTGGATCTTAGCTTGGAGTGCATCATATTATTGGTTTCTAATGAGATTAATGCTTATTTTAACAAAGCCATTACTTTAGATGAATTACAAGGGATTGTGTTCCAGATGAAAAAAGGGAAATCCCCTAGATTTGACAGATTTCTAATAGATTTTTACTTGGAGTTTTGGTATATCATCAAACTACACCCTTTGGAGGTGGTTTTGGAATCTCAAAGGAATAAACAAATGTTGACATCCATGAATGGTATGTTCCTTTCTCTTATTCCAATAAGAGAAGGAGTTGATTCTTCAGACCTACTTAGACCTATATACCTATGCAATGTTGTCTACAAAATTATTATTGTTTATTGTTGAGAGACTTAAGTTGTTGGCAAATGCACACTCCAAAGAGAAATTGTAGGTGATAAGAAGGGAACTTTCAGATTTGGAAATATGCTTGTATTCTTAATGCTATACATTACCAAGGAATTACTCAGTATTGGTAGGAAAGACTTTGGCTTTGATATACTGGTAGGAAAGCAATTGTTGGATATATTAAACAACATGGGAGAAAACAAAGAGAAACATATAAATGAATATTTTCAAGCATTGAAGGCTAGAATGAAGACAAGAGTAAGGCTATCCCAAGAAATTGTGGATAAATATCAAAAGGAAATATGTTTTGTAATCAAGAATGATGAAATCTGGATGGAGGCAGTTGTCCCTTGAACTATTTGGGTAACCGAGATGGGATATGAGACCAATGATAACATAATTGAGACCTATGAAAAATCCCTCCTTGAAGCACCTAAGAAACCATCTGAGAAAGTTTTTGGCAATGCTGAAATAATTGAGAGTGGTATCCAATCTCAGAAAAGAGTCAATAAAACTAAGCAGAAAGTAAGGAGAGGTTCAAGACAAGCTAAAGCAATTAAGGAAGATGTATTAAACAAAACTGGTATCAAGGAAAGTGAGTTGGAAGGACTTCAACCGGAAGCTCATCTTTCACCGGTTGCAACTTCTTCTAAAAGTGATATACCGACTGAGTTCAAAAGGGTAGTAAGGAAAAGAAAACCCTCACCAACACCCTCACCTACACCTAGAAGAACAAAACAAAAACAACAAGCAGTTAGGCCTCCAACTAGGAAGTTGACCCCAAAGAAAAAGAAGGAAAAACAAGATATTGCTCCATTGGACAAACTTCTAAATGAAATAACTGAGGATGGAAAAATGAAAAATATTAGCAAGCTGTATAACACACTTCCAAATGATGATAAAGAGAGTGTAGAGAATAGTGTAATTTTACAGTTAGACATATACAAGAAATTTTTGATGGAAATTATTGATGATATACCAAATGATTTATACAGAAGACTAGAAGCTAGAAGGGTAGCTATTATTGAGTTAGATAAAAAGATAAAAATAGAAAAATTACTTGCAGTTCACCCAGTGAACTCCACTAAAGAGATGGATGAATTAATCAGTGAGGCCAACCGGACAGTGTTTTCAACTGGTCACCAACATGTAACACTAATGGTAGGCAGAGTGAATGAAATCACTGAAGAAGCTGCAGATCAATGGGACATATTCTTTGTTGAAAAGGAGAAACAAGAAGAACTTAAAAGACCTAAGCCCATCAAGGTCTACCAAAAGGACATGGATAAGGGTAAAGGTAAGGTAGGTGGACCTCTGAGCCTTAAGATAACTGATAACTTGCCCCCACCTCTTTGTGATACTCCACCGGTAGATACTGTTGACAAACAACTGGCAATAGAGAGTATGGAGACTCTTCATGAAGATACAAATCCGAAGTCTAAAATTTTGTACACTATGAACATAGACACCCAAGAGGTAAATATTGTGGTGGATAAGGAATCAACTAAGAATACAAAAGTGGTTACTGAGACACTGACTAAAAATTGTTGAAGTTGGAAACATTGGAATTGGGGAACAACAACAAATTGAGCAATCAGTTGATCCCCTGTCTACTGGAATTGTGAGTGATACAAACATTGCTAAATCCACTGAGCTAGAACAATCAGTTGACAACTCAGAGAAACCAACTGAGATATCAGCAGTGGACAGTACAAAGGTGCATACTAAGAAATTGATAGTAAATACTAAGAGTTCTTCAGAGAAACTGACAATGGATACTACAATGAAATCTTCAGAGGCATAAATAGAGACACCTTCAGGAAAGGACACTGAGAAAATAGTAGAACAATAGGTTCTTACTGAAGAAAACATAGAGAAATAGGCTTCTTCTCAGGTACCTATTTAGACTGTACCACCAACTACATCTGACAAGCCTAAACCCTTGGTAGCTGAAATGCAAACACAAACAGATCCTCCTGAGAAAGAGGAAAGCAAAGATATCACAAACACCGATGGAATATAGATTGTGAGAACAGTTGGACAGTCATCCGACACATCAATAACTGAATTTCAGCCTACAAATGTGACATAGGTACTCTTGGACTCAATAAAGAAAATAACAGAGTGTAATGCACAAGCTTACAAGGCTATAGATGATACATTACCAATTTTGAAAATGATAGCTCCAAAGTGTAACATAGATAATAAAGATTTTTTGAGCCAACTAGACACATTGTCTAAGTATATAATCAGCAATCTAATTACACTAGACCAAATAAATGAAGACACATTCAAAGAGAAAATGAATAAGGAGAAAGAAAAATTCTTTAAGGAAATAGTAAAGAAGAATAAGGAACAAATGGAAATCTTATTACCGGCACTAGGAGAAACAATTTTGGATTTCAAAAAACTGTACAGAGATAAGTGCAAAACTGATATTTTGACAGAGGACATAGATTCGAAGATCAGCAAAGCTCAAGAAGAAATCAACAATATTGCTGACAATTTAATAGGAACATTAGATTCATTTTTGGAAATTGAAAAGAACATTGCAGATCTTGAGAAGAAAATTGAGAAGTTATAAAAAGATAAAGAAAAGATAAAGTGTAAGGAAAAGGATTTAAAATGCAAACTAGGTCCTAAACTAGATTACCTCATTTCTTTGAGAAAAGAAATTTTTGAGGCTCTGGTTCCCAGACTTAAGACACCATAAGAGAAAATGCACATACTCACCGGTACAATTCAAAGAACATAAGCAGCATTAAAGGACAACAAGAGATTCAGTGATAGTCAAAATTTTGCATTGGCAGACATCTATCAGATTGTAAGCCACCAGTTACAAGGATCTAGGCAGGAACCACACTCTACTGACAATGAATGACAACCTTTGTCATTGATGTCAAAGGGGGAGTAGTAGAGATTAGAAAAATCCAATGACTTAGAGTCATCTGCTCAGGGGGAGCACACATCTGGTACAATTTTTGGTACAGTTTTTGGCAAGATTTTTTGACTTCAATTTTTGGATACATTTTTTAATTTTTCTCATGAGTGTTGCCATCAATGCCAAAGGGGGATATTGTTGGAAAATACACACTACAATGAGAAATTTTAGGTGATTGAAGGTATTTTCAATGATGGCAACCTTACAATCATATGATACCGGTAGGCACCGACACCGACAGACTCTACACTGGCACACAGTTCACCGACACCGAAAAGATTGATCACTGGCACCATGGCCGACAAGAATTTTGTTTTATTATATTTTGTATTTAGTTATAAAATCCTTTTTTAAGCTGATGTGGAGAATTGTAATAAGACTCATATAAGTATGAGATCTTAGAGAATATTTGATGAGATGATAGGAAGTGGATATGGTTAGAATATTGTAGACCTAATATGCGAATTGTAAGGCAGATTTTGGATAAGGGTTTATGATTATTGCAGAGCTTAAACTGGTACTGAATCTGGCATAGTAGATGTTGATCTGAAGTAGTACATGACATTTCATTTGTATAATCCAATTTTGTAAGTCAGTGTGACTTCTTTTGTAAATGAGCAGTGAGCTCTAGGCACTTGGCCTTCCTGCATGTGCAGGCCCCTATTGTAACAGTAATATTCCCTTATTGGCTAGTAAGCGAATATTGTGGGTCACAAATCCCACCGAGGTTTTTCCCACATCAGGTTTCCTCATTAAAATATTGTGTTATGGTGTGTCTTTCGTGTTGTGTTTATTGTTCTCATATACTACATTATTTTTGGTTTACCGGTACACAGTTTTGAAATGCTTTTCATATTATAAGTTAAAAAAAAATCATATACCGATCAGATATTGATTCACCCCCCCCCTCTCAGTATCTTTGGGAATCCTAACATAATCGATGGCTTAGCTCTTTAATTTTAGAGTAAAGGGTTTTTGTTACTAGTAGGCAAATTTTAGATGGGGTTGTTGTTGAAATAGAGGTCATTCAATCCTTGACAAACTCTATAGATAAGGCTATGTTTATCAATGTCGACATTGCCAAAACTTATGATTGTGTCAATTGGACCATTTTGCAGAAGGTTTTGGAAGCCTTTGGGTTTAGCAACAAGTGGATCAATTGGGTCATGATTTGTGTCACCTCCTCTCTTTTTTTTTAATTAATAGTGATCCCTCTAATCTCTTTGGAGCTTCTTGGGATCTTTTCCAAAGGGATCCTCTTTCATCTTATTTATTTATTTTAATGGTTGAAAATTTTGGGAGATTTGCAAAATATTGTGTGAGGAAGGGGTTGATTCAAGGTTGGAATTGGGGCAACAGATTTCCTCCCCATTCTCATTTAAAATTTATGGATGATACCGCTTTGCTAATATTATCAAGAGAAAAAAATTATTAATCTAAGATATTTACTTAGTGGTATCTAGGCAAAGAGTTAATGAGGATAGGTCCTTCATATTCTTTATTAATACTCCCAAGCCTGTCCAATCTAGGATTTCTCAAATTGTTAGATTCCAAATTTGTGTTCTTCCATTTTTTATTCTTGGTATTCTCATTGCTATAGGTTCATTTCATGGCATGTTTTGGTAGGATTTTTTAGATAAGTTTTGAAAGAAAGTTACTCGTTAGATTTGTAGGTGGCATTTTATTGTTGGGAGGGTGACTCTTCTAAAGTTGATGATTTAGGTTCTCCCTTTATAGAGATGTTTTGTGTAGGTAACTCCTTGCTTCATGAGTTTGACATCATCTCCTAACGATTCTTATCTGCCAAATTTTTTTTTTAAAGGAATACAATTTTTTTAGGTGGGATTTTGTTTGTAGATCAAAGAAGGGAGTGTTGGTTTCTGACAGGTGAGTCTTAATGGCTAGGCCTTGGTGGCTTAACTCTATTGGAAGTGGTGTTGTCATTAGGACTAGGATTGGGATAGGATCCTCACTTCAAATTATTTGAGTGTATTGGAAAGGAGAGTAATGATGTTCCTCATTGTAGCTTTGTGGGAAAAAGGTTCTACGATTTGGAGCACACTCAAAAGAGGCACTAAATTGACTCCTGGGATGTTACCCTTCCAATCATATCAATGTATCTACATTTTTCATAGTTATGTAACAATTTTCTTATGATGGGTTCCAAAGTAAGGTGGAGTATTATAAAACTTCTCAAATTTTTGGTCAAGCAGAAGTGTTTAGATGGAAAGAACCTCACGAGTGGCCTTTGGGGTGATCAGAGGAGGATCATTAGGAGCTTGGAAATATTCTGTTAGGGTAGAGACTATAACTCTTTGGAGGGGAGAGACATTCTTGGTTTGATCCTCAATCTGAAAGGAAACTTCTCATTTACTTTCATATTTCAGGAGTTGCATAGATAGATTCATAGGAGTCTTCGGTTCCTTGGTGGAAATAGGCATGGAATAAGTTTTCTTGGCCCAAATGCAACTTCTTCATATGGATGGTTGTTCAAAATAGGTTCTTCACCTAGGATAATCTAAGAAAGAGAGGATTTATTGACCCTTCTATGTGTGTCTTGTGTAATAATAGTGAGGAATGCTCTTTTCTTCCCGTGCCCCTTTTCTAAGAAAATATGGCACTGCTAAAGGGGAATTTGGAATAAGACTTGTTTTTATGCTTCCTCCTTGGGTGAATCCTAGAACATTTTGTTGAAATCCCCAGCTAAGACTCATGTTTTTTTGTACATTTCTTGGAACATAGGCCCTTCCTTATTCTTTAAGAAATATGGTTAGAAAGGATTAGAAAGATTTTTTAGGATGAGAAAATGTCGAGTCATCAATTATAGATGAGAATTGGTAGTGTGTGTAGGAAACCTTATCATTAAAATTTATTTTTTTTCTCATGTGGATCTAGGTGATTTGGCTATTCTACAGAGGTTGGGTTTTGTGGGATGTGGTATGAGGCTCCCCTCTTTCAAGGTGGGTCAATAGGCCAAGATAAAGGTCTATCAGGATGGTTGTTGGTCACCTCCTCCTCAAGATGTTTTGAAGATAAATATTGATAGTTATTCTAGAGGTAATCTTGGGCATGTAGGGATTGGTGGGGTTGGAAGAAATAATTCTAGGGTTTTCCTTTTATTCTTTTCTTTTTATAAAGGTTAGCATACTAACAACTTTATGGAAGCTCTTGCTATCCTTTATACATTGGAGATAATTTATGCTCTTGGTGGAGAGATATCATCTGTGAATCTAATTCATGGATTGTATTTGATATGTTGAATAAGTGGTAGGTGGAGGGAATGAACTAGCAATTGGCCTTGGTGGCCAATCAGACTGTGAGACTTTATACCTGTCTTTAGATTTTGTTACCTTCTGTCACATTACTCAAGAATGGAATAAGTTAGTAGTATTTTTATCTCCTTTGGAAGACCAGAAGGTACAAGAAGAAAATAATGATATTTTAGAAACTAACAATGAGATTTCAACAAATAATTATGAATATAGAAAAGTTGCAATAGATGGCATTGAAGAAACCATTGTAGTTGCCAATATGAATACAAAATACTTGCATGAATTAGTCTCAACAACTAGGTTTGATTTTGACTCCGTATGATGAAGTTATGGAAAAAACAACTACAAATTTTTAGGGCTTGGAGGGAAAATCAGGTCAAAAGGTCAACTACTGATGTCAATAGAATATTCCTTTCGCTAGAAAAAAATTACCTCCACCAAAAAATATAGACCACTAGAATATTTTCCACTTGTACAAAATATTTTGCATTTTGACTTGATGCATTGCTTGGGTATGAATTTGTATGTATGGTATGGATCTGTACACCATAAAAATGGAATCGGGTGACTAAGACCTAATCCCACTCTCATGTACACACAGTGGAATACGAAAGATCCTAGGGAGATAGTTCACTTTGGCTACTTCTTGTGAGGAAGAGAGAGAGACATAATATCTCTTAGGGTTTCTATTCCTTTTTTGTAAATGAAGAGTAGATGTGTGAAATATGATGATGTAATCAACTATGCTAGGAGATAAACAAAGATACAAGTTTAAGATAAAAATGCAGAATCTAACAGAACTGAAATTGAGAAACTAAGCAAAAAGAAGGGAGGGGAATTATGATGTGTACTTTGCACTAAAATTTTATACTAATTGTGTAGGACCAGGGAGCCAAGTCCTAGTTCCTGTCAGAATAGAGGGCTGAAATTGCAGAACTGCCAAAAAATGTAGAAAAATACAGAGGACCAGGGTGCCATACCCTAGTCCTTAGGAGGACCAGGGTGCTACACCCTCATCCTAGGGAGGACCAAGGCACTACACCCTAGTCCCTGAATAATAAGTCCAAATTTGGAGGTTGGGTTTATATCTATGTGTACTCTGTCGGTTCCAAAGATCGCGTGTTCGTCGGATTTTTGTACTTGTACCTACAATTTGAAAAATGGTGTCTATGTGTCTATATAAGGTTTTTCCTTAGTCAAATCCCTTGTTTTGGTGGTTTCCACCTCCAAAAATAGTCGATAATGTATCGAATATGCGTGTGCAAGAATCTTGTGTGTATGCAAGATCCTCAATGAGAGTAATAAAGAATCTAGAGTTATACCCTATGATTTGGAGAGAAAACCTTAAATGATTGTAAATGTAAATGTAAATGCTTAAAATCACAAATGAACTAAATATGTAAAGCATGAATGTAAATCTGTCAATGAAGCTCATGCAAAGACATGAAAATAACATGAAACCATACCAAACCCTAATAGAGAGGTACAAGCCAATCAACAGTTAGTGATCTCCTACCATTCTTCAATGTCTTCAAAGGTCCTAATGGATGTTGACAATTATTGATGAAGGCTTGATGAATGCTTGATTTGTTGTTGTAGACTTCACATAATCTGCACTTTCACTTCACAAGAGGCTCCTTCAATCGCTAGATCTTAGATCTTCAAATGAGGAAAGGAAGGGTTTATGTAGGAGACCCTAACTTTGTTTTGAGTCATAGGCCGACTTAGAAATAATATTTGTAGCCAATCTCTTGGATTTGTATATTAAAATACCACCAAAATATGCTCCCGAAATTCAGGGAGAAAAATTCAAGACCATGTGGGTACCCACATGGTCTGACCAACTTTTCGCCAAATTTTTGGGAAAGCAAGATGTTGTGATTTTAAACCAAATTCTAGGAGTATGTGGGAATTTGTGATGTTTAGATATGCGAAATCAAACCTTGAAGGTTGAAATAAGACATAATTAGGGTATTTGATGAAATGATTAATTAAAAGAATAAAATAGAAAGGGGCACACTTAGGGCAAAGGGCCCAATTTTATGATGTGTAGAGTGATGAAAGAAGATATTAGATTTAATTAAATTAATTAATTAAATGCTTAAAGGGAAATTGAGATGCAAGATGCAAACACACTAAGGCAGGTGCTAACCTAAGCGTGGAATTGTACCACCCAATTAAGGGTGTACAATTTGCGATGCTACATTTAGTGCCCACTTTAGCGTTCATATGACACTACATGCATATGCAATCTAAAGTACAGAAAAGTAAACATTTCATGAAAAAGGATATATCCATAAGGTGTCAAATGAAGCCCCTAGTGGTATATGCAATACATTGTTAGGAACCGCACCATACAAAACCACATGCTAGATAAAATCACAAAATCACCTAGATACTTACTAAGGAAGTGATGAAATTCAAGGGTAGCTATATGCCCCCCATTTCAGCTTGCTAATTTAGTGAGGTGAAACTAGGTATCATGTTTACCACATCGAATTGTGAAAGGAAATTGATGAAAAATGCTCACAACAAGGTTTGATACAAGATCAAAGCTCATCATGGAACATTTGGTAAGAAATAGAACTAAACCACAATTCCAAAACAACAAAGAGTGTGAGGATTGGAGTTCTCTAACACAAGATGAACGATTAAGAGGAAGAATGCAAAGTTAGGGTTGAGAAAAGAATTACCTTTTAAATTGTGAAAAAGGAGGAAGAGATCATTATGAAAAAGAAATCCACCTTTAAGAATAGAAGATAATCTTTGATAAAGTTAACATCTTGAAAAATAGAAGGAAAATAAGAATACACACCTTCTCCAATATGTAGTAAAAGAGGATTCTTAGCAAAAGATTGCACACTTTCACTAAGGAGAGATTGTTCATGAAAGATGCTTCATTTCATAGAGAATAGGTCCTAAATAAGGAATACCCATATTCTATGCAAGAGATGACATAAAATGAAAAATGCAACTCCACAAAGGAAAGGAGAAAGAAGATTGAAATATCACTCTTTCCCCCCCCAAGCATAGAGGAAAGGACATCAAAGAGAGGTCATTTATAAAAACACTCTTTTAAGAGAAGGAAAGAGATCCTCATCAAGGATACACATGTTCACAACATAGAAGGGTTCCTTTTAAAAGATACCACTCAATGAAGCAAAGAATTTGACTTCCAACACCAAGGAAGAAGTCCCAATTAAGGATATGCACTTAAGATCCTCATTAAGGATACTTGTTCCAATATGAGAGATGGAAACCCTAATAGGAATATGCACCTCTAAAATCAATGAGAGATCCTTATAAAAGACACTACTTCACAAAGGAGAAATTTTTAACCTCAAGAAGGAGAGATGTTTGAAATCACTCTTGTTCCCACACATAGAGACAAGAGATAGGACAAAAATAGGCTATTATGTTACTTCCAAAGTATGATTGCACGTGAAATTGTACCATAATGAATGAAAATGAGCCCCTATTAAGTGAGCTACCAATGTCACATAATAATGAGCAACATAATAGCCACTAATGTTATTTGAAGATATGATAGATTGGATGAAGAATTTGAATATGACATGTTAAATGTTCTACCATCTAAGAGATTAAAAAAATGTATAAGATGATAAGTATTGAGAAGTCTTGATCAAGAAAGTAGTTTTTAGGAGAAGAATAAACTACTAAGTCATGTTCCTCTTGCATACAAGAAACCTTAGGAGAAGGACAGATATAATTCATTAGGGCCTTATTTCTAGGAAAGAGGATATTAGAATAAATAAAAGATAAAACCTCATAATCGGGATTGGGAATCTCTTTAGGAGATTCATAAAGAGACTTGTCCATCACCAAAATTTCCTTATGAGAGGGATGAGTGTTGAGACTCATAGAGGATGATCTAATGGAGATGAGGTCATCATCACTACTAAATATAGCATTCACATTGAGAGATGGTATTTTAGATGTTTTGGTGGGATTTGAAGGATTATATCCAAGTCCAAATGAAGCTTCATGCATGTTATTTTCTAAAGGAACCTTAATTACTTGTTCATTTGCACCACAACCATAGCCATTATATCCACTCTTAGCTAAAATATGAAAACCTGGACCATAAAGGGATTCCAAATCAGAAAGAGATGGTGGGGCCTCATAGGTCTTGGTGTTATATGTATTAGAAGAAGATTCTAAAGAATTGTTTGAATTAGAAGCAGCCACAAATTTGTTACTTAGTTGTTTAGACAAAGTGGGTTGCTTTTTAGGTTCCTCCTTATCTTTCTCTTTCCCAATCATAGATCCTTTCCAAGAGACCCTATATTCTCCCACAAAAGTAGGGTTAACATCTAGAGATCCCCAATCATCATCTGAGAGTACCTCTTCAAGAGAAAATATATCTTTGGGAGAAGATTTAGATTGAGTAGAATCCTTTTTTCAGGAGTCTTGGAATCACTAGAGGGAACAAGGGTATTCAAGGAAATAGATGTATTTTAAGATGTAGGAGAATTGGAAGAAGGATTACAAGTAGCTGAACAAGAAGATTTGGTTTGCAGTGGGACTTGTAAATTAGTATCAACATACAAAGTATACATCTTATCTTTGTAGATGAACTTGACACTGCGGTGGAGATTAGAAGGGACAACTTGCATATTATGAAGCCAAGGTCATCCTAATAGAAGATTGTAGGTGAGATTATCGGGCATGACATGTATAAGTGTAGGAAAAATAACAAGTCCTACCTTAATAGGCAAGGTTATAATACCTAAAGATTGTTTAGCAATATTGTCAAAGCCATGAATAGTAAGGAAATCGGGTTGAATAAGAGATGTATCCACATTGATCTTATGCAATAAATCCATGCTAGAAATATTAAGCCCAGATCCATTGTCGACAAGGGTTCTTCTTATAGAATTATCATTGATAATAACAGCAATCATAAGAGGATCATTGTAGTGTCTCACCCTGACTCATCCTTCTCCTTGTATTTGTCTAGACCCTATTGGTGTAGCTTAGTTTACTTTATGATAATATTTGATGGAATTATACTATGTGCTAACTCTATTTATAATCCAAATGTTTATGATGATACTTGTTATTGATGATCATGATATGATGGCTTTATATTGACGGTCTCCATAAGCACTTGCTATGTTAGATGGATTGTATGGATTATGAATTTGATAGAATTATGATTAAGCTAACCCTACTTCCTGATTATATGTGATGAGTTTGTGTTATGATGTGCCTAGTTACTGTGTGATTATTTTTGTGAGTAGAAACGATGTCATATCACTCATTGCGAGAATGATATATCATTGCAACTCTCTAACACTTGCCTATTTGTTATGATATATATGTATCATATATGTTGTGTCTAGCATTGATATAGGTTTGTAGGTACCAGACATTGACTCCACTTGGCTTCACAAGTCTGAGCATGTCTTTAAAACCCAATGGCAAGTTGTTAGAGATGGCGTGAGTTCCTTTCATATACTCTAGGATTAAGATGTCTACCTTGAGTCATCAGTTGTCTTGGCATGATTCGCCATGTCAGTCAATGAGTTATGGTATTGTGAGTGTGCAAGTGTGTATTGATTTGTTTAATTAGTTTGATGAAAGATTATATGGTTTATGGTTGATTAATTTAATTGTTGGTTTGATATAGTTTTATTCAAATATTTAGTTATTAGAGATTTAAAGCTTATTTATTTATTATTGATTTATTGGTGTTTAATTATTTAAGATTTAATATCTATTTATTTATTTATTGCTTATTTAGAATTTATTGTTTATTTATTTACTTATTTTTTGGCAAAAGTGGCAAGCCATTAAAATATATATTAATAAAATAATTGGTTCAAGAGCTCAATAGGGAAAGAACCAGAAAGAAAAACCTATATCCTTGCTTAGATACAATGAAAAAAGAGAAATCGGAGCTATAAGAAGAAATCCCCCAAAGATCCTAAGAAAGAGATGAATTTTGCCCATAGTACATTCCTCAGAGGCCAAAATTGAGTCTAGTAGATCTAGATAAAATCCAAAAGCACTAATAAAAAAATGCCACCACAACCGGTTACCACTAAACTTGAGTACTAGAATGCCATTCTGTATGCTGATTCACTATAGAGCTTCCACAACTGGTTATTGGTGAGAAGATGTGTATACCGGTCCACTAAAGAAAAAGCCTTCGTTACCAGTTGTGTTATATCATAACTTGAATACCAGTATGTTGTCCTATTAACCGGTTCACAAGAGAGCCTCCATTACCAGAACTACAATACTGATTTACAAAATGTCTCCACTACCATTTTTGCTATACCAGTTGGATTAAAACCGAAGAGACTAAAACCAGTTACCGGTGAGAAGATTTGTATACCAGTCCACTGAAGAAAAAGCCATCATTACTGGTTGTGTTATACCAGAACTTGAATACCGGTATGTTGTCCTATTAACCGGTTCACAAGAGAGCCTCCATTACCGGTACTACAATATTGATTTACAAAATGTCTCCACTACCAGTTCTGCTATACCGGTTGGATTAAAACCAAAGAGACTAAAACCTATTAGGCTGAACTGTTTGGCCCCAAAACCTATATGAACATCAAAAGTTACTCCTCCATAGGCTGTGAGTCTGACAAAAATCCATCTCCAACATTGATCGGTTGGCCCCAAAACCTGTATGAACATAAAAAGTTACTCCTCCATAGGCTACGAGCCTGACAAAAATCCATCTCCAACATTGAGTGCAGCAAAGGAAGATATTAGGTCTTCAATCGGTGAACAATGGATTTCATTAACTTTATCAAATGAGAGCCGAAGAGGAGGAGAAATTCTATTAACCTACATAGAAGCTTCATTACCCACTAGCACTGGCGGAGAGATAGCAGATAGTTTTCTTTTCCCATGATCTTGGCCTAAAATCGCTAGTATGGCATGGAATTAAATAGATAAGATTCATCTTTTTAAGTATGAATTTAAACCTCTCCTAGCATTGCGAGCAACTATTTATAAGGGTCTTACATTCTACAATCAGAGTGTCCACTTTATGATATCAAAGATTGGGGGAAATTCTTCATGAGTGAGCAGAAGCTACTTGGGAAATAGACCACCAACTTTTTCCTGACCATTCCAAAAATCATACTAGTGGATGGCTTCCAGAATTTGTTTGTCATTCAAAAAATCTGCCCAAATCATTTTATGAATGATGTTCTTTAAGGGAACCCAAGTCTGTAGCAAGTCTACTATATTGGAAAGAAAAATAGAAACCAATTAGGAAGGATAAAGAAACCTTTTCTCCTACAAATAGAGTATTTCTTCACCGATAATTCTCTGGATACTTCATTTACAATGTTGATAGGAGGTGTTGAAGACAATACCCAACTGGTCTTTGATGATGTGGTCCTCAAATGACATCTCCCAAGCAACAACTATCATGGGCACTCTATAGTTTCGTGGAGAACAATTCATAATGCATTAAAATAGGGCAGGCTACAGAGGCAAGAACAAGCAAGTTATGAATTGAAACCTGATAAAAACAATGGCTATCTTGATAATCACATTCCCTGCCAAAATCATTTTGAATCTCCATCTGCTATGAACTTATTAGCAAGTTTGAGCAAAAATCTTGATACTATTTTTTTAATTATTTTGCATAGTAGCAAAGGATGCCACATGTGTGAGATCAAACAAAGAGATATCTTTGATCTCACGAGACTCATAGGGTAGGCCGCCATCGTACTGCCAACATGGAAGCTCATAGAATAAGCTACCATCATACTGCCAACATGGAAGGTGAATGAGAAATTGACAGACACCATTTCAGCCGCCATAAAATTGCCAGCAAAGATGAAGGATGAACAATCAATCAGCTCGAAATAATAAAACCGAACATGCCAGGCTTTAAATCAACTTGATGTGAGTGTAGAAACATCTTTAACTACTCGCTTTACAAAACCAGAGTTAATACATTATGTCAAAATCTTGAATAATAGGGTGATTGTGTCAATCATTTAAATATTTTTCTTTTCATCATTGATAATGCTTGCTAGATGAGGAAAACTTTCCACCTTGAAATTTGGAGATGTGGAGTCCACTTCCAGCTTATCATAGCCCAAATTTGCTAATACATCTACTACTTAATTACCTTCCCTGAATATCTAAGAAATGAAACATTCCTCAAATGAATCTAGTAACAACCATGCTTGCTTTAAAATGTAGGAAATTTTCCAGTTAAATGAATATCTGGAAATGCAAGCTTTCACTATAATAGAAGAATCTCCTTCAACATGTAACCTGCGGAACCTTAGTTTTTTTTGCCAATGTTAGCCCATATAATAAGGCAAGAGCTTCTGCTAAATTGTTTGTGTGAGGAGGAATAGAAGATGATTTAGCTGCCAAAAGAGAACATAAATGACCTCTAATACGAACTCTAATTTCCGAATCACCAGGATTTCCTCTAGATGAACCATCAAAATTTAATTTGACAAAGCCAATTGGAGGAGGTTCCCATTTAATTAGGTTTTTGTTGATCGACTGGATCTCCTAGCCAAATGTAGCTTAAAAAGAAGGGATAGCAAGACCTTTCCAAATCTTGATAATGCGGCCATCCCAAGATGAAAAATTAAAATTGCTACTTATGTTCTTGATATAAGCATTAACCTGTTCTGAAGCACATTTATCAATTCCTTCTAGTACCAAATGAGTTGAAGATTCAATCTATCTAAAAATTCTTTTATTTCATTCCCACCAGATTGACCAAATGGCAGTTGCTGGAATACATTTCCAAATGCTAGAAAATAAAGAGTACGTGAAAAGAGTAGGCCAGGATTGGAAAAGTTCCCATAAAGTATAGGGTAGCAATAGAGATAAATTCAGTTTCTCCACAACATGGAGCAAACATTACTGAGAAAAGGGATACCTAAGGAGTAAATGGTCTACAGTTTCAGTTTCAGCTTTACATAATACACAAGCAAAAGAGTTAGCAATGTGTAATATTTCCAATTTATCACTTATTAAAATCCTTTTCCTCAAAGCTAACCAGGTAAAGCAACCTGCTTTAGGAAGCACAACACTATTGTGAGGCCCTACCTCGACTCATCCTAGCATTTCAGTGATTTTCATGTTGAGACTATTATGGATGCTTTATTTTTATGCATTATGGATTTAGAACTTATATGATTCCATGATTTGGATAACATTGATGTATATTGATGCTTCATTTCTATGCATTATAGATATAGAACTCTATATGATTCTAGAATAGGATAACATTGTGATGATGTATGTCATTATTGGATTTGCAGGACTTTACTATGATGATAGAAATATGATGCATGTCTTATGTATGGATCAAAATTATGAGGATTATGATAATTACTTATGTGGATTTACTTGGATATAAGATAGATTGATTTGTTTAATGTTAAATTGTATGCAGAGTGTTTGATGTGTATTATTATTCATGTGTTTAAATATTATATGAGGTTATTTGGAAGTACTAATGTGTAATTGAGATGCGCAGGAAAATTATCCATGTGACCATGGAAATATTATGGAGAACCAAACCTAGACCTATGTACGTTCGTAAAACTAGGGGTTGTCTATTTGGAGAGACAACACCCCGTATATATCGTATTTTATTTGTAATAGTAAATGATGCATGTGTGTTAAATTTTATTTATTGATTTATTTAAATCCAACAAGAGACAATTTCCATGAATAATTTTGTAATGTATTTTATTGTGTCACTTGACACATGTGCTGATTAGTCTCACTGATTTTGACTTGTCTCTTGGAGGGAGTTGTTTTAACCAAAGCCCTTTCAAATATTTGAGTGTGGTCCCAAATTTTCCTTGGGTAGAGAGTCTTTGGAGTGGTCAACTTAAGTTTGACCCGAAAGTTAACTTCAGATGGGTTTCTAAGGGGTCAAATGGACTCCTAGGGGTAGTTTAAAGGTTTTTCCTTAAGTCCATAAGGTATACCTATGGGTTAGGAGTATTTTTAGGCATGTGACTACTCCCATGTGACTGTTTAGTCACCTCAAAAAGTGGGTTTCCTAAAGTGAGCGAAAATTCAATTTAGAAGGTACCATCTAGGTTAGATAACCTTCCTTTTTTATGTGAGATTCTTTTTCCCACTTTCTCTTACTTTTTCTTTTTTCAGTTTTAGTAACCTGTGAGAACTCTCACTGAGGCCTTTTTAGGCAAGGATTAGAGATTTTGTGGGTAATCACCCACTCTCCATTTTTGGAGATCATGAAATTTTGAAAAGAATAGTTCTGGGATAGAAATTTGGCCAAGTGTAGAAGAAAGAATTGTGGAATTGGGCTGCTCATCCTTAAACTATTTCTAGCAAACCTTTGGGTAGATTGAAGGTTGGTTCATCTTCTCCCTTTCATGTTGCATGTTTATGTTGGAAAGATTGTTTGTATGTGTAAGTTGTTTTCTTGTATTTTCCTTTGTGAAATTATTATGTGACCTATCTGTTATTTCTTTTATGCATTTTTTTTGTGATTTGGGAGTAACCAAGGCCTTCTACTCTTGGGAGAGTAGGATGGCCGTATGGGTGGAAGGAGTTTGATAGCCCTCCAGTGAGAGGCTTTCTTTATGAGAGTGATCTCAAGGGTTGTATATGTGACCCTTGCTGCATAGCCTTGTGTATGCATTTGGGGGTCATAAGGTGAGAAAGTATGGCATGGATGCCCTGGGGGGCATAAGGATGTGCGGTTAATGTACTTATGATATATCTTTGTTTGCCATGAGATGGCTTTGTGATCTACCATTCTTGCAGTCTCCTCAGGGTATTTGGTCCACTTCCACCCATGTAAAAACATCACATTTTGTGATGAAGTGTAGCCTTGGTTGGGAAAGTGTTTGTTATGTGCTTTTCCATTGTTTGTTGTGTTGCTTGTGTGTAACCTGTCTAGGGCTTGGTTCTCCAAGCTCGGGGGTGGCTTCTAGAAAGCCTAGGCTAGGAGGTGAGCTCTCCATGGTCAAAGCCTTATGATTTAATTTCAGGTTGCTTGGAAAGAAAAGAAAAAAGACAAGCTAGGAGTTGCTAGTTTTACTTGATTTGCAGAAAAAGATTTGGGGATGGGATATTATTTTTTAGTTGCAGCAATGTAAAAGAAAAGCTATATGTTGTATTTATTTTGAAAAAAAAAGGAAATGTATTCATTTTATTTAAAGTCCTCATTTAATAGAAATGAGATACTAGTAGGGTATCTCACCCATTGTAATGTTGACTACATTGTATTCTAAATATGCTTTAAAGAAATGCATTATTCTATTAAGTTATTATTGCAAAAATGAAATATTTATTTTTGATTAAGTTCTTATAGTTATTGAAATAATATTTGTTGTATGCATGTTATTTCTGAAAATAAAAGTTCAGTTTGGTTCCTTATGCATATTGAAATAATGAAAATGAGAGAAAAGTAAGCATATCTATTCCCTTTTACAAATTATGGTTAAAAAGATGTAATCTGTCTATCTCTAAGGGTTATTTCAAATGATTTCTAGTCTATTATAGTTGTTAAAATTTATTAAATTCTGTCACTTTATTTATTTGCAGTAAATAAATCTAGAAATAGTAATCCATCTCTAAAGTTAGCAACTAGATTGTCAATAGAAAAAGAAATGCCTTATTTAAATCTATTAGTTTTGAAAATCTCCTTTAAGTGATTTTTAGGAAAAATAAATATAAACAGATTGGTTAAAGTAAATAAAAGAAATTTGCCTCTATTTCCATGTTGTCAATACTTTGTTAATTTTTGTATAATTTAGAAAGCAAAGGAATATAGTCATATTTAGGTAAATTAGAAACTAAATCTATCCCTGAAAAAAAAATCATAAATATTTATATATATATATATACATATATAAAATATATATTTATACATATAGAAATATATACATATAAAAAATATATATATATACATATATAAATATACATAAATATAATATATATATGTATAATCTTTAAAAAAAAAAATAGAATAAAAATTTTTAAAACAAAAAAATTCATGCAAACCCTACCCAAGGGGACCTGGAGCTGAGGTTCCCACAGCCCCCCCCGGGCGGCGTGAGCTCTCTGTGAGCCGCGATCGATAGAGATGCCACACGCACTGCTGTGGGTCGTGGTCCACAGAGGCGCCGCAACACCGCTGCGGGCCGCGCCTCGTAGAGGCGACCATGGTCGCCGCTACGGGTCGCGTCCCATAGGGACACCGCAGCGTCTCTACGGACCGCGACCCGCAGTGGCACTGACAACACCGCTGCGGTGGTCGCGCCCTCACACACCACCCCCCTGTGAAAGGCCTCCACCCCACCGCCGCTACCTGCACCAAATGAACAAGCGACCCTCCTCCTCCGCCTTTACTTTCGACCTCCTCCTCCCTGCACAAAAATATAAAACCCTAACCCAGTTCGGGTTAGGGTAGCTTTGAAGTTGTAAAAAAAAAAAGAATAAAATTTAGAATGGAGGGTTAAGTTTATAAAAAAAAAAAAAAAGGTTATCATTGTTATATTATTATTAGGGTTAGAATTTTTAAAAAAAAAGGGGGGGGGGAATCCCATTCAAATTTCGAATATGGTATTCCCCATCCCTTTAAAATAATAATATGTGTTAGTTCCCTTGTTTAAAGGAACCCTATATCCTTATATGTGTGTGTGTGTGTGTTATATATATATATATATGAACGTATAACTCTAACTTTAGATTAATTTTTTTACATTCATATTTTATAGGTTTATATAAACATTTAAATATGATGTTTTAAATTTTAAATTATTTTGGAGGTTAATCTTTTAGGAAATTATAATGACTTTGTAAGTTATTTTGGCCATAGCGGACTATTTGTAGTCCACCTAACTTTAGGTTTTGTCGAGATTAAACTTTATAGGGTAATTTTTATTATGGATTTATTTAGCCCTTTATTCAGATTTTAGACATATTATAACTATTATTAAAATATATCATGGGATTTAAAAAGCCAATTGCTAGAGTTAATATAATTAATTCCTACAATGATTAGAAAGATTAATTGAGATTAATAATATCTCTTGTCAATTAATTTAGGAGTTTTTGCTTAAATAAATTTATTATTTATTAATTGATGAGATAATAATTAATTCTTTGGAGAGTTAATTTTCCGCATGTAAGTTAGATTATCCGACTTACTTGACATAGTTATTTAAATTAACTTTAGTTGAAGAAAAATTCAAACGTAGTTAAGACAAGACTTGATACAGCATTATTTTAGCAAACTTAGTTTTATTAGGACATGTTTTAAAAAAAAATTATTTCGTTCATGCCCAAAAGTTTGGGCATGACATTTTGGTATCAGAGCAAGGTTTCCAACACTAGGAACCTTTCTCCATTACGTTTCACTTTAATTATTTAATTAATTATATTATATTAATTTTTATGATATTTAATTTTAATTAATTAATTAAATATTTCTTTGAAAAATTATTTATTTAATTCATTTTATTTTATTTTCTCATAAGGATGCCTCCGACGACGCGACAAGCTTGCAAGCGCGGGAGGGGTCCTAGGCTTGTATGCATGGCATGCGAAGAGGTTGATAGGGAGGAATCGATTCCAGAAGGGAACTCAGAGGCTCCTCCCGAACGACCGGTTGACCCAAACCAAGACATCTTATTAGCACTCTAGAACCTGATTGGTATAGTCCAGGATAGGCTTCCAGCAGGAGATCATCATGTTGAAAACCAAAACTCAGGGAGCCATAGATCGACAAATAGGGAATGGAGTAGGAGTCCACCTCCTAATCCCATAGAGAGTCAGGCTGGGCATCAGCCCGAGTCCGTTCACCTACCAAGACCACCTCTAGTAGCAGAGCCAGTGTATCATGAGAGATCACGTCAGGATCCAGAGGATCTAATTAGAGAGGTTATGCACCTCCAGCCACCATCTTTTGGGGGAGCTACCAACGGGGTAGAAGCTAAGGCTTGGCTTTTGAGCCTGGATAGGTGCTTTGCATTGTGCTCCTACGAGAGAAATCTAAAGGCATGTGTAGCAGTCCACCTATTGAGAGGAACGGCCTCCACATAGTGGAGACAAGAGGAATACAAGTGTGGTTTAGTTGAAGATACCCTCACATGAGATATTTTTACAGAGAGGTTCAGGGAGAGGTACTTGTCAGAGCATTATAGACAAGGTAGGATAGATGAGTTCCATGACCTCCAACAGAAGGGTCTCTCAGTGACCCAGTATGAGAGCAAGTTCTTCGAGCTCTTGCCATATGTGGACTACCTAAAAGAGGAGAAGCTTCTCGTCAACCATTTTATCAGAGGGTTGAATACTGGCATAGCAGGACCAGTGAGGATGTCCACTCCAGGGAGCCTTCGGGTTGCCGTGGAGAAGGCCTTGATAGCAGAGGAGATTCAGGTCAGGCCACAGGATAAAAGGGATCAGTTCCAGAACTGAAACCCTATACCCCAGACATAAGGGTCTTAGAAACCCCATTGGAAGGGTAATAATAGACACACATCGGGGTTCTCCAAACCCCCTCCTCCACAACAATCATAGCAGAACCAGAGGCAGAGGCCTCCATAGAGTCAGTAGGGTGAAAAGCCCAAACAGTGGCAATCTCGGGGTCAGAGGCGAGATCAGCAATCCTAGGTTCCTTACACATCTCCGGTGAGGACTCAACAGTCCTCCAGGAGTGGGTACAGTGGTTCTAGCAGGATAGGGGGACAACCTTTCTCTAGGCCTCAGGGCATCCAGTTTCAGGCACAGTGCTTGTTTCACGTGTGGAGCCATGGGACACATGGCAAGAGAGTTTCCTCAGGGTCAGATGGTAGGGAATCAGAGGATGGCAGGATCAGAGCCTATAGTTGGAGATATGGGCAGGTCCCATAGAGTCTTCACAGCGGTTGACAACCGCCAGGCAGAGCACCAGGCCACAGTCATTGAGGCTGTAGATATGATCAGAGGTAGTAGTGTATCTATATTATTTGATTTAGGAGCTATTGACTCCTTTATATCTCCATTAGTTGTGGAGCGTTGCGGGCTAGTGGCAACTAGACAAGGTGTTAGTTGAGAAGTGGAGTTAGCTTCAGGGGCTAGAGTGTTAGTGGAATCAGAGGTTAGGGCATGTCAACTTCAAATTGGCAATACCACCACCTTAGTAGACTTTAGAGTTACACCACTTGGATCATATGGCATCGTACTTGGCATGGATTGGCTTTATGCCCATAGAGCCAAGATGGATTGCCGCCTGAAAGAGATCGAGTGTGAGGATGATCATGGTTCACCCATAGTAATCACCGGGATTCAGAGACCCATGTCTCTTCATATGATTTCTGCAATGCAGCTTAAGCGGAGCATGCGAAAGGGATGTTAGTTATTTGCCATCACCATCAGTGATAGAGGGGAAGAGGATGAAAAGGAAACATTGATTGACGACCATCCTATCCTTAAGGGATATTCAAACGTGTTTCCTTCAGAGCTACCTGGAATACCACCCCATAGAGAGATTGACTTTCATATAAACCTTATACTAGGAGCTGAGCCAGTTTCAAGAGCACCTTATAGGATGACCACAAATGAGCTTAATGAGCTCAAGATGCAACTTGAGGAACTCCTAGAGAAGGGTCACATTCATCCTAGCGTATCCCCTTGGGGTACACTAGTCATCTTTGTGAAGAAGAAGGATGGATCTCTTCAATTATGCATGGATTATCATTAGTTAAACAAAGTAACCATCAAGAACCGATATCCCTTGCCCAGGATCGGTGATTTATTTGACCAACTTCAGGATGCCAAAGTATTTTCCAGAATTGATTTGAAGTCAAGATACCATCATTTGAGAATAGTGGAAAGCGATATCCACAAGACCATATTTCGCACTAGATATGGCCACTATGAGTTCACCGTGGTTCCATTCGGTCTTACGAATTCTCCAGTTGTTTTCATGAGCCTCATGAATGGGGTATTTCACACATTTCTTGACTGTTTTGTGATTGTGTTCCTCAATGACATATTGATATATTCTCAGAATGAGAAGGAGCATGAGGAGCACCTGAGACAGGTTTTGCAGTGTTTGAGGGACAATCAGTTGTATGGTAGTTTGTCGAAGTGTGCATTCTTTCGTTCAGAGGTCAAGTACCTTAGGCACGTTATTTCTGGTGATGGGATCTCAGTTAACCCATCAAAGATCATAGCTATTATGGATTGGCTAGCGCCAACCAGTGTGATAGAGGTCAGGAGCTTCATGGGCTTAGCAGGTTATTACCGACTCTTTGTTGAGGGATTCTCTAGAGTTGCACATCCTATTACTTCTCTTCAGCGTAAAGGAAAGAAATTTGAGTGGATAGAGAAGTGCGAGAGGGCCTTTTAGGAACTCAAAAAAGCACTTACTAGTGCACCTATCCTTGTAGTGCCAGATCCCTCAGCGGACTTCATGGTTTGTACAGATGCTTCCCTAGAAAGTTTAGGAGCAGTCCTTATGCCGGATGGTAGGGCTATAGCTTTTGAGTCTAGGAAACTTAAGACTCATGAGCTTAACCACCCTACTCATGACCTTGAGCTTGCAACAGTAGTGCATGCACTTGTGAGGTGGATACACTTCCTTTTGGGCCATCATTTTGAGCTTCATTCAGACCATCAGAGCCTTCAATACATTTTTACCCGGCTGAACCTTAATGCACGTCAAAGGAGATGGATGGAGTTCTTGTGTGAGTATGATTTTGACGTTCACTACATCAAAGGGAAAGAAAACATAGTTGCAGATGCTTTGAGTAGGAGACATCATGAGGTATACACCATACCTATGGGCATAGATTTGAAAGATCATATATTGTAACAGTTGTCAGGGGATGGATGGTACTTAGAGGTTTTTCAGATGGTTCAATCTCAAGAAACTCTAGAAGGGAAATATGTGGATTATTCCTTAGAGTCCGATGGACTATTACGCTATAGAGGGTGCATCTATGTACCTTCTTTCAGGGGATTGCAAGAGTTCATTATTACGGAGGCTCATAGAGCTCCTTATGCAGCACATGTTGGAGTTAAGAAGATGCATGCTGACTTGAGATAGTTATATCATTGGCCAAGAATGCGGCAGCTCATTACTGAGTTAGTAGCCCGATGCCTCGAGTGTCAGAGAGTCAAGGCAGAGCACCACCATCCAAGTGGGTTGCTCTAGTCTCATGCTATACTAGAGTGGAAGTAGGATACTATATCCATGGATTTCATCATTGGTCTCCCTATGTCATCTCATCACCATGATGCCATCTTGGTGACAGTTGACAAGTTGACCAAAGTAGCCCACTTTTCACCAATTCGGACTACCTTCACAGCACTAGCAGTAGCATAGGTGTTCTTGTGAGACATTGTCATACTTCATGGTGTTCCACACAAGATTATTTCTAACAAGGATTCCCTCTTCACTTCTTCCTTTTGGAAGGCATTATAGGCATTTATGGGTACCAAGCTCAATTTCAGTATAGCCTATCATCCGAAAATGGATGGTCAGACAGAGAGGGTTAACCAGGTGTTAGAGGATATGCTTCGTATGTATGTCATGGATCATCAGACCAGATGGAAAGAGTACCTTCCCTTAGTGGAGTTTGCCTATAACAATGGGCATCCCACTTCATTGGGAATGCCACCCTATCAGGCATTATACGGCAGGCCTTGTAGGACACCGTTGAGTTGGGACCACATAGAGGACAAAGTTGCTATTGGTCCTGAGATAGTTCAGGATATGGAGCAGCAGGTGGATTTGATTAGGTAGTGTCTTAGAGAGACACAGGATAGATAGAAGAAGTATGCAGATGCGAAGAGGATAGATCGTAGCTACTTGGTTGGAGACAAAGTCTTCTTGAGAGTGTGACCGCATAAGAGTCCAATCTATTACGGAAAGGGTTCTAAGCTCGCACCTCACTTTGTAGGACCATTTGAGACCCTAGAGAGGATAGAACCAGTTGCCTATTGTTTAGCATTGCCACCTAGCCTATCACGCATCCACGATGTGTTTCATGTATCAGTTTTGAGGAAGTATATCTATGATGAGTCTCATATTTTAGGTTGGGATGCCTTGCAGGCGGAGTCAGACAGATAGCTAGCTTTGGAGCCCATTCACATTTTGGCACACCGGACGCTGGCCCTTCAAGGTCGAGAGCTAGACAAGGTTAGGGTCCAGTGGGATTGCTATGATGAGGTTACGGCTTCATGTGAGGACGCAACATGTATGAGATCATAGTACCCCAATATTTTTTATGAACTCTAGGAGGAATTTCATGCCTAGAGGGGGAGGGTGTGAGGCCCTACCCCGACTCATCCTAGCATTTCATTGATTTTCATGTTGAGACTATTATGGATGCTTTATTTTTATGCATTATGGATTTAGAACTTATATGATTCCATGATTTGGATAACATTGATGTATATTGATGCTTCATTTCTATGCATTATAGATATAGAACTTTATATGATTCTAGAATAGGATAACTTTGTGATGATGTATGTCATTATTGGATTTGTAGGACTTTACTATGATGATAGAAATAGAATGCATGTCTTATGTATGGATCAAAATTATGAGGATTATGATAATTACTTATGTGGATTTATTTGAATATAAGATAGATTGATTTGTTTAATGTTAAATTGTATGCAGAGTGTTTGATGTGTATTATTATTCATGTGTTTAAATATTATATGAGGTTATTTGGAAGTACTAATGTGTAATTGAGATGCGCAGGAAAATTATCCATGTGACCATGGAAATATTATGGAGAACCAAACCTAGACCTATGTACATTCGTAAAACCAGGGGTTGTCTATTTGGAGAGACAACACCCTATAAGTATCATATTTTATTTGTAATAGTAAATGATGCATGTGTGTTAAATTTTATTTATTAATTTATTTAAATCCAACAAGAGACAATTTCCATGAGTAATTTTGTAATGTATTTTATTGTGTCACTTGACACGTGCTGATTAGTCTCACTGATTTTGACTTGTCTCTTGGAGGGAGTTGTTTTAACCAAAGCCCTTTCAAATATTTGAGTGTGGTCCCAAATTTTCCTTGGGTAGAGAGTCTTTGGAGTGGTCAACTTAAGTTTGACCCAAAAGTTAACTTTAGATGGGTTTCTAAGGGGTCAAATGGACTCCTAGGGGTAGTTTAAAGGTTTTTCTTTAAGTCCATAAGGTATACCTATGGGGTAGGAGTATTTTTAGGCATGTGACTACTCCCATGTGACTGTTTAGTCACCTCAAAAAGTGGGTTTCCTGAGGTGAGCGAAAATTCAATTTAGAAGGTGCCATCTAGGTTAGATAACCTTCCTTTTTTATGTGAGATTCTTTTTCCCACTTTCTCTTACTTTTTCCTTTTTCAGTTTTAGTAACCTATGAGAACTCTCACTGAGGCCTTTTTAGACAAGGATTAGAGATTTTATGGGTAATCACCCACTCTCCATTTTTGGAGATCATGAAATTTTGAAAAGAATAGTTTTGGGATAGAAATTTGGCCAAGTGTAGAAGAAAGAATTGTGGAATTGGGCCGCTCATCCTCAAACTAGTTCTAGCAAACCTTTGGGCAGATTGAAGGTTTGTTCATCTTCTCCCTTTCATGTTGCATGTTTATGTTGGAAAGATTTTTTGTATGTGTAAGTTGTTTTCTTGTATTTTCCTTTGTGAAATTATTATGTGACCTATCTATTATTTCTTTTATGCATTTCCTTGTGATTTGGGAGTAACCAAGGCCTTCTACTCTTGGGAGAGTAGGATGGCCTTGTGGGTGGAAGGAGTTTGACAACCCTCCAATGAGAGGCTCTCTTTATGAGAGTGATCTCAAGGGTTGTATATGTGACCCTTGCTGCATAGCCTTGTGTATGCATTTGGGGGTCATAAGGAGAAAAAGTATGGCATGGATGCCTTGGGGGGATAAGGATGTGGGGTTAATGTACTTAGGATATATCTTTGTTTGCCATGAGATGGCTTTGTGATCTACCATTCTTGCAATCTCCTCGGGGTATTTGGTCCACTTCCACCCATGTAAGAACATCACATTTTGTGATGAAGTGTAGCTTTGGTTTGGAAAGTGTTTGTTATGTGTTTTTCCCTTGTTTGTTGTGTTGTTTGTGTGTAACCTGTCTAGGGCTTGGTTCTTCAAGCTCGGAGGTGGCTTTTAGAAAGCCTAGGCTGGGAGGTGATCTCTCCATGGTCAAAGCCTTATGATTTAATTGTAGGTTTCTTGGAAAGAAAAGAAAAAAGACAAGCTAGGAGTTGCTGGTTTTACTTGATTTGCAAAAAAAGATTTGGGGATGGGATATTATATTTTAGTTGCAGCAATGTAAAAGAAAAGCTATATGTTGTATTTATTTTGAAAAAAAGAAGGAAATGCATTCATTTTATTGAAAGTCCTCATTTAATAGAAATGAGAGACTAGTAGGGTATCTCACCCATTGTAATGTTGACTATATTGTATTCTAAATATGCTTTAAAGAAATGCATTATTCTATTAAGTTATTATTGCAAAAATGAAATGTTTATTTTGGATTAAGTTCCTATAGTTATTGATATAATATTTGTTGTATGCATTTTATTTCTGAAAATAAAAGTTCAATTTAGTTCCTTATGCATATTGAAATAATGGAAATGCGAGAAAAGTAAGCATATCTATTCCCTTTTACAAATTATGGTTAAAAAGATTTAATCTGTCTATCTCTAAGGGTTATTTCAAATGATTTCTAGTCTATTATAGTTGTTGTTAAAATTTATTAAATTCTGTCACTTTATTTATTTGTAGTAAATAAATCTAGAATTAGTAATCCATCTCCAAAGTTAGCAACTAGATTGTCAATAGAAAAAGAAATGCCTTATTTAAATCTGTTAGTTTTGAAAATCTGTTTTAAGTGATTTTTAGGAAAAATAAATATAAATAGATTGGTTAAAGTAAATAAAAGAAATTTGCCTCTATTTCCATGCTGTCAATACTTTGTTATTTTTTGCATAATTTAGAAAGCAAAGGAAATATAGCCATATTTAGGTAAATTAGAAACTAAATCTATCCCTGAAAAAAAAAATCATAAATATTTTTATATATATACATATATAATATATATATATATATATATATCCACATATATAAATATACATAAATATAATATATATATAAAATCTTTAAAAAAAAAATAGAATAAAAATTTTTAAAGCAAAAAAAAATTTCATGCAAACCCTACCCAAGGGGACCCGGAGCCGAGGCTCCCACGGGCCCCCCTGGGTGGTGTGGGCTCTCTATGAGCCATGACCCACAAAGAAACTACAGGCGCCGCTATGGGCCGTGGTCCATAGGGGCACCACAGCACCGCTACGGGCCGCAGCTCACAGAGGTGACCGTGGTCGCTACTGTAGGTCGCATCCCGCAGGGATGCCGCGACATCTTTGTGAGCCATGACCCGTCGCGCCCTCACACACCACCCCCCTGTGAAAGGCCTCCGCCCCACCACTGCTACCTACACCAAATGAACAAGTGGCCCTCCTCCTCCGCCTTTGCTTTCAGCCTCCTCCTCCCTGCACAAAAATATAAAACCCTAACCTGGTTCGGGTTAGGGTAGCTTTGAAGTTGTAAAAAAAAAAGAATAAAATTTAGAATGGAGGGTTAAGTTTATAAAAAAAAAAATTTAGGTTATCATTGTTATATTATTATTAGGGTTAGAATTTAAAAAAAAAAAAAAAGGGTCGGGGGGGGGGGGGGAATCCCATTCGAATTTCGAATAGGGTATTCCCCATCCCTTTAAAATAATAATATGTGTTAGTTCCCTTGTTTAAAGGAACCCTATATCCTTATATATGTGTGTGTGTGTGTGTGTGTGTGTGTGTGTGTGTGTGTAAACGTATAACTCTAACTTTAGATTAATTTGTTTACGTTCATATTTTATATGTTTATATAAACATTTAAATATGATGTTTTAAATTTTTAAATTATTTTGGAGGTTAATCTTATAGGAAATTATAATGACTTTTTAAGTTATTTTGGTCATAGGGGACTATTTTTAGTCCACCTAACTTTAGGCTTGTCGAGATTAAACTTTATAGGGTAATTTTTATTATG
The DNA here is from genome assembly GCF_030272615.1 of Cryptomeria japonica. Classification (NCBI taxonomy): domain Eukaryota; kingdom Viridiplantae; phylum Streptophyta; class Pinopsida; order Cupressales; family Cupressaceae; genus Cryptomeria; species Cryptomeria japonica. Next base: position 225,467,234 of record NC_081410.1, on the reverse strand, counting down.
GATTTATTTAGCCCTTTATTCAGATTTTAGACATATTATAATTATTGTTAAAATAAATCATGGGATTTAAAAACCCAATTGCTAGAGTTAATATAATTAATTCCTACAATGATTAGAAAGATTAATTGAGATTAATAATATCTCTTGTCAATTAATTTAGGGGTTTTTGCTTAAATGAATTTATTATTTATTAATTGATGAGATAATAATTAATTCTTTGGAGAGTTAATTTTCCGCATGTAAGTTAGATTATCTCGCTTACTTGATATAGTTGTTTAAATTAACTTTAGTTGAAGAAGAATTCAAACGTAGTTAAGATAAGACTTGATACTACATTATTTTAGCAAACTTAGTTTTATTAGGACATGTTTTAAAAAAAAATTATTCCGTTCGTGCCCAAAAGTTTGGGCATGACAACTATTCCAACAAAATGAAAAAGCTCGAATCTTAACTTGCTGATTTTCCATATGTCAGGCAACCACATAACCAACTCTGACTGAATATTTGCCATCATGAGCTAGAGTCCATAACAGTTTGTCTTCTTGATTTGAAATATACACTCTTCTTCTACACAAAATTTCCTGAAAATGAGACCTTTGATCATCTCTAATTGGTAGATCAAAAGGATCTTTCCAAATGGCTTTCCCTGAAAAAATTTCCACATCACTAACATAGTCTATCAAAAGCGAACCCCAACATTTTTTTATAGTTGGAATGACATCCAAAAGAAGTTCTAAAAACTTTAAAGAGGGAAGGCCGTTCCATGAGTCCTCCCAAAAATGAATTCTCTCACCATTGTGGACCTCCCAAGATACATATCTTGTAATAATCTGCCTACAAGATATCATGAAGTTCCAAACAGCTAACCCTTTTGGAGGATCAAGGGTTGTTATGACTCGAGAAGGGTTTAAAGAATCCAAGTATTTTTCCTCCATGATTCTGCACCACTTGGTGTGTGGTTTGGAGACCATTTGCCACACAAGTTTACCCCCAAAGTGTTGGCATTATGTGAATTGGTATGAGGACATGATGACATTGTATGTTGTCATTGATGTCAATATGTTGAAGAGGAGAGAACCGATATATGTGAGAACCGGTATGTTACCAAGAACCGGTATATGTGAGAACCGATATAACACTGTGAACCGACATTTGTACCAAAGTGAAGCGGTGTGTTTGCTTAAGGTGAACCGACATGTGGTTATGGGAACCGACACATGGAAGCTTTGTATGACTACTGGTTGGTAGTCTCAACTTCAGGGTGTCCGGTTGAAGTGCCTCAAGCCTGTGTGACTCAATCGATGACTTTGTGTGATGAGTTAGCATTGTAATGAAGAATAGATCGTGTTGCCATGTCAGCCTTGTGCGTGTGAAGGATCCTGCATGAAGGAGATTGTTCCTATCTACCTCAGGAATGTGCGAAATCTATAAACAGTGATAACGTGTGATGGGTTATCAGCCGCCATGAAATCGGTGGAAAATGAATGATGGAGAATGTCTTGATATTGGTTCAAGACTGTTGCATTTAATGCATTGTGCTCAACGATTAGGATTGAACTATTTGAATTTCTTAACCTAACAAGTTTAGGGTTTAGGGTTTATGCTACTGACCTATCTGTTTCCTATAAGGTTGATGTTGTGTTTCTTTCTGAGGTTGTTGGCAAAAGTTGTGTGTGTATATCCAAGAGAAGAGATACGTGATTCTTGCCAGACTAGAAGAGAGAAGTGATACTTGCAGAGTGTAAGTGTAGAAGGTGAAGAGGAGCTAAAGTGGATTTGCATTGGCATTGAGTGTTGTTACCAGATCATTGTAATACATGTTGATCTCTAACCACTTCAACAGTTGGGAAATCCCTTAACAGGGTAGCTTTAACCAGCTTACTATAAATCCTTTAACAGGGTGACTCAAAACCATTGAGTTCTTGAAATCCTCTAACAAGGTAACCTTTAATAGGGTTTAACCCTTAACCGGGTATTCTAGCCATCCCTTAACCGGGTGATCCCTAATAGGATCGATTCCTAACAGAACTTGTTGTATCAGTCTTTAACTAGACAAGGCTCCTAATAGAGCGGACTTCTTAAGAGTTCAAAAATAGCTTGTGGGTATTCATCCCCACCGTAGTTTTTCCTAGTTGGGTTTCCATGTGAAAGAACTGTGTGTCATGTGTGGTGTTATTCATGTGATGGTTTGAGTGATTTGTGTCTGAAGGTGAATCATGTTGATCTAGCTGTTTATATATCTTTTGATGATAGATTACATGTTCATGCACTAGGGTGAAATGGAAATGAAGTATTAGATTGTATGAGAAGATAAGTGTCAACCGGTTTATGCTTGTCTTAGTTATTCTGGGCTTTGCTGGTTGTACTCTGTTTAAGACCAAAGTTACTATTTGTCTATCAAAGCACAGTGTCTGCTGAAAAACCGGTTTAAGATTGTGTTTTTGTCTGTACTGATTCACCCCCCCTCTCAGTACCGGCTTGGTACTATTCGTTCATCATTGAGTTATAAATTGGTATCAAAGCATCCTCCAGGTCCTCTGTGTTATAAGCTTAACCGCTTGAGGTAAAGGTCCCAGTCTAATGATGAAGAGGGAAGATCCAAAGTTCAATAGAGAAAATCTTAGTATATGGAAAGACAGAATGAAGATATACATCAGAAGCATGGGTGCTCAACACTGGAGCTATGTTGAGAATGCCTATGTTTCCCCTACTGGTACTCTCACTGATGACCAAAAGAGAGAGATGTAGGAGAATGGGCAAGTCATGGAAGCCCTAATCAGTAGTTTATCTAACATTGAGTTTATTGATGTCCAAGATAAGGTAAATCCCAAAGAGGTATGGGATACTCTTGAAAATATCTATGGCAGTGATGAGCATGTAAAACAAGCTAAGGAAGAAAGCCTTAGAGGGAAGTTTGAAGACATGTGGATGGTTGAAGGTGAGACCATTCAACAGTATGGAATAAGAATCAAAACTGTTGTCGGAGATATCAAGAGTGCAAGTGGTAAAATGGAAGATTCCACTATAGTAAGCAAAGTCTTGAGATCCTTATTACCGGTCTATGCAATAAGGGTTGTTGCTATTCAAGAGTTGAGATCAATAGACAAGACTAAGGTATCCCTAGACTCCATCATTGCAAAGTTGACAACCTATGAGCTAAATCGTTTTGATGGCAGTGTTCAAAAGATTGAATCAACTTTTAAAGCTTCTGTTGTACCATCCAGAAAAGGAAAAGAAGCTAGCACTAGTGGTGAACCAAGACAGAGCAGAGAAATGGATGATGCGGAGATTCTGATGGCATTTGAAGCTCTTCTTGCTAGGAAACTTCCCAAAGGAACCGGAAAATATAGAGGTAAGCTCCCTTTGAAATGCTTTTCTTGTAACTGGATAGGACATATTGCTGTAAACTATCCTAATGGTGACAACAAGGACAAACTAGAAAGGTTCAAGAAATTCAAAGGTGGAAATCGAAGAAACTATTTTGTGGCAGTTGATGAAGGTGTCACAGATGAGGAATTAGAGGATGAATAAAATGAAGATATTGTGTTTGTTGTTGTCAAGGAAGATGTGTCAGACAAGAAGGCTCTTGTCTCCTGCTTTGATAATTCCAATGAGTGGATTATTGACAGTGGTTGTTCTCACCATATGACTAGTGATCGGAGCAAGTTTCTATCCTTGGAAGAGTATGATGGTGGTGTGGTTCACTTTGGCAATGATGCACCATGTATGTTCAAAGGTAGAGGGTCCATCTCTCTGAATGGAAAGAGTAGTGTTGACAATGCGTATTGGGTTGATGGTCTCAAACACAACCTTCTGAGTGTTGCCCAGCTGAATGACAGTGGTCTCACTCCGCAATTCAAGAATGGAGTGTGAAAAATCAAAGGAAAGAATGGTGAATTGGTGGCCACCGACATGCAGACCAAAGGTAACCTATTTCAGCTGAATGCAAATATAAGTACATGTCTTATGGCTAAATTTGATGATAGCTGGATATGGTATAGGAGACTCTTCCATATAAAATTTGATAACATTATGAAGGCCAGTAAGATCAAGGTAGTTAGAGGGTTGTCGGTGCTGAGAAAACCGAAAAATACCTTGTGCAGAGAGTGTCAACTAGGGAAAATGTCTTCCTCAACCTCTAAAGGTAAACCTTTCATGGCTAACAATTTGCTTGATCTTGTGCATACTGATTTGTGTGGTCCTATGAAAACTAGGAGTGTGCAGGGTGATAGGTACTTCATGATTCTCACTGATGACTGCTCAAGAATGATGTGGGTCACATTCTTGAAAGATAAGTCTGAAGCTTTTGTAAAGTTCAAATCTTTCAGAGCATTAGTGGAGAAGGAAAGTGGTAAAAGGATCAAGTTCCTGAGAACTCATCAAGGAGGGGAATTCACTTCTGGTGAATTCAACAAGTACTGTGAAGAACATGGCATCAAGAGGAAACTGTTTGCCCCCTAGACTCCACAACAGAATGGCCTAGTAGAGAGGAATAACCAGACTGTGCTTGAAGCAGCTAGAACTATGTTGATTCAAGGAAAGGTAGCTCACACCTTTTGGAGAGAAGCGGTGAGCACTGCAATCTACACAATGAACCGAGTACTCATTAAGAAAGGTAAGAATAAAACTCCTTATGAGTATTGGACTGGTAAGACACCTATGGTTAGCTACTTTAGAGTGTTTGGTAGAAAATGTTACATCAAGAGGAGCGAACATCAGAGAAAATTTGATGCAAAATGTGATGAGGGAATAGTCCTAGGGTATTCCACCAAGAGCAAAGCTCTCAAGTGTTTCAATAATAGGACTCAGAGAATTATGGAAAGCATCAATGTAAGTGTTAATGAAACCTCTAAGAAAACTGAGGAAACCGACAGTGAGCAAGCGGTAAATGAACCGGTTGTCAGTCAACCAAGTACCAGTAACAGTGTTCCTACACCTGTAGATGTAGATGCTAATACTAATGGAGATGAGGATGAAAAAGAAAAGCAAGAGGAATCTATCAAGACCATTCCTTGGTATGTCAAGCTGAATCACGATCTTAAGCAGATCATAGGAGATAAGGATGTAGGAATTCTTACAAGAAGAAAGGTTAGAGAAAACTCATGTATGATCTCTGAATTTGAGCCAAAATCATTCAAAGAGGCACATAAAGATGAAGACTGGATCAAGGAAATGGAAGAGGAACTTGACCAGATAGAGAAAAATGGTACATGGTCTTTGGTACCCAGACCGGAGCATAAAAATGTCATCGGTACCAAATGGGTTTTCAGAAATAAGCTGAATGAGGATGGCACAATGATTAGAAACAAAGCCAAACTAGTGTACAAGGGATATGCCCAAGAAGAAGGAGAAGACTATGGAGAAACCTTTGCTCTTATAGCAAGATTTGAAGGAGTTCGTATGCTTCTTACATATACATATTTTAAAGGATTCAAAGTATATCAAATGGATGTAAAAACTGAATTCCTAAATGGTGTACTTGAAGAGGAGGTGTATATAGAGCAACCAGATGGGTTTTCCCTATCTGAAGATAGTGACATGGTATGTAGGCCACATAAAGCCTTATATGGTCTAAAGCAGGCACCTAGAGCATGGTATGAACGCCTGCACTCCCATCTTGTGAAGATTGGATTTGAGAGAACAAGCGAAGATAGCAATATCTACTTGAAGTCTGAAGGAGATCAGATCCTGATATGTGAGGTATTTGTTGATGACATTATCTTTGGTGGAGATGACAAGATGAGTCATGAGTTTGAAGAAGAGATGAAGAAAGAGTTTGAGATGTCACTCATATGGGAGATAAAGTTCTTCATTGGACTGCAGATCTAGTAGATGAAAGATGGAATCTTTATCACTCAGTCCAAGTATGTCAAAGAGGTGTTGAAGACCTTTGGCATGAAAGATAGCAAACCGGTTGGTATACCAATGGTGACCAGTTGTAAATTATCCAAAGAGGATGACTCGGCATTGGTTGATGAGAAGGAATACTGATCAATGATTGGTAAGTTACATTATGTAGTGCATAGCAGACCAGATATTGCACATGAAGTTTGCATTACTGCAAGGTTCCAAAAAAGTCCAAGAGAATCCCACTTGGTTGCAGTCAATTGGATTCTTAGGTATCTGAAGGGAATTATTGATTATGGATTGTGGTATCCATATAGCAAGGATTTCAACTTGAAAGTATTCACAGATGTTGATTAGGTAGGTAATGTAGATGACCGGAAGAGCACAACCGGTGGTGCATTCTTTCTCAGTGGTAGACTAGTCTCATGGATGAGTAAGAAGCAGAGTTGTATCTCTCAGTCTACAATGGAAGTAGAGTATGTTGCAGCTTTCATGAACTGCACTCAGACAATTTGGATGAAGCATGTATTAAATGGCTTCAAAGTTCCTGTATCTGAACCGGTAAGTATATTTTGTGACAATACTAGTGTAATTAACATCTCCAAGAATCCGGTTTTACATTCTAGAACCAAGCACTTTGAGCTTAAGTATCATTTCTTGAGGGAAAAGGTTCAGAACAAAGAGATTGCACTGGAACATGTTTCCAGTAAGGAGTAGTTAGTAGACATATTCACCAAGCCTCTCCCAAAGGCTACATTTATGTACTCAAGAGGTGAATTAGGGGTGTTGCCCCTTCAAGAGGTAAACTAAAGGTATATGCCCCACATCAGTCAGGTATTGCCTAGTCAAATTCTTTTTGGATTGATGTGTTAAAGGATGCTACTCCTCTGGGGGAGTAGCATAATGGAATAGGGAAGCTTGTGCCTCCACTTTGGCATTGTTGTCAAAGGGGGAGAAGAAGAGAAGCAGAGAAGATATCTACAGAAATTGGGGGAGAAGATGTGAAACGGAGAGATATATTTGTATATTGCCATCAATGCCAAAGGGAGATTGTTGGCATTATGTGAACCGGTATGAGGACATGATGACATTGTATGTTGTCATTGATGTCAATATGCCCAAGAGGAGAGAACCGGTACATCTAAGAACCGGTATGTTACCAAGAACCGATATATGTGAGAACTGATATAACACTATGAACCAGCATTTGTACCAAAGTGAAGCGGTGGGTTTGTTTAAGGTGAACAAGTATGTGGTTATGGGAACCGGCACATGGAATCTTTGTATGACTACCGGTTGGTAGTCTCAACTTTAGGGTTTCCGGTTGAAGTGCCTCAAGCCTTTGTGACTCAATTGGTGACTTTGTGTGATGAGTTAGCATTGTAACAAAGAACAGATCATGTTGCCATGTCAGCCTTGTGCACGTGAAGGATCCTGCATGAAGGAGATTGTTCCTATCTACCTCAAGAATGTGTGAAGTGTTGGCATTTTTGATGATTATGTTGTGATTGTCATTGATGGACACACACTTGCATTGAGATAATTTTTGAATGTATAAGTTAAAGCTCAACCGGTACATGTTCCAACTGGTATGATGCATGATAGTCCTTAGACTATTGGTGTTTTGCAAAAAGTGATTACCGATCTGAAGCGGTATGTTGACCCCAAGCGGTTTGAGGATCTCAAGTGGTACGAAGGATCAAAACGACAGAACACATATTTCCCAGTCTTCATTTTGTCAAACCGGCAACTGACATTTTGCTTGAACCGACATTTTGTATAAACCAGTAATACTCTGTGATGAGTTACCAACCGGCATTCTATGATGAGTTACCATCCACCGATTGTTTGATGGTGCTGAAACTTTAATGGTTCTTTTTGTGTCATGTTACAGAATATGTCTAGATGCATTGGACCTAGTAAATTGTATTGTAATCCTATTGGACTGACATGAAATCAGATTCCTTTATAAGGACATCATGTCTAGGGTTTTAGGTTGGTGAAATTGATGTTGTTGCAAGGGTTTAAGGTGGTTGATATGTTAGAGAGAGTATGATTGTGTAGAAGACTGAAGTAATGCTGGAATGCATTAGGAATGAGCTATCAAGGATCTAACCAAGTAATCTATGCTATTTACTAGATCACTCACTTGTTGATTACTCACATCTTCGACAAGTCTGTAGCCCTTAACCGGGTAGGCCCAAAAGCCTCTTGTAAATCCTCTAACAAGGTGGTTCACATCTGTGAATCTAAAATCCTCTAGCAAGGTAGTCTTTAATTGGACTTATCTCCTAACAGAGATTGAGATTCCTAATAGGATCTGTTCTGGTAAAGAACATTATAAGACCTTAACCGGTCTAGTTCCTATTCTGCAGATAGTTACTTGTGAGTTCCATCTCACCGTGGTTTTTCCCATTTGGGTTTCCCCGTCAAAATCTCTTGTGTTATGGTGTTTGTGCTTTTGTAGGTGAATGCATTATTTGCTATTTGGTTTGCATGTGTGTTAACCGGTTTGTCTACTAAATTGCTTTACCGGTTTACAGTTAGTCTTGCAAAGTGTTTAAGTGCAAATATTTTTAGCATACTAATTCACCCCCCCTCTTAGTATTCATCAATTGGTATCAGAGCATACCTTTCTATAAATTTAACCACTTGGAAAGAGATATGGGGGAATGCACATTGAGGGAACTTACTCATCGACTCACTCAGTCTGAGCAAGCCTATGATGATCTTATGGTCAAATATAAGGCATCTCAAGCAAAGAGGAGAGAACATGCTGAAAAGCTGATGGAGCTATCTGAAAATAGTTCCTCTGATGAAGTGGACATGGAAGCCTCGATTCAAGAAGTAGAAAAGCTGAATGAATCCAATTCTAGCCTGAGAAAAGAATTGGAAGGACTGACTATCCGAATGTGCCAAGAGCTTGAGAACTGGAGGAAAGTTGAAGATCTGGTCAAAGACAAAGATCATGAAAACTCCAAGCTGAAGCAAGAGATCAGTGCCATAACTGCTCAACTCCATGCGAGCAAAGTGGAAAAGGAAGAAATGTAAGGAGAACTGAACATTGTCATCTCTGAGAATGAAAACCTAATGGAAACAAATGTTGCTATGTCCAAAGAACTCTTTGAGTCAAAGGAAATACTTGCTAAGTTCAACAAGAGTGCTGTCAAGCTAGAGAAAAAGCTTGAATCTGCCAAACCTATCAAGAATACTGATGGACTTGGTTATTCTGGTCATGAGGAAGGTGAGACCTCTGGTACAAGTGCTGGAGCATCAAAGAAACAACCGACATCAAAGGATAAAGGTAAGAAAAAGTTTAAACCTGTTTGCTTTAACTATCTTAAAGAAGGACATACTGCAAATGTGTGTAGGAGTAAGGCTTACAATAATTTTCCTTATTTCCTAAATGATAAGCCTAGATCCTATAAATTCAATGGTAACTGTTATGCATGCAACAAGTTTGGGCATAGAGCATCTAAATGCAGGTCATTTATGAACAACACTGGTAGATATACTTAGAGGACCCAAGGAGTTGGTCTTGAACCTTTTGTGAACCGGAATCACAACCGGTTTAATGCCTCCAATCATCAGTCAAGAAGCGATGGCTATCAAGTGGCAACTGGATGGACAGAAAATGGTCTAATCTATCATAATCATGGTCACATTGCTGCAACATGTAGAGGAAGTGTTGAAATGTGGCGACTCATCAGCAAAGTATTGTACACTCAGCACGTATCCTCACTGGGGTCCGGGGCCGGGCCGGGCCCCGGGTAGGGGTTCGGGGGCGGCAGCCTCCGAGAAAGCGGGGGTTCGGGGGTGGCAGCCCCCGAGAAAGCGAGGGTTCGGGGGTGGCAGCCCCCGAGAAAAATTTTTTTGCCGTTTTTTGTTGATGAAAACCGACATTGTAATAAAACCCTAAAAAAGGCCGACTTTGTTTGTTGCCCTAAAAATGCATGTTATAAGCGACTAGGATGCTCAAGGCATTGAAAGGTTGATGTACTGTTTTTGCTGGATAATAAGAAAGATTGGACGACTGTGTATGGTGGACGTAACCCATTCTGGGTGAACCACGTTAAATCTCTGTGTTATCTGTGTCCTGTTTTATTTTCTTTATCTTTTGTATTTAAATCTGCATATAATTGTTAGTTCATATTTGCTTCGGATCTGCTTGAAACCCTAACAATTGGTATCAGAGCGAGGTTTTCTATAAATTGGCAGGACTTTCAGATTTGAGTGGGAGCAATGGAGGATTCCAAATTCAAGGTTGAAAAGTTTAACGGCCAGAATTATCAGTTATGGAAAATGCAGATGGAGGATTACCTGTATCAAAAGGATTTGTGGCGGCCATTGGAAGGAAAGGCAAAGAAACCGACCACAATATCAGATGAAGAGTGGGACATTTTAGATAGAAAGGCATTGGGATCCATTCGATTGTGCCTTGCGGCGTCTGTAGCATTCAATATAACAGAAGCAAAAATGACTGTAGATTTGATGGCAACATTGGCTAAGCTATATGAGAAACCCTCGACTTTGAATAAGGTATTTCTTATGAAGCGTTTGTTTAATTTGAAAATGAGTGAGGGAGGATCTGTAGTGGAGCACTTAAATTAATTTAATACAATTACCAGTCAATTGTCTTCAGTAAAAATTACCTTTGCAAAAGAGGTTAGGGCTCTCTTGATTTTATGTTCTTTGCCAGAAAGCTGGAATAGCTTGGTTATGGCTGTAAGTAACTCTGTCTCTGATAAAAATACTTTGGTATTTGATGATATTGTTGGTGTTATCCTAAGCGAGGAAATGCGAAGGAAAAGCACAGGTGAGACTCCAACATCATCGGGTAGTGTTTTGAATGTGGAGAATAGAGGAAGATCAAAGGAAAGAGGAAAAGGCCATGGGAATGAGAAGTCACGAGGGAAGTCAAAGAAAGGACGCTCTCAATCTAGAGGAAAGAAAGATTGCTGGTACTGCGGAAAGCCTGGTCATCTAAAGAAAGATTGTTGGTCTTGAAAAAACAAAGAAGGAGACAAAAATGAAAATGACAGTAAGGAAGCTAATATTGCAAGTAATACTTTACAAGATGCTTTAATCTTATGTTTGGATAATGTTAATGATTCCTGGGTAATAGATTCTGGGGCTTCATTTCATGCTACACCCCATAGAAAATATTTTCTAGATTATGTTCAAGGTGATTTTGGACAGGTATATTTGGGTGATGATGAGCCCTGTCAAATTGTTGGAAAAGGAAAGATAAAGATCAAGTTGCAGAATGGTAATGACTGGTTTCTGCAGGAGGTAAGACATGTTCCTAATTTAAGAAGAAATTTAATTTCTGCAGGGCAACTAGGTAGTGAAGGTTGCATAGTTACCTTCTTAGACAGTATGTGGAAGGTCACTAAAGGATCATTAGTAGTAGCCAAAGGTGCGAAGGTAGGCACATTATATCTGTGTACTGGTAACACTTACTCTACCTTAGCTGCTACAGATAAAGTTACTGCAGGGACAACAACAATAAATGTTGCAAGAACAGATTTGATAATGTGGCACCATAGGCTTGGGCACATGAGTGAGAAAGGGATGAAAATCCTTCACTCCAAAAATCTATTGCCAGGACTAAAGAAGATTGATTTAGAGTTCTGTGAGAACTGTGTTTATGGTAAACAGAAAAGAGTCAGATTTCTCAAGGTTGGGAAAGAGAAGAAGAGTGAGAAGTTAGAGCTTGTACATTCAAATGTATGGGGACTGGCTCAGGTATCATCTCTTGGTGGCTCTTGTTATTATGTTATTTTTATTGATGACTCAACCAGAAAAACATGGGTATATTTCCTAAAAAAAAAATCAGATGTTTTTGAAACTTTTAAGAAATGGAAAGCTTTGGTTGAGAATGAGAGAGGAAAAAAGTTGAAGTGTCTCAAATCGGATAATGGAGGTGAGTATTGTAGCAAAGCATTTGAAGATTAGTGTTCCTTAAATGGGATTCGAAAGCAGAAGATAGTTCCAGGAACTCCATAGGAAAATGGTGTGTAAGAGAGAATGAATAGGACCATCATGGAACATGCGAGGAGCATGAGATTGCATGCTGGATTGCCCTTACTTTTTTGGGCAGATGCTGTACATATTGCTGTCTATTTGATAAATAGAGGACCTTCAACCCCTTTGGATGGTGGTATTCCAGAGGAGGCATGGACTGGTAAAAAGGTAAATTATTCTTTTCTAAATACTTTTGGTTGTGAAGCTTTTGTCCATGTTGATAAAGAAAACAGAACCAAGCTTGATGCTAAATCTCAGAAATGTACCTTCATTGGATATGAGATAGATGAATATGGCTATCGGTTATGGGATTTTGAAAATAAGAAAATAATTAGAAGTAGAGATGTTATATTCAATGAGAAGGTTATGTATAAAGAACAGATGCAGGAAAAGAAGCATGAACAGGACAAACAAGAATATGTGGTGTTGGATGAGATTCCTGAAAATGAAATGCCACAGGTACCTGATGCTCAGCAACAACAGATTGTCCCACAAACTCCTGCAAGTGTTAGACATTCTACGAGGACAAGTAGACCCCCTGAAAGATTTTCTCCTTCTTTGTATTCTATTTTATTAACAGATTCTGGTGAACCAGAAGAATATGAAGAAGCAATGCAGGTGGATGCCAAACAATAGTGGCAGCTAGGCATGAAAGAGGAGATGGACTCCCTGATGAAAAATAAGACTTGGGACTTAGTTCCTTTACCTGCAGAAAAAAGAGCCTTGCCTAACAAATGGGTTTATCGACTGAAGGAGGAGGAAGGAGGTCAGAAAAGATATAAGGCCAGACTTGTGGTAAAAGGTTTTGCACAGAAAAAGGGTATAGATTATGATGAAATATTTTCTCCAGTTGTAAAAATGACTTCAATTAGAACTGTACTTAGTCTTGTGGCTGTAGATGATTTACATCTTGAACAATTAGATGTCAAAACAGCTTTTCTCCATGGGGATTTGGAAGAGGAAATTTACATGTTGCAACCATAGGGATATGAGGTCAAAGGTAAGGAGAACTTGGTGTGCAGGTTGAAGAAAAGTCTGTATGGCCTAAAGCAAGCACCCCGACAATGGTATTTAAAATTTGATAGTTTCATGGCTGAACACGGTTATCATAGATGTCATTCTGATCATTGTGTATATTTTAAGAGATTTGATAATGGCAGTTATATTATCCTATTGCTTTATGTTGATGACATGCTTGTTGCTGGGTCTAACATGCAACATATAAATGATCTTAAATAGAAATTAGCCAGGTCATTTGCTATGAAGGATTTGGGTGCAGCTAAGCAAATTCTCGGTATGAGGATTACACGGGACAGGAAAAATAGAACCTTGAATTTGTCCCAAAGTGAGTATATAAAGAAGGTGTTGAAAATATTTAACATGCAGGATGCAAAAGCAGTTAGTACACCTTTGGCTAGTCATTTCAAATTGACTAAGGAGATGTGCCCAAAGGCACAGGAAGAGGTTAATAAAATGTCTAACATCCTGTATTCATCAGTTGTTGGCAGTCTGATGTATGCAATGGTATGTACAAGGCCAGATATTGCACATGCAGTGGGAGTTGTGAGTAGGTTTATGAGTAATTCGGGTATGGAACATTGGAATGCTGTGAAATGGATTCTTCGGTATTTGAAAGGAACTACTACAAAGGCATTATTTTTCAAAGGGTCTAATGCTGCTCTAAGTGGATTTGTTGACTCTGATCTGGTGGGTGATATTGATTCACAGAGAAGTACTACAGGGTATGTTTTTACTATAGGGGGAACTGCAGTTAGTTGGATTTCTAGGCTGCAAAAGGTTGTTGCACTTTCAACCACTAAAGCTGAGTATGTTGCTGCTACAGAAGCCAGCAAGGAGATGATTTGGTTGCAATATTTTCTGAAGGAATTGGGTTAGACACAAGAGGATAGCCCATTGTATACTGATAGCCAGAGTGCCATTCATCTTGCGAAGAACTCTGCTTTTCATTCAAGGACAAAGCACATTCAGCTCAGGTACCACTTCATCCGGACTATTTTGGAGGAGGGTTAGTTACGGCTTGAGAAGATTCACACAAGTGAGAATCCTGCCGATATGTTCACAAAGGCAGTTCCACAGGAGAAGCTGATTTCTTCATCAGTTTCTGTTGGTCTTCTTGATTGATAATTGTGGAATTTATACCAGTCAAGTCCTAGTGTTTTATCCAGCGAATGTTGCATGTACAGTGGTGTCGTGTAGTATCAGTCTCCAAGTGGGAGATTGTTGAAATGTGGCGACTGATCAGCAAAGTACTATACACTCAGCACATATCCTCGCCGGGGTCCAGGGCCGGGCCGGGCCCTGGGCAGGGGTTCAGGGGCGGCAGCCCCTGAGAAATTTTTTTTTGCCATTTTTTGTTGATGAAAACCGACATTGTAATAAAACCCTAAAAAAGGTTGACTTTGTTTATTGCCCTAAAAACGCATGTTATAAGCGGCTGGGATGCTCAAGGCATTGAAAGGTTGATGTACTGTTTTTGCTAGATAATAAGAAAGATTGGACGGCTGTGTATGGTGGACGTAACCCATTCTGGGTGAACCACGTTAAATCTCTGTGTTATCTATGTCCTGTTTTATTTTCTTTATCTTTTGTATTTAAATCTGCATATAATTGTTAGTTTATATTTGCTTCGAATCTGCTTGAAACCCTAACAGGAAGAATGACAACATGAATAATGGACCTTAGAGAGCACCGGGAATGGTCTGCTATCACTGCAACAAACTGGGTCACATTACCAGATTCTGCAGATCAAGAAAGAACATATCAAATGATATACCGGTCACTCCAAAAGGAAAGATAGATATTGACACTATTCAAGCAGACATGAACAAAACCTATAAGAAGAAACCAGCGGTGTTACAAGAAGAACCGGTTTCTGCACCTAGTGTGAAAATATCGGAACCGGAAAACTAAGTATTAGAAAAGCTTAGGGGGAGAAAACGGCAAAATGTTTTGAACCCCTAGTTTACACTGATAAAAGACCTTAACCAGTACACGATACATGTCATTCGACAGTAGACCAGAAATAGAAAAAGGCAAATTAGGGTTTATGCCCTAATGGTGGAGCATTAATTACGGTGGGTGAGGAATATGCTTAAAAGGAATATTCAAATCATTTCTCACTATCATTTCTCAAGTGAAGAAGGTTTTCAAGTGCAGAGCGACGAAAAAGTGATTTGTGCTATGATTTAGAGAAATTTAGAAACCTTGAAGGAGATTCATAAGCAAATTACAAACGGTCAAGAGAAGAACACAAAGCGGTGATTCAGCAACCGACGAAGTGGAAGGTGAAGTGGAAGTTCCAAAGCCCTAAATGCTCAATTTTTGAAAGGCATTTCTCATGCTTTTTGTTTTGTCATGGCTTCTACATCGCATGATAGTTCTAGTGCAACTATCGATTCAATGGACTTCATTCAAAGAAAATCAAATTATAATGCTTTGTCACAAGTACTAGATGGGGTTATAGTAGAAGAAGGGATTTCAGATTATATAGACTGCAAAATCAAAGACCTAGGGTCTCTTGTGATCCATTCGCAACTAGGACTATTATGTGGGAAGGATAAGAAGATCAAACCAGAGTATAGCATTTTGGAGAAGAAGAAACTTCACAATGCAGTTTACTTCCTAGGGGATTTCATAGATGATCATATTAGAATCATTCTGAGCAGAGTTCATGGTGACAAGATGTACCTAGAGAGAACGCATGATATCACTCCACAAGCTATTCATGCTATCACCAGTTTCTACAATACAGGGGAAGTGCTAGCCCTTAGAAAGGTCAGCATGATGGAGATGTCCAAGCTCACCGGTTCAGTGAGCGACTCACAAGGAATGACTGTTAATTCCATCAAGGATGACCTCATGAAATATGCGTGCATGGTGATTGGATACCAGACATTCTCTGCCAGCAGAATTAACTCTGTATCTGCTGCAGCAGTAAATGCCGCTTACTAGATGATCAAGGAAGATGCATCATTCGACCTCTACACTGGTATGCAAAGGCAACTCCTATTGAATCTAAAATCAATCAAATAGGATAATGCTTTGAAGTTAAATTTTGGTCAGCTACTGGTCGGATTATTCTTTTATTTCCAACGTTACTTCCTAGGAGTGGGGGACATTCAGTGGTCCGCGGACCAACCGGTTACCAAGAAGATCAAAGAAAGTCTGCAAGCAGTCGAAACTGGCTACCCTGATGTTATGAACATGTACTTTGATGAGTTTAGAAGCAAGATGAGCCTGAGGATGAGGATATTAGGTGACATAGTCAAGAAGTATGAAGATGATATCTACTTTATCATCAAGGTGGATCAATGCATAATGGAGGCCGTTGAGCCTAGACAGGAAGAAGTGGAGCCTATGGGCTTTGAGGTGATGTATGATATGCTGGACGAGTATGCATCTACCCTAATTGCCTCACCCCTAGATCCCAAGGCAAAGAGAACTGACACCTATCTAGAAAGGGTTGCACCGGTTGAAGAACCTTCGGAAAAGAAAAGAAAGGTAGTGCCTTCGGCATCGGCACCGGTTACTGCAACCAGTCCCAAAGTGACCAAGTGGTCACCTACAAAGAAGAAACTGGTAGCAGCACCTGCTAAAGTCTTCGAGAGGAAGAGGAAGACAAGGAATAACTCTTCAGACTCAGAAGAAACTATGTCTAAGGAAAAACCAAGAAGACAAGACAAGCAAAGAAAAAGACAAAGAATGAACCAGCATCATCGACACCGGTAAATATCGACATCTCCTCCTACAAACCTTTGACACATTGTCAAAGAACTATAAAAAATATTAGGAGAAAAGTACTGAATGATTTGATTGATTGTTTTAATGATTTCAATGATGATGAAAAAGAAGCAGTTGAAAAATAAATCATTAAGTATTTATGTGTTAATGATCGGTTGCTCTCAGAAATTAGATCTGAGACACCAGATTCTTTGTATAAGTCCCTAGATAATAAATGATGCATTGACATAGAGAAAGAACAAGAAATTAGGGAGAAATTTTTTGCTCAATACTTTCCTGACCTGTCCAATTCAGAGTTATTTGATGTCATCAACCAAAATCAAGGACTCTTCTTCACCAAAAGAAGAAGACTCTAGTTGTTGAAAGGAAGAATTGATGAATATGACAACAACAGTTCATATGCATAAAGTGCTTCAAGCTAATAGGAAGGCTGAGCAAGAACCGGCAATAACAAAACTGGATGAAGTGTTTGACGATGAAGGAAACCCGGTTACTGAACCCATAGACACTATTGATGTCGATGCTCTGGATGGAGAGGATGTTTCTCAGGGTACACCATCGGAAGCAACAGGATAGGAGAAGCAAGCAGAACAAGAAGTAAAGAAAAAGGAAACTAAGGACAAAAAGGAGGAAGCAAAGAAGCAAGTGGAGAAGAAGAAAGCAGAAGAGGAGAAAAAGAAGAAGGATGAAGAGGAGAAGAAGAAGAAGGATTAAGAGGAGAATAAGAAGAAAGATGAAGAGGAGAAGAAGAAAAAGGATGAAGAGGAAAAGAAGAAGAAGGATGAAGAGGAGAAGAAGAAAAAGGAAGAAGATGAGGAGAAACGGAAACAGGAAGAGAAGAGAAAAGAAGAAGAGAAGAAAAGAAAAGAAGAGGATGAAGAGAAAAAGAAACAAGAAGATGCAAAGAAGAAGAAAGAAGAAGAGGATGAGAAGAAGAGAAAGGAAGAGGAGAAGTGAAGGGAAGCAGAAAAGAAGAAGGAAGAGGAAGATAAGGCAAAGAAGAAAAGGAAGGAAGTAGAGAAGAAGAAGGTAGAGGAGGATAAGGAAGAGGAGAAGAGAAAAGAAGTAGAGAAGAAGAAGGCAGAGGAGGACAAGGAAGCAGAAGTAGCAAAGTGCACATAGATGGAGACTCCTAAGGCAATTGGTAGTCAATCCAAACTGACTAACCTCACCAATCCCATTGACCTTCAGTCTACAAGTGAAATGGAGCTACTGCAAAGCATCAAGGTTGCTCAAGAATGCCTTGAAGTGATACAGAGGAAAAAGGAGCAAGATGTGATCCAAGCGGCGGTGGACACTCTTACCAGTTTGTTACCCGGCACAAACCTCCCCAACACTGACTCATCATTGGCCCAATTGAAGCTCCTATGCACCGTAGTGGATGATCAGGTGCAGAGCTTAGAGGAGGTAGCAGAGGCAAATGCCAAGAAAGAGCATAAAAAGGCTCTCAACATTGCCCTGGTGAAGAAGCTTAATGAGCTCCAGTCTGAATTGCAAAAAGCACAGAAGGATATAAGGAATTCTCTGGATGAGGGGAATCTACTACTAAGTAAGATTTGCCAACCCCATCTGTTCTGTGATGATGTGCTTGCATAGAAGCAAAAGCTTCAATCTGATTTACAGTTGTATATGAGTACCTTCAAGCTGACATATGACTCTTTTATAGCTTATGGGCAAATCGTTCACCGGTTTCATATCCAGTCTACTAAGATAGAGCATGAGATCAGCACTCGGTCACAAGATTTGCAGGAGCTACAACTGGTTCTACTCCCACATCTACAAATACTTCAGAAGTCCTATCTTAATCTCGATGCCTTAACGACGACATAGGAGATGAGCACATTAGATGCCATGGAAGAATAGGTCTCCCAGATGCAGACAGAGAAAGAAGTAGCCACCTCCCTACTTGAGTCCTAGTCTTTATCTACGAAACAATTCTTGCAGGACTTTAAATCTATTTTTGACAAGTTTTATTCTTTACTATCATAAACACTTATTATTTTAATAAAACATGGGTTAGTCTATAATATTATTTTTGTCATTGTTGGCAAAGGGGGAGAAGTATAAATTTTGAATGTTTTGATGTATACTTTCATGTTATTTCTGTTAAGAAATAGTATACATTGTATTTTCTGCAAAAAGGAATAGTGTATATGCTTAGGGGGAGTAATTTTGATTCTGGCATATTTTTGTTGTAAAACACTTAGATGTCAAAATTTCCTAAGTGTTGCCATCAATGCCAAAGGCAGAGATTGTTGGCATTTTTGATGATTATGTTGTGATTGTCATTGATGGACACACAATTGCATTGAGATCATTTTTTAATTTATAAGTTAAAGCTCAACCAGTACATGTTCCAACCGGTATGATGCATGATAGTCCTTAGACTATTGGTGTTTTGCAGAAACTGATTACCGATTTGAAGCGGTATGTTGACCCCAAGCGGTCCGAGGATCTCAAGCGGTATGAAGGATCAAAGTGAAAGAACACAAATTTCCCAGTCTTCATTTTGTCAAACTGGCAACCGACATTTTGCTTGAACTGGTATTTTGTATAAACCGATAATACTCTGTGATGAGTTACCAACTGACATTCTGTGATGAGTTACCATCCATCGATTATTTGACGGTGCCGACACTTTAATGGTTCTTTTTGTGTCATGTTATAGAATATGTCTAGATGCATTGAACCTAGTAAATTGTATTGTAATCCTATTGGACCGACATGAAATCAGATTCCTTTATAAGGACATCATGTCTAGGGTTTTAGTTTGTTGGTGAAATTGATGTTGTTGTGAGGGTTTTAAGGTGGCTGATATGTTAGAGAGAGTATGAATGTGTAGAAGACTAAAGTAATGCTGGAATGCATTAGGAATGAGCTATCAAGGATCTAACCAAGCAATCTATGCTATTTGCTAGATCACTCACTTGTTGATTACTCACATCTTTGACAAGTCTGTAGCCCTTAACCAGGTAGGCCCAAAAGCCTCTTGTAAATCCTCTAACAAGGCGGTTCACATCTATGGATCTAAAATCCTCTAGCAAGGTAGTCTTTAATCGGACTTATCTCCTAACAAAGATTGAGATTCCTAACAAGATCTGTTCTGGTAAAGAACATTGTAAGACCTTAACCGGTCTGGTTCCTATTCTGCAAATAGTTACTTGTGAGTTCCATCTCACCGTGGTTTTTCCCATTTGGGTTTCCATGTCAAAATCTCGTGTTATGGTGTTTGTGCTTCTGTGGGTGAATGCATTATTTGCTATTTGGTTTGCATGTGTGTTAACCGGTTTGTCTACTAAACTACTTTGTCGGTTTACTGCTAGTCTTGGAAAGTGTTTAAGTGCAAAGATTTTTGGAATACTAATTCACCCCCCCTCTTAGTATTCATCACGAAGTCTGTAAATGGTGATAATGCATGATGGGTTATCAGCCACCATGAAATTGGTGGAAAACGAATGATGGAGAATGTCTTGAGATTGGTTCAAGACTGTTGCATTTAATGCATTGTGCTCAACGGTCAAGATTGAACCATTTGAATTGCTTAACCTAACAGGTTTAGGGTTTAGGGTTTATGCTACCAACCTATCTATTTCCTATAAGGTCGATGTTGTGTTTCTTTCTGAGGTTGTTGGAAAAAGTTGTGTGTGTGTATCCAAGAGAAGAGATACGTGATTCTTGCCAAACCAAAAGAGAGAAGTGATACCTATAGAGTGTAAGTGCAGAAGGTGAAGAGGAGCTAAAGCAGATCTGCATTAACATTAAGTGTTGTTATCACATCATTGTAATACCTGTTGATCTCTAACCACTTCAACAGTTGGGAAATCCCTTAACAGGGTAGCTTTAACCAGCTTACTGTAAATCCTTTAACAAAGTGACTCAAAACCATTGAGTTCTTGAAATCCTCTAACAAGGTAACCTTTAATAGGGTTTAACCCTTAACTGGGTATTCTAGCCATCCCTCAACTGGGTGATCCCTAATAGGATCGGTTCCTAAAAGAACCTGTTGTATCAGTCTTTAACCAGACAAGGCTCCTAACAGAGTGGACTTCTAAAGAGTTCAAAAACAGCTTGTGGGTATTCATCCCCACCATGGTTTTTCCTAGTTGGGTTTCCATGTGAAAGAACTGTGTTTCATGTGTGGTGTTATTCATGTGATGGTTTGAGTGATTTGTGTCTGAAGGTGAATCATGTTGATCTAGCTATTTATATATCTTTTGATGATAGATTATCTGTTCATGCACTAGGGTGAAATGGAAATGAAGTATTAGATTGTATGAGACGATAAGTGTCAACTGGTTTATGCTTGTCTCAGTTAGTCTGGGCTTTGCCGGTTGTACTCTATTTAAGACCAGAGTTATTGTTTGTCTTTCAAAGCATAGTGTCTGCTGACAAATTGGTTTAAGATTGTGTTTCTGTCTGTACTGATTAACCCCCTACCTCTCAGTACCAGTTTGGTACTATCCATTCATCATTGATTTATCACAAAGGAGATGTTTCTTTTAGACAAGTCATGTAGACTGACACCCCCTCCCCCCTTATCATGTGCCATTTCCTGAATTGAAATAAGTGGGATCTTCTTTTCTTCTGACATATTGTCCCTCCATAAGAAATCTCTAATAACTTTTTCAATCTGATGAATGACTCCAACAGGGGCTTTGAGTACTGACATGAAATAATTGGGAATGGCATTCTTAATTCTTTCTATAATAGCTTTCCAATAAGCTGACTTATTGGCACCTACAAAAAAAGGAATGCCAAGATATGTGGTGGGAAGACACTCTTGAGAGAAACCCAAGGTATCAACAATTTTCCTTGTGAAGACATCATTTGTATTAAAAACATATATCTTTGATTTTTGAGCATTAATTCTTTGACCCAAACTGTCATGTAAAGATCCAAAGTTTGCCTGATCTTCTTTGCCTCTTGAACATTTGATTTACCAAACAATAGTGTGTCATCAATAAATAAAGAGTGTATAACTGACATAGATGTAACTTCAATATGAGCACCCCTCCAAAACCCTTGACCATGTTTAGACTTTATGATTCTACTAAAATTTGTTTCCATAAATATAAATAGATACGGGGATAGAGGGTCTTCTTGTCTCACACCTTGCAAAGTAACAAAGAAACCAACAGTCCAATACCATTAATTAACACTAAAAAGTGAGATCATGATAAACATGCCCTAATCCACTTAAACCACTTCTCAGCAAATCCAAATTTTCTCAAGACTTTAAATAGAAAAGACCAGTTAAGTTTGGCATATGCTTTCATCATATCCAATTTGACTATAAAAGAAGATGCATTGTTGGAGTGGATGGAGTGCAACACTTCATGGGCAACTAAGGCACCTTCCATGGTTTCTCTTCCTAGAACAAAACCACCTTGTTTTGGGGATATGATTTTGATAATCAGGTTCTGTAGTCTCAAATAAATTGCTTTGTTAATAATCTTGTATATTGTATTGCATAACGAAATAGGCCTAAAATCTACAAAAATTTTTGGCTCTTTGATTATTGTAATAATAGAAATATTTGTAGTATTGAAATTTCAAAGAATGGATGAGCACTTTCTTGACTCCTCCATTACTGCCAACAATTCAAAACCCAAAACATCCTAACATTTTTGGAAGAAAAGAGCTGTAAAACCATCTGGACCTGGAGCCTTGTCTGGTGGAAAAGAAAAGACTACTTTATGGATCTCTTCAATTTTAAAAGGGGCCAATAATTATTGATTATTGAGGGGACAAACAATATGAGGAATAGCATCCATAATCTCCTATTCTTGCACATCAAGTGGAGGGTTTGAAGAGGTAGGAGCAAGTAAGTTCTTAAAGTAGTTAACTCCTTCATCTTGAATTTCTTGAGAATCTCAAAGGGTTTTACTTGAGGAGGATTCCTTAATGGAAAATATAGTAGAGGCTGCCCTCTTTTGCTAAGCTGACATCTGAAAGATTTTGGTGTTTTTATCCCCTTCCCTTAACCATAGCTCATGAGATTTCTATCTCCAGTATTCCTCCTCTCTCTTGCAGTTTTCTTCTCATTCTGCTTGAGCATGTTTCTTCTTAGCAAACAATTTTGAATCAAGCCCATTAGAGATGATATGTTCATTAATCAGATGCAACTAGTTTTCAACAAGTTCTTTTTGGAAAAAATACATTTTTTAAGACTTCCTTATTCCATGTTTTAATTTGGGTTTTAATATACTGCATTTTTTTTGGAACTTAAACATTTTGGTGCCCACCACCTGGGGGGAACTTAACCACCATTGTCAAATCAAGGCATGAATGTGAGGATGTCAGAACTACATCCTTTCAAATTTGAAAGAAGGTCTATGATTATGTTTTGGTAGGGCTACCATTTTTTCAATACTCAAAAAGGATAGGTAAATGATCTGAGCTTGCTAAGGGTAAAATTTGAACCTATAAAGAATAGTTTTGAGCCCTCCATTCTTGAGAGAAAATAAATCTGTCTAATCTCTCTGCAATTTGTAAGAAACCAGCTCTCCTATTGGTCCAAGTGAAAAATACATTTTGTGGAAGACTGTCAAACAAGTCATTATCATTTACAAATTCTTTGAAGTCTTCAATAGTCTTGATAGGGGGACAAATACCACCTTTTTTATTCTAGTGAAGTAATTGCATTAAAATCCCCCCCCAAAATAATATTTTTCCTTGCAACTTGTTGAATGATCTGAGTGAGATAGGACCATAAATTCTTCTTATCCTATGTAGAGGTTGGACCATAAACATTTATCAAGTTCAAAAACATATCAAAATGCTTTATACTAATATGTTTCCAAGTGGTTCCTTGCCTTACAAACTGAGTAATTATCGAATTTGGATTCCAGACAACCACAAGACCTCTAGAAGAACCTATACTTTGGCTATGTGTTGATTTCTAATTCGGCCATTTGGCTATTATTTTATGAAAAACATCATCTGCCATTTTAGTTTCTTGAAGTAAAATTACATCTGTCTGAGAAGAGTCAAGTTGTAATTTGATTCTCTTTCTTTTTTCAGAGGCATTTATACCCCCGACATTCCAAGACAAGATATTCATACCTATTGGGGAGAACTACATTTACTTCTCCTCATAACTCTCTTAGTAGCTGAATTTTTTTTATCAATGGTGGTTTGAACACTAGCATCAATTTCTTCTTTTGCTTTAACTGCTTTTGACTTTCTCCCTCTTTTTTTAGGAGTTCTCAAATCTGATTTACTTAAAGTAGGCATTTGGGAGATGGAAATGGTTTGAGAAAAATCAAAGCTTCCCTTAAATAGATCTTCTTCCAAGGGTGAGTTACAAGAGACAAAATCTAATTTCTCTTCCTCTACTAAAACCCCTTCCTGGTATATTTTTGAAAAATTTATTGGAAACACGTCTAGTGATAACTGGTGACAGATATCAACATCATCTAGACCAGAATTAAATGGACCAAAATACTGCATTTTTTCCAAATTGGCATGATCAATTGGCTAAATATGATCAGATGCAATATCCTAATTTTGAACAACTGCTTTTTGATTCCCAATCCAATCTTCAAAGTGAGACTATGAAAGTATCTCAGGGCCCTCAAATTTAGTTAAATGAGACATATTGTCAACTTTGCCACTCATACTAGAACCAAGCTTATTATCATGCCCTAATAGTTTCACACAGTTAGCATAATTTCCTAGCATCTCCTCCTGAGCAATTTCATCAAAATGTTGTGAAACCACACTTAAAATCAACTCCTCTGCCATTCTTTGAAGCTCTTCTTCTGATTTTTTGTTACATTTAGCAAAATGCAAGGAAGGAAAACATGACTCTATATGAACGAGACCCATTAAATCCCTCCGGAAGATCAAATTTTGAACAATAATTTCCAATTTGAAATAAGATCGGAGCCCTTCATGTGAAATACTGAAGGAATTATGTATATGACCCTGAAGATTATGAAGCCAAAGTGTTCCATTCAAACAGAAAGCATAATTGATAGTCTTACCAAAAAATCAGCTCCTATCAAAACCAAAGAACTTGTTCTTTCTCAAAATAGATGGGGAAAATGCCTTAAGAAATGCATCTAAAAGTGCTTTACAAACAAGCTTAATATTTATTTCATTAAGGATCTTTTGATTAGGAGAACTAGGTGAATCATCTGGATGGGCATTCTTAAATACTGACTCAAAAGAGACATTGAAGGTCACCATATCCTATACATTAAGTAGTTCTATCGAAAGCTCAACACCTAATCCCTCCTCCTAAAAATGATCTTTGTATTCTATCAAATGTAAAGAGAAATGAAGAGGATATTAAGTGTGATCTTTACACACGAAAATCCTTTGTTGAGAAGTACCCTGAAACTATGTGTTATAGTGACCCAAAAAAATTTGATGTTGATCTACATAGGTAGCATTTTGGATTTCTATTTTATGATCCCAAGTTCCCCATTTGCTCTGAATAGAGATTGAGTAGGGAAAACACTTTGAAAGGTTGAGAAGGAGACACACTCTGACTTGCAAGTGGATAAACTCAAATGGGATCAAGTCATGTCTTATAAAAATTCCAAACTTGTTAGCCAGAGTTTCAATAATATCAGGGTCTCGGTATTCAAGGGTTAGGTCTAGAAATGATATCCAGAAAGGCATGAATTGACATAAATTTGGATCGGGCTTAAAATTTGGTACCCAAGGCAAAGTAAAAAGGCCTAAACCCATGAAAAACCATCCCTTGTGTTTATGGAATTCATCTCTATTAACTTTCAAATCAAATAAATAATCAGGTATTTTGATTGTGAATCTAAAAATGAAATAGTCTTAACCCCTATCCACATTTTATTTGCCCATTCCATAATATCATAAAGTTGTAGATTTTGGTCCTAGAATTTACCTATGAGTATCATATCCTTTAAGAATTATATATGAGATGAAAGTAACTCATCTAGTAATGCAATGCTATAACAGATGTTAACAAAACCCCCATCAACATCTTTCTCTACAGGATGATCCTTGGGCCTGTCTTTCTCAGATTGCAACACCTTCTCCTCAATCCTATTTTTCATATTTTGTGGATTCTTTCTCTAAACTCTATTATATTTATTTGGTGTGAAGGGAACACTACTTGTTCATATTTCTTTGAAATCTTCCCTTTCCGTAAATCTATTATGAATGAACACGTTATTTGGACTGGATAGAAATTTAGGGCTTTTAATAGAGACATTATTTGGCCACGAAACGAAGGATGGGAGATGGTAGTAAGTATCTAAATGCCTATCAGCTAAACTTGATTTTTGAGCATGAACATTGAGCCTCTTATTTTTACATAATCTTCATTAAAGTTCTTCGAATGATCCCTATTTGAGAGTCGAGGAAATCCATCACAGATGTCAAAGACAACCCTAGGGCCAAATTTTTGTCGTCTAGTCATGCTCAACCAAGCAGGAGCTTGTTGATGACCGTATTTGTGATTGTGACCTCACCAATCTCTACCTGTGAAACCCTACTGCAACCCTATCCTTTCTGCATCTCGAGGTTTTACCCGCTCGTTGCCAAATTCAAATTTTGGGAAGTGGCCGCTCCCACTCCTCCTCCTCATCTCTCTTCCTTATTGTTTATTTATTTATTGTTGGTTAATGATTTATTTAGGAATTATTAATTAATTTATATTGTGGTTTATTTATTTATTGTTTATGGCTTATTTATTTATTTAATGTTTAATATCTGTCATGGTTATTTATTAACTTTATGAGCTTTTGAATTATTTATTTATTAATCCCCATTTTATTTATTTAATCTTAGCCTAAAGTTGTTTGTATGGTTTAATTATTAATTGTGTGGGGGTAATAAAGTATCTTATAATATATAGCTTTTTACATCCCACTTATATATTTGTAAATATGTTTTAATAATTTCCCTACCTAACCTCTATTCTCATTGGTTGACTTTTAGGCTAGGGTTTAGGTTTGGATTTATTTTTATTAGATTGATTGAGCTTGTTGTTGGGTTATGATCCTTTGAATTCTTCTACAAATTTTATCTTTGAGCTTGGATTTTTTATGCAGGAGCATCCCCAGTTCACAGCAATCTTACATCAACCGAAAACATTTTTCCTTTATGTTTTGTTTGCAGTTTCAATTTTCCTTTCTATGTGTCCCAGTTTTTGGCTCACCGGATCCCATGGAGTTGGATTCTAATTGAAGACTTGATCATCTTTATTTCTTGTAGACTGCATCTCATTTGGATCACTTTTCGGTAAGATATCGCTATCGATTGTCATGATAGTGTCTTGTTACTGGTTGTTCCTTTGTTACCGGTTGCTTGAGACCTATTCTGGTGATCTACCGGAACCCATTCCAAATCTTGCGGAGCCTTGAGCGTTGATATTGATGTTTCTTGGTGTGTGGATGATCTTCTTCATTTTTCCCTTTGGATTTTTCGAAGGAATCTATTGGCAGAGGCCGACCTTGTTCATTTTTCACATTAGGTCTTGTTCTTCGAGTTTTGATCCCTTTTAGGCCAACTAGATCCTTTGGATAGATATATATATATTTGTAATCATGCTTTAGAATCTAATCAATTAGAATCAATTAAAGTATCAAATAGATAGTCCATGCCTAGAAGATAGATCTTTCTATTCAAGGTCTTGGTTGTGACCTATTCTACTAGTCTTCTGTGCCGGTATGTTGTAACCCGGTTGTTACCGATTGGATGTATTCAAATTTCATGCAATAAAACTATCTGTTTTGCATTTCCTCCATCATATATGTATGTTTCCATTGTGTTTACTCTTGTTGACCGGTCTGGATTGATCTCCTTGAGGTCCCTTCTCACCGGTGACTGCTTCAAGTGGTATTAGAGAGAAGTTTCATTCCAGAGGTTGCATGTCCTTAATTTTTGTTGTAGGGTGGCGGATTGCAGATCCAACTTATAATTGTAGAGGACTAGCATGAATAAATGGCACAAAGAGGAACTGGGAATGGTGGAGCACGTAGAAATGTAGACTCTAATGTGATGGAAATGTTGCGAGGAATAGTAGCCTGGTTAGAAGCCGTGGAGACTGATAATATGATGAAACTATAAAGATCCGATCAACTACTAAGAGGGGGGGTGAATCTATAGATAGAAAATTAACTAAACCTTCACCAAACTTATTTCCAACTCAAAAACAACTCACAAAGTTTACCAGTTTAGACACTTAACCAAACTGTAGCAGCACTGTCAAACCTTACCAGTTGACCAAATACTTCAGTGCTACAATGCAACAGATCTGAAACTTCAATACCCTTTGACCAAAGCCTTAAACCACTTCACTAATACCAGTAATAATACTTTTAGATCATTTCCAAATATTTAAATATGTCTATGGAGATATACCAATCATTCATATCAATCATACCAAAAACACATCCACAAAATCATTCACCACTTGACACAATTATTTTTCACGTGGAAACCCAAATGGGAAAAACCATGGTGGGGATGAATACCCACAAGTATTTTGAACTCTTCTGAAGTTTTCCCTGTTAGGAGCCAAGCCTTGTTAGAAGGTTATACAATAATGTCCTGTTAGGAACAAATCCGGTTAAGGACCACCCGATTAAGGGATTGACTACAAATACCATGTTAAAGGTAATACCCTGTTAAAGGTAACCTCGGTGAAGGATTTCAAATCCAAGCTAACGGATCACCTAGTTAGAGGATTTTAACAACAAGCCTATTAAAGCTTACCCAGTTAAGGGATTTAACTGCTATAATGGTTAGAGAACAATAGGTTCTTGAATGATCTAGAAATATCACTTCCTTCTTAATTCAGATCCTTTACTACTCCTATCTGCCTTCACATCATTTTGCAGATCCTCTTGGTTTGGCAACAATCACTTATGCACTTAACCAAATTTTCCAACACTTCATTGAATCAAATCATTGACCTTATAAGAAAATATATTAGGTCGATAACACAACACAAACTCTACAATTCTCATAGATATTACAAACATATCGATGCAATCTTGACTATTAGATTACATGCAATCAACTTTACGTTATTCTAGGCATCTACAACCGCTCTTAGATCACCGCACTTTGAATCTTGTAGCTCATCATGCATTTTTCACTTCATAATATGCATTTGATCATTCCCAAGATAAACGGTTATCTTTACATGCCAAAAGCTTTTCAAAAATCATCACATACAACATGCTCACGTGACATCTTCATCATCGATCATCACTCGGTCATAGATCATCACAACCGATCTTTGAGCTCCATCGGTTAGGGTTTTGCATCTCAACTGGTTAGGGTTACCGGTTGATCTTCACTACATCATTACTAGTTTCTTTACTTCTTCATTACCGGTTGCTTTATTGCTCCATTTCCAGTTACAATTGACATCAATGAAAACACTATACTTCTTCAATGCAATCTTCATGCAATGCCAACATTTTTGCCCTTTGGCATTGATGGTAATAAAAATATCAATATCAATTTATTGTCATGATTGAGAGTAAAGCACATACACATGTATAGGAATCCTGGTTTACATTTTCTAACCTTGAACTATATCTTCATATCTTCAGGTGGTAACTGGCTATCAATCATATACATTTCTTCTCGCCCTTTGACATCAATGTCAAAGTTAAGGTAAACCATTTTGTTTCTCATCCATGCTTCACCGATCTGCAATTAGTTGTTCTTCTTGTGGAGTAGCTCCATTCTTCACCAATCCTTCTTCAATATTTTCAATAGGCTCTGGGATTGATGTCCTCCACATCTGATTAGTTGACTTCATGTAGGGGTACAACCCCTAACTTACCTCTACAGTAATCAAATGTAGCCTTAGGTAGAGGCTTAGTAAAAATATCTGCTAGTTATTCTTTAGTGGAAACATGCTCCAGTGATACATCTTTGCTTTGAACTTTCTCTATCAGGAAATGATACTTCAGCTCTATATGCTTTGTCCTAGCATGCAACACCGGGTTCTTAGAAATATTTATAGCATTGGTGTTATCACGGAATATTCTTACCAGTTCTGATATCTTCATCTTGAAACCCTCCAATATGTGTTTCATCCAAATTTCTTGGGTACAATTCATGTAAGTTGCAACATACTCAGCTTTTGTTGTTGATTGAGAGATACAACTCTGTTTCTTGCTGCTCCAAGAAAAAATGCTCCTCCGGTTGTACTTTTCCTGTCATCAACATTGTCTACCCAATTTGCATCAGTATAGACTTTTAAGTCAAAGTCTATTGCATATGGATACAATCCATAATCAATTGTGCCTTTCAACTATCTAAAAATTCTTTTGGTTGCAACCATGTGTGACTCCTTTGGATATTTCTGAAATCTAGCAACCAATCCTACTACATGAGAAATGTTTGGTCTGTTGTGGACAACATAATGTAGCTTACCTATCATGGATCTGTATTCCTTTCCATCAACTGGTACATAATCATCCTCCTTTGACAATTTACAGTCGGTAACCATTGGTGTTCCAACAAGTTTACAATCTCCCATTCCAAACAAATTTAACACTTTTTTCACATATTTGGATTGTGATAAAAATGCATTCCTTCATCTGTTGGATTTGCAAACCTATGAAATTTTTTATCTCACCTACCAGTGACATCTCAAATTCATTCTTCATTTCATTAACATAATCGTGACACATATCATCATTACCTCCAAAAATGATATCATCAACAAATACCTCACCTACTAGTATTTTATCTCCTTCTATCTTGAGATATATGTTACTATCTTCACTAGTTCTTTGAAAACCTATCTTTACTAAGTGAGAGTGCAATCTTTCATGCCATGATCTTGGTGCTTGTTTCAAACCATATAGTGCCTTATCTATGCTACAAATGTAAGTAGAGTCCTTACTCCTTCCAATCTTGCTACTGGTGCACATGTCTCACCATAATCTTCACTTTCTTCTTGTGCATATCCTTTGCATACTAGTTTGACTTTATTTCTAACCACTACTCCATCTTCATTCAATTTGTTTCTGAATACCCACTTTGTTCCTATTACATTCTTGTTTTCTGGTCTGGGTACTAATGACCATGTATTATTCTTCTCTATCTGATCAAGTTCTTCTTTCATTGCCTTGATCGAATTTTCATCTACAAAAGATTCTTTTGTAGTTCTAGGCTCAATGGTGGAGATCATACAAGAGTTTTCTCTTAGCCTTCTTCTAGTTAACACACCTGCATCCTTGTCTCCAATAATATGATCAGGGTTGTGATTGAGTTTGACATACCTTGGAATAACTTAATCTTGATTTTTAGGTTCATCTTCTTCTTCACTTCCTTCATCTTCTGCTGGACCTTCCTATTTTGGTTGAACTTGGACTTCTATGTTCAGTTCTCCAACTTTTGGCTTTATCGGTCCTAGTTCCAAAAATAGTGTGTTTGGTTCTTCTTCTTCTTTCTTCTTGTTGTTTTCTTCATATTTCTCAAGAAATTCATCTACTCATACATTGACACTTTCAATGATCTTCTTAGTCTGGTTGTTGTAGGACTTGTAAGCTTTCCTCTTGGTGGAGTAACCAAGAAATATGCCTTCATCACTTTTGGCATCAAACTTTCCAATATAATCAATTCTCTTAATAAAATATCTACTGCAAAAGTTTTTGAAGTAACTAACATTCGGTGATCTACCATACCAGTATTCATAGGGTGTTTTGTCTTTACCTCTTTTGACCAGTAAATGGTTCATTGTGTAAACAACTGTGCTGACAGTTTCTCTCCAAAATATCTTAGCTACACCTCCTTGAATTAACATAGTCCTAGCAGTTACAACCACTCATCAGTTGTTCTTTTCTGCAATACCATGCTACTATGGTGTCCTTGGTGTAGATAGCTGCCTCTTGATCCCATTGTTTTCACAGTATCTAGTGAATTCCTCTGAAGTAAATTCACCACCTTGATCAATCCTTAAACATTTCAGCTATTACCACTTCACTAATACTAGTAACCTTAAACCACTTCACTAATACCAGTAATAACACATTTCAAATCATTTCTATTCATTTAAATATGTCTATGCAGATATACTAATCATTCATTTCAATCACACCAAAAACACATCCACAAAATCATTCACCACTTGACACAATGATTTTTCACATGGAAACCCAAATGGGAAAAATAATGGTGGGGATGAATACCCACAAGTATTTTGAACTCTTCTAAAGTTTTCCTTGTTAGGAGCCAAGCCTTGTTAGAAGATTATACAATGATGTCATGTTAGGAACAAATCCGGTTAAGGACCACCTAGTTAAGGGATTGACTACAAATACCCTGTTAAAGGTAACCTCGGTGGAGGATTTCAAATCCAAGCAAATGGATCACTTGGTTAGAGGATTTTAACAACAAGCCTATTAAATATTACCTGGTTAAGGGATTTAACTATTGTAATGGTTAGAGAACAACAGGTTCTTGATTGATCTTGAAATAGCAATTCCTTGTTGAATCGGATTCTTTACTACTCCTATCCGCCTTCATATCATTCTGCAGATACACCTCTTGGTTCAGCAACAATCACTTACACACTTAACCAAATTTTCCAACACTTCATTGAATCAAATCATCGACCTTATAAGGAAATACATTAGGTTCGGTAACACAACAAAAACCCTAGAATTCTCGTAAAGATTACAAACATATAGGTTCAATCTTGACTGTTATATTACATGCTATCAACTTTACATTCTTCTAGGTATCTACAACTACTCCTGGATCACCGCACTTTGAATCTTGGAACTCATCACGCATTTTTTACTTCATACTATGCATTTGATCATTCCCAAGATAAACGGTTATCTTTACGCACCAAAACATTTTGAAAACTTATCATGTGCAACATGCTCACGTGGCATCTTCATCACTGATCATCATTCGGTCATAGATCATCACAACCGATCTCCGAGCTCCATCAGTTAGGGTTCTACATCTCAACTAGTTAGGGTTACTGGTTGATCTTCAATGCATCATTACCTATTGCTTTACTGCTTCATTATAGGTTGCTTTACTACTCCATTACCAGTTGCAATTGACATCAATGACAACACTATACTTCTTTAATGCATTCTTCATGCAATGCCAACAGAGACAACCCAGAGAAGAGGCTGACATATTGAAGATGTAAGTGAAGATGAAGGAGAAGAAGCCCCAACAGAATAAGTAAACCTACTGACAGTTTATCCGGATGAAGAAAGGGTTTTAAGGGTTTTAAGTAGGGAAAAATCTAAACCTAATTTTACCCTACTGGAATATGATGGGAAGTTAGATTCAGATGAATTGATGGATTGGATCTCGGAGATGGAGAAGTATTTTTATTTTGAAAACACTACAGAAGAGAGGAAGGTGAAATATGCTTGTACCCAGTTGAAATGTCATGCATCTCTTCGATGAGAGCATTTGCAAGTTGATAGACAAAGAAGAGGTTAAGAAAAGATTAATACATGGGATCAAATGATTGCTAAGTT
This sequence comes from Cryptomeria japonica, assembly GCF_030272615.1. Taxonomy (NCBI): domain Eukaryota; kingdom Viridiplantae; phylum Streptophyta; class Pinopsida; order Cupressales; family Cupressaceae; genus Cryptomeria; species Cryptomeria japonica. The sequence goes on along the minus strand of NC_081410.1, from coordinate 225,434,127 downwards.
AAAATTAAAGTTTGTCTTGATGACTTAACAAGTGGATTTGTTCCAAAAGTTGCAGAATCTGAGACAAAAGGAAGTTAGAATCAATTAGAGTATTAGATAGATAGACTATGCCTAGAAGATAGATCTTTCGATTCCAGGTCCTAGTTGTGACCTATTCTACCAGGCCTATGTGTCGGTATGTTGTAACCCAGTTGTTACTGGTTGGATGTAATCAAAATTCATGCAATAAAACTATTTGTTCTGCATTGCCTCCATCATATATGTGTATTTTCATTGTGTTTACTCTTGCTGACTGGTCTGGATTGATCTCTTTGAGGTCTGTCCTCACCGGTGACCGTTTTAATTTTGTCTTTTGGGAGCTTGTTGGATTTTGTTGGGCGCTTCTACAACTTTCTTCCATCACTTCTGGTTGTAGGTTGGTGGTGCCCTTCTCTTTGTTTTTTGTTTTTTATTTTTTCTGTTTTCACCATGTCTGCAAATTGTATGCTGGTGTTTTGGGAGGATAATATTTATTGTATAGTTTTCTTTTATATAGTTGGGAAGGAAATATTTCATGGGGAAAGTTATGTTATATATTTCTCCTTTAGCTTTTGTAAAAATATATTCTAAGTTTGGGTTTTTCATGAACGTACGACTCTACACCTTGTCTACATCCTGTGTGAGCATATTGAATTGTTTGAGAGTATATATGGTTTCCCTTCTGGTTTGGGATGTTTGTGATTGTCATTTGTATTTTTACACTTTCTGGTGAGTCTCTGTGTGAATTTTTGGTTCCATAGCTATGAGTAGCATTTTTTATGAATAGTCTCTTCACAGTCTACCATTAGTTTATGCATTTGTATCAATCTCTTGGTCAGTTTTGGGCATCTCTATTAAGCTGATATTGGTCCTTAAGGTTGTGTTTTCAATTTTATTTTTATGCCATAAATTTTCTGTGTCTGTGTACTTTTCTGAGCAAATGTGCTATTAAAATGTATGCGCTAAAACTTTGTGTCTATATGGCTTTTCTTTATATATATGCGTTGTTTAGTTTTACGTTTGTGTTGTCTGTTTTGGCATATGTGTTGTTTCTGAATGAATGCATTTTAATTTTAAGCAAAAGCACATCAAAAGTTTGTAAAGGCGTTGTAGGATCTTATATATGCACTGCAGAACATAATGAATACGTTGTTCTATGCTACAAATGCGTCGAGCTACTTGTGTTAGGTATTTTGAATAATTTCCTTAGTCAGTCTTGATTTTATGATTTTGGTGTCATAAGAGAGGCATTTATGGAATTTTGTTGATATTTTCCATCTTTGAGTTTGATTAGATTTATTGATATTTTGTGGTTTTTGCTTCTATTTATTGTTATGCTTCTTTTTTGAGGTTTCGAACTCTCTTGATGAGCCATAATTGTGAGTGTTGCTCTATTGTTGTTGAACAAACAAGTGAATGTGCCTTGCTGTATCTTTCATTTTGTAATTGTGACAAATTTGATGGCCTTTTGTGGTCCTTGATGTATAAATTTGATATAAGGCTCTTTATTGGTGTTACATATGGATTCAAATTTTCATGTTGATTATGAGCCTCTTGTTGATATTTTATTTTTGGAACATGTTAGGGGGGAGTGGGCTTTCATGTGATGACCGAGATCATGAGAGATAGACAGTGAGTTGATAAGCCTCACGTCTAGATTGTTAGGGCACATTGCAAGTTTTCTTTATTGTAAACAAGTGATAACATTAATAATGAATTATAAGGATTGGGTAATTAGGACTCACCTAATCAAGATAATTAATAGTTGATCCCCAAGAATTGATCCTAGGGAGAATGTTTTAGGATAAGCTTGGGAAGGCTCCTGCAGTGGTAAGTCAATTTCCCTTGATTCTCTCATAGGTCAAGATGGCTCCACATGACTATCAAGGTTATGAATTGAATGGTTGTGTGTCTATTTTGGGGAGGATAGCATGTGATGACACTCCACTCCTACATGTGTCCTTGTTTGTTATTCTAATTCCTTGTCTATTGTTATGCCTCTGGGAGCCTCTACGATGGTTGCCATGTGATTGGTTGTTGTGTTGTGTGGTTGTTATCCTTGAGTTGTGAGTCTCTTTGGTAGTTTGGTGTCAACTTAGTTCTAGAGAGTGTTTTGGGACCTCATGTCATCTCCTACTATGGGAGGTGGTTCCTTTGGTTCCACATGGTCGGGTGGTTGGTTCCTTTCTACCCTTGGGATATTTCTACTTGGATTCTTCATGTGTGGTTGTGGATTCTATTATTGTAGCTGTTAGATGATTATTATAGCAGATGGATGTAATTGATATCATGAGTTATGTAATGTAATCCTATTGTAGAAATTATGATTAAGATTATGTATTAGGAGAGGTATGATCATGTTGAAATGATTATGCAATTACATAGTAGATGATGTTTAGGAATGGGCCTATGATTTGTAAGATGGATATTGAGATTTATTGAAATGTTATTATCTTTGAAATGGAATGCAATTCATGTTAATAGATATGTTGTAGAATATCTTGTATTAGCTTGTAGAGGAACTCATGAGTTTTGATATTGAGGTCATGCAATAGGAATTTATGTTCTTTTTAAAATAGAAAAAGATTGGGAAATCAGATATGGTAATTAAGGTGATAAGGTAAATGTAGCCATGTAGCTTGCCTTTAGTAGATACAAGTATTAGGACTCGTGATAGGAGGAAATCTTTATGTGTTGTAATGGATTGTAATGTTATAATAGGATGATCTTTGAGTATGGATGTATATGCAAATAATGAATGAAAGTTCTTGTAGTTGAAAGGTTGATATTATTGATAAATGGATACTTCTAGATTGTGAGAAAGAATGGTTAGTTGGTAAGATGAATAGTTTAACCTGAAGGAAATGATTTAGTTTGTTATTAGTTAATGTGGAATGAGGTTACAACTCTAGTAGTAGAATAAGACATGGGCACATCTCAAAGTATTTGATTGTTTCTTAGTTAATGGGAATAATGTAATTGAATCCGTTGTATGTGTTTATCATTATGTGTATGTTATGATTGTTAGATAAGCTTGTAGATTAAAAGTGGAAAATAACCTATGTAAGTAGGATTGCTGTAATGTAGGACTTGTAGTTGATAAATGATATTGTGAATGTGATAATGGCACTTATTACTTATGGATGGGTTAGAAGGAAAACAAGGGACCATGTATAGCATTTAAGATGTTTGGTTTAAGAAGGACTTTATGATTATTGCATTATGCACTTAGGAATCATGTAAAGGAAAATGATCATGCTATAGTTATAAAATCATGAGTAGTTATGGGAGTATTGGAATAAGAAAGGAAAATTATGTCTATGAAATATCTTTGTAGGAGAGTAGAGATCATGTTAATAGAAAATTATTAAGGGTTTTAGGAACATTTGGATTTGGTGCATAAAATGAACATAAGGAAAAAGGGATTGGTCTTGCATTGAAAAGAGTAGCATATCATATTAGATTAATGAGTACTTAGGTTGCATACCACGAAGGATATAAGTACTTGAGTTGCATGTGCATAGCTAATGAATAAGAAATACATATGTACATGATTAATGATTAAGGATGTTAAGTGTTGTGATGGAAATTGTTAGATTGTTATTGCTTATGATAGTAGAGTAAGTAATGACGTTGAGATACCCTAAGGAGATGATGGTGAAGATTTTGTTATGTTTAATTCTGCTTGTGTAGTTGGGTTATGAGTGTATGTGATATGTTTCATGTTCATAAAGATTATGTGTTAATGGATAATTATTCTTGTAATGTTGAAAAATGGTGAATGATATATCAAGAGGAAAACTACCCTTTCCCTCAAAGAGAGATGAGAGTTTCACTATTCATCACCCTTCAAACACTTTTCACCAAATTACATTTGGAAGAGGAGAGGAAATTCACCAGATTCAACCTTCAAGGATGAAGATTGAATTCTGAATGAAATGCAAATGATAAGTTGATCCCCTCTTCCTTATTTGAAATGAAAAAGAATTGATTGAATTATGTAGTGAAAAAGTGACAAAGAACTGATTATAACTTGAGATTGGAATATGGGATGAAGCTATGCACCTGGATCTAGAAATAATTGTTAGGATAACCAGTGAACAACTGAGAGGGGAGGGTGAATAAGTTGTTAATAGATTATAACATTTAATCCAATTAATAACCTTTAACCAGATTAAGTACCGGTAACGCAGAAACATATACCGATAAACAATGCAACTTAACAATTAAACAGATAATCAATGCAAAGCAACCATACCACATAACACCATGATTTGTACATGGAAAACCCGGAAAGGGAAAAACCATGGTGGGAAGCCTACCCATAGTCAGATGATACTTCTACAGAAAGTATGTGTTACAATGAGGAGGCACACTGCCTAGATCGTATTGCTCATTACAAAAGAGTCTCACTAACTATAGAGAGGCAACTAATGGACTTGAAAAACACTATGAGGAGGGGTGAATCAGTGACACCAAAAATAAAACTACTTCAAACACTAACTGATAGATGAACTTAACAAAAAATTTAAACACAATGCATGTAATCCAAAATGATATAGCAACATTCACAATAAGTAAAACATCCACCATAACACAAGTGTTTGTACATGGAAAAACCCAAAATGTAAAAACCATGGTGAGATGGAACTCACAAGTTAACTATCTACAGTAATAGATAACTGGCCGGTTAGGGTCTACAAAGTGCTCTGCTAGGAGCAAATCTTGTTAGAGATCCCAAAGCTTGATTAGAAGCTTATACCCTGTTAAAGGTAGTACCATGTTAGGAGTAACCTCAATGGAGAATTTTTGAATCCAAACTAATGGATCACCCTGTTAGAGGATTTGTACAAATAAGCTTGTTAGAGCTTACCCAGTTAGGGGATTTGAATTCTGCTATGATTGTTAGAAAACAAAAGGATTGGTTTGATTTGTCTGAGTAGCACAATACTTGCTTGATCAGATCCTTCTAAACATATTCAACACTGCTCTTCTGCATACTCTGAAATTTAACTCTTTTGACTTTCGCACACAACATATCACTTTCACTCATATGAAATAATTCATTGTAATGTCAATATATTGACATTAAGATTTCATGTCGGCCTAAAGAAATTATAACACAATTTCCTAGGTGCAGTGTATCTAGTCAAGTGATCATAACTCATCACAAAAATATCGCCAAAATTTGTCGGTGGGATAAATCATCACAATTGTGGTAACTCATCACAAAATCAATAAATATCAGTTGGAACAATCAATACTAGTTAGAGTTAAATATATGAACCGTTATCCTTGAATCTCCTGATATAATCTCTGCTTGATCTTCATGTTGATACTGATTAATGTGTATTTACTGGTTGTCTTCTATGCATATACCGGTTTGTCACAAAATACTGGTTAGAGATAAACCTCTTAGTATAACCTATAGCATACCGGTTGTAGAATAAACAACTTGAAGTTACACCGATAGACAATATAAACATGTGTGTGTGTGTGTGTGTGTTTCATCAATGATGACATATGATGAATATATTACAATCATCATCAAGCCAACAATCTCCCCCTTTGGCATTGATGGCAACACTTAGAAAATTTTTTAGTAATACCGCTAAGTGTGCATACAAAACAAAATTTACACATATACACATGCTCCCCCTTAATGTATACATTATACAACATTTTCAAACGCACACATACATATTTCTACTCCCCCTTTGACAACAATGCCAAATTGAAAAAGTAAAATATATATATATATATATATATATAGAAAATTTGTATCAAAGTGTTCAACATATACAATAACAACTTAAAAAAGTTCATGCATTAGCTAATCTCATAAAAATATCGTTAAAGTTATGATTCAACTATGATATGGAATTTTTCCACGTTGCTAGCACATTCTCAATGTACTCTTTTGTAGACATAAACCATGTATGGAATTCTTCCATCGAATCTAATGTACAAGTTTCTGGAGTTGCTAAGATAGCTTCTGCATTTGAGAGGCTCCCTATAATATGTCCACTTGTGATGTCAGTAGACTCTTGAGTTCCTTGAGAGACTGGAATATATTTGCCTTCTCATGATCATAAGTATCCAACCTATTGTGCAAATTATCTACAGATTTGCTAAAATCAAATATAGAGTCCTGAAGTGGGATATATGCATTGCATATCCTTTCTAACTCTTGCTTTGTGTTTTTTTGTCTTTTTGTGATATCAGAATAACAAAATGAAACATTAGAGGTAGAAGCAAGATACTTTCCTCCTGTTTTAATAGATTTACTCAACAAATCTTTATTATGTGACAGAGCCATTTTGCCAGTATCAATGTCCTTTGCAAGTTTCTCCCCATACTTCTTCTTGTGACTTTTCTCAGCATAGGTTAGTGCTTCTTATTCAAGTGACTTGATTTGATTAGATGCATCAGAAACCAATTGACCAAGTTTGCTAAAATGGGATGTCAGATGTGCTGTAGAAGTTCCCTGTAGCAAACCAGATAAAATATCTACTACATTCTGAATATTTTTAGCTTCAACCCTTTGCTCTTTAAGTCTCTTCTTATGTGCTCTAAATTGCATAACACTTGCAATCTTCATCATTTCAGATGCACTCATGTTGTCAACATTTATAGGCCCTAAAATGCCTAATGAATCATCATCATCCTCATTAGTTTGCAGAGTGACTAATGGCTTTGTCGGTTCAGAGGATGTAACCTTAATGATTACTTTCTCTAGATTTTTCTCTACTTCCTGTTGTGTGACAACATTTTCCATAGACTCCTTCTGAGCATCTTGTAAGGCCAATGGGGATTGGGTTTTCTCCGGTTGTTCAGTTTTTGGTGGATTGTCCACTTTTGGTTGACTTATCGATTGCTCAACTAAAGTAATTTGTGTATTAGTAATTTCAGGAGGTTCCATATCGGGTGCAGTATTGTCTCCAAATAGATCAACTTTATCCTGAACATAAACAACAACATGAATAATGGTGTCATCCTTCTTCTTGATAGGATAGACCTCGTTAGCTTGTACAATCTCTTCTTCATCCATTTTTGGTCGATTAACAACATCTTCCTCTTTCTTAGAGGAATGGATGAGTTCTTCCATCTGTTTGGTTTCATAGGCTATTCGATGGGTCTCAGTTTCAATAATTTCCCTATTTCCACTGAGTAGTTTCAATCTCCTTGCTTTGAACATAAACTGAGCTTTGTACCGATCGACTAAAGCACTAATTTTATCTTTAGAAAATTAAGGAAAATATTGTACAAATACTTCATAAATGATTTATTTTTCCAATTTTATAGCTTCCTCCCATTTATCTAACAAAATAGTGTACAAAGAATTTGAGATATCCTTTTCAAGATCATGTGGATATCTACTGTAATGAAATAAATGAGTGACTACTTGTTGAATGACTTGCTTCTTATCATCTTTAGTGAAGGAATCAAAATGACATTGTTAAACCTATTCCTACCTAATGTCTTCATTGTTCTTTCAAAATGGGTATCAGGCTTGTAAGTTTCTATATCAATAGGCATAGTTTCCTTTGGCACTTCCTTTACTATCTTTGCTACTATACTAGTAGATTTCTTCTTCTTAGGTTCTTCTTCAGTGTCAATACCCTCAGATTCTTCTTGAAGAATTAACTTTTGACCTCTTTTCGTTGTCACATTCTCCTTCTTTGTATAGAATTTAGGTGTCAGTTCCTTTTTGATTTGGATACTCCAAGTCACCCTTGTATTCTTTATCACTGGAGGTGCTTCATCAATTTTCTTTTTCTTTCCTTTCCCACTTGTGGTAGGAGAAATAATCATTTTGGTTTGTGCATCTTGAAATACCACAATATCCAGTTTTGCCTTCTTTTTATCTTTAGGAGATGCTAATAGGTTATTAGCATAACCAACCAGTAAGTCATGGTTCACCTCATAACTCATATCTTCCATTTCTTCTTTTATTGGCTCAATTGCTTGCATAAAAAAAAAATCAGTGGTAAATGTGAAAACAATGTCTTTTGAAAAATGACTTACCACATATTCAAGCAATCTCATTCTCATGCTCATCTTGTTTTGAAACTCATTGAAATTCTTATTCATAGCAGCAGGGAAAGTATTCTTTACAACCTTGATGTTCTTGATTTGTGCAGATACTGGTAGGTCTTTTGACCATTCCATATCACCTATTAGTTGTTTCCTAATAGCCTCGCAAAGATCACAATCTTCATTTTCAACTATCATCTTATAAGTTGTGTGAATTGCTACAGATGGCAAACTATTTAATTTATTGGAGTAAAATACTCGGTAGCCTATCACCATTGCTACCAATTTCACCACTGGGTCTCTAATATTATTAGCAAAAAAAGCACGTTGATGTAGAGGTCTCATGCCTAGCTCTTCAATTCACTCTTACTCACCCCAACTCCTCAACTCACCCTTCTACTCAAGCTCCTCCAAGGTGTCTTGTTAGGGTACACTCCTTAGACCTCCAAGGCCTAAACTCTACTAGATTCCCTCCTAGGTATAGCCACTTGATTTTTCTTGTTGGTTTTGACCCAAATCTCTGATTTTGAGATGGTCTCCTACTAGGTTCCCAAAGCTCCAACTAGGCTCCAAAAACCTCCACCAAGGATCGTCACTCTAACAAAATGTTTAAAGGTTGTGGTTATGTTGTACAGGTATGTTCAAGGTCATTTTATGCATTGACAAGGTCTGGAGCTTTCTCCCAAGCCCTAGGCTTTGAACTTGCTTCTATCGGCCGCTATTAGGCCTAATTGACTAGCCCTTCCTTGACTATTTTTTGGTCTTCTTCCCCAAAATTTATTAGAAACCATAAGATATTTTTATATATTCAGATACCCATTTGGAATTTAAACAAGATCACTCAGTTTTCCATCTAGGTTTTTTGTTTAACTAGGGTTACTTAAAAAGAGCTATTTTTTAGGGGTTTAGGGCTTCCAAGTAGTTTTGTAAGATGTGCTCCAAACTCTTCACCAGTCACAATCACGAACCCAAAAAAACTTGGATTATTTTATTAAACTCATATATATTTCCAAAACACTATGGGTTGTTGGGGTGTCACTTCTCCATGGCTCTAAAAAATGAGCAATCTCTGTTGCCCTCACAAACTAGCTATAAGCTTGTATATTATTCATCTCACCCATTCTACTCCTTGTGGCCTGAAAAAAAAAAAAAAAAAACTACTCTAAAACTATTTACAGAGCCTAACCAATCCATCCACTGGATTGCAACTTGTTCCATTCATGGATACTCAAGTAAAATGCATTTTTACAATCAAAACCCCAAGTTTTTAAGATTTGTGAGCAACTTTTCCAAAAATAGTGATAACTTTTGATCCAAGGCACTTAAATCCTTCATATTATATTGGTTGGAAAGATAAAACAAATTCCTAACTTCTTCTACTATTATGAGTACCATACCAAACCGTACAGGTCATACAAAAGCAGAAAATCAAAGCAAAAACAATCCAAACATGAGGAAAAGCATAGGGAACCCTTGGCAAATGAATTGAATGCAAACCAAAAGTTGATTAAACTATTATTGGAGATTCTTATAAGATTTTATACACCATTTTAATTTGGTTCCAACCAACTTCCAATGCCATTTCCTTCATGGACAACTTTTGCCTAAAGATGCAAAAGTTGTCATGACCAATTTTTGACAACTTCTACCTATGAGTGCAAAAACACACTCCAAGGCTCTCAAGGCTTGAAAAATCACTCAAATGGAATCCCACAATGGATTTAAACCATTTCCAAAAATTCTAGCAAGTTTCCAGGCATCCACCTGGTACAAACCAAAAATTGACATTTTGACAACATTTCAGGGTAATGACAATTTTGGATCCTGAGCATAAAAAAAGTGTGGACAACCAAACTATGGCTTAAAAAGGAATCATAGGATTTATTCCACCTTATTACGACATAAAATAACTTGAAATCACATAAAAACTCTAAAATTCAAGAAAAGACAACTTTGAGCTAGGTGTTATGCACCATACATTTATCAGATGTTGAACTGGTTAGTGAGAATACCTTGTCTTTTGAAATTCATCTTAGCTCGGGTACTTCACCGGTTGAGAAATAACTAGTTACAGCCTGAATGGCTTCCTTGGTAATTGTGTGTGTTCTCTCTAATTACATGTTCTCACCATGAACCTGACTCAAAATGATTCTAATATGCTCTTCCTCAAAATCTTCTAGAAAATAAGTGGTGTTGTGAAAACCTTTCTTGAAAACCCTAGCATAATATGTTTGAATCTTTCCATTCTCATCATAAAGGGATTTTAGCTGAGTGTAAATGTATAGTGATCCTAGATCCTCTATCTTACAATCAATATAACTTGACAAATCTCCTTTTACTAAAACTCCACTAGGAACTTGTGATAATGCATTATATGACACAATTTGTTCTGCCTCTACAACTTCCATTGCCTCAGATGTAATCATTACCCTTTCTACCATCTTTGAAGATGATGCCATTTCAAATGAACAAGATTCAAAGTAGGATTATCAAAGAAATACCTTTTTTCGCATACGCTACCTCGTTTACTAGTTGAACGTCCAAGTGCACACCAGTTTGATCTTTTGCAACCTTCAAATCAGCTTGATTGCAAATCACAATGCAATTTCGATAATTATTAGCCAACAAACTCTTTTAGCTCAGCAAGCGCTCCAAATTTCTTTCTCGGATGCATTAGGGTAAAAATGACAAAGTAAAAACTCACTTTTATCCTTTTTACCTACTGCATTAAATGTTTGCCAGTTAGGGTTACAAACCCTAATTTTACCACTCAAGGAGAAAACCAGTTGATAACATATTGACAAAAAGGTTATCAAAATTTTATGCTTCAAAATTCTCTTACAGCTCATTCATCTCAAGGGGTCTGAAGGTGGATTTACCATTGAGCTCCCCTTAGCCATATTTAAAAGGCTTAATTCACTAGTGCAGTGTTCTCTTCACTGGGTGAAGGAACAGTTTCTTCTCCAGATGAGTCATCACTTTTCTTCTTCCATATCCAATTCATTTCATCACTGGTTTCTTCAACATTAACTTTATGCTTTCCTTTCTGATCCTTAGAAGAATTGACCGGTTTGATACTTCTAGATCTACAGAATTTTGCTAAGTGCCTCAGTTTGTTGCAATGATAGTAGGCCATACCAGATGATTTCCAAGGTCCCACATTTTCTCTCCTAGTTATTCTTCTGCAATTCATATCCACATGAACAAAGCTATTATAGATGGTGCATATGACATTTGTTACCTTTTCCATTTTAAATGGACTAAACTAATTGTCATAGGGTCTTTGCCAGTTCATGTTGACCCAGTTGCCATTCGATCTTGGATGCATATATGGTATAGGATAATTTTCTCCATATTTGCACTCAACAGATCTATGTCCATACATTTTGCATGTGAAGCAATGACCTTCAAATTTCTTGGACACATACCTAGCATTAGTATTGTAGCTTCTATTTTTGTTAGGTTTGCCTTTACAAACATTTGCAGTGTGACCAGGGTTATGGCAAACAGAACAAATAGGTTTAAAGACCTTCTTACCAGTGGGATTCTTGATCTTAGGAGAAGATTTGTTCTTAAGAGTGTTTCTCTTAGTACCAAAGGATTCACCTTTCTCAGATGTGTGAAAACCAAGTCCAAAGGTATCACCTTTCATCCTTTGTGATTGAATTTGTTCTTCAAGAAAGCTAGAACTCTTGTTGAACTTTTCCAGTTTCCCATTAGCTTTGGTAAGCTATTTGGTGAGATCTTCATTATGTTTTGACAGGTTTTCTCTCAGAGATGATGCTAACTCAAGATCTAGCTGTAAGTTCTCCTTCTCTTCTCTTTCAGCATTCAAATGCTCATGCAAGGTAGCATTTTCTTGCTTGATCCTGGCAATCTCTTGATCTCTTTCCTTGATAAGATCTGCAACAACTCTTCTGGCTTCTAGTTCTAGACTCATGCGAATAGTAAGACCTTCTAGTTCTCTCCTCAAATTTAGTTTTTCACCATTTAACTTTTCAACTTCCTCGACTAAGGCATCAATACTAGCCTCATCTGAAGAACTATTGTCAAATATCTCTAACAGTTGTTTAGTTAGCTCTCTCCTTTTAACTTGTGAAGCTTTCAGTTTGGCCCTAAGGGTTTCAAGCTCATTTTTGCTAGATTATAGCTCTCTAGCCATCTCAAAGTAGCTCATGTCCCCCATGGTGGTTTCAAGGCTCCCTTCTAAGAGATTAGGCTTTAAATAAGTTAGGCTTTGATACCAATTGATGGACTTGAAAAGCATTGAGAGGGGGGGTGAATTAGTGACACCAAAAATAAAACTACTTCAAACACTAACCGGTAGATGAACTTAACAAAACTCTTAAACACAATGCATGTAATCCAAAATGATATAACAACATTCACAATAAGTAAAACATCCACCATAACACAAGTGTTTGTACATGGAAAACCCAAATAGGTAAAAACCATGGTGAGATGGAACTCACAAGTTAACTATCTGTAGTAATAGATAATTGATCAGTTAGGGTCTACAAAGTGCTCTTCTAAGAGAGAATCTTGTTAGAGATCCCAAAGCTTGATTAGAAGCTTATACCCTGTTAAAGATAGTACCCTGTTAGGAGTAACCTTGATGGAGGATTTTTGAATCCAAACTAATGGATCACCCTGTTAGAGAATTTGTACAAAGAATCTTGTTAGAGTTTACCTAGTTAGGGGATTTGAATTCTATTGTGATTGTTAGAAAATAATAGGATTTGTTTGATCTATCTAAGTAGCACAATACTTGCTTGATCAAATCCTTCTAAACATATTCAACAATTATTTTCTACATACTCTGCAACTTAGCTCTTTTGACTTTCACACACATCATATCACTTTCACTCATATGAAATAATTAATTGTAATGTCAATATATAGGCATTAAGATTTCATGTCGGCCCAAAGAAATCATAACACAATTTCCTAGGTGCAGTGTATCTGGTCAAGTGATCATAACTCATCACAAAAATACTGCCAAAATTTGTCGGTGGGATAACGCATCATGATTTGTGGTAACTCATCACAAAATCAATGAATACTGGTTGGAACAATCAATACTGGTTAGAGTTAAATATATGAACCGTTATCCTTGAATATCTTGATATAATCTCCGCTTGATCTTCATTTTGATGTCGATTAATGTATCTACTGGTTGTCTTCTATGCATATAATGGTTTGTCACAAAGTACCGATTAGAGATAAACCTCTTAGTATAACCTCTAGAATACTGGTTGTAGAATAAACAAATTAAAGTTACACCAGTAGACAATATAAACATATGTGTGTGTGTGTTTCATCAATGACAACATATGATGAATATATTACAATCATCATCAAGCCAACAACAACAACCATCTCAAGATAAATGGACAACAATCTAATAGAGTGAACTGCCATAGATAGGATCTACCATGCCTTATTTCAGTCTCGATTAAGCTCAATACTGGAGGCCTTTGACCTCTTCCTTAATCCCAATTCGATCACCTATGATCGACCAAATCTCCTTCGCATATGATATTACATTCCAAGACCATGACACTATACAATAAGATCTTACATCATTTTATACCAACCCTAAGGCCTAAACTAATTAGGTCAGCCACCTAAAAGATATTACAATAAGATCATTACATAAATCCATATTACAATGATATTCCATGTCGACTTAAGACAAAAACAACAATAATAAATCCATAAAACATCTCAAAACATCTCGGTAACGTATAGATTACATGTTAGCATGATACCGGTCCATAACCTAGATAGGTACCCAACCTATTTAGGGTCCATGATGCCAAAGAAATGTCTTCAAGTAGTTGAAGCACGATCAAAGAAAATCTTCAACATCCTAAAATCCATCTAGAAGCTACACCAACACCAATTATGCATCCTATCAAGATTCCTCAGTGAAAGCTCTGTCGATAGAGCCTTAAACCAATACCGGTAAGGAGATATGTTGATAGAGCCTTAAACCAATACCAGTAAGGGTTTACAAGAGCGTATGATAGCATCTGATTACCAAGTCAATACCAACTGACCAAAACATGCTCCAGAAGCACGTACCACATGTAACCAAACATATTCCATAGATCCAAACATGTCAGAAGTGTCCAACAGATAGTCTCTTCTATCTGTAACACTAGATCTTCTATCAGTAACCAAAACCTGTCTGTTGGTAACCAACCATAACATCTAGTGTTGACATCAATGACAAAACATCAATTCAACACATAATTAATTCATCCATAATGCCAACAATCTCCCCCTTTGGCATTGATGGCAACACTAGATGTGAAAAACATCTAAGGACCAAGAAATGCCAAACAAGTCTCCCCTATGGAAGACAACCAACAATCTCCTGAATATCAATAGCTCTCCCCCTATGAATGATATCTCTGAATTTATTTTTCACATCACTATCACTCCCCCTTGACATCAATGCCATAAATCTGACAAAAATATCAAAGCAATAATGTAAACCTCTAAATCTCAAAGTTGACTACTCCCCTTGAGTAGTAGCACCACTCATCAATGCAAGAATGAATAATGTCTCTTATAATGCATGTCGGACTGATGACAAACTGCATTAATCAAGTCTCTACCAGAGGGGTAGAAACCCCTAACCTATCTCTCAAATACTCAAATGATTCCTTAGATAGTGGTTTAGTGAATATATCTGCAATCTGTTCTTTAGTGTTCACATAAACCAATTTGACTTTCTTTGCTTCTACCTTGTCCTTCATAAAGTTATACTTTATTGATATATGCTTAGTTTTAGAGTGAAATACTGGATTTTTAGACATGTCAATAGCTGCAGAGTTATCACAGTAGATAACTACCGGTTCACTACAATTTACCTTGATATACTTCAACATTTGCTTCATCCACAAGACTTGAGTGCAATTAGTTGTTGCTGCAACATACTCAACTTCTGCAGTAGATAAAGAAATGCATGACTATTTTTTGTTGATCCATGAAACCAATTTCTTTCCAAGAAAGAAATCTCTAGCAGAAGTGATCTTCTTGTCATCAGTATCTCTTGCCCAATCTAAGTCGATATAAGCACATAAAGTGAAATCATCATTTTTAGAATACCATAAACCATATTTTGTTGTTCCTTGCAAATACCAAAATATCCTATTTACTGCACATTCATGATTTTATTTAGGATTACTTTGATACCTTGAAACAATACTTACTGCATTCATAATATCTGGTCTAGTCTGAGTTAAATATAATAGACCACCAACCATAGACTTATACCTTTTCGGATTTACCAGTGTATGCATATCCTTGATATATACTTTCTCACTTTTCACCATAGGAGTACTTACCGGTATGGAATTATCCATACCAAACTTCTTCAGCAATTCCCTCAGATACTTTGTTTGACAGATAAAAATGCCTTTGTCAATTTGAGTAATCTGCAAACCTAAGAAAAATTTCATCTCACCAATCATGGATATTTCAAATTCATTCTTCATATTGTTAGCAAATTCCATGCACAATTTATCTTCTCCTCCAAAAATGATATTATCAACAAATACTTCAATAATCAGAATATCATTGTCAGTGATCTTATAATATAAATTACTATTAGAATTGCCTTCAGTAAAACCAAGCTTCAAAATATATTTATCCAACTTTGCATACCAAGCTATAGGAGCTCATTTCAAACCATATAAATCTTTCTTCAATCTACAAACCATATCTTTATCATCTATCAGTGAAAATCCATCAGGTTGCTCAATGTAAACTTCTTTCTCATGTTCACCATTCAAAAATGCACATTTAACTTCCATTTGATAAACATTATAGTTCTTATAAGCTGCATAGGCAAGAAATAGTCTAACAACTTCAATTATAGCTACAGGTGCAAATGTCTCACCATAATAAATTCCTTCCATTTGAGAATATCCTTTACAAACAAATCTAGCCTTGTTTCGTACAACTTGACCATCCTCATTCAGTTTATTCCTAAAAACCCATTTAGTTCCAATAACATTATTATTTTTAGGTCGGGGAACTAAAGACCAAGTCTCATTTTTCTCTATCTGATCTAATTCATCTTCCATAGATTTTAACCAATGTTTATCCTTATGAGCTTCAATAACAGATGCCAGTTCAGTTTGAGAAATAAGACATACCTCTTCATTTTCCAGTCTTCTTCTTGTCATAACTCCCTTATTCCTATCTCCAATAATTTGATCTTTGGAATGATTTAATCTTACATACCTTGGTGTCTTTTGAACTTCAGGTTCACTACTCTGATCATCAGTCATAGAATTTTCTAATTGTGTCGATGTAACTGTCTCAGTTTCCTGTACCGGTTGAGGCATTGTTGATTCAGTTATGATCATCTCCACTGTCGGTTCCTTGTCATATGATATAGAATGATTTTTGTATTGCTCATCCACTTTCACATTAGCACTCTCCACAATTTTTTGCAATCTTTTGTTATAACATCTATATGCCT
This sequence comes from Cryptomeria japonica, assembly GCF_030272615.1. NCBI lineage: Eukaryota > Viridiplantae > Streptophyta > Pinopsida > Cupressales > Cupressaceae > Cryptomeria > Cryptomeria japonica. Next base: position 225,417,572 of record NC_081410.1, on the reverse strand, counting down.
TGCTTTGAATTGAATAACCAAGAAATATCCCTTCATCACATCTAGGATCAAACTTTCCAATTGAATCATCTCTTTTGATATAGCATTTACTTTCAAAAAATCTGAAATATTTAATAGTAGGTGTATGTCCAAACCATAATTCATTAGGGGTCTTACCGGTTTAACCTTTGATGTGAACTCTGTTGAATGTATAGACTATTGTACTCACTTCTTCTCTCCAGTAGATATGAGCCAATTTGGATTCCATCATCATAGATCTTGTTGCATCCAAAATGGTTTTGTTCTTTCTTTCCACCACTCCATTCTACTGAGGAGTCTGAGGTGTAGATAACTGTCTCCTGATTCCATTTGTCTCATAATAACTATTAAATTCATGAGAAGTGAATTCACCACCATGATCTGATCTTAAACATTTGATTTTCAATCCAATTTTTGTTTCAACCTTTGCTTTAAAGATCTTGAATTTCTCAAAGGCTTCAAACTTCTCCCTTAGAAAAGTCACCCACATCATTCTAGCAGAGTCATCAATAATTAACATGAAATACCTATCACCTTGAAATCTTCTAGTCCTTGCTGGACCACATAAGGCAATGTGAATCAAATCAAGCATGTCATTAGATTTATCATGTATGCTCTTAAAAGAACTTCTAACTTGCTTTCCCAATTGACATTCCTTACATACCGGATTATGAGGCTTCATAATCTTAGGTATATCTCTAACTGCCTTAGTTGAACTGATCTTAACAATAGAATTAAAATTAACATGACACAACCTCTTATGCCATAACCAACTCTCATTAATATGAGAAATCAAACATGTCTTATTACCAGTGTTCAAGTGAAAGATATTACCTTCCGTCTGAATACCGGTTGTAATCTCTAAACTAGTCTTGTTAATGATTTTGCATTTTCTATCTTTAAACTGAAGTTGGAAACCCTTGTCCACCAATTGACCAACACTTAAAAGATTATGCTTTAAACCTTCTACATAATAGACATTATAAGTGTTATGCTTGTCATCCAAACAAATAATAACTCTACCTCTGATCATACATGCTTTGTCATCTCTAAATCTGACTTGACCGCCATTGTATTCTTCCAGGGACAAAAGTTTCCCTTTATCTCCATTCATATGATGTGAGAATCCACTATCAATTTCCCATTCATCCTTATCTTCAACTTTTGCTGCTAGGGCACTTTCTTCATTTTTTATAGCTAGTTCCAGTTCATCTTCCTTTAAAGCATAGAACATCTATTCCTTTCCATTTTTAGATCCACTAGAAGAGTCTTCTGTTAGTTCATCCCAGAGTCATCAGTTTCTCCTTCCTCATCCGCTATGTAGCATTGTTTACTTTTCTTGAATCTATATCTATTCTGGTTAGGCTTAAATGATTTCTTAACTCTTTCCTCAAACCTTGCACTTCTTTCAAGACATCTAGATGCAAAATGACTAATCTTATTACATGCAAAACATTTAAAAGGTGCTTTTCCTTCATACTTACTTCCTTTCAAACCTTTAGGTACTCTTCTAGCAAATAAGGCTTCAAGTTGCTCAAATTCTTCATCTTCTTTCCTCATGTCTTCCAATTCTTTTGGATATAAAAATTTCCAATCACTTTTGTCGGTAGATGATGATGATGATGCATGAAGAGCAGGTTCAGACTTTACAGCTCCAGAAGATCCAAATTCTTCAAGCTCAAAAGAAGATAATTTCCCAATCAGAATGTCTTTGTTAACTGAAGAGTTTGCCATTGTTTTCAACTCATTAATTGCAGTTGCCTTCATCTTGTAAGTCAGGGGAAGGACTCTTAAGACTTTGGAAACTATTTCATCTTCACTCAGAAATCCTCCACAACATTGAATTCCCATAACAATCACATTTACTCTTTCCATAAATACAACAATTCTTTCATTATCTTCCATCTTTAAGTTTTCATATCTTACCCGGTAACCATCAAGTTTAGCAATTTTGACAGTAGGATCACCTTCATTCGGAGTTTGCAATTTATCCCACATAACCTTTGCTGATGATTTATCAGTCAATCCCATGATCTGTTGATCAGTAAGTGCACACAAGAGGGCTTCTCTAGCTCTACAATCATTTTCAATATTCTTGTCCAAGTCTATAGGAGCAGGATTGCCAGATGTCGGATCATAAGGTGTGTATCCTTTCTTAGTGATCTCCCAAATATCCCTGCCAAGACATCTAAGATGAATCTCCATTCAAATTTCCATATCCATAATTTTTTCCATCAAGCTTAGGGATTTCTCTTCTAAAAAATAGTTGTCGGTGGATTAGAAGTGTTAGCTGTCATAGGATTTACCTCAAGTGGTTAAGCTTCTGCAAAAGAAGACCAAAACTCTGATACCAATTATTAGGATAACTGGTGAACAACTGGGAGGGGGGGGGGGTGAATCAGTTGTTAACAAATTATAACATTTAATCCACTTATTAACCTTTAACCAGATTAATTACCAATAAAGCAAAAACAAACACCGGTAAACAATGCAACTTAACAATTAAACAGATAATCAATGCAAAGCAACCATACCACATAACACCATGATTTGTACATGGAAAACCTAGAAAGGGAAAAACCACAGTGGGAAGCCTACCCACAGTCAGATGATACTTCTGTAGAAAGTATGTGTTACAATGAGGGGCATCCACATGCAAGAAGGCACACTGCCTAGAGTGTACTGCTCATTACAAAAGAGTCTCACTTACTATAGAGAGGCAACAACCATCTCAAGATAAATGGACAAAAATCCAATATAGTGAATTGCTAGAGATAGCATTTACCATTCTTGATTACAGTCTTGGTTGACCTCGTCCTTAATCCCAATTCGATCACCTATGATCAACCAAATCTCCTTCACACATGATATTACATTCCAAGACCACGACACTATAATAATATATTACACCAATTTATACCAACCCTAAGGCCTAAACCAATTAGGTTGGCCACCTAAAAGATATTACAATAAGACCATTACATAAATCCATATTACAATGATATGCCATGTTGGCTTAAGACCAAAACAACAATAACAAATCCATAAAACATCTTGAAACATCTTGGTAACGTGTAGAGTACACGTTGATTCATTATGGATATTATTACACTTTACTTAGGTTAACTTAGGATAATGCATCTCTTTGTAGTTTGGATTTGAGACACTTAGGGAAGAGTGCACATAGGGATAGAGCTTGTAGGAGAAATTCCACCTTTTGTGGTCTTGTTTTGTTGTTACACTCCACATTTGGTGGGTCATCCACCTCTTGTGGAATATTATATTATTTCTCCTACCTACCCCTAGTATTTCTTACCTACCCTTGTTTCTCATTGAGTCACATGTCATGATTGTGTGCTCGTACATCCATATGGCCTTGCCTATATAAGCAGGCCTATATTCAACGCTTGATGATCTAGTTGATCAGTATTTTTATCTTGATAGAATACAGTTTATTTCTATCATCTATTTTGTTCTCTCTTATTTGTGCTTTCCATTGCCTATTGATCTTGGTGAAATATCACATGGTATCAGAGCCATTGGGGCTTCATTGATTGGTTTTTGTAGACATCGTGGAAGGCTTCTATTTTCGGATCTGAGGGACTGCATTTTTTGAAGGCATCTTAGAGCATTTTTTACCTCACCATTGCGTTCGGGAGGCCATTTCCATATAAATTGAGTATAAATTCGACCTATTTTGGCAAAAATCAATTTTTGGGTGTGGAGGAAATTTTCTGCCCAATTCGAGCGGTACGGTACGAAAATTTTGGATTTTTTTTCAAAAGAAAAAATAAAATTGAAAATTGTTTTTGGGATCCGTACCTTTTGCCCAGTCAGCAGCATACAGTCAGCATCCAGTTAGCAGCACCCAGTCAACGCCCAGTCAGCAGCACCCAGTCAACACCCAGTCAATGCCTAGTCAGCATTTTCTTTGGAAATTTTTAGACCCCTCTCCATTGAGCAGTTTGGATTTTTGGGTCAACTTTGGAGGCCCATAACTTGCTCAATTTTTCTCCTTTTTGGGTTCAATTCATAGTGGTGTGGTTATTTTCTAGTTTTGATGCACATATTTTTTGGAATTTTTAGATTCTCTCAGCTGTACCTGTCCAATCCTCAATTCTCCAACTTCAAAGGCCTCATTTGAGCTCATGTGACCTCCTTTTCAGGTGTCATTTTTTTTTAAAGTGCATGTTTTTTCATCTACTTTCATAATATATGATCATATTGTAGATATTTTAAGTGGAAAATGTACTTTCAGATATTGGTCTTATTTGGCCTATTTGGTACTTGTAAATTGCTTGGATCTTAGTTTAGATCTCTTGCACTATCAGTTTGAGTCTCTTTTGGATCTATTGAGGCAATTGTAAAATTGAAATCAGAATTCCACTTTGTCATTTTTTGCAAGTGGCCCATTGTACACGCACTAAGTATAAAGTGCAAAATCATCACTTTTTTTGGGGGGGGGGGGTTCTTTGATTGAGTGAATTTGGGGGGGTGTCTTGTGTGATTGTGCCTCTCTTTCCTTTTTCTCTTTCATTTTTTCTGGAATGAGTCCTCATAAATTTCCACCTTTAACTCCACATAATTATGCATCATGGAAAATTAAAGTATGGGGCAAATTAATGGAAAAAGGTCTCACGCATTACATAGATGGAACAATAGCAACACCACCTAATCCTAAGGTTGATCCTAATGCCTAGTTAGAATGGCTCACTAAGAATTGCATGGCTCTTAGAAATTTGTGCAAGTATGTATCAGATGACCTCATCTTTCATATTGAGAAGTGTACTACAATCAAAGATGCTTGGGATATGTTTCAGAAATTGTATGGTCAAGTTGATGATATTAGAGGTTGTAAGATTGACAATGAGCTCACCAACTTGGATCCCAAGAGTTTTGATACAATCCAAGATTATGTCACCAAAGCAAATGAGCTAAGAGCAAAGCTTAAGGATTGTGGAATTGACAAAAAGGATGCTTAGTTGATATTCAACTTGTTGGAGAAGCTTGCACCAGAATATGCAGCATTTATGTCTAGCTTCCAAACTCATTGTTTCACAGTGGGGAGTTCCTATGTTATGCCTTCATTTGATGCTTTCACAGAAATTTTGATATTGGAACAATCTAAGTTGCTGAACATGGGGCTTCTCAAGTCTTAAAAGTCCAAGGCTTTGGTGGCTAATCAAGGGAATCAAGGAAGTCAAGGCAAAGATTCCAACAAGAAGAAGAAGCAATCTAAGTCACAGCCACAATAGGAAAAAGGACAATCATCCTCTCCATCACAAGGCAATTTTCAATCCTCTTCCAAGAAGGGGACACCACCTAAGAAGGATAAACCAACTTGTACATATTGCAAGAAGTATGGTCATGATGAGCATTGATGCCACACCAAGCAAGTTGATGAGTCGACAAATCTTCTTAAGAAAAACATCAACTTGCCATCTACCTACACAAAGAAGGATTCATCTCCTTCCTCTTCCTCACATTCTAAGGGAAAAGAGCAAGCATTTGTGGCTACAATAGGTTCTTCACAGTAGTGGATACTTGACTCAGGTGCCTCATATCACATGGGTTCTATAAAGGAGAAGTTTTCTTCATTGGAGCCATCTAAGGTACCTCACATTTACATAGGTGATGATACACAGGTAGAGGTTGAAGGGAAAGGTTCAGTTGACATGGATGATGGAACATTTGAGAATGTTCTCTATGTTCCTAACTTGTCTACCAACCTTCTCTCTATCTACCAAATCACTCACTATGGGAATGGGAAAAAGGTTGAGTTTACACTAGATTCAGTTGTGGTAAAGGAACTTGATGATGATGCCTTGGTAGCAATGGGACAAGTCAATGACAACTCAAGGATTTATTCATTCTCCCACTTTGTACCAAGTTCTCCTTCTAGATCCTTGCTTACTCATTCAAATTCTGAAAGTAAGCTATGGCATGAGCGGTTTAGTCACCTCAACTACCGCTATCTTCAGCAGCTCAGCACTAAAGAAATGGTCATAGGTCTACCTCAAATCAATTTTTCAGAGGGTGTATGTTTAGGTTGTTCCACGGGCAAGCATCTTGTGGAGAAGTTTGATAAAGGGAAAGCTTGAAGAGCTTTGGAATTTCTTCAACTTGTTCACAGCGATGTAGTAGGTCCCTTTCTAGCACCTTCATTTAGCAAGGCCTACTATGTCCTCACCTTCATTGATGACTACTCCTGCTTCACTTGGGTTTACTTTCTCATTCATAAGAGTGAAGTATTTGACAGGTTTCAGGACTTCAAGACTCATGTGGAGAAGCAATCCAGGAAAGTGGTCAAGATTCTTCGCACAAATAATGGAAGGGAATATGTGAACAAGAGACTTGAGGATTTTTGTACATTTGAGGGGATTGATCTTTAGCATTCTGTAGCATACACTCCACAATAGAACGGAGTTTCAAAACGCAAGAATAGAACTCTCAAAGAAATGGCTAGTTGTATGATTCATGCATGATCTCTTGATCTTGCCTTTTGGGCACAAGCTATCAATTGTGCCACACACATCCAGAATCGGGTTCCTCACAAAGCTTTGCAAGGTATTACTCCTTTTGAAGCTTGGCCTGGTAGGAAACCAATTGTGAGACATTTTAGAGTCTTTGGGTGTCAAACATGGGCTCGCATACCTCCACAGAAACGCAAGGCATTGGAACCACAAAGTCGGCCTTGTATATTTGTTGGATATCCTGAGAGTGTTAAGGCATATAGATTGATGGATCCTAAGATGCATGAGGTGTTCATTGAGAGGAGTGTTCACTTTGAGGAAAGTTATCCTATCTTATCCTCTCAACCTCCTCCACCTCTCTCCATTGTGGATAGTGATGCTAGTGATTCAGATGATGAGACTCCTTCAACTCTGACTCACAGGGTTACACCTCCATAGGGTCCACTTGTAGTTGAGCATCCTCATTCTCCACCTCCCCCTAGACCTCGTTGGCCTCGACAGACACTTGAGTCTATGGGTTCTCTTATTGGGGATCCTTCAGATACACAAAGGACTAAATCACAGCATCAGGATCTTCCACATGCATTCATTGCTACTGCTTCCGATCTACAGACATTTAGGGAAGCATCAGGGGTTCCTGAGTGGGACCAAGCTATGGAGGAAAAGTATAGTTCCTTGATGAGGAACAACACATGAGATTTAGTCCATCTCCCTAAGGGGAGAAAGATGGTTTGATGTAAGTGGATCTATCAAACCAATTTTGCAGCGGATGGTGGTGTGGATAAGTATAAGGCTCAGCTTGTTGCGAAAGGTTTCTCTCAGGTTGCAGGTGTTAACTATATTAAGACCTTTGCGCTCGTAGCCATGATGAACTCCATTTGCTTGATACTTGCTATTGTTGCAACTCATGGATGGGTTGTACATTAGATGGATGTGAAGAGTTATTTTCTTCATGGTGATCTTGATGAGGAGATTTATATGGAGCAGCCATAGGGTTTCATCCAGGATACTTCCTTGGTTTGCAGACTAAGGAAATCTCTCTATGGCCTTAAGCAGGCCCCCAAGGCTTGGTACGCCAAGATGGATTCCTTTCTTCTCTCCACAGGGTTCAGTAGGTGTCATTCCAATCCGAATGTCTACATTTTGTGATAGGATGACTCTCACTTGATACTTGTGCTCTATGTTGATGATTTGATCATTACAGGGAGTACCACATCCATCATTAGTAGGGTCAAATCTGCTTTGCATGACAGATTTCCTATGGCTGACTTGGGTCTTTTGCACTACTTTCTTGGGATAGATATTTCACAGTCACCTTCTGGGATTACACTATTGCAGCACAAGTATGCTCTTGATCTACTTGCATGCTTTCATATGGCTGATTGTAATCCTGCACTGACTCCCTTTCTTTCAGAAGTCAAGCTTGAGGCTCATTGTTCTTCTCCACTAGTTGATGCCACTTTGTATCGTCAGCTTGTGGGTAGTCTCATCTACTTGACCCATACATGCCCTTATATTTCATTTGTAGTTGGCATGGTTTCTCGCTTCATGCAGAAACCACATGAGCTTCATTGGAAAGCCGCCAAACGCATCCTTCATTACATCCAGGGTACACATCACTATGGGATTCACTATGCAGCAGGCACAAGACTTTGCGAGGTTGGTTACACAGACTCTGATTGAGCTAGTGATCTTGATGATCATAATTCTACTTTAGGTTACAGTTTTCACCTTGGTTCAAGCCCCATTTGTTGGCAGAGTAAGGAGCAACATGCTATTGCTCTCTCTTCGACTAAGGCTGAGTATCGAGGCGCTATTAATGTAGCGACTGAGACCATTTGGCTTTAGCAGATTCTCACAAAGTTTGGGTTCACCACTCCATGACCGATAGTTCTACATTGTGACAATCAAAGTGCTATTGCTATCTCAAAGAACCCGGTCCAACACCAGTGGACCAAACACATCAAAATTCATATGCACTATATTCGAGAGTTGATTCAAGAGCAGGTCATTGATTTGCAGTATTGTCCTACAATGGAGCAGGTTGCAGACATATTCACCAAACCTTTCACCGAGAGTAAGTTCCAGCAGTTGCGAGCTCTCTTGGGGGTGCGGGATGTGTCATTAGGGGGGGTCAACTGACTTCTCTTTCCTCTCTTATGGGGGGACTTTTTCCTCTTTGAGGTTTTGTCCTTCTTCTTTGAGAGTCTTTTGTACTTTCATCTCTCTTTTGTGGGGGAGTTTTTTCCCACTAGGTTTTCTCCCTTTCTCCGTTTGTGAGAGATTGCATTGCATAGTTTTGCTTGCATTTGCATGTTGTACATGGGTACCTATCATGGCCTAGTAGCTGGGACCCATCTTGCATTGTTGACTTGAGTCTTCATTTCCCTAAATTGCACTTAAGGGGGGCTGTTGGTGTAAATAAATATTCATTATGGATATTATTACACTTTACTTAAGTTAACTTAGGATAATGCATCCCTTTGTAGTTTGGATTTGAGACACTTAGGGAAGTGTGCACATAGGGATAGAGCTTGTAGGAGAAATTCCACATTTTGTGGTCTTGTTTTGTTGTTACACTCCACATTCGGTGGGTCATCCACCTCTTGTGGAATACCTACCCCTAGTATTTCTTACCTACATATGTTTCTCATTGAGCCACATGTCATGATTGTGTTCACGTACATCCATATGGACTTGCCTATATAAGAAGGTCTATATTCAACACTTGATGATCCAGTTGATCAGTATTTTCATCTTGATAGAATATAGTTTATTTCTATCATCTATTTTGTTCTCTCTTATTTGTGCTTTCCATTGCCTCTTGATCTTGGTGAAATCTCACAACCTAGATAGGTACCGAACCTATTCAGGGTCCACCATGCCAAAGAAATGTCTTCAAGTAGTTGAAGTATGATCAAAAAACATCTTCAACATCCTAAAATCCATCTAGAAGCTGCACCAACACCAATTATGTTGTTAGGATTCCCAAAGATACTGAGAGGGGGGTGAATTAGTATCTGACCGGTATAATAATTTTCTTAACTTATAACATGAAAATCATATCAAAACTGTGTACCGGTAAACCAAAAATAATGCAGTAAATAAGAATAGCATCCACAACATAAGAGACACACCATAACACAATATTTTTAACAAGGAAACCCGATGTGGGAAAAACCTCAGTGGGATTTGTAACCCACAATATTCACTTACTGGCCAATAAGAGAATATTACTGCTTACAATAGGGGCCTGCATATGCAGGAAGGCCAAGTGCCTAGAGTTCACTGCTCAAATACAAAGAAGTCACACTGACTTACAAATGGATTATACAAATCCAATGTCTTGTACTACTTCAGATCAACATCTACTATGCTAGATTCAGTACCAGTTTAAGCTCTGCTACATACATAAACCCTTATCCTATATCTGCCTTACAATTTGCATATTAGGTCTGCATTAATCCTTCCATCTCTCTATCTCCTAAATTATCTACAATGATCTCATACATATATGAGTCATATTACAATCCGCTAAGTCGGCTTACAAAAGATTTTACAATTAATTACAAAGTATATTTATACAAAATTCTTGTTGACCAAGGTGTCGGTAATCTTTCTTTTGGTGTTGGTGATCTATATGTCGGTGTAGAGTCTGCTAGTGTCGGTGCTTGTGTCTGCCTGCTGGTATCACATGATTTTAAGGTTGCCATCAATGACAATACCTTCAATCACCTATGATTTCTCATTGGAGCATGCATTTTCCAACAATCTCCCCCTTTGGCATTGATGACAACACTCATGAGAAAAATAAAAAAGTGTCCAAAAATGATGTCCAAAAAGAATTTCTTACCAAAACTGTGTTGTCAAAAATCCATGCTCCCCCTGAGTTGATGATGTCATGTTCTAGTCATTTTTCTTATCTCACTACTCCCCCTTTGACATCAATGACAAAGGTTCTCATTTGTTGTCAATGGAGTGTGTTTCCTACCTGGATCCTTGTATCCTGTGGGTTACAATCTGAAAGAGTTCTGCTAATACCAAATTTAGACTCTCAGTGAACTTTTCACTGTCTTTCAGTGCATCCTCTGTCCTTTGAATAGTATCGGTGAGGTGATGCATTTGTTCCTCTAGTGTCTTTAGTCCTTGAACAAGTGCCTCAGATATCTCTTTACTCAAAGAGATGAGGTACTCCAATTTGGGGCTGAGTTTGCATTTAAGGTCTTTTGCCTTCCCTTTTATTTTGTCTTTGTCATTTTCAAATTTCTCAAGTTTTTCTTCAAGGTTGTGTATCTTTTTCTCTGTAACTGATAATAATTCAGATGAACCGTTGAGGTTATCAGCTATATTGTCAATCTCCTTTTGTACCTTACTTATTTCCTTGTCTATATCTATTGTCAGAACATTTGTCTTGCATGTATCTCTATAGAGTTCCTTAAACTCCATTATTGTTTTGTTTAGTGCCGGTAAAAGGGTGCCAATGTGTCCCATGCACTTCTTTATTGTTTCATCAAAGAATTTCTCTTTCTCTTTATTCATTTTCTCCTTAACTATGTCCTCATTTATTTGATCAACTGTCAAAATGTTGTCAGTGATGTATTTAGACAATGTGTCTAGTTGACCTAAAGAATCTTTATTATCCATAATGCACTTGGGTGATATCAATTCAAGAATGGGGATTGTATCATCAATAGCCTTATAGGCTTGTGCATTACACTCTGTGATTTTCTTTAGTGAGTCCAAGAAGACCTCTGTTACATTTGTAGGTCAAAATTCTGCTATAGAAGTACCAGATGTCTGTCCAACTGTTTTTACAATTTCCATGTTGTCGGTTGTAGTAATAACCTTGCTTTCCTCTTTCTCAGGAGGATCTGTTTGGGTATGCATTTCTATTAGCAAAGGTTTTGGTTTTTCAGTTTTTGCCAGTGGCATTGTCTCAATTTGAACTTGTACATCAATCAATTTTTGTTCTAGTGCCTCAGATGGTTTCTCTGAGATCTCAACTGTCAGTTTCTCAGATACAGTCCCTGAATGTACTTTTATTTTCTGTGTATTTGCTTTTGCACTATTCATTCCCGGTTTCTCTGATTGTTTCTCAATAGAGTCCTCTACCAGTTTCTCTATCTCTGTGCTAACATTAATTTCCACATCTGCAGCTGGTGGCTCAGTAGCCACATCTTTCTTCTTATCCTCAGTGGTTTCTTTATCTACCACAATACTCACCTCTTGTGTATCAATATTCATGGTATACAAAACTTTAGACTCAGGATTTGTATCCTCTAGAGGAGTCTCCATACTCTCTATAGCCGGTTATGTGTCAACTGTTTCTACCGGTGGAGTATCAGAAAGAGGTGGGGGTAAGTTATCAGTTATTTTTAAGTTCGGAGGTCCACCTTCCTTACCTTTCCTCTTATCCCTGTCTTTTTTATATACTCTGATAGTCTTGTGTCTTTTGAGTTCTTCATGTTTCTCCTTTTCAACAAAGAATATGTCCCATTGGTCCGCAGTCTCTTCTGAAATTTCATTCATTCTCCCTACCATCAGTGCTACATGTTGGTGACCGATTGAGAATACAGTTCGGTTGGCCTCACTGATTAATTGATCAATCTCTTCAAGTGATTTCACTAGGTGAATTGCAAGTAATTTCTCAATTTTTATTTTCTTATCCAGCTCAACAATAGCTACCCTTCTAGCTTCAATTCTTCTGTAAAGATCAGTGGGTATTTCATCAACAATTTCCATCAAAAATTTCTTGTAAATATCCAAGTGTAAAATTACACTATTTTCTATGCTCTCTCTTTCATCAACGGAAAGTGTATTGTATAGTTTGCTAATGTTCTTCAACTTTCCATCCTCTGTTATTTCACTAAGGAGTTTATCCAGTGGAGCAATGTCTTGTTTTACCTTTTTATTCTTAGGAGTCAACTTCTTTACTGGAGGCCTCACTGCCTATTGCTTTTGCCTGGTTCTCCTGGGTGTGGGTGAGGGTGTCAGTGAGGGTTTTATTTTCCTTTCCACCCTTTTGAATACCACTAGTATATCACTCTCAGAAGAAGTTCCAACCGGTGAAAGATGAGCTTCCGGTTGAAGTCCTTCCAGCTCACTTTCCTTGATACTAGTTTGTTTCAAAACATCTTCCTTAATAGCCTTTGCCTGTCGGGTTCCCTTCTTCACAGTTTGTTCAACTTTCTTAACCCTTTTCCTTGAATAAATTCCACTTTCAATTGTTTCTACATTTCCAAAGACTTTCTCAGTGGGTTCTTTTGGTGCTTCAAGGAGGGATTTTGCATAAGTTTCTATGATGTTATCATCTGTTTCATAGCCGATTTCAGTTACCAAGATAGTCCTAGGGACAATTGCCTCCATCCATATTTCATCTTTCTTAATTACAAAACATATTTTCTTTTGATATTTATCCACAATTTCCTATGACAGTCTTGTTCTAGTCTTCAATCGAGCTTTTAGTGCCTGAAAATGTTCATTTATGTTTTTCTCCCTGTTATCTCTCATGTTGTTTAGTGTATCCAAAAGTTGCTTTCCTACCGGTATGTCAAAACCAAAATCTCTCCTACCAATATCGAGTACATACTTAGTAATGTACAACATTAAACATACAAGTAAATTTCCAAATCTAAAGGTTCCTTTCTCATCTCCCTTTATCTTCTTCAAGTTGTCTATTGATTCATCTTTGAGCCATTCACACACATCTATTCTAGCATTATTGTTAACCATATCATATGCACTTTTGATACATAGGCTTGATACTGAGTTTAACCTATTTGCATGTGTAGCCTTGTAGCCTAAAATCATACTGACAAATTTGACATTGATATCGTTCACATCATTTACCCTTAGAGACCTTTTGTCAAATGTTGCGCTAGTTAGGTCCATTACTATGTCATTAGAGACCTTTTTAGTTCTGCCAGGCCTGCTACCGGTGGAAGGTAACCCTATTACTGCCTTTATTTCTTCTTTGATGATCTTATGGATTGAATCCAACCAAAATAATTCCCCATGATCTCTGCTTAGCACAATCCTTATAATATCCTTGGGAAAATCCAGGACACTAAGGATTTTAGTAAAACCTAGGGTTTCCACTATCTTATGTTCCAGTTTGATATTTCTAGATTCATCACAAATCATAGTCCGATACATGTTCTTGATTTCATCATCTACTAATTCCTCTATATGACAATGTATGTATATCCTAGGGTCTTCAGCATATACTACTCCCTTGGGAATTTGAGAAAATGCACCTATGGTATCATCTTTCTTCGCAATTTCGAGAACAAGCTTGAATACGGGTCTAGGGTGCTTGATTACTTCAATCACAGTAGGGTTTGTAATAAATTTAGGAGTGGATGAGGAAGCCATAGTTATAAATACCTAAATCTTCCTTAAGGATGAGTTCTTGGATGAACTGCTTCACTTCTTCGCTAAGGATGCCTTCACTCAGGAATTTTCGCGCTCTCGAAGATTTGAATGCTCGGTGAATGAAAAAGAGCCAAAACACTTACTTTATAATGTTATTTTCTCCAACTAGCACATTTAATGCTTGCCGGTTAAGTCACAACTTAACTCATCTTCTGGTAAAGAAGTAATTTCAACTTCTCACCATCAACCGAGGGTATGTTAGCATGTTTTTTTTAGTTTTTTGCTAAACCCCCAAAATATTTTCCTTTAATTAGATGAAGAGTCTCCTACCGGTGGAATGATACTTTGTTCTACTGATGAAGGAGTATTCCCATCAATATTATGATCTGACTTTCTAATCCATTGTTTTGAGAATTCTTGCTTTACCTCTTCAACTTTTTCTTTACCTTTCAAATTGGGTCCTTTATTATTTGTTGGTGAAGTCTTGCTTCTACAAAATTTTCCAATATGTCCAATTTTGTTTCAAGCATAGCAAGTCACATTGTTTTTCTAATTAGCTTTCTCATATCCTATGCCAGTATGTGTTCTACATTGATTATATAAGTGTCCAAATCTTCCACAAACATAACATCTTACATTCATTCTTCAGTTTTCTAAATTATGACCAATTTTGTTGCATTTAGAACATTGACCGATGAGTGTATTAGTGTTCTGATAATTTCTAGATCTACACTGATTTGCTCTATGACCATACTTTTTACAAGTAAAGCATTTCCCATTAAATTTGTAAGCATTAGGTTGTCTTACCAGTTTACTATGATCATGATTGTTTGCAGTACCAGAGCTTTCACCAATTTCAAAGCCAAGGCCATTTGTATCACCATTAGGTTTCTAATTCTTCAGCATGTCAACAAGTTCTTCTAAACTTTTCTTGAATTTCTCCTTGTGCTGATTTGCAGCAGTCAGTTCACTCTCCAACATTTCTTTCTGTCTCATGAGTTCAATTCTGTCATTTTGTGTATGCATCAAATCTGTCTTCAACATATCATTTTCATGACTGAGTCTTGTGTTTTCATTTCTAGCATCATTTAGTCTTCTAGCCAAATCATCTTCATTCTTCTTTCTATCTTCAATTTCTTTACAAAATCTCATAGTCATATCTTGCATCTCATTCTTCATTGTACAATTATCTTGTCTCAGTTGGTTCACCAGATCATTAAGAGTTTCCTTTTCATCTTCATCATTTTGCATCTTTTCACAAAGTTCTCTTCTTTTATTCCTTGCTATAGTGAAATTTTCTTGAAGTCCTCGAATAATATCCCATGTAGCCTTGAGATCATCCTCAAGTTTGATATTCTTCACCTTTTCTGCATCATAGTCTGAAAGAGTTATTTCCAATTGCTTTCTCAAATTTTCCATCTCTACCGGCGTCAAGATCTTCCTCAAGTTGTTATGCTTTTGAAAATAGAGGACCAGGCTCTGATACCAATTGTTAGGATTCCCAAAGATACTAAGAGGGGGGAGTGAATCAGTAACTGACCGGTATAATAATTTCCTTAACTTATAACATGAAAAGCATATCAAAACTGTGTACCAGTAAACCAAAAATAATGCAGTAAATAAGAATAGCAACCACAACATAAGAGACACACCATAACATAGTATTTTTAACGAGGAAACCCAGTGTGGGAAAAACCTCGGTGGGATTTGTGACCCACAATATTCACTTACTAGCCAATAAGAGAATATTACTGCTTACAATAGGGGCCTACACATGCAGGAAGGCCAAGTGCCTAGAGCTCACTGCTCAAATACAAAGAAGTCACACTGACTTACAAATGGATTATACAAATCCAATGTCTTGTACTACTTCAGATCAGCATCCACTATGCTAGATTCAATACCAGTTTAAGCTCTACTACATACATAAACCCTTATCCTATATCTGCCTTACAATTCACATATTTGGTTTGCATTAATCCATCCATCTCTCTATCTCCTAAATGATCTACAATGATCTCATACATATATGAGTCATATTAAAATCCACCAAGTCGTCTTACAAAATATTTTACAATTAATTACAAAGTATATTTATACAACATTCTTGTCGGTCAAGGTGCCGGTAATCTTTCTTTTGGTGTCGGTGATCTGTATGCTAGTGTAGAGTCTGTCGGTGCTAGTTCCTATGTCTTCCTACTGGTATCACATTATTTTAAGGTTTCCATCAATGACAATACCCTCAATCACCTACAATTTCTCATTGGAGTGTGCATTTGCCAACATATGCATCCTGTCAAGATTCCTCGGTGAAAGCTATGTCGGTAGAGCCTTAAACCAATGCCGGTAAGGGTTTACAAGAGTGTATGATAGCATCCGATTACCAATTCAATAGGAACTAACCAAAACATTCTCTAGAATCATGTACCACATGTAACCAAACATATTCCATAGATCCAAACATGTCGGAAGTGTCCAACAAATAGTCTCTTCTCTCAGTAACACTGGATCTTCTATCAGTAACCAAAACTTGTTTGTTGGTAACCAGCCATAACAGTTAGTGTTGACAACAATGCAAAAACATAAATGCAACACATAATCAATTCATCCATAATGCCAAAATTAATATGTCAAGACGAAGTCGTCCTGTGAATTTGAGGAAAAGTTGCCTAGACCATGGAGGGAATGTACACGATCCTCCAAAAAATCCACAAAATGAAAAGGGTTTTTCTGCCTCTACAAATGGAGCCCAAATCTGAAAGTACAGTTGCACACCTACAACCTACACACATAAAAGAGAGTAAAATGGGTTGGGATTGGGGGTTTGCCTTTAGGTCAAACCCCAGTTTTGGAATTAACCAAGTAATGAAAGAAAGTACTTGCAAGTAGATGTAAATGAAAGACTGAATTGTCAATCACCTCAAGGGAGGTTGTGATAGCAATGGTGATAGAAATGCTTGGGTGAAATTGAATGTTAAAATCGATCTCCTCTTCAATGGTTGAATCCTTGACTTGAATGCAAAACCTAGCCTTGAAGGGAGACTTGAGAATGCTCAATGCTAGAAAAGAATGCTTGAATGCTCTTGAATGCTTAATCATCAATTTTTACCTTATTGAACCTTATGAAAATGAGAGGGCAAATTCCTCTTAAATACATGTCAATTAGGGTTAATGAAACTAATTTTTGTTACAGGCTGACATTGGGGGAGTTTCCCGCCTAATGCACAACCAACAATGCAACCCTAGGAAGGGTCCTATCCCAAAATAGGGCAGGGATAGGGGTACCACACCCCTATCTAAGGGGGGATAGTGGTGCCATGCCCCTATCCTATCCCTTTCTCAAGGGAAGAGTGTGGACGGGGTGGTGCAAAGACCAAGAAACAAGTTGTTTCTAAGGTTTGAGAAATCTCCGGTCTCCGATCACGATAAAGGATTTGATCTCGCATGCGTTAGGACCCTAATATAGTAAAAAATTGCTAGGGTTGCAATTTTATGACACTACATTTATCCCCCACTTTAGCAGGAGTATAAGTGTATGCCAATACTATTGGTAAAGTACAAGGAAACAAGAGTGAAAGACTTTTACCATGTTAAGGAGGCAAGATGTGCCAAGCCCACAATGGACTTAGGATCTTACGACTTCGATTGAAAAAGTAAAAGGGAAGATTGAGAAAGGGAGAACAGTGACTACAAGTAGAAAATTTCCCTTCACTATGAGTCATGAAATCAAGGATACTAAAGATTACAAACCAAAACAAAGTTCACTAAGTAATTCTAAGTATCAAAGAAGGAAAATATGAGCAGAGTGTATGCCCTCACATTAAAGCGATCGTGTGCGCCTTATCGATAGTGATTGCTTTAAGGTAGGATACAACCAAGAGATAGAGAACAAAGGGAGCATGTTATCACAAGGATTTAGCCCCCAATCGAGGAATAAACCCAAGGATTATAAACACAAAACACAAGGTAGTGTTGCTTTCCTCAGTTTCAGTATATTGTATGATAACTCATGTATATCATGTATGTATATGCATTTAATAATCATCATTCCCCAAAGAGGGACACTACCTTAGAAGAAAGGGAAGAGAGGATGTCTTTTGAGTCAACATGAAAACATACCAAGAAAAGATCTCAATGCTTTTCATTGTCCCCAAGTAGACATTAAGGGAACAATAGAAGAATAGGGATACACATAGAAGAATGGTCACAAAAGAGAAAGAAAGGAGAGAGAGAGAAAGATCTGCACTACTAATATTGCTAATCTAGCATGACATCTGCCTCTCAATCTTCCTGATCACTATTTCAAGAAGGCAAGCAACATGCCAGAGGAGTGACATAAAGCACAATAAATGAAGCTATAACAAGATCCAAACAAGGACTATGCTCATGTTGTAAGTCACTTTGTTCAATTCTAAGAGCTAGGATTAGGGTTTGTGAAAACTCATCCAATAAATGCTTGTCCACATCAACATACACATACTCACTATCAGAAGCATTAGGAGTTGTATTGCTATTATGAATAACATTTTCACCCCTTTCTTCATCAAAGTTTAGAGAAAGAGGAGCAAGAACACGAAGAGGAGTAAAACCATCACACGTTTTGTGCAACTTATGATTTGGAGATGTTGGCTGAATATCTTGCTTAGGAGAAAAGGGAATCATGTCAATTGTTGGAGTCTAAGGAGATTGAGTATTTTGAGGGATGGCTTCACGAGCTTGAATACGGAATATTAGTCGGTGTTCTCTCGCACAACGATTCTATCGAGTCTTAGTGGAAGGTTGAGAAGGAGAAGGAATACTTAAAAAAGTAGGAATATTTCTCTCCTTGATAGTTTAAGGTTTAGGTTGAGGTCTTTTAGGTTGAATAAGGGGAGAAGCAAGCCTCTTCTCTTGATAAGAGGAAGGAGGTGGAACTACGCCATAGAAAGGAGGAATACTAGGTGTAGGAAGGAGACTAGGTCCATCATGAGGAGGAGGTATAGATCTAACCTTAGGAAGAATATTGTTGTTCTCCTTAAGAGAAAGTAAAGTCACATCCATACGTATAGGTTGAAAACATTCCTTAGGAGGGAAAATAGTTCTATCCATGAGGGGAAGAACCTCATATTGAAGAATAATAGGAATGTCAAGTGTTGGAGATCTAGGTTGACTCAAGGATAATATCATATCGTTCTTCCATTTTTGAGAAGATTGAAAAAGAGCATCGCTCCTTGATGGAAGAGATTGAAATTGTTTAGGCCAAAAGAGATCAATAGGAACACCGGGGCTTCTTTTGGATGGATGAAATAGGCTATAATTCATGGTTATGATTACTCTATTGTAAGGAAATTTCAGACACTTGTGTATTGGAGAAGCAATAGAAGATAGCCAAGGATAGCCCAACTTCACATGAAATTTCTCAGAAGAAGGTATGATAACAAAGTCAACATCTGCTCAAGTATTTTCAAATTTCAACCAAGGATCGGGAAATGGAGGGAACATCGTTTGCATGTGGAAATTTGAAATCAGGAAATGGAGGGAATAGCGAGGCTGGATCCTCTAGTTCTAAATCCACTGCAGCTCAAGGACAAGCAATGGATGATGAGGATGGGAGACAGGATGGGGACCCACAGCTACAGGACCCTCCCCCTGACCGCAAACAGTTGAAAGATTCCCAAGAATCGAGCCCCGAGGCGGTGAAAGTTGACTCAAAAAATATCAAGGAGGGGCAAGTTTCCAAACCCTGGAGTAGTCTTTTTGCAAGGAAAGCATCTAGAAAACTGACTGGTAAATCATCTTTCCCCTTTGTGAAAGATATATCAGATAATAAAATGGGTAAACTTTCTATTGAGATTCCTAATTTAGTTATCGATCATAGCATCTCTTTAATGGATTTTTCTTTGGTGGGGAAGTTTGTTGGACCTTGACCTAATATTGAGGATGTAAGGTCTTTTATTAAGAGAAAATGGAGAATGAAAGGTCAGGTTGATGTCTCTGCCCTACCTAGAGGCATTTTTGTATTCTCATTCTCTTGTGGGGAAGATATGGAAGCTGCTTTAAGTGGTGGTCCCTATATGTTTGGTAAATCTTCTTTATCTGTGAGAAAATGGTCTCCTAACATGGAACTCAATGACTCTTTCTTTGAAATTGCTCTGGTTTGGGTAAGGCTACCAGGTTTTTCGTTGGAATATTAGGTGGAGGATGTTTTCTCAGGAATCGCCAACTCCTTTGGGAATCTTGTTGCGATAGATCCAATAACAGTAGCTTGCAAGAGATTGGTTTATGCACGTATCTGTGTCAACATCTCATAGAATATGGACCTTCCTAGCACTATTGATATCAACTCCAAACTTGGATTATGGGAATAGTCGATAGAGTTCGAATCACTCCCCTTTGTGTGCTTTTCTTTCCAAAAAGTTGGTCACTGGGCTAAGGCTTGTCCCAGCAACCCTAAAAAATGTGTGATAACAAATACCCACAAACAGGTCTAGAAAGAAAATAATAATAACAAAGAAGGTAACAAGTTAGAAGGAAAAAGTGGAAGCTCTATTAATATACCAGAACCATCAGAAGGAGATAGAACTGACCTTCCTAAGAATCCCCCTATGAAGGAGAATAAAAAGAATGAAATTAGGGATTTTGAGATCAAAACAGTCAATACCTTTGAGGCTCTACAGACACAGGAGAAGGAGAATGAAATCAATGAAGAGACACTTGAAGATGGTGATATTGAGAATATCATTGGCTCTCATCATGAGGTCTTTCAAGATTCTATATCAAAAAAAGATGAATAGTGCCTAGATGAATTTGAAGAACATGAAATTAAACTTGGAAGGAGCAACAAGTTTGGATCGCCTCAGGTAAATTTAAATGTGTTATTCCAGAATATTGGAGTTGATACACCTACATCATCCCAGAAAAGAGGAGAACTATGGAGTAATATGCAAGATGAGACTAGAGCAGAACAAGAAGAAAACATAACAGGAAATGGAAAGAAAATAAAAACTAAGAAGGTAGGAGGCCTTAATGGGTTGAAAACCAGAACCAGGTCCAAGGCTGATTTTGGTGCTTCAAGATCCCCACCGGGACGTAAAACTATGAAATGGCATAGGGACTAGGAGAGCAAGCAAAACATAGCTGATGGGAGGCAGGGAGCTATAAAGGAATCCTGCCCTCAGGCTTCCATCAGAGGCCTAAATGGTCTCAATAAACAACATATATTACGGAACCTCATTTGAGATCAAAATCTAGATATTATCCTAGTACAGGAAACCAAAATGAGTAAAGAGAAAGTGGAGAAATTAAACTTCTTTAAATTTGGAGGAGTTTGTGGCAGTAGCTCGAATGGAGCATCTAGAGGGGTTGCAATTTTCTGGAACAAGAAAACCATCTCTGGAGAAATGATTGATGTTGATGGCAATATTTTATCCTTGAAAGCTAAAAGCATCTTTGATGGAAAGGAATGTGTTATTACTAATATCTATGCCCCTAACTCTAAATCTGCTAGAAGCAAATTCTAGGCTAAAATTCAGCAAAAAAGAAAATCTTTCCCTTTGAATAGCTGGGTTGTGATGGAACATTTCAATACTCCTCTGCAAGACATTGGTAAATATGGGGGTATTCATGCTCAACTAGACAACAGATCTGACTTGATGAACTTTATTAATATCAATGCCCTCATTGATATGGATCTCAATGGGGCATCCTACACTTGGTCTAACCGAAGGGATGGTGAAGATCTCATTCAGGTAAGACTTGATAGATCCCTCGTCACTAATGATTGGATTCTTTCCCATAGATGCTCCCTTTCTGTTATTAATAGAATTGGTTCAGACCATTATCCCATCTCTTTTGTTGCTGAGATTTTAAGAATAATCAGAGCTTCCCTTTTAGGTTTGAAAAGATGTGGATTTCCCACCCTAATCTTGAAAAATCTATTGCTAACTGGTGGAATATTGATGTAAATGGAACTTCCATGTATAAAGTTGCCAAAAAACTTTAAAATATCAAAGTCAACATTAAGATATGGAACAAGAAGGTATTTGGTGATATTTTTAATTCTAAGAAAAAGCTAAAGGAGGAGTTGGATCAGATCCAAAATTCAATTCAGAAAGATGGCTATAAAAAGTATTCCAAAGCCATGGAAGATGATGTTCTAGTCAAACTCCACAACATTATTTCTAGGGAAGAAATCTATTGGAGGCAGAGATGCAGGGTGATCTGGCTAGAGGCTGGGGACAGAAACACTAAATTTTTCCATATGACATCTTTAAAACACAAAGCAGCGAACCGAATTTCTAAACTTATTGTAGAGGACATAACTCTTCTTAATAAGGAGGAAATTAGGGATGAAGCTATCAGGTTCTTCAATCAGCTCCTCACTAGTAGCAAGGACATTGATCATACCCGCCAACACAATTTGGTCAATATCATTCCTAAGATCATTAATCCTATTCAGAATAAGGCCCTATCTTCTATCCCGTCTGTTGGAGAAATTAAAAAAGCTATCTTTTCATTTCAAGGGGATAAAGCCCCGGGTCCTGATGGTTTCCCTATGTTTTTCTTCCAGGAATTCTGGCATATTGTGGGAGAAGACACGGTTAATGCGGTTAAAGAATTTTTTGGAGCTAGAAGAATCCTTAAGGAACTCAACTCCACATTTATTTCCCTAATCCCTAAGGTTGTTGGGGCAGACTCTATGGGAAAATTTAGGCCAATAAGTCTATGTAACTCTTTCTATAAGATCATATCTAAAGTTCTGACCACTAGAATTTTGGCTATTCTCCCCTTCATAATCTCTAAGGAGCAGAAAGGTTTTGTTCCTGGCAGGCAGATTTTGGACTCTATCATTCTTGTGCATGAGAACATTCATTCCCTCAATTCTACTAAAAAAGAAGGCTTCTTGATAAAGTTGGATCTAGCGAAGGCTTATGATAGAGTGGAGTGGCATGTTCTTTTTAGAATCATGGAGGCTTTTGGATTTGATGAAAAGATAACCAAAATTATGAGAGAGATGATCACCACTCCTTTGTTCTCTATTCTGATTAATGGATCTCCTACAAAATTCTTTAAAATGTCAAGGGGGATCAGACAAGGAGATCCTATATCTCCTCTTCTCTTCACCATTTTGGCTAAGAGCATGAGCAGATTGATTCACAATCTGAAATTGAGTAAAACCATCAAAGGTCTTCAACCTTCCTCTGCTAATGTTTTTTGCTCTCATCATCAGTTTGTCAATGATACTATCCTAATGGGATATTCTTCTATTAGGGAAGTTGAAGCCTTCAAATCTACTCTTAATTTTTATGCTTTGGCTATTGATCAGCAAGTCAATTGGGACAAATCGGCTATATATTTCATGAATACTCTGGTCTTAAGACAATAGAAAATTGCTAAAATTATTGGTTGAAAGGTGGAAATGCTCCCTTCCACCTATCTGGGTCTCCCCTTGGGTTTAACTACCCCGAACTCCTTTTGGAATATGATCATTGATAAATTCAACAAAAAACTTGTTGGATGGAAAGGTTCTATTTTTTCTTAGGCTAGAAAATTGCAACTCCTTCAAGCTACTCTCTAGAACCTCCCTGTTTATGCCCTCAGTTTATTTGGTATCCCAGCTAAATTTGCTGAGGCATTGGAAAGAATCCAGAAGAGATTTTTATGGTTAAGAGTTGAAGAAAAAAAGAGGATATCCTTGGTTGCTTGGGACAAAGTTTGTAGACCAAAGAACAAAGGTGGTTTGGGGATTAAAGCTCTAAAAACCTTTAACAAAGCTCTTCTAGCTAAACAATTATGGAGAGCTTATGATACCAAGAAAGATTGGAATCAAATATGGTTTGATAAATATATTCAGAATCAGCCCATCCAAGGGGTCCTTGACTCTGAAGACATTCCTGTTGGATCCTTCATTTGGAATAGTATTATCAAATCCATAAAAGTGGCCAAAGTTGGAGATGGATGGGTCCTTGGAAAAGGTGACAAAATAATGTTTTGGGAGGACCCTTGGATGAAGAATGAAGCTCTTTATGATCAAGACAATAGTCAACTTATTGAGGAATGTAAAAGGAGGTTTGGGCTTATGGTGTGTGACTACTGGAAGGAAGACAAATGGGTGAGGCTTGATGTTATTCATTCTGGTTTTTCCTTACTCTAGAAGGAGTTGTTGTCCTTTTCCCTTAACAAAGACTATGATGATGTTTTTCTCTGGAAAAGTAATCCTACAGGTGAATTTACAGTTGCTTCAGCCTACAAAAACATTTTTTCTCAGACCAGTAATCCCATTTGGAGTAAAGTTTGGAACAACATCCTGATCCCTAAAGTCAATATTTTATTTTGGATTGCTTCTCACAATAGTATCCTTACTCTTGACAATTTGGTTCGAAGAGGTTTTAAATTCCCTAATAGATGCGAGCTATGCCAGAAAGAGGAAGAATCAATTGATCATCTCTTTTTTCATTTCTCCTTTACCTGGGAAATTTGGTGTAAAATGTGGGAGAAATGGAAAGTTAGTTGGGTTATGAACAAGAGTATCAAGGATATTATCTGGCAATGGAATTTACCCACTAAATGCCAGCTTATCAAGAACCTTTGGTCCTTGACCCTCCCCATGATTTGTTGGGGCATTTGGAAAGAAAGAAATAACAGAATATTTAGGGAAGCTAAGTGTAGCTCTCAAGTGGTTTTTGAAAAAATCTACAGGGCCATAAAAGAGAACATCAATATTCCTCACAAGAACAATAACCAATGGTTTATTACTGATATGAATGATATAGAAAAAGATATCCTCATTGAATGGAACCTAATACATAAATTCTGCAGACCTAACAATAAGAATAGGAGAGATAATATTGTTTGACACTTTCCTAATCATGATTGGATAAAGGTAAATTTTGATGGGGCGGCTAAGGGCAACCCTGGGAAGTCTGGTGGTGGAGGAGTTATCAGAA
Organism: Cryptomeria japonica; assembly: GCF_030272615.1. NCBI lineage: Eukaryota > Viridiplantae > Streptophyta > Pinopsida > Cupressales > Cupressaceae > Cryptomeria > Cryptomeria japonica. The sequence goes on along the minus strand of NC_081410.1, from coordinate 225,392,782 downwards.
ATGCTCAAGGAGTCTGCATTGCAGCTTTTGCTTCTCCTTTTGGGGCCCAAAATAATCATGTGGCTGAAGCTCTGGCCATGCTAAAATGCCTCTAGCTTGCTCAGGGATTCAATTTCAAAAAAATTTGGCTCGAAGGGGACTCCTTAAACATCATCCAAGCCCTCAAAGGTACAAGCTTTGTTTCTTGGAATATTACTAACTTAGTTAAAAGTGCTAAATATTTGTTAAATAACTATGTTAGTGTTAGCATAACTCATACTCTAAGAGAAGGCAATAAGGTAGCGGACCTCTTAGCTAATGAAGGGGTCAATTTAGAGAATGATGTTAAATATATTGGAGAAACTCATTGTAAAAGGGAGGTTAAAGAGTAATTATATTTTGATCGTATCAATGGGTCTAGTTAATATCATGATTATATTTGGGGAATGAATTCCAAAGATAGATTTTGGGGGCAGATTAACTGCCAGTTAATGAGTGTTTTTTGGCATCATTTCCATGATCATATGCGTGAGGAAGATCATAATCATAATTGTTGGGTTTGTGTGGCCATAAAATTAAGTTTCAAAACAAAAAAAGAGTCTTTGTTCAGTAATTCCAGAAATTACAAGCATTTGGGGTTTCATCTGCGGACTGTGAATTATAGCTGCTGGTACTTCTACCTGGAGCTCAAAATGGGTGGTAATTTAAACAAGAATGAGCCCCCAGGATGTGAAAATTGGAAGAGCGAACGAAAAGTCTGGAGAAGACTTCACAGACATGGCTTTATTGACTATATGGAAAAGCTTCATGAAAGCAGAAATTCTGTTTCCCACGGTTTTGCCAGAGGCTAGAGTAACAACAGAGTTACCCTATTCGGGGAGATATGGCACATTGATGAGAACCTAGTCGCTGAGGTCACGGGTCTGCAAATGGAGGGCACCAAATTTTACAGGGATCAGAAGTATGTAGCTGAAGCGTTCAAAATCTTCCCAAAATCGGAGGATGAGAAGGGCCAGCTTGTGAAGAAAGACAACATTTCCTATTACATTCCCCAGCAGGTAAAGCCCTTTTGGCAAAAAGTTTTAAGGGTTTTAATGGAATATTTAATTGTTGACGGTAGATTTACAAAAATTTATAGCTATCACTTTTCTATTTTGAATCACTTTCGTCATGGGGCCAAAATTTCCCTGCCTTTTTATTTAGCATCCTCTTTGAATGAGAGTCTTGCTAACCACGCTAAAAAGCCAAAATCCTACCCTATAGCCCATCACGGGCTTATATTGCTCATTTATGAACATCTAAAGGACAAGAATAGGGTGACCAAAGATGACCCTCTGATCATGAATGCACATATCTCTGAGAGTGGCAAAGAGTTGGATTCGGATGAGGAACAGCCTAGCGCATCTACCCACAAAAAAAGGAAAGCTGACATAGATAATGTGGACATGGAGGTGCACTGTGATGTGGAGGAGGAAAAGGGTAAGGAATCTGAAAATGATATGGAGTATGAAAAGGATGAGAACATTGGTGAAGAGGATGAAGGGGGTAACTCTGAAAACCCTCACTCTAACCCTATGGGATCAGACAGCAGGAATGTTGTTCTAAATTCTAAGGAGGATGACAATCCTAACTCTGTGGGCACGGAATAGGGTAGGGATTCTGCAAACACCATCCTAAATACCACTCATAACTATGCTCTGGAGTCCTTCAACTTTCAGAAATGGGTTGTCGACAACATTAGCATGCAAAGTAAACAAAGGGAGTTGGATAACAAGATTAATAAGTTGATTAAGGACACTGGGAAAAAGAATGATGAGATGGAAACTAGTGAAGCTAAAGAGGAAACCGAGATGGAGGATTGGTTGGAAAAAACTTTGATCAAAGGGGATTTGAAACACCTAGAGGATGTTATAAGAACCTTGAAAGAACGGGCTGAAGAGGACAAAAACAACATCAACTCCAGGGTTGACCGTACCGAGAAGGCTCTAAAAAACTTCATGAACCATAGTCTCTAGGTCCTCAAAGTCTCTTCACAGAACATGAATTCTTTGGTGGATCATCTGGAAAGGAAAAATCAGGAAAAGAATCTTGTTGTTATTGATGATATTCCAACTTCTAGCACCACTCACCAGACTCCCAGGTGCAGAACCAGGCAAAACACTACTAGGATGGAGATCAATACGAAAGATAGCCAATTGAGAGAGGAAAACAACAACCTGAGGGAAGCGGACAATGCGATGATGCTCTTTGTTCAAAATGCTGAGGAATCTATTAAAGTTTTCAAGTAATTTGTAATGCTGGGTTTGGAGCCAACTTCTTGTTGGCTTCTTGTTGTCTTTTTCTTTGCTACTGGTTTTTGTGCTGGAGTTTGTAGTTGTTTTGTTTTGTCTCTTTAATGCTTATCTTTCAAATTGTAATAGGGTTTCGGGTCCCCTAAAACCTATTTTTACTTAATCAAAAACAAAGTCAACATCCATGGATTTAGTATGAACTTCAACAAGAAGAGTCATAGAGCCAATGGTAGGACAAGAGAAGCCATCAAATAACTTCACAAGCACATTAGAAGCATCATATATTGTCTTATGCAATCGTAAAGTGAAAAGATACTCTTCAGTTATGACATTAACCATGCAAGAGGGATCAATCAGGGCATCACAGCAAGGGATATCCTTAACCTCCACATCTATGTATAAAGGGTCATCGGGTTCTCTAATGGCCTCGCTAGGGTCAAATGTAATACAAGTATCCTTAAGTGTATCTTGTGTTTCTACCATATTAACTAATTTTGGAGCCATAGAGGTGAATTATTTAGAAGAGAAAGAATTAGGCACAACCTGAATAATGTTAGAGGTATGAGAAGGTAAGGGATCAGTGAAAATCTTAAGATTTTGATTAGGAGGAGCTATTGATTTATTCCCTTTATCATTCACACCTGCCACATATATAGTATTATTATCAATGAAGTCTTGAATCTTATTCTTCAATGTGAAACATTTCTCAATATCATGACCAGGTTGACGATGAAATTGACAAAAGGAATTGTTATCAAAATAAAGGGATGCAAGTTTAGAAGGATCAATTTGTTTTATAGGAAGAATTTTGATAACATTTTTGTGCAACAACTGAGACATAATACTATGTAAAGATTCATTCAAAGGATTAAACTGTCTTTCTCTTTGGAAAAATTTAGAAATAGAAGGCACACTTGTTGTAGCATTCACATTGTGGTTGCTGATTTGATCATTGAACTTGATGAAGATTTTTGTTGGTTTGAACTTCGCAAACGGTTGTTGAACACTCTCCCCCTTATCACTCAGAGCCATAGGAGTGGATTTCTCCACTTGACTCACAACCAATTGATAATTGTGGAGTGTTGTGCACAACTAAAGAAAGGAAGTAAACTCAGACAAAAGAAGCTTTTCCCTGATATCTTTTTGTAAATTAGAAATGAAAATTCTTTGAATATCATTATCAGGTACATGAAAAGAAATTTAAGCACACAAATAATTATATCTACCAACGAAATCAGTCACTTTTTCTTTAACACCTTGTTTATAATACATTAAATTAGTCAAAGTGATTTTAGAACCAATGTTGTTTTGAAATTGTTGGATGGAAGCATTTGCCAATTGTTGAAAGGAAGTGATAGAATAAGAAGGCAGAGAGAAATACCATTGTAAAGCCTTATCTCTTAGTGTTCTTGTAAACAATTTTGCAAGCAATCTTTGATCATAAGCAAAATCAGTACACAAGTTTTGAAATGTTTTGACATGCGTAAGAGGTTAACCTTTTCCATTATAGAGTTCCAACTGAGGGATCTCAACATGTTTAGGTGGCATGACTTTGACAAAATCAAGAGAAAGTGGGCTCACAACATAAAAAGTGGGCACACTAAACTTGGATTGACTCATAGAAGCAATTTGTTGTTATAAGGAAGACACGATTTGAGAAAGATTGTTAATTGTCACTTCGGTAGAAGAATTGATGTTAGAAATAGGTGATTGAGAAGGTGGTATGATGTTATTGAAAGAAGACATGGGCTGAGAATAAGGTGGTGGGACATTATGATAAGTAGGCATGGGTGATGATTAGGTAGGAAAAGGCACACTTAAAGGAAGAATAAAATTGTTGAAGGAATTGCCCCCTTGTGTGACACTGATTGGCTGAGGAATAATAGGAACACTTATGGAAGACATAGGTAAATATGGAGGATTAAATGAAGAAGAGGGATTGCCCCTATGACCAATGTTTGTGGGGATGACATTTTGAGCTAAAGAAGCCATGATGTATGATGTTGGAGGTAAAAGTAGGAACACTAATCATAAGAGTAGTCAAAGGAATAGAAGGATTGACTTATGTTGGAGGTTGTGAGTAACCTAGGGTTTTGACACAACTCTTGATAGGAATGACATTAGAATCAACAATATGTGCAATGCCACACAATATATCAATTTCATTCTTATCACTTTGAATCATGCGTTTAAGGCCTTCAATTAATGGAAGAGCTTCACTACTAGGGTATTCTTGGGACATCCATTGTTGAAAATTATCAAATTGATTGTCCAATGTGGAAAGTTGATCTAGAGAAACCCTAGTTAAAGATTCTTCTTCATCATGGGATTCATCAATGGGGTGAATAGACACATCATTAGGATAGGAAGAATTATCATTATCCTCATTAAAGAAGTCACCCAAATTAGGCTCCATCTCCTTGGTAATTAAACCTTGGGAAGCCTTAATTATAATGCTTCATCTAACGGGGATAGGATAGGTAGGACTAATAGTGGTAAAACTCATACACTAGAGGGAATGTTTGAATTTTGAATTTTGGAACAAAGCTTACAAATTGAGTAATGCAAAATTTAAGAAAAAAATGATTACACAATTTTAACTTTGTTGGAGGAAGGGGATGACACAATTTCCAAAAATGAAAGGAAATTAAAATTTTAAAATTAGGGCCAAGGGAGTACCACTTAATTTTAAAATCAAAACTTTTAAAATAAGGGCAGACTATAATTAACTTCTTAATTTAAAAAAAAAATCTTGAAGTTTGAAATGTTGAATTTGGGAGGTATTTTCGATTCTAGAGGGATCAAAAATCAAGAAAATCAGCCAATCTTCTGGATTTAGGCTATTAAATACAATCATAATAGTCTCCCGAAATTTCAGGAAAAAAGTCGAAGATCGTGGTGGGAACGCACATGGGCCGACCAACTTTTTTTGAAATTTTAGAGATGAATATTACGATGATTTCAAATCTAATTCCAAAAAATTATCGAATTTTACGATCTCTAGATGGGTGAAATGAAGGTGCAAATGTAAAGATAGGACCCTATTAAGGTTTTCAAGAAAAAGAGGAATTGAATTGCAATTTTGAAAAAGGTCAAACCTAATGGATAGGGACACCTTGGAAAATGTTTAGAACTCTGAATTGGAATGAAATTGATTTGAAATTTGTACAAATTCTAATTAAATTTGAAAATTAGGGTTTTATGACCTAACCGCTTAATTTTAAAATTTGGATTTTGGGAAATAGGGGGAAATTGAAAATTTAAATTGTAGGAATGAAGACAAATCTGAGAACAAACATAAATCTGAAAATTAAATGAAAATCCAATTTTTGCAAAAGTTCAAGATGATTTTTGAAATTCAATTTTGTAAATTTTATTTGCAAATTGAACAAGACAATGAGGAAATTGAATTTGACAATCAAAACAATTTTTAGATCTAAGATTACCACAAGCAATTTTTACAAATTACAAGTTCAATTTTAAATTTAAAAACTAGGGTTTTGAATGATTTAACCACTAAGTTTGCAAAAATTTGAAACTTGTAAATAAAAAATATGCAATTTTGTTCAAAGGAAAGCATGCAAGACGTCGGGTTCACCAAAATGTAATGTTGAAAAATGGTGAATGATATATCAAGAGGAAAACTACCCTTTCCCTCAAAGACAAATGAGAATTTCACTGTTGATTACTCTTCAAACACTTTTCACCAAATTACATTTGGAAGAGGAGAGGAAATTCACTAGATTCAACCTTCAAGGATGAAGATTGCATTTTGAATGAAATGGGAATGATAAGTTGATCCCCTCTTCCTTATTTGAAATGGAAAGGAATTGATTGAATTATGTAGTGCAAAAGTAACAAAGAACTAATTATAACTTGAGATCATAATTTGGGATGAAGTTGTGAACCTAGATCTGGCAGTAATATATCGAGATGAAGTCACCCTACGAATTTGAGGAAAATTTGCCTAGACCGTGGTGGGAATGTACACAGTCCTTTGAAAAATCTGCCAAACAAAAAGGGTTTTTCTGCCTTTGCAAATGGAGCCCGAATCCGAAAGTACAACTATGCACCTACAACCTATACACAGAAAAGACAGGAAAATAGGTTGGGATTGGGGGTTTTCCTTTAGGTCAAACCCCAATTTTGGAATTAACCAAGTAATGAAAGAAAGTACTTGAAAGTAGATGTAAATGAAAGACTGAATTGTCAATCACCTCAAGGGAGGTTGTGATAGAAATGTTGATAGAAATGCTTGTGTGGAATTGAATGTTGAAATCAATCTCCTCTTCAATGGTTGAATCCTTGACTTGAATGCAACACCTATCCTTGAAGGGAGACTTGAGAATGCCCAATGATGAAAAAGAATGCTTGAATTCTCTTGAATGCTTAATTGCCAATTTTTACCTTATTGAACCTTGTGCAAATGAGAGGACAAATGCCTCTTAAATACATGTCAATTAGGGTTAATGAAACTGATTTTTGTTACAGGCCGACATCGGGGGAGTTTCCCACCTAATGCACAACCAACAATGCAACCCTAGGAAGTGTCCTACCCCCAAATAGAGCAAGGATAGGGGCGCCATGCCCCTGTCTTGGTAGGAAAAGGGTGCCACGCCCCTATCCAAGGGGGATATTGGTGCCATGCACCTATCCTAACCCTTTCTCCATGGCAGAGTACGGACGGGGTGGTGCAGAGGCCAAGAAAGAAGTTGTTTTTAAGGATTGAGCAATCTTCAGTCTCCAATCAGGCTAGAGGATTCAATCGCGCGTGCATGGGGACCCTAATGCAGTCAAAAATGTCTAGGATTGCAATTTTATGATACTACAATTCTATATTGCATAATTGTTGATATGTGTTACATTAATTGTAACTAAATTTTTTTATCTCCATTAGTATGTTAGTTTCCTTTATTGTCTCTAGGGTATTTTGGTGGGCATTACATCTGATATCAGAGCCCATGTTGCAAACAATGGGATATCTGGTTATTATTAAGGTTGTGGCTCTTAGTCTTGCGTAGGGCGTCATAATGTTTTCTTGAATTAAACTACTCATTGAGATGCTTGTGGAAAATGTCATTAGAACTTCAGTGATCTTAGATGTCTATACTTGTGTTCCTCCCTAATCTCTTCTATAAATCATACATTTTTTTAAAAGGAGTATTCATTTTTTATGCGTGACTCCTAGATGAAAGGAATGTCTATATGATTCTATGTGGTCTTGCTTGCCTAGATGATAAAGGTTGCTTTCTCTATATATAATGATTATGTTGTAGAATGAGAAAATATTGTGTGTTCTCTTAACTAATTCTATGTTTACAAGATTAGCTCATTACATTTATTTCCTTATGAGTAGTAAGATGTAGTGTTTTGCATTATGCATATAAGAATAATTTAGTATAGACCATTATGTGAAATTGAAGAACTTGTGTGAGATGCATCTATATATAAGTAAATAGTAGCTAATATTGCCCTTCTCTTAATTTTAATCTCCTACGTAAAAGTAAGGAAGTTAGCTAGTGATGTATGGGTACCCAGTAGAATTGTCGGATGTTAATATATATATGTAATTCTACATGTAAGAAAGGATTGTTTGAGTAAATCATATCTTTCAATAAGGACTTGGGATTTATAGTTGCATTTGTAATGTTAGGAGACCTTATGGAAAGTTGAATTTTGCATATCTTAGAAAAGGATGTAAGTATCTACATTTGGTGTGGCTAGGAAATTCAAATTGATCATGCATAATTTTTGTGTGTGTATATTGATTATGTCATGCCCGAACTTTTGGGCAAAAATGGAACAACAATTTTTTTTTTTAAAACATCCTAATAAAATTAAATACGCTATAATAAAGATGCAACAATTACGTTTTGTCTTAACTATAGTTTAACTCTAGAAATAAAAGAGTGGTTTACTAAAGTTAATTTAATTAGCTTAACCTTGCATGCGATAATAATTAAATGCAGAAATAATTCTCCAAAAAAAGTCATTACTACTCTATCAATTAATAAATTAATTTAAACAAATAATCCTTAACTAAATAGCCAAGAGATATTAATAATCTCAAATAATATTAAAATGCTCTAGGAATAGTTAAATTAATACTAGTACTTAGATTATTAAATTTAATAATCATTTAAGCAAATGTATATAATGCGACTAGATTAGACTATAGGATTAACTAAATCAATAATAAAAATTGCCTAAAATAATTTATTTCCCAAAATACCAAATTAAATGTTGACTACAATAAATCTCCTATAGGCTAAATATTTACAAAAGTCTTTTAGTTATTTTCCTTAATAAAATTTCCAAAAAGAATGTAAGTTTAATACTTATATATACAAATATATGTTTATTAGCATATATAGATATATATAAACATAGAAATACTTGAATTAAAATATAAGATACAAATAAACTAAAAACCCTCTTAAAAATAAAATATTTATCCGCATGACTAAAGAAATATGGGGTTTACCCTTTTCAAATTTGAAAAGGGTTTCCCCCCATATTTTATTTATTTTAATAATAAAACTTACATATTAACTCTAATTAAAAATTTATAAAAGCTAGACTAACCATCCTTATTTTTCTCCCAAAGGCTAACCCTAACCCGAAATATGGGTTAGGGCTCTTTGGTCTCACATTTTATTTTACTGTGTGTGTTATGCAGGGTTTACATTTTATTCAATGGTAGAGGCCATGTTTTAATGGCGGCGGACTGTGTAAAGGCGGGTGGTGGGTCTATGGAGGGTGCCACCCACGGTGGCGCTGAGGGCCACCACTATAGGTCGTGGCCCGCAGAGGCACCGCGGCATCCCTACAAGACGTGGCCCGCAGTGGCAACCAAGGCCACCCTTGCGAGCCTTGGCCCACAGAGGGCACCGAGCCGCCCGAGGTAGCCCATAGGAGCTTCGACTCCGGGGGCCTTGGGGTAGGGGTTTTCACTGTGTTTTTTTTATTTTTTTATTTTTTATTTTTATTTATTTTTAAATGCAAAAACAATATATATAAATATATTTATATATATGTATGCATATATAAATATGTACACACACACACACTCATATATATTTATGTGTATATTTTAATGAATATAAATGTTTCTCTCTTTTTTTTTTAATATGCATTAAGGTGGAATATTTAATCTAACAGATTTAAATAAATGTATTTCTTTCTCTTTAAAAGACATATAGTTAAGTTTAGAGTTAGATTAATTTACCTAGATTAATTTTCTTCATTTTCAAAAGGGAAAAATAGCAGAATTAAATTTATTACAACAACAACTAAAATAGTCTAAAATCATTTAATCCATAGCCAACATGTTGAATGCAATATTATTATTCACACTAAAACCTATTTACCTTATTTTGCATTTTGAAACAATAGATTGAAATAAATGTTTATCTTCTTTCACTAACATCTATGCTTTAATATTTTATTTTGAAAATGCAGAATTAAATTTATTACAGCAGCAACTAAAATAGTCTAAACTCATTTAATCCATAGCCAACATTTTGAATGCAATATTATTATTCACACTAAAACCTATTTACCTTATTTTTCATTTTGAAACGATAGATAGAAATAAATGTTTATTTTCTTTCACTAACATCTATGCTTTAATATTTTATTTATTTCCTCCAGTTTACAATATGCTATAAAGGAAGAAATAAATTTTAATTCATGGTATATTCCCCATTTAGCCTCTTATTTCTACTAAATGAGGACTTCCAAAATAAATACATTTTTTTTTCGCAAATAAAATGAATAACAATATGATCAACTCCTAGCTTTTCTTTCCTTCCTTTTCCAAGCAAACCTGTAATAAAAAGCTTTTAGGTTGTGACCATGGAGGCTCACCTCCCAACCTAGGCTTACTAGAAGCCACCCCTGAGCTTGGAGAATCAAGACTTAAACATGATACACAAAAGCAATACACAAACAAGCAAGACAAACTACACAACATTCACTTTCTCATCCCAAGGCGAAACATCATCACAAATATGATTTTTAAATGGGGTGAAGGTGTTCTAAGTACCTTGAGAAGAAAAATTCAAAATAGGAGAAACACATTGCCATTGCAAGGAAACCAAGAACACATCCACAAGTTCCAAACTTGTCCCAACCATTCCTTATGATCCCCAAGGCATACAAACCAACACATCTCCCCTTATGACTCCCAATTTATAAACAATCACTATGCAGCAAGGGTCACAAAAATCCCTTGAGAAACACTCTCTTCTAAAGAGAGCCTCTCACTCTAAGGATGTCAAACAACCCTTCACCCCAAGGCCACTCTACCCTCCCAAGGGTGAGTTTGGCCTTGAAAACTCCCAAAAAATAAATATAAAAACTCAACCAAAACAAAAGGGAAGAACACAACATCTTCCTACACAAATAAAAACAACAATGGGAGAAAACAAATGCAAACATATAATCTTTTAAAATTTACAACATACATAGATAGTGATTCCACCAACCTTGAATCTACCAAAGGGATGCAAAGGATAGTTTGTAGTAGAGCTGCCCAAATCCACAACTTCTTCCTTCTCAAGACTTAACCAAAATTTCCTATCCTAAACGTTCAAAAACTTTTCAAGATTCTAAGTCTCCAAAGATGGAGAGTGGGTGATCAAACTTTTCCCTCCCAAACTATTCCCTATGAAGCCACACCTCACTCTTTCCAACCCACTTGGGAAGGGTGAAGGATGCTCATTGGTTGGTCTTCCCAAAACCGTACACACTCCCTAACCAAGGCACCTCAATAAAAGGGAAATGGAATGGGGAAAAGGAATGACACTCATGAAGTGGGTTATCTAACCAAGGAAGGCTCTTTTAAAGATGAAATTCGGCCAACTTGGGAAACTCACTTTTTGGGGAGGTTAAACAAGTCCTAGGGAGTTGACACATGGCAAAATTTGGCCTTCATTCATAGGTACATCATATGGCCCACTAAAAATGCCCCAAACTTGATCCCAGAAGTTAGTTTAACCCCTTGGAAGTCCACTCAAAGTTTACCTATGAGTCAACTCTGAGTTGACCCTCCTAATGACTCACTATCCTAGGTTTACTTGGGACCATCAAGGATAATTGAAAATATAAACATTGGTAGAATAAATTCCTTAAAAAGAGACATGACAATGCCAACTCAACTTACAAAACATGTGTCAAGTGACACTACAAAAATAATTACGCATCACTAATACACATGGCAATTGTCTCTTTTAAAAATTTATAATTTAAACAAATTTCTAAAATAAACACTCAACCAAGCATAACATTTACAAATTAAAATACATTTACAAATGAGGGGTTGTCTCTCCAAATAGACAACCCCTGGCTTCACAATCGCACATAGGCCTAGGCTTGATTCTCCAAATAATTTCCATGGTCACATGGATAATTTTCCTACACATCTCACTTGCACATTAGTAATTCCAAAAAAATCACGTATAATATTATCAAAAGAATACAATTCAGACATCGCATAAAATTTCAATTATAAAATCAAACATCCAATTATAACATCCACATACAATCATCTACTAAATGGCATCATCCTCATAAACATAGAATTAAATCATTTATAGAGCATGCAGCCAAAATTTCTATTATAAAATGAAGTACTACAAATCAAAGTAAATGACATAATCATATCAATGTTATCCACCACATGATATCATATAAAATCTATCCAAAATAGGTCTAATATGAAAATAACTGAAATGCTAGGATAGGTTGGGGTAGGGCCCCACACTCTCCCCCTCTAGGCATGAGGTTCCTCCTGGAGATCATCAAAAAGATGGGGGTACTGAGATCTCATATGTGCTACGTCCTCCCATGATGTTGTAACCTCGTCATAGCAATCCCACTGGACCCTAACCTGGTCTAGCTCTTGACCTTGAAGGGCCAACGTCCATCGAGCCAAAATGCGAATGGGCTCCAAAGCTAGCTACCCATCTGACTCCACCTGCAAGGCATCCCAATCTAGAATATGAGACTCATCATAAATATACTTCCTCAGAACTGATACATGAAACACATCGTGGATGCGTGACAGGCTAGGTGGCAAAGCTAGGCGATAAGCAACTGGTCCTATCCTCACAAGGATCTCAAATGGTCTGACAAAGTGAGGTGTGAGCTTAGAACCCTTTCCATAATGGATTGGACTCTTATGTGGTCACACTCTCAGAAAAACTTTGTCCCCAACCATGAAGCTCCGGTCTATCCTCTTCACATTTACATACTTCTTCTACCTATCTTGTGCCTCTCTAAGGTGTTGTCTAATTAGAATCACCTGCTGCTCCATATCAGGAACCATCTCAGGACCTATGGCCACTCTATCCTCAATAGAGTCCCAACTCAAAGGCTTCCTGCAAGGTCTAACATACAAAGCCTAAAAATTATTATAGGCAAACTCTACTAAAGGAAGGTACTCCTCCCATCTAGTCTGATGATCCATGACATACATGCAGAGCAGGTCCTCTAACACCTGATTTACCCTCTTTGTTTGACCATCCATTTCTAGATGATAGGTTGTACTGAAGTTGAGTTTGGTACCCATGGTCACTTGTAATGCCTTCCAAAAGGAAGAAGTAAAGAGGGAGTCTCTGTCTGAGATAATCTTACATGGAATGCCATGAAGTCTAACGATACCTCGCAAGAATACCTGAGCCACCACTGGTGCTTTGAAGGTAGTCCAGACTGGTGACAGATGGGCTACCTTGGTCAGCTTGTCAATTGTCACCATGATGGCATCATGACAATGAGTTGACATAGGAAGACCAATGACAAAGTCCATTTATATAGTATCCCACTTCCACTCTGGAATCGCATGAGACTGGAGCAACCCACCTAGATGGTGGTGCTCCACCTTGACTCTCTGGCACTCAAGGCATCCGACTATTAGTACAGGAATGAACTGTCACATACTTGACCAATGATAAATTTGTCTCAAATCTACATGCATCTTCTTAACTCTGGGATGCGCTACATAAGGAGCTCTATGAGCCTCTAACATAATGAAATAATGCAATCCTCTAGAAGAAGGTACATAGATGCACCCTCTATGGCATAGTAGTCCATTAGACTCTAAAGAATAGCCTGCATATCTCTCTTCCAGTGCCTCCTAAGATCGCACTACCTGACATACCTCTAGATACCACTCATCCTCTGGAAGCTACTGCAATATACGACCTCTCAAATATGTGCCCATAGTCATGGAGTATATCTCATGACGTATCCTACTCAAGGCATCTACAACTACATTCTCCTTCCCCTTGATGTAGTGAACATCAAAATCATACTCACATAGAAACTCCATCCATCTCCTCTGATGGGCATTAAGATTGGGCTAGGTGAAGATGTACTGCAAGCTCTGGTGATCTAAATGAAGCTCGAAATGATGACCCAAAAGGAAGTGTCTCCACCTCACAAGTGCATGCACTACTATTGCAAGCTCAAGATCATGCGTAGGTTAGTTAAGCTCGTGAGTCTTAAGTTTCCTAGACTCATAAGCTATAACTTGACCCTCCTACATAAGGACTGCTCCTAATCCATCCAAGGAAGCATCTGCACATACCATGAAATCAGCCGAGGGGTTTGGCACAATAAAAATAGGTGCGCTAGTGAGTGCCCTTTTTCAGATCCTGAAAGGCCCTCTCACACCTTTTTGTCCACTCGATTTTCTTTCCCTTTTGTTGAAGGGATGTAATGGGATGTGCAACCCTAGAGAACCCCTCAATGAAGCATCTGTAGTACCCTACTAGGCCCATGAAACTCCTAACCTCTGTCACACTAGATGGCATTGGCCAATCCATAATAGCCCTGATCTTCGATGGGTCAACCGAGATCCCATCGCCGGATATAACATGACCTAAATATCTGACCTCTAACCTAAAGAATGCACATTTTGACAGACTATCATATAACTGATTATCCCTCAAGCATTGTAATATCTGCCTCAAATGTTCCTCGTGCTCCTTCTCATTCTGAGAATATATCAATATGTCATCGAGGAAGACAATCACAAACCGATCAAGGAAAGTGCGGAATACCCCATTCATGAGACTCATTAATACAGTTGGAGCATTCGTAAGACCGAATGGGACCACGGTGTACTCATAGTGGCCATATGTGGTACAAAATGTGGTCGTATGGATATCACTCTCTACAATCCTCAACTGATGGTACCCTGACTTCATATCTATTTTGGAAAACACTTTAGCACCCTGGAGCTGATCAAATAAATCATCGATCTTGGGCAAGGGATAATGGTTCTTGATGGTAATTTTGTTCAACTACCTGTAATCCATACATAACCGAAGGGACCCATCCTTCTTCTTCACAAAGATGACTGGTGCACCCCAAGGGGAGACGCTAGGATGAATCTGACCCTTCTCTAAGATTTCCTCAAGCTGCATCTTGAGCTCATTAAGCTCATTTGTGGTCATCCTATATGGTGCTCTCGAAATCGGCTCGGCTTCTGGTACAAGATCTATGTGGAAATCAATCTCTTTGCTAGGTGGCATACCAGGTAGCTCGGAAGGAAACACATATGCAAACTCCTCAAGGATGGGATGATCATCTAGGGAAGGCTCATTCTCATTCTCTTCCTCTCTGTCACTGATGGTGATAGCAAACAACTGACATCCCTTTCACATGCTCCGCTTAAGCTGCATACCAGAAATCATATGAAGTGACACGAGCCTCTTAATCTCTGAAATAACTATGGAGGTACCCTAATCGTCCACATACTCAATCCTCTTCTGGTGACAATCCATCTTGGCTCTGTGGGCATATAGCCAATCCATGCCAAGAACAATGCCATAAGATCCTAGAGGTGTGACTCGAAGGTCAACTAAGGTGGTTGTACCCCCAATCTAAAGTTGATAGCCCCTAACCACTTACTCAACAGACACTCTATATCCTGAAGCCAACTCTACTTCCCAACTAACACCTTGCCTAGATGCCACTAGCCTGCAACGCTCCACTACCAATGGAGATATAAAAGAATCAGTAGCTCTAGAATAAAACAAGATAGAAACATTGCTACCTCTGATCATACCAGCGACCTCTATGACTGTGGCTTGATGCTCTGCCTGGCGATTGTCAACCGCTGTGAAGACTCTATGGGACTCACCCATGTCCCCAACTGTAGGCTCTAATCCTTCCATCCTCTGATTACCTGCCATCTGACCCTATGGACACTCTCTCTCCATGTGCCCCATGGCCCCACAAGTGAAGCAAGCACCACATGTCTGGGACTTTGCACCCTGTGGCCTACAGAATCCCTATCCTCCTGTCCTGCTTGAACCACTAAAACCACCCCTGGAGGACTGTTGAGTCTGTGTCGGAGGTGTGTAAGTACCCTGTGATCTCTGGTCGTACCTAGGTCCCTGTGAATGCCACTGCTTGGGCTTAAAGCCCCACTATCCCTGTGGAGGCTTCTGCCTCTAATTCTATTGTGACTGCTATGGAGGAGGGGGTTTAAAGGACCCTGATGAATTCTTGTGGTTACCCTTCTAGTGGGGTTTCTGAAATCCAAAAGACTATGGTGCAGTGTTTTAGTTTTGGAACCAATCCCTCATGTCCTGAGGCCTACCATGAATCTCTTTTGCTATCAAGTCCTTCTCCATAGAAACTCGAAGGCTTCCTGGAGCTTCCATCCTCATCGATCCTGCTATTTTGGTATTCAATCCCCTGATAAATAAGTTGACGAGAAGCTTCTCGTCCTTCAAGTAGTCTACATAAGGTAAGGGCTCAAAGAACTTGCTCTCATATTGGGTCATTGAGAGACCCTTCTGTTGAAGGTCATGGAACTCATCGATCCTACGCTGCCTAAAATGCTCTGACAAGTACCTATCCTCGAATCTCTCTGTAAAGATCTCCCATGTGAGGGTGTCTGCAACTATACCACACTTGTACTCCTCTTGCCTCCACTATGTGGAAGTCATTCCTCTCAAAAGGTGAACCGCTACTCCTGCCTTTAGATTGCTCTCATAGGGATGCAATGCAAAGCACCTATCCAGACTCAAAAGTCAAGCCTCAGCTTCTACCCCATCGGTAGATCCTCCAAACGATGGTGGTTGGAGGTGCAAAACCTCTTTGATCAGATCCTCGGGATCAAGACGTGCTCTCTCAAAATATACTAGCACTGTTACTGGAGGTGGTCCGGGTAGATGAACGAACTCAGGCTCATGCTCAGCCTAACCCTCTAAGGGATTAGAAGGTGGACTCCTACTCTGCTACCTAACTGTTGATCTATGACTCTCAGAATTCATGTTTTCTGCCTGCAGATCTACTGGTGGAAGCCTATCCTAAACTATCCCTATCACGTTTTGAAGAGAAAATAAGATATCTCAGTTCGGGTCAATCGGTTGTTCAGGAGGAGCCTCTGGGTTCCTTTCCAGAACTGATTCCTCCCTATCAACATCTTTGTGTGCCATGCATGCACACCTAGGACCCCTACCACACTTGCGAGTTTGTTGCATAGTCGGAGGCATCCTTATAATAAAATAAAATAAAATGAAATAAATAAATAATTTTGGAGAAAATTTATATAATTAAAGTGAAACGTAATGGAGAAAGGTTCCTAAAGTTGGAAACCTTGCTCTGATACCAAAATTTCATGCCCTAACTTTTGGGCAAAAACGGAACAACAATTTTTTAAAAAAACATCCTAATAAAACTAAATACGCTATAATAAAGATGCAACAATTAAGTTTTGTCTTAACTATAGTTTAACTCTGGAAATAAAAGAGTGGTTTACTAAAGTTAATTTAATGAGTTTAACCATGCATGCGATAATAATTAAATGCGGAAATAATTCTCCAAAAAAAATCATTACTACTCTATTAATTAATAAATTAATTTAAACAAATAATCCCTAACTAAATAGCCAAGAGATATTAATAATCTCAAATAATATTAAAATGCTCTAGGAATAGTTAAATTAATGCTAGCACTTAGATTATAAAATTTAATAATCATTTAAGCAAATGTAAATAATGCGACTAGATTCGACTATAGGGTTAACTAAATCAATAATAAAAATTGCCTAAAATAATTTATTTCCCAAAATACCAAATTTAATGTTGACTAAAATAAATCTCCTACAGGCTAAATATTTACAAAAGTCTTTTAGTTATTTTCCTTAATAAAATTTCCAAAAAGAATGTAACTTTCACACACACACACACACGTGTGTGTGTGTGTGTGTTTATTAGCATATATAAATATATATAAACATAGAAATACTTGAATTAAAATATAAGATACAAATAAACTAAAAACCCTCTTAAAAATAAAACATTTATCCACATGACTAAAGAAATATGGGGTTTACCCTTTTCAAATTTGAAAAGGGTTTCCCCCATATTTTATTTATTTTAATAATAAAACTTACATATTAACCCTAATTAAAAATTTATAAAAGCTAGACTAACCATCCTTATTTTTCTCCCAAAGGCTAACCCTAACCCGAAATATGGGTTAGGGCTCTTTGGTCTCACATTTTATTTTATTGTGTGTTATGCAGGGTTTACATTTTATTCAATGGCAGAGGCCATGTTTTAATGGCGGTGGACTGTGTAAAGGTGGGCGGCGGGTTTATGGAGGGTGTCACCCGTAGTGGCGCCGAGGGCCACCACTGCGGTTCACGGCCCACAGCGGCGCCCCTGTGGGCCTCGGCCCACAGAGGGCCCTGAGCTGCTCGAGGCAGCCCACGAGAGCTTCGACTCCGGGGGCCTCGAGATAGGGTTTTCACTGTGTTTTTTTTGTTTTAATATTTTGTTTCCTTTTTTTAAATTCAAAAACAATATATATAAATATGTACACACACACACAGATATATATATATATATATATATATATATATATATATATATATATATATATATATCTGTGTGTGTGTGTGTGTGTGTGTGTGTGTGTGTGTGTGTGTTTCTTTTTTTTTATATGCAGGAAATAATAAAATAATGACTATCATAATAAATAAACTAGCAACATTAAATTGATGAATATTTCCTTTTTCAATAATTTTAAAGTATAGAAATCCATATATGCATATATTTGAATTTTGTTTAAATACAAGGCATTTAAACTAACCCCGCCCTATTTTTTAAATATATATGAATATCTAGATTTCTCTTTCATGTCTAAGTCTTTTTTTTTTTTAAAGCTTTAACGCAGAATATTTAATCTAACAGATTTAAATAAATGTATTTCTTTCTCTTTAAAAGACATATAGTTAACTTTAGAGTTAGATTAATTTTTCTAGATTTATTTTATGCATTTTCAAAAGAGAAAAATAGCAGAATTAAATTTATTACAGCAGCAACTAAAATAGTCTAAAATCATTTAATCCATAGCCAACATATTGAATGCAATATTATTATTCACACTAAAACCTATTTACCTTATTTTGCATTTTGAAACAATAGATTGAAATAAATGTTTATTTTCTTTCACTAACATCTATGTTTTAATATTTTATTTTGAAAATGCAGAATTAAATTTATTACAGCAGCAACTAAAGTAGTCTAAAATCATTTAATCCATAGTCAACATGTTGAGTGCAATATTAATATTCACACTAAAACCTATTTACCTTATTTTGCATTTTGAAACAATAGATAGAAATAAATGTTTATTTTCTTTCACTAACATCTATGCTTTAATATTTTATTTATTTCCTCCAGTTTACAATATGCTATAAATGAAGAAATAACTTTCATTTCATGAAGGAAATACAAATAAATAATATCTCAAAAACTATAAAAAACATACTTCAAATTTTATTACATTTATTTCTTGTAAGGTCAAAATCTAAATAAAGAATACATCATATTTCAGATAGAACATAGTTTAAAGAATACATTTAATACAACATGGTCAACTTTAGAAATAGATAGATACCCAACTTAGCCTCTCATTTCTACTAAATGAGGGCTTTCAAAATAAGTACATTATTTTTGCAACTAAAACAAATAACAATAGGATCAACTCCTATCTTTTCTTTCCTTCCTTTTCCAAGAAAACCTGCAATAAAAAGCTTTTAGGTTGTGACCATGAAAGCTCACCTCCCAACCTAGGCTTACTAGAAGCCACCCCCAAGCTTGGAGAACCAAGACCTAAATGGGATACACACAAGCAATACACAAACAAGAAAGACAAACTACACAACATTCACATTCTCATCCCAAGGCTAAACATCATCACAAATGTGATTTTTAAATGGGGTGAAGGTGGACTAAGTACCTTGAGGAGAAAACTGCAAAATAGGAGAAACACATTGCCATTGCAAGGCAACCAAGAACACATCCACAAGTTCCAAACTTGTCCCAACCATTCCTTATGAACCCCAAGGCATACAAGCCAACACATCTCCCCTTATGACCCCCAATGCATAAACAATCACTATGAATCAAGGGTCACAAAAATCCCTTGAGAAACACTCTCTTCCAAAGCGAGCCTCTCACTCTAAGGCTGTCAAACAACCCTTCACCCCTAGGCCACTCTACCCTCCCAAGGGTGAGTTTGGCCTTGAAAACGCCCAAAAAATAAATATAAAAACTCAACATCTTCCTACACAAATAAAAACAACAATGAGAGAAAACAAATGCAAACATACAATCTTTCAAAATTTACAACATACATAGATAGTGATTCCACCAACCTTGAATCTGCCAAAGGGATTAAAAGGATAGTTTGTAGTAGGGCTGCCCAAATCCACAACTTCTTCCTTCTCAAGACTTAACCAAAATTTCCTATCCTAAACTTTCAAAAACTCTTCAAGATTCTAAGTCTCCAAAGATGGAGAGTGGGTGATCAAACTTTTCCCTCCCAAACTATTCCCTATGAAGCCACACCTCACTCTTTTCAACCCACTTGGGAAGGGTGAAGGATGCTCATTGGTTGGTCTTCCCAAAACATTACACACTCCCTAACCAAGGCACCTCAAAAAAGGGAAATAGAATGGGGAAAAGAAATGACACTCATGAAGTGGGTTATCTAACCAAGGAAGGCTCTTCTAAAGATGAAATTCGGTCAACTTGGGAAACCCACTTTTTGGGGAGGTTAAACAAGTCCTAGGGAGTGGACACATGACCAAATTTGACCTTCATCCATAGGTACATCATATGGCCCACTAAAAATGCCCCAAACTTGACCCCAGGGGTTAGTTTAACCCCTTGGAAGTCCACCCAAAGTTTGCCTACGGGTCAACTCTAAGTTGACCCTCCTAATGGCTCACTATCTTAGGTTTACTTAGGACCATCAAAGATAATTGAAAATATAAACATTGGTAGAAAAAATTCCTCAAAAAGAGACATGACAATTCCAACTCAACTTACAACACATGTGTCAAGTGACACTACAAAAAGAATTGCACATCACTAATACACACATGGCAATTGTCTCTTTTAAAAATTTATAATTTAAACAAATTTCCAAAATAAACACTCAACCAAAAAATAACATTTACAAATTAAAACACATTTACAAACGAGGGGTTGTCTCTCCAAATAGACAACCCCTGGCTTCACAATTGCACATAGGCCTAGGCTTGATTCTCTGAATAATTTCCATGGTCACATGGATAATTTTCCTGCACATCTCACTTGCACATTAGTAATTCCAAAAAAATCACGTATACTATTATCAAAAGAATACAATTCAAACATCGCATAAAATTTTAATTATAAAATCAAGCATCCAATTATCTGATAACATCCACATACAATCATCTTCTAAATGGCATCATCCTCATAAACATAGAATTAAATCATTTATAAAGCATGCAACCACAATTTCTAATATAAAATGAAGTACTACAAGTCAAAGTAAATGACATAATCATATCAATGTTATCCACCACACGAGATCATATATAATCTATGTCCAAAATGAATCACAATATAGTATCCAAAATAGGTCTGATATGAAAATAACTGAAATGCTAGGATGGGTCAGGGTAGGGCTCACAGATTATTTGGAAATGCCCTTCCGTCCTCTTCTCTTTATTTGGGAATAAGATTCAAGTGCTTGGGGGTTTATTGGTAACAAGGAATTAATAACCAATGATGAATGTAACTTTGCATACATTAGAAGATAAGCTTTGATGGAATAAATTTGCATTGAAGATTAAGATTGAGGTATTGCATCCATGAACTTTGTTTTAAAAAGAAGAATTGGTTAGATAGAATATATTTTAAAAATATGTAGGAAGTTTTTACAAGTAATAGGTTAAAAGACCATGATATAATATATGTATTGAAGTAAAGATTGGTGCATTACATATGTAGGAAATTTAAATGATACCATTGTGTCTTTATTTGGTTTGGTATGGTAAAAGTCTTAGCTTTGATTAGGAGTTGTGTGGCTTAAAAGTAATGTTTTGCTTGATCAAATGGATGGAATTTGAAAGGATGCTACTCCCTTACCTTATCTGCATTCTAGTGACATGAAATGATAATAAATTATATGAAGTTGTATTGTGATTCTAAATGATAATTTCCCTTGAAATGTTGAAAATACTTAGTCAATGAATGGTTATAATTAAGCAATGATAGGAAATGAGTTTGAATATAATTGTAGTGCCCCTCCTCAACTAGACTTTTATTTCATGCTTGATAGACATATTTAGGCCTATTAGACCTATTTAGACTCTTGATGATGATGCAATGGATTATGATTAGGTTGTGACATATGTTTCAGTTGCTTTATGATTACGTGGACTTATGCTACTTTGATGATTTCATGAATGATGGTGTTATCATTATTGATCATGATATTTGATGGATTTCCTTATGTGTTCATGTACTTGATGATTGTATGTTCTATTTACATTGATGAAATTACATTGATTATGTGCTAGATGATATTATGGATGGTTTTGCATTTATTATGTATTTGATGTTACAATTGATGTACTAACCCTATTTCATGGATATTTTTGATGAGATGTTTATATGTTGTGTTTGACCTATTGTTTGATTGTCTTCATGATGGAATCAATGTCACATCACTCATTGCAAACAGGATGTGTCATTGTGAAATTCTACTACTTTATATATATATATATATATATATTGTCGCTTTGTGGTTGCAAGACTTGCAGGTACGAGACACCTATTCCTCCCAGGTTTCCAGGTGCAAGTTCCTCATGGCTTCACATGTGCAAGCATTTCTTTAATCCCAATTGTAATATGTGGTTTCAGAGTTGACATGGGTTCCCTTCACATATTCTAGGTTTAAATTGTCCCAAGGCGTAATTGGTCATGTCAGTTGTCAGCTTGGCTCTTTCAGTTTTGTGAATATGTTAGTATTGATTGACTCTTTTGGTATGAGGATTATTTATGTTGTGGTTGATTTAATTGTCATGTGGTTGTTTATGTGGCGTTAGATTATTTGTTTATTTGTTGAGATATTTGGTAGTTAGCACTATATATTTTAATTATTTGACTTAAGTTATTTGAGATTTTGATTAATTGATTTATGATTTTTAGAATTATAGTATTTATTTAATTAATAATTTTGTAAAGATTATTTAATTAATTATTGATTATGGATTATAGTCTAAATATTAATTAATATTTAAGATTCGAAGTAATAAATTATTTAATGATTGATTTATTTAATTATGTTTTGATTAATTAAAGAATAGGTTTTCAGGACCCGAAACCTTTACATCATAGATAGAGAAAAAGCACCGAGAAGAACAGAACAAAAGAGTTCGTAGACAAAAAGACTGGCCAAAAGACCAGCAAACAAAAAGAACAGCTTAACAAAAAAACAGCAAAGAAACAGGGAATGCGTTACACAACGATTTTCTTTAGCAGATCCTCCGCCTTTGTCACTAGTTCGTCATAGGTGGCCCTAATAGCTTTCAGGTCTTCCACATCCTTGTTCGGTTTCTTTTCCTTCCTCTTGCCTCTGGTGCGGGTTCTGGGACCTTGAGCTTCCCCTGTTCCTTCAGCTTCCAGTTCTAAGTCCTAGATTTCCTTTTCATCATCCATCTTATTGATGAGGGTGTGGGTGTTGTTGGCCGAGATCTTCAAAATACTTAGGCTCTGTTCAACGATGTTCTTCAGGAACTCCTCAATTTTATCAACTTTGGTGATAGTGTCTGAAAGGGTTTTTTCGCTAGTGTCTGCAAGGCTTTTTCTATCTAGCATCTCTTTTTCAATCTTCTCAAACCTAGGGTTGAAAGCATCTCTGATGTCTTCATCTTTGGTGATGGTGTTTTTCAGATCCTCAATATAGTCGGCCATTGTATTTCCCTCCCCAATATTAATGGTTTCCAAAATCAAGACTCTGTTATAGAGCTTCTTGTATTCATCCACATCTTTCTTGTAACCATTAATGAGCCACTCCATAGTTTCAATGAAACCATGCAAACCCTTGGGAGGAGGGCCAGAAGAGGGAGCAGCTTTTCCAGGAGTAACCCGTTCTTCTTTGGGGATGTGGAGGGCAGAAATTATGTCGGCAGCTCTGAGAGTCTCTTCCATAGTCTCCTTTTCCAGGCTATTCTCAGCTTCTAGGGTCCTTGCTTGCTTGTCAGCTTCTGGTTCCTTGTTAGTCTCCTCTTTTTTCTTGTGCTTTTTTCGGGTCTGGGTATGGATTTTTGTTTTCTTCTTCAGCAGCCCTTTAGGGCTCTCCTTCTCAGAATCATGTGAATCCTCCCCTTCCAAAGAGATGCTAATTAGGGGTTTGCTTTGAGGCTTTTTGCCCTTGGATGAAGAGGGTTTTGTTTTTTTGTATTTCCTCTTCTTCTCGCTTTCATACTCTGAGTCATCAAAATTGTCCTTTGTATCAGATGAAGAGTCACTATCGGATTCCTCCTCCTCAGAAAAGGCAGAATCGAACATCTCTTCCTCAGAATCCATAGGGGGCTGCATACGAGCAATTTGAGTGGCCTTTAAATGGTCATAAATTAGGACTATTAGACCTTGGTGCATAGCAGTATCACCCAAAGGATTCTCTTTGTAAGCCTTAAGGGATGCATTCATTGAACAAAGCAGTAAATAAGGGAAATTAACCTTATCATTGTGCCTAAATTGATTTAACAGAACAAAGTGATACCCATAAAATTTCATAAACCTACCATCTAGAGTGATATATCGCATTAAAGAAAAAAGAATCTCCCGCTAGGGTTTGGCAAAAGCCCTAGGCGGGTAGTAGGTTTTTCTCAACTTTACCAGTCATTTTTTCTCTTTCTCAGTTACCTGGTACCTTTCAATAGCTTCCCTGCTGACCTTCCTATCTCTGTAGAAGTTGCAACCTTCCCTGGTGAGGCTCGTAACTTGAGCAATTAAATCTTTGTCAATTTCAACCATTTGATCGCCCATTTTTAACATGCCCTTCTTCCAGTTCTTGTAGAAAAGACTGGTTACCATACCATCTCGGTCATGGAGTCTCTCCATGAAGTTTGAGAGACCACCTTGCTACAGAATACCCCAAACCTCTTCCTTCTATTTCCATTATTTACAACTACTTGGTTCATATCACCTCCTATTTCCGCCCATGTTGTCGCTACGCACTGCCAAATTTTGAAACTTACAGAGCTGATTAAACTAAGAGCTGTTCAGAGCTATAACAATTACCCAAAAAGCGTGAGATTTTATGGCATTGATGTTATAATGAGTGATTTTCTCATTATTAAAATAACTCGAAGTACTCACATCAGTACTTTTCATAATTATCCTGTCCATCAAGAGTCTTTGGAGTGCTTTTATATCGCTCATTGCTAATGATTTGTCTGACATCTTCAGGGAGTCCACTTTCACCCGTCCACGTGGTAATTGCCTCACTTTTAACCACCACATTGGCAGCCCAGTCAGCAGAGCCGTTGGCCTCCTGGTAGATGTGGGAGATATGGCATTTTTTAAAGGTGCTAATAATGTCAATAGCAGAGGTGATTATGTTGTGAATCGACCAAGAAGGTTTTGAAGTCCCATTAAGGCACTTTATTATATTATTTGAATCCCCTTCTATCCATAGATAGGGGCATTTCCATTTTTTGGCTAGGATGATGCCTTGAAGAGCTGCCATTGCTTCAACTTTATGATTGGTTTGGGTTCCAATAGGGACACCAACCATTTCCTTGCAAATTCCTCTATGATCTCTAAGAATAACTCCACAACCTGAAGGACTTGGGTTACCTTTGGCAACACTGTCAAAATTAACTTTGAGCCAACCTTGAGGAGGGGTTTGCCACTTAGCTTCAAGCCTTCTATCTTGGTTGAGATTAGGACCATCAGTGATCTTCATATTCCATGCCCTTAAGATATTTGAATCTAGAGGATTGTTCGAGTAACAAGGACCCTCAATGATCCCTATATTTTCCTGAATAGACCATTGAATTTTTTGAAATACAATATCTTGATTGAGGGAGACATCCCTGAAGATTTGATTATTTCTTTCTTTCCATAGACCCCACAAGATGTGAGGAAGAGAAAGCTGCCACAAACATCTCAAAAAAGGGTTAGCCCATTGAATATTCTAGGAGGAGAACATATCTCTAATGTTATTAGGAAACACCCAAGCAATACTAAAGCTCTTGAGGAAGCTTTCCCAAATAGAGGTTGAGAAGGAACAGTGGAGAGCAAGATGGTCCACAGACTCTTCCTCTTAAAGGCACAACACACATCTATTAGGGAGGGAAAAACCTCTACCTTTGAGATTGTCAAGGGTCAGGATCTTATTTTGGTGGATAGTCCAGAAGAAAAAATTGATTTTGGGGGTAAGACCCTTAATCCAGGCTTTAGACCAATAAGGGTTAATAGGAAGCGGGGGGGTAAAGGACACAATACATAGAAGACACAGATAAAGTTCCTTTGGGATCATGTTTCCAAATAAGGGAGTCCTCTTCATTATTCAACCATACCGCAGACAGATGGATCTTGAGCTTAGAAAGGCTAGGGTGGATAGTTTGAATGTTTTTCCATTCATTACCATCCCAGTACTTAGCAACTAAGGAGCCAAAAGATCTAATACAGGAGGGAGCATGGGGGGCCCATTCATTGAAGTCCATTAGAGGTTTATCAAAAAGTCAGGGATCCTCCCAGAATTTTACTTTCCTACCATTTCCAAGTTTCCATATCACTCCTTTAGCTATACTTTCTTTACATTTAGAGGCATGATTCCAAATGTGGGATCCATTAATACTGAGATCCAAATTGAGAAAAGAGGAGAGAGAGGAGGACAGAAGAGAGTACTTACTTCACCAAATTTTGCACCATTCAGAATCGGAATGAAACATTCTCCAGACTTGTTTGGACAAGAGAGCTTCATTTAAAGTAGGAATCCTCCTGAGGCCCAGACTTGTTTTCTATTGGTGAGTATTTAATTAAAAATAACTATAGTTCATAATGTATTAAATAATAATTCCTATAGGGCTATAGTTTAAATACTAATATTTAATTGATTGTATGGTAATTATACCATGAGATATAAAATATATTTATCCCACCTACCTACCTTATAATATATGTTAATATTTCCTACCTACCCTATTCTCCTATTGGAGGATTTTATTTTGGGGAAACCATTAGGATATGGGAAAAATATTCCATAATGGAATTATCCAATTGGTTGGTCTTCTAGGGTTTCTTGTTTATTGTTTCCTTTTAATAGATTCCTTGTGATGGTTCATGGGTTCCATTCTTTGGCTTTGGATTCTCGGTGGATTTCCCGGACTAGGTTTGGAAGAAATTTGGGTTTGGATTTGGATTGCAAAACTTGTGGGCTCTCCTTCAGCGACCTACCATCACATGGGTTGCAAGTTGGAGGCCATACCCTTGTTGTTTATCTTTGTTTTTAATTGTCTATAAGTGTTTACTCTATGAATTTTTTGTGTGGGGAATAAGGAAATAGTTAATTTCATTCTCTCTATTCTTAATGAAAATGATTGAGAATTTAATGGGTTATGAAATCTTTATTTGGATGAAAATTTGGAAGTTATCTTTTCTATGGTTGTCATGAATGCATGAAATGGGATTTCTATGTATTGAGATTTATTCTATTTATGTTGTGAGTGTATTTGATTATTTTTTCTTTGGATATTTCTTTCATGTTGTTAAATATTTAAGGGAGTTTGTGGAGTTGAGAGGAGAGAGCCTTGCGAGCTTCCAGTCTGGCCTTGTCATGAGGAAGACTCGCGAGACTCATCTCCTTCTCAGAAATTTTATATTTCCCTTGTTTTTATGTGTTTTAATGTCTGGAATAATTTTATTGTTTGTATTTAGATGTGTTTTGAGTCTATTTCATGATTTGGATTCAAGATTTTGTGTTAGATGGTTTTCTGAACTTGTTGGAGATGTTTTTCCCTCCTGAAGTCTATAGAATGTTTTCAATTGGGTTTCATTGGGAGAATTTTATTATTTTATGTTGTTCATACCTTCTTAAAGTTCATTTCATGTCGATTCCAATTAGTATAAATACGTCATATTTGGCTCATTATGTTTCGAGCCCTTTTGATCCCGCACTTTAGTAGTTTTTTGCAAAATTTACACTTTGTTTCCTATGCGCTAAAAGAACTTGAATATGCACTAAAAGAATCACCATATGTGCTAAAATATAAGCCATATGTGCTAACACATTATTCATATGCACCACTTTAGTGAATGCATGAGCCAATCTGTGTATTCTAAGGGTGTTGTCCAGTTTGAGGTCTGTTTGATGTCAATTGGATTTTGGGCCATACCAGAGGCTTTTTGAGGGCATTTATGATGTTTTCTAATCTTGATTTATGATTTTTTAATTCTTCATATGATTCCTTTTCATTTTTTATATGCATTTTATGCCATTTAAGTTTTTTGTGTTTCCTCTCTTATTGATGTGCCTAGAGAGGTTGAGATTCTTGTGATTATGTGCCAGCAAGTGGATAGGCCTTTTTGAGACTATTTGATGATTTATTTAAGATTTTATGGAAGTTATTATGGCCTTTATATGTTTATTTGGCCAAGAGGCTCATTGGTTTTGGTTCTCATATTGTGACAGTTCACATGTTTCATGATTATGAGATGAGATTGTTGGTTGCATATGGATTGTTTATGATTTCAGATTTATGTATGTTCTCAGATTTAATTATGATTCTAGAGCCTCTTGTGTTGTCATGTTTGAGTCTAGGTTAGGGGGAAGTGGGCTTCCTTGTGATGACCGAGGTCACAAGAGATAGGCTTGCGTGAGGTTCCTTGTAAAGATGCATGAAGTCTAGACCACTAGGGCACATTGGAAGTTTATCATGTTATTGTAATCAAGCGAAAACTTAATAATAAACTCATAGGATGTCTAGATAGATCATTAAATAAGATAATTTATTTATTTTAACTTCATCAATTAGTCCTAGGGAGGATGTTTTAGGATAAGCATGAGAAGGTCATGAAGACAATAAGCTAATCTCCTTTAGTCTCTCATAGGTTGAGATGGATCCACATGTCCATCAAGCTAAGATCCTTATGTTATGTGCTATGTGGATGGCATGTGATGACACTCCACTCCTACATTTTTCCCCTTTGATGTTCTTATGACTATGCCTTGTTGATTGATAAGCTTCTAGGAGTTTCTTATTATGGTTGTTTATGTTAGTTGTAATTTCTCCATGTTGAGAGTGTTGTTGTAATATTGTCTTTTGGTATTAAGTGTCAACCTAGATGTAGAGTGTGTGTTGGGAACTGTTAGACACAATGCACTACTGAGAGGGGGGTGAATTAGTGGTTCTCAATATTTTCCCTTTAACTATCCTATGTGAGTATATTGGTTATCAGATCTAACTCAATGTAGACTTACCGGTTAGAGGGGAGACTAACACAAATGCAATCACACACAAAGGAGACATCACATAACACTAGCATATACGAGGAAAACCCAAGATGGGAAAAACCTCAGTGAGAAATATTGTTGGAGTCTACTGCTCCAATCCAACCTCACAATGAATCTCTGATTACAATGTTTAGTGCACCAACCCAAGGTGCAACAAACCCTAATTTTAGGGCACCAACCCAAGGAGCACCAACCCCTGATTTAGGGCACCAACCAACCCCTACACCGAGCTCCAACTCAGTGAATACAAAGCATAATAATTTACAAGTTAATAGACTTGTCACAAAAGGATTTTCTAACTCTTCTTCAAATCTCTCTACTAGATCTTCTATCTAGTTCACTACAGGTTCTCTCTCTGATGATTCTCTCTTCTGGTTTCCTCTTCTCTCAACTTCTCTGCTGCTCTCCATCGGTTCTATCTTCTATTGGTTCCTTCTTGCCTACTCTGCACTCTTCTGCCACTCTTCTCTACTAGTTTGGTCACCACTGGTTATCTCACTATTGTTGGTTGAACTCTTCAACCCTAATATCTCTCACACTTAGTCTCTCTTTTGATACTCATTGAGTACTTGACTGATTTATTCTCACATTCAGCAACACTCTCTCATTCAACAGCTTGTTGTTTGCTTTAACCTCACCGGTTAAACCTTCACCAAAACCTATTACCAATTGTCTCCCTATTGCTTGACCTCTATGATCCTCTATAGATATCTCTCTTCATCTACTTATCTATTTGGCCTTGTGCATCACTTCACAACATCTTACTCTGAGGCATCATAAACTTTAATCTTCGGCCTCCATATTTATGATCAGACATTCTCGCCAAAAGAAACATTTAAACTTGGTGCCTTAGGGTTTCTTCCACTAATCACGAGGCATATCAAATCTAATCAAATCTCATTTGTTCTGAGATCCAAGACAACTATCTTCACATCACCACCATTAACATGTCTTCCAATACACATTTTTTAAACTTAAAAAACATGGCCCTGTATTTTGACCTGCATGTGTCAAATGCCATAAATATCTCAGTTGTTTTCTTTGACAAGAAAGCACAAAGATTGGATCATCCTTCCTTGATCCACTCACCAAAGTTCTCCTTCAATATGATTTGATCTGCAAGATCAATCCTTTATGAATTTATGTTGTTTTCTTCATCTCGAGCCGCAATCTTCTATTTTTCTTTCTCTAACCTCACAGTCAAAATTTAATGTCGACCAATTGCCAACTACCTCACTGACATGACACTTCACTAACCTCTATGAGCTTTCCACTTCAACTCCACGTGGTATCATTTATCGGTATCCACTTCAACAAAGATCTATGTATTGGTTCAGACAGGATCACTGACCAAACACTCAACCGGTCCTTCTTTTCTATCAGTTCACTAACCCTGTCGATATCTCACACTTTACCAGGTACCCTTAATGTATCCACTTTGTTGATCTTTTGGTAGAACACCTTAACCGATCACCACAAATATCTATCCATAGCATGCTCATTTACATCAGGTAGGAGAACATTACTTAGCCTCCTTTCTCTCTCACCAGTTCTCATACACACTGGTAGCCATCTTGATGACTCCATGTCATCAATATTCAACTGATTTCATCTAAGGAATCTACATACCAATAGCATACTCTCTTTGAAACTTCTCCACATTGCCTTCTTCACCATCAAACTGGACATCATCTCAGCTGATTTACCAATGTGACAAAAACTATCTCTCTTCATTTGTTCTGACAACTCAGCATGCCTTCTCTGTCGGTCCAGTGCATACTTTGCATAATAGGAGATAAGCTCCACTTACCAGTGGGAGTGAGTCCTTGTCATTTGCATCCTGCCATGCACTCATGTGGCTTCCCTATTTGTGTAGCATACCTTCAAACAGGCACATGTGATCTAGTTTGGGGCACACTCACTGTTAGTCATCATGTACTGATTGTTATATCATACCAGTCTCCTGTCCATATCTTCCACACAAGTCAAACACTAACTTGTGTACCGGTGACTCAACTGCGACTCCAATGGTCATTCCTTTGAATGGCATTCTTCTTCTTTACCGGTGACCTGCAACACTTAGTTGACAATAATGACTTCATTTCAACAATACTTCCATACCGATTGTCCTTCTATACCGATTGACATCAATGGCAACATAATTCCAACATGAACTTGTGTCATCTCCTAGCACAGGGGGTGGTTCCTTTGGTTCTACATGGTCAGGTGGTTGGTGCTTTTTACCATTGGGTTTTTCTCCTTGTTGGTGTTCTTTTTTGCATGAATGTGGATTCTTTATCATGATAGATTATGGATTTTAATGCAGCAGATTTATGTATTTAGAAATCATGACTCAAGATTTAAAGTAATGATCATAGTAGATGTAGTAGATGGATGAGCTATTCTCTCATTATGTAATTCATGTATTTGTAATAGTGTATGCAATCTAGATGATGTCTTGGATTGAGACCTATGAATGTAATGTAATTGTGACATTTATAATTGATTTTATGTAATAATATTTGGAGGAAGTGATTCATGTAGATTTCTATTCTTGCAATTGTTTCATATTGGATAGATCGTGTTCATGTTTGTATTGTGTTACTTGGAAAGATGTGGGAGAATGAGCCTTGTAGTAGATGCCATGTGATATTGAAACTTAGATGGTATAATGAACATAAGTAATGATTATGGAAGAAATAATATCATTCTTGAATGTGGTTTTCACTCATGTTAGTGCATTGAAATGATAGGTATACTTTCATAGCATATCAGTGGTTAATTGGTAATGGTATTAGGACCTTGCATTAATAATATAGGATGTATTAAGGATTAAGAATCATATTAGGATGTAAGAGTCTCATAAATGAAATGTATGTGTTAAAAGGAATGTATTCCATGTTATGCATTTAGTGAAAGATAAGAATGTTTGTTTCATAATAAACTTAGGGATATAAATGGTTAAGGAATTGTAGGTACATATGGAATTGGAGCTTAAAATGAAGCTTAGTAATGGGATTGATCTTGCATCGATATCATGTAATTTAAGGAATTAAAGGATTGCCTATCATAAGGTAGGAAATAATTTAGGATCATGTAATATGAAAAGAAATATTAAGTGCATTTCATGTATGTAGATGATTAAACAATGTATCAAGAATTGTATATCATTTAGTACAAGATTAATTCTAGGATAGAATGCATAAATAAACATGTAGTTGCATATCATCTTAATGGAGATAGTAAATGATTTGCATATGGGCATGATGGAATAGTAATGGTTTTAAGATTAGGAAATGATGAATAGATGTTATTGCTTGGGTTAGAGGAAACTAAGTAATGACATTGAGATACCCTAGGGAGGTGGAGAAATGTGTATGTAGTTAGTAATTCCGCTTGTGTATTTGATTTAATGATTATGGTTTAATGTTATGATTATATTAATAATAAGTTGATGGTTAATTATTCACATTGCATAAATGATATTTAATATTACATTAGTTGTTAAACAAAACAAAAAAAAAATGTTCCATTAGATGTTAGTTAGCTTATTTTCTCTAGGGTATTTTGGCGGGCATTACATCTGGTATTAGTGCCCATGTTGCAACACTGAGATATTTGGTTAAGGATGTTTCTCTTGGTTTTGTGTTGTATGTTGTATTTTCCTCTTGAGTTGAGTTACCATTTGATATTTATGTCAGAAAATGTCAACACAACTTTGGTGATCTTAATTGTCCATACTTTGTGTTTCTCCCTAATCTCCCCTGCAATTCATAATTTTTTGCAAGACGTATATTCATTCTTTATGCATTCTCTAAATGAGAAAGATGGATATGTGATTTTATTGGATCTTGTTGTTTCATAATTCCTAGCGCCACCCTGAATGTTAAAGGTTGATACTCCTATATATAGATGATTATTCTATAGAAAGAGGAAAGATTGTGTGTATTCTTTTAACTAATGTTATGCTTCGAAGACTAGCTTGTTATGTGGATTTTTCACATGAATGGTAAGAAGAAGTGTTTTCAGGATATAAATTTGTTTAGTATAGATAAGGATGTGAAATTAAAGAACTTGTAGGAGATGCATATATATGTAAGAAAATGGTAGCTAGGAGTGTCTTCTCTATAATCCCATTTTCCTATGTAAATATAAGGAATAATAGCTGGTATAATATAGAAATGTCAAGTGTTCAAATATGTATGATGTTGCCTGCAAGAAAAAAATTGTTTGATTAAAACATAGCCTTTAATGATGATTGGGATCTCTAGTTGCATTTATAATATTAGGAAATATAATGTGAAGTTAAAATTGCATACCTTAGGAAAGAATGCATTAGATGCATAAAGCTTGTCCAAGAAATTGAATTGTTCATGTGTAATCTTTTTGTGAGTTTATTGATTATATCCTTCCTTTTGTCTCTATTTGGGTAAAAGATTCATGCACCTAGGAGTTA
Source organism: Cryptomeria japonica (assembly GCF_030272615.1). NCBI lineage: Eukaryota > Viridiplantae > Streptophyta > Pinopsida > Cupressales > Cupressaceae > Cryptomeria > Cryptomeria japonica. Next base: position 225,359,224 of record NC_081410.1, on the reverse strand, counting down.
TTAGCATTAAATAAAAGGATTTAATAGCGATTGATGGATGTGAATTTTGCATTTATTAAAAGATTAGCTAGATGGAATAACTTTTCATTTGAGGTTAGGAGTTTGTGATTGCATCCATTATTTCTATTTCCTTTGAAAGAAGAAGAATTGGTTAGATAAAATACCTCTTCATATAGATGCAAAAGTATTTACTGACTAGCAAGTTAAAATACCATGTTATAGTATACATATCAAATGAAGTAAAGAGTGGTGCATTGCATGTGTAGGAAATGATATCATTGTGTCTTAATTTGGTTTGGTGAGGTTAGATTCTTAAGCCTTGAGTAGGATTGATGTGGCTCCAAGAAATTTTTTTCTTGAACAATAGGTAGACTAGGTACAAATGCTACGTCCTTTATTTCAATTTTAAGAAAGTGTTTCTTTTAATAGATTCTAGTAGTGTGAATCGATAATAACTTGTATGAAGATGTACTGACCTCTTGAAATGTTGAAAGTACTTAGTTAATGAATGCTTATAACTAAGCAATGATAAGAGATGAGTTTGAATAAAATGATGTATGTATCTATGTGATAGTGTGACATTAGGAAATTAAGTTTTTGCAAGTAGAATGGTGATTTTCTTAATATCTACAAATGGATAATGATGTATTAGGAGATTTCTAATACTAAAATGAGTGGATGTGATTGGAAACTAATATTAAAATTTTGTGTAAGTAAAAGACTTGTTTTCTTATCTATATATATGTTTGACTAAGTTGCTTAATGATTTTATGAAGGAAATTCTAACCATATATGCCCTATTAGTTGTACATTGAGAGAAATGGTGTAAGTTATGGTGTTACTTCAAGTAATTAATGGAAGATTTTGACATCTGTTTCTATTATAACTTGGTAAATATGATTGTTTTGTAGAATTGGATATTGTGAACAGTAGCTATGGTATGAGTGTATTCTTGGTATGAGTATAGGTGTATTAATCACCTTATCTTTTCCTCCCAATTATCATTCTTCAAAAAGATACTTATCTGGACTTTAGTAAAGGTTTGCATTACATTAAAGAAGATTAAGAAAATATGGAACATATTAATAAAGATCTCAAAAGTATGGTGTGCACTATCTAACTCGTTCAAGGGGCATTATACCCTTGGGTGTGTGCAATAGTTACTCCCTTGGCATGATCAATATTGGTCACCTCGTGATGTGGATTGGATGAGTTATTTATTTTGACTTGAGTTATTTTGTGGCTGGTGTGAAGTATTTTTGAAGATAACTTGTTCTTGGGATTTATGGGTTTTTGGGCTGACCACTGATTTCTTCTTTCTTTATTTACTCCTTGTTGAGGAATTTGTCATACTTTATCCTTGATTGGATTTTGCTGACAAATTTTCTTCTTTTTCATAATTTAATTGTTGGACTTGATGATGTTTTCCTTTTGATTTCTCTTTTGTTGTTTATGGTGGTCATTCCAAATGTTGAAGTATTGTGGTCCCTCATTTTGTGTCAATTATTGTATCTATCATGTTCCTTCCGAACCTTTGATAGTGTGTGCAAGGGAGGACATCACGGAGAATTGCACTAGACTAGGTGAACAATTGGATAATATTGATATTAGTTGAGTAAATGAATCAAGTTAATAAGGCAAAATGTATTGGTAATTTTCTAGATTTATAAGATATAAATGCACATGGAACTACGAAGTCTATAATTTATAAAATAATTAAAAAAAAGGCTGATGATTTTATACCTTTAAAAGTTGTTATGAATCTATCATGTATAAATAATAGATAAAGGATGCTTTGAAGGAATTAATTTGTTACACCCAATGTTTGTATTAGAGTAGCGTAGCGGAAGCATGGTGGAGACAAGGATACTTGAATGTTGTAAATCTTGTTATTTGCATGGGGGGTGTTTCCTTTGGTTCCACATGGCCGGGTGGTTGGTGCTTTTTACCATTTAGTTTTTCCCCTTGTTGGTGTTCTTTATTGCATGGATGTGGATTCTTCATCATGATGGATTGTGGATTTTAATGCAATAGATTTATGTATTTAGAAATCATGATTCAAGATGTAAATTAACCTAGTAATGATCATAGGAGATGTAGTAGATGGATGAGCTATTCTCTCATTATATAATTCATGTATTTGTAATGGTGCATGCAATCTAGATGATGTCTTGGATTGAGACCTATGAATGTAATGTAATTGTGACATTTATAATTGATGTTATGTAATAAGATTTGAAGGAGGAAGTGATTCATGTAGATTTATATTCTTGCAATGGTTTCATATTGGATAGATCTTGTTCATGTTTGTATTAAGTGTTACTTGGAAAGATGTGGGAGAATGAGCCTTGTAGTAGATGCGCCAATGTGATAATGAAACTTAGATGGTAGAATGAACATAAGTAGCGATTATGGAAGAAATAATATCATTCTTAAATGTCATTTTCACTCATGTTAGTGCATTGAAATGATAGGTATACTTTCATAGCATATCAATGGTTAATTGGTAATGGCATTAGGACCTTGCATTAAGCATATAGGATGTATTAAGGATTAAGAATCATATTAGGATGTAAGAATCTCATAAATGAAATGTATGTGTTAAAAGGAATGTATTCCATGTTATGCATTTAGTGAAATATATGCATGCTAGTTGCATAATAAACTTAGGGATATGGATGGTTAAGGAATTGAAGGAACATATAGAATTGGAACTTAAAATGAACCTTAGTAATGGGATTGATCTTGCATCGATATCATTTAACTTAAGGAATTAAAGGATTTCCTATCATAAGGTAGGAAAGCATTAGGATCATGTAATATGAAAAGAAATATTAAGTTAATTGCAAATATGTAGATGATTAAAGAATGTATCAAGAATTATATATCATTTAGTAGGGGATTAATGCTAGAATAAAATGCATCAATAAACATTTAGTTGCATATCATCTTAATGGAGATATTAAATGATTTTCATATGGGCATTGATGAAATAGTAATGGTTTTAAGATTAGAAAATGATGAATATATGTTATTGCTTGGGTTAGAGGAAACTAAGTAATGACGTTGAGATACCCTAGGGAGGTGGAGCAATGTGTATGCAGTTAGTAATTCCGCTTGCGTATTTGATTTAATGATTATGTTTTAATATTATGATTATATTAATAATAAGTTGATGGTTGATTATTCACATTGCATAAATGATATTTAAGATTACAATAGTTGTTAAACAAAACAAAAAATCGTTCCATTAGATGTTAGTTAGCTTATTTTTTCTAGGGTATTTTGGCAGGCATTACAAGAATAATGTGTGTATTTATTTGAATTTGTGTGACATCAAATGAAAAAGGAAATTAAGTTTCTGAAAGTAGGGTTGTGATATCCTTAATATAGAGGGTTAACAATAAATTAGGAAATTACTATTGGTAAGAGGTGTGGATGTGATTGAAAATTCATATTAAAAGTTTTCTTAAGTAATGAGACTCATTTGCTTGTCCAAATGTATATTTGACTAAATTTCTTAATGACTTTATGAAGGACATTCTAATCATCTATATGCTTTTAGTTGTGAATTGATAGGAATGATGTATGCTATAGTGTATCATTAAGTGAATAATTTAAGTTCTAACATCAGTTTCTATAAAAACATGATAAATATGGTCATGGCATAGGTAGGATATAGATGATTAGTTATGGAATGAGTGAAAATGCAGTTTTATCATCCAGTTCAAATGCTACTTTGGGAGTTAGAGAGTATTTCAGTGAGGGCTTTTCAATGTTCTCAACAAAAATGGGTTTCTAGGTGCCATTGCAAATTTTGGATAAACACTTAACAAAAGATTCTTAGGGTTTGAAAAATTTTAAACAGCAGATGCTTTCAACTTAACAAATGTAAAACAGATATTCACAACTGATATGATTGGTAAACTAGCTTGACAATACGTTGTGATTGATGTAAATACCTTGAATTTCGCTTCGGAGGAGATTTGATCGCCTTTGAATCGCTTTACTCCACTTTCTTGAAAACTTGGTAAGTGTAAAATGACCGCGTAAAAGCTTTAAGTACACAATATACCTTATCGGGCTTCCTTCAGTTAGGTCAAAAAAACCTTAAATGCACTTGGTACCACTTCCTTTTTATGCTTTTACTGAGTAGCCAGACATCCTGTATTTACCAACTAGACAGGCTTCCAAAAGACTTGATAAAATTTCAAATTTCCTAATGCATCTTTAGCTATGCAGATTTTGAATTAAGTACATGATAAAATAGGAACTGTTAAGATTTAACTTTGAGAGAATGCACTCCCTTCATACCTTCATCGATTAATTTGGAATAGGTGCACCTAGCTCGGTAAGTAAGGTGCTTTCTTCATTTGACACAATTTCCTTCTTTTTCCAAATCATCTGTAATTTGCCTTTTATTTCTTTAGTGTCTCCTCTAGGTTGATCTCTGCAATCTCTAGCCAAGTGTCCAACTTTGTGACAATGAAAACATGCCATACCAGGATTTCTCCATGATCTTCGGTTGTTCATTCCAAACCTTATAAAGCCGTTGGCACTTATATGTCCATATCTTCCACAACATTCACACCATATCCTTGTATTGTAATCCCATGGTACTGCAGAATACTGTCGGTTAGGATCTGTGAGATTTCGGTAGCCTCTAGTATTTGCTCGGTGTACAGACCACATATAGTTCTTTTGCTTAAACCAACACTTCTCGATACTATGTCCATATCTATTGCAGTTTTTACAAAACCCTTTCAATTTTGCCTTCTGATAATTGCTAGCAGACTTTGTCCTACATTGGTTAGATGTGTGACCATATTTATTACAATTGTTACAATAACCATTAGACCTAGTGACATTCGGTTGCTTACCTTTTCTGATTTGACACATGTTAGCAGTATGTCCTTGTTTTCCACAGTAGTTGCAAATAGGCTTCTTTCCTTTGATGTTCTTCTTGTTTCTAGCTTGCTTTGATGATTCTCCTCTCTTGGTAGTGTGGATTCCCTTCTCGGTAGAGTCTTTTCCTTTGTAACCGAGTCCTGCATCTTTGTTGTGTCTCTTTGCATTCAGTTGCTCATCCAACATCTTTGATGCTTCATAACTCTTCTTCAGTGTTTCTTTGGATTTCTTTTCTATTTCAAGTTCATCGGTCAACCTTGATACTTCAAGTTTCAATGCTTGATTCTCATCATCTTTCAGATTTGCTTCATGATGTGCATAACCCAATTGATCTGACAGATTTTGATGAATCCTAGTCAACCTTGTGATTTCATCATTCTTTTCAGATGCTAATGCTTCAAGCTGTTGTTTTTATCTTTCTAGATCTCTTACTTTATCCTCGGTTGTCCTCAATGCATCAAGATTTTTAGTCATCTGTGTGCTGAAATGTTCATGTCCTCTTTTCATTGCTTTTAGCTGATCAGTCAGTGCTTTGTTCTTTTCTTTCAGTTCTCCAATCATCTCTTCAGTCTCTTCAGATATGTTGTTCTCAGATGATGTTTCAATTTGTTCCACTAACTCTTGAGAGTCTTGTAAATCATCAGACAACCTTCTTCTGACTTTCAATGATTTTTGCATTTGTCTTTGCATGTCTGCAATCACTTGATTAGCATGATCCAACTCTTCTTGCAGATACACAATTCTCTGAGATTGTTTATAGCCTTCCATTGATAAGATCTTTTTCTTTAGGCTATTAAACCCTTTTCCAAGATTCAAGCTTTGATACCAATTTCTAGGCCCAATATGGAAAGCTAATGTATTGAGAGGGGAGGGGTGAATCAGTACTTCAAATCCTTTCTTGAACAATAACTTTACTGTTAAGCATAAACCAAAAACCGTTGTAACATAACATAAAGCTAAAATAGATAAATAACAATCATAAATGATTCACTCCATAACACGTATATTTTGGTTACACAGAAACTCTTGGTTAGAGAGAAAACTGCGGTGGGGATGGCACCCACAACTTCACTACTGCAATAATAAAGGGTGCTCTGTTAGAGATACATGTTTAGCTATTTCTGATAGCTTTCCCTGTTAGGAGTATCAAGATCGTTAGATCTACCTTGCTAAAGGATTTTACAACACTTATTCTAAACGTTGCACTTGGTTAAAGGCTTTACAATTTATAGACTTTGTTAGAGTCTTTTACCCTATTAAAGGTTTCTCTTACAACTCAAAATATTACAATAAAATCTTTACAAATATCTGCAACTTTACATCTGAAATGTTATAGCAGATTCTATGTGCTCAAAATGAGATTACCTTGCTTATAGCATACCTTGGTAATCCATAGATTAACTCGGTAAACCCTTCTATTTACTTTGTTCCTTGACTGTTGTCTAAAATCCTTCTTGGTGACCTCTGTGTCTCTAACAGTCACAATACTCAGTGCTTCCTTATCTATTACACATGTCTTGCTTCATACACCTATATTTTTTATCCTTAATTCATGTTGTATAAATAGATCTCTTATGTTGGTGATATGTTCATGCTTCGATCTTACAAACATGATTTATCAAATGAATAACCATACAAATTATTTCATTGGATAGATGATCTCAAAATCATACAAAATCTTTAAGTGCAATTTCCAATGTGATAATGGCTCTTTGTTCCTTGATCTTGTAACACGTTTCCACATAAGTGTCTAGGTTCAATGAACCTGGTGACATGTTTCACTCGGTGTATATCAACTCGATGTATCCTTTTTGTTGCTCAGTAGACATAGACTATTACTCGGTAGACTGCTCGGTGTATACTAGGCTCTGTGACTACTTTCTTCTATAACCGACTGCTCTGTGCTTACCGACTGAATATTTTGGTAGTAATAACCGACTAAAGTATATAGAATGACTTTGGACATAAAACTAATGGCAACTTACTAAGTAGTAACAATCTCCCCTTTTGACATTAGTTGAGATGTTTGACAAAACTCCTTTCAAAGTCATAACTCAAAATCTATATACTTACAAAATTTGACTAAACTGACAGTATATACATTAGTCAATAAAATAGTATATTCAGATATACTCCCCTTATCAATATACTGTACTTAACTCTATTTTTGCATGCGTGGTGATCAATGTTCTTTGTTAACTGCTCAGTTGTCACACCTCGGTTGACTTCTCCTGTATACTATACTGCCCCTTTGATACTTTGATACTATACTCCCCCTTTTTGACAAACATCAAAACTTAGTTACCATTCAGTGGAGGCAACTGGTCAAAAATGGATTTGTACTTTGTCCTTGCATCGGTGAGAGTGGTAGAGAGGGCATCCTTGACACTATCCATGAGTGAATTTTGAGCTGTAATGTCAGCTAACAGTGAAATTAGTCCATCTAAAGTGCTTCCCTCTTGTTGAGTGGATAGGGAGGTAGCCTTGTTGATCTGCTCTTGGACGGAGGACAAGTGTGGAATGAATAAGGTTTGAAGAGTCATAATGTCCATCCTTATTTTGTGCTCTTCATTCTTAAGTTCCAATTATTGAGCCATGAGATTTTGTAACTTTGTATAGAAATGCTGAATATAATTTGACTCAGTGGTCAACTTATTTGAGAGATCGGTGATCTCTTTCTCAATCACTTCTATTTTTTTTGTATATCTTTAATGAATAAAGAGAATGTACAGAGTTTCTGAAATAAATAAAGAATGTGCTTGAGTTGAGGGGACAACTCAGCAATAAATTTGACAAGTTTTACTTTGCCAATAGCAATGGCTTTCTATACCTCTTCAATCATTTTAGCAGTGAGCTCTTTGTCCTTCAATTTGCTCAAATATTCAGATGTGTCTACTCCAAATATCTCTATCTGATTTAGGAGTTCATCCAGTTGAATATGGATGGCTGCATTAGTTGTCACTGTAGCTTCAGGTAGCATATCTGTTAATAGTGCTTTCACCTTCTGAAGTACTTTGTTTTTCTTTTGAATAGCCATTTGTTTTTCCTATTCAGCTTTGGCTTTGCATAGTTCATCGAATTCAATGAGTGCTTGCCCTTTTAATTTGGACATGTCTACATTTGGCAACACTATTGGTTTTGACAAATCTAATTTGAAACTATGATTTTTCATTTTCTTTTCTTTAGCTTTCACCGGTTGAACTAATACAATGGCTTGGGAGGCTTGTTGACCCTCGATAGGTTGCTCAATAGAGGCAACACTTTTATCAATTTCTTTAACCTCTGATGTAGCCTTCGGTGAATCCTTGCTCGGGGTCTCAGTTGTAACATTTTCAGTACTTGAAGGGGCTTGAGAGGTTTGTTCCTTGATGGCCTGAGAAGTAGCTTCTCCTTCTGTAGACTTGTGACCCTCTTTTCCTTGTTCAGTATCCTGAGGTGTCTTGGTTGAAACAGGCTGAGTGACCAGAGGATAGGGCTGAACTTGCTCCAAAACTGACTCACTGGATACCAGTTTGGCATATGCATTCCCTTCTATCATTTCTTGTTCTTGTGCCTCGGTGTTCATGACATCCTCATCAATTTGTATAGTGTTAGCAAGGTCTTGCTCTGTGATATCAGGATCTTGCTCGGTGACATCAACTGTTTCAACTTCAACTTGCTCACCATCATTCTTGATTTGAAAGATTTCCTGCCATTTTTCCTTGGTCTCATTCTCTACATCCAAATAAAGGCCATTCATCAGTTTCAAGGCTCTTTGCTTGACTAGGAAGTTTGAGTGGTAGTTTTTCAGATGTTCACTTATTTCATCTACCGACATGTTTGGAAAGAGATGTACCAAACTTCTTTCTCTCATCTTCTTTTCTAAGTCCATGGCATATTTCCACCTGTTATCAATATGCAAATACAATTCTTTTGGAAGAGAACTAGTTACTTCCAATGGGACCAATCAAAATTTTAGAAGAGTGCAGATTACGGTTTCTTCAATTTGTCTCTTTTTTGCATCAGATCTGGAGTCATATTTTACATATCTAAATGTTCCAAATCCACCATATAGCTTCAGATTAGCACAAAAATTATCAACACTATGTACATCTTCCGTTTTACTCTTGACAATCTGAAACTTACTTGCATCTTCAGATTTGGTGTCACTAGACTCTTTAGTCAAAATGAGTCTCCGAATAGATTTCTTATAAGTTTTTGTTACCTTTGGTGCGGCAACATTCTTTGGTTTCTTACTCAGTGACACTGCAGATGATCTTGTGTTTGGGCGCTTTACTGAAGGAGTCGGTGATACCTTTGATGTATCCTGTTTCTTCCTTTTCAAAACTTTCCCTTTAGGTAGCTTAGTGCTCAATGTAATAGCTACCTCTTGGGCTTCAGATTCCTCCTCGGTGATGACTAGAGTGCCCTTGATAGGTGTGGAGGAAGATCCTTCTCCAAATTTCTCCGTTAATGCCTTGATCATTTTTGTTGCTTTCCTTGTAGCCTTTGGTACTACAATACTCATCTTAACTTTCTCTTTAACTTCTTCATATGTACCGTATCTCAGCTCGGTAGCATGTCTTGGTAATGTAAGAAAAGCATTTATCTGTTGTTATGTGATGTCAAAATCAATCTCATAACCCATAGGTGGCAAAGATTGAGTTCTCGGTTCCACAGCATTAACATAGCAGTAGTCGGTGTCCACTTCAAAGCATATGTCATCTTTGTATTTCTCTACTAGCTAGGGTGGAATTCTATACCTGTTATGCATCTTTTCCTAAAAATTGCTAAAGTAATCATCCATAATATCATTAAAGTTATCACCTAGCTGTTTGATGAAGTCATTGATTTGATGGGTGATTGGTCGGTGTAGCTCCCAAACTACATTACCGACTGATGGAAAGAATTTCTCAAAATAGAAAAACATGCATACCAAAAGTGATCCAAACTTTAGTGTGTTCACCGAGTTGTTCTTCTTTGGCTTCCTTATGGTGTTTAGATTCTCAAATAGGTTTTTCAACAATACTTCGCATAGATCAATTTTCATTCCTTTCTTCACAATTTTATATGCTAAATCGACTGCTGCACAAGGTGCACTGTTTTCCCTTGCCAATTGAAACAAACAATAACCTATTACTCTAATGACAAACTTCAGCTCTGCATCTGTCACATTGTTCAATTTTAGTCCTCTGCAATCAGATTCAACTCTAGTTAAAGTGATCAATTCCTTTTCTGATATCATTTTCTGAGCTCAGGCATGATCAAAAATAGGGTAACCGGTGATCAAATGAATGATTTCCTTGGTGATTTTGAATGGTTGCTCCTCTAACCACATGAAATCATCATGAACTCTACTCAAAACAAATTTGACCCATTGGGGTTTGAAGATTCGCAGGTAGGTTAGGGCTTCTGTCAATCCCTTGACTTTAATGTGTTCAAACTTGTTATCCAATTTTCCATCGGTACACAATTCATCATATGTGTCCTTGAACTCAACATGACCTAGTTCCTCAACACGACACTTAGTGAAGAATCTGACATCCTCAACTAGTAAAACCCTATCCGGAATGAGTGAAAATGCATTTTTATCATTTGGTTCAGATGCTACTTTGGGAGTTAGAGAGTATTTCAGTGAGGGTTTTTCAATGTTCTCAACAACAACGGGTTTCTGGATCTTAGGTGTCATTGCCTATTTTGGATAAACACTTAACAAAAGATTCTTAAGGTTTGAAAACTTTCAAATGGTAGACATTTTCCACTTAACAAATGTAAAATAGATATTCACAACGGATATGATCGATAACTAGCTTGACAATGTGTTGTGATTTATGTAAATACCTTAAATTTCGCTTCAGAGGAGGTTTGATCGCCTTTGAATCGCTTTTCTCTACTTTCTTGAAAACTTGGTAAGTGTAAAATGACCAAGTAAAATCTTTAAGTACACAATATACCTTATCGGGCTTCGTCCAGTTAGGTTAGAAAACCTTAAATGCACTCGGTACCACTTCCTTTTTATGCTTTTACCGAGTAGCCAGAATTCCTGTATTTACCGACTAGACAAGCTTCCAAAAGACTTGATAAAATTTCAAATTTCCTAATGCATCTTTAGCTATGCAGATTTTGAATTAAGTACATGATAAAATAGGAATTGTTAAGATTTAACTTTGAGAGAATGCATTCCCTTCATACCTTCATCGATTAATTTGGAATAGGTGCACCTAACTCGGTAGGTAAGGTGTTTTCTTCATTTGACACAATTTCCTTCTTTTTCCAAATCATTTGTAATTTGTCTTTTATTTCTTTAGTGTCTCCTCTAGGTTGATCTCTGCAATCTCTAGCCAAGTGTCCAACTTTGTGACAATGAAAACATGCCATACCAGGATTTCTCCATGATCTTCGGTTGTTCATTCCAAACCTTATAAAGCCGTTGGCACTTATATGTCCATATCTTCCACAACATTCACACCATATCCTTGTATTGTAATCCCATGGTACTGCAGAATACTGTCGGTTAGGATCTGTGAGATTTCGGTAGCCTCTAGTATTTGCTCGGTGTGCAGACCACATATAGTTCTTTTGCTTAAACCAACACTTCTCGATACTATGTCCATATCTATTGCAGTTTTTACAAAACCCTTTCAATTTTACCTTCTGATAATTGCTAGCAGACTTTGTCCTACATTGGTTAGATGTGTGACCATATTTATTACAATTGTTACAATAACCATTAGACCTAGTGACATTCGGTTGCTTACCTTTTCTGATTTGACACATGTTAGCAGTATGTCCTTGTTTTCCACAGTAGTTGCAAATAGGCTTCTTTCCTTTGATGTTCTTCTTGTTTCTAGCTTGCTTTGATGATTCTCCTCTCTTGGTAGTGTGGATTCCCTTCTCGGTAGAGTCTTTTCCTTTGTAACCGAGTCCTGCATCTTTGTTGTGTCTCTTTGCATTCAGTTGCTCATCCAACATCTTTGATGCTTCATAACTCTTCTTCAGTTTTTCTTTGGATTTCTTTTCTGTTTCAAGTTCATCGGTCAACCTTGATACTTCAAGTTTCAATGCTTGATTCTCATCATCTTTCAGATTTGCTTCATGATGTGCATAACCCAATTGATCTGACAGATTTTGATGAATCCTAGTCAACCTTGTGATTTCATCATTCTTTTCAGATGCTAATGCTTCAAGCTGTTGTTTTTATCTTTCTAGATCTCTTACTTTATCCTCGGTTGTCCTCAATGCATCAAGATTTTTAGTCATCTGTGTGCTGAAATGTTCATGTCCTCTTTTCATTGCTTTTAGCTGATCAGTCAGTGCTTTGTTCTTTTCTTTCAGTTCTCCAATCATCTCTTCAGTCTCTTCAGATATACTGTTCTCAGATGATGTTTCAATTTGTTCCACTAACTCTTGAGAGTCCTGTAAATCATCAAACAACCTTCTTCTGACTTTCAATGTTTTTTGCAGTTGTCTTTGCATGTCTGCAATCACTTGATTAGCATGATCCAACTCTTCTTGTAGATACACAATTCTTTGAGATTGTTTATAGCCTTCCATTGATAAGATCTTTTTCTTTAGGTTGTTAAACCCTTTTCCAAGATTCAAGCTCTGATACCAATTGTTAGGCCCAATATGGAAAGCTAATGTACTGAGAGGGGAGGGGTGAATCAGTACTTCAAATCCTTTCTTGAACAATAACTTTATTGTTAAGCATAAACCAAAAACTGCTGTAACATAGCATAAAGCTAAAACAAATAAATAACAATCTTACATGATTCACTCCATAACACATATATTTTGGTTACATAGAAACTCTTGGTTAGAGAGAAAAATTGCGGTGGGGATGGCACCCACAACTTCACTACTACAATAATAAAGGGTTGTCGGTTAGAGCTACATGTTTAGCTATTTCTGATAGCTTACCCTGTTTGGAGTATCAAGATCATTAGATCTACCTTGCTAAAGGATTTTACAACACTTATTCTAAATGTTGCACTTGGTTAAAGGCTTTACAATTTATAGACTTTGTTAGAGTCTTTTACCCTGTTAAAGGTTTCTCTTACAACTCAAAATATTATAATAAAATCTTTACAAATATCTACAACTTTACATCTAAAATGTTATAGCATATTCTATGTGCTCAAAATGAGATTACCTTGCTTATAGCATACCTCGGTAACCCATAGATTAACTCGGTAAACCTTTCTATTTACTCTGTTCCTTGACTGTTCTCTGAAATCCTTCTCAGTGACCTTTGTGTCTCTAACAGTCACAATACTCAGTGCATCCTTATCTATTACACATGTCTTGCTTCATACACCTAGATTTTTTATCCTTAATTCATGTTGTATAAATAGATCTCTTATGTCAGTGATCTGTTCATGCTTCGATCTTACAAACACGACTTATCGAATGAATAACCATACAAAATATTTCATTGGATAGATGATCTCAAAATCATACAAAATCTTTAAGTGTAATTTCCAATGTTATAACGGCTCTTTGTTCCTCGATCTTGTAACACGTTTCCACATAAGTGTCTAGGTTCATTGAATCTGGTAACATGTTTCACTCGGTGTATATCAACTCAGTGTATCCTTTTGCTGCTCGGTAGACATAGTGTTACTTGGTAGACTGCTTAGTGTATACTAGGCTCTGTGACTACTTTCTTCTATAACCGACTGCTCTGTGCTTACCGACTGAATATTTTGGTAGTAATAACTGACTAAAGTAAATAGAATGACTTTGGAAATAAAACTAATGGCAACTTAGTAAGTACTAATAATACCTAATGTTTGTATCAGAGTAGTACAGTAGAAGCATGGTGGAGATTAGGATATACAGATGTCATAAATCTTGTTCTTCTAAGTAAATGGACTAAGTATATTTCGGTTATCGTGTGATGTATCGATTATAATTGACTTGAAGAGGCTTATTTCTAAGAATTTCTCCCTCATTTAGGCTTATGACATGAATTCTTCAATAGTATAAGAATGTACTTATGTGTAAAATATTGTATAAAAGTATATTTCTCTCTTATTTATAGCGTGCAATTAGATGTTAAAGGAGTGTTGCTATGCTTATTTGGTGCAAATTATTGTGATTTTTTCTTATTGATGCTAGCTCAGTGACAAAAATTATACTTTTATTTTGCAAAGTGTGGTTAAATAAAGTTTCCTTGAGAATATTTTAATGATTTAGCATAATTATTGTAATTAGTAAGAGTTTCGTGATTCATTTACTTCTTGTGTAATGCATTTATTTTAAATATTTGAAGCAAAAGGAGGAAAATTTTGTTGTCATTATCTTACTTTGAGCTAGGAATTGTTTGAACTAGAATGATTCATGGATTGATGAATCCTTAAATAAGGAAGATTAGGTGTACTATTGGTGATTTTCCTAAAATAAATATTATTATTTGTCTATGTTTAAGGGAAGTTTTTGATTAATACGTGCTTGTTGTCAGCTTAATCCTTACGAATTTTAGGAGTAAATCGAGTCCAAGGGGGGGAGGATGTAGTACCTCAGCCTAACTCATCCTTCTCCTTGAATTTTTCTAGACCCTATAGGCATAGCTTAGTTTACTTTATGATAATATTCAATGGAATTATACTATGTGTTGGCTCTATTTCTATTTCTAATGTTTATGATGATACTTGTTATTGATAATCATGATATGATGGATTTATATTAACGGTCTCCATAAGCACTTGTTATGTTAGATGGATTGTATGGATTATGAATTCGATATCATTATGATTATGCTAACCCTACTTCCTGATTATATGTGATGAGTTGGTGTTATGATGTGCTTGGTTATTGTGTGAATGTTTTCGTGAGTAGAGATGATGTCATATCACTCATTGTGAGCATGATATGTCATCGTGACTCTCTACCACTTGCCTATTCATTATGATATATGTATCGTATATGTTGTGCCTAGTGTTCATGCATGTTTGCAGGTACCAAACATCGACTCCACCTAGCTTCATAGGTCTAAGTGTGTCTTTAAATCCCAATGCCAAGTTGTCGGAGATGGCATGAGTTCCCTTCATATACTCTAGGCTTAAGATGTCTACCTTGAGTCATCAGTTGTTTTGGCATGATTTGCCATGTCAGTCAGTGACTTATGGTGTTGTGAGTGTGCAAGTATGTACTGATTTGTTTAATAAGTTTGATGAGAGATTATATGGTTTATAGTTGATTAATTTAACTATTGGTTTGATATAGTTTTATTTGAATATTTAGTTATTGGGGATTTAATGCTCATTTATTTATTATTGATTTATTGGTGTTTAATTATTTAATATTTAACATCTATTTATCTATTTATTGCTTATTTAGAGTTTATGGTTTATTTATTTATTTATTGTTGGTTAATGATTTATTTAGTAATTGTTGTTTAATTTATACTGTGGTTTATTTATTTATTGTTTATGGCTTATTTATTTATTTAGTGTTTAATATTTGTCATGGTTATTTATTTACTTTATGAGCTTTTGAATTATTTATTTAGTAATCCACATTTGATTTATTTATTTATTTAATCTTAACCTATAGTTGTTTGTATGGTTTAATTATTAATTGTGTGGGGGTAATAAAGTATCTTATAATATATATGTTTTTATATCCCACTTATATATTTGTAAATATGTTTTAATATTTTCCCTACCTACCCTCTATTCTTATTGGTTGACTTTGAGGCTAGGGTTTTGGCTTGGATTTCTTTTTATCGGGTTGCCTGATCTTGTTGTCGGGTTATCATCCTTTGAACTCTTTTGCAAATTTTATCTTTGAGATTGGATTTTAGCTTTTGGGAGCTTGCTGGATTTTGTTGGGCCCTTCTACAACTTTCTTCCATCACTTCTGGCTATAGGTTGGTGGTGCCCTTCTCTTTGTTTTCTATTTTTCATTTTTCTTATTTTCACCATGTCTGTAGATTGTATGCGGGTGTTTTGGGAGAATAATCTTTATTGTATAGTTTTTTATATATATAGTTGGGAAGGAAATATTTCATGGGGAAATTTATGTTATATAGTTCTACTTTAGCTTTTGGAAAAATATATTCTGAGTTTGGGTTTTGCCGTGAGCATAGGGCTCTGCACCTTGTCTACTTCTTGTGTGAGCATATTGAATTGTTTGGGAGTATATAGGATTTCCCTTCTAGTTTGGGATGTTTGTGATTGTCATTTGGGTTTATTAAACTTTCTGTGACTCTCTATGTGAGGTTTTGGTTCCATAGCCTTGAGTGGCATTTTTGATGAACAGTCTCTTCATAGTCTACTATTGGTTTATACATTTGTATCAATCTCTTGGTCAATTATGGGTGTCTCTATTGAGCCGTTATTCAGGCCTTAAGGTTGTGTTTTCAATTTTATTTTTATGCCATAAATTTTTTGTGTTCATGTACTTTTCTGAGCAAATGCGACATTAAAATGTATGCGCTAAAACTTTGTGTGTATGTGGGTTTTCTTTATATATATGCATTGTTAGTTTTGTGTTTGCGCTGTCTATTTTGGCATACACACTAATTCTGAATAAATGTGATGTAATTTTAGGCAAAAACACTTCAAAAGTTTGTAAAGGCACCGCAGGATCTTATATATGCGCTGCAGAACATAATGAATGCATTGTTCTATGCCACAAATGTGCTAAACTGCTTGTGTTAGGTATTTTGAATAACTTCCTTACTCAGTCTTGATTTTCTAGTTTTGGTGTCATACTAGAGGCATTTATGGAAGTTTATTTGTATTTTCCATCTTTGAGTTTGATTAGATTTGTTGATCTTTTGTGGTTTTTGCTTCTATTTAGAGTTATGCTTCTCTTTTGAGGTTTCAAACTCTCTTGATGAGCCATAATTGGAGTGTTGTTCTATTATTGTTGAACCAACAACTAAATGTGCCTTGTTGTAGCTTTAATTTTGTAATTGTGACAGATTTTGATGGCCTTTTGTGGTCCTTGATGTATAAATTTTTTATAAGGCTCTTTATTGGTTTACTTGGCATTATGGAAATTAGATGATCATGCACGAGTTATGGTTGCATGGTGTTACATATGGATTCAAATTTTCATGTTGATTATGAGCCTCTTGTTGAGATTTTATTTTTGGAACATGTTAGGGGGGAGTTGGTTTTCATGTGATTATTGGGATCAAGGTGGTGAATTGATAAGCCTCCTGTCTAGATCACCAGGGCACATTGGAAGTTTTCCTTATTGTAAATAAGTGATAACATTAACAATGAATTAGAAGAATTGGGTAATTAGGACTCACCTAATCACAATAATTAGTAGTTGAGCCCCAAGACTTGATCCTAGGGAGAATATTTTAGGATCAGCTTGAGAAGGCCACTGCAGTGGTAAGCTAATCTCCCTTGATTCTCTCATAGGTTGAGATGGATCCACATGACTATCGGGATTATGACTTGAAGGGTTGTGTGTCTATTTTGGGGAGGATATCATATGATGACACTCCACTCCTACATGGGTCCTTGTTTGTTATGCTAATTCCTTGTCTATTGTTATGCCTCTGGGAGTTTCTATGGCAGTTTCCATGTGATTGGTTGTTGTGTAGTGTGGTTGTGGTCCTTGAGTTGCAAGTCTCTTTGGTAGTTTGGTGTCATATTAGGTCTAGAGTGTGTGTTGGGACCTTGTGTCATCTCCTAGCATGGGGGGTGGTTCCTTTGGTTCCACATGGTCAGGTGGTTGGTGGCTTTCTACTATTGTGATATTTCTTCTTGGATTCTTCATGCATGGTTGTGGTTTCTATTATTGTAGTTGTTAGATGATTATTGTAGCAAATGGATGTAATTGATATCATGAATTATGTAATGTAATCATATTGTAGAAGTTGTGGATAAGATTATGTATTAGGAGAGTTATGCTCATGTTTAAATGATTATATAATTATATAGTAGATGATGTTTAGGAATGGGCCTATGATTTGTAAGATGGATATTGAGATGTATTGAAATGTAATTAACTTTGAAATGGAATGCAATTCATATTAATAGGTATGTTGTAGAATATCTTGTATTGGCTCGTAAAGGGATTCATGAGTTTTGATATTGAGGTCATGCAATAGGAATTTATATTCTTGTTAAAATAGAAAAAGATTAGGAAATCAAATATGGTAATTAAGATGATAAGGTAAATGTAGCCATGTAGCTTGCATTTAGTAGATACAATTATTAGGACTCGTGATAGGAGGAAATCTTTATGTGTTGTAATGGATTGTAATGTTATAATAGCCTGATATTTGAGTATGGATGTATATACAAATATTGAATGAGTGTTCTTATTGAAAGGTTGATATTATTGATAAATGGAGACTTCTAGATTGTGAGAAAGAATTGTTAGTTGGTAAGATGAATAGTTTAACCTGAAGAAAATGATTTAGTTTGTTTTAGTTAATGTGGAATGAGGTTACAACTCTAGTAGTAGAATAAGACATGGGCACATCTCAAAGCATTTGATTATTTCTTAGTTAATAGGAATAACGTAATTGAATCTATTGTATGTGTTTATTATTACGTGTATGTTATGATTGTTAGATGAGCTTTGTAGATTAAAAGTGGAAATGAACCTACATAAGTTGGATTGCTGTAATGTAGGACTTGTAGTTGAATATTGTGAATGTGATAATGGTATTTATATTTATGGATGTGTTAGAAGGAAAACAATGGAACATGTATAGCATTTAAGATGTTTGGTTTAAGAAGGACTCTATGACTATTGCATTATGCACTTAGGAATCATGTAAAGGAAAATGATCATGCTATAGTTATAAGAGCATGATTACTTATAGGAGTATTGGAATAAGAAAGGAAAATTATGTCTATGCAATATCATTGTAGGAGAGTAGAGATCATGTTAATATGAAGCAGTCATCAGATAGGAGAGACCTCAAAGAAATTAGTCCAGACCGGTCAACAAGAGTAAACAGAATGGAAACATAGGGATGTAATGGATACATCAAAATATAGAACAGGTCACAATCGGGATGTCAAATCTTAAGATCTATCTTCTATCCTCAGTCTAACTTCTTGATTATTACATTCTAATACTATATTACAATGATTTATACAATCCAAGGGGATCTAGTTGGCCCAAAAAGGGATCAAAACCCAAAGAACGAGACCTAATGTACAAAACCAACAAGGTCGGCCTTCACCAAAGAAATTCCTCTGAAAAATACAAAGGATGAAATGTAGATCATGGGAAAAGGTCAGCCACACACCAAGGAACATTGGAATCAACACTTAAGGCTCTGCAAGCTACAGAAGGGATCTGATAGATCAACAATGCAAATAGGTCCAAGCAACCAGTAACAAAAAACTATCTCAAAAACCGGTAGCCATAACTTGTCGGAAAATGATCCAAATGCTCCATGGTTTGGAAATAAGGGAGATGATTAGGTCTTCAAGAAAAATCCAACTCCATAGGTTCCGGTGAGCCAAATCTAGGACACATAGAAAGAAATTTTGAAACTGCAAACATAAAGTAAAATAGAAAGGAAATATTTTTGGTTGATGCAAGATTGCTATGAACCGGAGATGCTCCTGCATCAGACATCTGGGGTTGTTGAAAAGGTGAGTCTCTCACTTTGTTGGGGTCAAAGGAAAACCAAGGCAGTCTACCTCTTCCTAAGAAATCCAAGATGAATCTTCAACTAGTCTGTCCTTCCACTTCACAAGATACTCCTTATACTGACTGCTCTGGGTACTATGCCCAATCCTACTATCCAAAATGTCTTCAATCTAATCCGGTTCCTTCCGGGGCAACTGTTTCTCCAAGTCTGCAATGCAATCCTCACTGAATTCTAGTTCATGATACTCATGAAGATCTACAATATTAAACACAGGTGAAATACTCAGACTATCTGGTAAGTCCACTTCATATGCATTCCCAAAGCTGAACTTTCTCAAGATCCTACAAGGTCCAAAATTTCTCATCAGCAACTTGTTATAAGTTCCAGCTGGGAATCTTTCTTTTCTCAGATACACCATCACTTCATCACCAAATTCAAATTCCTTATGTCTCATATTCTCATCTTCTTTCTCCTTATACTTGTTGTTCATGTCCTCCAGATGTTGCTTAACTTTAATATGTAAGTCATTCATGTGATCTACAAATTCTTCTACTTCTGAACTTCTCTGGTCTTCACTACTAATATCTCTTAATTCTAATATACCTCTAGGATGTACTCCAGTAAAAATCTCAAAAGGTATTCTTCTGGTACTCCTATTTACTGAATTATTGTAGGCAAACTATGTGTGCAAGAATCAGATCCCAACTTCCGGTTTTATCTCCAACTAAACATCTCAACAAATTTCCCAAGCTTCAGTTAACTACTTATGTCTATCCATCAGCCTATGGATGAAAAGTAGAACTGAACTTCAAACTTATTTTCATCTTCTTCCAAAGTGTTCTCCAAAAATAGCCAACAAACTTAGTGTCTCTGTCTGAAACTATTCTCTTAGGTAATCCATGCAATCTCATTACTTCCTTGAAAAATAGGTCTGCTACATGTAATGCATTTGATGCCTTCTTACAATGTATGAAATGAGCCATCTTTGAGAATCTATCCACTACCAAAAATATAGAATCATTCCCTCTTGGTGTTTTAGGCAATCCAAGTATGAAATCCATGCTTGTATCTGTTGGGATTTGAGAACACTGAGAGGGGGGTGAATCAGTGTTCTGCCGGAATGAACAATTTTTAACTTTCTAAACCATGCATGTATGTACCAGTAAAAAAATAAGCATATAACAAGAAGCAAATAAACCATCCACATAAATGAACACCATAACACACAAAATTTATATGTGTAAAATATCAATGAGGAAAAACCACGGTGGGATTTGTGACCCATATTATCAGTTCATTGGCCATATGAAAAGATATTACATAAAACAGGGGCCTACACTTGTAGGAAGGCACACTGCCTAGAGCATACTTCTCATCACTAAAGAGCCTCACTGACTACAAGCTTTCTGCCAAAGTAAATTCCTAAAAATGAACTCAAGAATGCATCTGCTATGCTAGATAGAGTTCTGGTTCTGGTTCTGATCTATACCGGTTCACAAACTTGAACTGTTACTGGTATTACTTCTCCTCCAAGAAAGATTTCCAAGCTATCGATAGATCATTGCATGATATAATGTTCGCATACAAAAATGATCTCCATACATATATTTCGCATCTCACAGTTCTGATATACCTATATATGTCTATCATCTATTCCATCACAATACCATCATATTAAATTGACCTAGTAGACAGACTTATATACCTATTACACATGATATGACTTATGTCGTCTTACAATGCATTTACAAAATATATTCAATGTCGGCCTCAACAATAATTACAAAATGATTTACTAAAAAAATCTTCCTTGATGTCGGATTCCTTGAAGTATTGATGTTGGTGCTGGTGTCGGTGTAGGCTTGAATGCTTCCAATGCTGGTATCTGCCAGTATATGCTTCCTAGTGTCGATTTGTGACTTCCATCAGATCTTGTTGCCATAAATGACAACAAAATGAATCCAATGAGTGTCAATTTCCAACAATATCCCCCTTTGGCATTGATGGCAACACTCATGTGAAAAATGGATTCCCTGCCAGTGTGCTCCCCATGAGTAATACACTCCATATACTCCATCTGATAATATTTTCTTTGAAATTTTTCACATATGTACATACTCCCCCTTTGACATTAATTCCAAAGACCGGTGAAATAATAAAAGAATGAAATAATACTATTAGTGTCACTCGAGCTTAGTCATCTTCAGGATTTCTAGGTATGCCTTTTGTAGCAGCTGAAGATATGTGTTCCAGCCCAATTTGAAAGTATTAGATATTGATGCAAGTCCACTAAGTAAGTGGGAAAATGATTCCTTCTCCTAGGTATCTACCAGTGTGGGTTTTGCTGGCATATCCATGCATTCTTTCTTGTGAACACCCAATTAATCAAGTCTAGGGCTTACCAATCCTCTTAAATTTCTTGCTCTCCTTATTATTTTATCTTTCTCCTTCTCAAAAGAAAAAAACTTGGTTATCCAAGGACAAAATTTGTGCATCAACAGATGTAGTTATTGCAGTCAGTCCATCAAAAGAGTTAGCAATATTAGGCATTTTGTCATATAACTCCTTCAATCTGCTATCTACATTAGCTGTAAGATTTCCCAAATTACAACATACTCTATAGATATTAGTACATTGTTTTAAACAAATTTCAATGGGAATAAGCTTGTCTTCTATTTTATTCTTCCTAGTTCTTATGAGTTGATCAAAAGTTGCTCTCTTTGTTGTAGAGAAACTGTCCAAAGCCCGTCAGTCTACAATCTATCTCAAGGATTGGAAATTATTTGATATGTGCTCTATTAAAGTCTTGAGCTTACTGGAAGGGCTTGCTCCATCCTCAATCTGACAGTCAGGCATTATTCTATGTAGTACAGAGATTGATTGATCAATTAACCCTTTGTCTACAACTCCTTCCTTTAGCAATTTCTGACTGGCCATCATCATTAATTCTATTGGACTTAACTCAGAGACTGATTTCTTCTCGACTCGAGAACTGTCAATTGCCAAAACTCTTTCCGGGGAATCAATTTTACCTATCGATATGGACTCAGTTGATTTTACCTTGTCCATCTCAACCTTTTTTGCACCAGTGGCTTCGTCACTTGGTGCAGTATCGGTTACTGTCGGTGGAGTATCATCCACAGTATTTCTAGTGTTCTATATATTGCCTTGCTAAAAAATTATCTGTGCCGATACAAATTGTACATTCTCTTTAACTGTCGGTTGTGGTTGTGCCAAAACTAGAGTTGAACTACCCAAAATACCCTTTCCTTTTGATTTGTCAAGAATGGTGGGGGATGTTGCCTTTGCAAATTATTCTTGAGATGTGAGAAAGTCTGGGTTTTTCTGAAAGAATTTTGTCCATCCCTTACTTGTCTCATTTATCACCTCATTTACTCTTCCCATCATAAGTCTTATCTATCAGTTTTTACTACTGAAAATTGTCCTATTAGCAGTATCTATACATATTTTCATCTCTTCATTATTTATAGTACCACATTGTTCCAAAAGTGCAACTTCCTTGATTTCCCTATCCCTCTTGATAGCATCAAGTCTTCTAGCCTCAAGTTTATTGTATAGGGATAAAGGTATCTCCTTCAAAATTTTAACTAAGGCTATCTAATAGATGTCTATATACAGTAAAATAGCCTCTTCTAACTCATTTTTCTCATTTTCTTCAAAATCTTCATAATACTTTATTATATTCTTTAATATTCCATCTTTTATAACTTCGTCAATAATTTCAGCACAGACCATTGTTGTATTACCAGTTTTAGTATCATCACCCTTCTGCATTTTTCTTGTGGTTGGCAGTGTGACTAGTTTCCTCTTTTGCATAGGCTTCCTTACAAGTGGCGGAGGTGCAGTAGGTTGACCTACCTTTCTGACAAGTATCCTCCTAGGTTCTGCCTTTTGTTTCTCTACTGGTGGTTTTACCATATTCTTCCTTTGTACCCTTCTAAAATCCAGAGGCTCATTATCCTCAGGATCAGAGTCAAAAGTGATAGGAGAAATGTGTACTTGTGGCTTCTTCACTTCTTCAGTAGCAACCTCTGCCGGTTTGACTGCTTGTTTAGATTTGGAGCCCAGCTGAGTATCTATCTTATGCAACACATCTTGTACATATGTAGACATCTTTTCTATTTTCTTTTCTCTTCTCTTCCTGTTAAAGTTGGTTTTCACTTCAAGAGCCTTCTCTCCTGTTGTACCAAAGTGTTTTGTCTTATCATCTAATGGGGCATCTAACAACATCTTTGCATAAAGATAAAAAATGCTATCATCTACCTCATATCCAAGCTTAGTAATCCAGATTTACCTAGGTTCAACTACTTCCATGAGAGTTTCATTAGTTTTCACCATGAAACATATGTCAGTGGAATACTTCTCCACAATACTCTTTGAAATTCTCTCCCTTTTCCTCATGTTTTCTTGAAAAGTCTTAAAATACCCCCAAAGTTTCTCATCTGTGTCAGTACCAAGACCGGTGATAGCTATCTTGATCTGCATACCTACCGGTATGTCATGAGCCCATTGCTTCTTTCCTAAACTGGGTATCTCATTCAGGAAGTAAAGCATTAAACAAATAATTAAGTTTCCATATCTAAAGGTGCCTTTCTTGGTTCCTTTGATCTTAGTAAGGTTTAGTATCAATTCACTCCTCATCCATTCACATAAGTCATACTTCACATTATTCCTTAGCATCTGATATGCGACATGAATGCATGAACTTGCAATAGAATTCAATTGATTGGATTGAGCTACCTTGTATCCTATTATCATGCTTGCAAAATTTATGTTTGTGTCGGTTATTGTGCTTATCCTCATTGATCTGCTATCAGATGTAGCACGAGTGATTTTTTTGACCTCGGTGTTGGAAATGTTCTTGCCAGGTTCTTGTCCGACCTTGGGTAAGCCATGATAGGTTGAATAGCTTCTTTTGTGATCATGTAGGGTTTGTCTAACCAAATGAATTCATTGTGAACCCTGCTCAGAATGTATCTGATCATCTCATCCTTGAATTCTGGTATTTATAGAATACTAGTTAACCCTAGATCCTCAATTGCCTTGAATTTTGGTTTGATAGTTCCGGTGTCTCCTAGTATTACTGATTGATACATGCTTTTGATGTCTTCGATGCCCAAATCCTCAAGAGTGTAGTGAATGTATGCCCTTACATCTTCAACATACATTACTCTGTCAGGAACCCTAGAAAATGCCCCCGCAGAGTCTTCCTTCTTGGCAATTTCAGGAACCTCCTTAAAGACTGGCCTTAACCTATCCTTGACTTCGATAATGATGGGATTTGCAATAAAAGTAGGTGCTGAAATCTAGATGCCATGTCAGAAAATACCTGAAAGTGAATGCCGGTGGACGATTGAGTGCTTTAGATAATTGCTCAAAATCCTCTCTCAATGCTTTGCTCGCTCTTAATTCACCTTTACTTTGCTCTGATTGCTTCAGTGCTCGGTGAGTGAAAATGAATTCACTTACCCTCTTTTATCGGCAAATAAAAACCCTAACTTTATGTAATTAATGCTTCACCAACAACCCTACGGATGTCGGTTTCACAGTTATGTGTTGGGGTAACCTTCATCAATGATAAACACATTTCTCCAGATCTCCTTAGATCTCTTCCGAGGTAATATGAAAAATTTAGCAGTGACTTTGCCAACCCCTAAGACTTATGCCTTAGTTACCGGTGGAATTTCTTGTCGGTGGAGGAATACCCTGTTCTACTGGTGGATTTATCAGTATAGATCCATCTCCACTTTGTTCATCATATTTTCTAACCCATCTCTTGGTGTGATCTTGTTGTATTTCATCTACCTTCTTCTTTACTTTCTCATTATTAACCGGTTGAGTCTTGCTTCTACAATACTTAGCAATATGACCTATTTTGTTGCATGCATAGCATGTAACATTGTTCTTCTGAATTGCTTTGACATATCTGGTATTATTATTTCTTGGCCTACAATGATTAGCAAAATGTCCAAACTTTCCACATGCATGACATTTAACATTCATTCTACAATATTCTGATCTATGACCATATTTCTTGCAGTTTGTGCATTGACCAAGAACATAATTGTAGTTTTGATTTGCCTTATTTCTACATTGTTTCGCCATATGCCCAAATTTATTGCAAACAAAACATCTACCATTGAATTTATAAGCATTATATTTCCTTACCGGTTTCCTCTGTTATGATGAGTTCTGCATACTAGCTGTTTGATCTTCATTAGCAGTATTGGATCTTTCACCTTGTACAAATCCAAGTCCTCTAGAATCATCAATCTGTCTTTGTCTTTTCAATAAGTCATCCAACTATGTAGCATTGATCCTAAACTTTTCTTTATACTCACTTGTAGTAGTCAAATCATCTCTCAGAGTAGTTACTTGTCTTTCAAGTTCTTGTTCATTGTTCCAAGAGTGTGCCAAATCAGTTCTCAATAGATTATTCTCATGAGTCAATCTTCCACATTCATCAAACTTATTCTTCAGAGATAAAACAATATTATCCTTCTTCTTCTTTCTATCCTCAATATCTTTTGATAACCTCATAGTCAAATCTTGCATTTCATTCTTCATGAGCATGTTTGCTTGAATTAATTTCTGACATTGTTCCTTAAGAGCATTCTTCTCCTCATCATTCGGTTGTTGCAGGTGTTCTTTTCTCTTGGCTTGAGTAGATGATAACCTTTCTTGCAGGATAAGAATGAATTCATTTGTAGAATTCAATTCTTCTTGCAATTTCAATCTCTTCATCCTTTCAGCATCATAATCCTCAAGAGCCATCTCAAGTTGCTTTTCCATAGCCAAGTTCAAAGATTCTGGTTTCATGATCTTCCTCAAGCTTTTAAACTTCTTTCGAGGTACCAGGCTCTGATACCAATTATTGGGATCTAAGAACACTAAGAGGGGGGGGGGGTGAATCAATGTTTTGCCGGAATGAACAGTTTTTAACTTTCTAAACCATGCATGTATGTACCGGTAAACAAATAATCATATAACAAGAAGCAATTAAATCATCCACATAAATGAACACCATAACACACATAATTTATACATGGAAAACCTCAATGAGGAAAAACCACAGTGGGATTTGTGACCCACAATATCAGTTCACTGGCCATATGAAACAATATTACATAAAATAGGGGCCTGCACTTACAGGAAGGTACACTGCCTAGAGCATACTACTCATCACTAAAGAGCCTCATTGACTACAAGCTTTCTACCAAAGTAAATTACTGAAAATGAACTCAAGAATGCATCTGCTATTCCAGAAAGAGTTCTAATTCTGGTTCTGCTCTGTATCGGTTCACAAACTTGAACTATTACTAGTATTACTTCTCCTCCAAGAATTCTTTCCAAGCTATCTATAGATCATTGCATAATATAATGTTCACATACAAAAATGATCTCCATACATATATTTCACATCTCATAGTTCTGCTATACCTATATATGTCTATCATCTATTCCATCACAATACCATCATATTAAATTGACCTAGTAGATGGACTTATATACCTATTACACATGATATGCCTTATGTCGGCTTACAGTCCATTTACAAAACTTATTCAATGTCAGCCTCGACAATAATTACAAAATGATTTACTAAATAAATCTTCCTTGATGTCAGCTTCCTTGAAGTATTGATGTCGGTGCTAGTTCTGGTGTAGGCTTGAATGCTTCCAATGTCGATATCTACCAGTATACACCTCCTAGTGTCAGTTTGTGACTTCCATCAGATCTCGTTGCCATCAATGATAACAAAATGAATCCAATGAGTGTCAATTGCCAACAATATACTCCCAAGGTCTTACCGGTACTGGCGAAGGTTTATACAATCCCACATTCTAACTACTACCCTTTGCATCTTGACAAAATCTACAACTTTGCACATATTTACTAACATCCTTATGAATCTGGGGCCAAAAGTAATGCTCACTCACCAATGCTACTATTTTGTCAATACCAAAATGTTCGGCTAATCCTCCACTATGTTTCTCCTTTATCAAATTCTCCCTCATAGAACTCTTAGGTATGCACAATTGTATTCTTCTGAATAACATCCCATCCCGAATGAATTAATCCAACCACTTGCTTCTATCTATCATAACTAGTTCTCTACATCTCTCCAAGGTTCTATAAAATCTGGGTCATCATCATACAAGGTCTTCAATTCCTCAAATCCTAATACTATCACTCTCATCTCAGTCAGCAGATTTCTTTTCCTACTCAATACATCAACAACTTTGTTTGATTTCCTACTTCTATGCTTCAACACAAAGGTGTAACTCTGCAAAAATTTTACCCATCTCATATGTCTCTGATTCAACTTACTCTGACCATTCAAATACAACAAGGCTTGATGATCCATATACAACACAAACTCCTTAGGCAACAAGTAATGTCTCCACTTCTTCAAGGCTTGAACTATGGCATAAAACTCTTGATCATACACTGAATATCTCCTCCGAGCATCATTCAATTTCTCACTGAAATAAGCTACTGCTCTCCCTTCCTGACTCAAGACTGCTCCTATTGTTGTTCCACTTGCATCACAATCCACTTGAAATACTTTATTGAAATCCAGTAAAGCTAACACAGGCTGCTCAGTCACTTTCCATTTCAATAGTTCAAAACTTTTGTTTTCTCTAGTGGTCCACTTGAATTCCTTTTGATCTCCCCTCATGGTCTTAGTCATAGGGTTACAAACTGAACTAAATTTTTTGATAAACTTTTAGTAGAAACTAGTCAATCTATGAAATGATCTTACATCTCCAATGCTTTCCAGTGTAGGCCACTCAACAATTGCTTTTACTTTCTCAGGGTCCATCTTCAAACCATCCTTAGATATCACAAATCTCAAATAGACTAATTCATCTTTCATGAAAGTAAACTTCTTAAGATTTATCAACAACTTTTCTTCCCTCAACCTCTGTAAAACTTGTCTCAAATGCAACAAATGCTCCTCTTTTGTCTTACTGAAAATCAAAATTTCATCCAAATATACAATAACAAACTTACCCAAGAATTTCTTCAATACCTCATTCATCGGCCTCATGAAAGTACTTGGTGCATTAGTTAACCCAAAAGGCATCACCAACCATTCATACAATCCTTCATTTGTCTTGAATATTGTCTTCCACTCATCTCCTTCTTTGATCCTGATCTAATGATATCCACTCTTCAAGTCTATCTTTGTAAAGTATTTGACTCCACTCAAATAGTCCATTATGTCATCCATCCTAGGCAAAGGAAACTAGTATTTCACTGTGATCTTGTTTATTTCTCAAGAATCGGTACACATTCTTCATTCTCCATTCTTTTTAGGTACTAATATTGTTGGTACTACACAAGGGCTCAAACTTTTTCTAATTAAACCTTTCTTCAATAGCTCCTACACTTGTCTATTCAACTATTCATTTTCTTTTTCAGTGTCATCCAGTGTGTAGCTTTGTTAGGCAAACTAGCTCCGAGAACTAGGTCCATGCAATGACTGATACTTCTCACAAGTGGCAATCCGTCAAGCACATTATCTAAAATGATATCTTCATACTCTACTAGCAAACCTTTTATCTCTTCCGGTTCTTCTTCTTCATACTTCAGATTCTTAGTCTTCTTAGGAACTAAGGAAAAACACACATTCTCATGTCTCAATCCATCAAAGAATTTCCTTTCATCCACCAAACAGATTCTAGCATTCATACAAACTTCACTCTTCAAAGGTTCCTCCAAGGGAAACAAGGTTTGCTTCATCTCATTGGCCACAATAGTGTATGTATTCTTCCTCCCATCATGTATTGCATGTCTATCAAACTACCAAGGTCTACCCAACAAACAATGACAAATATCCATAGGCATAATATCACACAAGACTTCATCATGATAATTCCCAATTTTCAATTTCACCAAATATTTCTCACTTACCAACAACTTATGTTCATCTTGAATCCATGCTATCTGATAAGGCTTAGGGTGCTTCAATCTTTCCAAATTCAATTTATTCACCATCTCTTCTAAAACAAGATTATCTGAACTACCACTATCAATAACAACTTTACAACACTTACAAAATACCTTACATCTAGTCTTGAACAAATTCTTTCTCAGCAAGGGCTCTTTATCTCTCACGGTATGACACAAAGCTCTCCTCATCATCAATAGTTCTCCATATTCTATTTTATTATCCGATTCGGTGTGGTTCTTCCTCCACAACTACTATTCTTCTGGTATTCTTTGTTTTCTTACACTCGAAAGCATGATTTCCTTCTCCTCCACACTTATAGAAAGTTCCTCTAAACACCTTCTTGTCTTGTCTTTTGTCATCTCTTCCAAAATTCTCATTCCAGTAGCCATCCGGTTCTGTCCTCTGGTAGAAATTTCTATCATCTTTTCGGTATGAATTACCTTCTTTGCTCACTTTTTTTTCCTTAATCTGATTCGTACAGGTTCCTTTGCCTCTGGTATATCCTCTTCCTCCTTGAAATCTTCCTCCAGAAAACCTTCCACCTCTGCCTCTCTACCTCTTCTCATGTCTTTTGTTTAGCTTCTCTTCTGCCTTCAGAGCATACTCATAAGCCTCTTCAACACTCTGTAATTTGATCAAACCGAGTTCATCTTGTATAGACACCCACAATCCATTCATGTATCTTTCAACTTGTTCAACTTTATCATCATCATATCTGGATCTGATATTCAACTTGTAAAATTCTTTGGTGTATTCCTTCACACTACATTCCTTCTATCTCAAATTTTGCAACTTTCGAAACACATTTACTTGATAATAAACTAGCATAAATTTTGATTTCAACTTAGCAATCATCCAATCCCATGTCTTGATCTTCTCTTTACCTATTTTCTGTCTATCAACCTGCACATTTTCCCACCAAAGAGATGCATGACCTTTCAATCAGGTACAAGCATATTTCACCTTCCTTTCTTCTGTAGTGTTTTCAAAATTAAAATATTTCTTCATCTTCGAGATCCAATCCATCAATTCATCTGAATCCAACTTTCCATCATATTCTGGTAGGGTAAAATGAGGTTTAGTATTCTCCATACTCAAAACCCTCAAAAACCTTTCCTCATCTGGATCAACCACCAGTGGGTTTACTTTTTCTGCCAAGGCTTCTTCTCCTTCATCTTCACTTACATCTTCAATGTGTTAGCCTCTTCTTTGGGTTGTCTCCATAGCTTCTAACTGGGCTACTATTCCTTGCAACATTTCCATCATAGTAGGGTCTGCATTCCCATGCACTCCACCACTCCTAGTTCCTCTTTAGGCCATCTTTATGTTAGTACTCTGCAGCTGTAGGTTGGAACCATAGTATGCCACCCTACAACAAAATTCTTAAGACAACACAATCTCAGGAACAAAAGCTCTCTCTGATACCACTTGAAGCAGTCACTGGCTAGGAGGGACCTCAAAGAGATCAGTCCAGACCAGTCAGAAAGAGTAAAAACAATGGAAACATAGGTACATGATGGAGGCAATGTAGAATAGATTGAATTATATCATGAAAACTGTTTACAACCAACTAGTAATTATCGAGTTACAGAAACCGGCTCACGGGCCTACTAAAACATGCTCAAAATATAGAACAGGTCATAACCGGGACCTCAAATCTTAAGATCTATCTTCTATGCTTAGTCTAACTTCTTGATTATTACATTCTAATGCTCTATTATAATGATTTATATGATCCAAGGGGATCCCATTGGCCCAAAAAGGGATCAAAACCCGAAGAACAAGACCTAACGTGCAAAACCAACAAGGTTGGCCTCCACCAAAGAAATTCCTCCGAAACATCCAAAGGATGAAATGTAGATCACGGGAAAAGGTTGGCCACATGCTAAGGAACATTGGAATCAATGCTTAGGGCTCCGCAAGCTACAGAAGGGATTCGATAGATCACCAATGCAAATAGGTCAAGGCAACCAGTAATAGAATACTGTCTTGGAAATTAGTAGCGATAACTTGCCGGAAAATGATCTAAATGCTCCATAGTTTGGAAATAAGGAAGATGATAAGGTCTTGAAGCAAAATCCAGCTCCACGGGTTCCGGTGAGTCAAATCCGAGACACACAGAAAGAAATGTTGAAAATGCAAATAGAAAGAAAAACAAAAAGGAAATATTTTTGGTTGATGCAAGATTGCTATGAACTAGGGATGCTCTTGCATCACAATAGAAAATGATTAAGGTTTTTAGGCACATTTGGATTTGGTGCATAAAATGAACATAAGGAAAAAGGGATTGGTCTTGCATTGAAAAGAGTAGAATATCATATTAGATTAATGAGTAGGTAGGTTGCATACCATGAACGATAGAAGTAATTGAGTTGCATGTGCATAGCTAATGAATAAGAAATACTAAGTGTATTGCATATGTGCATGATTAATGATTAAGGATATTAAGTGTCATGATGGAAATGGTTAGATTGTTATTTCTTATGATAGTAGAGTAAGTAATGACATTGAGATACCCTAGGGAGATGATGGTGAAGATTTTGTTATGTTTAATTCTGCTTACATAACTGGGTTATGAATGTATGTGATATGTTTCATGTTCATAAAGATTACGTGTTAATGGATGATTATTCTATATTGCATAATTGTTTATATGTGTTACATTAATTGTAATGTTTTTAAAATTTTTTATCTCCATTAGTATGTTAGTTTTCTTTATTGTCTCTAGGGTATTTTAGTGGGCATTACAATCATAATGGTGTTCAATCTCGTGAGGGGGCAACTCACCTTGTGTGAATACAATTTGAGCTTTAGGAGTTCTTATAGGATCAATCAAAGAAGCCATATTATTAGGTGTCACTATGGGTGGGACATCTAAGTTCTTTAAAGAATCTTGTAACATTCCATGATGAGTTGATGAAATTTTAATCAAATCCAAAAGAGATATCTTGGCAGGTGTAGCTTCAAGATGTTCAATAAGATCATACTCCTTAATAAGGGTTCATGATATATGAGATGCTTGTGGAAGAATAGGTTGAGAGGGAGGAATTGAAGAAGGAATAATTAGAGAAGGATTAGGTTGCCTATTGTTTCGTGTATTATATGTGTGAGCAACCGCATTGTAACTCTCTCGGGTGATTTGTTTAGCATACTCATAAGGGCTCTTAGTAGGATGACCTCCTTGCATAGTAATAACTGGTTTGTTAGGAGCGCGAAAGGAATCATCACTATAACCACCTTGAACCACCAAGAGAGGCTTCTTTAGAGGTTGAGAATTTGGAGAAGGACTAGCACCTTGAACTGTGAAGAGGGGTTTAATAGGTGTTTCATATCCATTCACATGATGTATCATATTGATCAAACATGGTTTAGGAATATCAAACCCTTGTGACCTAAGATAATTCTCTCATTCCAAGGTTTCCTTATAAAGTTTAGAAGAAGGATGAACATCACTCATATGATAAAGATTATTGAAAGAAGTGTCGATAGTCTCTTCTTGCACCAAAATGTGATCATGGATAGGATCAATTTTAGGAGATTGACTAGAAGTAGGCATTAATGTTTCATCCTTAGAGATAAAGTTATTGAAACAAGGTATAGTTTTAATAAGAAATATCATATTATCCTCTATCACCAAGGGATCTACATGGGAGAGGGACTCTCAAGGAGAAGGAACAACATTACTCTTCAAAGCTTCATTCTTGAGAGGGAGATCTTTGAAAGAAATATTAACAATCTCTTCTTGAACTAGGGAATCCTTATGAGTAGGACCAAGTTTGGGAAAGGTGTGAGAATTATGTATTAATGTGTCATCCTTGGAGGGAATTTTATTGAAATGAATAGAAGGTGGGGTTTTATTAAGGGAGTTGGCAATCATATTGCCCTCTTTTATCTTGATGTCATCTTCTTTGACCAAGGTATTCTTACAAGAGAGGGACATAGTACAAGAGTCATCAACATCATTCTCCAAAGGTTCACCTCAAAGAGGGAGATCATTGTGAGAGGTGTTAAAAATGTCTTTTTGCACGATGATGTCTCCATTGTTAAGGCCAATTTTGGGAGAGAGAATGACACTATTTAGTAATGCTCCATCCTTAGAAGGGAGAGCATCAACACGTGTTGTTAAATTCATCCTCTTGCCTCAAAATGTCTTTGATGGGATCTTTAGGGGAGAGAGCATTAAGAAAATTTCTTATGATTTCATATTCTTCTTCCAAGGTATCTTTATGGTTAAGACAAGCTTTAGGAAAAGGACAAGCATGACTCATTAATGCTTCATCTCTAGTGGGAACTTTATTGAAATCAAAAGAGGGTATTCTATCACTAGGAAAAGTAGGGATAATACCATTTTCTTGCACCAAATGATCCTCCTAGGGAAAATGCTTCTTAAGAGGAAAATGAACATCACTCTTCAAAGATTTATACATAGGAAGGAGATCTTCAAAAGAAGTGTTTGTGTCCTCTTGTTGCACTAATGTGCCTCCATTGGTAAGACCAAATTTAGGAGAAGATAAGTCAATGTCCATCAATACATTTTCTCTAAGAGAAGCATCATGTAAGGAAGGTAAGGTAACATTAAGAAAGGTGTTTATGATATTATTCTATTCCTCTAGGATAGCCTCGTAGGAGAGGCACATTTTAGGAGAATTATCAACATCATTCTTCAAATTTTCATCTTCATAACATGGGAGAGTTTTGAATGAATTGGTAGAAACTCTTTTTTTCACTAAAATATCCTCATGGATATGAGGATCTTTAAGAGGGGTAAATTGAAACAAGGGAGGCCAACCCATTACCACATCTATCATATGAATGCATTATGACAACAATTTTCCTTTTTCAAATGATAACATATGCAAAATAGAAAACAATGTTCAATTTTTACCACTGCAAGCACTAGAAAGTGAGATCTATAAATTCAAAGTGTTCCCAAATCAAATCTGAAATTATTGATCCAAATTAAGAAATCTGCAAGTCCAATTTTGAGTCTAAAAATTACGGTTTTAGTGAAATTGATCTCTAAATTTTTAAAATTTGTAAGGAAACCAAACTTGTAAATGCAAACTTGAATTTGAAATAGCATAAACACTCAAATCTGAGAACATAAACCAAATTAAAGGTATTCACATCGGGTTCACCAAAATATGAGAGCATAAAAGTGGAATCGAGTGACTAAGACCTAATACCACTCTCATGTACACACAATAGAATACGAAAGAGCCTAGGGAGATAGTTCATTCTGGCTACTTCTTGTGAGGAAGAGAGAGCCATGAAATATCTCTTAGGGTTTCTATTCCTTTGTTGCAAATGAAGAGTAGATGTGTAGAATATGATGATGTAATCAACAATGCTAGGAGATGAATAAAGATACAAGTTTAAGCTAAAAATGCAAAATCTAATAGAACTGAAACTGAGAAATTGAGCATAGAGTAGGGAGGGTGTGATGCCCCGCCAGGAACCCTATAGGGAAACAACACATCTAGGCAACTAAAAGGTGAAATAAATTTTTTTTAAAGATTAAGTGCATTAATTATAACATTGCACATTTAATTACACAAGCAGAAGTCTAACAATGACATCCTAAAGGGTTACTAATGAAGAATACTTTGAAACTAAACAACTACAAAAGGTTAATCCAATTATCCATCTAATTAGGAAATTCAATTGCAATTAATAAAACCATTCTTATAAAACTGAATTCCAAATTGAAAGATTTAAAGTGTTACAATATATTTATTTTCATTGATTCATTTACACATAAGAAGAAAGAATAACATACATTTCATTGAATTAAGATTACAATATTCAATAATTACATGGCTTCCAATGATACAAATGAAATACATAGGTTACAATGCCAAGGTTACATAGTTTATTGTTACAATGACCACATGGTCTCAAATATACAATAATCTTGAACAAGAGCTAATACAAGAGTCATGAACCAAGAAACACCAGCGAAGCCGATCCTCGCATGAAGGCATGGACAAATATATCCAATGGGAAGTGGCACTACCACCCAACCATGTCATCCCAAAGTGGAACCACCCCACCGTGTTGGGGGATAACAGAAGACCCTCAAGCAAGCATAACAAGACAAGTATGAAAGTACAACATGACTCCGCAAAACTCAAGTGACTCAACTCACAAAACACTAGTGACCCTAAGGAGAGAGTTTCATCACATGGCTTAAGGTGGTTACCCTAGGTAGGCCTCCATAGGTCCCAGCACCCATCCTGGGTTATCCTGGTAACCTCTCCCAAACCCCTGACTCCATCTAAGCATCATGTGGACCCTACCAATCCTTTCGTGAGGACAAGGTGGTAGGTTTGCCATTCAAGGCCTTCTCACCACATCCTAAGCCTATACAAGCACTCAACCATGTGTGAGGCTCATTATCTTAATTAAATATTTCAGCTACCCACCCCCAAATCAATTATTAGGTTATCACTTCTTAACTGACTTTAGAGGGGTTATCCTACCATCCACTTTGGGTGTGGCCCTCGCTCAAAAGCCACTCTCTCATAGGACACTAATAGGAATGGTCTCTCTACGAGAACTCTATGGCGAAACTGATAGCCATATCTAATGCTGACAAACTACAAGTGAATGATACACAAATCATAAATCGAGGATTGACCATTTGGAATAAAACACACAATGGCTCACATCAATAGGGTTACACAACAACACCTGACCAAGGGGTATAAACAACCTTTACAACATGACAACAACTCGAAATCAAATTTACAATGAAATATGCTTTTACCAGAAAATACCATTTAATCTAAAGATCCTAACAAGCAATCTTTTTAAAATAGTAAAAAGCATTAATTACTTGCAAATACAAAGATTTCAGAAAAATAGAAAATACATCTTTATTGATATAAGAATAGCAGAGTTGTCATGTGTTCAATAAGACTAAATTTAAACACATAAAAATTAACCCCCTAACATATTACGATGATTAAATAAAGAATCTAAATATAAGCTTTTATGAAAATAACTAAATTCTGAATTAATTATATATAATAATATAATATATGTATATGAATATATATATATATATATATAATATATATATATATATATATATATATATATATATTAAATAGAAAATAATAAAAATCTGAATCAAAACTATACTGGGCACGAAACACAAAACTTAACATATATTGGAAGCACACAAAAACAAGGAAGTGAAGTTATTGTTTGCCTTGGTAGCATTTTGCTACCCTACGGTAGCAGGTGCTACCACAGGTAGTATTGCTACCTTACGATAGCAGGTGCTACCATACGGTACCATTGCTACCTTACGGTAGTAGGTATGGTAGCCCTGCTACCTTACGATAGCGCTGCTACTGTCTGTGGTACGGCTACCGACCCCTCCCCTTTGATTTTTCTTTTTTTTTATAATTTTTTTTAAAATTTAAATTAAATTTTAATTTTACATATAGAATAAAATTACAATACTCTTTTTTTTTAAAAGGAAAATTTCAACAGAGATTTTAAAATCCTAACATCCCCACTCTAAGACAACAGAGTCTAATAAAACACAACATAAAAAAAATAAAAATTAAATGAGTAAAATTAAAATTACACAAATTAATTACTCGAAAAGAAACTCATAAAAACATCCAAACTCTGTGAGAAAATAGAGAGGGCAAATCCTCATCTCTTTTAAAAAAAATTCCTCCATAAGCCCAATTTTTCTTTTAACCCAAAAATTCTAATGATTTTCCTCAACCAGGAAGAACACAACCACACACACATGAAGAATTTTTTTTGTTTGAAGCAAAGGAGGGTAAACCTGGCAAAATTTTGCCAGCATAACCTCCTACATTTTCACAAAATCAAAGCTAGATAATTACACAGAAAGGAAATAAATAAAACATTTAACCACATATAAAATCAAGACTCTACCAGAAATGGAAGACATGGCCATATTCTAGTAAATTTTTCTTTTGCAAATACACACCAGAAAACTACAGAGAAAGGAAAGATATTTGAGCTAATATTAAAAATAAAGAACCAAGAAGAAGCTATCCAACCTTGGAAGCTTTCCTGGAAGATCTTGAGGAAGAGCTCATGCAATCAGATATCCATGCCAATCCTTTCTTCCAGATCCTTACATCTCCAACATGCATCCAAGAAATTTTTAAAATTTCTTCCTACAGACTCCTGCCTCCTTCCCGTGAACTCCCAAAATTAATTTTTTGAAAAATATCTTTAACCTAAACTTTTTTTAGGTTGAAAATATTTTCCTCTTCAAAATAATAATATTTCATTTTTAAAACTAAAAAGGATTTTATTTTATTTTCTAATTTCCACAAAAAAAACAAATGGAACTGCAATTTCCCAAAAATCATTACTTTCCTTCTTCTTTTTTCTTTTCTCATTCTCATTTAATTAACTTTCTAAAAAAATATCTAAGGAAAGTAAATCAACTTGATTTTATTTATTTCTAATATATTTTTAAAATCTAGAGAACAATAATTGCATTTAATTTTATTTATTTTCCCACTAAAGTTTAAATAAAATTATATTTCTAAAATAATGAAATTTGCAAACTTAATAAGGGAAAGTAATTTTTTTTTAAATCTAGAGAACAATAAATGCAATTAATTTATTTTCTACTAAATTTAAATAAAATTATATTTCTAATATAATGTAATTTGCCACTACATTTAATCACTTCACTTAATTAATTAAATTCATAATCACTTAAAGCATTATTATTCATAAATTAAATATGCCAACTATAAAGTGATCCCATAAACTCAAATAATTAATCTAATCAACTAGGGCACGCAAACTGAGAAGACCCAAACAAAGACTCTGAAAAAGTCAAACAAACCAACTCGACAGTCGAACAAAACCAAAAGGGATGACAGACTGATGACACTCACAAGAGTGTAACTAAGGTACAATTAGGGTCAACCACTATCTCCTCCACTCCCATTGGACAAATAAGGCACGCTCAGACCTATGAAACCAGGTGGAGACAATACCCTGTACCTACCCGGTACTTGTACCTGCAATATCCTACATCATCGAACCACATATGCATATATACAATTATAAAATACACGGAATGCACACCGATGAAGGAGAATCATGATGTTCTCTATCTCACCGAAGTGAGTGAAGGAAAATCATCCCCTCACATCCAATACACTCGCAGACATGCAACCTATAATTACACATTGCATAGATAAAGTAAAGTGTCAATACATAGCAATAATCCATAAAATACCACAAATCACAAGTACTGAAATACTATAAATAAATTGGGCATCCCATATCCAGATAAAGCATGAAATAATGTCATATAAGTCTGAATACCACATAATGGTAATGTATCCATTGAAAGTAAACCATAGTAAAATATGAGTCTAATAAGTTCAATCGAGGAAGGGTACTACATTCTCCCCCGCAAAACTAGGCTTACTCCTGGAAGCCTAAAATAGATAAGATTAGAGCTCTCTCATCTTCGTTACATCCTCCCAAGTCCCCGAGGTCTCATCATTTTGTTGGTATTTTGGTATGGTTTTGTCATTGATGTCAACACCTACTAAACACTTATCAACTCTGGCACTTTGAAGAATCAGCAACATTCACCGACAAGTGACTCATGCATAGTCACCAGTATCTGGTACACCAGAAAGATATAATGATCATCGGCACTTGGAATGATATGGAAAACACTTGGTAATGTCGAAGACATCGTGTGGTCACTTTTTCTTGGAGTTTTGTTTATAGGTATACTCATATTTGTGTATTTGTTATTACCGACAAATAGGTCCAAGGTTACACCGGTAGGTTTATCTTTTCCAGATCAACACGACATGCTATGGAGATGATTAATTATTATTGTAAATGCATTAAGCCAACATGTTGAATCGGTTATTGTATTAGATATTGTATTGTTTGTAAAATGTTTTTATTGTAATATCTTGTAGAGACGACCTACTAAAATTGGTCTTAGGTTATGGTATAAATGTAAGATCTTATTTGTAAGATCATGTGTGGAATGCGAAAAAGGATTGTGTAAAGGTATATGTGAGAATAAGCAGAGCTATACACATAGACATCATTTGAAGATTGAAGGAGGGTTTTGTGAAGACAATCCGAACTACACTGGTACTGAATCCAGCATATGAAGATGTTATTTTGAGCAGTACATTCTTATTGGATTTAACCATCCAACTGTAGTCAGTGTGACTCCCATTTTGTGATTGAGCAGTGAGCTCTAGGCACTTGGCCTTTCTACATGTGCAAACCCCATTTATGTACACTTACTATCTACAGTAGTATCATCTAATTGTGGGTAAGGTTTCCCACCATGGTTTTTCCCCTTATAGGGTTTCAACGTACAAATGTTGGTGTTATGTGTTGTGGATGACTTTGTGTTTATGTTTCATGCACTAATCTTTATCGGTATAGCAATTCACTGTTAAAAATGTCTACCGGCATATTAAACTGGTTTACCGGTACTAAGCATTAATTTTGTTAAGATGTTTTTGGTTTGAATTTATTTGACAACTGATTCACCCCCCCCCCCTCTCAGTTGTCTCTGGGACCTAATAATTGGTATCAGAGCATAGTCCTCTTTTGCAGAAGTTTAACAGCTTGAGAAGATCCAATGTCTGCTAACTATTTCAGGAAGGACAGTCCTAAACTTGATGGAACCAACTATAGCATATGGAAGATCAGAATGGAGACACATCTAAATTGCATTGGGAAGGACATCTGGGATGTTACAAATAATGGTTATACTATTGTTGTACAAGGTCAGCCTAGTCGAGCTAACTTGACTAAAGATGAGGAAAATGATTGCAAAGCAAGAGAAGCACTTTTGAGAGCATTATCAGATCAACAAATTATGGGACTATCAGATAGGTCTACTAGTAAAGATATTTGGGATCATTTGGAAACACTGAATGAAGGAGATTCCATAGTCAAAATTGCAAAACTTGAAAGCTTGCGGGTCAGGTATGAACATCTAAAAATGGAAGAAGATGAAAGGATTTCTGCTTTTATGGAAAGAGTAAATGAAATTGTTTTGGGTATTAAATGTTGTGGAGGAACCTTAAGTGAGGATGAAATTGTTTCAAAAGTTTTAAGAGGATTGCCACTGGCATATAAAATGAAAGTCACTGCTATAAATGAGTTAAGAACAATACCTAATACATCAGTTACTAGGGATACATTGATTGGGAAACTTTCAACTTTTGAAATTGAAGAATTTGATCCTATTGCTACTATAAAGACAGATTTGGCCTTTAAAGAATCAACATCATATGCTCCATCATTTGACAAATCTGATTGGAAAGCCTTTTATGCAAGATAACTTGAAGAAAGCAGGAAAGAAAATGAAGAACTTGAAGCACTATTTGCAAGGAAAATGCCTAAAGGTCCAGTTGGAAGTAAGTATGAAGGTAAAGCACCCTTTAAATGTTTTAACTGCAATAAGATTGGTCATATGGCTTCAAGATGCCCTGATAGACATGCTAGACTAAGAGAAGAAGCTAGAAGAACATACAAGCCTAACCCTGAATATCAGAGATACAAATTTAAGAAGAATAAAGACAAATCTTGTTACATTGTTGATGAAGGTGTGACTGATGATTTTGATGAGGATCCGATAGAAAATGGATGGGTTTTTGTTGCTATAACAGAAGATCAACTAGCACCTACTACTCAACTGGTAGTACAAGCCTTGGCAGCTAAAGTTGAAGTAAAGGATGAATGGATCATTGATTCAAGATGCTCACATCATATGACATGAGACAAAGGTAAATTCTTGAACTTTCAAGAATACAATGGAGGCTTAGTGAGATTTGGAGATAACAAAGCTTGTTCAATCAAAGGTAAGGGTACAATATCTCTTGATGGTAAGCATAACACTGATAATGTATACTATGTTGAAGGATTAAAACATAATCTTTTGAGTGTTGGTCAATTAGTTGAGAAAGGATTTCAGTTACAATTCAAAAATGAAAAATGCAAAATCATGAATAGAACTGGTTTGGAAATTGCAACCGGTAATCAGACTAGAGGTAATATCATTCATTTAAATAACAATGAAAAGACATGCTTAATTGCACATATAGATGAAAGTTGGTTATGGCATAAGAGACTCTATCATGTAAACTTTGATTGCATGGTGAAGATCAGTACTACTAAGGCAGTTAGAGATTTACCTAAAATTATCAAACCTCATAATACAATATGTAAGGAATGTCAATTTGGAAAACAAGTTAGAGCTAGTTTCAAAAGTATTCCAGAAAAATCAAATAATGCTCTTGATTTGATTCACACTGATTTATGTGGTCCAGCTAGAACTAAAAGCTTACAAGGTGATAGATATTTCATGCTAATCATTAATGACTATTCTAGAATGTGTTGGGTTACTTTTCTTAGAGAAAAATCAGAAGCACTTGGAAAGTTCAAACTATTCAAAGCAATGGTAGAAAATGAAACTGGTAAGAAAATGAAATGTCTAAGGTCAGATCAAGGAGGAGAATTTACATCTAAGGAATTTAATACTTTCTGTGAAGTGAATGGAATCAGAAGACAGCTATCAGCACCTTGGACACCATAGCAGAATGGAGTTGTTGAAAGGAAAAATAGAACTATCTTGGATGCAGCAAGAAGTATGTTATCAGAAGCAAACCTACCACATGTATATTGGAGAGAAGCAGTCAGTACAATGGTCTATACATTCAACAAAGTTCACATCAAAGGTGAAACTGGTAAGACCCCTCATGAACTATGGTTTGGTAATACTCCTACTCTTAAGTATTTCAGAATTTTTGGAAGTAAATGTTATATTAGAAGAGATGAGTATATTGGCAAATTTGATCCTAGAAGTGATGAAGGAATATTTCTTGGTTATTCATCTAAGAGCAATGCATATAGATGTTTTAACAAAAGATTGCAGAAAATTGTTGAAAGTACAAATGTAAAGATTGATGAACAATTCAGAGGAACTTCAAGGTATATAGACTTTGAACTGGCAACAGAAATTTTGACAAATGAACCTACACTAAATCCACCGATACAGAATGAAGATCCAGTTACCCCGGTATCATCTGAGGATTCCACAGTAATTGAGGAACAACAACAAACAAAGACACCCCGGTATGTAAGACTGAATCATTCTGAAGATCAGATAATTGGAAATAAGTTTAAAGGAGTTATGACAAGAGGAAGATTGGAAAATGAAGAGGTGTGTCTTATTTCTTAAATTGAACCATCATCTGTTAATGAGGCATGTGAAGATAAATTTTGGATTAAAGCTATGGAAGAAGAATTAGAACAAATTAAGAAAAACAACACTTGGACATTAGTTCCCTGGCCTAAAGATAAAAATGTAATTGGAACCAAATGGGTATTCAGAAACAAACTTAATGAAGATGGTAAGGTTGTTAGAAATAAAGCAAGACTAGTGTGTAAGGGATATTCTCAGAAGGAAGGAGTTGATTACAATGAAACCTTTGCACCAGTAGCTAGAATTGAGGCAGTCAGATTATTTTTGGCTTTTGCAGCACACAAGAACTACAAAGTTTATCAAATGGATATTAAATGTGCATTTCTAAATGGAGATCTTGAAGAGGAAGTCTACATTGAACAACCTGATGGATTTTCTTTGACAGATGACAATGATATGGTTTGCAAGTTAAGAAAAGCTCTATATGGATTGAAACAAGCTCCAAGAGCTTGGTATGCAAGATTGGATAAGTATCTTTTAAAGATTGGTTTTACTAAAGGAAATGCAGACAACAATTTATATTATAAAATAACTAATGATGACATCTTGATTATAGAAGTATTTGTTGATGATATAATATTTGGAGGAGAAGATGGATTATGTAAATAATTTTCTATTAAAATGCAGCAAGAATTTGAAATGTCTATGATTGGAGAAATAAAATTCTTTTTAGGATTGCAGATCTCACAGACTGATAAAGGTATATTCTTGAGTCAATCTAAGTACATAAAAGAGTTATTAAAGAAATTTGGGATGGAGAACTCTAAACTGGTAAGCACACCTATGACAACAAATGACAAATTATAACAAAGGGATGAATCTACACCTGTTAATCCAACTAGATACAAATCTATGATAGGAGGTTTACTGTATTTAACACAAACCAGACCTGATATTATGAATGTAGTATGTATTGTTTCAAGATTTCAAAGTAATCCTAGAGAAATCATGAATCAATAGTAAAAAGGATTTTCTGGTACTTACAAGGCACTATAAATCTTGGATTATGGTATCCTAGAGATGAAAACTTTGAATTATGTGCATACACAGATGCAAATTGGGTAGGAGATGTGGATGATAGAAAAAGCACCACCAGTGGAGCATTCTTTCTTGGAAAAAGATTAGTCTCTTGGTTGAGTAAGAAACAAAGTTGTACATCTTTATCAACAGTAGAATCAGAATATGTTGCAGCAGCAACTAACTGTACACAGGTACTATGGCTTGAGTAAATGTTGAAAGACATAAAGGTAAAATGCAAGGAACTTATGACTATCTATTGTGATAACACTACAACAATTGATATATCTAAGAATTCGGTATTACACTCTAAAACCATACATGTTTCTATCAAACTGAATTTTCTAAGGGAAAATGTTGAAGCAACAGAGATAA
The DNA here is from genome assembly GCF_030272615.1 of Cryptomeria japonica. Lineage (NCBI taxonomy): Eukaryota > Viridiplantae > Streptophyta > Pinopsida > Cupressales > Cupressaceae > Cryptomeria > Cryptomeria japonica. The sequence continues at coordinate 225,315,103 of NC_081410.1, read as the reverse complement.
AACTAGTTTATGTGAATACTAAAGAGTAGATTGCTAATATCTTTACTAAACCTCTGTCTAAGGAGACTTTTGAATATCTCAAAGATCAGCTTGGAGTCATACTCCCACTAGTAGAGACTTAGGAAGTTGATGATTGTCATCAACCGGCAGAATTAACAGAGAAATCTTTTATTCCAGTATTTGATGGGAAGCTACTTCTCAGGGGGAGTAGTTGGTATATTGAATTGATTGGTATTTTGTATATGAACTTGGTTTTGTTGTAACTTTGGCATTTGATGTCAAAGGGGGAGAGATTGGTATGGAAAAACTTTGAAAAACACAAGGAAAACACATGTTGCTCCCAAGGGGAGAGAGTGTTGTTTGGGAGAGATTATTACTCTCTGTACATCTCTTTTTGGAGATTGTTGGTTTTTGGTATTTGGCATTTCTATTTTGGCACTTTGATGGTTTTTCCATCTTGTGTTTCCATCAATGCCAAAGGGGGAGATTGTTGGTATTTTGGTATGGTTTTGTCATTGATGTCAACACCTACTAAACACTTAGCAACTCTGGCACTTTGGAGAATCAGCAACATTCACCGGCAAGCAAGTGACTCATGCACAGTCACCAGTATCTGGTACACCAGCAAGATATAATGATCACCAACACTTGGAATGATATGGAAAACACTTGGTAATGTCGAAGACATCATGTGGACACTTTGTCTTGGAGTTTTGTTTATAGGTATATTCATATTTGCGTATTTGTTGTTACTAGCAAATAGGTCCAGGGTTACACCGGTAGGTTTATCTTTTCCAAATCAACACGACACACTATGGAGATGATTAATTATTATTGTAAATGCATTAAGCCGACATGTTGAATCGGTTATTGCATCAGATATTGTATTGTTTGAAAAATATTTTTATTGTAATATCTTGTAAAGCCGACCTACTAAAATTGGTCTTAGGTTATGGTATAAATGTAAGATCTTATTTGTAAGATCATGTGTGGAATGCAAAAAAGGATTGTGTAAAGGTATATGTGAGAATAAGAAGAGCTATATAGGTAGACATCATTTGAAGATTGAAGGAGGGTTTTGTGAAGACAATCAGAACTACACCGGTACTAAATCCAGCATATGAAGATGTTATTTTGTGCAATACATTCTTATTGGATTTAACCATCCAGCTGTAGTCAGTGTGACTCCCATTTTGTGATTGAGCAGTGAGCTCTAGGCACTTGGCCTTTTTGCATGTGCAGACCCCATTTATGTACACTTACTATCTGCAGTAGTATCATCTAATTGTGGGTAAGGTTTCCCACCATGGTTTTTCCCCTTACAGGGTTTCCATGTACAAATATTGGTGTTATGTGTTGTGGATGACTTTGTGTTTATGTTTCATGCACTAATCCTTACCGGTATAGCAATTAACTATTAAAACTATCTATTGGCATATTAAACTGATTTACCGTTACTAAGCATTAAGTTGGTTAAGTTGTTTTTGGTTTGAATTTATTTGACAACTGATTCACCCGCCCCCCTCTCAGTTGTCTCCAGGACCTAACACATTTGGGTCCCATAGGACCCTTACCTGGTTGATGGTATGACCCCTGAGGGTCAAATCCCGATGCTGAAGAATGCACATGGGTTCCATGAAAATTTGCATGTCCTCAACCTACAAAGAGTTCCAATCAAGAACATGTGTCACATCAGGATGATAAGGTCAAAGAACTAAAACTTGAAAGACATCATGGATGTGGGATAGACTCGGTGGCAAGGCAAGACGGTAGGCAACAGGTCCTATCCTCTCAAGGATCTCAAAAGTCCCAACAAAATGAAGCACCAACTTAGAAACCTTTCCATAACGGATCGGACTCTTCCACGGATGCACTCTCAAGAACACACGGTCACCAACAGAAAATTGACGATCTACCCTATGAGAATTTGCATACTTCTTCTGCCTATCCTATGCAGCTACCAAATGATCACGAATCCACTCAACCTGTTGCTCCATCTCTTGAAGGATATCTGGTCCTATACGCCCCCTGTCCTCTAGCCGATCCCAACTCAAAGGAGTACGAAAAGGATGACCATACAATGCTTGGAAGGGGGAGATACCTATGGAGCTATGATATCCATTATTATAAGAAAACTCTACTAGATAAATATAATCCTCCCATCGTGACTGCTGGTCCATAACATACATGTGAAGCATGTCCTCCAAGACCTGATTCACTCACTCGGTCTGACCATCTGTCTCTGGGTGATAAGATTAACTAAACTTCAATTGGGTCCCCAAAGCCTATTGAAGTAAGGTCCACAATGCTAAGGTAAAGACAACATCTCTATCAGAAATGATCCACCTTGGATTCCCATGCAATCTCACCACATCCTCTAAGAAAACTCATGCTACCATTGTTGTTGTATAGGAAGCTCAAATAGGAACAAAGTGAGCAACCTTTGTCAATATGTCAACAATGACCATGATAGCATCATGGCGACGTGAAGAGACAGGCAACCCAATAATGAAATCCATGGAAATGATATCCCATTTCCAATCTGGTACCAAATTAGGTTGTAAAAGCCCTACTGAGTGCTAATGCTCCACCTTCACCCGCTGACACTCTAAACACTTTGACACAAAATCAGCAATGTCACATTTCATACTAGTCCAATGATAAATCTGTCTAAGATCTGCGTGCATCTTCTTGACACCTGGATGTGCCGAATAAGGTGCACGATGGGCCTCAGTCATGATCAAAACGTGAAGACCCTCCAAAGGAGGTATATAGATCCATCCAAGTTTATGAAGAAGTCCATCTGCCTCAAGGTTATATCCATAAAATATGCCATCTAAAGGCCTTTCAGACTCTATCACAGCTCTAACATCCTGATACCAAGAATCCTGAGGAAAAACTCCAAGAATTCTCCCTCTCAAGTCTACTTCAAGGGACAATGTTGAAACTTCATGCCACCTACGACTCAAAGCATCTGCCACTATGTTCTCTTTCCCCTGAATATAATGAACCTCAAAATCATACTCACAGAGGAATTCCATCCATCTTCGCTGTCGAGCATTCAAGTTTGGCTGCGTGAAGATATACTACAAACTACGATGATCACTATGCAGCTCAAACTGATGCCCTAACAGAAAATGCTGCCATCTAACCAAAGTGTGCACTACAGCTGCCAACTCTAAATCATGAATTGGATAGTTCAACTCATGGTTCTTAAGTTTGCGAGACTCATAGGCAACCACACGTCCATCCTGCATAAGCACTGCACCCATACCTTCTAAAGAGGCATCGATGCATACCATAAAATCTCTAGATGGATCAGAAACTGCCAAAATCAGAGCACTGACAAGGAGTTTCTTCAAGGTACAAAAAGCTGACTCACACTGCTCTGAACAAACAAACTTCTTCCCTTTCCTTTGAAGAGAAGTGATCAGGTGCCCTATCCGGGAAAATATTTGAACAAAGTGATGATAATATCCAACCAAACTCATAAAACTCCGAACTTATGAAACATTGGTCGGCACTGGCCAATCAACAATGGCTTGGATCTTTGAAGGATCCATGGATACACCTTCTCCCGAAACCACATGACCAAGATAGTTCACCTCTGACTGGAAGAAGTCACACTTTGCCAAATTGGCATAAAGCTGATTCTTTTTCAAGCACTGTAACACCTGTCGCAAGTGACCCTCATGATCTTCCATAGATCTAGAATAAATTAGTATGTCATCCAAGAACACAAGGACAAAATGATCAAGGTAGGTGCAAAAAACCCCATTCATGAGGCTCATGAAGACTGAAGGCGCATTCGTCAACCCAAATGGCACCACTATGAACTCATGCTATCCATAACGAGTATGAAATGTTGTCTTATGAATATCTGCATCCTGAATGCGCAATTGATGGTACCCAAATTTTAGATCAATCTTAGAGAACACCTTGGCTCCCTTTACCTAATTGAAAAGATCATCTATACGAGGCAATGGATATCGATTCCAGATGGTTACCTTATTCAACTGTCAGTAATCAATGCATAACTAAAGAGAACCATCCTTCTTCTTAACAAAGATAACAGGCACACCCCAAGGGGAAACACTAGGATGAATGAACCCCTTGGCCAACAATTCTTCTATCTGCAAATTCAACTCACTCAACTCTTGAGTAGTCATCTGATATGGATCTCTCGAAATAGGTTCTGCACTAGGAACCAAGTCGATGCAAAACTCTATGTCTCGCTTTGGAGGCATACCAAGAATATCCAATGGAAACACATCAACATACTCTCGAATAAATGGGTGACCATCAAGAGTGATTTCTCGAGTCTCTTTTTCATCCACATCCTCAAGAATGACTGCAAAAAGTTGACACCCTCTACGCATGCACCGCTTAAGTTGCATAGCAGAAATCATACATAGGGATATCGATCTCTGAACTCCAACAATCTCCACTTCCCTGCCAAGGTCATCTAAACACTCCATTGTCTTCTTGCAGTAGTCTACATGAGCATTGTGAGATGAAAGCCAATTCATCCCCAACACAACTCCATAAGAACCCAAAGGAATGACCCGAAGGTCAACTAAGGTAACTACGGTTCCTAGGTCCAACTCACAACTGGGAATAAAGGCATCTACAGAAACACGCACACCTGTAGCCAACTGTACTTGCCACCTATCAGCCTGCTTAGTAGACGTGAGTCCGCACCACTCCACAATGGATGAAGAAATGAAAGAATCCGAAGCACCAGAATCAAAGAGTACAGAGATAGGAATTCCACACAACACACCTGCTGCCTCAATAACTGTACCCTGATGATCAACCTAGTGGTCATCAACTGTTGTAAACACTCTATGGGATCTACCTGCATCCCCTACTATAGGCTCTAATGTTGCTAGTCTCTCACTACCAATCTAGTGAGAACGCTGAGGGCACTTAGCGACCATGTGACCAAACTGCCCACAAGAGAAGCAAGCTCCCCTACCTAGTCCTCTACTTCCCGTCGACCCACTGGACTACTCGAAGCTTCCCCTGCTAGGGGCATGAGATGCACCCTGAGAGGGATACCTTGAAGGACCTTGTCTACTCCTCTAACAGTTCCTATTCCTCCTATGCTGAGAATTGCCACCTTATTGGCCCTGGAACTATTTCGGTCTCGGTGGCTGCTGCTGCTATCCACCCTTAGCGAGTGCCTGAGGACTCCTAAATGGTGCAGCTAGCTAGGACTGGTTCCCATGAACTCTGGGCCCACTGAAAGGTACAATACCAATCTGCACTCCTGACTGACCACCATGTGCACGGCTAAGGTTCTTCTCTACCAACATGGCTTTCGCCACAGCTACCTCAACTGAAGCTAGCTCAAACACTCTCACTCCTCCACTAATGCGGTCATTTAGACCCCTCAAGAAGTTTTGAACAAGCATTGCCTCATCGTTACCAATCCCAACATACTATTTAAGCTCATAGAACCTATGCTCAAACTGGTCTACTGACAAACCATACTGACGTAGAGCATAGAACTCATCTACACGAGTCTGCCTCCACTGGGGTGAGAGAAACCGTGCCCTGAATCTCTCTAGAAATATCTCCCATGATACGGTGTTCATGCACACACCAATCTTCTCCTCCTCTAATCTCCACTAGATTGAAGCAAAACTATCGAGATGCATTATAGCACATCTCACCTTGGTGTTGCTACTATATGGGAACATAGCAAAACACCAATCTAGATTGATAAGCCAGGTCTCTACCTCAAGACTGGTACCCTTACCATCAAAGAAGGGAGGGTTGGACCTCATCAAGTCCCTTATGTGACCCATGGGAGCTGGATCTCGATCAGCTGGGATCTCCCTCCTCCTGGGTGATCTCTCTCTCTCTCTCTCTCTGGAACCTGCTGATGTGACTCCTCGACCTAAGCATGAATAGGCTGATCAACCTCAGGCCTGGGCCTAACCTGGCCAGAACCTCTTGAAACATCTATCTTAGCTCTTCCCTTTCGGGAACCTACTCTCCTGCATGCTGTGAATCCTGATGAACAGACTGTTCCAGCTCGACACTCACATAAGTGGGTGTGGTGAAGGATTGTGACAATTAGAACCTCGACCCCATCCTCCACCTTTGCCTCTATTGCGACCACCTGTATGGCCACCTCCCCTGGCTTTCCTAGCCACGATCTAACACTAAAAAAGAGAAAATGGTTTAGATCTACAGCAAGGATCAAACAAGGAAATACAACATTAAGACCTAAGAAAAAAAGGTCAAGATTAATGGGCTCACTAGAAACCCAGAGTATCCAGTGTTGAAACCTGACTTTGATACCAACTGTAATGCCTCGCCAAGAACCTTATAGGGAAACAACAAATCTAGGCCACTAAAAGGTGAAATAATTTTTTTTTAAGAGATTAAGTGCATTAATTATAACATTGCATGTTTAATTACACAAGCGGAAGTCTAACAATGACATCCTAAAGGGTTACCAACAAAGATTACTTTGAAACTAAACAACTACAAAAGGTTAATCTAATTATCCATCTAATTAGGAAATTCAATTGCAATTAATAAAACCATTCTTATAAAACTGAATTCCATATTGAAAGATTTAAAATGTTACAATATATTTATTTTCAATGATTCATTTACACATAAGAAGAAAGAATAACATACATTCCATTGAATTAAGATTACAATATTCAATAATTACATGGCTTCCAATGATACAAATGAAATACATAGGTTACAATGCCAAGGTTACATAGTTTACTATTACAATGACCACATGGTTTCAAATATACAATAATCTCGAACAAGAGTTGATACAAGAGTCACAAACCAAGAAACACCAACAAAGCCGATCCTCGCATGAAGGTATGAACAAATATATCTGATGGGAAGTGGAACTACCACCTGACCATGTGATCCCAAAGTGGAACCACCCCACCATGTTGGGAGATAGTAGAAGACTCTCAAGCAAGCATAACAAGACAAGTATGAAAGTACAACATGACTTTGCAACACTCAAGTGACTCAACTCACAAAACACTAGTGACCCTAAGGAGAGAGTGTCATCGCATAGCTTAAGGTGGTTACCCTAGGTAGGCCTCCATAGGTCCCGGCCCCCATTCCGGGTTATCCTCGTAACCTCTCCCAAACCCTCGGCTCCATCTAAGCATCATGCGGACACTACCAATCCCTTAGTGAGGACAAGGTGGTAGGTTTTCCATTTCAGGCCTTCTCACCACATCCTGAGCCTATACAAGCACTCAACCATGTGCGAGGCTCATTATCTTAATTAAATATTTCAGCTACCCACCCCCTAATCAATTATTAGGTTATCACTTTTTAATTGACTTTCGAGGGGTTATCCTACCATCCACTTTAGGTGTGGCCCCCACTCGAAAGTCACTCTCTCTCATAGGACACTAACATGAATGGTCTCTCTACGAGAACTCTTTGGCGAAACTGACAACCATATCTAATCCTAACAAACTACAAGTGAAGGAGACACAAATCATAAACCCAGGATTGGCCATTTGGAATAAAACACACAATGGCTCACATCAATAGGGTTACAAAACAACACCTGACCAAGGAGTATAAACAATATTTACAACATGACAACAACTTGAAATTAGATTTACAATGAAATATACTTTTACCAGAAAATACCATTTATTCTAAAGATCCTCTAACATGCAATCTTTTTAAAATAGTAAAAAGCATTAATTACTTCCAAATACAGATATTTCAGAAAAATAGAAAATACATCTGTATTGATATAAGAATAGAAGAGTTGTCATTTGTTCAATAAGACTAAATTTAAACACATAAAAATTAACCCCCTAACATATTACGATGATTAAATAAAGAATCTAAATATAAGCTTTTATGAAAATAACTAAATTCTGAATTAATTATATATATAATAATATAATATATGTATATGAATGTATATACCGAATATATATCATATACATATATTCATATTAAAAATATATATATTAAAACATAAATTTATTTTCACAACATTAATAATACTCAATTAATAAAATGCCCAAACTTTAAAAACCATTATGTATATATATATATATATAAAACATAAAGATAATAAAAATCTGAATCAAAATTATACTGGGCACGAAACCCGAAACTTAACATATACTAGAAGCACACAAAAACAGGGAGGCGAAGTAATTGTTTGCCTTGGTAGCCTTTTGCTACCCTACGGTAGCATGCTACCCGTAAGATATCCCTAATACCCTACGATAGCAGGTGCTACCGCAAGTAGTATTGCTACCTTATGGTAGCAAGTGCTACAACACGGTAGCAGGTATGGCAGCCCTGCTACCTTACAGTAGCACTACTACCAACCCCCTCCCCTTTAATTTTTCTTTTTTTTTATATATTTTTTTTAACTTTAAATTAAATTTTAATTTGACACAGAGAATAAAATTTCAATACTTTTTTTTTTAAAAAGGAAAATTTCAACAGAGATTTTAAAATCCCAACATCCCCACTCTAAGACAACGGAGTCTAATAAAACATATCTGTAAAGCGGAAAATAATCGAACCCTAGTCGTTCTCCCCTCCACAACTCCGAGGAGAGAGAAGGGAGAGTCACTACGGTTGATGGTTTTCACTTAGGAGGGACTTTACATTCAAAAGAGGGGTTGAAACCCACAAGATCCAATCCCACGCAATGTAAGATTGGATTCTATATGAGTTTCAAGGGTTGTGATAGCAAGGATACCCTCTTTTGTAAAGAAATGTAGATAGAAAGATTGAACTAGGAATGCATGGAAAGTAGGAAAGATTCACTTATAAACTGAGTTAGGGATATGATATGGAGCTGCGGACCTGGAATTAGCAAATGTTGAGACGGCGCTGTCCTGCAAATTTGAGCAAAAGTTGACAGGACGATGGTGCCCGGCGTGCACACGGTCCTCCGAAAAATCTGCGAAACGAAGGGGGATCTGTTCGTCTCTGCACAAGGATTCCAGATCTTCAATTTCAGCCGCGTACCTGCAACCTACACATAGAAAAGTGAAGACAATTGGGGGGTTAGGGATTAGGGGTTTGCCCTTAGGTCAAACCCCGGTTTTGGAATTAACCAAGAAATGAGAAATGCTTTGTAAATGTAATGTAAAACAAGTACTAATACCTTGTTGTAAGGATGTTTGTATCCTTATATGCGAAGGTATAGATGTTGTTGTATGTTGTATGTTGTGTGTTGTAGTATGTGATCTCCTCTTCAATGGTTGAATCCTTGTCTTGAATGCAACACTTAGCCTTGAATGGAGACTTAGAATGATCAATTGCTTGAAGGAATGCTTGAATGCTTGAATGCTTCAATGTTTGAATATCGTTTCCACCTTTTTTCATCCTCCCCAAAATGAGAGAGGAAAAGTAGTTTATATACTTGCCAATTAGGGTTAAAAGACTGATTTTCCCGACCTTAGGCCGACCAGGAAATGTTATTTTCCAATTTGCAAACAAAAAGGCCCGAAGTCCCATAGGAGACCGGGCCCAAAATAGGGCCAGGGACCAGGGCGCTGAGCGCCATGGTCCTGGGGGACCAGGGCGCTGGGCGCCATGGTCCTGAAGGACCAGGGCGCTGGGTGCTCTAGTCCCACCTCCCGGGACAGCAGGGTGCAAGGAGGATCAGGCCAGGGTGCTGGAAAAATGCAGTTTTTGGTGTCGTGAGCAAGTTTCGGGGTCTCCATTCAGGTTTAGTGTTGCATCGCCATTGTGAAGACCCAAATGTGGTCGAAATTGCAAGTGTCACAATTTTAGGACGCTACATTTAGCCCCCACTTTAGTGGGAGTATAAGCGTACGCTCATACTTCCGGTAAAGTACAAGGAAACAACATTGAAAAACTTTCACCACGTCAAGGAGGCAAGATACACCAAGCCCCCAGTGGACTAAGGATCTTACGACTTTGATTGACAAAGTAAAAGGGAAGATCACGAGGGAGAACCATGACTATTAGTAGTAAGGTTCCCTCACTATGAGTCATGCAAGAAAGATATCAAAAATTTTCAAGGCAAAGCTAAATTTGTCAAGAAATTTTCAAGTATCTTGAAAAGATATGAACGGGATGTATGCCCCCCTACGTTAAAGCGATCGCACACGCCTCACCGGGGGTGATTGCTTTAAGGTAGTGATACATATAAGAAATGAGAAAGGAGCACGTTATCACAAGGATTTAGCCCCCAAGTGTGAGATAAGCCCAAGGATAATAGACACAAAACACAAAGCACAAGGTGACTTCGCTTTCCTCGGGGTCAGTATGCTGTATGATAATTCATGTATATCATATGTATGTATGCATAATTGTTCTTCATTCCCCAATCAAGGAAGGTCACCTAGAAGAAGGGAACACATGTGACTTTTGAGTCAACATGAGAGAGACCAAAAGAGATCTCAATTCTTTGCATCATCCTCAAGTAGACAACACCAAGGACAACAAATAGAAGAATGAGAATAACACATAGAAGAAGTAACGAAAGAAAGGAGGGGAGAATCTGCTATGCTAATGAAACTAGTCTAGCACGTCATCTACCCCTCGATCTTGCTGATCAATATTTCGGGAAGGTAGGAAACACACTAGAGGAGGAACATCCAACACAACAGATGGAGCTATCACAAGATCCAAACAAGGGCTATGTTCATATCCCAAGCCGCGGTGTTCTTGTCTAGGAGCTAGGATAAGTGCTTTAGAAAATTCATTAGATAAATGGTTATCAATATCAACAAGTTCATATTCACTATCAGAATGAACAGGAGAAGTAGCATTTTCATCATGAATAACATTTTCATCTATATCATCATCAAGATTTATAAAAATAGGATCTTTAACTCGCACAGGATCAAGACCATCATGCATCTTATGTTTAGGAGATTTCGGCTCAATCGTCGGCTGAGGAGAAAATGGAATAATGCTTGTTGAAGGTGTTTTTGGGGATTGCAAAGTTTGAGAAGCAGCTGCCTGAGCTCTAAGACAACGCTTTCGTTGGCGTTCACCTGCCAAATGATTTCGTCTAGTCTTAGTAGGAAGTTGCGAAGATTGAGGAGGAGGAATGTTCTCATCTTTATCACTTGGGTGTTTAGGTTGTGGTCTCTTAGGCTGAACAATAGGAGAAGAGGAAGGTCTCTTCTCTCCATAAGAGGAAGGAGGAGGAACTAATCCATATAAGGGAGGAATATTTGGTTTAGGAAGGAGACCAAGTCCATCATGACGAGGAGGTATAGGTCTACTCTTAGATATAGGCATAGTCACATCCATAGGAATGGGTTGGGAATCGTCTTGAGGAAAGACATTGGTTTTATCTTTCAAAGGAAGAACTTCCTTCTCACGAATGATAGGAATGTCAAGTTTGGGTGTTCTAGGTTCACTTAGAGATAGGATCATATCTTTTTTCCACTTTTGATAAGATTTGAAAAGATGATCACTTCGCGGAGGAAGAGATTGGAATTGTTTAGGCCAAAAATAATCAATAGGAATGCTAGAAGTTCTTTCAGCTGGTTTAAAGAGACTATGATTGACAGTAACAACTTCACCATTATGGGGAAATTTCAAGCACTTGTGAATAGGAGAAGCAATAGCTTTCATGGAAGATAGCCAAGGATAGCCTAGCTTCACACGAAATTGTTCAGATGATGGAATAATAGAAAAGTCCACATCAAGATAGCCAAGGACAATCTCCCGAAGTTTCTTACAGTCCTAAATCTGAAAAGTGTGTCGATTTGGAGATGTTTTGATCAGTGAAATTGTCGGACAAAGGTTGAATCAAGAGGGTTTCAAAAATTAGGGTTTTGACACTTAACCACTTAATTTTCAAAATTAAAGCACAAATATGAATTGATAATTTGTAATACAAGGGCAGATCTGAAACAAGCATCAACAATTAAACATTTCACAAGTTTAATTACTTAAAAAGAAAATTTAGGGTTTTTATGCAATTAACCTCTAAAATTTTGCAAAAGATCAAACATGGAAATGTAATCAAGGAATCCAATTTTCAGATCTAATTATGAATAATCAGAAAGGATGTTCACGTCGGGTTCACCAAAATGTAAAGCGGAAAATAATCGAACCCTAGTCGTTCTCCCCTCCACAACTCCGAGGAGAGAGAAGGGAGAGTCACTAGGGTTGATGGTTTTCACTTAGGAGGGACTTTACATTCAAAAGAGGGGTTGAAACCCACAAGATCCAATCCCACGCAATGCAAGATTGGATTCTATATGAGTTTCAAGGGTTGTGATAGCAAGGATACCCTCTTTTGTAAAGAAATGTAGATAGAAAGATTGAACTAGGAATGTATGGAAAGTAGGAAAGATTCGCTTATAAACTGAGTTAGGGATATGATATGAAGCTGCGGACCTGGAATTAGTAGTAAGATTTGCTTATAAAATGTATGATGTGGAGGAAATGGCTTCTCTATTATTAGGAACGGTAATCTCTGGTTGATGGCTGATATTATGGCAAAATGCAAAGGGATTTGCATCGCCCGGGATTGTGATCTCTACACCGTTATGTGGGAACTTGATACATTGATGGTAGGTAGATGGAACAGCTTGCATGGCATGTATCCAAGGTCTCCCTAATAATAGATTATATGGCAGAGGAAGGTCCAGAACCTGACAAATTATGTGCTTTACCACAGGACCGACTCGGATTGGTAGTACCACAGCTCCTTTGGATGAACGCTCTGCATCATCATAGGCCTTGATGGTGATCTTCTTGCGAGGATCCACTGATTCTATTGCATATCCCAATGCTGTGACCAACTGTAGTGCGCAAATGTTTAGGCCTACTCCATTATCGATCAAGACTTGCTTGATCCTGTGTTGGTTGATAAAGCCTTCAATGTGTAGCGAAGCATTTTGAGGTTGTTGGAAAGAAGAGTTGTCACTTTCGGAAAAAGTGAGACAAGGTGATGACTTTAGATTTCCAACCATGGCTTGAAATTGGTCCATGTTCAGGTTTGCAGGGACTGACGCCTCTTGGAGTGCTTGATCCAAGATTGTTTTATGAGAGGGTGACAGATGCAAAAGCTCCAAAATGGATATAAGTGCAGGGGTTTTGTCTAATTGTTCCACAAGATTGTACTACTTTGGGACGGAGGTGGTGCCCTGTGGAGCTGCATTGATGGTGACCTTGCCACGACGTGTAACAACATTGCAATTTGAGGTGGGATTTTTGAAGGTTATGGTTGCAATTTGTTCACTGGCATCATACAGGTGATTTACAGTGTAGTTATACGCAGCCTGCGTATAATCAGTGGTATCAGTGCCTCGTCTGGAAGTGGAAGGATCCCTTTGATCTTGTGATGGAAGTGGATTTTTGAACATCAGATGATCATTATTGGTTGTTTTTGGGTCATGTCCTTCAATTTCAATTTCTCCTCGATCAATAAGATCCTGAATGAGATCTTTCAATCGGTGACAATTACTTGTCTTGTGTCCTCTTCCTTGATGGAATTCACAGTGTTCAGTATCTCTCCACCATGCCGGTTTGACCTGAGGCTCATAGTTTGATAGCTTAGGTAGAGTGATCAAATTCTGAGAAATGAGTTGTCGCAACACTGTTTCAATGGGTTCCCCTAAGGGAGTATATGCGCGTTTTTGTTTTTGTGGACGAGGTCTTGGTTCATCATGAGATGTGATGCGACCTTGATTGGAAGGAACATTTGTGTTATTCTAAGGTGGAGGATTTTGTCCTGCAAATCGAACCACAGGTTGTGCATTTTGGATAGTCCAAGCATCCACAACCCCATCATTGACGATATTCTTATTATTGTTCTAGAAGTTTGGTTTATCACTATTGAAGCGCGGGCAAGGACCATCTTTTGGTTCATTAAAGATTTTGATGAGTCCTTTCTTGATGAGTGCCCTTTCACATTTTAAACCCTTGGTGATCATATCGTTAAAAGAGTCTGTGTCTTTGACATCCAAGTGAAATTCCATTTCTTCGTTTAAGTTGGAAATGAAAATTTCCACTAGTTCTCGTTCAGGTAACTGAAGAGAACGTCTGCTAGACATTTGGCGCCATCGTTGCAGGAATACTGAGAATAGTTCACCTGGTTTTTGTTTGGTATTGCATAGATCAGCCATGGTGATGTCGCGTTCAATGTTATAAGAGTAATGAGATAGGAACTTCTGGATGAGTTCCTCAAATGTTCTAATGCCACCTGGTAGTTGGGAAAACCATGATGTGGTTGTTCCTCCCAAGCTTTGGGGAAAAAGGCGCATTAGGTAGGTGTCTTCATATGCCACTTCAAGACAAGCAGAATGAAATTCTTGGACATGATCACGAGGATCTCCCTTTCCCCTATATTTTTCAAATTTGGGTGTTTCGAATCTGCGTGGAAACGGTGGCATATAAAGATTTCTATCAAAAGGATAAGGACAGATGTCATTGAGTGAAAATTGGTTAATCTTGACACCACTATGAAGCTGTTGGGCGAGATTCTCGACCTGTTGCCACAACATCTCCATTTCATTTGGAGGAGGAGGTGGTGGTTTACCTCGAGGAATGTTATATCTGATGGGATCTCTACCTCTTTCCTCTTCATGGCGACTTTGTCTTTCTGATGCTTGTCTTAATTGGGCAAGATCAAAGTTAGAGGGGAGTTTTGCTCCTTCTTGAGAAAGTCTTAAGAAGTGAGCATCCGCATTGCTCCTGAGTATTTCATCAAAAAGTCTGTTAAAGAGAGGGTTATGTTGAGCCCTTTCTATTGTTGCAGGAGTGGGAGTACTTGGGTTTTCATCATCTGCATTTCCTCCAAGTGCTTCTTGAAATTCATTGAGATTTTCCTCTTCTTCTTCTTCTCTTTCTATTTCTCGTTGCCTTGACCGTGATCGAGTTTGAGCCATTTTGTTTGCAAGTTTGTGTTTGAAGTTGATTGAAGATGATGATGAGTTTTTGATGAAATGAAAGGTTGATGGTTGGTGAATTGTGTTGCACGTGGATCTCTAGCACTTTTAAGGTGGATGTAACCAAAATTCCTTCTTTGAATTGCTTGTTTGTTTGATAAGTTTTGATGTGATAAGGTGTAGAGAAATCTGAGATGTGTTACAGATTTAACTACCTAGTAATGAGAGGATTCACTCATGAACTAGTTTTAACCTGCATAGATGTGTCTCTTAGGATGAGCTTATCCTAGATGTAGAAACAATCTAAAAAGTGATGTGATGTGTTTGATTTCAAGCAATATCTAAAAGAGAACTTGGGACAAGAACCTCTTAATGTTTTGAGAGTTGGGACGGATTGATGATGAAGTGATGATGTATGAGTGAAATGATGGATGAAAATGTTTTCAACTTCAATAAAAACTTTGTGTTAAAAATGGGACAAACTCTACCTCTTCCCTTTCAGGTGTTGGAGGTATGTCTCGAGCTGTGTTATAGGTGATGCAGACGTTTGGGAAGAAATTGGGATTAATCTTTCCTCCTTGAGTTTTGTGATAACTCAGAGCTCTATATTGCATAAAAGCTCTGCGGTTCAATGATTCGGAATCAAATTCGTTTGTTTTTCCTTCAAGATAGAGACACATGTGACGCAAGAAAACTCTATGGGAGACAAAGATTTGTCCATTGATATAGAAGAATTTCCTTCGTTTGATCAAAGCCTTTGAGCTTAATTGTTTTCTTTTCAAGTTGATATTTTGATGACGCTTCTTCTTTTGCAAGATGTGAAGAATGGTCATAAAAGTTGTGACTCTGTGTTGTTTGCACTTTGTTTTTGGTATTTTTGGTTGTGTTGATAGATGTTGGATGAATACTTTGTTTTTGGGATTGATTTTCTGATTTTTCTTTGACAAGAAAACAAAGCAAGCACCCAAACACAAAATTGTAGCCTCAAAGGCACAAATGAGTATGGGTCTAGATCAACCCAGTCCTTGGACTTGTTTTTGACCCTTCCTTTAGATTTATTTTAAGGTGTATTTTCAAAGCCTGAAGTTGGCTCAATTTGCACTAGGTCTGTAAAACGAACACACTTCAAACACTTTTTATCCCTAAGGTTAAATGGCCAGTTGTGATAAATTTAGCCCACATCTTGATATTTCTTCGACTTTGGTACTGCATACCTTATGAATCCCGCCGTGGTAGGTAAGGATGTGATATACTAAGTCTTGCACAAGCATAACAAATAGATGATCCCTATGATGGGGGAGTCACCACTTTTATCAAGCCACAAGTGACTTTTCAAAAAGCTATGTTTCTACTCAAGGAAATATGTATGGTGAGTATCTTGGGAGCAAAACCATCTATGCTCTTGCACTAAATTATATCTCAAATATCCTCAATCAATAGAACAGGTGGGATACTATTTAAAGGTGTTTAGTCATGTTCGATGTTTTTGGACATAAGTTCATTCTGTAGTGACTCACTTAAGAGCCTTGTAACTGGTGGTGGGGCCCATTTGTCCTTTCGGCCAGTTACACTGTAGGAACAGCTATACCCAAGGCTACAGCTTTCGCTCTCACCTGATTTCTATAGCGGCTCGAAAGATTTACCGCTCAAGGTCGTTCCCAAGAGTGATGTGTCTCTTGGCAGACCTCTCTTAAAAAGATAAAATTTTGAGTGTTACTAACACGTTTCTCTTGCACCTAGGACCACGAAAGCCAAGGGAGAGGATAGTGTGTGTTAGAAGTAGGACCACTCGACCAACTCTTTGCACAAGTGTGCCAAGCATGAAAAACACTTGTTCTTTTTAATCTATCATTGCAATGTGATCTAAGTATTTGGAGATGTTGCTCCAACAATCATGGTGTTCTTTTTAATTTTCAAAGGCAATTGTTTGAGTAAACTAGAATTTGAAAATCCTGGTCAACTTAATGAAAAATACGTTTGCATGAAGTAAAATTGCTTTAAAAATGAGACAAGTTGATTGTGAATTTTATTTGCACCAAAAATGGAAGTGTGGATTGTGAGTTTTATCTTGATGCAAGAAATAAAATTTACCTTGTTGATTTTAAGCACCAAAACGAAGTTTGTTTCCTAACTTGCAAAAAAATAAAGTTGTTTTTGTATAAGTTTGTGGTTCTTTTTACCTTGGAACAATGAAATTCTTTTTAAGAGCCCCAAACAAATATGTGATTCTTTTTTAAAAGCCCAAATTTGAAATGTGAAGTTAATTTTAAACCAAAATAAAAAGTGAATTCATTTTTAAAAGCAACTTCAAAAACAAGTTGATAAAAAATATAAATCTACTTTTTAATCTAATTTAAATCTGCACAAAAGAGAAAAATAGTTAGTAAAATCCGTTTAATCTAATTTAAATCTGCACAAAAGAGAAAAATAGTTAGTAAAATCCGCCTATTTGGTGGGCTTCTACAAGCCTAATTTTTTTCTTTTTTTTTTTTGGTTACAAGGTGATTTGTACAACGTTTTGTTACAATAGCGCTAGTCTGCATTTGAATAGAGGCACTATTTAACACAAACGCACTAAAAGAAAGGGAAAGACAAGAGAAGGCAAAAGCACTGAAACGGGGTGAATAGCGCCAAAATAATGTCAAACACGCCAAAACAGTGTCAAAAACATAACCTGTGTGACATTTTCAACATTCAAACATGATATTGGTTAAAAAAAAAAAGTTGATCTTTTTGGTGTTTGGATTCACGTCGGGTTCACCAAATGATGCCCTCCTAAATGGCACAAGATTAGTCTATGATCAAATAACACAAAAACACACAAAACATTAGTGTTAGTCAATCGAAAACTAATCTAAAAAGGCATACCAAAAGAGAGACTACAAGCATGCAAGCATATTTAACTATCAAAGCAAACATGATGAGGCATCTCCAAATACCTCCTAACATACTCTTAGTTCCTTCTCCCTTGTTCCTCTCCTCTCCAAGTTCCAAAATAGTGTAGCTCTCAGCAGCTTTTTGCACTATGGATGCTTATGGAGGATTGAGATTTAATATTAAGCTTCAAATATGAAATGAAAAGCTAAATACTATGCTATTGATGCTAAAATGATATATTTTAACCAAAAATGATAAGATGTTAGTTATGCTATGCTAAATGCTCTCTAAAAATGTCTATAGCCTAAATGCATACAAGTTTTCAGGATCTGGATTATGAAGGAATGGGCTCTATTTATAGGAAAAATGGAGCAATGGATGGCCAGGATTGAAAGGTTTAATCAAGGGTCAAGCTTGAAAGTTGGGGATCCATGTGCACAATTTGCACCAATGAAATGGTGACAAGTGTTAACATAAGATTGGGTTGAGAGAAGAGGTTGGAGGCATTAAATGCCTGAGGAGACCTCATGGTTATCTAGAAGGTAAGGGTCAAGCCTAAATTAGGATTACCCACTGGATTAGGAGTTAATGCAAGGATAAACCTTTGTGCAAATGATTAAGAGATAATCATGGTCAAAGCATTAAAGGCTTGATGAGACCCTTGGGTTGGGTAGAGGTTGAGTCAAAACAAATGTTTTAACCATGTATGAGGGTTTGGGTTAACCATTAATGGTTTTTGAAGACTTTGTGGATTAAGTGGTTGAAGGTTGGAAGCTTTCAAAGGTTATCCAAGACTTTGAGACATTTAGTGGTTGAAGGTTGAAAGCCTTTAATGGTTATCAAAGACTTTTAGGCTTTGAGAAGTGACTCCATTTTGCTTAGGAATGTGACAATAATTAGGGGATGGATTAGGTTAATTAGGAAGGGGTTAGAAAAATCTAGAAGGGGATTAGATTTTGCAAGTGGATTTGGTGGGTGAGGGAAAATAGGATTTTATTAAAATAAAAATTCATTTATTTCAATAAATGTGTGCAAGTTGTATTTGGATAAATATTCAAATAAATATTAATTTATTTAAATGAAAAAAAGGAAGATAAAGCATTAAAATGCTTGAAGACTTTGAGGGGAACCATTAAAGGCTTGAAGACTTTAAGGAAAACCATTAAAGTCTTAAGAAGACTATAGAAGGAAGCCATCAAGTTTGAAGACTTTAAAGCCATCAAGTTTGAATACTTTAAGGGAAACCATTAAAGGCTTCAAGTGGGTGAGGATAAATAGGATTTTAAATAAATAATTTATTTAAAATAGTTGTGCAACTTGCTTTTGTAGGAAAATACAAGTGGGTGGAGGATAAAGGTGATTTAAATAAATGATTTATTTATTTAAATGTGAGAGGTGGGATTTTGGGGGATTTAAATAAATATTAATTTATTTAAATGTGAGAGGTGGGATTTTGGGGGATTTAAATAAATATTAATTTATTTAAATGTGAGAGAAGATTTAATTAAACAAATATGATTTATTTATTTAATTAATGGTATGAATTTGGTTAAGTGAATTAAATCAAATAAATTGAATAATTTATTTAATTAATAGGAGAAGAGGGTTAAGATGAATTAATTAAATATTAATTTAATTAATTATTAATTGATGGTTAAATAATCAAATAAATACTAAGTATTCATTTAATTAAGTGGACAGATTTATGTGACTACATTTGCCCCTCTTTGAGACGGTGCAGTTTATCGCATCGTTTCAAAGAAAGAAAAATAGGTGTGAAGAAATGCCCCATAAAATGTAAATTTAATGGGTGGTATGCCCCCTCGAGATATGGGCGGAATTTTATTTTGAAAATTCGGGCGATCTCTCGAAAAAGAATGCAAAGTGGAGGGGAGGTAGAATAGAAGAAATTAGAACTAATGATGAAAGAATGGGAGAAAATGGAGTGAATATGAAGAAACAACAAGCCAGTGAGTACCCTGAGGTCATGCAAGAGATACATAGCAGATGTAGTGTGGGGTTTGGATTGATGCTATACAATTGATCAAAATTGTTTGGACAATCTGGTGCAATCGGTTTAATTGCCCTGATCAAGTCAAAACGTGACAGTTGATGTCAGTTGGTTGCTTGGACATGATAAAGTTTGAGTAAGTGAATCAAAGTGACCTAATGTGACATAGACAATTGATGTAATTGCCCGATGAAGTCAAGGTATATGAAGCAAAATACTCATTGAGATGTAGACAATTGATGTAATTGTCCGTTGGATTGTGTTTGATTGGTTGATCAATTGATAGTATGTGCGTGTGATGGATGGTTGTGGGGAATCATGGCAACCCCATTGAGACTAGGTCATTATGATAAATGCCTAATGTAGTCTAAGATTACCAGGATCGATTACCTGTTGAGACCCAAAGATACTTGATCAGAGTATCTGTTGATAGTCTAGGTGTGCGTGAGTTGATGTATCTGTGTAGACAGAGTAACTGGCTTAATTGTGTGGATGAATGAGGATGGGAAACACAATCCCTCCTATTAGAGATGGATGGTGATGAACGTGGCTTGATTGGGTTGATGGGAAACAATGAAGGATATGTGATGTTGATTATTGAGATGGGAAAGGTTTGGGGGGTTCGATGTTAGAAGAAATGGAGGACCTATGACTCATTCCTATGGAAGAAGAGGAAAATAGAGTATGCATTATTATGACTATGTATGCATGATATGCAGCTATTATGAATGTATGGATGGTTGGAATGCAACGAAATGCAGTATATACAGATGAGATGGAATGACGATCCATAGTGCTCTATTTTCATCATTGAGCTTTTAAAATGTTGGAAGAGAATACAAGCATCTTGACATAATGATTCAAGATGACCAGAGTATTTCTTACATGGATTTGATATAGCAATTTAATACAAGCAACTTGATATAATGGATCAAGTTGACCTGAGTATTGCTTGCAGAACAGGCAAGGATTATCTCCTTTCATGCATGACTTGGAACGTCCTCCTTGATCTTAGGCTGATCATATCCTGAGACAAGTTCATACCATACTAAGAGATAAAAAACCTTTATCCAGTTTGGATGAGGTAGGAGGAACCAAAGGAAGAGCATTGCACCTACAAACAAACAATATATACATAAAGAATAAAGAATATGGATCCTTGGTAATGGTTCATGCTCATATGGTCGAGGTATACGCTGTAGTCAGCAAGCCGTAGTGATCTATGATTGCATTTGGCATAAGATCACGTAGCCTAGTGAACTTCCCACGTAGACACCATTAGTACATGCCCCAGAACTTCATCGGAATAATGTGTCAAAGATACATAAAAAATATCGTAGGAACCTGATATAAATAAACGAACGATTGTACTCACAAATCAACCAAGTATTTGATAGCTTAACATAATTTTCTTGTCAAAGAAAACGTCACTTTTGTCTTTGTTTTGGTAAGGAAGGATGCATCCTTGTTTTTAAAGACAGTTTCTGATTTGTTGGATGTGGATTGTGTGGTCGATTGATAAATGGTCATTGTGTGAGTACTGTGTTAATGTTGGTTTTGCATCTGCTTGAATGAATATGTACAAGGTGTTGCCATGTTTTTGTGTGATTTTCGATGGGTTTTTCGATGTTTTTGGATTTTGTGTAATAGTTTTTGAATGTTTTTGGATTTTGTGAGTCATTTTTGAATGTTTTTGGATTTTGCGAGACATTTTTGAATGTTTTTGTATTTTGCGAGACATTTTTGAATGTTTTTGCCAATGAATCACCAGTAATGTAGAATCCACTTCCATCATCTAGATTGTAAGGGCATTGCCCCCAAGTTGGACATGATTTATGAAAAAGCGGGATGCCAGACGCATGAAGTACTTTCTTGGATTACAGATCAAATAACAAGCCATGGTTAGATGGATGGATGTGTGTATGTATGAATATGATCGCAACGAGCCTGAAAGATACTGGAGCCATTGCCTTTACGAGTGGCGCCTGTTTGCCAGGTTTTCGCCATCGTACTTACCCAAGGTGCCACTGGAGTGGTTGTTCACCGTTTGGATGCATGATTTTTCTTTACTTTTTTGAATGTTTTTGTATTTTCTTTAGGACATTTTTCTGAATGTTTTTGGTATTTTCTTTAGGACATTTTTCTGAATGTTTTTGGTATTTTCTGATATGCAGGGGAGCCTGATGCCTTGTACACCTTAGGTATAAAACCGTTTGAGGTGCGTGCTATTGATTGGATCTGCGAGCGGTTCTTCGTCTGATGTAGCCAACTGATATGCCCCGGACCCGAATACAGCAGTGACAACATATGGGCCGAGCCAATTTTATTCAAACTTGCCTTGATGTTCTCTGTTTGGTTGGTTGCGAGGATTCTCTCGAAGAACAAGATCACCTACCTCAAATGTACGAGATCTAACTCGGTGATTGTAGCTTCTACTCATGCGCTGTTGATAGGCTTTGAGGTGATTGTATGCAGCTTGTCGCTTCTCATCAAGTAACTCTAAGTCCTGAAGACGTGAGACTCTGTATGCTTCATCATCGATGAGATTATGCAAGGAAACTCGTAATGATGGTATCTCAACCTCAATAGGTAAGATAGCTTCTGCACCATAGACCAATGAATAAGGAGTTGCACTTGTAGGGGTTCGAATGCTAGTTCGATATGCCCATAATGCTGGATTCAATTGAACATGCCAATCACGACCGACATCATTGACTGTCTTCTTGAGGATTCTTAATATGTTCTTATTTGATGCTTTGGCCTGACCATTTCCTTGTGGGTAATAGGGGGTGGAAAAGCAATGTTGGATATGAAATTTCTCACAAAGTTTGCAGAAATCCTGATTTTTGAAAGGAAGACCATTATCTATGATGATGGACATGGGTACACCATACCGGCAGATGATGTAGTTGAGGATGAATGAGGCGATCTGCTTGCCGGTGACTTGGGTAAGTGGAACAGCTTCAATCCACTTTGTGAAATATTCGGTGGCGGTAATAATGAATTTATGGCCATTGGATGAAGATGGATGAATCTTACCCACAAGGTCAAGGCCCCATTGACAAAAAGGCCATGGTGTTGTGATTGGTTGCAGTTCCTGTGCTAGTGCATGTATCAGGTCATCGTGAACTTGACATTTCTTGCATTTTCTGACAAAGTAGTAGGAATCCTTTTCCATAAATGGCCAATAGTATCCAGCTTGCATGATCTTCTTGGCTAGTGATGGACCACTTGAGTGAGTCCCGCAAATTCCTTCATGTACCTCTTCCAAAACCTTTGTTATCTCATCCTGTTCCAGACATCGAAGGAGAGTACCATCAAGACCGCGTCGGTATAGGGTTTCAGCAATAATGGTATATCGAGCAGTTTGGCGAATGAAGGTTTTTCGTTGGTTATTTGATTGGTTGGGAGGAAGGGTATGATCGCGGAGATAGGTGTAGAACTCACCATACCATGGGGATTCGAAACCAACAAGGCGACATATCATTTCGGATTTGGGGATATCATAAGCGGGGATCCAAAGCTGTTCTACCAAGAACTCGTAGCGTGTTGAATTCTGTGGAAGATCTAGTAGAGATGCGATGGTAGCCATGGCGTCAGCAGCTCGATTCTGATCTCTTGGTATCTGCTCAAAAGTGATAGTAGTAAATGATGTCTTTAGAGTGTCCACCATTTGCTTATATGGCATGAGTTTATCATCTTTGGTCTGATATTCATCTGTTGCTTGTCGAATGACTAGTTGGGAATCGCCATATACTTGTAGTTCTTGTAATTTCCATTGTACGGCTAACCTGAGTCCTGTGATCAAGGCCTCATACTCTGCTATGTTGTTTGTGCATGGAAATGTGAGCCTGTAAGACTTCGGGATGCTATCACCTTGAGGTGTGATAAACAGAATGCCTGCCCCTGAGCCGTGCCTAGTGTATGAACCATCAAAATATAGTTTCCATGGTTGTACTTCTGTGATCATGAATATCTCTTCATCTGAAAAATTGGAAATGAGGGGATGATCGCCTATGAGTGGTGCATCGGCCAACTAATCTGCAATGAACTGCCCTTTCATAGCTTTACGGTCCACATACTCGATGTCAAATTCACTTAGAATCATTACCCATTTGGCCAAGCGGCCTGTCAATGCTGCTTTGTTGAGTAAATACTTGAGTGGATCAATCTTTGCTATGAGTTGTACCTTGTGTGTCAACAGATAGTGTCGCAGTTTAGTGGCTGCTAAGATTACTGCTAGGTAAGCTCGCTCAATAGGTGTGTAATTGAGTTCATAGCCAACCAGTGTGCGAGAGATGTAGTAAATAGCACACTCTTTGCCTTATGCATTATGTTGTACCAGTAGTACACCCAATGCTATACTTGTTGCCGAGATATAGAGTAACAATGGTCTACTTGGATCTGGTGGCATCAGCAATGGTGGATTCATGAGATAGTCTTTAAGTGTCTGAAATGCTTGCTGGCATCGAGCATCCCAATGAAAGCAGATGTTCTTGTGTAGCAGATGTGTAAATGGGTGACACTTATCAGCCAATTGTGCAATGAATCTTCGGATGGATTGAAGCCATCCTTGTAGTGTTCTTAGCTGACTGATATTCCTTGGAGGTGGCATGTCCATGATTGCTTTAACCTTTGCTGGATCGACCTCAATGCCTTTGCTTGAGACAATGTATCCTAGAAGCTTCCCAGAGGTCACTCCGAAGACACATTTCTTTGGGTTGAGTCGAACCTAGTATTGTTCCAGTCTATCAAAGATTTGATCTAAGATGTGGAGATGCCCTTCTCTAGTAAGTGATTTTGCTAGTAAGTCATCCACATAATCTTCCATCATAGTATGCATCATGTCATGGAAGATGGTGGTCATTGCTCTTTGATAGGTCGCTCCTGCATTCTTTAGACCAAAAGGCATTACATTCCAACAGTATGTGCCCCATGGACATGTGAAGGTTGTCTTATGTTGATCTTCGGGTGCGATCTTTATCTGATTGTAGCCAAAAAAGCCATCCATGAGTGAAAGCATTGCATGTCCTGCTGTTAGATCCACTATGATGTTGATATTTGGTAGGGGAAAGTCATCCTTAGGACATGCCTTATTCAGATCTCTGAAGTCAGTACAAATGCGGATGCCCCCTTTTGGTTTGCCGACAGGCACAATGTTGGAGATCCATTCTGCATAATCAATTGGCCTAATGAAACCAACATCTAGGAGTTTCTTGAGTTCTATTTTGACTAGCACTGCAATCTGGGGATGCATCTTACGAAGCTTCTGCTTGACAGGTTTGGCTCCTTCTGCTACGGTGAGGTGATGCATGACTAAATCAGGATCAAGCCCAGGCATGTCTGCATATGACCATGCAAAGTTGATCTGACGCTTCTGGAAGAACTCTATAAATTTAGGTTGTTCCTCTGGAGTGAGAAGAGATGCCAGATGTATGATATGAGGATTTTCAGGAGTCCCCACATTGTATTCTTTGGTTTCCTCGATGAGAATCGTTGATCATTCCTGTTGTGTACTAGCAAGGAGAATGTCAAACCCTTCATCCTCAGGCACCTCAGAGAGGTTTTCACCGTTGGATACGCTCTTTCTTTTTACTTTTGTCGGATCAAATAGTGCCACAGTGTGGTTGTCACTGGAAGATCCATGTTTTATTGTTATATTTTTGCAGCTGAAAGGTTTGGCATCCGCCCCGAAGTATGCTGCGCTATTAAGTTCAATGGCGAATCCAGCTTTGTGATCCCCGCTTGGTAGATTATCCCGTAATTCCAAAAAGTCAATGATGGCCTCATCATTTTGGAAGAGGTCAAGACATGGGGGATTTGGTTGGTTCCATTCGATGAGTTCAGGGTGGATAATGGGCATTACTTCATTGATTAGGTTAAGTGCGGGAGATGTATCAGTGAGGGTTAAGACGTTATGGTGAAGGTCGTTAATGGTACCCTCCTTGTCAGAATCAGGCGTAGGATGAGACATAGGGTCTGTGGAAGATGTTTCCAGCTCAGGAACCCAAGTGGTCTTTATCTATGCTTCTTTGTAAATAGGGATGTCTTTGCGTGGCGGAGGTGGTGATGTGTATTCCTCATCTGAAGTGTTAAGTTGTACATAATCAAATTCCCATTCATGTGAGTCAATCTCTGAATCACTTTCCAGCATCCGATTACTATACCATACTGGGATGTCGCTGGAGTTGAATACTGCAGGCGTGATTGGTTTATGTACTTTTGTCGTGATTGGTTCTACAGGAATTTTGATGGGGATTAAAGGATTTGTTACTGGAAGTATTGGTAATGGTGACTCAGTGGCTTCTGCTGGAACTACTGGTGCCATAGATGTTGTTGTGGGTTCGGATACAGTTGTTGCTGCGAATGGTTTTATTGATGTGATGGCTGTCGCGGATGGGATTACTGATTCGATTGGTGGGATGTTTGGCATTGGTGATGGTTGCGGTGGAGTTGTGAGCCTCGATGGGGTAGTGGGGATAGTGCTTGATGGTGCTTTGATTATGAAAGGTGTCCTCTTTGCAGTAGGTGGGCAAAATGGTTTGCTGGGTTTTCCTTTGAATCTGAGTTTAGGAAAGATCTCTTTTTCAAAGCCTAGGCCTGTATTACCTTTGGGCTTGAATTTTGGTAGCAGAGGTTCATGTCGTCCTTGTTTGCAGTATCCCAAAGCACTCTGACCATCATATCCCATTCTTTGCATAATGAGGAGGCCTTTGCCATACTGTTCCGTAGGAAGTGTAACTTGCGGTTTATCAGTGGTGATGGGATCTTTATAGATCCATTCCGCTAGGTCCTCATCTTGTGTCTCTTCCTCTTGACTCTTTCCAAGGATGAAAGGCATCAAGGCACATGCTGGCGTGATTAGTGGTTGTTGGAGTAACTGTTGTGGCTTACCACGTGTTCTAGGAGAAGTGGGCATTTGTCCCACACAAAAGAGTTGACTCAAGTTGTATTCCCCAGGACCTTCCTCTGCGATCTTCATCTTAAGCTTTTCTTGCTTCAGTATAGTGGTGTTTGAACTGGCAAGAGAGGCGGGATTTATATATGATGTGGAGGAAATGGCTTCTCTATTATTAGGAACGGTAATCTCTGGTTGATGGCTGATATTATGGCAAAATGCAAAGGGATTTGCATCACCCAGGATTGTGATCTCTACACCGTTATGTGGGAACTTGATACATTGATGGTAGGTAGATGGAACAGCTTGCATGGCATGTATCCAAGGTCTCCCTAATAATAGATTATATGGCAGAGGAAGGTCCAGAACCTGACAAATTATGTGCTTTACCACAGGACCAACTCGGATTGGTAGTACCACAGCTCCTTTGGATGAACGCTCTGCATCATCATAGGCCTTGATGGTGATCTTCTTGTGAGGATCCACGGATTCTATTGCATATCCCAATGCTATGACCAACTGTAGTGTGCAAATGTTTAGGCCTGCTCCATTATCGATCAAGACTCGCTTGATCTTGTGTTGGTTGATAAAGCCTTCAATGTGTAGCGAAGCATTATGAGGTTGTTGGAAAGAAGAGTTGTCACTTTCGGAAAAAGTGAGACAAGGTGATGACTTTAGATTTCCAACCATGGCTTGAAACTGGTCCGTGTTCAGGTTTGCAGGGACTGAAGCCTCTTGGAGTGTTTGATCCAAGATTGTTTTATGAGAGGGTGACAGACGCAAAAGCTCCAAAATGGATATAAGTGCAGGGGTTTTGTCTAATTGTTCCACAAGATTGTACTACTTTGGGATGGAGGTGGTGCCCTATGGAGCTGCCTTGATGGTGACCTTGCCATGACGTGTAACAACATTGCAATTTGAGGTGGGATTTTTGAAGGTTATGGTTGCAATTTGTTCACTGGCATCATACAGGTGATTTACAGTGTAGTTATACGAAGCCTGCATATAATCAGTGGTATCAGTGCCTCGTCTGGAAGTGGAAGGATCCCTTTGATCTTGTGATGGAAGTGGATTTTTGAACATCAGATGATCATTACTGGTTGTTTTTGGGTCATGTCCTTCAATTTCAATTTCTCCTCGATCAATAAGATCCTGATTGAAATCTTTCAATCGGTGACAATTACTTGTCTTGTGTCCTCTTCCTTGATGGAATTCACAGTGTTCAGTATCTCTCCACCATGCCGGTTTGACCTGAGGCTCATAGTTTGATAGCTTAGGTAGAGTGATCAAATTCTGAGAAATGAGTTGTCGCAACACTGTTTCAATGGGTTCCCCTAAGGGAGTATATGCGCGTTTTTGTTTTTGTGGACGAGGTCTTGGTTCATCATGAGATGTGATGCGACCTTGATTGGAAGGAACATTTGTGTTATTCTGAAGTGGAGGATTTTGTCCTGCAAATCGAACCACAGCTTGTGCATTTTGGATAGTCCGAGCATCCACAACCCCATCGTTGATGATATTCTTATTCTTGTTCCAGAAGTTTGGTTTATTACTATTGAAGCACGGGCGAGGACCATCTTTTGGTTCATTAAAGATTTTGATGAGTCCTTTCTTGATGAGTTCCCTTTCACATTTTAAACCCTTGGTGATCATATCATTAAAAGAGTCTGTGTCTTTGACATCCAAGTGAAATTCCATTTCTTCGTTTAAGTTGGAAATGAAAATTTCCACTAGTTCTCATTCAGGTAACTGAAGAGAACGTCTGCTAGACATTTGGCGCCATCATTGTAGGAATACTGAGAATAGTTCACCTGGTTTTTGTTTGGTATTGCATAGATCAGCCATGGTGATGTCGCGTTCAATGTTATAAGAGTAATGAGATAGGAACTTCTGGATGAGTTCCTCAAATGTTCTAATGCCACCTGGTAGTCGGGAAAACCATGATGTGGTTGTTCCTCCCAAGCTTTGGGGAAAAAGGCGCATTAGGTAGGTGTCTTCATATGCCACTTCAAGACAAGCGGAATGAAATTCTCGGACATGATCACGAGGATCTCCCTTTCCCCTATATTTTTCAAATTTGGGTGTTTCGAATCCGCGTGGAAAGGGTGGCATATAAAGATTTCTATCAAAAGGATAAGGACAGATGTCATTGAGTGAAAATTGGTTAATCTTGACACCACTATGAAGCTGTTGGGCGAGATTCTTGACTTGTTGCCGCAACATCTCCATTTCATTTGGAGGAGGAGGTGGTGGGTTACCTCAAGGAATGTTATATCTGATGGGATCTCTACCTCTTTCCTCTTCATGGTGACTTTGTCTTTCTGATGCTTGTCTTAATTGGGCAAGATCAAAGTTAGAGGGGAGTTTTGCTCCTTCTTGAGCAAGTCTTAAGAAGTGAGCATCCGCATTGCTCCTGAGTATTTCGTCAAAAAGTCTGTTAAAGAGAGGGTTATGCTGAGCCATTTCTATTGTTGCAGGAGTGGGAGTACTTGGGTTTTCGTCATCTGCATTTCCTCCAAGTGCTTCTTGAAATTCATTGAGATTTTCCTCTTCTTCTTCTTCTCTTTCTATTTCTCATTGCCTTGACCGTGATCGAGTTTGAGCCATTTTTTTTGCAAGTTTGTGTTTGAAGTTGATTGAAGATGATGATGAGTTTTTGATGAAATGAAAGGTTGATGGTTGGTGAATTGTGTTGCACGTGGATCTCTAGCACTTTTAAGGTGGATGTAACCAAAATTCCTTCTTTGAATTGCTTGTTTGTTTGATAAGTTTTGATGTGATAAGGTGTAGAGAAATCTGAGATGTGTTACAGATTTAACTACCTAGTAATGAGAGGATTCACTCATGAACTAGTTTTAACCTGCGTAGATGTGTCTCTTAGGATGAGCTTATCCTAGATGTAGAAACAATGTAAAAAGTGATGTGATGTGTTTATTTCAAGCAATATCTAAAAGAGAACTTGGGACAAGAACCTCTTAATGTTTTGAGAGTTGGGACGGATTGATGATGAAGTGATGATGTATGAGTGAAATGATGGATGAAAATGTTTTCAACTTCAATAAAAACTTTGTGTTAAAAATGGGACAAACTCTACCTCTTCCCTTTCAGGTGTTGGAGGTATTTCTCGAGCTGTGCTATAGGTGATGCAGACGTTTGGGAAGAAATTGGGATTAATCTTTCCTCCCTGAGTTTTGTGATAACTCAAAGCTCTATATTGCATAAAAGCTCTGCGGTTCAATGATTCGGAATCAAATTCGTTTGTTTTTCCTTGAAGATAGAGACACATGTGACGCAAGAAAACTCTATGGGAGACAAAGATTTGTCCATTGATATAGAAGAATTTCTTTCGTTTGATCAAAGCCTTTGAGCTTAATTGTCTTCTTTTCAAGTTGATATTTTGATGAGGCTTCTTCTTTCGCAAGATGTGAAGAATGGTCATAAAAGTTGTGACTCTGTGTTATTTGCACTTTGTTTTTGGTATTTTTGGTTGTGTTGACAGATGTTGGATGAATACTTTGTTTTTGGGATTGATTTTCTGATTTTTCTTTGACAAGAAAACAAAGCAAGCACCCAAACACAAAATTGTAGCCTCAAAGGCACAAATGAGTATGGGTCTAGATCAACCTAGTCCTTGGACTTGTTTTTGACCCTTCCTTTAGATTTATTTTAAGGTGTATTTCCAAAGCCTGAAGTCGGCTCAATTTGCACTAGGTCTGTAAAACGAACACACTTCAAACACTTTTTATCCCTAAGGTTAAATGGCCAGTTGTGATAAATTTAGCCCACATCTTGATATTTCTTCGACTTTGGTACTACATACCTTATGAATCCCGCCGTGGCAGGTTAGGATGTGATATACTAAGTCTTGCACAAGCATAACAAATAGATGATCCCTATGATGGGGGAGTCACCACTTTTATCAAGCCACAAGTGACTTTTCAAAAAGCTATGTTTCTACTCAAGGAAATATGTATGGTGAGTATCTTGGGAGCAAAACCATCTATGCTCTTGCACTAAATTATATCTCAAATATCCTCAATCAATAGAACGGGTGGGATACTATTTAAAGGTGTTTAGTCATGTTCGATGTTTTTGGACATAAGTTCATTCTGCAGTGACTCACTTAAGAGCCTTGTAACTGGCGGTGGGGCCCATTTGTCCTTTCGGCCAGTTACACTGTAGAAACAACTATACCCAAGGCTACAGCTTTCGCTCTCACCTGATTTCTATAGCGGCTCGAAAGATTTACCGCTCAAGGTCGTTCCCAAGAGTGATGTGTCTCTTGGCAGACCTCTCTTAAAAAGATAAAATTTTGAGTGTTACTAACACGTTTCTCTTGCACCTAGGACCACGAAAGCCAAGGGAGAGGATAGTGTGTGTTAGAAGTAGGACCACTCGACCAACTCTTTGCACAAGTGTGCCAAGCATGAAAAACACTTGTTCTTTTTAATCTATCATTGCAATGTGATCTAAGTATTTGGAGATGTTGCTCCAACAATCATGGTGTTCTTTTTAATTTTCAAAGGCAATTGTTTGAGTAAACTAGAATTTGAAAATCCTGGTCAACTTAATGAAAAATATGTTTGCATGAAGTAAAATTGCTTTAAAAATGAGACAAGTTGATTGTGAATTTTATTTGCACCAAAAATGGAAGTGTGGATTGTGAGTTTTATCTTGATGCAAGAAATAAAATTTGCCTTGTTGATTTTAAGCACCAAAACGAAGTTTGTTTCCTAACTTGCAAAAAAATAAAGTTGTTTTTGTATAAGTTTGTGGTTCTTTTTACCTTGGAACAATGAAATTCTTTTTAAGAGCCCCAAACAAATATGTGATTCTTTTTTAAAAGCCCAAATTTGAAATGTGAAGTTAATTTTAAACCAAAATAAAAAGTGAATTCATTTTTAAAACCAACTTCAAAAACAAGTTAGTAAAAAATATAAATCTACTTTTTAATCTAATTTAAATCTGCACAAAAGAGAAAAATAGTTAGTAAAATCCGCCTATTTGGTGGGCTTCTACAAGCCTAACTTTTTTCTTTTTTTGGGGGGTTTTTTTTTTTTTTTTTTTGGTTACAAGGTGATTTGTACAACGTTTTGTTACAATAGCGCTAGTCTGCATTTGAATAGAGGCACTATTTAACACAAACGCACTAAAAGAAAGGGAAAGACAAGAGAAGGCAAAAGCATTGAAACGGGGTGAATAGCGCCAAAATAATGTCAAACACGCCAAAACAGTGTCAAAAACGTAACCTGTGTGACATTTTCAACATTCAAACATGATATTGGTTAAAAAAAAAAAAGTTGATCTTTTTGGTGTTTGGATTCACGTCGGGTTCACCAAATGATGCCCTCCTAAATGGCACAAGATTAGTCTATGATCAAATAACACAAAAACACACAAAACATTAGTGTTAGTCAATCGAAAACTAATCTAAAAAGGCATACCAAAAGAGAGACTACAAGCATGCAAGCATATTTAACTATCAAAGCAAACATGATGAGGCATCTCCAAATACCTCCTAACATACTCTTAGTTCCTTCTCCCTTGTTCCTCTCCTCTCCAAGTTCCAAAATAGTGTAGCTCTCAGCAGCTTTTTGCACTATGGATGCTTATGGAGGATTGAGATTTAATATTAAGCTTCAAATATGAAATGAAAAGCTAAATACTATGCTATTGATGCTAAAATGATATATTTTAACCAAAAATGATAAGATGTTAGTTATGCTATGCTAAATGCTCTCTAAAAATGTCTATAGCCTAAATGCATACAAGTTTTCAGGATCTGGATTATGAAGGAATGGGCTCTATTTATAGGAAAAATGGAGCAATGGATGGCCAGGATTGAAAGGTTTAATCAAGGGTCAAGCTTGAAAGTTGGGGATCCATGTGCACAATTTGCACCAATGAAATGGTGACAAGTGTCAACATAAGATTGGGTTGAGAGAAGAGGTTGGAGGCATTAAATGCCTGAGGAGACCTCATGGTTATCTAGAAGGTAAGGGTCAAGCCTAAATTAGGATTACCCACTGGATTAGGAGTTAATGCAAGGATAAACCTTTGTGCAAATGATTAAGAGATAATCATGGTCAAAGCATTAAAGGCTTGATGAGACCCTTGGGTTGGGTAGAGGTTGAGTCAAAACAAATGTTTTAACCATGTATGAGGGTTTGGGTTAACCATTAATGGTTTTTGAAGACTTTGTGGATTAAGTGGTTGAAGGTTGGAAGCTTTCAAAGGTTATCCAAGACTTTGAGACATTTAGTGGTTGAAGGTTGAAAGCCTTTAATGGTTATCAAAGACTTTTAGGCTTTGAGAAGTGACTCCATTTTGCTTAGGAATGTGACAATAATTAGGGGATGGATTAGGTTAATTAGGAAGGGGTTAGAAAAATCTAGAAGGGGATTAGATTTTGCAAGTGGATTTGGTGGGTGAGGGAAAATAGGATTTTATTAAAATAAAAATTCATTTATTTCAATAAATGTGTGCAAGTTGTATTTGGATAAATATTCAAATAAATATTAATTTATTTAAATGAAAAAAAGGAAGATAAAGCATTAAAATGCTTGAAGACTTTGAGGGGAACCATTAAAGGCTTGAAGACTTTAAGGAAAACCATTAAAGTCTTAAGAAGACTATAGAAGGAAGCCATCAAGTTTGAAGACTTTAAAGCCATCAAGTTTGAATAATTTAAGGGAAACCATTAAAGGCTTCAAGTGGGTGAGGATAAATAGGATTTTAAATAAATAATTTATTTAAAATAGTTGTGCAACTTGCTTTTGTAGGAAAATACAAGTGGGTGGAGGATAAAGGTGATTTAAATAAATGATTTATTTATTTAAATGTGAGAGGTGGGATTTTGGGGGATTTAAATAAATATTAATTTATTTAAATGTGAGAGGTGGGATTTTGGGGGATTTAAATAAATATTAATTTATTTAAATGTGAGAGAAGATTTAATTAAACAAATATGATTTATTTATTTAATTAATGGTATGAATTTGGTTAAGTGAATTAAATCAAATAAATTGAATAATTTATTTAATTAATAGGAGAAGAGGGTTAAGATGAATTAATTAAATATTAATTTAATTAATTATTAATTGATGGTTAAATAATCAAATAAATACTAAGTATTCATTTAATTAAGTGGACAGATTTATGTGACTACAATTATATTTCTAAAATAATGAAATTTGCAAACTTAATAAGGGAAAGTAATTTTTTCTTTTTTTAAAATCTAGAGAACAATAAATGCAATTTAATTAAAATTATATTTCTAATATAATGCAATTTGCCACTACATTTAATCACTTCACTTAATTAATTAAATTTATAATCACTTAAAGCATTATAATTCATAAAGTAAATATGCTAACTATAAAGTGACGCCATAAACTCAAATAATTAATCTAATCAACTAGGGCACATAAACCGAGAAGACCCAAACAAAGACTCTAAAATAGTCAAACAAACCGACTCGATGGCCGAACAAGACCAAAAGGGATGATTGACTGACGACACTCACAAGAGTGTAACTGAGGTACAATTAGGGTCAACCACTATCTCCTCCGCTCCCATCGGACAAATAAGGCACACTCAGACCTGTGAAGCCAGGTGGAGATGATACCCCGTACTCACCCGATACTTGTAGCTGCAATGTCCTGCATCATTGAACCACATATGCATATATACAATTATAGAATACACGACACACACACCGATGAAAGAGAATCATGGCGTTCCCTGTCTCACCGGAGTGAGTGAAGGAAAATCATCCCCTCGCATCCAATACAATCGCAGACACGCAACATATAATTACACATTGCATAGATAGTAAAGTGTCTATACATAGCAATAATCCATAAAATACCACAAATCACAAGTACTGAAATACTATAAATAAATTGGGCATCCCATATCCAGATAAAGCATGAAATAATGTCATATAAGTCTGAATACCACATAATGGTAATGCATCCACTGAAAGTAAACCATAGTAAAATATGAGTCTAATAAGTTTAATCGATGAGGGGTACTACAGAGGGGAATTTTGATGTGTACCTAGAATTGAAATTTGATGTTGAATATGTAGGACTAGGGTGACATGCCCTGGTCCATGTTAGAGGAGAGGGTTGAAACTGTAGAACTACCAAAAAATGCAAAAAAACACAAAGGACAAGGGTGCTACGCCCTAGTACTGGGGAGGACTAGGGCGCTACACCTTAGTCCCTAAAGAATGAGTCCAAATTTGGAGGTTGGGTCTGTATCTATGTGCTTTGTTGGTTTTGAAGATCACACGTTCACCAGATTTCTATACTTATACCTGCAATTTGAAAAATGGTGTCTAGGTGGATATACAGGGTTTTGCCTTAGTCAAACCCCTTGTTTTGGTGGTTTCCACCTCCACAAATAGCCGATAATATATTAAATATGTGTGTGCAATAATCTTGTGTATGTGCAAGATCCTAAATGAGAGTAATAAAGAATCTAGAGTACTACCCTACGCTTTCAAGAGAAAACCATAAATGATTGTAAATGTAAATGTAAATGCTTCAAATCACAAATGAACTAAAGATCTAAAGAATGAATGTAAATCTGAAAATGAAGCTCATGTAAAGACATGAAAATAACATGAAACCATACCAAACCCTAAGGGTCAGGCACAAGCCAATTAGTAGTCGATGATCTCCTATTATTTTTCAATGTCTTTAAAGCTCCTAATGGATGGTGAAAATGATTGATGAAGGCTTGATGAATGCTTCATTTTCTATTGTAGACTTCACATAACTTCCACTTTCACTTCACAAGAGCCTCCTTCAATCATTAGATCTTAGATCTTCAAATGAGGAAAGGAAGGGTTTATGTAGGAGACCCTAACTTTGTTTTGAGTCATAGGTCGACTTAGAAATAATATTTTTCACCAATCTCTTGGATTTGAATATTAAAATACCACCAAAACATTCTCCCAAAATTCAAGGAGAAAAATTCGGGACCATGTGGGTACCCACATGGTTTGACCAACTTTTCACCAAATTTTAGGAAAGCAAGATATTGTGATTTTAAAGAAAATTCCAGAAGTATGTGGGAATTTGCGACATTTAGATATGTGAAATTGGGCCTTGAAGGTCAAAATAAGACATAATTAGGGTATTTTATAAAATGATTAATTGAAAGATTAAAATAGAAAGTGGCACACTTAGGGTAAAGGGCCCAATTTTATGATGTGTAGAGTGAAGAAAGAAGACATTAGATTTAATTAAATTAATTAATTAAATGCTTAAACGGAAATTGAGATGCAAGATGCAAACACACTAAGGCGAGTGCTACCTAAGTGTGTAATTGTACCACCCAATTAAGGGTGTATAATTTACAACACTACAGGATCCATACCTCATGAAATGTGCCACAATTGTTTTTAATGAAATTGTTTTTGACATCTAGTTTTGATGATTTGGTAGGCTATCTTAGTGTTTTGGGTCCTTTTGAGTGTGATGGTGACCTTTTGTTTCCTCCAAAGTGACTATACTTTTTAGCTACCCTTGGATTTTGCCTCAATTTTTGTGCCCTCAACCAATTTGACCCAATATTTCAACTACTCAAATTTTGGTGAAACAACAGTCGATCTTAGGGTTTTGAGATGCTATAGACATAATGGAAACCTCTATTTGAGCCTAATGTCCGAAAAAAATTCACCCCAAGTTGAATCCCTCAAGCATGCAGATAGGAACTTGATAGATTGGATCTGATACCATGTAGAATTTGATGATCAACTATAGGAGCCAATATTCACCTGCATACAAAACACCTATCACACCAAAGAGATCAAGCAAATATTATATGCTCTATAACAACTAGATAATTATATATTATTGCACAAAATAATATTGGAGATATAATTACAATGAATGAATGAATCCTTATAAAGGATGAATGAAACCCTAGGTGAAAACCCTAAAGCTAAAATTAGGAGAACTAAAGAAATGCAAAGTAGGAGCTAAATTAATCTTTAACTACATGCTAGAACTAATGCTAGAAAGAAAACTCTGGATAACAAAAAGCACCTAATTTTACCTTAAGTGAAGAAGTAATAAAAGACCTAATTGATAAATAATTAGATAAATGTCATAATTAATCCAACCAGCCAAACAACCACTTATCTTTCGCACACTACCAATATAGTTACCAAACAATTCCAGAATGACCAGGAACAAAAATGCAGAGCACAAGACAATATCATATGTTTTTAAATATTACTTCTATACGATTCTTTCATACTATCTCATTGCAATGAGTTGGTGCAAGAAACCAGATGCAACACACTTCATTCTTGATAAGCCAAAAAACACTTAACATTAGTAGTTAGACTTGTGGTACACATCAACACTTGAAACTTGAACTAAGACATTGCACATACAACACAAGCACAACCTCCCAATCACTAGTGCAAGCACATAAATGCAAAACATTTCCTAGACAAGTTTGACATACAACCAAATCCTCTACATACTGCAATTACCAAAAATGTCAATGACAACTTTTGTGTCCTAAAAAGATAAAGATGCCAATGCTATTAGATTTCACAATCCATGCTAATATTGTTTTTAGTTTTTGGATTTGATTGTGTGAGCAAATTTTAACCAACAATGTTTCAGATCACACTTTGTGATCCATCATCAAGATGCTCCTTGAACTCTCTTCCACCTTGATGATGAATCATGGAGTGACTTGAAATATTGATAATTAAATATTTCTCACACAATCAAATCTAGAAACTACAAACAATAAGAGAAAGATACATTGTGCATAGCATATACAAGCTAATTTCCAAAATGCAAGCCCATAAGTGTAGTATTGTTCTAGACAATCTTTAGTACAACTCCTAACAATCTTATTCTTTCAGTAACACACAAAGACCAAATAATCTTGGTAACATCAATTCCTCACTCAAGAGAATCAAGAGAGATAGAAGAACATTTTACAACATGCTCATCATCATAGCCAATTCATTATCTTCTAATCCTAACCTTAATACTTCTAATCCTCATCTTAATGCTTCTAATCCTCATCTTAGTATGTCATGATTCTCACTTTGTCAATATTTTAGTTGATCTTTACTAACATCAAAACCAATCATCTACATAGCACACCATCAACATCCACATGCAAGCATTAATGACAACAAAACACATTGAAGGTTGACATCAACGACAATGTAGTATGCTAACACCATATCACTAACAATCTCCCCCTTTTTCATTGATGGTAACACACATTTCCACTCTCCCCCCTTTTATATAAAGAGCCAAGGGAAAAAGGGAAAATGATCTCATTTTGAAGCTCCATCATCACACATGCTCCTTGTGTCAGCAACAACCACCTACCAGCTCTTGTTAAGAAGTAGAAACCATTAGTCCAGGAATAAATATAAGACTTGAATTACTCCCCTAGGACATATGCATCATTATTGCATTTAGTTAGAAGGAGGGTGACAACCCTTAACTTCGATCCAAGATATCTAAATGTATCCTTTGAGAGTTCCTTTGTATAGATGTCAGCAACTTGATCCTTTATAGGTACATACTCCAATTTGACTTCTTGATCTACAACCTTCTCTCTCAAAATTGATACTAGATAGAAATATGCTTGGTCCTTGAATGCAGCATTAGATTCTTTGAAATGTGCATGGCACTAGTGTTATCACACAAGATAAGAATGGGATCATCACATATTACCTTGGCATCCTTCAAGGTCTTCTCTATCCACAATACTTGAGTGCAACAATATAAATTGCTTCTACAATTGATAGAGAGACTAAATCCTTCTTACTAAGCCATGAAACCAACCTATTTCCCAAAAACAAATCTCTTCCGCTTGTGCTTCTTTTGTCACAAACACAACCAACCCAATCAACATTAGTGTATGCACTTAGTAAAAAGTCATTATCCTTTTAATACCACAATCCATGGTTCAAAGTACCTTTCAAATAATTGAAGATCTTGTTCACTGCCTTCACATGGTTTTCTCTTGGTTTAACTTGAAACCTTGCAACCAAACACACCGCATGCATAATGTCTATTATTGGTACAATTAAGTACAATATGTGACCTATGATAGACCTATATAGGGTTTGATCTAGTATAGGTGATTCATCATTCTTGCTAAATTTGCAATTAGTTGTCATGTGAGTACTTACTGGTTTGTTGTCTTACATACCAAATTTCTTTAGCATTTCCTTAACACACTTATCTTGAGAGATAAAGATGCCATCTTTAGATTGATCAATTTGAAGTCCGAGAAAGAAGGAAAAATCACCTATCATAGAAATCTCTTATTCCTTCTACATTTCCTTAGCAAATTTCTTACACAATCCATCAACTTATACAACTATCATAATTCTTTCTTCCTCAATATTAATATGAAGAATTTTATATGTGGTGCCTTTATTGAAACCTTGCTAAAGTTGATACTTGTCCAATATAGCATATAAAGCCCTAAGATCTTGATTGAGGCTATGCAATGCTTTCTTAAGTTTGCAAACCATATCCAGATCATCTTCTAATAATTAAAACCCATTAGGTTGATCTATGTAGACTTATTTTAGGTCACCATTCAAGAAGGAAGATTTGACATCCATCTGATATAATTTGAAGTTCTTGTGAGCAACAAAATAAGAAACATTCTATTTTCCTCCTTCCTAGCCATTGGAGAAAAAATCTCCTTAAAATCAACTCCTTCTACTTGTGAATAACCTTTACATAGAAGCCTTGCTTTTTTTCTTACCACTTCTCTGTCTTCATTCAATTTGTTCCAAAACACCCATTTTATTTCTATCACATTTTTATCAACAAGCCTAGGAACCATCAACCATGTTTGAATTTTCTCATCTTGATTCAATTTTTCTTCCATTGCTTGTATCCATCTTTCATCCTTGTTGGCATCAACAAAGTTCTTGGGTTCTATTTTGGACAAATAAAAAGATTCACCTACTCACTTTCTATTACTAGTCTTCTCCTAGTCTACACTCCCTAATTCTTATCTCTAATAATATGATCTTCTAAATTATTCTTCTAGACATACTTGGCCAAAGTCTTAGAAGCCTTCTCTAATTATTTTTCCTTCTCTTTTGTCTCTTCTTCTTCTTCTTCTTCTATGTAGGAAGGTTCATTTGATCTACTGTCCTTTGGTTCTTGTGCATTTTGACCTAATTCTTCATCTACCCTAACATTTACACTTTCAACTATCTTCCTCAAACTTTTGTTGCAGCATTATTAAGCCTTGATTTTGGTTGGATAACCAAGAAATATCCCTTCATCAGATCTTGAATCAAGCTTTGCCAAGAATTATTAATCTCTCTTGATGTAACGTTTGTTACCAAAAAATCTAAAGTAATTGATAGTAGTAGGTCTCCCAATCCATAGTTCATAAAGGGGTCTTAATATTGTTTCCCCTCAATTGTCCTCTATTAAAATACATATAGCAATATGAATCAATTCTTTCCAATAAATATCATGCAAATTGGCTTTCTTCAACATTGTCCTAGCCATTTCTTGGATAGTTCTATTCTTTCTTTTCACTACCCAATTTTATTGAGGAGTTCTGTGAGTAGACAGATGTCTCCTAATTCCATGATATTCACAAAAAAATTCAAACTTATTTGAAGTAAATTCACCTTTTTTAGACTAATCGCCGACATCCCCCTTTGGATTTAGGACATGGACTAACTACCTCCCGTGTATCCATTTATCTTTGGCATTTGTATCAGACATTAACAGGTTGATCTTTTTATGCAGCAACAAATGTGTTCTAACAAATGGTACTAAATTTGGGTCATAGGTTTGAATCCCCTCGGTTTACATTGAGGAAGGGATTATTGGATGATTGCCAACATCCCCCTTTGAATTTGGGATATGGAATAACCTCCTCCTATGGATATGTTTATCTTTTATGATTGTATCAAGCACTAACAGGTTGATCTTTTTCCGTAAGGATGAATGTGTTCCAAAAACCTCCTCTATCAAATCTTAGACATTCGATCTCATCATACATTTCATTCTCAACCATAGACTTGAAAATCTTAAACTTACTAAGAGCTTCTAATTTTTCTTTCAAAAATGTAACTTGTCTTCCTAGAGTAATCATCCATAAGCAACATAAAATAATTTTCACCTTGAAGACTCTAAGTCTTGGTAGGTGATTGTCCTAAAAATGACTATGCAAAAATTTGGTGTTTCTGATGATGATTTTAGCTATTTTGACTCTCTGTTGCTCTTTGTTTTTGCCCTTAGGGTTTAGGGTTTTCAAGTTTATATGTTCCCAGATAAAATTTTGTTATAAACCACAGGCTTGTTATGTTTTTGCATTACCTTTTTCATTTTAAAGCTTGAGGGTCTTTACCATCATCAAAAGGGGACCACTTTCTTTCCCTAGGTGTTATTTCCTACCGACCTTTTAAGAAAATTATGTCTTTTGCATAATAGTCCCCCCCCCCCAATTTATATTTCTGGGGGTTCTCAATTCCCTAAGTCCAATATTGATATTTTGGGTTTTATTTCCTCGATCAAATACCGAACAACTAATGATCCCATGAATTTGCATGAGTTTCAAAAGGACGGAGATATTTTGACTTGAGTAGAAAAGATGCTTGTGAGACAACGATGAATATTAAGCAGACTGTGTAAGCGATGCATAATGATCGAGCAGATCAGACGGCTCTTGCAAAACCATGATGAAAGATGCAGGGAAGATAAGGACTGCGACATCATGAGATGATGCCACGTGTCATGGGCGGGTCAAGTCTGGTAGTAGGGTAGCTGATAGAGCGGAGTTTCTAGGATGATTTGGCGATGCTTCGTCAAGTTTTAAAGGGCCCACTTGTTACATAGGAAGGTCAATATTAGTATTGACCGATGGTGATCATGCGATTTTCCATGCTGGACAAATCAACAATGAAAACAGAAGAGGTTTTCAAAAGGAGTGATTCAGATTGTCTCAGTGTTGTTCATGCAGAAAAGAAAAGGCAGAAGGAAGTAGGTATGACGACATGGAAAATAGAGAAAAATCGAGACAAGTGGATGCCAAATTATTTTCAAAATGTCATTTTAAAGGGTGTTTCGTTAAGTCGAGTTGTATTTGCAGGACAAAATAGACAACACTTGAGGTGGCAATTTCTGCATGTTTTCATTTCCGCCATAGAGAGAAAATAAAGTTTTTTTCAGACAGATGAAAGGCATAAGGATGATTTTTTGAGCTAGAAGCGAGATGATCAAGGACGTATCAACAAAATCATAGGATGCGTATGGTCAGGGATTCTCACAGTTAGACAGAAAATCAAGAAACTATTGCTGAGAAACTTTCAAAAGATATAAACTATGTATCCGAGAAGAGGATTCTAGAGCAAAGAATCTGCAGTCAAGAAATCAAGAAATCAAAAACAAGATTGTTCATGTAAGGTGAACTTGGTCAGGAAAGCAGTGAATTGGCGGTTTAAGTCTGACGATTTCTTGATTTGATGGATATAGTTTCCTAAGTCCATTTGCTGGCAGGATGAGTAGAAAAGCATTGAAAAGATGATTTTTCCATGCATAAACACTGCTAAGAGAAGTATTTTCATTATAAATATGGCCTTGTGGTGTCTTCAATTGGTAGAAGGAACATAGAGTTCATTATTTTCTCTCAAGATTTTAAAATGATGAAGACAATTTTTGAGCCATATCGTGCCAGGAGTTACACTAATCTTTTGATACCCAATGGATTTCCTATGGGAGTGAGTATGCTTATAGTCAATGGACTCTTGAGAATGGGGAGGATAGTCAATGGAGGCTTCAAAGTAGTTTCTTATCAGAACAAGCCATGCAGGACTCATCCTCTATCACTCCTCTGTCATTTATTGGCAGAGGGCTATAAGAGGATCCTTATAGAGGAAAAGGATCAAAACGAGGTTGGGATTGGGGCAGAAACCGATCATCTCAGCATGGGTATGCAAGTTGCAATGCCTTCCCATCACTTTGTTTTCCTTCGAGAGCTCCTCTTTCCATTATCTTTGACCCTGGGTATGAAGTTTGAAGCTCCTCCTCTAGTTTAGGGGTGACTTTACTTCTTGTCAGGATCTAATTTCCCTTTCCAAAGGGAAATGCTCTATAGAGATAAAATGATGCATCTCACGATCCGTTTGGAAGCATCTACAGAGATAGTGGCACAGATCAAAGGTTTTTGTTTCTACCAAAATGTAGCTGGGAATTTTGGGTTCTACTTCATCGTGACCGCCAACAAGGACAGTCTTTTGGGAGATTGTGAGGAATGTTTTGTAACAAATAACAAGCAATCTTATAATCTTGTGACAGGTGTCTCCTCTAGCTCGAAGCTTGTTTCTCCCTTGTTTCTATAAAAGGGAAATCAAGGTCATGAGACAAAGGGTCGAGAAATTTGGTCCAGAAATATTGGATTCAAATCCTTGGTCATGTATAGCAGGTTTAGGTGAAATGAGTAGGTTGTAACAAGAATTTGCAGAGCAAATAAAATGGTTTTGTGTCTTAGTTTGTTGCAGGTTCTTGAAGGAGTTATATGTAATGTAATGTAATTTGTAACATAAAATGGCTTATGAAATGAATGAAAATATTGTCTGAATCCATTTTCTCCAATGTATGACTCTATTATGTTTATGAATGAGTAAGATCAAGGGATTTCTCATTTGTTGCATTGTTGTGATGCATATTTCTTCTATCTTACACACTGACCTAAGGGTCAGTTAAACTACTTAGATAGGATTTGCAGACTAACAAGGCTTATACAGGGATTCTGATAAGTATTGTGGGTTGGGATAAATAGATAAGATACATTATAAGGCAGTGTTGTCTCAGGATCTTTGGCTATTAGATTAAGGTTTATGTTGCATATTTATCTTTGCATTCTACAATTTCAGCTGCTCAATGGATAAGACATTGACCGTTGTTTCTAGCCATTTTTTTATGACATTTCTTTACTCATCACTCATCGACAACTTTCTATAGCTATGA
Source organism: Cryptomeria japonica (assembly GCF_030272615.1). Taxonomy (NCBI): domain Eukaryota; kingdom Viridiplantae; phylum Streptophyta; class Pinopsida; order Cupressales; family Cupressaceae; genus Cryptomeria; species Cryptomeria japonica. The sequence continues at coordinate 225,271,435 of NC_081410.1, read as the reverse complement.
TAATATCATAATATCTTTTCATTTTCTATGCATGATGTTGTTTGTCAAAAATTTGTCTCACACTCCAAAGCAGGTCAAGGATCACTGAGAGCTAGCCACTTTGTAACATTCTCCCTCTTTTTTTGAGCCCCCATTTAGGAGTGAGACCATCTGCTTTGTTTTAATGTTGACTGCAAATGTGGTGTGGAGATTGCAGAAGCATTAAGGGAATACCCTCCCGAGTTTTGCAGAGCCCGAAGTGTAGAAGGATAATTAGGGAATCCTTGTTATATTGTTGGTCCAAGTCCCTGAGTATCCTAAATGGTCTGGAGGTTGGCCCCTCCATGCATGATTTGAGGACTCAACTTGGTTTTTGTCCCTAGGGGCAGTGCAAAAACCCCGCCAAGTGTGTTTTGGGGAACCAACAGTAGGTCCGCATAGGTCAGTATGTATCAGCTCCAAATATTTTGTAGAGTACTCCTTGTTCTTAAAACTAGTTCTTGTCTGCTTTCCCATTAGACATTCCAAACACAAGATGTTAGCAGGATTGATAATTTTTGGTATGTTTGTTACTGCATGTGTAGAGTTGATCTTCACAAGGTTGTCAAATTAGATGTTCCTCATCCTCTTGTGCCATAACCAACAATCGCCAATTTGATTCAATATACATTCTCATTAGCCTCCTTTAGGTGATTAAATATTATATTCATCCCTATATCAGATTCTACCTTCCTAATTTCATATCCTTTGTCATAAAATGTGAGATTATATCGTTTGCTGCACATTTGGCTGACACCGAGTAGATTGTGGTTCAACCCTTTGACATAGAGAATATCCTCTATCTTATTCTTTTCATCGATGGTTATTATACCCTTTCCATAAATTTGTGCAAAACCTTTATCTTTTTTACTAATCCTCCATTCCAATTTTTGAGGTTAATGAGCTTCTTCCTATCACGAGTCATGTGATTGGAACAATGATTGCCAATCACTGAAGCATTTGCTTCTTCTTTTGCATGAAATGAAGTCCACACAACCATTGATTTTTCACTACCCTTGTGAGTCTATAAGGTTCCATACTTCTTAAATTTTTCAACATCATTATTATTTTTACTAACTTTCAAGGCCATGAAGAGAGTTTCAAAATTTGAATCATCGTGCTCCTCATCTTTTGAAGAAGAGTTGCTCTCTTTAGAATAAAGACTTCTTTTGAACCTTTCTCTTTTCTTATTATCTTTTGATTCTCTTAAGGGACATTTAGAAGCAAAAGGACCAATTCTCCCATAGTTGAAACATTTGAAGGGTAACTTCCTTTGTGCCCTTTTTCAGTCTTCTCGCAAAGTTTGCTTCCTCCTCATTGAATCCATCAATATGATCAAATGCTTCATCCTCCACCTTCTTACTGACTTTGAAAGAAACTTCTTTCTTTGGGGCATTTTTATCAAACTCTCTCATTTCAAAAGTAGTGAGAGAACCATATAATTGATCTATTGAATAGTTATCTAAATCTTTAGATTCCTTAATAGAAAATACCTTATGACTATAGGATTTAGGGAGAGATCTCAGTACCTTTTTCATAATCTTATCTTCTTTCACTTTCTCACCAAGATCTCTAATGCGATTAACCACTTCATCCACCCAGAGCATATAACTAGCAATGTCTTCATCCTCTATCATCCTTAGTGTCCCAAATTTTCTCTTGAAGTTTTGCATCTCAACTTCCTTTACTTTATTATCTCCTTCATAAATGCTACAGATCATTTCCTAGACATCCTTAGAAAAACCGTAGTTCATCACTTTCAAAAGTTCAAAATCAACAAGTCCACTTAGAATAGAATTCTTTGCCCTAACATTATTCTCATATAACCCAAATGCAGTTAGAATAGTTGGAGGAGTAGCAGGAGAAGTATAACCATCCTTGATTTAGTGGCAAACACCAAATCCTAGAGAGGTCAGATAAGCTTCCATTCTTACTCTCCAAAAAATGTGATTTGTTCTATCAAACCTAGGTACCTTGTGAGATCTATCTTGAGCCATCCCAGACTTTACTCAAGTAGTTAAGCTTCTTCAAAGGAACTTGACTTTGATACCAAAATTTGAGCATATCAGATGCTGAGAGTGGGGGGGGAGGGTGGCCGGGGTGAATGAATATCCCCTTAAAACTTAAAACTTTTTTGCACCAAATTTTAATTCAAAACCTTAAACTAATCAACACCAATGAAAGATGAAGAAGTCAACACATGTGCACAAGAGAACCCCAAATATATGTGGAAAACCTCATAGGGGAAAAACCATGATGAGAAAAGTTTCTTCGAACTATTGTCTAGACCTATCCTCATAATAATATAAACAAGTTTAAAACTTTGTTTTAGGGCTACAACTCGAGGAAGCTTCAACTCCTTGAAGAATAGTTTTATGTCTACAACCAAAAAAAGTTCACTACTCTTTGAGAACTACAACACTTATAGAAGAGGCTACAACCTTAGAGTATTATGAATGAATGATGAATTCCCATTGTTGCACCTCTGCACCATGGATGCCTTTAGCTCACTGCTTCTAGCAAAATTTTGTATGTATCCAAATGTAGATACCTTCAACTCACTTCTTCCAATATGCATAAAGCATTTCTACACACAATACACAATTGCCACTATTGCCACACTTCAACACATTTTGCAATTGATTTGATCTTTCATTTATATCCTCTGCAAGAACTTAAAACCTTCATCAGATCAGCCAAGTATGATGAAACATGTACTATCCAAGAGGTAAAACCCAACAATAATAGCTAAGAAAGAAGGCAAGTTGCATCCAATCCAAGGGATAGACCGGACCTAGTATAATCTTAGAAGATATCTCCATGCATGAGAAAACATCACAGTAGTGGCACACATATTCTAAGTTGGCTGAGATGAAGCATATAGGTATGAAACATGCATGCCCCAAGGAGGTCGGCCCCAAACACTTCTGTGAGGGAAGGGAAGTAAATGAAAATGGAGGTAAGAGATAGACTTGACCAAAATCACCTTAGCATAACTCTCCATGTTGGCACAAACCACAATGCGTTAGCTCAAGTATCTTAGGCTGGCTAAATAGCCATTTAGCCTTCCAACATAACCAATCCAGTTACCAAATAGTTTTAGTATGATCAAGAAAAACAATGTAGAGAACAAGACAACATCATGTCTTTCAAAATTATTTATTTACCATTCATTTATACTATCTCATTCAATTGAGCTGGCATGAAGAAAGCAGATGAAACACACTTCATTCATGATAAGCAAAAAAAAACTCTAGTAATCATACTTGTTGTACACATCAACACTTGAAACTTGAACTGTGACATTACATATACAACATAAGCACAACCTCCCAACCAAATGTGCAATCATATAAATGCATAGAAATGTCGAGCATTTCTTGGAAGGGTGACATACAACCAAATTGTCTACATATTGCAATTACCAAAAACATTAGCAATAATTTCTATGCCTTGAAAAGACAAAGATACATTGTACATAGCATATACAAGCTAATTTACAAACCACAAGCCCATAGTTACAATTTTAGAGAAGCGCAAAGTATTCTTCGATACATTCTTCAGTACAACTCCCTATAATCTTATTCTTTCACTAACATGCAAAAATTAGATCATCTTTGTATCGTCAATTCCTCACTCGGGAGTAACAAGAGAGATAGAACAACAGTTTACAACATGCTCAACACCATATCCAGTTCATTGTCAACTTCTAATCTCCATCTTAATGCTTCTAATCCTCATCTTAATATGCCTCATGATGCTCCCTCTATTGATCATTTAGCTAAGGTTTACTGACATCAAACCCAACCATTAACATAGCACACCATCAACATTCAAGTGCAAGAACTAATGAAAATACAACACATTGAGGGTTGACATCAATGACAACACACTATGTTGAAACCATATCATTAACAATGAATGATATAATGGTGGTGATATAGGGCTAGGGACTATGAAGGATGGATAGTGCAGGTGCATGAGATAAATTTACTTGAAGTGTAGGGCACATATAGACAATTGGTTTACATATCAAATCATAAACCTTTTTTCATAATGGTACTTGTTTTTTATTAGGGTAAAAAAAGGTTTTGAAGGGACCTGAAACCCTTTACAACTAGAAAAAGATAGGATCTGGAATCCTCAACCAAAAAGTTGTCTGAATAAAGGGAACAGGAAAGCACTAGACAACCATGGGTAAAAAGGACACCCATAATCAAAAACAACAAAGCTGCAGAAAGAACAACCTGCAGCCAACCAAAAACCATCCCCTACCCAAGAACCATCAAGGTTTACATTTAAAATTTCTATTATGGGATCGAAGAGTCATATCGAAAGAAGGCTTAAAGGACTTAGCTTTTTTTCTTTTAACAGAAATTCATCCCTCTTCCACTTGCGTTGTCTTAACATCCTAATCCAGCACACCAAAATCTTGAGAGTGAGATCCAATTGTCACTGTCTCAGCCTCACCAGAACCAATAGACAACAAAGGCCAAACCCCAACATCACCAGTCTACCTCAATCCAACAGACACAGCCTCACCAAAACTAGCAGATGACAAAACCCCTGCATCAGCAGGAAAGTCAGTAGATTTGGTCAAAATAGGAGTACTAGCCAAGTCATTATCACTAGAAGAAGCCTCCTGAGTCTCCTTCACACAGGAGACATCAGGAGACACATGCACAGTTTCAGCAACCCCACCAAGAGAGAAAAATAGAGGGGATGCTTCAGGATCATGTGGTTCTAAAGAAACCACATCAGAAAAACTCCTAGGTTGATTGGGTAACTTCGACACCGTATAATATTGTACCGATACGCCTTTCCACCATGTAGCCTTAGTTGCCATTTTCTCAAACCCACAATGCTCAGCAACATGCCCAGTTTTAAAACATCTTCTGCAATGAAAGGAAATCCCTTCGTAGTCCAAATATTGGACCCAAGAACCCTTTGAAGAATTAAGTAAAATTTGAGTTGGCAGCCCAATTGAAATATCCAGGTCAATAAGTATGCAGGCAAATATGGAGTGGAAAATATCAGAGGATTCAACATCCACCATCAGAAAATCACCAAGGGCATCTCTCACTTCCTCTAAAAGAGAATCATTCCATAAATGAAGTGGGAATTTATGAAGCCAAACCCAAGTTGGAATCTAATTAAACATTTCAGTAGAAGGGTTAAAATTAGAGTGTGAAGGCTTAATCAACAACAAAATTTTATCCTCCTGGCTGAAAAAGTGATCACATAAAATTTTGTCTCTGTCCTGGGAATTATCAAACTTTGCAGCAAAAAACCCCTTAGCCATGGGGAAAATATGAAATTTACCCGTGATAAGAGGCTCCCAGTGTTCATATTTCTAAGCGTGCAACTAAGGAAGAGAAGGTCAAAACCCCCTAAAGTGGCAGATCGCACCATGTAAAGAGATGATAGAAGCATTATAAACAATTTCCTCTATCGTATCATCTTTCAAATTGACAGCTATGGCCTTAGTAATTGGAATGAACCCACCAAATGATCTAGGTCATGGCTTCCGAATCACACCAGGTCGCACACTAGCAGCATTAGGATAGGAGGACACTGGGGAGGAGCCCAGTGCACCCAAAACCCTAGCATGAGCATCCAAGGACCGAGAGGCATCAGACTCCCCCTGGACATGAGGATCCACACCAGGAGTCATACGTGTTAGGTCCTAGAGACAACTAAGAGGGGGGGTGAATCACTTGTCCAATAAATTCAACCAAAATTTACTTAACCAAAACTTAATGCTTAATACCGGTAAACCAGATTTTATGCTGATAGATAGCCTTAACAGTTAATTGCAATACCGGTAAAGATTAATGCATGAAATAGAAAGACAATAACATCCACAACACATAACACCAATATTTGTATGTGGAAACCCTATAAGGGGAAAAGCCATGATGGGAAGCCTTACCCACAATCAAATAATACTACTGCAGATAGTATGTGTTTACAATATGGATTCTTCACATGTAGAAAGGCCAGCTACCTAGAGCTCACTGCTCAATCACAAAATGAGAGTCACACTGACTACAATTGGATGGTTAAATCCAATGATAGTGTACTGCATAAAATAACATCTTCATATGTTGGATTCAGTACCGGTTAAGTTTTGATTGCCTTCACAAAAACCTTCCTTCAACTTTCAAATGATGTCTACATGTATAGCTCTTCTTATCTTTGCATAAACCTTATTACAATCCTTTTTGCATTCACAATCCCATCTATATTCAATCTTGCAAATAAGATCTTACATATATACCATAACCTAAGACCAATTGAATAGGTCGGCTCACTAAAAGATATTACAATAAAATTAATTACAAACAAATCAATATCTGATGCATGATGTCATCTCAATGCATTTACAATAATAATAAATCATCTCCATAACATGGCGTGCTGATATGGAATAGATAAGTCTGTTGGTGCTTATCCTGGACCTATTTGTCAGTAACAGCAAATATGTAAACCTGAATAAATAATTAACCAAATCGCCAAAACCAAGTGATCGAATAATGTCTTCGACATAACTAAGTAGTTTCCAAGTCATTCCAAGTGTCGGTGAACAATATAATCTGTCGGTGAACCAAATACCAATGTCTTACATAAGTCTTTGTCTTGCCGGTGAACATAACCAAAATCTCCAAGTACTGATAAGTGTTGACAAGTGATGATAGGTGTTGACATCAATGACAAAACCATATCAACATATCCAAAATACCAACAATCCGAGCATCTCCCTACATAGCCAATGCAACAACAGAGGAGACGTGAGCAGAGGAGGAAGAGTTTGAATTTTTTTGGGTGAGAGAAATCGTAGACCAAACATTATTCCAATTAAAAATAAAAATAAAAATAAAAACTCTCTTCATAATGGTACTTGTTTAAGGTGCCATAAGAATGGTTTTCACCTTTGGATGAAATTTTCCCTTTACTTGTTTTTGTGTATTTTTTGATTTGGAATAATTCTCTAGATTGATATTTTTAGATTTTAGATTTAGTGGTCTATTTCCATGGTAATCTTATAGTATCCCATTATGTTGCATCATTCTTGACGAATGTTGTAAACTTTAGTGATGTCCAAGTTGACCTCTCCCAAATGTAAATATCTTAACACAATATCATTATAGCCCCTATGATAGAGGGTGTTGCTAAAAAACAATGGAGTAGGAGGCATGCTTGGTAAAGAATGTATGTAAGGAATGTTCTTATGAAGATATATTGAATGAGGGATTTGGTGGTATGATATAATAGGATGGAATCATGGGATTTCTAAAGCATGAGTAAATATTATTGGACCAAGGAGACATAGGACCAAGAATTTCACACACCAAGGTAGATTTGGGAGGTAGTTGTTTTTTTTTATGGTAAATTTTGAACTTAAAATTTTTTGATCATGGGATTGTGAACTTTTTGACTTTGGATGTTGTATTTCTAGTATGTAGGATTTAGGATTTTTGGAGATGCTTGAGCTCTTAGATTTCACATTTGGGGATTTAGGGATCCAAATGACTTGTGTGTTTTTTCTTGTTGTATTTTTGCTTGAATATTTCAATTTCATTGTTTAAATTTTGATGCTTAGATTTTGGAGTACATATTCTTGAAATTTGGAATTCAAATGGGCATTCGTTTGTGGATTTCCTTACATTTGGATTGCTAGACTTTAGAATGCACATGAATTATTGGAATTTGGATTTATTATGTTTAGATTTTAGACCTTTTGAATATGACAATTTTCGAGTTTGGGATGGATTTGCCAAGGTGTGGATGCATCCAAATAAATTTCAAAACCCACATTGCAATCTTCTAAATGAATGTGATTTCAAAATCATATAAGTAGTGATAGCTTCATTATTTTGGAATAGGTTGATTGATGTGTGATACTATTGGTTCAAAGCTAGGAGTTTGGGTGATGGAAGGTTAAGGTTGGTGGTAAGGATAATAAGATCAATGAAGGGGTTGGTGGAAACAAGATCTTTGTAAGAATGATTGGAGGAAACTATTTTGGTGTTGGGAAAAGTTACCATAGTGCTCATGAAATATTCATTAACATCCTTATTGTACTTTTAAGAGAATTATATTCAATGCCCTAAAATCCATGATTTGCATAAAAATTAGCAGGTTCCGAGATTCCTTTCTCATGAAGGTTTGATCCTTTGCTTTTGATAATTCATGATTCTACACATTTTTTTGTGATGGGATACTTGTTAATTTGAAAACAAGATGCACAGTAATTTTTAGATAACTAGGAATTGTTGAAACTTTCAATTCACTCATATGCAAGGAGACCAAATCAAACAAAGGTGGTCAGATCAATTTGATGGAATTTTTGGGATGGTATGGGATCAATGGTATCAACATAAGCTCTTTGACCTTGAGTTGGTTGTGGACAAGTTTGATCATGCCTTGGACAAGGAACTATATATATTTTAGAGTTGTGATTTTGTAAAGTAGATACATTTGTTATCGATTCATTATCTTAAAAATTAAACCTCCACTATCGATTAGATATTAGATTTATTTCTTCAACTTTGAGCATCAATGAGTGGAATATTTGTTAATTTCATGATTCTTATGTATGGATCTTGGATTTCATGCCATGCATGTATCTTATGAAAGAGGAGATTTTCCTTTGTTTACCTTGTTGACACGTTTGAATGACAAGAGAAGGGTTGTGACAATACTCATATTTGAAGTTTGATTATGATTTTTACTTATATCCCTTTGATAACATTCTTCATAGCTAAGTTGGGTTGATTAGATGGATTAGATTGATTAGATTGATTAGGAATTTTCTTAGGCTATGAAGTTGTATGCAACAAAAGACTTATGTAGAAGGATAAGGTGGCTAGTTGTTTATTTTAGGTTTGGACTTGATCAAGCACATTCCATTTTTAACTTTGGTCTTGGTGTGAAGGGTCATCTTGTGCTAGAATTGCTTCTTCTTGGTTAGGGTTAAACCATGGGTCATTTGATTAGGATCTCCATCAGTTGATGGGGTAGTAGCTATTGGTGTTAATGGATTAGCATTATGATTAATATGGATAGATGGAGGATTTGATGTTTTAGGATTTAAAAAATTGATTGAGGATTTAAAGGTTCAAATATGCACGGATTAATGTGTGGACTAATGGATGAAATATTATAGGTTTAGATGGATGGTTTAGTGGAATAAGATTTATAGAGATGGAGGGGTATTTTGATGTATGACTTTAACAATAAGGATTTGATTGTTGAGGGGCTACACATGCAAATGAATTAAGATCATGTATGGGTGGATTAAATATAAATGGTTTTCTATTTGAGATATTTTCTCTACGTAAGCACCCAAGGTCAGAGTTTGAGGGAATCTTGGCTTCTACGCTTATAAGGTACCTATCCATAAATCTCAATTTTGAAGGAAGCAATCTTCATGTATGGGTGGTTTAAATATGCATGGCTTTCTATTTGAGATTTCCTCTATGTAAGTGCCCAAGGTCATAATTTGGGGAAAACTTGGCTTATACGCCTATAAGTTACGTGTCCATAAATCTCGATTTTGTAGGGAGCAATCTAGTGGGTGCAATAATGTTTAGTTTTGAGTGAGCTAATAGGGTTATTTGGATATTTGTAAAGTCTCGCATCATTAAAATATTCAACATTATGCAAAAGTTTATCATAATCATGATATTCATCGTGATCTATAAGACTCATCAATATAGATTTTTAGATTGGTTGAAAAAGGAATTCATGATTTGTTGCTTTGATTGGCTTAGGATTCTCAAATATTTGACTCCATTTTTATACAAGTTTAGCACAATAAAAAGACAATGAAGAAACAAGAACACCCTAATTATTCAAGTAGGAGTATGGTTTTATAAGATGGAAAAATAAGTTTCTTTGAAGATATGTGGGACATATAAAAGCAATCAAGCACTAAAAATTAGAGTATCCCACAACGGATTATTGAGCTTGTGGAACCACAAAGCATAAATATCAAAATTAACAAAATGTACAATTACTTAGCTTTGAATGCAAGATTGAAGTATTATGTTATAAATTATACTAGGTGATCTAATTCAATCCTTTGTGATCAAATTTGAAACTAATGTTTGATAGATCGCAAGATGATTCATTCTCTTCAGTTTAATTTTACAACTACACAACTAATCTCATACATGCAACTTGAAACTAAACATGGAAATCTAACCTTTTTTTATGGGTTCAATATGTGCATATGACTTGTTGAAATTTATTCCCCTCTACAAAATGAAAATAATGGCATGTCTACAAATATATTAAATCTTTTTGTGGAAGGAATCTTGCCTTAGTCAAACCCTTTGGATCAATTTAAAGATTCAAACAAATTTGAGATAATTGATGAGTGCATATAAACAAGAAAACTCACAAGAGATATTTTCTCAATGGAAGGCAATAAAAAATATCATCATAATACATTGTTTAAAGGAATACAAAGATGCTTTTAGAAGAAAGAAGTTTCTAGAAATATTAATAGAAAAACATTATTATATTCTAATAATCAAATATTACATCTAATGAAAATTCTAGGAAGGGGCCAAGCCTTATCAACAAGTTAAGCAGCCATGCAAGACACCTAATCCATAACTATTGATTCTCTAATATGTTAGGATAACTGGTGAACAACTGAGAGGGGGGTGAATCAGATGTCAATAGATTGTGAAACTTTAAGCACACAAAACCTTTTACCGGAATGCATAAACCAAATACCGGAATAGCGGATATAACAATTAAGCACAAACATAAATCACAGAACAATTACCATCCATCCACAACACATAACACCAAGATTTGTACGTGGAAAACCTGGTAAAGGAAAAAACCATTGTGGGAAGCCTATCCACAATCAGATAATACTTATGTAGTAAGCATGTGATTACAATAAGAGGGGCCTGCACATGCAGGAAGGCACACTACCTAGAGTGCACTACTCATCACAAAAGGAGCCTCACTGACTACAAAAGAAATCCATACTACAATTTGAAAAGATGAGTGAACTGCAAGAATAGCATCTCCTATGCCTGAGTACAATTCTGGTTAAGCTCAATACCGGAGGTCTTAAACCTCTTACACAAACCCAATTCGATCACCTATGATCGACCAAAACCTCTACATATGATTACAACCGTATTCGCACACAAAAAATCCCATAACCCACGATCTACAAACAGATCTTAAATTATAATTATACAAACCTAAGACCTAAACAATTAGGTCGACCACCTAAAAGAGAATACAATAAATCCATTACATAATCCCGCAAACCAATGATAAACCAAGTTGGCCTAAGATTGAAACAACATAAACCAATCAGTAATTCCAACCGGTAATGCATCGGGAGCATCAACCAACATGTTACATAAACCAGTCCATAACCTAACAGAATAGAACTGGACCTAAAATAGGTTGCCATAAGCTAAATGAAATACCACCGATCAACTGGAACACGAACAAGATAACCATCAACACCCTGATAACCTTCCAAAAGCCACACCAACACCACTTATCGGATTCATCAAAAGATCTTCAACAAAGCTCTGTCGGTAAAACCCTTACCGGTAACCAAAAGGCTTACTAGAACAAATGATAGCTTTCGGATCATCAAATCCCGAACCAACTGAATGAGATACACATCAGGAACACATGCATAACCAGTCCAAACCAATTCCAACAGCCAGAACATACCGGAGAAGATCTCCCAATCAATATCATAATCCAACCACTCTACCAGAACTCGGTAGATAGCAAAACAACTAATGTTGACATCAATGACAAACATCAATGCAACACATAATCAATTCCTCCAAATTGCCAACACAATGATGTGATTCTCTCTAAGTGATACTATGATAATTAGATAGAGATTGATGGATCATGCGGACTAAAATTAAATTAGGATTGATCCTTTTATATAATATGCTAGATTGAAAATTGAACATATTGTGGCCAAGTCAACAAATAATGGCTTGTTAGAATGTGTTAGTTGGGTCTATCCTTAAACTTGAAATTTCAAGTTTAGGGTTTGAATCCTTTTATAAAGTATAAATCAAACATTTCACACTCAACTTGACAAGTAAAAACTAGTTGGAAGGAAGTCAATTAAGTTCTAAAGTAAATTTCAATTTGAAAGTTTGGACCTGTAGCGTCCTAAAATTGCGAAACTTGCAATTTCGACCGCATTTGGGTCTTCACGATGGTGACGCAACACTGAACCTGAATGGAGACCCCGAAACTTGCTCATGACATCAAAAACTGCATTTTTCTAGCACCCTGCCTAATCCCTCCTTGCACCCTGCTGTCCCGGGAGGTGGGACCAGAGCGCCCAGCGCCCTGGTCCTTCAGGACCAGGGCGCCCAGCGCCCTAGTCCCTGGCCCTATTTTGGGCCCGGTCTCCTATGGGGCTTCGGGTCTTTATGTTTGCAAATTGGAAAATACTCTTTCCTGGTCGGCCCAAGGTCGAAAAAATCAGTTTATCAGCCCTAATTGACAAGTATATAAACTACATTTCCTCTCCCATTTTGGGGTAGATGAAAAAAAAGAGGAAGGACATATGTGTACAAGACGCGAAAACGATATTCAAACATTCAAGCATTCAAACATTCAAGCATTCCTTCAAGCAATTGATCATTCTAAGTCTCCATTCAAGGCTAGGTGTTGCATTCAAGACAAGGATTCAACCATTGAAGAGGAGATCACATACTACAACATACAACATACAACAAACAACAACATCTATACCTTCGCATATAAGGATACAAACATCCTTACAACAAGGTACTAGTACTTGTTTTACATTACAGTCATTTACATTTACAACATTTCTCATTTCTTGGTTAATTCCAAAACCGGGGTTTGACCTAAGGGCAAACCCCTAATCCCTAACCCCCCAATCGTCTTCGCTTTTCTGTGTGTAGGTTGCAGGTACGCGGCTGAAATTGAAGATCTGGAATCCTTGTGCAGAGACGAACAGATCCCCCTTCGTTTCGCGGATTTTTTGGAGGACCGTGTGCACGTCGGGCGCCATCGTCCCGTCAACTTTCGTTCAAATTTGCAGAACAGCGCCGTCTCGACATTTTACTGCTAATTCCAGGTCCGCAGCTTCATATCATATCCCTATCTCAGTTTATAAGCAAATCTTTCTCACTTTCTATGTATTCCTAGCTTAATCATTCTATCTGCATTCTTTACAAAAGAGGGTATCCTTGCTATCACAACCCTTGAAACTCATATAGAATCCAATCTTGCATTGCGTGGGATTGGATCTTGCAGGTTTCAACCCCTCTTTTGAATGTAAAGTCCCTCCTAAGTGAAAACCATCAACCCTAGTGACTCTCCCTTCTCTCTCCTCGGAGCTGGGGAGGGGAGAACGACTAGAGTTCGATTTTTCCGCTTTACAGGACCTGTCATATTTGTAGCTATAGATTTTGCAACTATAGATTCAACCAAGTTGGAAAATGGGAAGAATGTAGACAAGATCAACTCCTTTAGATGTGTAGAAGAAACTTAGTCAAAATCCTAATTAATTGTCAACTTTTAAGAAAAAACATGCAACTTGTACATTAGACACTGCATATCAGACAAATGAGTCAAAGTGAGTCCAAAATAGAACATACTAGGTATTAATGATATCAAGTTTCCGCAATCCATAGTAAATTAATGCAGTGCTTTTGAATTCTAACACAATCCAATCCAAAATCACTACACTAATATGCTATGTATTTTTCATCCTTAATTTAAATACTAATATTTAACAAACCTATTTATTACACATATAATTTAATTTACTTAACATCTAATGTAAATAACTATCATATAATATGATTTTTTTTTTAATCATAAAATTAATTTCAGCACTTTTATGAACATATCTAATTTGACAAAAATAAAAAATAAATAAAAATACTAAACTTTGATCTAACATCTAATATATATTTCATCTTAATAATAGACTACATATTGTCAAACGTAGATGATTAAAACTTTTCATATAACTACTTTTAAAATGTCATTTACTCAATCAAATACCATCTTCCCGACATTTTTTTTTCTTTTCATTACATCATGCTAAATGAGGTAGGTACATTTTCTTTTCCTGTTCCATTTTGTAGTGATCTCTTCTTGTAATGCTCCGCCAGGAAACCCCGAAGGGATAAAGCTAAAACACACGAATGGAGTGCAATAATTTTTTTGAAAAAATAAGACACAACATAAAGATACAATAAGATATCAAAGTACAAAATACACAGCAGAAGACATCAACTATCACCTAAAGAGTTTCCCAACGTGATTACTTAATTCCACATTTAACTTAACTTATGCTAATTAATCCAATAAGCCGATTGTCTTAATAACAAGAAAATTCTTAAACAAGGATAATTTCTTTCAGCAAGACAAAATATAGATCACAAGATAAAGTTCATCCATTAAGGTTTATTCATACCCTTCGTCCATACTTTTCATTAAAATTTTAGTCATGCATCCAATTTAATAACACACTTGAATTTCCTCATAAACTAACGAGATCTTTCCATGCATACTTAATTTCCTTAACAATTATAGAATACATTCTGCAAATCAGGTACACTCTTTCATGAACCACATTACTGCATAAAGAGACGACTGAAAACATGCATTACAATTAATTTCATCTAATCCACTTACACATTCTATCAAAATGTCATCCATACATGCTAACACTAAAACATGCAACATAAGAACAAAAGCAACACATAACACCAAAATGATCTCGGAGTTCACCCCTAGAGGGCTACATCTCCGAGTCTGCTCAACTGCAAGACCCCTCTGATAATTAAATAAGTTAAGGGTACATAAGTTTCATATCATTTACATTCCTGCCATTAAGGCAAATCATACCAACAAACAACCGATCACATCAGTCAATAATTATATAAATGATCCCTACAAAGAAACGGATCCAACTGAACATATTAAAAGCTAATACAAGGTCCACTGCTCGACAGTACTCTAACTAGAGACCTGACTCGCTATGGTCAACCACAAATCAACACTCGACACCCACATAAAGGACAAGACCAGTTAAAACACCATCACAAGACAACAACCAAACTAGAAACCGAAGACATAAACAGGTACCCCAAACCAACCAAACGACAAGGTCCACACAAACATATCAACATGGGACACAATGACAACTCAACCAGAATTGCAATGAAATTAAGCTTGACTGCAAACACCATTTAAAGAAGATCTTAATACAGGCAATCTTTTTTTTTTTTTAAAACAGCCCAAAACATAAACAACTTGCAAACAAAGATTTTCCAGACAATAAGAAAGTACAACTATTTAATACAAAGAAATCAACTTGCCATTTGTCCAATAAGTTAAATAAGATCTCATAGAAATAATTCTCCTAACGTATTTAACATAATTATCCATTATAAAAATTATACGTTTTTTTGAAACATTCAAACTATAAACTAATTTTATAACTATAATATAATTTTATGCATACCTATATATATATATATATATATATATATATATATATATATATACATATATATATATATATATATATATATGTATATGTATATATATATATATATATATATATGTATATATATATATATATATATGTATATATATATATATGTATGTATATACTTTATAATTATATTAAAAATATATATATCAACTCATAACTAGTATTTAAATAACAGTAAAATAATATAATAACCACCATAAAGAAAACACATCTAATATATATATATATATATAGCACATATTTTAATTTTATTTACGCAACCCTTGGGTACGAAACCCGAAACAAAACATATTGCAGTACACACAGGGGTTAGAAAATAATTAAGATTAAAAAAAAAACATTAAAAATTTTCTTTGCCCTAGGCACGGTAGCCTATGCTACCGTCGGTAGCTAGTACTACCGTCCGGTAGCTAGTACTACAGTTCGGTAGCACTGCTATTGTCTGGTAGCATTGCTACTGCTGGTAGCACTGCTACCGTCGGTAGTACTGTGTACTACCGTCGTGCTACTTATTTTTTTTATATTTTTTTTTTGTATATATATATTTTTATTATTATTTTTATTTTTTTTAAATTAATTTCCAAATACATAAAACTCATTTAATAGAATTTCTATAGAATTAAAACTCATTCACAGAATTTTATTTCAAACACATTTTTTTTTAATTTAGATAATCCAATAAATTTAATTCACAATTAAATTTATTTCTAAGAAACCACAAAGATTTATTTAAAGGACTATCAGACCAAATCAAACCAGAGAGAATAATTTTTTCATAATAATTTTCTCAATGTTCTCAAAACTACCTTCTTCCCATAAACTAAAAAAAACACGCCATGCATGGATTTTAAAACAAAACTCGAATTCACAAGAAGAGGGTTTATATTCGACAATAATTTTATACACACACATCAAATAGAGAAAAATAAATATATCTACTAAAAACCCACAACTAAGAATTCATCCAACCTGGTATAGCTTTCCTGGAAGATATCTGTAGAAGCGCCCTAACCTTTTCAATAAGCTTCCAATAAATTTCTTCACCTAAATTCCTGACCTATTCCTGTCTATCTAAAATAAAGACCTATTCCCTATTTAAAGTAAAATTTTAGGTTCAATAGCTTTTTCTCAAAAAACCTAAATTTAGAATAAAAGTAATTTTATTTTATTTTCTAATTTTATAACAAAAGATAAGCTAACATGCAATAATTAAAAATCATTATTCTTTCTTTTCTTTTCTCATGCAAATTAATTAATTTTCTAAATAAAGAATTAAAACAATACTTTAATTCCAATTAATTCTTTTATTCATTTTTTTTAATTTATTCTTTTATTTATTTATTTAAAATTCTAGGAACAATAAATATAATTAATCTAATTTATTTTTTCACTAAAATTAAATAAAAATATATTTCTAATATCATGCAGCTTGCAACTTAATTTAATTAATTAATTAATTAAGTCATAGTTGAATTGTTTATGCATTGAGATTATAAATTTAGTTAATTAAAAGAAATGCTTTTCTCCCTCATTTAATTTTTAATTAACAAAGTTAATAGTTGCATTTCACAATATTAATGAGGGTAAAATATTTTTAATTAAATTAAATTCTCAAAATCAATCTTACACACTATATAAAATAAATATGAATAAAACTCACTTTTCTAATTAAAATTGGTTTTCTTAAATAATTAAAATTAATATTTCTATTCCAAAAAGCAAAAGAGATTAAATTATTTCTATTTCGAATAAATTTAAATCTTTCCTTTTTAAAATGCATAAACTGAATAAATTCGTTATTTAAAATTAACCATTAAATTAAACTCACTGCAAACATAAATAGGGTGATCTTTTTAATTAATGGTTAATCACATAAAAGAAACCTATTTATTTTAATTCCTCAATTACTAATGTGTAAATGAACACATTAAATCAAAATAAATACTTAGGGTTAAATACTCTATTTACCACATGCAAACCAAGTAAGCCAACCAATTACCCGACCCACAAACCCAAATAAAAAGAAAACTGACGGAATACAAGCGACGCTCATTTGAGTATGACTAGGGTAAACTGAAGGTTTTACGACCACCTAACCCAAATTCTAAGGACAAAAGAGGTATACTCAACCCTGCGAATCCAGGTGAAGATGAACCTTACACCTAGGCGGTACTGTACCTGCAATCTCCTGCAACCAAGAGTCAGACAATTATATATATATAATGAAGATGTTAGCTCAAGATTAATAACAAGAATCAGGAGGACAGTTTAAACTCACATAAGAATCAATGTGAAAGCACATTAACAGATATGCACAATAATCATAATATCTGACTACAACATTACTTCATGGTAATTAAACCATTCAAGATTGCCACATAAAAAGTCAATCAAGGTCAAACCGGTTTTACAAAGCTGACTAGGGTAGGGGTACTACACTTCTATTTATACCACTTATATAAATTTAAATAGAAGAGAGCAAGAAATAAGGAGAATGATTTATTCAATTGATGAATTTCCTTTTTAAACCACCCTAACCTTGAAGGAATGGACAAGTGTTATGGGTTTATAAGTATGCCCCACAACTTTTAAGAGTTGTAGAACATGGCCAAATGGACAAAGGAACCAATGCTTTTTAATCTAAAATAAAAACAATAAAACAAGAATTTTGGCATTTCTTATTTAATAATTTTAAAAATATTTTTTTTTAATATATATATATATATTGAGAGAGAGAGAGAGAGAGAGAGAGAGAGAGAGAGAGAGAGAGAGCACAAAGAATTCAAAATAACTCAAACACATACCCCCACAAGATTAAATACTTCAGAATCGCAAGAGAACAAAATATACATCTTTTAAGAGGGGATGTTTTCTCTTGCAACCTCTTATACACCTAGCATGTTGTGTGATTGATCCAATGTCTTGGAAGCCATAGGAGCAATTAATATGCCCTGCACCAAACAATGGATACAACTTGTTGATGTGTTTTTTATGCACTATGAAACACAAAATAAAATACTAAGTATTCTATCCTCTCTTGAACAAAATCCTCCCAAATGCTAAACTGCGTGATCAAATGGGGTGACGCCAAGGTTCCAAATGTTAGCAATTGATGTGCTCTTGGATAGACTCAGTGTGTATGATGTGATTTTTCTGGAATCACAAGGTGGACTCACATTGCTACTTGAATGCTTGAATGTTGCTGAAACATGGAAACTAACTTAACTTAAAATCAACAAAAAATAAAGGGTTGAGAGAGCTAATCTAATCCTAAGAACGCAAGAACGATGGACAATCTTTGGTGAAACTCAACTAGAATTTTCTTTGCGATTCAAAGAAACAACTCCACAAAGTTTAGTGTGATCTCCTAAGGTGAGCATATGATGTTCAAATCACTACCACGAACATAGACAACATCAAGACGATGCATATCACTAAAAAAGTTAAGCTTGGATAAATGAGTTTAGTTTACTATGCAAGATACTTCACAATCAATAAAATACTACTAGCGTGAACATAGGAGCTTCACCATCAATCATGCAAAAAAATATTTCATCCATTTAATTATCGTCATCTAACATGAGGATCCAACAAGAAACCATGCAATTATGTAGAAGAAACAACACATTCCACCATATCTTCAATGAAAAGGATGTTTATTTACAAACTTGGCAACAATTTATGCCTTCTTCTATTCTACTTCTAATTGCTAACTACTATCAACTATTAACTCGCTATTTGTTAATTATTAAATTTTACAAAATGATGAAACTAAGCCTTATATAGACAACTGTTAATACAATGAGTGGCTCAGATTGATTCACAATCAATGGCCAAGATCTAAAGATGGAAAACCCTAATTAGGGTTTGTTACACCCATTACATAGCATTTACATTTTATGGGACATATGTGCTTCCTTGAATTATCGACCAATGGATGATGACGATAGGTGCATCAGACTTTATGCCCACATGTGGTAGTTATCTTCCTCGTTGGATGAGTTAGGTGCATTGAATTTAGACACCTTATCTTGGAATGATGTAATTGGATAAGTGATGACTGGGTACCACCTCCACTACTTGTTTTTGTAACTCATCACAAGTGGTAGGTGATGAAGGCATATCTCTTGATACTCAATATTTCCAAGCTCATTCATGTATGAGGCGAAGGTAGGAGATATTCCCAAATTGCATCATCCTTGGAGATCAATCTTTCTAACTTTGATAAACTCTTCTAGAACTGTCTCCTATCTTGATTACCTTTGCATCCTCTTCCTCTTCAAGTATTGAGAAATCTCTTGATGTATTGGCATTGGTTCTTAGATTTCCAAAGGAAATTCAAGATAGTTGTAAATTTCCTTCCTCTAGCATGTGCACTCTCATGCTTACTCTTGCATTCATCTTCATTCTATACTTCCTTCATCTTAACCTATCATCCACTGCAATCACCTTGAATGTACGGATCTTGTCCTTAGCATTCCTTCATCTAGTATGATTTGATCTCCTTGTTATGATGCTTGAGTCCTTGCTGATTTATCTTGCATTTGTTGGTGTTGATGTGTGAGTCCACACCTTGGAAAATTTGATATTATGAAGTAGCTCATCTTGGATACTTAATCTTCTCAATATTGCAAAGTCTTCTTCATCTTCTCACATCCTTAATCTTGAACACCATAAGCTAATCTCCTGTGTGTCCTTATCTCCTTCAAGTGATGAAGTTCCTCCTCTCTTGCTCTCATAACCTGAAAAGCAACCAAACCTTGATCAAGATATAGAAGAGAACAATTTCATTTTTTAAATTTGGAAATAATTTCCTTTCGTTTAATCTCTAATTTTCACCTTCAAGGTTTGATAAACTTGATTTCAGTTTGATTTGTCATACTCAGTCTAAGACTTGATTCCCCTCTAAATAAATGCATGGTCGACCTTTTAGGCCTCCACTAGAAGTTTGGGCTTTTAGGTGAGCACTGGCAGTGGCAGCAAGATGGTCGGGTTTTTTACCATGCAGTGACAATTCATGGTTTTAGCCCCTAATAGGAAATCATGCAATAAGTTCGGACTTTTCAACTCCAATTGGCATTGTTTGTGAATTGATCGGCCCTTTTGAGTCTTACTAGTAACTGATATGAAGGCAGGTCGGGGATTAGGAGGCCAATTGTAAGTCCTTCATAACTGATCGAGCTTTTTATCATGAAGTAGAAGTAACAACTTATGTCCCTTCATCATCTTTGATCACCTATTTGATCAACCTTGAAATTGCTCTTACCTTTGCACTCTAGGCCAAACTTTTCAAGGCCAAGTGGAAATCATCTAAGCATTATTGGGGTTTTCATAGGGCATTGGAAATCATCTAAGCATGGATGAGGTTTTCATAAGGGATTAGAAGTGCACATGAGATGTTCGTTGATTACAGCTCCAAGTGGAAGTGCAGGTCGAAGATCTTGACGGCTAGGTGGAAGTGCTAATCCCTAATAATATGTAATCACCCTTGTGATCTCTTCATCAAATCAATCATTTGCTTGATCAAACTTTGAATCATTCATACCCTTTTCATCAAGCTAGCCTTATCTCCTTCGAAGCATTGAGACAGTAGCACCTTCACCCATAATTGACCTTCACTCCTTAGGATGAACTTTTCAAGGCAAACTTGAAGTGATATCGGTCTGGTCCTAATAGTTCAGACTTTTGGACCCCACTAACAGTTCGAACTTTTGGAACCTCACTAACACTGACATCAAGAAGTTCATAGATCTAAGGGTCTACTTGCGGTAACTCAAGGATGTCAATTTTGCTTGTTCCATTAGCTAGCTTAAAGAACTTCAAGTCTTTGTAAGGAGATTTCATCCATGTCAATCATCATTAACTCTCCAAACATCAAGCTTTTACCTCAAGAAATCTTTATCTCTCCAAGTGAAAAAGACTTTCACCTTGATTGGGCTTTTGGTGGATCATAGGAAATGCTCCCTCAAGGTGGTCGGACTTTTGATGTTAACTGGAAGTGAACTAGAGCTTGTTGGGCCTTTTGAGGTCCACTAACAGTGGTCGTGGATTTAGCTTCCAAGTGGAAATCTTTCAACGTGGTTGTGATTTTGACCTTCAAGTTGAAGTGGGTGTGGATTTAGGGGTCTATTGTAAGTTCACTCCAAAACATCAATGCTACTTTCTCAATGAGCATTTCAAGGCATTCCCACTCACTCCTAGCTGATTCTATTAATCGCATACATCATTATCACTCAAAACCCTTAAGTATTGACTTCATCAACCTCCAACTCACCAAACACATGAGCCTTTTAACCCGATCAAACTTTTTGGGGGTCAACTAAAAATGATCTCAAGGCAGGCTGGTGGAGATATTACCACCAACTAGAAGTGCTAAAAGAGGCAGGTCAAACTTTTTGGGAGTCATTAACAATGAGTGAAGGCAGGCCGGGGTCTTGAGGGGTCACAGAGAGTGACTTCTCTTGCTGAATTTTGTGAGTTGTGGCACTTACCTTACTCATTCTAAGGGTCCTTCGTCATCAACAAAACCTCCTCATGATTGGCATTCATCAAACATCCCAATTCTCCTGACTGACCTCCACGCTTAAACTCAACATTTCACTGTTGATGGTGATGATGATTAAATGAAATGATCATCATACATCGTCCATTGCTTAGGCGTTAAAAGGCTACACTGACCTCAATTCTACCTTATAGAGAGAGGGATGATTTAATCACCTCTTGATAACCTAAGACATTGCACCTCGTCAAGCAAAAGGTTAATAGCTAAAGACACAACTAAACAACCAAACTAGGAAAACTAACCTAGAACTCGAGAAAAAGTAGGGGTCCCCATTTGCAATGGGGCGATGTGTGAAAACATCACAACTTCTAGTGCCACCTCAAATAAATTTCCCTAAACATTTCAAAGATAAAGACCCAATCCACACTTAGAATCTTCGGAAAATTCGACCCAACCTATCAAGAGACTACGAAACATACTTAAGGAGGAAGAAGAATCCCAAACTGGATCAAGGTACTTAGTCTTCAATTACCCATATGTGTGCAAATGTATTCATTCTGGCTCACAAGAACATTGTGACTCATAGAATTCATCGTGACTAGCTATGTGATTTGCCCAAACTTCATAACCATCTTGGATAGAGCCTCAATGCTAGTGATCATCTATAGCCCCGACAAGGTTATCATTGTAATCTCACAAAATATGCTCCATTGCTAACCGGTTGTCCATAGCCCTGATGACATTATTCACATGTTCCCAAAGCCAGACACTTTGATATTAAATTTTTCCACTTCTTTTCTCTTGATTTTTCTTTTCTTGCTCATTTTTCCTCTTTCTTTTGATATCGCTTTCTTTTCACATATTTTCCACACTTTGGCTCGTAAGCAATGAAGCTCACTTGGGTTTTAGAAATATAGTGGCTCTGAAGCATGATTTTTTATTTTTCACTAGCCATGAGACCACAATGACTTAGAGCAATTGATTAAGTGTGTAAAATATGGTAATTGAAAGATGTCGGAATCAAGACACAATAAGGATTCCTTCCCAATTAAGTACAATTCCTAACCAAATGATAAAGCTAGAGAGGAACAACCTCAGATTCTAAAGCACTTCATGAATAGATATCTAGGAAATGGACCAAACATAAGATTTAGTGTGTGATAAAACAACACAAATGCCTTTCTCACAAACAAAGCTACCCACTTAGGACACCCAAACTAAGAAAAACAAGAAAATGAAATGACTTAAGCCGTTTAAGAATCTTGAGCCAAATGACTCAAGGCAAACAAATCACGTGACTTTAAAAAACCTTTAAGCTAAAGCATGCAGAAGAAAACCTACTCTAAGGCTAAACTATATACAAGACCCCTAGAGTGGACACGACTCCAAGAAGTGACATATATACATGACTTCGCATGATTTCTCAAGATATGTAGCAGGAGCATGGCAAAAGTCACAGTTCAAAGATGTGCAAACTCATCCTTATATTCAGAGAAGCAAGCTCTCACAACGTAAGTCTCATACCCAAGCAATTAAGTTGTGGCAACTCATTGGGACTGTGATCTACCCAAATGCAAGTTGTTTTCCCAAAACCCCTATAATCAAAATCATAATAACTTTCAAAGCTAAGATTAAGGAAAGAAACAACTTGACACTACTCAGATGGAAATTCTTTCTCGCTATCCACCAGTTCATCGTCAGAAGAGAGGCTATCAACTGCTTCAGGAGGTCGCCATTGGTGATGGATCATTCCATGAGCATCCACAACATGTTGATTTTCACTTGTTGGTTAGTTAGGAATCATTAGGAATGGACTTAGCACATCCTTGAATTTCTCTTCACTCATTGCTTTTGTAGTGACAACGGGTTCAATATCTTGCACAAACCATGCATCCTTATGGAACTCCATAAGCATATCTTCAAAAATTGGAGTCTCCTTAAGTGTTTGATTTTCAAAAATTTCTTCTAGTGGCTACTCAAATGTTGATATTGATGGTAGCACCACCTCAAAGTGCTCCTCGCTCTCTAGCTCCTTCTATTTATCTTCAAGCATGCTTGAAAGTTCTTCCTTTAAGACGGTTTGAAATTCTTCATTTGATTCTTCTTCTAGAAAGACTGAATCCCTCTTGAATAGTATAAAACTCAATTCCTTGTTCTTGGAATGGTGAGGCATCAAGTGATAGTGAATCATGGTGATCCTCCAAGTCACTCCTACTCTTTGCTATGTCTTTTGTTGTTTCCTCACTTTCCTTGTAGACGGGGTTACCTTCAATTGTGATGTCTTGATTACTTAACTCATTAATGACATCTTCTTGCAATCCATTCAGCAATGCTTCAAGAGGTCAAAGTTGATGATGAATCATGCCTCTTGCAACAACTCGCTTGTCCTAGAATAATGTTGGCAACGACTCCTCTCATGCTTCCTCCATGAGATCTTTCAATACCCCTTCAAATAGCATTGTTGTGATGTCTTTAAGCGCCCCCTCAAATCCTTTTTCATACTTGGGCTTGCTTGTGATAACTTGTAATTCTTTGTTCAATTTCACAATATGAGCTTTGCTTTCTCCAAGGATGCTTGATATTTCTTGTGATTCATTCTCAAGGATCTCCTTTTGTAGCATGAACGAATTTTCCTCAAGGAATTCCTCTTCTTCTTGCTTGGTTGTTGTATCAACATTATGATTATCACCTGTCACTATTTATTTTGTGTGGTCATCCTCAATTGTTTCCTCAACTTGCATTTCATCACATTCCTCCTTGGGTGCAAGGTATGGAAAGGTCTCATTCACTGCTATGCATTGATCATTAAGCTGACCCACGTCATCGATTTGCAACTAGCTTCATTTACTGTAGGACGATGTAGCAATGCCTTGCTCTTGTGTTCTTCAATACTCCTTAGCTGCAGAGTATGCATTCCAAGCTCTATTCACAATACACTCTTCCTTGGATAAGGTTGGCAATCCAAACTAGCACCTAGCTTGATTAACAATTTCTTTGCACCATAAGCAAGTGAATTCGGAGTGGGGTGCATTGTGAATCCTACACCATGATGGTAGCAATATGCTTTCTAACCGCAATTCACCCTTGAGACCCCGTTGATTTTCAATCATCCTTATGAATCTTGATAGAGGGTCATTGCTCTTTGGGACACTGAAATTGTTTGATTCTACCTTGGGCTTGGGGACATCCCAAAAGAAGATCCTTCCTTGTACAGTCGATTCCATCCTTGACAAGAATGTTAAGCAATGCATTTCATTGTGGTCATTCATCTCATGGATTCTACATTGCCCAGATAATGTAAACTCAGACAAACGACATGGATGAAGTTGTGCATTCAGTCTCCACTAAAGTTGAAGAACATCAACTTCCTGATCATCTTGGCAATCTTGTTGCCATTCCATTGAGAAATCCTCTTTTTTAATTTTAAATTTTTTTAACTTTTTGGATTTTGGGGTTTTACACTTTTGGGGATTTTTTTGACTTAAGAGAGATCTAACATATCTCAAATTTAGCTTGAAAGATCAACTGGTTCCAGTTGGCATGAACTGCTTCCTTCCCTTGCATGTCTAGTTGATGACCAAGCGTTCTTTCCTTCCTCTTGTGATACGTCTGTCGAGCATTGAGGATGACTCTCCACTGATCTTCCACTAGATTTATCTATTCAAGAGTTTGCAATCATGTATTCACTGTCAACCCTCCTTTTAGCACCAATTTTGTTGAGCGCGGAGAAGGGTAAAAAAGTCTTGAGATAATGTTTTTCAAATGTGATGTGAGTTGACAAGGTCCAGCGTTCAAATGCTCAACCCTCCTTCTAGTGCCAATTCTATTCATGTGTTTTTTATGCAGTATGCAACACAGAATAAAATACTAAGTATTTTGTCCTCTCTTAACAAAATCCTCCCAAATGCTAAACTGCGTGATTAAATGGGGTGACTCCAAGGTTTCGAATGTCAGGTCTTGACAAGCTCTTGGATAGACTCAGTGTATGATGTGATTTTGCCGGAATCACAAGGTGGACTCACTTTGATACTTGAATGCTTGAATGTTGTTGGAACGTGGATACTAACTTAACTTAAAAAATAGCAAAAGGACAAAGGATTGAGAGAGCTAATCTAATCCTAAGAACGCAAGAGCGATGGACAATATTTGGTGAAACCAACTAGACTTTGCTTTGCCATGCAAAGCAAAAACTCCAAAAAGTTTAGTGTAATCTCCTAAGGTGGGCATATAATGTTCAAATCACTACCACGAACATAAACGCCATCAAGAGGATGCATATCATTGAAAAAGTAGTAATTGAAATTAAGCTTGGATAAATGAGTTTAGTTGACTACGCAAGATACTTCACAATCAATGAAATACTAGTAGTATGAGCATAGGAGCTTCACCATCAATCATGCACAAAGATTCATCCATTTAATTATCATCATCTAACATGAGGATCCAACAAGAAACCATGCAATTATGTAGAAGAAACAATACATTCCCACATATATTCAATGAAAAGGATGTTTATTTACAAACTTGGCAACAATTTTTGTCTTCTCTTACTATTCTTTAATGATTAACCTTTACAAAATGAGGAAATTGAGTCTTACATAGGTAGCTCTTATTACAATAAGTGGCTCAGATTGATTCACAATCAATGGCCAAATCTAAAGATGGAAAACCCTAATTATTGTTTGTTACACTCATTACATAGCATTTAATGCTTGACCAATGATAAATATACATTTTATGGGACACGTCCTTCCTTGAATTATCAACCAATGCATGATGAGGGTAGGTGAATCAGACTTTGTGCCTACGTATGGTAGTTATCTGCCTCATTGGATGAGTTAGGTGCATTGAATTTAGACACCTTATCTTACAATGATGTAATTGGATAAGTGATGACTGGGCACCACCTCAACTACTTGCTTTTGTAACTCATCACAAGTGGTAGGTGATTTAGGCATATCTCTTGATACTCAATATTTCCAAGCTCATTCATGAATGAGATGAAGGTAAGAGATATTCCCAAATTGCATCATCCTTGGGGATCAATCTTTCTAACATTGATTAACTCTTCTAGAACTATCTACTATCTTGATCACCTTTACATCCTCTTCCTCTTCAAGAATTGATAAATCTCTTGATGTATTAGCATTGATTCTTGGATTTTCAGAGGAAATTCAAGATAGTTGTAAAATTCCTTCCTCTAGCATGTGCACTCTCATGCTTACTTTTGCATTCGTCTTCATTATATACTTCCTTCATCTTAACCTATCATCCATTGCAATCACCTTGTATGTATGGATCTTGTCCTTAGCATTCCTTCTTCTAGCATTATTTGATCTCCTTGTTATGATGCTCGAGTCCTTGCTGATTTAACTTGCATCTCTTGATGTTGATGTGTGAGTCAACACCCTGGCAAATTTGATATTATAAAGCAACTCATCTTGGATACTTAATCTTCGCAATATTGCAAAGTCTTTTGTGTCTTCTCATGTCCTTAGGCTTGAATACCACAAGTCGATCTCATGTGTGTCCTTATCTCCCTCAAGTGATGAAGTTCCTCCTCTCTTGCTCTCATAGCCTGAAAAGCAAACAAACCCTGATCAAGTTATAAAAGAGAACAATTTCATTCTTTAAATTTGGAAATAATTTCCTTTTGTTTAATCTCAAATTTCCACCTTCAAGGTCTGATTCATGTTTGATTTTACTTAGTTTCAGGTCTTTATACTCAAGCTAAGACTTGATTCCCCTCTAAATACATGCATGGTCAGGCTTTTAGGCCTACATTGGAAGTTCGAGCTTTAAGGTGAGCACTGGCAATGACAGTAAGATGGTCAGGTTTTTGACCATGCAGTGACAGTTTGTGGTTTTAGCCCCTAACAGGAAATCATGCAATAAGTTCGGATTTTTCACCTCCAACTGGCATTGTTTGTCAACCGATTGAACCTTTTGAGTGTTACTGACAACTGACGTGAAGGCAGGTCGGGGATTAGAAGTCCAACTAGAAGTCCTTCATAACTGATCGAGCTTTTTATCATGAAGTAGAAGTAACAACTTTTGTCTCTTCATCATCTCTGATCACCTATTTGATCAACCTTGAAATTGCTCTTACCTTTGCACTCTAGGCTGGACTTTTCAAGGACAAGTGGAAATCATCTAAGCATGGCTGGGGTTTTGATAGGGCATTGGAAGTGCACATGAGATGGTCGCCGATTACGGCTCCAAGTGGAAGTGTAGGTCAGAGATCTTGAAGGCTGGGTGGAAGTGTTGATCCCTAATAATCTTTAATCACCCTCTTGATCCCTTCATCAAATCAATCATTTGCTTAATCAAACTTTGAATCATTCATACCCATTTCATCAAGGCAACCTTATCTCCTTTGAGGCATTGAGACAACAACACCTTCACCCATCATTGACCTTAACTCCTTAGGCCGTACTTTTCAAGGCAAATAAAAAGTGATATCGACCTGGTCAGAGATTTTGGACCCCATTGCCAGTTCAAACTTTTGGACCCCACTAACACTTCAGACTTTTGGAATCTCATTGACAGTGACATCAAGAAGTTTGTAGATCTAAGGGTTTATTGGCAGTAACTCAAGGATGTCAATTTTGCTTGTTCCATTAGCTAGCTTAAAGCATTTCAAGTCTTTGCAAGAAGATTTCACCCATGCCAATCATCATTATCTCTCCAAACATCAAGCTTTTACCTCAAGAAATCTTCATCTTGCCAAGTGAAAAAGACTTTCTCATCTTGATCGGGCTTTTGATGGGTCATAGGAAATGCTCCCTCAAGGTTGTCAGACTTTTGATGCTAATTGGAAGCCAACTAGAGCTTGTTGGGCCTTTTGAGGTCCACTAACAATGATTGTTGATTTAGCCTCCAAGTGGAAATCCTTCAATGTGGTCATGATTTTGACCTTGAAATGGAAGTGGGTGTGGATTTAGGAGTCCACTGGAAATTCACCCCAAAGCATCAATGCTACTTGCTCAATGAGCATTTCAAGGCATTTCCACTCGCTCCTAGCTGATTCTACCAATCTCATACATCATTATCACTCAAAACCCTTAAGTATTGACTTCATCAACATCCAACTCACCAAACACATGAGCCTTTCGACCTGGTCAGACTTTTTGGGGGTCAATTGGAAATGATCTCAAGGCAAATCGAAGGTCTTACCACCAATTGGCAGTGCTAGAAGAGGCAGGTTGGATTTTTTGGGGGTCATTGCCAATGAGTGAACGCAAGCTGGGGTTTTGAGGGGTCACAAACAATGACCTCTCTCACTGAATTTTGTGAGTTGTGGCACTTACCTTGCTCATTCTAAGGGTCCATCATCAATAAAACCTCCTCATGATTGGCATTCATCAAACATCCCAATTCTCCCGATTGACCTCCACACTTACACTCGACATTTCACCTTTGATGATGATGATGATGATCAAATGAAATGATCATCATACATCGTCCATTGCTAAGGCTTTAAAAGGCTACACTGACCCCAATTCTACCTTACAGAGAGAGAGACGACTTAATCACCTCCTGACAACCCATGACACTGCACCTCCTCAAGCAAAAGGCACAACTAGATGACCAAACTAGGACAACTAACCTAGAAAGTGGTAAAAAGTAAGGGTCCCCATTTGCAATGGGGCAGTGTGAAAACGTCACAGCACAACGACAACCATGCTATTCTATCTTATTTTTAGTTATTTTCAATATTATACAAATGATGTTGTTGTTTTTCTTATTCTAAATGTGTTTTTAAATTGTCTATATATTGTTGAGCATACATGTTAAGGGTAATAGCATGCTATTTGATTATGCCATCAATCAAGATTCAAATCTCTTAGAGGCGCAATAAATAAGGGATGAGGCTGAGACTGTGCTTTGAGTGACTTACCGAATATCATCCCAAGATATCAATTTAAAGTTGTGCTCCTATATCAAATTGCAAAAAAGATGAGGTTTAACATAAAACCCTCCAACAAATTTAAAGAAACAAAAAGGAGTATTTATCCAAACTATGATTAAAGTAACAATCAATAACATGAAAAAACCTACTTTGTGGACACATAACATATTAGGTCCTGAATCAGTGTTTCACTTTCAATAAAGGGCTGTCATGCAATCTGTGATGTTAAAAAGAGTGCTTAGATTGAAGGAAATCACGATGTATCCAACTGGTATTTTGCTTTACTCCAAGAAATGTTTTATCATTATATCAACTATGGTTGGGGCAAAGAGCAAATAAACTGGAAAAGGTTCAGTTCATGGGCATATATAACATATTGGGAGCATAGCTCAATTTTCAATAAAGGACTGTCATGCAATCTGTAATGCAACATTCTATTTGCAATTTAAGAATGCTGAGATTGGGGAAAATCATAATGTATCCAAGTGACATTTTGCTTTAGATGCAGAGAAGTTTTATCATTATAGCCTATGACGATAAAGGTCTGTCATGAACTCTGTAATGTTAAATTCTATTTGCAATTTAAGAATGCTGAGATTGGGGAAATCACAATGTCTCCAAGTGAAATTTTGCTTTAGCCCCAGAGAAGTTATATCAGTATAGCCTATGACAAGACACAAAAGAAATCAAGCATAGCTGTATTATAAAAGATTTGGATAGGACTCAGTGCATTCATTTCATTAATGACAAGTTTAAGTAAGAACATACATTACAAGACTTTTGTAAATATGGGATTATTAACAAAATCTTAACGTTTTGAATAAATCCCAAATTGAGTGTTAAATGGAATGAGCTCAAGTGATAAATGTATTGGGGTTTCTAAAGTAGAAGTATCGATTCAAATCTGCAGGAAACATGATAATGTGTTGAAATTAAGTGAAACACCGCATCCAGCTGATCATGTGTGGTGTACCCCAACTTACAAGGCTTAGTGTATGTCCTTGGTAAATTTAATAAATGAGACACCCCTCAATTGTGCCAACCAAGGTAAATTTATCCCACAAGGGGTATTTAAATTTTTTTTGACAATTATCTGCTTCAAGAAAGACAATAAAACCGCCCAAAAACATCAAACTGTGATACTACCTATGAATTCAAGGCCATTACCATGACCTTTTTTGTTGTATAGAAAGTCAAAAGGCTCCAGAATTAGTCTAGGATGGTTGAATCAGTTCATTAACTAAAAAAAGAAATACCACTACGTTTAAGTCAAAAAATTCACCATCTTCTCTTGACTATCATGCGTATGATACCCTTTCATATGGCCCTCATATCAGTCCCTTTGGCATCCTCCTTGGCTGTTGATCCAGCAGACTCTTGATTGATTTCCTCTTTAGTGTCTGCATCATCTTCCTTTCCACATGCTTCACTCATTTCCTGAGCAATTGTCTCCGCAATTTCCTTGGTAGTCTCATAAGTATCATCACCACTTATATTAACTTTTGGAAAGGGAATTGATGAGCAACAGTGATAATATCCATTGTCATCATATTTAAATCGTTGAGATAAATGAGCTTCATGAATGACATATTGACCCCAATTTTCAGAACCATAAAGTTCCATAACAGGCCGAGCATCAAAGGGAAGATTCCTTCTGTCTCTTTTGGACTTTTTCCTGAGGAAATTACCTCTGTATTAGGTATGGTACAAACAGAAATGCAAATAGGTTCTACTGTAGAAAGGCCTTGCAGATGCAAAAGAAACATATAGCATGACATGATTCTTTAATACTAACATAATAATAAACCTATCACTTTTTGAAATAGAATACGAGTAAAATTAACATGCAGAAGGCTTACATTTTTCTATGGCTGGTATTCATCAGTGTCGCATGTAACTGCATTAGTAAGGAGAACATGAGTAAAATTTTGTCAGAAAGTTTGTAAGAAGCATAATTTCCTTTTTTTTTCTGAGAGTTTGCTTTCTTGTATGGCATACAATTCAAGAAGTTAAAATATGGTGAATAAGAAATTCATCAGCCAAAGACAAACTTTAGTTTACCATTATTTTTCACAGAATATGGCATGAAGATAATTGGAAAAGGAAAGTTTTTAGAAAACATGCAAAATGCATTTTGACACTCATTCCACCCCATCCAGTCCAAAAAGAGTCTTCTAGGTGACTGAGTCTCGTATCATGCATATCATATCAATGTGAGACAACTATGCATTTGCAGACTAAGAAAGATATCCACAAATAATAAAACTAGGTACTAATAAAAGCAACTAAGAACGGGGAAAATCTTAAACAAGTCAGACTATGCAAAGGCCATGTAATAAAAACAATCCTATGAGAGGAAGGTTCCTCGTCCAAAAGAATTGCTGGAAAAGAAAAAGTGAGGACATGCATCTAATTTGCCTTTTCTTTATGGTAATATAATTGGCTTTAGGTTATCATAGATTATCTATATATTTTTCCTCTGTTTGTCTCTTTCGTTTTGGGCCATAGAAAATACAAATTTCTGGCAAATGTTTACTGGAAGTTTGTTTTTTAATCCACCAGGGACAATATACTTAGTGTGTCATAAATGCATTTGACATCTCTACATGCTTCTCCAAGTAATATGAATTTAAAGTTCTGATTATTTTTGCTTTGCAGATGATCATTGATTCCATGTAGATTCTGAGCAACTGCTCCAACTTCCATGGCACTCTCATCAGAAACTTGGTTGACAAAGCAGTCTAAAGAAATTTGAGATTATTGATCCTGCTTATTGCTTCCAGGTACTTTTGCAAACTGTCAGAAAGGCTGCTCTTTGTCTTATTAACAATATCAAACATACTAGATAATAATTATCCCAAGAAATTTGATTGTATTCTTGCATGCTCATAAAATCTGCTCTTGAATGTTGATCATGCATTAGAAACACAGCCAAAAAATGTTTGCCAACTTAGTTCACATTTTTCTAGCTTTTCTTTCTCTCTATTTCTTCCCAATCCTTTATCAAGGATGCCTGTCAGGACTGCACCCTGATTTTGAAAGCTACATAGTCACGAGATATATTGCTCTCTCTCTCTAGGAGGCCAAGTTGCAATCAATTCTTTTATGCTACAATTTGTTGTTGTATTTTGTCAAGGGAAAGACGAACTCCAAGAAGAATTTCCAGTTCATTTGTTACCAATATTCTTGCAAATCACTGTGAGAACGTACTCCAAATTTGCGAGTTCTGATCTCCACTTACATCATCAAGATAAAAACATCTCCTTAAGTTTCTAGGCCTATCCAAGATAATCCAAATGTTCTGATCACAATACTTCAAAAGAAGCTGTGATTCAATGAATGATTGGTCGTTCTTTCAATTGTTGCACAAAGGACATTTGAAGTAGGAATACCCAATAAATCATCAAAGGCCTCTAAAATGAAGCTAGCCAACAATTTCCCATTAAAACCCCTAATTCCTTTGATGTCCTAGCTATAAGATCTAGTAGTCAAGAGAACAAGTTCAAGGGACTGCAGGGAACTAGAAAAAGCTGCAGCTTCCCAAATACTAGAGAAACAAAAGTTTTGAGATAGTTCATCCCATTTTTGTGTTTTTCTATCGAATCTTTCCTTAGCGAATCCACATGGCCTCTTTATGTATCCCAGATATTTATTAGGTCATTCTAAATAAAATATAGGGGAGGAACACCACAATATTGATAAGTCATAAGAAATACCACTTTGCTAGTTTTT
Organism: Cryptomeria japonica; assembly: GCF_030272615.1. NCBI lineage: Eukaryota > Viridiplantae > Streptophyta > Pinopsida > Cupressales > Cupressaceae > Cryptomeria > Cryptomeria japonica. Next base: position 225,237,706 of record NC_081410.1, on the reverse strand, counting down.
AATTTAATAACTACATTTACCAAGTTTTTTAAATAATATATCCAATCAAAATCTTGACCACATTGAAACTAGGGTTTTAGGATTTAGAAAACCACACTAGAAATTAGAATTTGGTAAAATAACTTACTCAATATTGTGGAAGAGGAAGATTACCAAATCTGAAAATGAAAGCATATGGGAAAAATCTGCCCTCAATCATTCTTGTGCAAAAATCTCTTCCTCCATTTTGTGATTGAAAAACAACAAAACGATTTCCTTCAATCTACTTCCAATGTGATTGCTTGCTTGCTGTATGATGCATTCACTGTAAAAATTTCTAGGCTTGCAAGCTTGCAGTGATACAAGAAATGCAGCTCTTTGTACAATCCCTTATCTCCTTGACACGTGTCACATGAATGAACTATTTTTTTATCATTTTAAGTTTAATGTTTTGTTGTTATTTATGTTTTTTTTTTATTTTTCAAGTTTTTTAAGGCCCTAAGACCTTGGCACATATGGCACACCAACGTGCCATTTGGATTATATGCCAAACAAGCCTGTCGGCCTGCCCAAAATGCCTAGTGTGCCCAAGTCAATGCCTTAAGATGCAGACATAAGCTCTACACTTTGACTTTTTATTTTCTTTTATAACTTTTAAGTTTTTAAATTTTTCCTTCTTTTTACTGCGTTCTCTCTTTTTTTCTTTTTCTTTTTTAAATTGATAAAAAAAATTGTTTGTCATGAATTTTTCTCTATCTTTGAAATTTTGACTTTCAAGCTAAATTGGCATGTTAGGTGTGCCAAGCATGCAATTTTGACCAATGTTCACTTCAAAACATAAGTCATTTTGTTGCACTTGGAGGACTATTTTAACACTTTTGACACTCACATTAAAAGGTCATTTATGTCATTTTGTTGTACTTGGAGAACTATTTTAGCAATTTTGACAATCACAATAAAAGGTCATTTATGTCATTTTTTTGCATCTAGGTGAGATTTTGGCATTCTATGCAATTTGCCTAAAGTGTCATTTGGCACGTTTCTTCCATCAAAATGACAGTTTTGAATTTTTCTCCTTTTTCTTTTCCTTCTAGACTTTACTCTTTTATTTGACTTGATAAACTGATAGACCATTTTTTACTTTTGGCTGGGATGAAAAACCATCTCAGAATTGAATACTGGTGGACTTGGAAAGAAAAACCTATTCCACTCATAAATTTTCACACAAATTGAAAAAAACTTGATTTTTAGATCATTTTGACACACCTTAAGGTGATTTTGGCACCTTCTCGTGCAATTTGGCTTTTTGGACCAAAAAATCTTCTATTTTCCTTCATTCTTGATTTATACCTACATCTTAATGATAATGGAGGGGATCAACATCATTTGCTTGGGTTTGAACACATCTGGATCATAAAAAAGACACCAATGGAATCCCAAAGAGCAAAAATGGGGTTAATTAGTACCATAGAAGCAATCTGAGTTACCAGGTTCGGCCCCCTAGACCCCTGGTACGAGTCCGGTTCGCCTGTGGTTTGGACAGGGTTCGTGGTTCACAGGCCTGGTTCGAACCAGGGCGAACCCAAGAGGACCCAAGTCGAACCCAGGGGTCTGACAGCCCAAAAAAATTTCAATTTTTTTTTTTTTGAATTCCACCACATAAAAAATTAAAATGACCTTAAAAGGGAGTTTTAAAACATTAACTTGGCTCATTTCACACAAGCAACATGACTACAAGCAAGGGGAAACGAAGATGTGGGATATGGAGCCAAAACATACTGATTTGGATAAATTCACTTCTCAGCTTGTTGCATTTGATGACTCAGATAGCAAGCAAACTTAAAGTGCAAGTGCAAGTGTCATTGGCATTGGCATTGATTCATCTAATGTCAATGTCAATGATGAGGAGGAGAATGAGGATGACGGATTAGAGAATCCATTTGATGATCAAACTTTAAATTGTTGAAAGTTGAAACAATGATACTTGAATATTTTATCATTTTGATATTAAACTTGATGTATATGATGCTATTATGGTATGATAATGATGCTATGATTACAAGTTTATGTTGGTTTTGTTGTTTATATGATGCTATGTGACATGCTAATCTTAATTCATGCTTATAGGCTGCATATATATATAATTTACATGTTTTTGTACTAACGAACCCAAACACCTTTTCAAAATTTTGCCATACCGGCGTACCGGTTCTTCGAACCCGACCCGAACCGGCAATCTAGGAAGCAATAATTTGCAAACAAACGTGATTATACCCAATAAATCGGGCATCGTCATTGGAGCCGATTTTTTGAAAAAATTGCTTTTCAGAAGTCAACGATTTTCAACGACTTTAGCCACATTTAAATCGCGATTAAATTGTTTGATTAATCAGTAAAAATTGCAGAAAAAAATAGAAACCCTAAAATTGACGCAAAAACCAAAAAAAAAACCCACGAATCGTTTAAAAAACCCTACGAAACACCTATTTGGCGGCTTGCGGGACATATCTACTTCCCAAATGGTCGGGAAACGAATGAAAATTCATGTGAAAGAGCTTCAAGGCACGGCGAACCGATGGTGTTCTGCAAATTTGGCCAGCGCAATGAACTTAAGGAGTGCAAATTTGTCATAAATCTTGCCGGGTATGTTGAAAGCTCGATACTAGTATTGTCGTTAAATTTTAAATTTACAGTGGAATTATCAACAATATCTTTTGTTTTGTTCAATTTTTTATGCCTATCTGAAAAGATTTGTTCTATTTCCAAAGACAAACGAATTGATAAAAATGTGGCTAGAATGTTGTTATATTTGTTCTTTATGTAAATTTTCCCAAGTTTTATTGGATGTATTTTAATGTATATATCTGATTCAATCTGATACTTGCATTCTTGGAATTCTATGTGTTCTCAAATTGAATAACATTATACTATATATATTCCTTTGGAGAGGCATGTCCTTGAACGGACATGTCTCTCCTTTAATTATAATAATTTAATCAATATTATAATATTTCATCAATCAATTATTAATTTACAATAATATAATAGATTAATATTGAATATTAAATTTTATATGATTAATAATAATATAATAATATAACATAATAATATATTATTATTAATCAACATATATTATATGTATTCTAAATGATCATTCGACTGAAGCTACAAACATTAACACTCCCTCTCAGCTAGGGAGGATGATCAGACAGAATGTGTAGTGATATCCCATGTCAACACTTATGGCCCTCACCATAGCTACACAAAACATAATTAACACTCCCTCTTAGCTAGGGAAGATAAAATCAATGCAAATGCATTAAGTCTAGATTAATTATGGAATAGAGAAAATATTATCTCACTATGATATCAGGAAGTATGGTATAAACAAGAATATCAAGACACATGATATTCACCATAACTCAAAAATATCATCTCATGATATTGGGAGTATTTGCATCAACCATATGATGCTCATCAGAGGGGACCATAGTCTCAAGGTGTGAATTTGCCTTCGTCGACGATTCTATTCACAAGCTCTTGCGTGGATTGCCTCTATCGGTGATTCTATCCATAAGCTCTTGTGTGGATTGCCTCAAACGGCGATTCTATCCACAAGCTCTTACGTGGATTGCCTCAGTCGGCGATTCTATCCATGAGCTCTTATGTGGATTGCCTCAGTCGGTGATTCTATCCACAAGCTCTTATGTGGATTGCCTCAGTTGGCAATTCTATCCATGAGCTCTCACGTGGATTGCCTCAGTCAGCGATTCTATCCACAAGCTCTTATGTGGATTGCCTCAGTCGGCGATTCTATCCATGAGCTCTCACGTGGATTGCCTCAGTCGGCGATTCTATCCACAAGCTCTTATGTGGATTACCTCAGTCGGCGATTCTATCCACGATCTCTCATGTGGATTGCCTCTATCGGCGATTATATCCACAAGCTCAAGTTATTGTAAGATCGTCACCTTCCAATAACCTCAAAAATACAAATGGAAATCATTTGGAAGTCGTCACTTCCTTATGATTTACACAGGGCCCATAAGGCATTAAATGATTTCATTAGTCTAATAATCAATTGAATCAAGTTTTACCTCATAAGTGTTTCACCTTTAATAGTGAAAATCCCTCTCAATCACTATGATCGAAATTGTCACAAGTTGACTGAACCATCTGCTCCCTCTGAAGCTCAAGTTCTTGTATCAACCTCTTGTCCTCTTTTGAAATGTCAGACTCCCTCTGCATCTGGTCTCAATCATCAAGTCGTTTATAAGCATCAATTTATTTCTCCCTTTAATTCAATTTTATTGTGCTTTCGTCCTGAAGGTATGTCAGAGAGAGATTACAAATAGCTCATAAACTAAATTATCTCAAACAAAAATACCAATGATAGAAGCATACAAGATTTTACTAGCCAATATTATAGCATAAATTACAAACTCAATAATTCATGTGCCTTAATAAAACATGGAATACTTATCTTAAGTTTAAAAATTTCCTTTCATAAGGTGAGCCCATATAAGAAATATCATGCATGAATCATCTCTCATCATAATTCCCTTTGAATGATGTAGAACATTTTCATAATTTTGATCAACACTTTCATTATGATCTGCCACACACAATCGTTAATAACTTTTGCAATTTACCAAATTTATCCAATCTCTTCAGTGAGATGTTAGAAAATATAATTACAAACGTTTCGTCCAAGTTATAGCCAGATCCAACGGTTAAAACAAAAGTTATGACATTTTTCCCAAAACTGCTAACCCTAGGTAGGGTTTCAAGTGACATGTACCAAAGTCATCATATCTTGCACAAAATTGAATCAAATTTGATGAGATAAACATATTTGAAAACTAGAAACATAGATCTTTCCATCCATATATTATAGTCCTCATTTTGAGGCCAACCAAGGGCCATACAATGGCATATTTCAGACTGATAATTCTAAAAAAAAACTGAATTCTCCAACCCTCTCCAACCTCCAAATTAATCTTCACAGGCCTGAGCTCTAATACAATGTTGATTTTCCCAGGTTTTATTGGATGTATTTTAATGTATATATCTGATTCAATCTGATACTTGCATTCTTGGAATTCTATGTGTTCTCAAATTGAATAACATTATACTATATATATTCCTTTGGAAAGGCATGTCCTTGAACGGACATGTCTCTCCTTTAATTATAATAATTTAATCAATATTATAATGTTTCATCAATCAATTATTAATTTAGAATAATATAATAGATTAATATTGAATATTAAATTTTATATGATTAATAATTATATAATAATATAACATAATAATATATTATTATTAATCAACATATATTATATGTATTCTAAATGATCATTCGACTGAAGCTACAAACATTAACAATTTATTTCTTGTTATATTTCTTCTTTATTTGTGTCTTCTCTAATTATTAAATTACTGTTTTATTGTTGAAGTTTTCTGTTTTTATTTTGAGTGCAATTATAATCATTTTTCTCAATACTGGAATGCTCACAATCAAAATGGAAACGAAGTATTGCAATATATGATTTATGGCATACATATTAAGATCAATTTTAATAGAACCGAACTGGGTATTTTTCTTTACATCCATCACAATCAAGAAATAACAGAGGACATTCAGAAATCTGTTTCAGATTGAAACATAGGAGATTTGTGACATTAGACGCAGGTAATGGCTGATGACAAAATGGCTCCAAACTAGCACACTTTTGTTAATAAATAGAGAGCATAAATATGTACTTAAATAAGTTCTGACCTTATGCATTGATCATTGATCATGCTGCAATACAACTCAACTGTGCATAATATTTCAGAAATCCTTTATCAAGCAAATCTTTAGCATCACAATGAATGGAACACCCATTATATTTCATAATTAGGATTTAATTTAGTTGAGCCGAGCCGAGCCATGAGCCAAATTTGAATGGAATATTTTAGTGGTGGAGCACCCATTATATGTCTTTGAATTATAAATCTATGAGCAAATTGATTTCTAATTTTATACTTGCATTTATGTGTTTTTGTTTTTTCATTTCATTTACATTCTTATAGTGTAGGCAATAGGATATTGACATATAGCATAGAAATGAACAAAGTTTAGAGATAGAACATTGCAATGCCAATAATGATGCAATAGGATATTGACATGTAGCATAGAAATGAACAAAGTTCAGAAGTTAAAGACTGAGTGTAATGTTTTTGCAAATCTGATTCTTGATCACAATGCCACATCATAAAGACTTTGCATGGACACATTGCACACCAATTGCTAGTAGCACGAAGGTTAAATGCAATTGGTGTCTAAATGATGTCAATGGTGGAATTTATCATTTCAAATGGCATTTGTCAAAAGAATGAGGAAATAATACTGAGATTTGCAAAGAATGCCTTGCAGATGTCTCGTATCAGGCAAAGCAATCTTTTGAAGGGATTGCTGAGAGTAAGGCCAAAAAGGAGAGAATTGGGGTTGAACTGGTTCTATTTCTGCAAATGCCAGGAGGAACCGTTTGGGTGAGGAGGATGGTGAAGATGGGGGTTTTAGGGAATCTGGGTCAGCACCTACTTCTACAGCACGTGGACCAAACACAAGTGCAGGAAACATTAATGCTTTCTTCCAACCTTGTACTACACCAAGATCACAAACCACTTTGGAGAGTACAGGATGGAGGAAAACCGTCACTGAACAAGCAAAGAAGGCAATTGGTAATTTTTGGTACTCGAGCTTGGTATTCCATGCTTCTAGAAATCCATATTGGCAACTTATGGTAGATGCTATTGTAGTTGTAGGTATTGGCTTTCAAGCCTCATCTTATGAGTCATTGAGGGTTGGTATGCTCAAAGATGCAGTACATGATGTTGAAGATGTTGTTAAAGAGCATCGGTTACAGTGGGCTATTACTAGTTGCAGCATTATGTCAGATAGGTGGATAGTGTTGACGTGTATTTTGTACACTATCAAACACAGAATAAAATACCTAAAGGTACCTTATCCTCTCTTGAGTAAAGCCTCTGATTGCTGAAGATATCGCGAAAAAGGATCAATCAGGATGACTTCAAGGTTCTTGTATGTAGGGTCTCTACGTGTGGATAAGCTCTTTGTGGTATGATGTGATTTGCTGGAATCACAAGGGGACTTACATTTGATGCCTGAACTTCTGATTTGCTTTGAATATTGCTGGAACACAGGATTTCCACTAGCTTAGATTTGAAAAAAGGAAAAAAGATGAGGGCAAGGAAAGAATCTAATCCTAACACTAAGAATGTAAGAGCAATGAATGATCTTTGATGAAATTCTAACTAAGTCTTGTTTTGACATCATAGGAACATCTCCACAAGGTTAGTGCGATCTTCGAAGGAAAGCTTTATGATGTTCAAATCATCACTGCAGGCATAGACACCATCAGGTTGATGCATATCGATGAAGAAGTGACAATTGAAGTTAAGCTTAAGCTGAATGATTCCAGTTGACTACGCAAGGCAAGTCTGCAATCAACAAACTGCTAGTAGTATGGATATACGAATTTCACCATCAATCAAGCACATTTCTTCCACTCATCTAATCATAAAATCAAACATGAGAAGTATAAAGACCATGCAAATTGTCGAATCGACCCATAAATTTCACCATTTCTTCAATGAAGTTACAAGTCTTTTACAACAACATCTTGGCAACAATCTTTGCCTTCTCTCTCTACTCTACTCTAATTGCTATTCTATCTTATTACTTATCTATCTCTTATCTATCTAATGCTTCCAACTATTTTCTAACTCCTAATTTATTGCCTTTACAAAATGAAATGCCAGGGCTTATATAGTGCCCTCAATACAATTCGATGGCTTAGATCAATGGCCAAGATTCAACAATGAAAACCCTAATTAGGGTTTGTTACAACCATTACATAACATTTAATGCTTGACCAATGATAAAATTGTATTGCTTGGACACATGTCCTCTCTACAAAATTCCACCAATGAATAGCCGGGGTAGGTACATCGGAGTTTGTGCCACCTTCCATGAGTTAGGTACATTGAATATGGACATGTTGAGGTGGACCACACTGACTGGAGAAGTGATGACTAGGATGCCACCTCGTCTGACACTTGTAACTTGGTAAATATTCAACTTGGTGTTGTTGAGAAGCTAGCTTTAATTAATTCATCTAGAACTATCTGCTTCTTCAACGAACCCTTGTTCTAACTTCTTGTGTCCTTGATGTGCAGGATGATGATGTACCTCGCCTTGTAATACTGGATTGGAGAAGGTCGCCCTTGATGACGTTAGTCCAAAGAAGGCTGTCCTTGTCGATGCTAGGCTGGAGGAGGTCGCCCTTGTCCTTGCTTGACCGTCCTTGATCTAGCTTGATTTTCCTTGAGGAGAGTCTTCTGACTTGTGGATCTTTCGAGCTTGGGAGTCGCCATCTTGGTACCTACACAACATTTCAAAATTAGTAATATATCTTTGAAAAAATTAAACTTTAAAAGGAAGATTCAAGATTTTAATTAGGAAACTTCATGATAAATCTTGAGTTATCATTTCCTAATTTAGGATTTTCAAAGCAAAATTTAAATCTTCAAAAATGGTGCCAAGGTGATTACGCCATACCTCCACTTGGGAATTAATTCTAAAAAATGATGCAAAAATAGGAGAATTCGCTAGGCAAAATGTAGATCAAGACTCCCTTTAGCAAAATGCGCCCCCTTTAGCTTGGAAAAGAACTCCATCTTCCACTAGCTTCTTCAAGATCTGGAAATTCGCCTTCAAATACCTTCAAAACATCTGGAATTTATCCTCCAATCTAGCAAGAAATACACCTCTCCAATAGACTTCAAGATGAATTTCGCCCTTCTTAGTCTCCACTCCTGGTAGAAATTCGCTCCTCAAATTGCTCTTCCAAATCGCACTTGAAATGATGAGTGAATGATTTGAATAATGAAAAACATGCCTCAAATATATAGAGCGCTCACCATTTTATTTCCATGGGCCGACTTGGAAAAATAATTTGAGGAGCGAATTTCTACTAGGAGTGGAGACTAAGAAGGGCGAAATTCATCTTGAAGGCTATTGGAGAGGCGTATTTCTTGCTAGATTGGAGGATAAATTCCAGATGTTTTGAAGGTATTTGAAGGCGAATTTCCAGATCTTGAAGAAGCTAGTGGAAGATGGAGTTCTTTTCCAAGCTAAAGGGGGCGCATTTTGCTAAAGGGAGTCTTGATCTACATTTTGCCTAGCGAATTCTCCTATTTTTGCATCATTTTTTAGAATTAATTCCCAAGTGGAGGTATGGCGTAATCACCTTGGCACCATTTTTGAAGATTTAAATTTTGCTTTGAAAATCCTAAATTAGGAAATGATAACTCAAGATTTATCATGAAGTTTCCTAAATTAAAATCTTGAATCTTCCTTTTAAAGTTTAATTTTTAGATTTCAAGATATATTACTAATTTTGAAATGTTGTGTAGGTATCAAGATGGCGACTCCAAGCTCGAAAGATCTACAAGTCGGAAGACTCTCCTCAAGGACGATCAAGCAAGGACAAGGACGACCTTCTTCGATCCAGCCTAGCATCGACAAGGACGGCCTTCTTTGGACTAACGTCATCAAGGGCGACCTCTTCCAATCCAGCATTCCAAGGCGAGGTACATCATCATCCTGCAAATCAAGGACACAAGAAGTTAGAACAAGGGTTCGTTGAGGAAGCAAATAGTTCCAGATGAATTAATTAAAGCTAGCTTCTCAACAACATTAAGTTGAATATCTACCAAGTTACAAGTGTCAGACAAGGTGGCATCCCAGTCATCGCTCATCCAGTTGGATTGTTCCACCTCCGCATGTCTAGATTCAATGTACCTAACTCATGGAAGGTGGCACAAACTCCGATGTACCTACCCCAGCTATCCATTGGTGGAATTTCCTAGAGAGGACATGTGTCCAAGCAATACAATTTTATCATTGGTCAAGCATTAAATGTTATGTAATGGTTGTAACAAACCCTAATTAGGGTTTTCATTGTTGAATCTTGGCCATTGATCTCGAATTGATCTAAGCCATCGAATTGTATTGAGGGCACTATATAAGCCCTGACATTTCATTTTGTAAAGGAATAGTTAGAATAGTTAGAGAGAGTTGAAAGCAGTTAGAAAGGAGTTAGTGAATAGAGAGTAGTTAGAAGGTGATTAGAATAGCAATTAGAATAGAGTAGAGAGAGAAGGCAAAAATTGTTGCCAAGATGTTGTAAAAGACTTGTAACTTCATTGAAGAAATGGTGAAATTTATGGGTCGATTTGACAATTTGCATGGTCTTTATACTTCTCATATTTGATTTCATGTTATTAGATGAATGGAAGAAATGTGCTTGATTGATGGTGGAATTCGTATATCCATACTACTAGCAGTTTGTTGATTGCAGACTTGCCTTGCGTAGTCAACTGGAATCATTCAGCTTAAGCTTAACTTCAATTGTCACTTCTTCATTGATATGCATCAACCTGATGGTGTCTATGCCTGCAGTGATGATTTGAACATCATAAAGCTTTCCTTCGAAGATCGCACTAGCCTTGTAGAGATGGTCTTGCGATGTAAAACAAGACCTAGTTAGAATTTCATCAAAGATCAATCATTGCTCCTACATTCCTTAGTATTAGGATTAGATTCTCTCCTTGCCCTCGTTTTTTTTCCTTTTTTTCAAATCAAAGCTGGCAAGAGTCTGTGTTCCAGCAATATTCAAAGCAGATCAGAAGTTCAGGCATCAAATGTAAGTCCCCTTGTGATTCCAGCAAATCACATCATACCACAAAGAGCTTATCCACACGTAGAAACCCTACATACAAGAACCTTGAAGTCATCCTGATTGATCCTTTTTTGCGATATCTTTAGCAATCAGAGGCTTTACTCAAGAGAGGATAAGGTACCTTTAGGTATTTTATTCTGTGTTTGATAGTGTACAAAATACACGTCAACAGATAGATAAAAGGAAACAAACTCTCATTAACTTCCTTGTCTCTTGTGAGATTGGCATTATTTTTTTGAAATTTGTGGATACATCTAATATAATGAAATCCACAGCTGCATTGTTTGAGATGTATGACATGGTAGTTACAGATGTAGGGTCACAAAATGTGGTTCAATTTATCACAGACAATGCTGCTGCTGCTTGTGTTGCCGCTGAGAGACTTCTGATCGATAAATACCCTTCTATGTTTTTTACACCATGTGCAGCACATTGCCCTGATCTAACCCTAGAGGACATTGGAAAAATTGAATGGGTTAAGGAGGCATTGCAAAAGGCTCACAAGGTTACCAAATTTATTTATAATCACATGAGGATTTTGGCTATAATGTGCTCTTTCAAAGGAGGCAAGGAGCTATTTCGACTAGGGGTGACAAGATTTGCAACACACTTTCTTGCATTACAGAAACTATGCGAACAAAAAAGTAATTTGAGGCGAATGTTTGTTTCAACTAAGTGGATGGAGTCTGGCTTCACAAATCAATCAAATGGCATAGCAGTGGCAGAGTACATGTATTCTACCAGCTTTTGGGAATAGATTGAACAAATTGTAGAATTTTCAGAGCCTCTAGTAAAAGTCTTGAGACTAGTGGATGGGGAAAACCCCCCCATTGGATATGTGTATGAGGCAATGGATAGGCCGAGGAGGTGATAAGGAGTAAGTTGGGAAATAACAGGGAGAGGTATACGCCGTTGTGGGACATAATTGATAGGAGATGGGATGGACAGATGCACACTCCTCTCCATGTTGCGGGATACTTTCTCGATCCATTGTTATTCTACCAGACTTCATTCATGGATATTAATGCTAAGATCAAACAAGGCTCTTTCAAGTGCATGGACAAAATGTTTCCAAACCAAGATAATTTGATGCAGCTACGTTAGAGTTGGAAATGTACGAGTAGGCTAAGGGTTTTCTCTCTTCTACGGCTGCTATGCAAGGTAGAAAGATCGTCCAACCAGGTAATAGAGTATAAACTTTTGACAATCTATTTGTTTTGCCAACATGCTCATTAAGTTTGTTAAGATTTTAAGATATTCTTAGTCTTACAATATCATCTCCATAATGTGTTTTTCAGCTCAATGATGGGCTTGTTTTGGAGACATATTACCAAATTTAAGGTGGACTGGGGTGCGCATTTTGAGCCAACCATGTAGCTCATCAGCTTGTGAGTGTAATTGGAGTGTTTTTGTACACATACATTCCAAGAAATGCAACCGCCTAACACAAGAATGGATGAATGACTTGGTATTTGTTCACCACAACCTTTGCTTGAAGATAAAGAAAGCTCAAGGTAAGAATATTAATACATAGTTGCAGTAGTTGAAATTGTATTCACTATTCATTGTGTTTCTCACTTGTAAAGCAAAGACTAATTTCTACATAGGCAAAATCAGGAACTATTGAGGAAGACGAGCCAATTGACCTCGATGAGATAGATCCAGAGTTTGAGTTGATTGTTGTTGTTGTTGTTGTTGCTGATGGTAATACTCCGCTTGTGCCTGAAGATTTTGATCTCATGACAGAAGCCAACTTGGATCCTAAATGGATTGAACGAGCTAGGATAGGCTCTCACCCGGGAGCTTCATTATCAAGGCCTCCTGCCCTCTAGCATGTCATTGCATACAATTGATGTAAGAACCCTTGTCCCTTCTGCTTAATATATTAGTCTGTATGTGTTGTCATTTTGACAAACACTTGGCAAACAACCCCTCAATGTCTATTATTTCTGAATTTTGTAATGCCACACATCCAATTTATTCCCAATCTTGTTTTGGAATTTCAACAAATAGTTGGCATGCATTAAATTTCTAGCTAAACATTTAATGGCCAAGATGGCAAGCATATTGATTTCACATCAGTTTCATATTACTACTGATAAATGAGACTTAGAAATTAATTCCAATCAGCAACTAATTAACAGCAATCCAACTTCAACAAACAACTCAATATTAAATATTGCACCATAACTAAGCAATGTATTGACCACTCAACTTGTGGTGAATAAACCAAATACAATTTCCATGCAAACAATCATGAAGAACCTGGTAAAATATTCGCTGAAAATGATGTTGATGCTGGTGTATTCCACGACTTCCTTCCTTAACTCGTACTAAGCCCAGCCTGCTGTTCACTGCATATTGGTCTATTGTTTGTGGAATACCAATTTTTGAATCGCTGTTGTGGGCATTTCCCAGTCGTTGTCTATGTTGTTTGCTGCAGGTAATTCCCAGTGTCTCTTCACTGTCACGTCCAAGGCATAGGCAGATTTATTGCTGCGAATACAGGCTGCGACTCCTCTATTCACCCAACACCACTAATGATGATGGTCGATAGTCTTTTCCCAGGCTAGTGCCTCCCATACTGCACCCAATCACTTAGCTGAATCTCTAACATATGCATCCAAGTCAACCATGGATGAGACTCAGTTATATGACCTGAATGTTGTGCGATGCACCCAAAACAACTGCTGGTGGATGTTCCTTTGTGATAACTGTCGCTTAGCTGGAGTTGTATGCAAAAACTCTTAACCAAAAATCGTGCTACCTGAGTATTAACTTCAGCGCTGAAAATAGAGTGAAGGACAGCCACTATAGCCAGCATATTCCTTAGCTTGGCAAACTTGGAATCAAAATATAAATACCAATGCCCTTCTATTCATCAAAGAACTCTTACCAGCTAGAAAAAATCCCTGCAACTACTTTAGCTTCATCCTGTAGAATGATCTCATTACCATTACGCACAACTTTGCAATTTACTTTTATGATTTCCCAAGCCTGATGTTATTCAAGTGTAGGAAATGTTACCCAAGAGCGATTACGTCCTCAAGAGCCAAAAGATTTCCAGAATTGAATCCAGAAACACAAATCCCAAAAGTACACAATTTCCAAGGTGCTCTTTTCAGCATTAAAAGCTCTCATTTATAATACTTTTTGGGCACAAATCCCAATGCACCATAAATGTGGGACTAAACAAGTTATAATAAAATAATATTATCCCCCTTATGTCTCCTCATTAAAGGGAACTTTTAATTTTTCCCTTAAAAACATTAGTCCCAGCATTAATATTTCATTGAAGTTAAATATTTAACTTTAACTTCAATAATTTTTACATAATCGCCCAATGAATTAATGGCTCATTAATTTTTGCAGACTTGATGAAAAATTAAGTTCACCAAAATACTGACATCATAAAATGCATCAAATATTCCCAACCACTGTTGACTTTCTATAAATAGTATGTATTTGGAAACCCTGCCAAAACAACTCCGATTGGCCTAAAACTGAAATTGCCTAGGCCAAATCCCTCTTTGATCCCTGTAAAGTCCTGGTTAGCCCTCGGGACCAAGGCAAAACAGGCTAACGACACATCATCTGATGTCAGCCTAAAATGGGGACATAACAATTGATTTATTGGAATTTTGTACTTAGTTTACAAGTTGACTTTGTACAAAGTCTCAAACTATATTGTAATCGACATTTTGACATCTATCACCATCTAGATATTATTTATGTTGTGGTATGTTTTGTGCAATGTAATCAGCGATATGAATATAAACAACGAAAATCTATTTTCCACAATTCATGTGTTGAAGTGTCTATTTTATTTGCCTAAAATATCTCTATGCTATGGAAATGCCCTTAAATATAAAAAAAATAGTTTCTGATTGTTTTTTTGCAATTTTTTACGTTTTTTTGTAAATCCGATTTTTTCAAAAAATCCTATACTTTTGTTTTGCTGATTAATTCCCCAAACAATTAATGCTACTATGATTAGTACTAGTCACAAGAGTGAATGAGGTTGTTTCAGTAGGGTTTAACAGAGATTGTGAAGTGTGCTTGTCCTGCATTTAGAATGTAAGTATAAACTAGTTTGACATTGTAACTGATCAAACGTGTATGATAGCTCATCAGATCCAACTATATTGTCAATTCTAGAAATTTTTGAGGAGTTAGGTGCATTTGGATTGATTTTGACATGTGTATTCCTAAGATATCATGCTCTAATCTCATGCATCTAATCTAAAATCAGTTAGAGGTCTTACCTTCTTCTGCCTTTCTCATGTCTTGGTGTGCCTATTTATCTTTCTGTTATGATGTGAATGAATGTAATGAGTATTATGTTTCCTTTCCCTTCATTCTAATCACTGTAGACTAAATTGGTGTGAGAATTAACTAAGAAAACAACCCTTAGTGTTATTTTCCATTGAAATACCTTGGCAATATATTATATTGGCACTGAAAACAAAGCGATCAATATATCTTTGTGTCAACACAATATCTCATCTTCAAGTATACTCATCTTTACCACACTTTTCAGTAATGCAATTACCTTATTCAACAAGAGTGGACTTCGATTAGAAAAAAAGGACACTCAACTACCAAATGTTTTGAGAACTTGTACCTTCAAAGCACTAGTAGCATCCTTTTCCATCACAAGTCCTGCTTCTACAAAAGCATCAATTATGACTCCTGTAATAGTTGAGGAACTTAGAAAGAATGGGAAATAAACATAACACTAAGTCTTGAGGACAAACTGGTAGTACACTGATTTTATATTCAAAGGATACGACAAGCTCGTTGCAGGCAATCTCCACCCCCAACTTCTTCCACTGGAGCATACAAAACATGAGCTTTTGCTGGCTTTCCTCTCATGATCTCCTACAGATCATTAAAAGACAAAAAAAAAGAGAAATGTCAAAACAAATAAGAAAAATTACATGCAGCTACATGTTTTTATAAATTGTTTCCATGACCTTTAATTTCTACATGATCAAGTTGTGAGAATCCTGAAGCAATCCACTATTGAGTGTCTTAAATGTATTACAGCAAAAATGAGGATAATAAGATTAATTAAAAAATTATGAATGACTGATGGAACAAACAAGTTGGGTAATGATACATCAAGCTTGCTTTGACAAATATCCATTAAGAACATAAGGTCATTATATCCCCTGAAAGTGAAATTTTATATTGTCATGCGGTTGACAATAAGTCACTCAAGCTACTAACCAGGTCAAGGAAATATCCAAATAGGATCAATGTTGGATCAGATACTTCCATCTTAACTAATCAATTTAATGTCTCATGTAATAAATCACTGTATGGCTCACAATAAATGTGGCTGTCATTACGACATAAGAAGTTTTAATGGATCAAAGAAATATCCAGATAGATGTGATCTTGGATCAAATACTTCCATCTTCAATAATCAAAGTAATGTTTAGTGTAATGCAAATACAAGAACAAACCATTGGAGTAATAGAGATAAATGCAACTGCCATTATCACGTAAGAAATTTTGCTGAAAGTTCTATGGAAATATATGCCAGGTTAGAACCATGACAATTTAAATTAAAAGGAAAACATATACTAGTATTACTACGAACAAATATCACAATACTTTCAGAATTTATGTCAAGTAATTTATTTGGAAATTTCTTTGTCAAAAGAAAAGTGTTTCAATTGGAGTACAATAATTTAAATATACTTATTTGAAAGCTTTTCCAACTGAAAAAGTAAAGATCTTGACTGTACAAACTGAGATTCTGCCCAGATTAAAAACATGGTTGATAATATTAGTATAGGCTGTTCAGCATAAGAATACACAACTAGTAGACAATGATGACCCCAACATGAGAAAAAAATTTGACTTGCAAGAAATGCAAAATCCATTGAATCAAGGTGATCAATTCTTATTGTATAACTATAGCTCTTTCCTTTTCCTCAACTATGACCCCTTGCTCCTAATTCCTCTATCCTTTGGCCCAACTTATTCACCAGTTCAATTTGCCTTTATAGTTGCTGATAGTGCTTGACTGCCACCTTGATTTCCTAAAGCTTTGTAAATCATGAAAGTGAAACCTGATCTCCTAGTATTAGGAAGCAATTTTATTTGGACACTCCAAATCTTGTTGATATAACTGTCTGCATTCCTATGCAGAAATCTTACTACAAGGATAAATGCCAAAGCAAGAATAAAATGGCTGATTTCCAAAACAAATATTTCGATGCCTCCCTAGACATCCAACAACTCACCAAAGATGTTCTCAAGAAGCAGCGCATAACACTCTTCAATTAGTTCTGAGAAATCATGATGTATATGGGTTCTCCAACTTTGTTGCAGCCTTCCAGCTTGAATGCTGAGACAATTTTTTAGCATCAAAGCCTAATCAGGGTCCAAGTCAAAAAAGACATTCCTTTGTTTCAAGGCAAGATTGAAATCATTGCATTGGATAAATAGATTCTTAAAGATGTCCATATCAGTCTCACAGTAGTGGGAATCTTATGGCACCCAATAGTGAACACGGAGGATGAGTATACAGAATTCTACTAATTGCTCTAAGGCAAGGATCAATTAATTCAAGATTATGTGAACAAGTTCCATAACTTAACTCACACACTTACACATTGTGGAGACAAAGCAAAACAATGTGGTAGAACACATAAGTGAGCTTTACTGTAATGTCCCCTTTTTATAGCCTTTCCAACATCTTTGGAAGTTCCAACTTTCCTGGAGAGTGCCAACCTTTTTGGAATGGATTTTAGATAGTGGCATTGTGTTCAAGAGATCAAGTTGAATCTATTGGTTTTTTCCAAAGGCAGTTTTGACATTCTGGGCGTTTTCCACACTTCATGGAGAAGTATTTTATTTTTGGAAAATATCAATTTTCATTAAGTTGGATTTTCAATGGGCTTCAGAGTATGTTAGCAAATCAGATTTACTTTCAAGCTATTTTTATATTTTCTGTGACTTTGGATGGATGTGCCGAAAATATTAAATAAGATAATATTTAAATTATCAAAGGGTAAATTAAAAAACACTTATATTAATTATTTATAAAGGTGAATTTAAGTGACATAAGTGCTCAAAAAGTAAATAATAAAATAAAGTCACTTTTACGGAGCTAAAAGATTATTATTGAAAGGTGACTTTGAATTATAATTTTCAAAACGTTTCAAAAAAGCTCATAAAAGGGAAATTGGAAGAGAAGAAGCTCATTTTACTTTATTTTCTCTATGAGGTTGGACATTGTTTATATTTTCCACTTAAGAGGAAACCTTGAGGTAAGATTGGTTTTGGTTGTGACAGATTCCTCACTAGCCAAAATATGTGATTCATTTAGAGTTACAATGTGTGTAGAAAGGATTAAGAGGTGGATTCACCTAGAGTTCACATTTGAGCTTAATGTTTGTAGAATGCAAGATGGGAATAAATTGATTTATCTATACAGGATTTTAGAGATTTGCAGACAGCAAGTTGTAGAAGGTTTGCAGGCAAAGAGCAAAATTAGTGAAATAAAGCTTTGCTTTTCTTAGCTGTCTAAACTTGAGGAGATTATAGGTATTCCTAGCCAGCTGCCCATGCTTTTGGATTTTATAATTACTTCATAAGGCAGGCATTGATATGTGAATGACTTAGTATGAAGTAAAGGATACTTGTGGGTGTTTTAATTAATATATATTATTGTTTGCCTCACTGGGTAAACAGGAAGAGTACAGAAGTAATACAGAAATAAACAGTGCAACATGAATATATAACAGCCACTCAGAGTGTATACAATGTTCATAGTATTATCTGCCGTCAATTAACACCCTTCAATACCCACAGGTAGTACGATATATAACAGTCGAAGGGGTGTGACACAACCGTCGCGACTCCAACTACCTACCCGTCGGCTAACTAACTACTAACAAATGACATTACTACCAAAACATAAGATATACATATTTCCCAACAACATCATCCCCCCCCCCAAAAAAGAAGTCGTCTCCGACAACTAACAACAAAAATGGAGACAATGCAACCCATACAAAATATACATCCAGAGAAAACTAAGGAGGGGGCTGGAGAAGCATCCCTGAAGTAGAAGGCTGAGATGTCGGTGTCTGGGCCGCCAAGCGGGCGCGAAGCTCATAAACCTGCTGAGTACATGCAGTCACATCCCGCTCCGCCACCAACACTTTCTCCAAAGCCGTCTTCACCATATGCACGGCTTCCAGCAACTCCTTCTCTTTGGTATCTGCTGTCTCTGTCATACTGACCAATCGAGTCTGCAACAGGCTCCTCTCGGTAGTGACTGCCTCTAACTCCTACTGCACGAGGCTCCTCACACTCGGCGGACGCGAAGCTCATAAACCTGCTGAGTACATGCAGTCACATCCCGCTCCGCCACCAACACTTTCTCCAAAGCCGTCTTCACCATATGCACGGCTTCCAGCAACTCCTTCTCTTTGGTATCTGCTGTCTCTGTCATACCGACCAATCGAGTCTGCAACAGGCTCCTCTCGGTAGTGACTGCCTCTAACTCCTACTGCACGAGGCTCCTCACACTCTGCTCCGCCGACAGGTGAGTCTCTACCTCCGCCTTCTCTGCACGGACCATCTCGAGCTGTGCCAACAACTGGGCCCTCTCTGCTGCCCATGAGGCCTGCTGAGTGGCCACATCCCTCTCCAACTCGACTCTAGCAGCCTCGCGGACCGCAGACTCATGTTGTGTACGCCTTAGTGCATAGTAGGCGTCTCAGTAGACCTGCTCAATCTCTCGGACAACTGTCGTCACCCGACTCTCCACAATGGGCTGACGCAGAATCCAAGCCTGGAGCATCTCCTCCGTCTCAGTAGTCGGCCATCCCTGAGACTCAAAGCATGTAGCAAAGGCTGGGGGGCAACCCACCTGCATAAACTGTAGGGCCCTCTCTAACTCCACCACAACCTGCTGCAATGCTCGCGTCTGGGCAGTGGCCACCACTCGCCTACCCCTCGTCACCATGTCAGCTAGATAGGCCTCAATGTCCTCCCCCTCCTGCTCCGAAGGCTGTGAAGTCTCTGGCGGAACTGACACAACCGCATCCTGCTGGTATGAAGGTACCTCCTCCGCCACTAGAGGCGTACCATCCCCCTGCTCCTGCTCCTGGATGGCAGAGACGACCTCTCCTGCCTCGTGCCCAACTGCTGGTACATGTGTCTCGCCAAAGGAATTGTCCAAGTCGACTACCTCTGCTCTAGTCTCCCGACAAGGTGAGAATACAGCAGCTCCCACAGGTTGTACCAATGTCATCTGAAATCGCTGTGTCAGCCAACTCTCCATAGCTCCGACCGACGGGTCTGTACGCATCTCTACGACCGGGGGATGGGTCGCTGTCATGGGCTCCTCCAACAAAGAGGCAGAAACAGTCACCACTGCCTCAGTCCCGACAATGTCCAACCGCACCTGAGGCTCCGTATCCACCACCTCCCTCAGCCCCTACTCCTCATCAACCACTACCCGATGCGGCGACTCCTCCGTCCGTGACTCTGCCATGTCTTCGGTAAGTGCATCCATGGTTGGGCCCGGTCCCGATGATGCTACCTGTTGCTGGATGGGGCCAAGTGTAACTGGCATGCAGCTCTGAACAAATGCCGGAATAAAGGTGCCGCCCACTCCAGATGACATCACAGGTGTGCCCATCGGTAACAGGGGTGGGGCAAAAAGGACCCTCTCCTCCGTCGCCTTGCTGCTATCATCCTCCTCATCTTCCACTTCTGAATCCTCTGTACTACTAGAATCCCTCCCGCTGTCAGGTTCCCCTGAGGCCATAGCTACCGCCCATTTCCGCTTCGCGAAAGAGTGCCCAATGTCCAAGTGTCTCCAATACATGATAGGAGGCTCACCTGCTGCCAACGGTCCCTGCGGCTATACCTCCAACTCTGCCTCCGACACTGCTTCCCGCGTGGCCTCCAGGAACAACCCTATAGCATAGTGGGGCATATAGAATGTGCGACGCTACATCGTCAAGAACTCATACATGCGCTCTGCTAGTAACGCGGCCCAATCATACACAATGCCATTCATCAACCCGTTCATGAGCATAATTTGAGGGAGGGCGATGTCCGACGCCCTACCCGATCCTGTCAATCTGCTCTTAATGACATCCATAATGCACCGCCAGTGGCCCTCTGCAACAAAGGTCTTACAGATCCCTCGACCCTTCGTGGCATTAGCCACGCTGTCCAGCTCTGCTGCCGTCAAGTTCATGGAGATTAATTTAATCCACTGCTCCTCCTCTTCCCGCTTCATCTTTTTAGCCTTCAACTCTATTTTCCTGCCCTGTCTGCCTGGAATGCCGAATACTCTCGTGAAGTCCACCGCTTTGAAGGATATGGTAACATCCCTCCCGAGGTATTCAAAAGTACTGGTGCGTGTGTGTTTGTCGAAGGTGTCCACCATGAACCGTAGGGCACCCTCATACTCGCGGATAGGAAACACGAGCATTCAAATAGCCCACTCCACTTCTGCCTTACGGAGGTTTTGCTTCACCAGATCATTGTCGGGAGTGTCCTACCACCATTTCCGGCATTCCGACCCATTCAGGCCTTCAAAGGTGATATTCTGAGGTGTTAATGTATTTTTCCCACCTATGGCAGCTTGTGGTGCTTTCTGCTTTTGCTTCTGTCGGGCGCTGGCATCCATGGTGCTGCCCGCAACACGTATGCCTGACGATAAGACCCTGGTATTGCTATCCATTTGGCTGCTACTGGAGGAAGCCTGCAACAGTTTTTTCCAGCTTCGTTTCCCCGCTAACTCCATGAATTTCTAGTATAACTGATTTCTGGTTAAAAGTCGTACGGTCGTTGGACACCTTCGTAACCACCTCCTTCAGTTGTGTATGGCTACGTTGCTGTACGGGACTGTTGTGTGTGCGGCTGTGTTGCTGTGCGCGTCTCTCCTTTTTTTCTCTTCGTCCGTGTTGTGTTTGGCGTGGGCTGCGTGTCTTTCTTCGTGCGTGGCTGTGTGGTGCGGGGTTTTTACTTCTGTTTTGCGTTTTGTTTTTGGTTGCGGGGCTTTTAAGTGCAGGTGTCCACCGCACGATGGTATCCACCACCGGTGGTCCCACCCTACGGTGGCTTCATCGCTGGTGGGCACACCGTCGGTGTTACCACCGCACGGTGGCTCCACCGTCGGTGGTCCCACCGCCGGTGTCACAACCGCACGGTGGTCCACCACCAGCGTGATCACCGCATGGTGGCCCTGTTGGTTTTTTTTTTTTTTTTGAACGGTTGTCGTACAGACCGTACGGTTTTTGTTTTTTTCTTTTCTAATAGACTGTCAAACATCCTGACTGGAGGGTCCAGGTTCCCTCCGTTTGTGATAAACCTTTAATTTTGACCCATTGACGGCGTCTGGTATCTCCTTCCCGTCCAGCATCCACAACTTGATCGCCCCGTTGGCATTGACCTAGCGTACCTTGAAGGGCCCTAGCCATCGCACTTTAAATTTTCCTGGTTTGATTTCGTTCTTCCTGTTGAATTTCAACACTAATTGCCCAGGAGTAAACTTCATTCGTCGAAGATGCTTGTTGTGCCAAACCTTCCGTCTTTGTTGGGCTGCCTCTGTGGCCCATTGTGCCATCATTCTTTTTTCATCCAACTTGCTTAAGGCATACAATCTCTCTCTCAGGCTCTCCATATCCCCGAGTTTGTTCTCTACCGCAATGCGAAGGCTTGGCACCATGAATTCTGCTAGCACCATTGCCCATACATGAGTTGGAACGGAGTTTGACCCGTGGTCACCTTGTAGGTCGTTTTGTAGGCCCATAGTACAGAGGCTAACTTCTCCTCCCAATCTTCTTTTTCTACTCCGCAGGACTTGTAAATTACAGATACCAATATTTTGTTTGTGGCCTCGACCTGGCCATTGGCACGTGGGTAGTATGGGCTTGATAATGAGTGAAAAATCTTGAACTCTGAGGTCAACAATCGTATGACATGGTTCACGAAGTGGCCCCCTCGGTCACTGGTCAACTGAATAGGTATACCGTATCGCGTAATGATTTGTTCATAGATAAATTTAGCCGTGCTTACTGCAGAGTTATCCGGGAGAGCCCTCGCCTCCACCCACTTAGTCAAGCATTCTGTCGCAACCATAATGTACCGGTACCGTCGTGTGCGGCTAGCCTTGAGAGGCCCTACAAAGTCGAGTCCCCATCGTTCGAAGAGTTCCTGTGCGTGCGACGGGTTGAGGGGCATGAAGTCCCGCTTCAGAGGTTTGCCCGCCCGTTGGCAAGTGTCGCACCCCACGACCCACTCCCTAGCGTCGTGATGTACGGTTGGCCACCATAGTCCTGCCAGAAGCACCTTGCGAGCTGTAGTGTCTGGGCCCATATGTCCACCTGCGGGTCCTTCGTGTGCCTCCCTTAATACGCTCGGGACTTCTTCCTCCATGACACAACGCCTTAATACCTAGTCTGGCCCCATTTTGTAGAGTAAAACGTTGATGAGCGAAAAAGTCCTACTCCTTAATACAAGCTTTCTCCATTCCCCTGGAGGCATACCCTCCGGAAATCGGGACGTTGACAGGTACTCTCCAATCTTCTTGTACCACGAAGGAAGTACGGCTATTTGGAACAAGTGTGCATCTAGAAAATCATCATTTACTCCCTCTGGAGGTTCCCCCGACTTAATCCGGGACAGTTGATCAGCTATGACATGACTTCGCCCTAGTCTTACCACAATTGAAAATGTGAACTCCTGTAGTAGCAATAGCCAACGGCTTATCCTCCCCTGGATAATAGGCTTGTTTACCAAGTACATGAGTGCCTGATGGTCTACGTAAAATGTGAATGGTATAGCCAGTAGGTAATGACGAAATTTCTGTACGGCATAGACCATGCCGAGGGCTTCGCGTTTTGTGGTACTGTAGTTCTTTTCAGCCTTCGAGAGCAACCTGCTAGCAAAATAAACAGGATGGTCCAACCCGTGTCCTCCTACCTGGGCTAGTGTAGCCCCGATGGCGTAGTTTGAAGCATCCACGTGAACATGGAATTCCTTATCCCAATTCGGGTATGCCAGTATGGGTGCTCCCATCAACCTTGTCTTCAGCTCTTCAAAGGCCTTTCTCTGTGGCTCTGTCCAAATGTATGGTTCCCCTTTCCGTGTCAACCTATACAATGGGTGGGACACCTCAATGAAATTCTTGATGAACCTCCTGTAGTACCCCACATGACCAAGGAAGGACTTTATCCCCGTGACGTCCGTAGGAGGTTCCATTTCTACTATTACCCAAATCTTGTCCGGGTCCGTTTTCAATCCTTCTTTACACACAATGTGTCCAAGCAATCTTCCCTGTGGTACCATGAATCTACATTTCTTCGGATCGAGGGCCAATTGTGCCCTCCGACATCTCTCTAGGCACTCCCCGAGGGTTCTTAGGTGGATGTTCTGTCCGCTATAAATAGACCAGTCGTCCAGGAAGGCTTTGAAGTTCCCCACCGACATCTTGTCGAAGATGTGCAAGATGATGCGTTGAAAGGTGGCAGGTGCATTGCATAGACCGAAGGGCATTCGGTTGTATGCATACACACCGTCCTCCACCACAAAGGTTGTTTTCAACTTATCTTCCTCCGCGATGGATATCTGGTTGTACCCAGAGAACCCATCCATGAAGGAATAGATTTCATGTCCAGCTACTTCCTCCAAGATGTTGTCGGTGAAGGGTATGGGAAACGGGTCTTTAATAGCGTTCAGATACCAAAAGTCTACACAGATCTGGATCTGGTTGGCCTCTTTCTTGAGGGAAATCACAATGGGAGACACCCATTCGCTTTTCTGCACTTTGAAGATTATGCCTGCTTCCAACATCCGCTCAATTTCGTCGTTCACCCGTGCAGCATAATTCTTGCTCATACGGTAAGGCCGCTTCCTTACCAGCTGGGCTCCTAGTACCAATGTTATTCGGTGTACACAACTCTGGGGGCACACCCTTCAGGTCCTTGTACATCCATGCAAAGACATCCTTGCAATCAAGGAAAATTTTGAAGGCTGTAGCCTTCAGCACTGGGTTCCAGTCATCTCCGACAAGGATGATCTTGGGGTCACTCATCGCCCCGAGGTTTGTCTCCTTTAAATTGGCTTCCTGGTATTTAATGGGCTCCCCCTTCGGGAATTGGTGTGTCGGTGTCTCGTTCACCGAGGCCTCCCCTTCCTTGTACTCGCCATATTCTGGGGGAAATATATCTGGTTCTTCCTCGATGCTCAATACATTGCACGAGGGTGTAAATATTTCATAGTCTCCCATTTGCCAATGGAAGAGACCATTCAAGGAGTCCCCGTCGTCCCCTGAGCATGCCTCCAGTTCTAACACCCCTTCGTCACTAGGCTCCATGCGGCATCCGTCTCCGCCCTCCCCCAACTGGTCTCCCTCAGATTCCGAGTCAGAGGAGGATGCCAACTCCTCACTCACCATCTGTGTACGGAGATCGATCACATACTTCCTCCCCACCTTTTCCAAGGAAAGAGTATTCCGCTTCCAGTTATGGTTTGCTTTTGCTGCAATGAGCCACCCACGCCCGAGAATGGCGTCATACCCTTTCTGCTTCAGGGGAATTACTTCAAAATCCAGCACGAATGGCTGCATACCAATCATCACTTGCTGGCCCATGAGGGTACCAAGGGGTTTAATCCCATGTTGATCTACCCCTAGTAGGTTGAACCTGGGGGGCCACAACGTAGGCTTTCCCAGTTTTTTCCATGTGGCTTTTGGGAGCACATTTACTCCTGACCCTCCGTCCACAATAGTGTCTGTCAAGGTAGTCCCCAGTATGCCCATTTCTACCATCGCCGGTTGGCGTCCGCTGTTGACTACCAACAACATGGGGTCTACCATGGGGCTTAGGACCTCCCTTAACACAGGGTCGGCTGTGGGGCTCACGATCTCCCTCATTTTCACCTGTGAGGGTACAAAGTTTAAGATAGCCGTTTTTAACTGTGGCATGGTCTCCAGGAGATCTTGTATTCTCACGGGTACCTCCATCTGCAATACTTGCCATAAGATTTCCTCTTCTCCCCTCGTTCGTGGCGGATTTGAGGTCTAGTGGCTGTTATGTCCTTGTGCGGCCATTTCCTTTGTGATCTCGTCTCTTGCTTCCTGCACTCTCTCAATCTCCGTGTGGGGATTTGGGTATGCACCCTTTTTGGCCTGCGCCCTTGTGATTGCCAACACTTCTGCTTTCGTGGGTTCTATGTTTAGGAGGTTTACACCAGGTTTCGGGCAATTTACGTCCTCATGGTCGCCTGGCCCGCACCATCGGCAAAGGTGCTGAGGGGTGGCTTCCTTTGCGCAATCGCAGGCGAAGTGTCCCCACTGATTGCAGGCCCTACACTGGATCATTGGCCGGCCCTTGGCGTCATACTGGATTCGGTTTCTGTTATTGTTATTGTTGTTATTTCTTCCGCCGCCGCGTCTGTTATCTCGGTATCCTCCAGATGATGACGTTGTGTTAGTTTGTTGGCCTGTACCCGTTGGTGCGGATGTCGTGGCCTGCTCCGTGAACAGCACCTGGTTCATTTGCGTACTTCAGGTTTTCATGTTGTATGGGCAGTCCTTGGTGGAGTGTCCCATCACTTGGCAAATCTCGCGAAATGCTTTCTTCGGGCAAGTACCCTTTGTATGCCCCTCCTCTTTGCACTCAGTGCACCATATGTCCCCTTCAGTCCGACCGGTGCTTCTCATTGTTTTGAACTCCCTCCTCATTCGCTCCATGTCTTTCTGGAGCGCTTGCAGCCGCTTGCCAGCCTCGCCATCGCTGTTGCTTTCCTGTGAAGAGTCATCCTCCTCGGACGAGCTATCCTTCTTTTTTTTCTTTGATGTCTTGGTCTCGCTCTCGAGATCCATCGCTCTATTGTATGTGTCTTCATACGATGTCAGTGGAACAATTTTCATCTTCTTTCGAAGGGAGTGTTTCAGTCCCTCCACGAACCATCTCTTTTTCAACCCATCCGCTGGTTGACTCTCCATTTTCCCCAATAGTTCCTTCAACCGCCGACTATAGGCTTGGACAGTCTCGTTCTTGTTCTGCTTTGTTCCATAGATTTCAGTGACTATTTCATTGTCATCTCTCAGGAGGCAGAACTCTATCCCAAACTACTCCTTCAGGTCGGGCCATGTGCCGATTTTGGCCTTATCCATATCTGAGTACCAGTCTATGGCCACTCCCCTCAAGGTTGTTGGGAATTGTGTTACCCATTCGTCTTGATCGGTAACACCATTTGCTGACCATATGGTTTCGCACGTTCGACAATGGCAAACGAGATCTTCCTTCCCCTCGCCATTGAACTTTGGTAGTTTCTGTTTGCTCGCCATTGATGGGGGTCGTCTCCCCTGAGGTGGTTGTGGCTGTGTCTGAGCCCCTACGCCGCTCCCTCCGACGCCGGTGGTGTGTCCTGCGTGGATGACTGGGGGTACAGTGTTTTGCCTGCCGTGTGTAGCACCTACAGCCGTACGGTTGTCCTCCCCTTCGTTCTCACTCGCGCCCACTCCTGGCTCCCTTTGGTGATCCTCACTTCGTGGTGTAAGGGATAAGTTTCTAAACTGATCCCGAGTCTCCTCAACTAGATTCCGTCGTAACCTTGTTTCCTCCAGAAACTCTTCATGGCTCCGCACCCTACAGTGTTCTGGCGACGTGTAGAAATTTCCGTCGGCTTTTGCACCCTCTGTGACACCTCCTTGGTTCCCCTCGGGCCACCCTTCGGCAGGTTGTCCTTCGGCAAGTTGCCTCAGCCTCCGTCTACGTTCTACTTGCTGCTCCAAAATCAAGGCCCTCTACGCGGCCTCCCACTCGTCCGTTTCTGCTTTTTTATTTCTATCTTTATTCAATAGGTTGGGCATTAATTGCCGTACATTTCCATAATTCACAATACATAAACCAAAAGACATCTTTATTAATTCATTTCGTCAGATACAACTTGTGTCAATGACACTTTTATTTGAATATATAAGGTTCAAGGTTCAATTCCTTCCTGGCCTGGCGCCATCCCGTTCCGCTTCCCGTCGGCTGCTATCTTCGTACTGTTGAAGGATCTATTGGCGTCGCTCTTCCTGGGCAATCTTCTCCAGGCAAGCTTGTTGTGCCAACGATGCCTGTGCAAGCAACCGGGGAAGATGGTTCATCAATCGATTTACTGTCGAGCTAACCTCCAACGCTGTCCACACGGCACTTGGTGGGCTTTCAGCCTCCGTCGCCTCTCGTCAGACGTAGGTCTCGATGGCTACCTGGAGCAGAACTGAAAATTCCCTCGTTGCAGTGTCTTCTCCTGTGTAGAGCTCTGTTTGCGCGTCGTCGGCCTCTGGGTTTATCTCACCGACAGGTAGGCCCATCGTGTCCGTGCGCCATCCGCGTCTTCCGTTCCCGAGTATGTCTAGGCAACGGCACCAAATGTTTGCCTCACTAGGTAAACAGGTAGAGTACAGAAGTAATACAGAAATAAACAGTGCAACATGAATGCAAGAATAAGCTTTCCATTAATAACTCAAAGTGTATACAATGTTCATAGTATTATCTGCCGTCAATTAACACCCTTCAATACCCGCAGGTAGTACGATATATAACAGCCGAAGGGGTGTGACACAATCGTCGCGACTCCAACTACCTACCCGTCGGCTAACTAACTACTAACAAATGACATTACTACCAAAACATAAGATATACATATTTCCCGACAACAATTATCCCTTGTTGATCATCCAATATGGAAGTGGGCATGGGAACTTTGGAGGGAGTTGACTGCTTTTCGGGGGATTTTGACCATTCTAATGCCGGTTGCCACAGCACAATGTGATTGCTGATGGTTATTGGGTATGCTGCCATGTTTGGAGGGATTAAGGAAGCTATAAGTTTGTGAAATGTCCCCTTACTGGAATTCTTTGATTATGCAATATTAGAGCTTGCAAATACTGGGAAATTCCTTTCAGTTTGCTTAAAGAGATAATTTTTTTAGTAATATTTGATACTTGAACACATATGCACATTTTAATAGAAGTGGCGATATTAATAACTTATCTGAATTCTCTGTCGCAGAGGGTCTGATATTATGATTGTCTGGAATTCAAGAAATCACTGTCTCAAATGATTCTATATGATTATATGATGGTCATATGGGAACTAACCCTTACCCAATAGCTGCCCGATCGATCCTAATATTCTTGTTATATCCGATATGCTGTATCTAATTTCAGTCTCTGTATACCTGCAATGATGGAGAGCGCTGCTTCTGTAGATTATTTCTCCTAAGCATGCAACAACTGTCTTGTAGAATGGATGAATCTCCACCTGTATTAGGCTGCCTTAGCAATCGGACATATATATAAAACGATTGTAATGCTCCCTTCGACTTCCTCCAACTAAATAAGATAATCTGATAGGGAGATAGAATTTTTTTGTAAGTGATATATATGCCCTGTGACAGAAGTGAAAATGCCTTCTTATACTTGTGCGTTAGAATGGTGAGTTATGTGGCAAGAGACATGACTATTCAGCATCGCCTTAGTTTCTTAAGCTAATCGCATCCTTTAATGATAATTATTATTATTGATTTGATTTTACTGATCGCTACCTTCATACATCATCAACATCTGCTTGTTATGATCGCTGACCCTAATTTTTATCATGCCTCTTTATAATGGTATCAATTAGTTTATAATTGATAGCTTGGCATGCTTATCTAAACCAATATTGTAGTCGACATCATTAATTATTTTGTTTACATTGGTCTGGATATTAATCTAATCATCATCGATATTATTTAGCCTTATCTTACTATTGACTTCTACTAACACGTAATCGATATCTTTCCATGCCTTATTCGATGTTGTTCAATTGACTCTCCATATGTAACATTAACCTCCGCTTAATAATATTTAGGAATTTATGCTGATTGTCGATATGAAGATAATCACTGACTTCATCCTCTTTAATCATCGATTAAATGATATAGTTAAAGGATGATGATCTCAGTTATTACAAACACTGATATATCAATGCAGAGTCTGAACACAATTCCATGGTCAGGCCACCAAGCATATTGATTATTCTTGTGATTGTTATTTACGGTATTCCTTCTCCTAACATATTAGCACCAGGGATAAAATATGGGTGAGTCATCGACCATATTGGAAAACTTATTCCACCCGTAGCAGCGTCTCTGTTTTTGATATTCACGTCTGTTACTTTTGATTATTTAGAAAATAACTATTTAATATTTTATTTTATATTGCCTAGCTTCATGAATAAGTTTAAATCTTTAATTAAAACTTATTTAATCGTATGTTGACTTTGGTTGTCCTTTAGGTCTTGAGTGGGGACATTACAGTTTGCTAGAACAGTCCAATATTTTTGCTGATCTGAGTGAAAACAGCTACAGCTGTTATTGTATGAAGGTTAACCAACGTTGCTCCAATTCCTAATACCTATTGAACACTATTCTATACCAGCATCCTCTCTATTGGCTAAGATTCTAGAAAACTACTGATTTAAGCATTCTAAATTTGAATATTTGCTTCAGCACTTGTATGCCAAGTGTTTGTTAAACTGTATCTGCATTATTCCATGTATGCAAACTGTTTGTGAGATTGTCTATGATCATACATGAAAGTTGTTGCTCCTCTCTGTTGTTAAACTCCTCTCAGAATGTGCCATAGCTATGGGAGCCAAGATACCAGAATCTTTGATATGGATAAATATTGGAAACCATTGATGTTACACAACATGGAGAATATTATATATATTATTTTGGGGTTAGTTTGATTAAATTATGGGGATCTGTTATTCCATTTACAGTGTAAATTATTTAATTTAGAAGTCTTGTCAAATTATCACATGTGGTAGTATGTATTATTTATTTCGATCCATTTTGATATCATTATATATTTTTAAATAATCTTAACTCTATTATTTATTATATTAAATCCGCTGCTATGGCTTAAACAACTCTTGGAGAAAAGTGGTATTATAATGACCTTCTTTGACACAGCCAGAAATTCCATTTACTTGACACACAATAAATCACGTCAACTGCAACAATGGTCTTAGCATATAAAAATTGAGATCACTTGTCACTAACAAGTATGTGCCTCTAAATAGCCTTTGATGAAGCAAAGATTGCAATGTCAAAAACTCATTGCAAAGAGAGCTATCTCAAAATGAGTCAACTCCTCATTTGTGTATTGTTTTATTGAGTTGAGAACCCGAGCACGGTTGTATAAATATTTGCAAATATTTTAGCACACTTCATGACTATTGATCTATGAGAGTTTTCCAAGATCCTTCAACATAAGATCAAGGCAGTGAGCAAAACAAAGAGTCTAGAACATGAATGGGTGCTTTTGCATGAGAAATTTACCTGCAGAAACATAATTTTTTGTATTGTCTATTAGTATAATTACTTGCAAAAAGAAAATTCCTTAGCCACCTCAACCATGAATAACTCTAAAATACAAAAAAAAAAACCATCTTTAATCTTTCTTAAAGCGTCAATGAATTTCAAGAAAATTGATATGCTAGGGGAAGAAACAAGGAAATTCAACAATTTCCTGTTCCTCTTATTTGTCCAACTATCAAACATGATAGTGAAGACTAATATAATGATCCTTTCATTTTAGAGATTACTGCATTGTGAAACTTAAAATTGAAGAGAATTACAAATTGTGTAAACATAAATAGCATGATTTGTTCCCGTGATCAGATCCTGAAATGACTGTAAAAAGGGAGATAATCTGGTTAGAGACATCATATTGATAAGATCAACATGTTACCCATATAAACAAGATATTCAATCCATAATTACCATGTCAAACTATAACAGAAAATAAATGAAGCTGATTATGCAGCAGTTGCATAAATTTACTTTCAATTCTTAGTCTAATTATCATTTCTAAAATGATGCTGATCTTACCAAACCCTTCAAGCTCACAGCAACAGGACAATCTTCTAACGCCTCCTTCAATTGGGAAGAAACTTTCTGTGGGAATCAAATAGGAGAACTCAAACTTCCAAAGTGATTTACATAAAAAACACAATCCTTAGAAGTTAACTACATAAGCAAAAGATTTTTACTTGCAAAACTTCAGCTGCTACAGCTACTCGTTCCTTATTCCAAAGCTTCAGCATAAGAACTGTCAAGTGGAACATTGCTGGCTTTATGAAAATTGACTTGTCAATCCCCAAATCTGCAAGAGTCAAGTCACAAAACAGCAGATAAGGAAAGATGCTTGCAAAACTAAGCAAGTATAAAGGAGAGGAAACGGAGGAAAAAATTACAAAGAAGCCTTGAAATAGAACTCCTGATATGTCAACACAGGTCTTATTCAAATTCTTTTGAAAACTACATACTTTTCTTTGCTTGTGAATTTGATTTGGCACCTCCAGAGGAAACTTCCTTCAATCCTGACTTGACAACAGCATTTTCATCCTCAATATTGAACTTGACTGCAACAGCTTCTTTTACATCAGAAATTTTATCTGCTGGATGTGCACTAGTCTCAACTGCAAAAGAATGATTTTGGACTCTCAGAAAATTCATTTTACTTGGAATTTCTAACATATATACCTTCACTGTTATCTTCAACATTCATGTTACCTTTACAAACTTCTTCGCCATCATCCTCAGATGATTCAGCAGTTGAAGAACTTTCAGAATCAATAACCTCTTTCCCACCATAGCCACTTAATGCAAGAATAGAGGTTTGGAAGTTAGTAAGCTTTTCTACAAGCGCTGGATGAACAGCCAATGGTAAAGAGATAAAGTGAGAATACTGGAGATTCCGACCTTTAACAGCCTGCTTCAAACAACCAACATATCCATGCTCAAAAGGAAGCAAATCTCGATGGAGAAGTCTACAGACTAACAAAAAATCATGATAAAATTAAGAAACAAAAGAAATGATAATTCCATGTTGAATGGTCTGAGCTCAGTATATTCTTTAGAAGCATCCTTCAAATATGCAGTTTGCAATTACCATGCCAATGCTTACAAGATTTTCAGAGATTGAAGTGGAAAAAGAGTCAATAAGAGCATGCTTGTTTCACAGACAAAAGAGACAATGAGTTAGGCTGATATTTTTATTGTAAGATACTTATACGTTTGCCTTTTGGAGGAGAGACTTCATTTATAAATTTAAGCTTCAACATAACATGAAAAATATAGATTTTTTAACAAATGATGAAGCTATTGGGTCCCCTTTAATTCTTCCCCATCTTTATATGTCAGAAGCAAGAAAGGCATTCCAGAAAACATGCTGTCTTCACCTGAAGGTGAGGATGGACAATGTTACATTGGCTGTTATTTTCAGTTTCTTGATAATGGAGGTAAGGGCTGCCAGAAAATTCTTCTCAAAGCTCACTTTATGGCAATTTTCAATTTTCCAGAAGTAGAACATTATTAGAGGGGTCTGGAAGGTCTGCTTTGAGGTTTGAGAGTGATTATGAACATGTAATTCTAAGATCAAAGAGCTCCAGAGGTGAATAGAAGTATATATGCATTCTTCATTGAATAAAAGGCCTAACCTCCTAGTCTATATATGCCTTCTCATCTTTTTCCATGCAAGCAGAGGAATTTTGAGATCTGTACACAATTCTTTCCACAATTTCTTTTTCGTATTTTGATTTAAGGAATCAATTACTGATAGAGACATATTTAGAAGAAACCTCACAATATGGAAACTGCAATAGCAACAAAAACAAATTTAGTAAGATGCATTCATAATAACCAGTCTTGGACTCAGCACAGACTCAATAGACTGATTTTTTACTCAAACCAAGACTTGGCATAACAACTCAGCACAAACTCAATAATTTGAAAAAAAAAAAATGATTAATAGGGATTGTTTTGAAGGAATTACATGTTTTTCTATGCCCTCTTCTTTAAATCAGCTTTAAAAAACCCAAACAACAAATCACTTACAAGCCATTTTAATCACATACACAAGTATACATCAAATGAGTACCAAAGCAAGCTGAAGGAAACAAGCCTTTTGGATATATATTACCAATTGTTCTTGGTGTATAAACTCATGGATTATGATATCTAAGGCATCAAAAACAAACATTACAGCATGTACTCATTAACTATGGTAGAGAGTTTTATGATATCTATCACTTGGCCCAGCATCACTAGCTCTAAGCTGCATCCTATGCTAGTAACAAAGAGATCCTTGATGTTGCTGCAGCCATGAGCATGTCTTAGCAACATCCAAAGGATCTTCTCGTGCTCTCTCCTTCTCCTCCACCATTCCCACTAAATGAAATCTCAACCGAATCAACTTACGATGGTCATACTTAGTACACACTAGATCCTTAGCCTTAGTGATCAAATCTAATAGTGGATAAACATTCTCTCATGCAATGGGAGATAAATTTGAGCTCATGATTTGATTGTAATGGAGATGAAGATTGAAATGAACATGGGCGATATCGTTCAACCTTTGCACAATTTTGTCAAGTTTTTGCCATAGCGTTGAAGAAGGAACAAAGTATTTGAGATGTTATCATAGAGATGCATTTGCAACATGCCCATATTCATGATGCAACTTTGCTAGAATCGTTTTATACAATGTGGTGAGAACTATGGGTGATGCAAGATGGGGCCAATTGGCAATAAGTAGATATGTCATTCCAAGTCTTATTGGGAGGCTACCACCACTTCTTCAACACTGAGAAATAGACCTACTTTTAGTCTTGTTGGTATGCAATTTGCATAATTGCTACAAGGAACAATGAAGATCTAAAACAAGAAATAACCCTATTAAGAGACAGTCTATGACCAAAGATAATATGGAGACCTATACTTTCTTGATTGCCCATACGGATAATCTTCTCACTCCTGTACAGATAGCAAGACTGCAGGAAAGGATCTATGATCTTCACACTCTGTTACATCAATGAGAATGCATGCTTGTAATTTCAGGTTTTGTAACATTTTTGGCACTATGTTTTAATACAAAGCAAGCTGCCCCCATGGTAGCAATTTCCTATATAAAAATGTAAATAAACAATAAAAAAAAAGTTGTTTTAAGAAAACAAAATGTTGGTAAGAATGGGGTCCAAAAGTAATATTAATTAGAAAGACTTTCTAGACACTTTTTGAAAATAATGTTTTGGAGAGAAAAATCATATTATTTTTTTCTCAAAAAACCTATATGAGGAGTTGAGGAATGGTGAGGACTACCAATTCATATCATCAAATTCATTCCTCTTGCGACTGGACATTATTCATCTTTTTTCACCTAGGATGAAAACCCTTTAGCAAAAAATCGATTTCCTATTTATTTGGGTAATTCCATCCAAGAATTACGAATGAGTTGATTGTTGCAAAAGGTTTCTAGTTTTAGTTATTTTGGTTGTGTAGGATAGAAAATCTTTTAGTTTCAATTGGTTTGAAGTGTTTTGTGAGTTTCTAGATTTTGGTCTGGTGTAGAGTTTTAGTGTGAATTTAAGTTGTGTGATTTTAATATATATATATTTTGGTTTGTGAAGGCAAATGTTATTGTGATATGGCTGTACACACCAATAATACCTTTAAACAAATAAATCGTATTAATGTTGTATTAACATAAGTATTGCCGTACTGTATGAATCTGATTGGAGCCTTTAGAAGGGACTAGAGTATTTGAAAA
Organism: Cryptomeria japonica; assembly: GCF_030272615.1. Taxonomy (NCBI): domain Eukaryota; kingdom Viridiplantae; phylum Streptophyta; class Pinopsida; order Cupressales; family Cupressaceae; genus Cryptomeria; species Cryptomeria japonica. Next base: position 225,202,270 of record NC_081410.1, on the reverse strand, counting down.
GGGGGTGGTTTAATATTTATAAGCTGCCGTACTAATATCTTTTTCTGTTGTACATTCTCCCCTGGTTGTCATACTTCTACAAAGAGTATCGCAACTGTTTAAGCTGCCAATTTGCGTATAGATTAAATCTACAAGTCAGCTTGAATGTGATTTGTTTATCATTTGTTGATATTCTGATTATTATATGACTGTTATACTTGCTACTGTTTAATATATAAGCTGATTAGAATATCTTATGAAATAAGGATTGTTGAATTGATGTAAATTTTTGTGTGGTTTACTGCAGAAAATATATTAATTTTTTTAATATTTGATTTCAATATTGTAAGTCAGGATGGCTATATCTCTATGTCACCCCGAGTTTCCGGGACGGGAACGGCAGGGGACGGCGGGACGCGTTTCCAGGACGGCAATTTTTTTTGCCAAATTTGGGGACGGCGGGGGACGGCAAAGGGGACGGCTATATAAAATATAGGGAAAATTTAAAATATATAGGAAAATTCTAAATGTTCATATGAAAACATGGATAAAGCATGCATATATACATTATATTCATATGAAAACATGGATATAGCATGTGTATGATACTATGAAAAGTTGAAAACATTTTAGAATGTAAATTCTAAACATACAAAATTGTTGATACTCAATAGACAATATGCAATTATGCATTCATAAATCAGAATTTCAATTCATTCACATTGTCAATATGCATATCATAATAGATATTAAAGAAATAACATACAAAATGTCAAAATGCCCAAAGGCTACACTGCTGCCATATAGTTTTATTGTCAATTATGATATGAAAATCAAAATAGTACTAAGTAAAACTAAATACAAAAAAGAAAAGTATAATGCTGCCCCTAAACTGCATCTCTTAACATTGCATCAAAATCAGAGTCCTCTGAGTCTCTCCCACTATCATGGTCTACGTCCACCTCATCCAATGGAATCCCAACCAATCCATGTGGTGTCTCCTCCTCATCAACCTGACAAAGTATAATGCTGCCCCTAAACTGCATCTCCTAACATATTTTTTATTTTTAAAAACAATTTGAATTAATAAGGGGCCTATATTAGAAAAAAATTTAGAAAATTTGAAACTACTTTTTTATTATTTTAATATTTTTTAATGGCCTTAGATATGGGGGGACGTCTGGCCATCCCTGGGACGGATTGGGGATGTCCCAGCCGTCCCCGGGACGTACGGACGTCCCCCAGAGCTAGGGCAGGCGTCCCCCCGTTTTGGGGGCGTCCCCTCAAAATACATGGCAATTTGGGGACGGGGGGAAACGTCCCCTAGCCATCCCCAAGTCCCCGAAACATCCCCGGGACTGGGACGGGGGTTTTCAGGTCGAGGACGCGTCCCCGGGTAACGTAGCTATATCTCTATAACATCAATGAATCAATTTCATTTTTAGTATTCAAATATTAATCTGTGTAGTTCTCTACCAAATTTGGTATTTGTAATTGTTTTGGAAGGCATGCCACCAAATTGAGCATAACTTCCATATTTTGTAAAAGAATGCAATATTGAGTTGTGTGGTTTGTCACCGACAAGCATTTTATTATAATATCATTCTAACATTTTCAATGTGTCCTCTCACCTTGCCAATATCAAGATCTTGGTGATCAAAAGATATTAAAGTTTAATGCTTGTTATAGAAGTGAAAAATTCAAAAAAATTCAATTCAGAAAAGTACATAAATAGCATAAGAAAGAGGGTGATCAAGGATGGCAATGGTTAAGCCAGACTCAAGTCTCAAATGAAGGAGTCATAGCAAGATATTGCTTACTTGATGTAACCCATTTCTGGAGATGGTTCAATTCAAGAATCAATGATAAAAGAGATGCCTATAATGAATAAAGAAAACAATAGGATCATTTTGTCACATATGGGAGAATCATGCAATAATGGATTGATCAAGTTTGTGACCAAGTTATGCACGCAATCATAATCTTTTGGGATGTCTACCTATAGGCACATTTTAGAACTCTTGACCAAACACATTCTTTGGCTACCATGAAGTTACTTAGGATGAAAGTCATAGCAAATCTAAAGGAACATGAAGTTTTGGGATAGGTTAATACAAACTTATGACTCAATTCCTAAAATCTACATTGAAATCCTCAAGAGAGAAGAAGGTAAAATAGTATGATGAAAAATAGGACATTACTTCCTTCATGTTATCTATTCAATGCACTATCTAAGAAAGGTGAGAGAATGAGGAGCAGCCTTCGAGGGTTTCAGAGACAGTTTCAGAATGGCGGAAAATCTAACATGAACGGTTGGAGAGAACCTTTGAATCCTGGTAATACTGGTAAAAAAGAAGTGCCATTAGAGGTGGAAGCGGAAGATGTGGAAATTGACATCACAAGTGAAGTTGAAGAAGAATTGGATTTGTGGATAAAACACGCAGTCATCGGCGAATTCATTGGACTTAGATTCAACAGAAATCAAATTAAAGATTGGGTGTATAGCAATTGGGATTCCAAAGTGGTTATCAAATTCATGCCTAAAGGATTTTTCACTGTCATCTTCACGGATGAAGTGAGAAACAAAATTTTGATTCAACAGAATTGGTTCATGGAGGAGTGCCCGTTATATTTGCAGCCTTGGCAACCCAATTTCAATCCATTACCCTTGGTGGTATACAATCATCCTATATGGATTCGTTTGTACAATCTTCCTTTAGACTATTGGAATGATTCATGCCTTGAAAAAATTGGAAGATTGTTGGGCACGCTGATTGATATTGATAATGGAATTATGGAAAGTGATTCATACTTGTATGCAAGGCTGAAGATCGTGGTTGTGAAAAAGATTCCTTCTAAACTATCACTTTTGTCAGGGGACAATGTTTGGATGCAGCAAGTGGAAGTTGAAGCATATCAACTAACTTGTGGGAGATGCGGTTTAAAGAACCATCAAAGTGCAGATTCCAGAGTCTTTGTCAAACTTGCAAGAAATGCTAAGAAGTGGGTCACGAAGTTGAACAGTCAATTAACGGTTACAAAAGCAAACAAAGGTGATGTCCTTGACAAAACTCCAATTCTGGCATCTAAACCGCCATCCCCTAAGCAAAATTGCTCTGGTGCACACTCGGAAAATGCAAACAAGGATGATGTTAGATTGTCCCCATCTAGACCGGATCCTATCAATCACAAAGGTCTTTCAGATAATGAAATCAACTATGATTTGGATTCGGAAGATGAGTTTCATTTGGATGACGAATTGGACAACATCGATCCCAGAAGCATTAGTCAATCCGCAAACATTTTGTTGGGTAAGGCTAAAGGTGTTAAAGGTAGGAAAAGCAACCGCCAGAAGAGAGAAGACAGGGCCAAAGAGAAAGGGATTATTAGCATGTTGGAATTCATGAAAAAAGCCAAGGGAGATGGATTCTCCCTTGGTGCGAAATGAAGATAACTACTTGGAATGTCAGGGGACTTTCGGCCCCTGATAAAAGTTGCTTGGTCAAATGCGCTTTGGCTAGAATATAAAGTGACGTTATTCTACTGTAGGAGACCAAGCTAAATATGGACAAAGCATCAAGTTTTCTTTTTTAATGCAAAAATTGGGATGGTTTTTTTCAAGAAGCCAATGGTTTTGCGGGTGGATTGGCAACCTTATGGGACCCTGATAAAGTTTTAATTAAATTGATTCAGAAATCTGAGAACTCGATTTACTCCTTGGTCAAATTTTTAAAAGAAGACCTCGAGTTTCCATTGTTTAATGTGTATGGGCCTACCAAAACAAAGGACAAACTCAAAGTATGGACTGAAATTACGGAGCAAATCAAAACTACAATGGGAGAAAGCAATGGTGGCGGGGGATTTCAATGCATTGCTTGATATTGATGAAAAGAAGGGAGGTTTAAGAATGTCCAATCGAGTTATGCAAGACTTCAGGGACTTTGTTTCCAACAATCATCTTTTTGATGTGGTACCGAAAAACGGATGTTTTACTTGGACCAATAGAAGAGCAAAGTTTGCAAGCATTTCGGAGAGGCTTGATAGACTTTTCGTAGGACCATTCTGGGTCGAATCTTCTTTTAACTTGGAATCAAGTATCTTGCCTATTTCCCTCTCAGATCACTTCCTGGTTTAGACTTGCTTCAATGCTTCTCAAGCAAAGGTCAAGGGGAATTTCAAGTTCTTAAGTATGTGGTGGAGGGATCCTAATTTTCACAAAAATCTAGAGACGTGGTGGCTAGAGAGCAATATTTTTGTTGGCACAACTAGCTTTTGTTTCTCTCAGAGGATGAAGTTTATCAAAGATAAAATAAAACTTTGGAATGTGGCCTCTTTCAAAAACATATTTGCTGAGAAAATCATAATAGAGGAGGAGCTTGACCGCATGAATAGTTCGATCATTGTTAATGGCATGTCGGAAGACAATTTCTTAACAGAAAAACTGTTAAAAAATGATCTTTCTGAAATTCTGCTTCGAGAGGAAATCTATTGGCGTGAAAAATCAAGGGAATTGTGGATTAGCATGGGAGATGCGAACACCAAGTTTTTTCATGCATCGGTAAAGGCCAAACGAGGAAAAAACAAAATTGATTCCATCAACAATTCGGAAGGGATGCAATTCTCAAAGATAGAGGAGGTTCAGGAAATTGCAGTCGAATATTTCAAGCAGATTCTGGGATCGGTGGATGGCTAGACACATGGTGGTTTCTCAAATCTGCTGGAGGTTATTGATAGAGAAGTAACTCCGGAGGACAACAAATATCTAATGCGCCCTTTCACAATCAAAGAAACCAAGGATGCCACTTTTGCGCTCCATCCCCACAAGGCACCAGGCTCAGATGGGGTGACTATGGAATTTTTCCAGAAGTGTTGGTGCTTCATGGGAGAAGACATCTGGAAGGTTGTTGAAGAATTCCGCAAGAAAGGTAAGTTTGTCAAAGAAATCAGCAACACCATGATCGCATTAATTCCCAAAAAGCAGACTTGCGAGACCATGGCCGATTACAGACCAATCTCGTTGTGCAATTCTCTGTACAAAATCATATCCAAGGCTATGGTCAATAGATTGAAGATTATTCTGGACAAATTGATCTCACCTGAACAACATGGCTTCACACCGGGGAGGGAGATCACAGACAGTATTATCTCTACGGTAGAGACCATTCATACCATGAGTAGAGACATGAAGCATGGAATGATTGCGAAGCTAGATGTTAGCAAAGCCTATGACCGGGTAATTTGGACCGTTCTATTTTCTATTCTAGAGCAATTTGGTTTTGAGAGAGGTTGGCTAAATTGTATCAAACATTGTGTTTCTTCCATATGCTATTCAATCATTGTTAATGGCTCGGTGTGCCGTTTTTTTCATGCCACTAACGGGTTAAGACAAGAAGATCCCCTGTCACCCTTCCTGTTTGTTCTGATGGCAGAAGCTCTTGGTAGAAATATTAAAAAGTTAGTGGTTCTGGGTAGCTGGAGAGGCATTTCAATTCATGAAGATCTAAATCCTATATCTCATTCACAATTCGCTGATGACACTATTCTTTTTGGAGAAGCTGATAAGTTGATACTTTGTCATGTTTTTACCATCAAAACTCTTAGGTTTTTGACATCTTTTGGATTGCATTGTGGTAGTAAAGTATTGTGAGTTGACTATATGTATTCCATGTGTTAAACCTGAACTTATGAAATCATGTTTGAACTTTGTCAGTCTATTCCTGCAGCCATGCCAATTTATTCCTGCAACCAAGTGATTTGTTCCTATTGTTATGCGGATTATTTGGGATAATGTTATATGTGAGTTAATGAATGTATTAATTAAGTAAAATACGTATGCATGTCCTTGTATGTTGTTTTTGTTTAGTGCAGATAATAAATGATGCCGCGATGGATGTTCTCCTTTCGCGCCTAAGGAATGAAGAATCACGTATGAGATAACTGGAGATCAAACTGAAGGGGAGCAGAGCGAGCGCAAGATATGGCATAACCGGAGCAGCCATACATCACTATGGGAGTTTAACTCTAGTGGACATTGAATTCGCAAAATATCGCTACGACGTGCAATGACTGTGGTTCGGTTTAGATCCATGTTTCCTGCAGCCAAGCTCTAGTTATCTTCTTCATCTATCAATCATCCGCCTCTTCTTCTGGGCATGATTTGAGTTGTCCATTGTAGTTGACCTTTGCTTTATAATAAGCTCTTCCTTTTTCTTAGAGGTTAGACAGAATAGAAAGGAATAGAGCAGAGAATTTTGACAAGCATTCTGGAGTTTTTCTTTTAGAACATGTAATCATTTTCAGGAAGAAATGAATGAAAAATATGTTGTTCTGATCTGTTAAAAGTATTTTGCTGGAAGCTTGATAGCACTCATCCAAGGGGGGCCACTTGGTGAGTGATCATGTGTTTATGTTCATTGAAATTATTTCTCCTTTAGTTGCAGTAGAAGTTCATGCCTGGATTGTTCCTGCAGCCACTGGAAATAGATCCACTGACTGTTCCTGCAGCCAAGCCAGAACAGAGTGATTTCTGTTATTTACATTAGATCATTCCAGCATAGTTTTTATAAGTTTTCATGTAGCCTTCTATGATTTCCATTCTTGCTTTTCCTTTCTGCATAATGTTAGTTACTGCAGAAATGCAGAATAGCCATTGAAGGAGCTTAGTGCATATATAGTGCAGACCCATTTCAAGTTTTACGTCCCTTGGTTGATAACTAAAAGAATACTAGCCATGAAAATAATAACTTTACCAGATGAATGTCCAAACTTCGGATTGAGATTTCAATTAGAGTTATTATTATTATAGTTGGAGCAGACATTTTTGGCGCCGTTGCCGGGGATGGTGTCAAACTAAGAACCTTTTATGGTTATTATGGTTTCTAGTTAATTGGTTGAAAATTTCATGAACCTGCATGCATAGCAGAAGAAGAGACCCCAGAGGTAGATTTCTGCCCACTCATCCTAATCATTCCCAAATATAAATCCTTTTGCTGAACTTTACCAAGCCCCACAAAATTTGAATCACCCTGAATCTGAATTCCAGAAGGTAGTCTTCAGTTCCTTTTTGGTCCACAAGAAGAAGAATTTCCTATAGTAACAACCCCCACAAGTCCAATGCAAGGGAACCCTCCTCCTGGTGGGAATAATCCACCACCACCACCAGGTCCAACGTTCGAGTTTCCCATCTCTGATCAACATGATAATGCTAACCTCAAGAACATTCCAGCATCTTCACTCCCTAAATTCTATGGGTTGGTGACAGAGGATCCGGATACATTTCTGTTTGAGTTTGATGTTCTCTGTAGGAGTTTTGACTATAATACAGATGCCCATAGACTCAAAAATTTCCCTGCCACTTTGAAGGAGTCATCCTTGAGATGGTTTATGAGCTTGGGTAGTAGCACAATCAACACATGGGATGAGATGAAACGGTTGTTTCTTGCAAAATACAAAGATTATTGTAGAGGCACTGATCGTCATGGGGATGATATCTTTAGAATGACACAAACTAAAGATGAGAGTCTTGAAGATTATCTGGAAAGGTTTCTATTTAGTGTCAAGAAGTCCAAGCATAGTACTCTGAATGAAGATTCCCTCAAATTGATATTTTTGAGGGGTATCAGTGATGAATGCACCGATTCCTTAGATCTTATGGGAGGGGGTGACATTACACAATCTACTTGGGCTGAAATAGGACAAATTTGCAAGAAGTATTCCAGATCTACATCTAAGAAGAATAGGAGATTTAAGCCAGGGGCACCATTATCAGCATCTGGAACTGGAGTTTCTAGATTGGAACTTAGTCATCTGTTAAAGGACTTCAAGGAGGACATTATAAGCAATATGGCTACCCAGTTGGATACATTGGCAGCTAAGAAGAAGCATGAGGAAGTTGATGAATTCCTTGCAGAATTTTGTCCTCATTGTAAACAGCAGAAGAAAGATTGTAGATGTAAGATGGTTGCAAACGTGGACGTACCTGACTTCAAACCAGTTCAAGGTGAGGACGAGCAAGCCTTCTATGTTGCTCAAAGAAGACCAAATTTTCAAAGACAAGGTATGCCACCCGATCCACTTTCTTTTTCTGGTTATAGTGGTAATTCTTATGCACCAAATAACCAATGGCAACCACAGTATTCTCAAAATTTTGGTAACTATCCAAATTGGTATGGGTCACAAGGCCAAGGGCAGCAATTTGTTAATCAAGCTCCACAGTGGCAACAGCCACAGGGGAACTGGAATCCACCTCAGCGTCAAGGGAACCAGTTTCAAGGGAATTGGCAACCTACCTCTCAATGGAGGGGAAACCAATCATGGCCAGCCCAATCTTCTGGATATCAGCCTCCTGTTCAGCAGCCACAACCTCCTACTTTAATGCCTCCTCCTGCAGCTACTAGTGCACCGCCTAAACCAACACAGTTGCCTACTCAACCATTGCCAAATCCAAATATCAAATCTCAGCAACAACAACAAGCTTATTCAGCTGATGTTAATCAGTACCCAGCCTATTCTTTATCACTAGATGGCATACACCTTCGATCTGGAACAACTTTACCTAATCCCTCTCATCTAGTTATCACTGAGGTACAGGAGGAGCAAGAAATCTCTAATTCAACAGATACAATACCCCAGAGTCAAATATTGCCACCATTTCCCCATAGATTGCAAGACAAAGAAGTTCCCATTGAACAACAACAAAGCTTTGATATTATTGATCAACTGAAGCACATTTGTGTTAAAATTTCATTGTTGCAAGCAATAAAGGATGTGCCTATATATGGTAAGGCATTGAGAGAGGCATGCCTAAAGAAACCTGGCAGGAAGAAAAAGGATCCACAAACAATGCATGTTATGGGTCAATTGGCTGATATCATGTTAGGTAAAATTGCAATTCCAAAGTATTCTGATCTAGGTAGTCCTGTTGTGAGTATAGTCATTAATGACAATCAAATAAAGAATGTTTTGATTGATTTAGGAGCAGCCATTAATGTAATGACAAGGGAAGTAATGAAACATCTAGAGATCAATAGTTTAAGGGCTACACCCACAGTTCTCCAGCTTGCTGATGGCTCTACAATGAGACCTGACGGTATCATAGAGGATGTAGTAGTTATTCTAGATTCTTGGGAATATCCTGCAGACTTTATGATTCTATCTCCAAAAGCAACATTGGGAGGATATCCGGTCATTTTGGGTAGACCTTGGCTTGCCACAGCTGATGCATATATTGGGTGTAGATCAGGAGACATGACTATTTCAGATGGGAGTTCTACAAAAACATTAGCCTTGTATTCTCCAGCACAACCACAGCTTGAGCAGCAACAAGCTGTTTGGCCTATCTTGGGGGAGGAATCTGAAGAAATTGACTCTATAAATCACCTTATGATGATTAATCGAGGACCACTCATGCAGTTATATGATGAGGAATCAATTCTTTATAAAATACTGATAAATGAATTTATAGAAGAGCAAAAATTGCAGGAATTGGTTCCGAATAATGCAGGTTTGGACTTTCTTGCAGCCACTGATATTTTGCATACTCTGTTGCCGCAGGAATTATCTTTTTCTCATTTTTCTGATATAAACCAGATTGATCTTACCATTAAGATAGAGGTGGAATTGAATAAATATTTGAATATCAATAGAGATATATCAAATACTCAAAAGGAGGGCCTTGTAGACTTGCTGAAACTCCATAAAATGCTTTTGCATGGGATTACAAAGATATGAGTGGGATTGATCCAACAGTTTGTACTCACCGTATTTACATAAAGGATGAGTGTTGCCCACTTAGACAACCTCAAAGAAAAGTCAATCCTGCCTTGAAGGAGATAGTTAAAGAAGAATTACAGAAATTGTTGAAAGCTGAGTTTATCTATCCTATCTCTGACAGTCAATGGGTATCACCTCTGGTGATAGTGCCTAAAAAAGGAAGCAAATGGAGGGTATGTGTTGATTATAGAGCTCTGAATTTAGCAACAAGAAAAGATCATTTTCCATTGCCATTTGTGGATCAGGTATTAGATTCTCTTGCCGGTAAGAGATATTTTTCATTCCTTGATGGATTTAGTGGCTACAATCAGATACAGATAGCCCTAGAGGATCAAGAGATGACAACATTTACTTGCCCATAGGGCACGTATGCATATTATGTTCTTCCTTTTGGGTTGTGTAATGCTCCAGCCACTTTTCAAAGAGCACTGATCAGTATTTTTTCTGATATTTCTCAAGATATTATGGAAATTTACATGGATGACTTCACAACTTATGGTTCTGAATTTGATCAAGTATTGGGTAATTTGAAGAAAGTTTTGCAGCGATGTGAAGACTACAATTTGTCTTTAAACCAGTGTTCCACAGGCGTTGGGGACGGGGGGACAGGGGGACGGGGGGACCAAGGGCCTAAATTTGGGGATGGCGGGGGGACGGCGGCGGGGGGGTGGCGGGGTGGTGGTGCTCATATACTTGTACATATACATATAGTACTTGAAAAACTAGTTTTGAAAAGATGTATGACAGTATTACAGTGTAAGAATTACATTTCAAATGAGACTATAGGAAATTTGAAATACTAAATCTAAATACCAAGATTTTTAAGTTGTGTTGTTATATGGAGCCTAATCAAACTTGGAGGTTAGATTTTCCCTACTTCTATCGGTGCGGTTTCCCCCTATATTTTTCAACGGGGGTTTGGGGGCAGCGCCCCCAAGTTGGGGTCAAGGGGCATCGCCCCTTGCGGGGTCAAGGGGCAGCGCCCCGCGAGGCCAAAAATACTTTTATTATTTTCTAAAGGCATCGGGTGTTATTTTTCTATTGGCCCACATCCAATTAGAGTTACCCCTTAACCCTCAAAAAACTTAAAAACTCACTTTTTTTTAAAATTTTAATTTTAAACATTGCATATAAGTGGGGGCGACAGGAGACGTCTGGGCATCTCCCCGTCCTTGGAGAGACGTCTGCACATCTCTTGAAGGACGGGGAGACGCCCAAACGTCTCCCAAGGAGACGTGGAGGCGTCTCCATGTCTCTTTGGGAGAACGTCTCCCAAGGAGACGTCTCCACGTCTCCACGTCTCCCTGGGAGACGCGGGGACGCGGGGACGTCTCTGCATCCCGGCGGCGCTTGGGTGGCGGTGGTGGGACGGCGGGGGACGTCGCGTCCCCGTCCCCCCGTCCCTCCCTGGGAGACGCGGGGACGCGGGGACGTCTCTGCGTCCCGGCGGCGCTTGGGTGGCGGTGGCGGGACGGCGGGGGACGTCGCGTCCCCGTCCCCCCGTCCTCGAGACGTTTCTGACGGGGGGACGCACCCAAAAAGGGGGCGGACGCGTCCCCATGGAACACTGCTTTAAACAATGAGAAGTGTTTTATCATGATGGAAGAAGGAATAGTCCTTGGCCATCATATATCTGTACAATGCATACAGGTGGATCCAGCAAAGATTGAGGTCATTCAGCATATTAATGACCCTGTGAAGCAAAAAGATGTGAGAAGTTTTCTTGGTCATGCTGGATACTACAGAAGGTTTATCAAAGATTTCAATAAAGTTGCAAGTCCCATATATTCACTGCTTACCAAAGATGCAGAATTTAAATGGACCCCAGCATGCAATGAAGCTTTCTTAAAGCTTAAGCATGCTTTGACTCAAGCACCAGTTCTTAAAGGGCCAAATTGGTCTTTACCATTCCAAATCCATACAGATGCATCTGATTATGCAATAGGAGCAGTGCTCGGCCAAAGAATTGACAAATTGGAAAATGCAATATATTATATTAGTAAGAATTTGTAGGGACCTGAATTGAATTACACAGTTACTGAAAAGGAAATGCTAGCTGTCATATATGCACTTAACAAATTTAGACACTATATCATAGGGTATCCCATATTTGTCCATACAGATCATACTGCAATTAGATATCTCATGAATAAGCCATCAATCACTGGTAGATTAGCTCGCTGGTTATTGTTGATGCAAGAATTTGATATCACAGTTGTTGATAAGCCAAGGAAGTCTAATGTGGCTGCAAATTATCTTTCACGTCTTCAATTGCAGGAAGATTCTATAATAATAGATGACACTTTTCCAAATGAACATTTGTTTCTCATACAGGCTCACACTCCTTGGTATGCTGATATTGCCTGTTGTCCTCATTTTTGTTTCCAAAAATGAAGGACCACTACGGTGAAATTTTTATGAAAAAATGGAAATTTTTACTCTATGGCATGCTTCCCGAGGCAGAATTTCAACTAATCCTTGGACTGGCTTAATCCTCAGTTCATTCTCGAACTACGTTTCGAATTTTGTCCAATTCTGGGTTCGTTTGCTATGCCTTTCCTTCAATTTCGGGTTTTAAAACTCAGACTGCAAGTGGAGAATTTTCTTCAAACTGCAAGTTTTAATGATATTCATTGTTATGGTCTTTGTAGGGGAATTTTTGACCAATTACATGTGCACTTTTATTTTAAATATGTCACTTGTAATTTATTTTAAGTTTCCCCTTTAATGTTTTTATCTTTTTATTGTTTTTTGGTCATTTTTAGTTAAAATAGGGATTTTTTTGGCTCAACTGCAAGTTTGTTCAAAAAACCCCTACTTTAATGGTTTCCACATGTAATAGGGATTTTAAATCCCCATTACATATGTGCAAGTGTTTCTAACTTGTTGTAGGGATTTTATTTCCCTTTTACAAGTATTTTAAACTTACAGTTTGCTCCAAAAAACCCGATTTTGCCTTGCAAATGCATTTTTGACAATTTTAAACTTGTCATTTGTCCAAAAAAACCCAACTTTCGCTTGATAAGTAAAAAAGTGAAAAATTAAACTTGCTATTTGTCTTTAAAAACCCGATTTTGGCATATAAGTAAAAAAGTGAAAAATTAAACTTGCTATTTGTCTTTAAAAACCCGATTTTGGCATGTAAATGAAAAAAGTGAAAATAAAACTTGTTATTTTCTCTCTAAAACCCAATTTGCTTCATTTTGGGCAAATCCAACTTGTCATGTGTCTCCCAAAACCCGATTTGCATGAAAAATTGATTTGTTGAAGATTTCAAAGCAATTTTTTGTGGAGATTTTTTAGGGAGGAAAGGCGTTTTTGCTTCTACCCTATTTTCATGCAATCATCAACATCTTTCATGCCAAATGGAGGTTATATTGACTGGTTTTTGGAGCTAAATCAGCAAAAACATGGTTCCTTAAATCCACATTTTGGGCGTTTTTACTTCATAAATCTGCAGTCTCCTTAAGCGTTTTGTCTTCTTCTACCTAGGCGTGGAGGGTGAGAGGGTTTTCGCACCATTTAATGATGCCGTTGGAGTTTATAATGGTGGCCACGTGATTCCCTTTGGCCACGTTTTTAACCTTTGGCAGCGTTTTCAATCATTTGGCGTCATTACTTCTTCTTCTACCTTAGGCGTTTTGCTCTAATAAACTTGGATGCATACTCTCGTTGGCATTTTGGTCCTCCAAGTTTAAGATTGCTGCTATATTTGAGGCATTTTTTACAAAAAACGTGATAAGGGTTTGACAATCCGGATTGCTCCTTTTCACTGGTTTTGCTTCTTCATTTCAAGAATTGTTTCATTATTGGAGAAGCATTTTGCATTTTTAAGAAAGGTATGTTCTCTTTCCTTTCTTCCCTTCATTTTATTATTTTCTTGTTTTCTTTATTTTTCGTTATTAGTTGCATTTTTGGCATGTGATGTTCTTCCCCTATAAATTGGTTTTTGTGAAAGAAATCTTCCCCTAAATATGCAATTGTTGAATTGCATTGTTCTTCTCAAAATTCCCTCTTAGCTTGTATTCGGGATTTTTAATCTCGATTACAAGTTCGCTGGAAATTCTTGTTCTTCCCCTACGGTTAAGGAATTTAATCATTTTTGGTTAAAATTCCAAGCTTGAAAAGTGTGAAATACCCCTTCCTTGCGAATCCGGGTTTTAAAAACCGGATTACATGTTGAAAAGTTCTTCCCATTTTCATGAAACTGACTTTCCCAGATATTCCCATTTCTATCCATTCCTGATCCCCATATCCGTACTTTCCATTTCCATCATTTCTCGCAAGTCAAAATCTCATTTTTCGTCCATTTCTCCATTTTCAAATTTACAAGTGTACTTGTATTCGGGTTTTAAAACCCCAATTGCATGTATGTCCTTTCCAACTTGTATACTTGCGAAAATTCTCCCAAGATCCGAAATTGGTCAAAGTCAAGATTTTCCCATTTCTACATATCTCCTCTCTTCCTCTCACAAAACCGTGAAATTCAAAGATCAAAGTTTACCCATTTGAAGAAGGAAGAATGATATTTGCAGTTGACTATGATGTTGCCTTAACTCTTTTAAGTCCTTATCACAGCATTCTAGGTTCACAATCAATGTCAGATTTGCTGGCATCTCCAACTTCAAAGAAAATGAAATACAAATATGACAAATACCAGAATGAGGTTGCACCTTCCCAGGTTTCTTCTCCTTTGGATCGCATCAAGGACACGGAAATAGGGCACGTTGATATGGCAGAATTCATCAACAGGGTAGAATATCCACAGGATAACAACTTGCAACGGCTGTTGGACAGCCATATCCATCATGCATCTTCCTTCCCAGTGGCTGCCCTAGAACCTGAGTTCGTTTTTGCATGCGCCCATCATTTTGACAAAGAGTCAAGAGACATTAAAAATGATGATGGTGAAGCTATAATTCGTCTTGATGCGGATACAATCGAAAAGGTCTTCAAAATACCTCCTGCACCTGTTTATATGAAAATCACCAAAGAAAGTGCACCAGAGTATTATGTGAAAAGGGAAAAAGATTGCAAGCGACACATCAATAGATGGATCCAAGAGCCACGTCCTTCCTTCTCAAGATGGGCAAAGTTGTACCGTTGTGATTTCAAGTGGGAGATAGGAGACACCATCACTCTTCTCAGCAGGATGATGGGCCTTGAGCACTCTAATGTCTTTGAGCCATGGATGTATCAATTCATTATGTTCATACGGCAGTCGCATCACATTTCATGGGGTGAAATTATCAGCGATGCTTTGTGCGAACAACTTGCAGCAGTTCCTACCACTATGACCTTCTTCATGAATTCTTATTTGTTATATTTAGCAGCGTCACTTAGACACTTTCCAGGTCTTTCTACCAAGAGTGATCGCTCGCTTATACCAGTTTGGGAATATTAAGACCAGTTGCCATTGAAACCTAGCAGACTGCATTTCAGAAGAGTCCAAGATGCATTCTTCGGATATTTCATGTGTCAGTTTGACGTGGATCTCAGAAACAAAAGAGTATCAGATGACGCATGGGTCAAGGTGTCTAAGTATGGGTGTTTATTCCTGCAATTTCCCACCTTCACCTATATGAGGATTGGATGCTATGATGGTCAGCCATACATGCTTCCAAGATACCCAACCGATAAGATAATTCTTATGGAGTTGGGAAGACAGATCATGGCTGTTCATACTTTTCAGTCTGCTAGACACAAGGTTGGAATGGGATCTCTAGCACAAACCCATTGAAAATTGGTCGATACTCCCTTGTCACATCTGTGAAGACTAAGGCCATGGAGGCTGAATTGCAGGAAATCAAGCTTAAGAGGTTCAAACCTAGAGCTGATTTTGATTATAGAGGTATGAAGGAGAAGATCAAGAAATCCTTTGTGCATGTTCATCACATTGAAGACATCTGGGTAGATCTCCGTACGGAAGCCGAAGTTCTGAAGATGGATTACTACGGGCTCACTGTTGAGCAAATTGTTGACTTGAACTTGGTGGATATCCCACAAGGGATGATCGATGACGGGCATATACTTGATCCTCAATACACTTCACGAAGGGTTGAGGAAGCTCCACTTCCTTTGATCCAATGGTCACACAAGGAGTGCGTCTCCATCCTTGACAGATTTCAGCCTATCTTGGCCAACACTAACGCATGGCTGAAAAGTAATGCTGTTAGACTTATCAAAATCAAGGTTGGTAAAGAAGATGATTCTACAGGGCCTCTTGGACGGAAGTCTAAGATTCAGATTGATAACAAGGAGGGTGTTTCATCTTCAGGCACAAGGATCAAGTTACAAGTTAGTCGTGCAGTAGTGCTTCCTCCTGAGGAGATGACTACTTGTGGGAAGGAGAAATCACGGTTCCATGTTCGGGTGATCGATATGGATAATCCAGAAGAGGGGCAGCAATCTGACGATGTGCCTAGGTCTCCAGTTTCAAACTCACCTCACGAGGTCATTCCTCCAATTTCCATTGAGACGCCTCTTTCTCCTCCTGATTTGCTCATAGATGAGTCTCCTCAGAATGCAGTTCCCATTTCAGCATACGAGCCTTCTCCTGATCAACAACGAGAAAGTGTGTTGAAAGTTCCTGAAGATAATCCCACTTGCATTCAATTATCAGAAATCGATACTTCCACTTCTGGTTTTGAAGAATTCATGAGGCAATCTTCATGTCCATTGGTAACTAAGCAAACCGTGGTCGCTATTCAAAAAGATATTCCTCCCAGGGTTACCACGGTAATTCAAACAGAAACTGCTTCTCCTTTGCCTACGGCTACTACTGGAAGTGAGTTGATGACTTTGCCTCCATGGCTTAGTTCTTTCACCCCGAAAAGAAAGAAGCAAGAGATCTCACCTGATGCCTTTGACTACCAGCAACTCAAACAGTCCAGATCCAAAGTTGCTAAGAAGGCGAAGACTATCTCTAGGGTAACTGTTGATAGCAACAAGATGAAAGTAGCTGAAATTGTGGAACCTATTGCAGATAAACCACTTGATGAAATGTCAGCTGCTGATTATAAGGTTACAAGGGTAGAATTGGGCAAGCAAACACATGAGGTCATTAAACATGATGCTCAGTTTTCTGTCGCTTCACTAGTGCAAAGGTGTGACGATCTTCTTGCAAAGAAAGACAAGCTAGAAGAAGAAAACCGACAGCTCATGGCAGCCATTCATAAAATCACAAAACCTGTTGCTGAAGGGAGTAACTCCATAGGTTCTTCTGGTTCCCAAGAATCGATTCGTGGAGTGGAAAGGGCTGCTCAGAAAGTACAAGCACTGGATTCCTGGGTTGATCAGCTTCATGATCAATGTATTCAAGTGGTAAAAGACATTTTTCAAATAATGTCTAAGTTGGAAACCATTGAGGAGAAACTGGATCAGACTTCTAACACTTTCAAAAAGAATCTGGAAAGTGTTGAGAAAAGTCTGACAATCTGGCGTACCATGCCCCAACAACAGCTGAGTATTTTGCAGGAGCACGCCATCATCTCTTCTAGAGTCATGTACTTGGAATTTGAGGAACTCATGGAAAACAAGACCCTTGTTCTTAAATCCCTCATTGAGGAGATCAGTGATGCAAGGAGATTCCGGGATGAAGTCTATCGAGGTATTGTCTCACATTGTGAAAGGGCCCCTTGCAATATAGTAAGTCAGGATGGAGAGCTGATTCCAGAAAAAGAGGTTCTTGCTGATTTACAGATGAGGATTCATAATGAATGGAGGAGCGAACAATTCTCGGCAACTTCAATTCAAGCATTGATGAAACACCAAGCCTTTTTGCACGAGATCCAGTCTATCCTGGATAAAGACAATTTTGCGCTCCTCCACTGTCATGACACTATTGTAAAGACTATGGTTGTTGCTAAGAACACCCATGAACCGAATCCCGAGGAACTACAAGCAAGCAACCGGAAATTTCAAAGATTCGTGTCTTCACAAAATGCAACTTAAGTGTTTTTCAACACTTAGTTGAATTTTCCCTCTTTTGTAATCTTTAGTTGTAATTTTGTTTTGACAAGATACATGTAAAAGTAATTTTTGTAAAATGCAAGTTACACATTACTTGCACTTTTGAAATTACATGTAAGGCAACTACAAGTTGTGTCCGATTAGGACTGTAGTTGGAATAAGTCTTAGTTAGTTAGAGTAACTCTTAGTTAATTAATGTAGTCTCAGTTATTTATTAAATGAGTCTTGGTGGTTGAGAGAATCTCTCAAGTTAGTTAGGATCCTCCCACCTTTTTCTCAAGGCTCCTCTTCTATAAATACTTGAGAGGTCCATTGTAATTATTATCTTTTGGAAAGCAAGCAAAAACTCTGCCAAATTTACAGCAAGAAGTCTTTGAGCTTATGTATGTGAATTGAAGGTTTTGAAGAATAAGAAAGAAGGATTACTCAAGTTTTGAGTCTTTGAGCTACATGTTTGAGTTTGAAACTTTTTATTTCTTCTATGCAAAGTGTTTCTAAAGGAGCTTAGTCCAATCTGATTTGAAGTCTTTGAGCTGCAAGTAGAGAAGATTAATTAAAATAGGAAAATCTCTAGAAGGAGCAGCAAGTCTTTGAGCTTGCGTCTATTCTTGAGGAAAAATTACTGTTTGATAAGAAATAGCAGCAAGTCTTTGAGCTTGCATTAGTTCTTGTCTTTGTGTTAAAAGAATAGATTATTCCAGTCTTTGAGCTGTTATCTTTTATTCATTGTAAAAATTTAATATAGCAAAGCGTAGATAGGACTTCCAATAGTCAAGTCTTTGAGCTTGATATTGTTGTCCCGTACCGAAGGAAGTGACGGAAGTCTTTGCGCTTTCAGGAAACTTCATTTCCTTTCTCTCATTTCACTTGAAAGTAGTTACTGCTGTTCATTTTCAATCGCTATCCTTTTCTGTGAAGAGAAAAGGATATTGTCTTTCTTGAAGAAAGAAGGAAGACTGCTGTCCCATCCTGTTTTTATTTCAGTTTTAGTTAGATAGGGGGAGCCTTCCCTTAATTAGGAGAGTTTTTACTCGTGTGTTGTGGTTGAAACCACAATTTTGTATATTTCTTCCAAGTGTACAAAATTTTCAACCAACAGTTTTTTGGCGACTCTGCTGGGGACACGAACGCATTCGGAAGCCTCGCGCTTTCGTTTGAAGACTAGTGTCTTGCTGTTTTCGAAAGAAGAGCTTGGAAATTCTTTCATTTCTTTAAGCTGGAAAGTTTGCGTGTTTACGTTCGTCGGAAGAAAGGTGAATATTCAGAAGAAATATCTGTTGCTGAAAGAGCTAGATCCTTTTTGCTCACTAGTACATCTTCCCTTTCACAAACCACAAGTTATCCTCCTTCAAGGAAGAAGAAATCCATCCCAAGTGAAAATTCTTCCTTCTTTTTCAAACCACTGATACCTTCATTACCTAATATGGCTAATCCACCTCCGCTTCCTCCTCCTGGTCCGTGGGGAGTAGCTTTTGGTCCTTTGGCATTAACCCCACCTCTTCATCCGCTTCCACAAGGTTCACGCAAAAATCTTCCCAAATTTTATGGCGATGGAAAGCAACACCCAAATGAACATGTCAAGTCTTTTTATATGGCATGTGGTGTTCTTGGGGTTGAACATCAAGATGTTGTTGTTCAGTTGTTTATAGAGACTCTTCAAGGTATTGCAGCCAACTGGTTTTTCAATCTTACTGCTGGTTCAATTGTTTCCTGGAACTCGTTGAGAGACAAGTTCGAGGAACATTTCAAGCCTGCAGAAGATGAGCACGCCTTGTTGGCCCAATTGACACAAATGAAGAAGGATACGCATGACGGCATGCGTGAATTCATTGCTAAATTTAACAAATTAGCAAATAGAATTCCTGTTAATTCTAAGCCTACTCCTAAAAACCTCAAGTGTTTTTTCATCAAAACTCAATTGCCCGAGGTCAGTTTCTTCTTAAGACAAGCATCTCCTGCTGATTTAGAAGTTGCTCAATCAATGGCTACTGAAATTGAGGACGATTTGATCTTAGCTGGTAAGATCAAAAAGGATTCTAATCGGTCCAAAGGAGGTTCGCATATGGATGGTTCATTTTCTGGTTCTACCGATCCTATGGTATAGAAATTGGCAAATGAACTTCTTGCTTTAAAGAAGCAAGTATCTCAGAATTCCTACCCCGCACCGTACAAGGATATCCCAAGGACATATCCTAATACTGCTGCCAGTTATGCTGCCAAAAATCAACCCAAGTTGCCTCCCCCTCCGGAGAGACTTGCGCTTGAGCCACCTCCTTCAAAGGCAGCAGTTGGCTATTATGAGACTGATCAAAATGAGTCTTCTTATTTTGATTATCAGTTCGATGAAGTTGCTCTTCCTCAACAAGAAGAAGAAGAAGTGACTGGCGACTCTACTATACGTTACATGCACTATGATGACTCTGTTGCTACCGATAGGGCTCATAGCCAAGCATTTGCTGTAACGACAAGATCCCAGACCCGGTTGGCCCAGCAAGAAGAAGCTGCAAAGATCACAAGTGATTTACAATCACCTGTTGTTATTGCTAAAAGAGGAACACCGCTGCCTTATATTCCAAAGGATGCAGCGAAAATCAAAGTAAGTAACAAAAGTCCTCCTCTTGCTTCATCTGTTGATCCCAAGCCCAGTATGCCCAACCCCAACCCATTATCGGACAATGTTAATCCCTTTCTAGCTGGTTCATTTCAAGCTTTTGATATTATTGACCATGCTAGGAAGACTAAGATTCAAATGTCCGAAGTTGAGTATTTACAAGCTAATCCTGATCAATTTGATAGATTAGCTGATTTTGTTAAAAGTAAGGAGACTCGTCCTATACTTGAAAACACTATCCCACAAGAACCCAAGAATTTGCCCAATCATTTGGTGACCATTCCATCTACTACCCAAGGAAAGATAGAACCTTTTTACATTTCCTTGTTGATCAATGGTTTTCAATTAAGAAATTGTGTCTTGGATTCTGGTGCTTCTGATAACGTCATGCCCGCAAAAGTTGCTCAAGCTTTGGGGCTGACCTTGACCAAAACTTTTGGTCATTGTTATTCCATGGAGAACAAGCAAGTGCCCCTTATTGGGCAAATCAAGGACGCGCAATTTGCATTTGCTACTTTTCCGGATAATAAAATAAAGATGACTATCTTGGTGGCTGACATTCCTGCATCATACGGAATGTTACTTGGCCGTAATTTTTGTAAAGATGTTGGAGGTGAACTCAGCATGGATATGACAGAAGCAAGAATACCTGTCAAAGGTGTTGTGCAGAAGTTAATTCTTGAAAGAGAAACCAAGTACACGGTTGTCAAGACCAATGACCCTCATGCTCAGATTCTCTTTGAATCTTCGGGTTTTGGGAATTATTACCTCCATATAGATGAAATTTCAGAATTTACTGAAGATTATCCTTCTAGTAGCTCTGATATTTCATTACTTTCAGCAAATGAAAAGTTTGATGATACCGATCAGGATCAAGCATCAGAAGATGGGTCATCCAGTTCATATGTTATGATTGAAGAAGTCACATCTTCATTTGCTGATGAAAGTATCCAATCACATCCTCGGCAAGAAGAGCTTCATTCTTCGTCTATTCAAGAGGAAAGTTCATCCTCTCCCATGGAAGAAGATGAAAACTTTTCTTTCCACAATGCGCTCATCTCGGATGAAGGCAGCTCTAACAACAATTCAAATGATGTATGGACGCTTGAATTTGATGGCAGCTGCGCTACAAATGGATCCGGAGCTGGTGTAGTTCTTATATCTCCCAAGGGAGAGATCTTCCCTTACTCTTTCAAGTTGCAATTTGCTAATACCAACAATACAACTGAATATGAGTCACTTTTGTTAGGAATGAGTGTTGCATTGAAAAGAGGAATCAGAAATCTTCATGCCCAAGGTGATGCAGAATTAATTGTTTGTCAAGTGAGAAACATATATCAAACTAAGAATGACAGACTCAAGCATTACCGCAATTTGGTATGGGAGAATATTGAAGATTTCGATTCTTTTAATATCTCAGTTGTTCCTCGTGAATACAATGATAGAGCTGATTCTCTTGCTGTTTTAGCTACTTCCTTAATCCCTCATCTTGACTTTGGTCAAGAGAAATAGATTATTGAGATAATCTGCAGACCTAGTGTGCCTGATAATTGGGATCATTGGCAGATCTTCAATGATGATAAGCAGATCAATAATTTCTTGCAAGCTGAGGATGGTTTCAACAACCTGTATTTTGAAGGAAGTAATTCTCCTCCTTCTTTGTCATCAGATTCGGTGCCTGATACATCATCTGAATCAGATGAAAATATCCTTCAGCTGAAAGGAAATAAAATTCCCAAGGGGTTGGTTTCTCTTGAAAAACTTTTCGATCAACATGATCATTATATCAAGAGACGTCAACAAGAAAGTACTAATTCTCCTATGGGATATGAGAAATATAATATTGGATCTACCAGAGATCCAAAGTTTGTCAATATTGGCAATAACTGCACTTCAGATGAGAAAGATCAGTTTATTCAGCTTTTGCGCCAATACCATGATTTCTTGGTGTACTCATATGATGATCTAAAGTCCTTCCAACCCAAGGAAGTGCAACATGACATTCCTCTCAAGCTTGGCGCGGAACCTTTCAGACAGAAGCAACGCCAATATAATCCGAAGATTTCAGGTACCATTCTTTCTGAAGTTCAAAAGATGCTTGATGCTCGGATTATCTTTCCCATCCATCATTCAACATGGTTGGCGAATATAGTACCAGTGCGTAAGAAGAATGGGGAAATACATATCTATGTGGATTTTAGAAATCTTAATCAGCTATCACTCAAGGACAATTATCCATTGCCAATCATGGATCAAGTCTTGCAAACGGTGATAGGCTCCGAGATGCTATCTATGCTAGATGGATTTTCGAGATACAATCAGATTGAGGTTAGTGAACCTGATCAACACAAGACTGCATTCACCACTCCATGGGGTACATTTGCATACCGCAGAATGCCTTTCGAGTTGATCAATGCAGGGGCTACTTTCCAACGAGCTATGGACTTAGCTTTCCGTGGTATTGTGGGAAGGTATATTGTAGTATATCTTGATGATCTTACTGTTTTTTCTAAAGATTGTGAGAATCATCTTTTTCATCTACAAGATGTACTTGAAAGATGTCGCAAGCATGGCATCTCTCTTAATCCCAAGAAGTCAATTTTTGGGGTGACGGAAGGAAAACTTCTTGGTCACATTGTTTCCAAGGAGGGTATAAAAGTTGATCCTGAGAGGGTTAAATCTATTCAGAATCTCCCTTTGCCATCCAACAAGACTGTTGTTCATTCCTTTTTTGGTAAGGTTAATTTTCTGCGAAGATTCATTCCTGACTTTGCGAAGAAGACTCGTCATATTGTGGACATGATGAAAGGAAAGTCTTCTTTCCATTGGAATTCTGAAGGAAGAGCGACATTCAATGAAATCAAAGATGCAATTGCTCATGCACCCGTGTTGGTTTGTCCCAACTACACCAAGGAGTTCATTATGTATAGCTATGCTTCCGAGCATACTCTGTCAGCTATTCTGATGCAAAAAAATTCAGAAGGAATTGAATCTCCTATCGCTTTCATGAGTTGTCCTCTGAAGTCTCATGAATTCAAGTATTCCTCTATTGAGAAGAATGCCTATGCGGTGGTTAAAGCAGTTAAGAACTTCCGTTTTTACATCTTGAATTCTCATACCATTGTGTTAGTTCCTGATACATCAGTAAAATCTATTTTAACACAACAGGAGTTTGGCACAAAAAGAGGAAATTGGATCGCAAAAATCCAAAAGTATGACTTGGAGATCAAGCCTACAAAGCTTGTTCGAGGAAGAGGACTCTATCAGCTGATGGCGGAAGGTATTCTGAAGGAGCGAGAATTGGATGATTCGGAAGATCTTCCCAAGGTGTTGTTTGTTAGTACTACTGATGAATGGTACTCTAATATAGCATTTTTCTTGACCTATGGCGAATGTCCACAACATTTGACATTCAAGGAAAAAAGAAGTATCAAGTTGAACGCTGCAAACTTCGTATTATGGGATACTGGTTTGTACAAAAAAGCCATTGATGGTACTTTCCTCCGTTGTGTTGACAAAGCGCAACAAACTAAATTGCTGGAATCTTTCCATGACAAGGCTTGTGGTGGACATTTTTCTGCGCCAGTGACCGCTCATAAAATTTTGAGAGCAAAATATTATTGGCCTACACTCTTTCAAGATGCTTTCCGGTGGGTACGTAAGTGTGTACATTGTCAGCAATTTGTAGGCAAAGCAAAGCTTGCAGCATTACCATTGAAGCCCGTTATTGTTGAAGAACCTTTCCGGCAATGGGGCATTGATTTCATTGGTGTGATCAATCCCTCCTCAAGTGCAGGTCATTCCTATGTCCTTACAGCTACTGATTATTTCACCAAGTGGGTGGAAGCCATACCAGTAAAGAAGGCTACTTCTGAGGTAGTATGCAGATTCCTTAAGGAGAATATTATTTCCAGGTTTGGTGTTCCATTCAAAATTGTGACTGATAATGCAGCTACCTTCTCTTCCTCAGAAATTTCACAATTTTGCTTTGAGTATAATATCTTGTTAACTCATTCATCTGATTACTATCCCCAAGGTAATGGTCAGGCGGAATCTAGTAACAAGAATTTGATTACTATTATTTGCAAACTTGTGGAGGAAAATCAAAGGTCCTGGCATAAGGCTCTTTTTGATGCTTTATGGGCGGACAGGATTACACCTAAAAGGGCTATTGGTATGTCACCATTTCAGCTTCTTTATGGGATAAATGCAGAAATACCCATCACTTTGGAACTTCCTGCTCTCAAGTTATCTAAAGCAATTGAGGATCAAACTTATGAGAATGCTTTAGACAAAAAGGATCAT
Source organism: Cryptomeria japonica (assembly GCF_030272615.1). Classification (NCBI taxonomy): domain Eukaryota; kingdom Viridiplantae; phylum Streptophyta; class Pinopsida; order Cupressales; family Cupressaceae; genus Cryptomeria; species Cryptomeria japonica. The sequence goes on along the minus strand of NC_081410.1, from coordinate 225,177,633 downwards.
GTATCTTTCCCAGCTGGAAGAACAAAGAACACAAGTGGTAGACCGAATTGCTCAGCATCAGCAACAGGTCAAAATTCTTTTTGATAAGAAAGCAAAGCAAAAAGGATTCCAAGTTGGTGATCGTGTTTTGCTTTGGGATAAGCGAAGGGAACCGAAAGGTTTACATGGCAAATTTGATTCTCTTTGGCGAGGACCCTTCACCATTCACCGTATTGCTAGAGAAGATAGTTTTATCTTGGCTTATCATGATGGAACACCATTTGCACTGCCGTATAATGGTCAACATTTGAAGCACTACTTTGAATGAAGATTCGAGGTAACTTTTTGTACATAATGTCTTTCTCTTGTTTGTTTTTCGTCCTTCGTTTGTTTGTTTTTGCTTTGTTTGACCCTGTGACCCAATGGATAAGAGGAAGGCACTTAGAGTTCTAGATTCTTTTCTCTCATAATCTTGAAGGACAAATGAAAGAATTCCCCAGTCAGAGCCAGTTATTGTCCTCATTTTTGTTTCCAAATATGAAGGACCACTACGGTGAAATTTTTATGAAAAAATGGAAATTTTTACTCTATGGCACGCTTCCTGAGGCAAAATTTCGACTAATCCTTGGACTAGCTTGATCCTCAGTCCATTCTCGAACTACGTTTCGAATTTCGTCCAATTCTGGGTTCGTTTGCTATGCCTTTCCTTCAATTTCGGGTTTTAAAACCCAGACTGCAGGTGGAGAATTTTCTTCAAACTGCAAGTTTTAATGATATTCATTGTTATGGTCTTTGTAGGGGAATTTTTGATCAATTACATGTGCACTTTTATTTTAAATATGTCACTTGTAATTTATTTTAAGTTTCCCCTTTAATGTTTTTATCTTTTTATTGTTTTTTGGTCATTTTTAGTTAAAATAGGGATTTTTTGGCTCAACTGCAAGTAAACTAGCAGTTTGTTCAAAAAACCCCTACTTTAATGGTTTTCACATGTAATAGGGATTTTAAATCCCCATTACATATGTGCAAGTGTTTTTAACTTGTTGTAGGGATTTTATTTCCCTTTTACAAGTATTTTTAAACTTGCAGTTTGTTCCAAAAAACCCGATTTTGACATGAAAGTGCATTTTTGACAATTTTAAACTTGTCATTTGTCCAAAAAAACCCGATTTTGGCTTGATGAGTGAAAAAGTGAAAAATTAAACTTGCTATTTGTCTTAAAAAACCCAATTTTGACATGAAAGTGGGAAAAGTGAAAATCGAACTTGTTATTTTCTATCTAAAACCCGATTTGCTTCATTTTGGACAAATCGAACTTGTCATGTGTCTCCCAAAACCCGATTTTCATGCAAAATTGATTTGTTGAAGATTTCAAAGCAATTTTTTGTGGAGATTTTTTAGAGAAGGAAGGCGTTTTTGCTTCTACCCTATTTTCATGCAATCATCAACATCTTTCATGCCAAATGGAGGTTATATTGACTGGTTTTTGGAGCTAAATCAGCAAAAAACGTGGTTCTTTAAACCCACATTTTGGGCATTTTTTACTTCATAAATCTGCAGTCTCCTTAAGCGTTTTGTCTTCTTCTACCTAGGCGTGGAGGGTGAGAGGGTTTTCGCACCATTTAATGATGTCGTTGGAGTTTATTATGGTGGCCACGTGATTTCCTTTGGCCACGTTTTCTCCCTTTGGCAGCGTTTTCAATCATTTGGATCATTGCTTCTTCCTCTACCTTAGGCGTTTTGCTTGGATGCACACTCTCATTGGCATTTTGGTCCTCCAAGTTTAAGATTGCTGCTATATTTGGGGCATTTTTACAAAAAACGTGATAAGGGTTTGATATTCCGGTTTTGCTTCTTCATCTCAAGAATTGTTGCATTATTGGAGAAGCATTTTGCATTTTTAAGAAAGGTATGTTCTCCTTCCTTTCTTCTCTTCATTTTATTATTTTCTTGTTTTCTTTATTTTTCGTTTTTAGTTACATTTTTTGGCATGTGATATTCTTCCCCAAACAAAAATTTGGTTTTCGTGAAAGAAATCTTCCCCTTGAAATGCAATTGTTGAATTGCATTGTTCTTCTCAAAATTCCCTCTTAACTTGTATTTGGGATTTTTAATCTCAATTACAAGTTCGCTGGAAATTTTTGTTCTTCCCCTACAATTAAGGAATTTAATCATTTTTGGTTAAAATTCCAAGCTTGAAAAGTGTGAAATACCCCTCCCTTGCAAATTCGGGTTTTAAAAACCGGATTACATGTTGAAGAGTTCTTCCCATTTTCATAAAAATGACTTTCCCGGATATTCCCGTTTCTATTCATTCACGTTCCCCATATCCGTACTTTCCATTTCCATCATTTCCCGCAAGTCAAAATCCCATTTTTCGTCCATTTCTCCATTTTCGAATTTACAAGTGTACTTGTATTTGGGTTTTAAAACCCCGATTGCATGTATGTCCTTTCCAACTTGTATACTTGCGAAAATTCTCCCAAGATCCGAAATTGGTCAAAGTCAAGATTTTCCCATTTCTACATATCTCCCCTCTTCCTCTCACAAAACCGTGAAATTCAGAGATCAAAGTTTTACCCATTTGAAGAAATAAGAATGATATTTGCAGCTGATTATGATGTTGCCTTAACTCTTTTAAGTCTTCATCACAGCATTCCAGGTTCACAATCAATGTCAGATTTGCCGGCATCGCCAACTCCAAAGAAAATGAAATACAAATATGACAAATACCAGAATGAGGTTGCACCTTCCCAGGTTTCTTCTCCTTTGGATCGCATCAGGGACACGGAAATAGGGCACGTTGATATGGCAGAGTTCATTCACAGGGTAGAAGATCCACAGGATAACAACTTGCAGCGGCTGTTGGACAGCCATATCCATCATGCATCTTCTTTCCCAATGGCTGCCCTAGAACCTGAGTTTGTTCTTGCATGCGCCCATCATTTTGACAAAGAGTCAAGAGTCATCAAAAATGATGATGGTGAAGCTATAATTCGTCTTGATGCGGATACAATCGAGAAGGTCTTCAAAATACCTCCTGCACCTGTTTATATGGAAATCACCAAAGAAAGTGCAGCAAAGTATTATGTGAAAAGGGAAAAAGATTGCAAGCGACACATCAATAGATGGATCCAAGAGCCACGTCCTTCCTTCTCAAGATGGGCAAAGTTGTACCGTTGTGATTTCAAGTGGGAGATAGGAGACACCATCACTCTTCTCAGTAGGATGATGGGCCATGAGCACTCTAATGTCTTTGAGCCATGGATGTATCAATTAATTATGTTCATACGGCAGTCGCATCACATTTCATGGGGTGAAATCATCAGCGATGCTTTGTGCGAACAACTTGCAGCAGTTCCTACCACTATGACCTTCTTCATGAATTCTTATTTGGTATATTTAGCAGCGTCACTTAGACACTTTCCAGGTCTTTCTACCAAGGGTGATCGCTCACTTATACCAGTTCGGGAATATTATGACCAATTCTCATTGAAACCTAGCAGACTGCATTTCAGAAGAGTCCAAGATGCATTCTTCGGATATTTCATGTGTCAGTTTGACGTGGACCTTAGAAACAAAAGAGTATCAGATGAGGCATGGGTCAAGGTGTCTGAGTATGGGTGTTTATTCCTGCAATTTCCCACCTTCACCTATATAAGGATTGGATGCTATGATGGACAGCCATACATGCTTCCAAGATACCCAACCGATAATATAATTCTTATGGAGTTGGGAAGACAGATCATGGTTGTTCATACTTTTCAGTCTGCTAGACACAAGGTTGGAATGGGGATCTCTAGCACAAACCCATTGAAAATTGGTCGATACTCCCTTGTCACATCTGTAAAGGCTAAGGCCATGGAGGTTGAATTGCAGGAAATCAAGCTTAAGAGGTTCAAACCTAGAGCTGATTTTGATTATAGAGGTATGAAGGAGAAGATCAAGAAATCCTTTGTGCATGTTCATCGCATTGAAGACATTTGGGTAGATCTCCGCACGGAAGTCGAAGTTCTGAAGATGGATTACTGCAGGCTCACTGTTGAGCAAATTGTTGACTTAAACTTGGCGGATATCCCACAAGGGATGATCGATGACGGGCATATACTTGATCCTGAATACATTTCACGAAGGGTTGAGGAAGCTCCACTTCCTTTGATCCAATGGTCACACAAGGAGTGCGTCTCCATCCTTAACAGATTTCAGCCTATCTTGGCCAACACTAACGCATGGCTGAAAAGTAATGCTGTTAGACTTATCAAAATCAAGGTTGGTAAAGAAGATGATTCTACAGGGCCTCTTGGACGGAAGTCTGAGATTCAGATTGATAACAAGGAGGGTGCTTCATCTTCAGGCACAAGGATCAAGTTACAAGTTAGTCGTGCAGTAGTGCTTCCTCCTGAGGAGATGACTACTTGTGGGAAGGAGAAATCACGATTCCATGTTCGGGTGATCGATCTGGATAATCCAGAAGAGGGGCAGCAATCTGACGATGTGCCTAGGTCTCCAGTTTCAAACTCGCCTCACGAGGTCATTCCTCCAATTTCCATTGAGACGCCTCTTTCTCCTCCTGATTTGCTCATAGATGAGTCTCCTCAGAATGCAGTTCCCATTTCAGCATATGAGCCTTCTCCTGATCAACAACGAGAAAGTGTGTTGAAAGTTCCTGAAGATAATCCCACTTGCATTCAATTATCAGAAATCGATACTGAGCAAATCGTGGTTGCTATTCAAACAGATATTCCTCCCAGGGTTACCACGGTAATTCAAACAGAAACTGCTTCTCCTTTGCCTACGGCTACTACTGGAAGTGAGTTGATGACTTTGCCTCCATGGCTTAGTTCTTTCACCCCGAAAAGAAAGAAGCAAGAGATCTCACCTGATGCCTTTGACTACCAGCAACTCAAACAGTCCAGATCCAAAGTTGCTAAGAAGGCGAAGACTATCTCTAGGGTAACTGTTGATAGCAACAAGATGAAAGTAGCTGAAATTGTGGAACCTATTGCAGATAAACCACTTGATGAAAATGTCAGCTGCTGATTATAAGGTTACAAGGGTAGAATTGGGCAAGCAAACACATGAGGTCATTAAACATGATGCTCAGTTTTCTGTCGCTTCACTAGTGCAAAGGTGTGACGATCTTCTTGCAAAGAAAGACAAGCTAGAAGAAGAAAACCGACAGCTCATGGCAGCCATTCATAAAATCACAAAACCTGCTGCTGAAGGGAGTAACTCCATAGGTTCTTCTGGTTCCCAAGAATCGATTCGTGGAGTGGAAAGGGCTGCTCAGAAAGTACAAGCACTGGATTCCTGGGTTGATCAGCTTCATGATCAATGTATTCAAGTGGTAAAAGACATTTTTCAAATAATGTCTAAGTTGGAAACCATTGAGGAGAAACTGGATCAGACTTCTAACACTTTCAAAAAGAATTTAGAAAGTGTTGAAAAAAGTCTGGCAATCTGGCGTACCATGCCCCAACAACAGCTGAGTATTTTGCAGGAGCACGCCATCATCTATTCCAGAGTCATGTACTTGGAATTTGAGGAACTCATGGAAAACAAGACCCTTGTTCTTAAATCCCTCATTGAGGAGATCAGTGATGCAAGGAGATTCCGATATGAAGTCTATCGAGGTATTGTCTCACATTGTGAAAGGGCCCCTTGCAATATAGTAAGTCAGGATGGAGAGCTGATTCCAGAAAAAGAGGTTCTTGCTGATTTACAGATGAGGATTCATAATGAATGGAGGAGCGAAAAATTCTCGGCAACTTCAATTCAAGCATTGATGAAACACCAAGCCTTTTTGCACGAGATCCAGTCTATCCTGGATAAAGACAATTCTGCGCTCCTCCGCTGTCACGACACTATTGTGAAGACTATGGTTGTTGCTAAGAACACCCATGAACCGAATCCCGAGGAACTACAAGCAAGCATCCGGAAATTTCAAAGATTCGAGTCTTCACAAAATGCAACTTAAGTGTTTTTCAACACTTAGTTGAATTTTCCCTCTTTTGTAGTCTTTAGTTGTAATTTTGTTTTGACAAGATACATGTAAAAGTAATTTTTGTAAAATGCAAGTTTCACATTACTTGCAGTTTTGAAATTACATGTAAGGCAACTACAAGTTGTGTCCGATTAGGACTGTAGTTGGAATAAGTCTTAGTTAGTTAGAATAACTCTTAGTTAATTTATGAAGTCTCAGTTATTTATTAAATGAGTCTTGGTGGTTGAGAGAATCTCTCAAGTTAGTTAGGATCCTCCCACCTTTTTCTCAAGGCTCCTCTTCTATAAATACTTGAGAGGTCCATTGTAATTATTATCTTTTGGAAAGCAAGCAAAAACTCTGCCAAATTTACAGCAAGAAGTCTTTGAGCTTATGTATGTGAATTGAAGGTTTTGAAGAATAAGAAAGAAGGATTACTCAAGTTTTGAGTCTTTGAGCTACATGTTTGAGTTTGACTCTTGTTATTTCTTCTATGCAAAGTGTTTCTAGAGGAGCTTAGTCCAATCCGATTTGAAGTCTTTGAGCTGCAAGTAGAGAAGATTAATTAAAATAGGAAAATCTCTAAAAGGAGCAGCAAGTCTTTGAGCTTGCGTCTATTCTTGAGGAAAAATTACTGTTTGATAAGAAATAGGAGCAAGTCTTTGAGCTTGCATTAGTTCTTGTCTTTGTGTTAAAAGAATAGATTATTCCAGTCTTTGAGCTGTTATCTTTTATTCGTTGTAAAAATTTAATATAGCAAAGGGTAGATAGGACTTCCAATAGTCAAGTGTTTGAGCTTGATATTGCTGTCCCGTCCCGAAGGAAGTGACGGATGTCTTTGCGCTTTCAGGACACTTCATTTCCTTTCTCTCATTTCACTTGAAAGTAGTTACTGCTGTTTATTTTCAATCGCTATCCTTTTCTGTGAAGAGAAAAGGATATTGTCTTTCTTGAAGAAAGAAGGAAGACTGCTGTCCCATCCTGTTTTTATTTCAGTTTTAGTTAGATAGGGGGAGCCTTCCCTTAATTAGGAGAGTTTTTACTCATGTGCTGTGGTTGAAACCACAATTTTGTATATTTCTTCCAAGTGTACAAAATTTTCATCCAACACATATCAGAGCTTTAATGTCATGGATCCAAAATTAGATTATCATAGGGCTACAAGCCAGGGAGTATGAAAAATTAGAGCTTGGCTGTCCATTGCCATTAAGAAGGGAATCACAAGAACCAAGGGTATTTTATTATGATTGGCAAAAGTTACTAATAAGAGATGATGTTAGCAAAAGTTATTATGATTGGAAGCACTATTTTACTAACATCATCTCTTATTAGTAACTTTTGCCAATCATAATAAAGAACCCTTGGTTCTTGTGATTCCCTTCTTAATGGCAATGGACAGTCAAGCTCTAATTTTTCATACTCCCTGGCTTGTGGCCCTATGATAATCTCATTTTGGATCCATGACATTAAAGCTCTGATATGGATATCCCCAATATACAATAAAGGATTCCACTCCCTGTCTGAAGGTACAGCATAGTTATGTAAATATAATTCACATAGCAAATTTTTCACAACAGGTGGAGAGGTTTGATAAGCAGAAAAGAATTCTTCAGGTGTTTCTAAGGAAGGATTAAAGTCCCTAACAATGCGGTTCAATTTGAAGTTCAGATACCGCTCCTTCAAATGTACTGCATAAATTCTTGGAGGTGCTATCATAAATTATTTCTACCTTAGCCTCTACTTCCTCAATTCTGTTATCTCTCTTTTCAATCTCTTTTTGTTGTTTATCAATAATCCCTTGCAACCTATCCTTCTCTATTTCCCATTGTCTATAAAATGTTAAAGCAATAGATAAACTACTTAGGGATGAAGGAGGTCTTATAGGTACTACCTTAGATCGAGGGATTTCTTCACTAAACTCCTCATTCTAAGCTGGCATACCTCCCATGTTTTCCTCAGGCTGCTATAGAACATCTTCAACATATTCTTCAAATTGCAGTGCCACAGAAGCAAGATTTGCTAGTTTATCCTCAACAACATTTTCTTGAATCTCAATAACATTTTCTTGAATTTCATCCTCCACAGGGCTTCCTTCTTCCGAAGTTTATACTGCAATAACCTCTGCTAGATTACCCACAGGTTGAGTCTTTTGTGTCCTCCTTCGTGTTCTTCTCACATACACTTTTGGAATGGCTGCAGGAGCTTTTATTTTTGTCCTACGCCTCTTGGCTGCAAGAGGAATCTGAGTTACCTGCGGCCGGGTAATAAATTTTTCCTCTGTTTCACCCATTTCTAACTCTTTTACCTTCCTTCACAAAAGTGGCGAATCTCTTTGAAGAGAAATAGAGGGTTGTTCTTCAATTGGTTCCGATTCAATATTTTCTTCCATAATAACTGCGGCTCCTTCAGCAACAAACAAACCCTCATCTTCAACAGGCGGATTATCTACAACAGGGGCATCATCAACCCTAAATTGTTATATATCCTCAAATACACCCCGCTCCATTTGTGAAACATCTCTCAGGGACCGCTGTACAAATAGCTTAACCAGTCCATGATGGCTAACGAAGCGATTTCCATTCTTTCCCATCTCCTTAGCACTTGTAGAAATAAGATGGTATAAGAAATTAGGAACATTAACTCGCCAGCCATGCTGCAGATGACTAAGTAACTTTAAATGAGGTGAATGTAGGTTTGAATACTACCTTTCACATGTAATGTATTTCATAACATACAAAGCTACTTGAGACCAATGTGCTGGTAGAGAAACCCTTCTAGTTCCTTATCTATCCACCACTAAAGGTCCGTCAGTGGGAGTTGTGAACTCCGCCCTGGCACTCCTTGCGTCTTTTGATTCCGGAAAGAGTTCTCCTTCCTGCAGCAACCCTGTTACTTCTGCTATTCGCTGCTCCGTAGCAATTACCCTCAAACCTTTAACCGTAGCTTCTCATTCATCAAAGGAATGCATGAATTCTGCAGCAATTTCTTCATTGTAATCCCTGATTTTCAAGAAGTAATCCAACCAGCCATGGTTTCGGAAATAATGCTCACAAAGACCATCCTGCAGCAACCCTTCATGGACCGTTGGCTCATGGCGAATTAGATCACCACCCATCTTTTACTCTGATATTTTTCTCTCTATAGCTGAACCAAAATATTTGACAGTAGTGCTAAAAATGAAATCTCTTTACATATCTTAATTCTGGCGGCAGACTTTATTATTCACTTGCGTGAAATAATAACATAATAAGTAATGATGGGGAGTAGATCAATTCGGGGTACCAAAAAGGACTGATAATTAATCATATTGGAAAACGAACCATAAAGTACCCCCCCCAACTTAACCTAGCACGTGTCCACACAAGCTGACAAGATTTCGGGTAGTGGAGCGGATTTAAACAGGATATAATCATAATGAACTTATAAATGCATAATTAAAATAAAATACAATATACACGTACCTGCAATTGCACGAAAATGAAGGCGAAATGAAATGAAATGAAATGACAGGTAAGAACATGGGATGGAATGTCGTGAATGGGATTTTATGTATGGAGAAGAATATTCCCATATAAAATGGAAATATTTTATTATGAACTGGCAAATATGTTCATTGTAGAGGCTGTAGGAACATTACCTTTATTAGCTTGCTTAATTGCAACAGGAAGCTCATAAGTTGCTGCAGAATCAGTGTCAGTTGTTGTAGGAACCTTTTCAGTGGCTGCAGGAACCTTTATGTCACTTTGTGGAACAAACTGCTGCAGGAACTCTTCTTTAGTAGCTGGCTTATGATATAGTCTTAGTCGGTGCCCATTTACTAAGAGTTTAAGTCGAACAGGATCAATTGTGGACAAACGGACTGCTCCATTCTGGAAAACTTCTTCTATCTCATAAGGACCTAACCACCTGGTTTGAAGCTTTCCCATAGCATCTTTATATTTGGAATCATAAAGTAGTGCCCAGTCACCAACTTTGAATTTCTTTTCCCTGATATATTTATCATGCCATTTTGCTCTTTGATTTTGAATCAATTATGTCTGGTGAACAGCTGTCTTTCTCCAAAAATGTCTACTCCAACTATAATAATAATAACTCTAATTGAAATCTCAATTCGAAGTTTGGACATTCATTTGGTAAAGTTACTATTTTCATGGCTAGTGTTCATTTAGTTATCAACCCAGGGACGTAAAACTTGAAATGGGTCTGCACTATATATGCACTAAGCTCCTTCAATGGCTATTCTGCATTGCTGCAGTAACTAACATTATGCAGAAAGGAAAAGCAAGAATGGAAATCATAGAAGGCTACATGAAAACTTATAAAAACTATGCTAGAATGATCTACTGTAAATAACAGAAATCACTTTGTTCTGGCTTGGTTGCAGTAACAGTCAGTGGATCTATTTCCAGTGTCTGCAGGAACAATCCAGGCATGAACTTCTACTGCAACTAAAGGAGAAATAATTTCAATGAACATAAACACAGAATCACTCACCAAGTGGGCCCCCTTGGTTGAGTGATATCAAGCTTCCAGCAAAATACTTTTAACAGATCAGAACAACATATTTTTCATTCATTTCTTCCTGAAAATGATTACATGTTCTAAAAGAAAAACTCCAGAATGCTTGTCAAAATTCTCTGCTCTATTCCTTTCTATTCTATCTAACCTCTAAGAAAAAGGAAGAGCTTATTATAAAGCAAAGGTCAACTACAATGGACAACTCAAATCATGCCCAGAAGAAGAGGCGGATGATTGACAGATGAAGAAGATAACTAGAGCTTGGCTGCAGGAAACGTGGATCTAAACTGAACCACAGTCTTTGCATGTCGTAGCGATATTTTGCGAATTCAATGCCCACTAGAGTTAAACTCCCAGAGTGATGTATGGCTGCTCCGGTTATGCCATATCTTGCCCTCGCTCGGCTCCTCTTCAGTTTGATCTCCAGTTATATAATACGTGATTCTTCATTCCTTAGGCACGAAAGGAGAACATCCATCGCGGCATCATTTATTATCTGCACTAAACAAAAACAACATACAAGGACATGCATACGTATTTTACTTAATTAATACATTCATTAACTCACATATAACATTATCCCAAATAATCCGCATAACAATAGGAACAAATCACTTGGCTGCAGGAATAAATTGGCATGGCTGTAGGAATAGACTGGCAAAGTTCAAACATGATTTCATAAGTTCAGGTTTAACACATGGAATACATATAGTCAATTCACAATACTTTACTACCACAATGCAACCCAAAAGATGTCAAAAACCTAAGAGTTTTGATGGTAAAAACATGACAAAGTATCAACTTATCATGCCCCCCAACTTTAAGAGTTTGTTGATCCTGCAGCAAAAGGAAAATTTCTAGATGTTAGCAAAGCCTATGACTGGGTAATTTGGACCTTTCTATTTTCTATTCTAGAGCAATTTGGTTTTGAGAGAGGTTGGCTAAATTGTATCAAACATTGTGTTTCTTCCATATGCTATTCAATCATTGTTAATGGCTCGGTGTGCGGTTTTTTTCATGCCACTAACGGGTTAAGACAAGGAGATCCCCTATCACCCTTCCTGCTTGTTCTGATGGAAGAAGCTCTTGGTATAAATATTAAAAATTAGTGGTTCTGGGTAGCTGGAGAGGCGTTTCAATTCATGAAGATCTAAATCCTATATCTCATTCACAATTCGCTGATGACACTATTCTTTTTGGAGAAGCCATAGAGAGGGAAGCAAAGACAATCAAAGCCATCTTGGAGGTATACGAGGTTGGCTCAGAGCAAAGCATGAACAAAACTAAGTCTGTGGTCTACTTCATCAATACTAGCAAGAGAACCCAATTGAAGATTGCAAACATTTTGGGTTTTCAGATTGGTGAGTTCCCCATCAAATATCTTGGAGTGCAATTGTCTGTAGGGAGATTCCAAAACAAGCTTTTGGAGGAGGTGATCAACAAATGTCACACCAAAGCGGCAATGTGGAAAAACAAATGGCTTACACAGGCTGGAAGGATACAAATGATCAAGTCGGTATTGTCGGCTGTACCTATTTATTATATGTCATGTTTCAGATTATCCTCCAAAGCAGCAAATGATCTTGATGGATTACTATAAAAATTATTGTGGGAAGGGTCCAAAGACTAGAAGAAAATCCCTTTGATTAACTGGGATACGGCTTGCTCAATCAAAGATGAGGGAGGGGCTGGTCTGAGGAAAATGAATTTGCACAATTTGGCACTTGGTGCCAAGCTGGCATGGAAAATGTACATGCACCCACAGAAAATTTGGTGCAAAATTTTATCCAAAAAATATCTTGACTCTCCAAATCCAAAAAGAATCTTCACATTGGCAAACTCAGATGGAGGATCCCCTGTCTGGCGATTTATTTGGGAAAGTAGGAGAATCATTACGGAGCATTTGACTTGGAAAATTGGCAACGGCAAAAAGGCAAGGTTTTGGAGAGACTCGTGGAATGGAGACACTCCCTTGGCTAAGGCTTTCGAGGACCAAGATTGGGTCCATCAGGTGGAAGCTACAGTCGGCCCCTTTGTTGCAGACTATATGCAACACATGCCTAGCTCTACCGCCCTGATAGTTTGGAAAGTGGTGGGCGAATGGAACCAGGAAAATTGGAAGAAACTGGATGAATTGCTATGCAGTAAGAAAAAGATCCACTACAATTGTGAAGATGACAGTTTGTTGTGGTCTGCGGCCAAATCAAGAATGTATAAAGTGCAACTGGGATACAAATTACAAAGACACAGAGAGAAAGATATTGATTGGCCCGAGGCATTGTGTTGGCATAAAAGCATTCTACCTAAGGCGGGTGTTTTTTTGTGGATCGCGTTGCATGGACGTATTCTTACAGGGAAGAGACTAAAATTGATTGGCATCTCGGGACCCAACGTGTGCACATTATGTAAGAAGGATGGAGAGACAGTCGAGCATTTACTTTTTTGGTGCCCCTAAGCAAAGCGATGTTGGGATTGGCTTCTTGATTGTTTGCAGTGTCATTCGGTCAGGAATCAGTCGCTAAAAGACTTTCTCTACTCTTGGCCAAATAAGGCAAAGTCTTCCAAATGGGGTATTCTTTGGGTTGTGAGTCCATCTATGCTAACATGGCACCTTTGGAAGGAGAGAAACCGCCTTATTTTTAATGACGAGGCTATGGAAGTTGATGTCCTCATTCCAAGGATCAAACATGCCATTGAAGAAGTGGTTAATGTTAAGACTCTTGGTAGAACTTATAAATCATATACAAAATGGGATATGGCTATGGAAAACATTTGGCTATTGTCGAAGAATAGCGACTACAAATTCTCTGACTCGAAATCCTTGAGAAAAAATATTAAGTGGACTCCTCCCTCTGGGTGTTTGAAAATGAATTTTGATGGGGATTGCAAAGGGACTCCAGGTGAGTCTAGTTATGGGGCAATTATCCGTGATGAGTCTAGCGATATGGTGAGGGCTAAATATGGCCCGATGGGTGTATCGACCAACAACATTGCCAAAGTAACAACACTCGAGGCAGGTCTTGAATGGTGTGTGGAGAATGGGGTTCACAAGGTTATCATTGAAGGTGATTCGCAGGTTATCCTCAATGGCATATCCAATAAGCGATTCACGGACTGGAAGCTAGATTGTTGGATCCCTAGGATTCAACACCTTACAGGGCTCATCTCTGATTTTACTTTCACACTCAGCGGCAGATTGCCTGGCCAACATGGGAATATCCAGTTCATGCTCCAGTAAGTTGTCTTCGGCGGATGAGATTCCGGACGCTCTACTGCAGATCTTGATCCGAGAGAAATCACCAATACCTAGGTCAGGGATTTGTTGTGACGTTTTCACACATCGCCCCATTTAAATGGTGACCCCCTCTTTTCGCTTTTGTTTTGCCTGTTCTTCTCTCTGCTTTTAGGGTTTTGAATGAGTGAGTTGTCTGTCTGGGCTAGGGCTAAACCTTAGGGGTTTCTTTTGGATGTTTTTCAAGCTGAGTCCAGTCAAATTTTGAAAGTTATTAAGCATCCTTCTGAGGATTGATTATTGAAGTAAGGTGAGTCTGTCAGGAGGTCAGATAGGTCCTAGGTTAGGTCTAGTCAGGGTTTTTGAGGGAAAATTCAAATTTTGTCTAAGTGTTAGCATTTTGAAGATGAAATTGTGTATTCTTGCCTAGGTAAATTTTGATCATTTTTCGGAGGCAAGATGATACCTGAAACAGCAAAAGTGCTCCTGTCCCTCTCCAAGGGACCAGGGCGAATTTCATTCTAAGTGCAATTTCTTATTTTGCGAGGGCTTGCTAACTGATTCCTGACCTTGATGATGACCTAACTCTGCCTTGTGAAATGTTTGGAGACTTAAATTTTGAATATTTTAGCCAGAAAGGACAAAAGTGCTCCCGTCCCTCTCCAAGGGACCAGAGCACAAATATTATTTTATGCATATTTGTCACTGACTTTTCTATTTTGTTTTGTGCGGGGTCTTCCGGAATGATAATTGGACATGACTTGATAATTTTGAAGATTTTGAAGGCACAAAAATGGTGAATTTTGAAGGTTAAAGGAAAAAGTGCTCCTGTCCCTCTCCAAGGGACCAAGGCAAAGTGCTCCCGTCCCTCACTGAAGGACCAGAGCGAAAAAGCTTATTTGAGTCATTCTTGGCCTTGTTTGGTCAAATTGAAACATCAAAGGCATGGTGGACGACAAAATGAACATGATAGAGCATCCAGACTTGATCAAAGACAATGAAATGATGAAGTTTTTGCCTAGAAGGTAAAAGGTGCTCCCGTCCCTCACTGAAGGACCAGAGCGCTTTTCTTTATTTGCACAATTTTAGACCTATCTTGGACACTAACTTTTATTCATAGCGTGAAGTAAGATGAAATCTACCCTAGCAAAGGAATTTCGAGGTGAAAGGTGAGGCAATTTGATCATGGTGACAAAAAGTGCTCCCGTCCCCCACTGAAGGACCGGAGCTTGAATTTCAAAATTGCACTATTTTTGCAAGATTAAAGTGATTTTACGATTTGAAGAGGTCAAGGGAGGCATGTTTTGTCCATTGAATATAATTTAAGCGGTTCACAAAGGAGTAAATCAACCCAAATGACAAAAAGTGCTCCCGTCCCTCACTGAAGGACCATGCCACTTTTTCAAGTTTCTCCTCTTTGTTTGATATTTTATGGCAAAACTTGACTTGGATGGGAAGGACAAAGGATGTTTTATGCCTTGGACGTGATTGAAGGTTTAAAAGAACAAAGAAATACACCAAGATGCAAAAAGTGCTCCCGTCCCTCTCCAAGGGACCAGAGCGATTTTCTAAAAAAGTGTAAATTTCCTGCAAGGCCAAGGCAAGTTTGTGATTGAAATGAATGGAAGAGGACATGATTAGCCCATTGAAGATAATTTGGGAAGCTAGCAAAGGACGGATAAGCTTGAATTTACAAAAAGTGCTCCTGTCCCTCACCAAGGGACCAGGGCGAAAAACATGTTATCTAGCCTTTCTCGCCAATTTTGGACAAATCTAGGCCAAGGCGCAAGTTTGAAATAATGTTTAAAATGCTTCGGGGTGGAATTGAGATGCAAGAGTTGCAAATTTTGATGACAATTGGCAAAAGTGCTCCTGTCCCTCTCCAAGGGACCAGGGCGAAATCTCCAAATATGCCCATTTGCCTTACATTTTGAAATGCTATTTTTATCACCAAGGCTCAAGATGGAGTGAAATGTGATATTCTACGCCTTGAGGGTAAATTGAAGATTAATGTGATCAAGAATTCATGCAATGGACTCAAAAGTGCTCCCGTCCCTCACTGAAGGACCAGAGCGCTTTTTATGAAACAACAAATTCCCTCCGAGATTATGCTAAGGCAAAGTTGTATGAGATGGGAAGGATCTTCTAAAACATGGTGAACAAAGGTTTGACTTTAAAAAATTGAGAATCCTAGCCTAAAAATGAAAAAGTGCTCCTGTCCCTCACTGAAGGACCAGAGCGCTTAACATGTGCATTCTTTATTTTTGACATATCCCAACGTTGACATCCTCCAAATCGCATGAAATGCCAAAATCATCAACTTCGAAATAAAAAAAGAATTAATTAAATTGGCATTTAATAAAAGCGCATAGCATTTAATAAATTAATTTTGAGCCTCAAAAAATCGATTTTTTATTATTAAGGTATTTAAAATTAATTTTTGTGAAATTAAAATTAAAATTGAAAAAGGAGCGCTTGAGGTATTATTTTTATCCATTTTATTAGGTCGGCCTCTTGTTTTTGCAAATTTATTTATTTTTTGGCCTATTTTGCCAAGTCGGCCTATGGGGAGATGAAATGGTGAGCGCCCTATATAATGGGGGTATTTTGAGCAATTTTAATCATCATTCATTCATTATTTCAAGTGCGATTTGAGGAGCAAGGAAGGAGGTGCGAAATCTGGTTTAGTTGGAGTGAATTATCTTAAGTGTTGAAGACTAAAGGTGGTGGAATTGATGCTTGAGAAGATTAAAGGAGGCGCATTTTGCTAAAGGAAGGACTTCAATCTACATTTCGCCTAGCCAAAATTCACCTTATTTTTGCATCATTTTTTAGAATTAATTCTCAAGTGGAGGTATGGCGAGATCATCCTAGGCCCAATGTTGAAATTGTGAATTTTGAACTTCAAGTTTTTGAAATTGCGTAGTTATTAGGAAATGATAACTCAAGATTTATCATGAAGTTTCCTAATTAAAATCTTAAATCTTCCTTTTGAATCCTAATTTCTACACTTCAAGATATATTATCAATTGTGAAATGTTGTGCAGGTATCAAGATGGCGACTCCCAAGCTCGAAAGATCTACAAGTCGGAAGACTCTCCTCAAGGAAAATCAAGCCAGATCAAGGACGGTCTCCTCCAAGAAGATCAAGCAAGGACAAGGGCAACCTCCTCCAGTCTAGCATCGACAAGGACGACCTTCTTCGATCCAGCATCGACAAGGATGGCTTTCTTCGGACTAACATCATCAAGGGCGACCTCTTCCAATCCAGCACTCCAAGACGAGGTACATCAACATCCTGCAAATCAGAGACAAAAGAAGTCAGAGCAAAGGGTTCGTTGAAGAAGCAGATAGTTCCAAATGAATTAATTAAAGCTAGCTTCTCAACAACATCAAGTTGAATATCTACCAAGTTACAAGTGTCAGACGAGGTGGCATCCTAGTCATCACTTCTCCAGTCGGATCGGTCCACCTCAGCATGTCCAGATTCAATGTACCTAACTTATGGAAGGTAGCACAAACTCCGATGTACCTACCCCGGCTATCCATTGGTCGATTTTTCCAGAGAGGACATGTGTCCAAGCAATACAATTATTTCATTGGTCGAGCATTAAATGTTATGTAATGGTTGTAACAAACCCTAATTAAGGTTTTCATTGTAAAATCTTGGCCATTGATCTCGAATTGATCTCAGCCATCGAATTGTATTATGGGCACTATATAAACCTCGACTCTTCATTTTGTAAAGGCAATATATAGAATAGATAATAGAAAGCAGTTAGAAAGGAGTTAGTGAATAGAGAGTAGTTAGAAGGTGATTAGAATAGCAATTAGAGTAGAGTAGAGAGAGAAGGCAAAGATTGTTGCCAAGATGTTGTTGTAAGAGACTTGTAACTTCATTGAAGAAATGGTGAAATTTATGGGTCGATTCGACAATTTGCATGGTCTTTATACTTCTCATATTTGATTTCGTGTTATTAGATGAGTGGAAGAAATGTGCTTGATTGATGGTGGAATTCGTATATCCATACTACTAGCAGTTTATTGATTGCAGACTTGCCTTGCGTAGTCAACTGGAATCATTCAGCTTAAGCTTAACTTCAATTGTCGCTTCTTCATTGATATGCATCAACCTGATGGTGTCTATGCCTGCAGTGATGATTTGAACATCATAAAGCTTTCCTTCGAAGATCGCACTAACCTTGTGGAGATGGTCCTGAGATGTCAAAACAAGACTTAGTTAGAATTCATCAAAGATCATTCTTTGCTCCTACATTCTTAGTATTAGAATTAGATCCTTTCCTCACCCTCCTCTTTTTTCCTTTTTTTTTCAAATCAAAGCTAGTAAGATCCTGTGTTCCAGCAATATTCAAAGCAGATCAAACGTTCAATCATCAAATGTAAGTCCCCTTGTGATTCCAGCAAATCACATCATACCACAGAGAGCTTATCCACACGTAGAGATCCTACAACGAAGAACCTTGGAGTCATCCTGATTGATCCTTTTTTGCGATATCTTCAGCAATCAGAGGCTTTATTCAAGAGAGGATAAGGTACCCTTAGGTATTTTATTCTGTGTTTGATAGTGTACAATATACACGTCAACAAGATTGGGTAGATCCAATTTCCTTGTCTTTGCGTGATCGGGAGATAAGTTGAGTTCGAGGGTCTCATCATGTGGTGTGTGTGATGACATGCACATTATACGACACTCTCCTTTCTTTTCTTAGACAACAGAGGCAGATTTGCTTGGATTTCGTTCGGGCAGAATCCTCGAAATTGTTTCCCGATCGGCTATTTTAGGATGTTTGGAGGATTCGCAGAGCAGTTTTCGGTTTAGTAACTTCTTGCAATGACCGGCTTTGTTTTTGAGGAGGCTTTCTTCACAGTTGTTTCAAAATCATGGTTCATCACTTTGGGCTGAGTTGTATGTGTTGTGATGAGTCTCTGGCAGAGCAATGTGACCGACTGTTCAACATTGATGTCGAAGGGCAGGTAGTGATTGTTGCTATTGTTGAGGACGCGCTCAGCGAAGAAAGGCACTGGTGCGATGGTTTCATTTACAAGATCATTCTTTGCCTGCTAGTGGACATTCTTCCTTCCAAGGAGGCATGCATTGAAAAAATGGACGGGTTTGTCAGGGATGTGGATGCCAACGCAGTAGGCAATGTCATCATGGAGCTGGAAGAGGAATGGGCGAGCATCTTGGGTCCTAAGTTCAATCCTGAGTGCTTCCTCTCGGACGTGGATGTTTCAAATTCTGAAGATGAGAACCAAGTTGCTGCGATAGAGTTGCGGATAAAGAAGGAGAATTTTATGGGCAATGCATGGGATGTTTTTCATGCAGGGGTCTCCATTGGCGAAATGGGTCCATTTCAAAGGTTGATGAATGAAGATCTGGGTTGGCTGTCAGACAACAACATTGAAAAGGTGGCAACTTTGGGTGCTCGTATTGCGACTATTATGAGGCTTTTGTAGTGTCTTTGGCCTTTGATTGGTTGATGACTGTTTTCTGTTTTTCTGGTACGGGCCATATCCTTTTTGGGGGTCCGTGCATATTTAATACTTTTTATTATCAATATAGGGTGCTATCCCCATACTCGATAGCACTTATCTAAAAAAAAAAATCTATTCAATGCACTTTGTATAATGACAGTATGAAAGAAAATGATTTGACAAAGATAAGAATAAAATTCCACAATCTCATATGAGAAAAGATCAATGGCCCACAAACAATTAGAGACAATCAATAAAGATAATATAGAATATGTGATAGGTATTTCAGGGTACAACAACAATGACAAAAAGCAATTATGTCTAGTAAATTGCTTGTGGATAATACAGATGCAAAAACATATGTATTTCAAAGAATCAATGTTGTTCAATTAATCAAGGAGACAAAGCTCCTTTAAATAGAGTTACAAAGATGATGTTTCTAAAAGAAACAATCATTAACTAGAGGCGAAATTAGAAACAACTTAAATGACCATTAATAACACAAAGAGAAAGATATTATTCTAATACACTCCCTTAATGGTCATCGTTCTAAGAGAAATAACAAAGAAGGTTGCCCCCTTCTTCTCAGAACACGCTGCAACAAAAGACGAGCCTGCCACTAACTCTGCCACTTGAGATGAGTCTGCCACCAACCCTCCCAGAAACTGCAGAACTTCTGGAGATACCCAAAACAACACCAACCATCCAACCTGATGTTGGAGAACTGTTCCTCCCTGTAACTAGAGACACACCAAGAATAGTTGTCACGATTTTGAGGAAAAAATGGGCAAACCCTCCAAACTATTGCAAATGAGCAAGATGCCCGAAAATAGACTGCAAATAAGAGACTAGTGCAGATGTTCGCACAACAACTCTAGGTGCGACTAAAAACAGACTGCAGCAAAGTACAATTTTTGAGGAAAAAATCATAAACCCTCCCATGATTTTTTTTTTTACAGGGACAAAAATATTTAAAAACCCAGAATTTTTTAAGGGAAAAAATATTAAAACCCATCAGAATTTTTTTCAGGTAAAAAAATATTAAAAACCGAAACAAACATCGATGCCCATAAGCCATCTTCATGCTTTTCGAGGCACGAAAAATGAGGTACTAAGAAGATGCTAAGTGCACAAAACTTTACTACCTTCCAACATCAAGTTGGTCAATGATGCCATCTTGCATGTTTCCCAATGCACGGAAAACGAAAAAAACTTAGAAGAGGCGCTAGCACGGAATTCAAAAAATTTGAATCCCAATGCAGAAACAAAGGCAAATGTAGGTACAAACTTCAAAAAAATGAATTACAGCTGACACGAATTTCAAGAAAAAAAATTTCGGCTGACCGAGAAAAATCCGAAGACAACCCAGAAATCCTTGCGAAAAACCTAGAAAGAATCTGAAATCAAAATTGAAATCCACTGGCACGAAATTTGAGGCACGGAAAACAATGCACCCACAAAATTCTGAAAACAACCCAGTTGAGCTCTCGAAAAAACCCACCAAGAATCTACAATCAGAAAAAAAAATCGACTTGATCTGAAGGTTAAAAACCCTAATCGAAAATGCAGATTTCCGTCCAAAAATGGCAGAAAAAAAATTTGCAGGTGGAAAAAATCGTGTCACGCAGAGGATTAATGGCGTCGCGGGACGAAGGTCTAGTTAAAAAGAAATCTGCCATAGAAAACATGAAGAACAATAGAAAAAACCCCCTGAAAGAAAACCCTTTAAAAAATAAATTTGAATTTCGAATTTTGAAAAAATCACAGGCCCTAGATTTGTTTCTTCAATGATGAAAAATTTCATTCGGAAATTTTTTGAAAAAACAAAAATTTTCTTTCTGCTCTGATACCATAATACAGATGCAAAAGCATATGGATTTCAAAGAATCGATGTTGTTCAATTAATCAAGGAGACAAAGCTCCTTTAAATAGAGTTACAAAGACGATGTTTCTAAAAGAAACAATCATTAACTAGAGGCGAAATTAGAAACAACTTAAATGACCATTAATAACACAGAGAGAGAGATATTATTCTAATAGAGGAAAGTGAATGTTGTAATGTCCCCGTTTTCGTGAGCATCAGAGTTCGAGGGATTAGCCTATTATTTGGACTCTTGTAGGCTAACATTCGGGATAGAGAGTCTTAGTGGCAGTTCCACTTGTTCAGTTTAGTCTTGGTTTCATTTCCAGGGCCTTTGCAATCAGTGTATGGGCTTAGTTGAGAGACTCACTATTTATAGTAAGTCAATTTGGTAGTTGTGATATTTTTAGTCAGAGCACCTAGACACATGGGGGTTATTCAGTGTTGACCCCAGCTTCTGACGGCACGTCAAAAGACTGAATGCTGAGGGAGATATTAATATTTTAGTGGACAAGTTATTTAATTAACTTATATGGATATTATAAAGTCATAAAGTGACTTTATTAAAATTAATGCCACTTAAATATTATAAAGTGACTTTATTAAATTACAAGTCACTTAAATTTTATAAAGTAACTTTTAAAAAGCCACTTAAATGAATTGTGCACCCAAGGTGAATATAACTATGGAGATGAATTAAATACATTTAAATGTATTTAATTATGATTTGGGCATGGCTTTTGGGAAGTTGTTCTTTTTGGAGTTATAAGGAGAATTAGCAATTCAAATTCATTATTATTGATTATTTGAAATTGCTTTGCTTTGCTCTGTGGATTTTCTGAGACAGGAGTTTCAGAGGGTTTGCTATTGAAGAACGTTCATTCTTCATGGATCTGTGATTCTGAGGCTATGAAAGTTTAGCTGAATTATTGTAGATTGGAAGGGCTTCATTCAGGAGTCTTCATGTGCTTCATCAGAGGTTAATTGATTCAGTTATTTGTAGATTTTGAATAAGGAAGGAGGCATTATAGGTTAGAAGCCTCATTAGCAGCATTTTACAATTCCAATAACCAGCCGTACAAGTTATTTGCTGGCCATACTATTTCAGCTTGGCACATGGGGTTCCAGACAGGGCATTTTTGGTTGGACGCTGAAACGCCTCCCTTTCCTGCAGTTTGAAGATACCTTTCCCAACGCCTAGCCCTAACAGGTTGATGTGACTACATTCTGGCTCAGAGAAATTGCATTTCAGTCTTGTCCGTCCATTTTGGTCGGTTTCCTAGTTTTGGCTGGCAAACACCCAATTTCTTAATTTTAAATAAGCTAACGACCTACGGGTATGCTATTAGCAATAGGAATTATTGTAGCAGTTATCTTATTCATAATATAGTTGCAGTTGCTCTCAATTCTTTTCCAGTTCAGTTTTATGTGCATTTCTTGCCTGGCAAAAGTGTTATTTTTTTGTTTTAATTATCTAAAACCCTTGAAAAACACCAAAATGAACCAGCAATAGTTTGTCAAAGAAGTTAGAACCAGCAGGGTTCTTACAAATGTCCTGAAAGAACAAATTATTGCAATGAAAAGATAATCGTTGCTCAAAGTGTCCCTAATCACAAGTATCATTTCTATATTTAATAATATTCAAAAGAGCAAGTTATTGATGTGCCAATCACTAGAGAAAACAACATTCCAAAATAGCTATTTTTTGATATGGATATTTTTGGAGGATTGTTGTTAATAGGTTCCTAGAGATAAGGTTTCAATTATACTGTTTTTAAATGAAATTCATTTATAGATTTCCTTTTTCAGATAATTATTTTGGATAATTTTGTATTTAGAGATTGCTAATCTTGCAAGCAATTTATTTTGAGAACAAACTTCAAGTAAATTATCCATTGTAGTTATCTTGCTTTCTGCACTTAGATGTTATCCATTAGTAATTTTATGCCTACATGCTGCTAAAATTATAAATTCATTTTCATGATTAACATTAGAAATATTGAAGCATGACCTTTTGCCAATTTTACCTAGCTGCAAAGTCATTGAATTTGGCTTATATATATCTCACATAAAAAGGTTCCCTTGAGCAAATCTAATGATTTCAATCTTGAAGATAATTGTTGCTTTATGTTGAGAATTTGCTTTCATCCACTCTACAGCCAAATAGAGACAACTCAAAACCTCCTCATCAACCTTGAAATGAGTGGAATTGGAATGTTATTTCAAGAAATAATCAATTACATGTAACAGCATATGAAGCTTAAGGTATTGAAATGTTAATTCAAGAAAAAACTAATTACTTTGGAATAAATTATTAAATAATTCCTATAAAATAATGCCAAGACTTGCAAAGGTTGAAGACGCCTTAATCCCAACGTTCTCCCACTTGTCAAAGACGTTTCAAGAGGAAAAACAACATGAACTGCTTAGGGCAGCCCATATAATTGGAACACCACTTGAACTTCTCTATGCTCACTAGCTTTGTCAATGCATCTACAACATTCATCAAAGTGTCAACTTTCTCTGATTTCACCTTTCCATCTTCCACCATATCACGAACAAAATGAAACTAAACATTAATGTGCTTTGTTCTAGCATACAAAGTAGGATTCTTTGCCAAGAAAATGGCACTCTAATTATCACAATAGATGGTAATCATCCCTGCATCAAGCCCAACATTTGAACACAACCTCTTAAGCCAAATGGTTTCCTTTCAAGCATCAGTAGCTGCCATGTACTTTGCTTTTGTCATGGAAAAAGTGAGTACAACTTGTTGCTTATTAATGCAATTGATGGCACCATCAAACATCTTGAATACATATCTATTGGTGGGTCTTATGTTGTTAATGTCACTTGCCCAATCTAAATCCAACATATTCACGAATACACATTGAATGCCCAAGTCTAGAAGGATAACCATGAAAACACAAGGAATACTTGGAAGTACCCCTCAAATATTTGAACACTCTATTAACTGTATCGCAACGTACCTATCAAAGATATGGCATAAACTAACTCAGGACTCCCACTGCTTAAGCATGTCTACCCTCATATAGATGATAACATACATCAAACTGTCAATAGCACTAGCATAGGGTAATTTGGTCATGTACTCCATTTCTGAAGGAGACTTTGGACAATCCTCCACAAAAAGTTGTGTTCCCTATAACATAGGAACAACTAATTTTCTACAAGATACCATGCTGAATCTCTCCAACATTAAATTTAAATACTTACATTGGCTTAACCAAAGCTTTCTACTAGCTTTGTCTCTTTTGATCTCTATTCCCAAGATATACCTTGTTGCACCTAAATCCTTTATTTTGAATTGTCCTAACAGCTGAGACTACAAATGTAAAATCAATTTTTTACCTTTCCAAATAAACAATATATCATCTATGTACAATGCAATAATGAGAATGCAATCATTATCAGTTTTGCACTAAACATAAGGATCAAATTTAGATCTTGGAAACCCCAAACTCAATACAAAGGTGTCAAATTTCTAGTGCCACATCCTAAGAGATTTCTCAAGACCATACAAAGGCTTTTAACTTGCAAAGTAATAACGTACTACTTAGGTTGTGACAAATATATTTCTTCCTCCAAGTCACAATGAAGGAAAGCTATATTCACATCCATTTTCTCTACTTCTAGATCATATGTTGCTGCTAGTTATAACAAAAATTTGAATGGATGTCAACTTTGCGATGGGAGAGAATATCTCACCATAATCGATTCCCTTCATCTGTGAATAACCCTTCATGGCCAACCTTGCATTATGCTTCTCAACACTACCATTAGGATCAGCTTCTTCTATGGGTTTATGTCCTTTAGGCAAGGGTATCAGATTCCATGTGATATTTTTCTTCAATGTAGTTGTCTCTACATTTGTGAGTTTCATCCAAGAATCTGCATCACTCATACCCATTACCTCTTGCACAATCCTTGGCTCATCAACATTAGCAATCAAAGCGAAAATTCAATTAGAATCTAACAATGAATAACTAAACCTTTCAAGTTGTCGCCTATTACAAGTGGACCTCCTTAAAGGTTGAGGTTGAGGTTCTTCTTTTGATCTTTCAGAGTTGTTAGAGCCCTCATCATTAGGTCCATTTTGGGCTTCTAGTTCAACTTTCTTAGGATCAAGAGGAAGTTGAACCACATCTTTCTTTTGTTCTTTTGTAGGTTACAAAATGGTGGAAAAAGGTTTCATCTATTTGAATCATAGTTACCAAGAGACCCGTCACCTACCCCTGGAGACACGCGTCTCTAGAAACTTCTTGATGCATAGGGTGCTTTTGGCTGCCGTCTCCTGCTGTCTCCGAAGTCTCCTGACCAAAAATTGATGTCTCCTCCTAGAAAACTTAGGTCAAAATGCAATAAAAAGGCAAAAAATAAAGCAAATAAATAAGATAAGCTTGCAGCAAAGCAAAGTCGTAGGGAAATGACCAATAAGGAAAGTGTTTCGTAGGAAGACAAAAAACCATGCAAAGTTATAGTGATCGGATATATTGACAGTGTAGACTTTTTGAGAGGACTGATTACTTATTGTGAATTTTAATTCATGTTGCATCCGCAGAGTTTTCCCCTTTTTCTTTTTGGGTCTAAGTATGTTTTCTCCTTGCTCAGGGTGTTTCAAGTTGTAGCTCATGCGCGCTTGCCACGTGTTGGCACGACACGCTTTTTCGATGGCTTCATTTTCCTTTGGCTGCGAAGCCCCGCCCGAGTGCCGCATGGCGTCATTTCTTTTCTCCTGCGAGGACTTGCTCACTTTTAAGCGGGGGGCATTTTGAAATACATGTGGCAACCTTGTGAGACCTTTTGGGTCACAGTTTTGTTGAAAGGTGAGACTCCCCATCCTGTTGCCACGTGTCCATCCAGAGCAGGCTCTAGTAACCTCCACGCTCATTCGTTTCTTCAAAAGCAAGGCGTTTCTTATGAGGTGGATGATAAAATGATTAGCTGCGAACCAATTTTGGGGCTTCGTTCCAAATAACTCCAAGGAGTTTGTTGCAGGGGAACAGTGAGGATGCTTTTTCTAATCCAATTAACATAAAGGTATGCCTGTCTGTGCAAAGGCCAGAGCGGTCATCACTTTCACAGTATTTGATGAATGCGCAAGATGAGGACAGAATGTCGGCTGGTCTATTGTCATGATTAGTTCTTGTTTCTGGTAGTGGGTGGTTAAGCTTTCCTCTATAAGTAGAGGATTTTTTGTATAATCAAGGGTTCTGAACTTTTATTTTCTCTAAGAAACACAGAAAAGTTTCCTAGGCAGGAATTCTAGCCTCAAAGTTATTTTTGTACTCTTGAATTAAAGCAATCAAATTGTGCCTCGGGCCTTTGTGACTATTTCATTCAGCGTGCATTGATAGTTTTCGTGCATTTTCGAATTTCAGTCTTCTCTAGTAATGTATGCTTGAACTCTACTAGTTGAATCGTGTTATAAACTCTTTCTTTTGGTAGATGTTCTTATATATGCACCACTTCATTTAAAGAATCTTTAAATGTATCTTGAGGTATGTTGAGGCATGTAGATTGTTGAATGGGCCTTAGAATTACATGTATATGAAGTTCTCTATGCCATTTATTTGAAAAATTATCCTCTCAGGCTTTCACCTTAGATTAGATTTGTTTTTTATGTTCCTTCTTACCCTTTTCCCTCCCACTGAATGAAGAGCCGACTTCTAAAATCCCAAAGGTTACACAGTGAAAACGCGCAGGTTCCCCATCACGGAGTTTCCCATAAGGTTGTTTTTCTAGAAGCAATTTTAGAGATCAACACTTATCATTGTAATAGTCTAAAGAGAAATTGCCTTTACTATTTAGCTGACGATATTGAGTGTGCTCAACATCTATATTACCTTACTTTCACTAAACAATTTAGATTGGCTATGGTATCAACAATATAAGCAATTTTAATTTTAACTTTTGTTCAATTTTAAAGTTAATGTTAAACTTTACCACTGTTTTTGTTTTCAAAGTTCTTTGTCATGATATGTTTTGGAAATTATTAAATTATATTTAAAAAAATTGACCCAAAATTGGTTCCCAAAGCTTGTACCCTTTCAAAGGAAAATTAGTTGTACCAATACCGATACCAGTCTACGGAGTCTCCAAGTACCCTCGTCTCCCGATAACCTTGCTTTGAAGATAACACTTCATATGTTGTGAATCTTTCTTGCCATTGGATCCCAAAGCTTGTACCCTTTCACACCAACACCATAACCAATGAAGATACATTTAATAGCCTTGTTCTTCAACTTGGACCTCTTCTCCCTCGATACATGAGCATATGCCTCATAAGAAAACACATGTAGATGTCTCAAAAAGGGCTTCTTGCCTGATCACACCTCCATAGGTGTCTTCTCAACAAGAGCTGATATAGGAGATCTGTTAACCAAATAGCACACAATGGCAACAACTTCAGCCCAAAACTCCCATTCAAGGCCAGCCTTATCATACTCCTAGCCCTCTACATCAAAGTCCTATTCATCCTCTCCACAACTTCAATATGTTGAGGTGTATATGGAGTTGTCTTATGTCTCTCAATCCTGTGCTCTATATAGAACTTGTCAAAATCTGCAAAACAAAACTCACCATTGTTGTCAATCCTCAAACACTCAATCTTTCTACTAATCTGATTTTCTACCAAGACTTTGAATTACTTAAACTGATTGAAAACTTCAGATTTACTCTTGAGAAAATAAACAAATGTCCTATTATAGTCATCAATAAATGGAACAAAATACACGGATTTGGATAATGAAGGAACATTTACAAGACCAAACACATCAAAATGCACAATCCAAAACTTCGGAAGGTCTATGAGAACTATGATGAAACTAAATTTTGCTTTCCATAAATTGAACTCGAGATTACAATCATCAAGCCCCTCAACAAGGCATTTATTTTTTAGGTTTCTCAAAACCCTTTTCACCAATGTGGCCAAGTCTTTGGTGCCAAAGCATTGTCTTCCCTATAGGCAGCTTCATCTCTAAAGCATAAGCACCCTTAGGTAACTAGAAAGCATGACTATTGGAAGTAGATACAACACTCTTCTTTGCTATTGGTTCCAATGGTGATGATGATGACTCAAAAGTTATTTTCTTTGTTTTAACAAAAGAACTATAGCATTGAACCGTGCATCATCTGGCTGAAACAAAGTGCCAAACACCCTTAGCAAGGCCCATAGCTCTTCTTGTCCTCTTGCATCCTCATTTGAGAAGACAACATGCACACCCACATCATTCAATTTACTTTTAGAAAGAAGGTTCTTTGCCAAACTAGGGAGATGTCAAACATTGTTGATACCCTTAATCTACCATCTAGGAATCTAATATTGACTCTTCCACGGCCAATAATCTTCATGTGAGAATCATCACACAGATGCTCCTTCCCACGATCATAACTTTCATACTTAGAGAACCAATCTCGATGTGAGGTCATGTGAAAAGAAGCACCCAAGTCTATCAACCACACATTGTGTGATGCATGTGTTGCCAAGCCAGTGGCGAAGACATCTACATTATCTTGAAAGGATTTATCAAAATCAAAATTAGAGAAATTCTTCTTTTGCTTCTTCTTCTCCTTCTTACACTCTTTGTGAAAATGATCAGATTCGCCACAATTCCAATATTTTGCCTTGTTCTTACTACGAGACCTAGATCTCCCACAGGATTTGGATTCTGACTTTTCTTGCTTTGCATTCTTCTTCTTGCCTTTTTCTTTCATCCTTCCTCATATTGTAAGAGCCTCCTTATTCGATTCAGAATATTTTCTCTGCATCTCTTCAAATAGTAACAATGCAACCACTTCATCCATCTTGAAGGTGGTAATGGTACTTCCAATGGCTATGGCAAGGTGGTCCCATGAATTCAGTACTGAACACGACAAATTCATGCAATGATCCTTCTCTATCTTTACATCAACAGAGTTCAACTGGGCAACAAGCATATTAAATGCATTTAGATGATCTACAACAAATCTTCCTTCCTCCATCCTCAACGAATACATCTTTTGTAGGAACAACTTATTTATTAGGATTTAGGCTAATAAATTTGAGCAAGTTTCTTCCAAAGGTTTTCAACAATCTTCTCTTTATGGACATTTAGGAGCACAGACTCACCCAAAGAAATTCTTAGCAGACCCTTAGCCTTCTAATCCATTAGATCCCAGTTTTCTCATTTCATGCTTGATGGTTTGGTTCCAGATATAGCCAACCATTGATCATGGTCGACCAGCATGTCTTCTTTCCATAGCTCAAAGTTGCTTGATTTCTCAATCTTGATTCTACCAGATGTGCAGATGTGCTCGCCATCACCTTGCAACAATGTTACGAAAAAATCTCAACAACAAGCTCCCACTCAAAGAGATTAGTACAAAAAATCCTCTACTCAC
The DNA here is from genome assembly GCF_030272615.1 of Cryptomeria japonica. Taxonomy (NCBI): domain Eukaryota; kingdom Viridiplantae; phylum Streptophyta; class Pinopsida; order Cupressales; family Cupressaceae; genus Cryptomeria; species Cryptomeria japonica. The sequence goes on along the minus strand of NC_081410.1, from coordinate 225,148,161 downwards.
AACTAGAATCAAAAGTTAGCCAGGCTATGCTAACGTTGGCATGCTGTGATGGTTAAGTTATGTTGTTGTTCTTCTTGCCATCAAATTTCAAACCCCGCTGGGGTGCTATTGTTGAATTTCAATGGGGATGAGGCTCCCTGTTTGTGACCTCACTAATTCATGGCTTCGAGTCAAAAGCGTTTACCCCTCTTAAAAAAAAAAGCTAGCCAAAATTTGATACCACCTGAAAGGAAGTCGGATATGCGAAAAAGATTCCTATATGAATCTAAGAGGAGAGAATGTGCAAAATTTTCTAACTTTCAAACCCTTATTCAGTTACTATGGAGAAGATGCACATAATAGGTAATTTAGAAAATAACATCATAGATGCACAAATAAAATTATAAAACACAACACCAAATATACGTGGAGAAAACCCTATCAAGACAAAACCCCATACTCCAAAAGCCTAGCAATGTATTACTATAAACAAAACTGGTTAAAACACACTTGCAGTACAAGCTTCTTTCAAGAGTATAAACAATGTTGATAGCCTAGAATCAATTTGGCAACATAAGGATACCTGCAAATAATCAACCTATCCAATTCCATCTCCAATACTTGCATTTATAATGCTCTAAACAAAATGGATGCCATAGGATACATGGCAATATGTGACAGGCTGCATGAAGTTGTGTCATCTCCACTTATTTCTCGAATACCTCCTTGCATGCCAAAGCCCTCCTAGACATGCAATGCACTGCATGCATGCATAAGAGGCTACGCAAAATGGGGCCAACATGTCATAATCTATCATCAATAGGTCATAATTGACTCTAACATTGTCATAATCAGTCATAGATCAACTTATATCTTATGACAAACTCCACAAATCATGCTACATGATGTCCACCAAGTTGGATGCCTACTTCCACCATTTTAGCTTACAAGTTGTACACATCACCTACCATGTAGGATGCCACCTCATTGGTAGGTCCCACAAAGTGACACAACTTATGTAGGCAATAAACTTTGGAATAAATAATTAAATAATCACCATAAAATAATGCTAGGACTTACCAAAGGTTGAGACACCTTAATCCCAACAAAGAAATGGAAAGTTCCTTGAGAGGAAAGGAGAAGCTTGTGAGATTTCATGCAAGCTATCTAAGGCAGTCCCTACACAAACCTTGGGTAAATATTCAACTAATAGAATACGAGTCTTGAATGCAAATGCAAATGCATTTTTTCCTATCATTTGACTAGACTCAACCATTTCAAACACAAGAGGATGGTTAGCTTTCCATCTTACTTGCTTATGTCATTGGATATTTTTGTTGTTGTTTTATGGCTTTATAAGGCTAAAATGCAGCTACACTAAGGCTTGATTTCCTACTTTATCAATTCTCCAAGGCCAAAGTGGCACCCAAGGAACCTTCTACAAAGGATGAGTTTGTGGAATCCACGATGTTGGCCCCTTCGAACCTTTTTAGGGAAAGGAGGATCCTGTCCCAAAATCTTTCACAATTACAATCCCCTTGGATAATTAGGTGGACTCTAGTCGTAGGAGTAGGGTAGGAATGACAAGGTTGTTTTGATCTTGGAAGATAATAAGGATAAGGAAAAGGTTGGGGGGATGAAGGAAAGGGGAATCAAAGGCAATCAGATTATCAGTACCTTAAATTCCCAGAGATTGGAGGAAATCGAGACTATGAAGGGGAAGCTACTCGGAGAGAGTGAAGATTCTTTGTCTTGTAAGAAAGCTAAGTCTTCTACGAAGATGATAAGGTAGGGGACTTTTCTTTTAATGTTGTGTAAAGACCCTTACCAATTTTCACCCAATTTTTCCACCTTTTCCAATGAGTATTTTGTCAAGAAGTTTGCATGCATGTAAGTGTGAAGGTTTCTATTTGAATCCCATTCTAACTATGCTCCAAAGAAATTAAAAGTGAAATGCATTGTAACATACTCATTAATTTAAAATACATGAATATATTGAAGATCATTCAACATTGATAGACTCGAATTCAATGGATTTCTTTATTAGCTTTGCTATTACAAAAAAATACAAAGATAGAGACAGATTTCTGACCTTTTCCCCAAAGATAAACAGTTTGTAATTTGTACCAACAGTCTATAATGAATTATCGAACAAACTTCAGTCAAAACAGAACCCTATGACCCAAGATACAGCTGGTTGACCCACAAGTTGATATCAAATACTAGCCTTCAGCACTGCAAACTCTGACTCACTACCTCCAATGAGTGATTTCTCTACTGTAGATTCCAAATGCCTAAATATAAGAGGGGCGGCTGTCAAGAAAGATCCACAGCTGGCATGGGAAGTCGCACCTAGCAAAGGGATGATTGGCAAGTAGAAGTTGGGAGTCTAAACTCAGTCCAACCTGTCATAAACTTCAACACCTAACTCCACAAAATGTAATATCAAATTTTGGCGTCCAACTGGCAAGCCCTAGTCACTCATCTTTATTTATTTCCATCACCCAAACAAATGCCTATCCAGATATGGCATCCAACCTCTCCTGTAATGCAAGAAATCAATACAACAATCTTCATCAATAGCTTGTCTTGCTTGCAAGACTTCACAAATTATTTTATCTTCCTTTGTTTATGCTCCTACAAGAAGCCTAAGTGATTCCACCTGCAATTGGCTAGGGTAGATCTCTCACCACCGAAACCAATTCCCTTAGGGTTTTTGTCCTAGGGTTTTACTCCACAAGAAGCTCCAAATCCTCAATAGAGAAAAAATAAGCAAGAACAAGCAAAATGATGAGCTCCCAGTTCCTCTTTTTATAATTTCCCTTGGAATATTTGGAAGTCTTTTCGAGTTCCTGCTTAAAATATTCATTAAAGCACATTAATAAAGTGACCTTTTATATTTCCTTTTAATTTTCACTGAAGTCACTTTATTAAATTAATTTAAGTAAATCTATCCATAAAATTTACTTCATTGAACAACTTTAATTAATTAATTAAATTTATTTCTTGATATCCTAAAATTAGCCTACGAGAATTAAACAGGCTAAACAAGTCATTCTCACTACTCCGTGGAAAGGGATATTACATGTTGCTAGGGAGTTCCCGGTAAGGAATTTAGTTGGCAAAGTGGACTCTTTAAAGAGAGGCTATAATCTCCAGCGGTATCCTATAATGGTTTATGAATGAAAACGGAAGGTTGAAAATTAGACTGAACCAATTATTTCTTTAAGTTAATAGGGGTCATCCCCATTTGAAAGTAAGAATGGAGTTTAATATGGGTAACTGGAATATGCTTAAGGATATAAGTGAGCATAGGAATCAGGAATTGTAGGAAAAAAAGGTATTGAAATGGTAATTCCAGGATGAACCAAGTTGACATCTCAAACAAAAGGTAAGCAGTAGAAAAATTTGTTATGGCTTAATAAGAAAAACTATCTATAAAAATAAAGTTAAGATAAAGGTGTAGATTTGATGGGATAATCAAAGAATGTGACCAGGAAGCAAGAATAGATCGTTAGATAGATAGCTTTAATTGTTTGTGGGCAAGTTAATTAGACATGCAGTCAGATAGACAGCATATCTTGTAAGTCACTGTTGCATGGAGATACCAGTCACCCAACGAATAAGAAAGAGGACCAAAGGTGAGAATTTATATCTCGATGACAAGAAACAAGAAATTGTGAATATCAATCGATTGTTAAGGAAATATTGACATTTCTGTACTGCAAGATTGCCTCATATTTTGTAGAAGAAAGATATCTTTCAACCTAAATGGTTACTTGAACAATCCAGATTTATGAAAGTGCATAAACTAAAAAAATATCTTACAATTGGATTACCCACTCTATTTGTGTTATCCCCTAGGAAAACTTGATCACACATAAAGCATTATATGTTTTTTATCTTCTACAACATCTGCTATCATCTTCTATTACAGATGCAATTCTCTACAAAAAACTGAACTTGGCAAAAAAGTCATCTGGTCACTGGTTAATTTAGTATTCAAAATAAGTACTATAAAAGTGGAGATGCTAATTTTCTATAGCATAATATTTTAGGATGGATTAATATTAACTCCCAAAAGATAAGATTTAGTGCCATTATGTGTAATCATTGTAGCTGGCATGAGTAGAATTCGTTGACAATCCACCACTTAATAAAGACAGTTACAAGTACAACGCTTACGCAAAAACAGAGTATCAATAATACAGATTGCAAAATACTGAAAATTTTAAGACAAGCTCAGAAATCAGCCTCATTAGAACATAATAGTCTAAAAGCAATTGAATTCGAAAGTAACTAACCTCATCAAGCATTTTTTGAATTATTGTTGTAGCTATGTTTACACTTTCACTGGATGGTCCATCCAGAACTGCCAAAAACGAAAATAAACTAAAATAAAATCTCCCAATCACTTGAGAAACAAGTTTTTAGCCCTCAAAGAAAAAAGCCTATATCTATTATCAATAACTTTGTCAAATAATCTATTTATATTCTTATTCATACACACTATACCAGTCTGTCGGTGTAAACAGAGATCTTATTTCTTTACACTTGTTTTAGTCACCATCCAATCACAATGAAAATAACTCTGCCTATAAGTACCTTTTTGCTAATGTCCATATTAATATTCAAAGAGAAAAAGAATACAACAAAACATCATAGAAAAATGATAGTTAATGATGATTAATGTTAAACTCCCAGAAAGAAAGTTGCAAAAAGAGAGCCAAAGAATGTATTGGATGTGCATATAATTAACCATGTTACAAAAAGGTCCACATGGGCAGGTTTACCAATGAGCCCCTTCTTTATAATCACTTTGTACAAGGATAGCATGTGGTTTAACACTCATCAATAGGTGTATAAGTTAGTTCTTGAAGCTAGTTACATAACCAGCAGACAATAAGATACAGAAGATGTAACAACACAACTGATGCAGAAAAATACTGGAGCAATTCTCAATATAATTAACCATGTTACAAAAAGGTCCACATGGGCAGGTTTACCAATGAGCCCCTTCTTTATAATCACTTTGTACAAGGATAGCATGTGGTTTAACACTCATCAATAGGTGTATAAGTTAGTTCTTGAAGCTACTTGCATAACCAGCAGACAATAAGATACAGAAGATGTAACAACACAAGTGATGCAGAAAAAGACTCGAGCAATTCTCAATATAACTCTCTTATAGATATAGCATAAATTATACTTCCCCACATTAATTGGGTGATCAGGAATGAAATTAAAGATTGTCTTGCTAGCCATTGACTCCTCCTAAGGATAGTTTCTTAAAGCTTAATTTTGATGGGGCTACCATAGGTAATGGGTCCTATGGGAATGGGATGGTGATCCATTTGCCATGGAGTACCTTTGTGAAAGGTGAATATTTTTTCCTCATCCCAAATTCAATACTGAAGCAAAGCATTAGCAATCGTTGAAGGGCTGAATCTTGAGAAATTTTTCGTATTTAAAAAATTGGATTAAGGCAACTCCCTTGTCATCATAGAAAAGTGACACAAGGAGAATTAAAGTTTAGAAATTGGAAAGCATAATTAGGGAAGCAAATCTGATCGGTGATAATTTTGTAGTAATGTACAGGCACTGCTTCACAGAAAGCAACAGTATTGCTAAATTTTCAGTGAATGCAGATATTCTTTGTTAAATTTGGCTATGGAAGCCATCCAAAATCAATAGACTTAAGGCAAGTACAATAGATTATAAAATCTATAGATTGCACTATGCATGATCAATGTGTAAAAAGTGTTCAACTACTAATGGGTATACATAGAACACACTACTAAGATATGTGAATGTAAAACCAATGTGGGATAATAGGAGATGTAATCACATGTGTACGCATCTCCACCAACTTGGAAATTATAAGTCACGTCATGCAAGTACAACTTACTCAATTACCTAAGCAATCTTTATCTTATCCTAGATGCATAATATGTAATAAAGCAACAAACTTAATGCAAAAATAAAATAATGCACCAAACCCCTCCAGCATAAGTATAGCTTAGGTGGATATGGAAAGAAGGAAAAATGGGCATTAACAAATTTGTTGCCATGATAAGCACCCAAATAAAAAGTGATTCCCTAGAGAAGGAAAACACCTACAAGGCAAAACTCCCCCACAAGGAGGGATGAAGAAAGAAGATTGTCAAAACCCCTATTGATTTGCACCCAATTTATTGCCCTTTCCCCAACAAGTATTTATGTCAAACAGTTTGCATGCAAGAAGGGAATATGGTGTTCTGTTGTAGTTTCTGTCATGCAATATTATTGAAGTACATATAGCCAAAGATCTCTTAGAGCCCTAACCAATATATCCTAAATTTTTCACCCTTCCCAACTGTTGTGACCTTTTCACAAATCGCCCCATTGCTAACAGGGACCCCCTCTTTTCCTTCTTTCTGCGTTGTTAGGTTATGGTTTTGGCTGCTTAGTGGGCAATTTTGCATTTCCCGTGCCCGAGTCTCGGAGTTTTGATCATGCCTAGTGCCGTCTAGGGTTTTTGAAGTTATAGGATCAAGTTGCAAACGTTGATATCTTAATGATTCTAAGTTTTGTCTAAGTGTTTGACCTTTTGAGAGTTAACGTGTTTTAAAACACACGCATCAATGATTTTAAAGTGCCAAAGTATTCCCATACCTTTTGGAGTTGTTTTCTTGCTCCTAAGGTATTATTTAAATTGATTTCACACTTTATTCCAATATTTTCCTAGCGTTTCGCTCATATTTTTTGGAAAATTTGCCTAAGTTTAGTCTAAATTTGAAGTTTCTAAGTGATTTTGAGTGGTTAAATTGTCAAATTCCTAAGGGAAATTCATATTCCAAGGGTTAGAGGGTCAAATTCCATGCTAGAGGTGCTTGTCCCCTCACATTCCAGACTACCCACCATTTTCCTCCACTCAAAATCCACACTACACATGGGTTTCCCCTGAAATCCATACTGGCTATTATTTTCCACCACTGTTTATCCATACCTGGATCGATTTTCCCCTGGAAGTGCTAAAATTTGGCTAAGTGTCAAGATTTATTCAGACTACCATCGATTCTCCACCAAGAGTGCAAACTAGAATGTGGATTATAGTGCAGACACCGTTGAGGATGATTCCATGCCTAGGTCGATTTTCCACCAGGATGTTTTGTGACAAGTTAGTGCACATTTTTGTGCAGACTCTCAATCTAGACCCAAGTTGATTTTCCACTGAGAGCATTTTAGTGAGTTTTGAGTCCGGATTTTCATCCAGACTGAGGTCGATTTTCCACCAGGGAGTGATTTTTGCAAGTAAAGTGAGTTTGGAGTGTGGATTTTCAATCTAGACTGCCATCAATTTTCCCCTGGAGTGTTTTTGTGTGCATTTTGATGAATTTGAGCATGGATTTTTATCCAAGCTAGGATCGATTTTCCCTTGTGGGGAATTTTTGACACTTTAATGATTTTTTAAAGGGATTTTTCAATCCCAACCCAAGTCGATTTTCCCCTGGAGGCTTAATTTGGATTTAAGTTGCAATATTTTAATAAGTAAGCCCCATTTAATTGCTTTTAAATAATTATTAATGATTATTTAAAATTTTAAAAGCAAAATTTAATAACTTGCAATAAACATTTAATATTTAAACCTTCTAGAAGCAAGTTAGTTTTTAAGTTTTTTACCAAACAAGTATTTAAGCAAGTGTTTTATCCCACATTGCTTGTGTGGTGAAAGTGAGAGGTAAAAGCAAGTATAAGAGAGGAGCCTTAGCATTATTTTATTATTAAATCTGCTAGGTGTCTCCATGAAAGGCGATTTTTCTCCAAGTTGGGCGAATTTTAGCAAGTGATTGAAGTGAAGTGTTGGGTTGAGGATTCTTTCCTCCTCCATTTTTTCCAGCTTGCTAATCTATTCCCCTTGCTGCCATTAAAGACCATTTCCAGATTTTCGATTTTCCAAGTTTGGCGATTTTTTGCAAATTTGGTGATTTTTGGTGAAAGGTGGCGATTTTCTGTTTGGAGACTTGGGCGATATTTTCCTCCATTTTTTGCTTGTTGTTCCCGACCTCCATTGTTGCAGATCCGGGCTGCCATTGATGATATTTTCAGAATTTTGGTTTGGCGCCATAGTTGGGAAAATTTCGATTTTGTTTGGAGAAGTGTTTGGTGCCACATTTTGATGATTTTCATGCATTCTTGGTGGCTGCCATCATTTCCAGCTCGCTGATTCACTTCAGATCTGAGGTTTGCTTCAGATTTGACCTCCATTAATGGTTGTCCATTAATTTTCAGACTTAAATTTTTATTGCCCAGCCAATTCCAACTTAGACGATTTACATTTGGAGGTTTTTTATGGAGTTTTTTGTGCCTTTTTAGACCATCTTATCACTGTTGCAGGTCTGAAAACTTCATTGTTAGGCAGTTGTCTTCAGAAATTTTCATTTCCAGCCACCTAACCACTTTGGCGATTTTGCTTGGAGCTGATTCCTTAGCTATTTTCCACCATTTTCAGGGATTTTTTACTACTTTGCAAGGTGCTGGTAAGTCTGAAGTAATCAATTTTCAGACTTGTCCTCAGAAATTTATTTTTTTACCAGCCACACTTACATTCCTGAATATGATTGTTTTCATCATTAAAACTGATTTTTATTGAGTTTATGCACATTTTTGAAGATTACAACATGTTTTAAAAGTCTGATTTTCAAGTTGTCTTCAGAATTGTTGACCTCCATTGTTGACTGCAGAAGGTGTCCTCGGACATACTTTGTGTGAAAACACAACCTTTCACACCTTTCCTTAGTCATCGTTGATTTGGTATACTCCTTTGCATTTTAGCTTGCATATTTTCTAAGCATAAGGAGGTATTAATGGATTTTATGAAAGATTTCCATGCCTTAAGTTGTCACGTTTTGAACTTAATTGTCAAAATTTACCAAGTGTATGGATTATTTTCCTGACTCCATGCTCTAATTAGCTAAAATCTTTAGAAAGTCAAGAATTTTATTAAGAGCATTATTTATTTTCATAAGTCTAACTTCAAGCTTCGTACAGGTGCGATGTCGAAGTCTGGATATAAGGAAAGGAAAGAACTATTGAAGATGATAGAGACTGGATTTTATCCAGAGCTTAAGATTTCATCCAGAAGGAAGGAAATCACTGATACAAACATACATTTCCTAGACTTCGACCAGATGCAACGGCGGATGTTCAAAGTCGGAGATCAAGTTCCTTCCCCAGCCTATGCGAATTTTATGAAGAGTGGTATTTTCCATGCCGCTGGATTCCCGCAGTCCATACAGTGCAGTGAGTTTATTCTGGAGTGTGCACGATGTTACGATCCGCTCACAAGAATGATCAAGACTCTTAAGGGCATTGTCATTGCCTACCTTGCTAAGGATGCTATTGCAGAAGTGTTCGGAATTCCACATGGAACAGACATGAAGGATGTGACCAAGGATGAATATGAAGAAAGATACACGAAGAAGATGGGTGTATGCAAGAATTTCACAAACAAAGAGTGGTTGATTGAGCCTATGTCTCATCATTCCAAGGCTCCCAAGACACTCATGTGTGTAGACTTCAAGGAGGAGTATAGCGATTTGATATTCATACTCAACAGACTGATGGGGATGCCGCAGGGAGCAATATTCAATGGATGGATGTTCTATTTCATCCAGGATTGTCTTAGAGGAACATTAGTAAATTGGTCTAAGATTATAAGTGACAATTTGGACTTTCAGTTGAGGAATGTAGAGCGGTCCAAGTCATTCGCCATGACTTCTTACCTGGTATACCTGCTTGCATGGTTTGTTTCATACAGAGGATTAATATGTAAGGTGAAGTCGGGAATGGGCAAGGACAATTCAGGAGTCATGAATGCTACCCCCAGCTGAGCAGGTATAGAATTGAAGACTAAGAGAGTGAATGATGCATTCACTATGTATATCACACGGATGTTGCAAGGCGAAATCCACAAAAGATTGTCCAAGGAGGCAACAGAGTTAATAGAAAAATATGGATCGTGGTACATACAGTTTCCCACTTTCACATACCTTAGGATTCATGGGTTTCAATTTGAACCCTACAGACTTCCTAGGTATCCGACTGGCATAATGATCTTGTTGGAAGTGGTAAGACAGCTTCTAGAGTTCGATGTCATTTAGAGAGAGAAGCACAGGACAGGCATGACATTCCCTATTTCAGTTGGGAAGACATCAGAGTTTTGCCAGTCCGCCATAGCTGCCAGCACTGCGAGTGAGGAGCTTGCATTCTATCGATTTTCTACATACAAGAAAAGAGAAAGATTTGATCCAGACAAGAAAGTAGGAAGGGTCAAGGGAGAGAAGTTCATTCACAGAGTTGACATAAAAGATTATTGGGCCAACTTGATGGACAAGCAAGCAGTGAAGAGAAGAATGTGGTCCAGAATGTCAATGGATTTTATGAGGAAGTGTGGACTTTTCCTAATTCCTAATCAAGTATTAGATGACAGAGATCATACACATCCACAGTATGAGAGCAAAATGAAGAAGGCAATCTTATTGCCTAATTGGTCAGAGTCCGAAGAGATTGACCTGAATATATTGATGAGAGAGGTCTTGAGTTTCTCCCTTACATACGTAGATATACAGATGAATAAGTTTGTTGACATGGGTGTTCCCTTCACTTATGAAATGATGAAGCCGGAAGAGTCTATTTCCGAGGAAGATCATAGGACTATAAGTGATGTCAGGATTCATGCAGACGAAGAGAGTCAAGCTCCCAAGAGAAGGAAGAACACGCCAGGAGAAGTCAAGGCCAGAGGGAAGAAGATTGAGGAGGTGAAGAAGAAACAGAAGATTATCATTTCTTCACCCCCTCCCAGTGTCTCATCAATCGAAGTGACTGAAGTAACAGAAAAGAACAAGGAGACAGCAGTGTTCCAACACAGTGATACTACCAGGGAATACTAAGGAATTTCATGCCACAGTGACATATGCACCTCCAAATGATAATGATGATCAGCTGGAATCCCCTACTGTCTTTTTGAAAGTTAGTTTGGGAAATGAGGTATATGATTGGACCAGGAATAATCTTGATGATAATGAGAATGTTATCTCGGCATTGAGAGGACTTGATCGAGAAATATGTCTCGATGACGGTATGGAGATGGCCGCTATTCCTGAATGGCTGATGAGAAGTATGGAGAAAAGTAAACAAATGATAGAGGTACAGCCCATTGACGACATTGATGACTACCTGTTGTGACGTATTCACACATCGCCCCATTGCAAATGGGGACCCCTACTTTTTTTGCTTTCTGGGGTTTGTTTCTAGGTCTTTTAGGGTTTTGTCTATTAGCCTTTGCATGTTGAGTGTTGCCAGAGGGATCACTAAGAGAGCAGGCTCTGTTTTAGCTAAAGGTGAATCAGTGGATGCTCCGAGTTAGGGTCATCTTTGAAAGTCTTACTTAGGACAAGGTTTTGCTCTTGTTGCTAATTGTGTCTTGTTTGAGTTTGAGGAGGTGAATGAAGCTTGGTGAGTGAATATCATCTTTGAAGATCTGAGTTAGGTCAAATTGGTGAGTGATGAAGTCTGGAATGTCATCCTGATCTTCAAATGTCCTGAAATTTGGCTAAGTCTAGAATGTCATCCTAATCCTGAAATTTCATTAAGTCAAGAAAATTGAAGAATCCTCCAAAAACTAGATTTTGCATTATAACTCCTGAAGGTCTGAAACCACTCTCAAACATCCTGACAGTATATATGGAATATAACTTAAAGTATAAGTGACATTTCCTTATATCTTTCATTTCCTTATATCTTTCTTCTTTCTTATACTTAAATGCTATATTCCATATATGAATCCTGACGGAGAGACCAAAATGTCAAATTTTGCTCCTAACCCTTCCAAAGTGTTCAAAGCGAATTTCAATTTCGCTCCCTACCCTTCCAAAGGGTCTAGAGCGAAATTCTCCATAAGACATTCTACTTTGACCTAAACTTAGAACTAACTCGTTCCCAGGCATTATTGAGGGCAAAACACTTGTTTGGATGAAGAAATGTGAGAAATGAAGTCAAGATTTGAGCCTAAATGCAAATTTTGCTCCTGACCCTTCCAAAGGGTCCAGAGCGAAATTCTCCCTAGACACTATTTTCTCCCTTGTTTGGGCTAACATCCTTGTTCCTTGGACATGGTGGGGGTAGATTGATATGTTCTTGCCTCAGGAAGTGATTGAAAGCATTGGAAGATGAAGATTTTGCCTAAAGGATGAAATTCGCTCCTGACCCTTCCAAAGGGTCCAGAGCGAAATTCCACAAAACCACTCTTTTCTCCCAGTTTTGTGCCAAGTCAAGTGTGGGTCAGGGTGAAATAGGATTGGATATGTCCTTAGGAATGACTTTGAGTTGCTAGTGATCAATAAATTTGAAGGAATTGAGCAAAAACTAGGATTTCGCTCCTGACCCTTCCAGAGGGTCCAGAGCGAAATTCCTAAGATCACCTATTTCCGTTGCAAATCAAGTCAAACTTTTGGTTTTTTATGGCTTAGGGAAGAATGGAGCAACATTTCCTTGACCTTTGAGGTGAGTTGAAGTGAGAGACATGATAGAATTTGTCCTAAAATGCAAATTTCACTCCTGACCCTTCCAAAGGGTCCAAAGTGAAATTCCCAAAATCCCTCTTTTCCTTCCATTTTTGTGTCAAGCTAAGTGTGGATCAAGGTAGATTGAGCTTGGAAGGACCCCTAGGCATGCCTTTGAATTGATTGTGGCCACCAATGATCAAGATTTTGAGCTTAAACTAGGATTTTGCTCCTGACCCTTCCAAAGGGTCCAGGGCGAAATCCTAAATAGGTCCTGTCCATGGCCATGATTCTTAGCGAAATTCTCCTTTCTAGCCATTTTGAGGGTAAAGCAAGGTTTGCCATGATGAGAGAAGGATTCAAAAATGGAAGTCCAGGTATGAAAAGTGAAAAGAGTAGACTTAGGTGAAGGAAAACAAGCAAGTCAAGAATTTCACTCCTGACCCTTCCAAAGGGTCCAGAGTGAAATTCTCAATTTCACCTAATTTGCTCATGATGAAGGTCAAGAGATGGATTCCCAAGCCTTGGTGGAGAGAAGACTAGTGTATGCTTTCCTTGGGAGACATTTTGGAGTGGAGAAGTGATAGAACTTCAGCCTAAACAAGAATTTCGCTCCTAACCCTTCCAGAGGGTCCAGAGCGAAATCCTTAAAGACTCCATCTTGCTCCAATTTTACCTCAAACTTGGTATTGGTTGAGGTTAAAGGGATCCTTAGGCATGCATCTAAACAAGCATGGTCACAAATTGAGAAGAATTTAGGCCACGAATGCAAATTTCGCTCCTGACCCTTCCAAAGGGTCCTGAGCGAAATTCTTATAGGGCCTGTCCCTGGGGAGAATCTTGAGCAAACTTCATATTAATCTCTTCTTGTTAATGATTTAAGGTAGAAAATGCTATGTTAGAATGAATTCATTATGTGTCCATCACCTTTTGGTTGGTTTTACAGATGGAAGAAGACCAGGCCAGGGAAAGGACGGCCTCTTCCAGTCCATCATCAAGGACGTTCCACATGCAAAAAGGGAAGACTCAAGGTGCTTTGAAGCGTTGGAAGACTAGGGAGGTTCAAGGAGTTCAAGTTAGCCTCAAGACCTCATTCTACCACAAGATGACAAAGAAAGGCTTTTCTAGCACTTCAGGGCGAGATATGCTACTAGAGAAGGAAGACTTGACAATAAGAAAGCCTCATCAAGCAAAGGAAGTACATCATTCATCACGTCAGAGACAAAAAAGAATCAACCAAGACGCAGACGTCAGACAAGGTGGCATCCCAGTCACTGCTCCTCCAGTCGGATTGGTCCACCTCAGCATGTCCAGATTCAATGTACCTAACTCATCGGAGGCGGCACAAACTTCAGTGTACCTACCTGTTGTGACCATTTCACACATCGCCCCATCAAAATGGGGACCCCCTCTTTTTGCTCGGTTTTGCCTGTTTCTCTCTCTGCTTTTAGGGTTTTGAGTAGGTGAGTCAGTCGTCTGGACCAGGGTTAAGCCTTAGGGTTTCCGTTTCGATGATTTTAAGCCAGAGTCCAGTCCAATTTTGAGAGATTGTTGAGCTTCCTCTCGTAAGATGCAATTTTGAAATAAGGTGAATCTGTCAGGAGGTTAAAAGAGTTTGTCTAGGTTCAGTCAGTTTTTTTTGGATGCAAGTCTAAATTTTGCCTAAGTGTTGATGATGGAATTGTGAATTTTGTCCGGGTGATTTTTTGGCCAAATTTTGGAAATTTTGATAATTGATCCCAGGCATTGGAAATGGCCTAATTTTGCCTTGTGAAGTGACTGAAGTCTTAAAATCTTGGTATTTTGGCCTATGGAAGTGAAATCGCTCCTGTCCCTCAGCCAGGGACCAGGGCGAAAATGATATTTTATGCATCTTGGTTATTAATATATTTCATTTGTCTTGTGCAGGGTCGCCAGGAGATGCAATAATTGAAGATTTAGAAGATTTTTGAGACTCAAAATGGCAAATTTTGAAGTTTAAGGCCAAATCACTCCTGTCCCTCACTGAAGGACCGGAGCTTGTTTCTCAAAATTCAACTGTCCTTGCAGGATCAAGACGATTTTTGGATTGGAAGATATAAAGGAGGGCATGTTCTGTCCATTGAATATAATTTGAAGAAATTTGCAAACAAGGAAATGTGCCAGGAACAAAAATCGCTCTTGTCCCTCACTGAAGGACCGGAGCTTGAAATCCAAAATTGCCTTGTCCTTGAAAGATTTGAATGATTTCGCGATTTGAGAAGAACAAAGGAAGTACATCTTATCAGTTGAATATAACTTGAAAGTACCATAATGAGGAAAATTGGCCCTAGAAGCAAAATTGCTCCTGTCCCTCTGCCAGGGACCAGGGCGAATTTTAGTGATAGCTCCCGTCCCTCTCCCTGGGACTAGAGCGATTTTCCTTATAAAACAAGTTTTGGGCAAAGATCAAGTGAGTGTTAAGTTTGAGGCAAGCAAAGGAGGCGTAACGAACCCATTGAAGATAATTTGAAGATTGTAAAACGCCAAGTGAAGCCCATATTGTCCTAGGCGCTCCTGTCCCTCTCCAAGGGACCAAAGCGATTTCTTCCTTAGACAAGTTTCTTGCCAAGTTGAAACGAATTCCATGTCAAAGGTGAACGAAGGGGAGCATAGCGGATCCGTTGAAGATAGTTTTAAACGTTGGCAAAGCACAAATGAGCTTACAAGTGAAAGTTCGCTCCTGTCCTTCAGTCAAGGACCAGGGCGAAATCAAGGCTATTTAATATTCTCCTCCAAGTTTAAACCACTCCAAGCCAAGGTACAAGGTGGCAATGATGTTTGGAACGCCTCGAAGAAGAACAAAGTTGCAAGGACCATGGAAATCGATGAAATTACCCAAGTTCGCTCCTGTCCCTCACTAAGGGACCAGAGCGAAATAGTCAAATGTGCTTAAATGTTGAATGTCACTCCCATTTCATACGTTCAAGAAGGAATAAAGGACATCATTTTACGCCTTGAAAACAATTTGATATCAATATGATGGAGGATTTGCACCATAGACTAAAGTTCGCTCCTGTCCTTCAGTCAAGGACCAGGGCGATATTCACTAGACTGGTCATTTCTTTCAAAAACCACGTCAAGGCGAGGTCGCACAAGGTCGAAAATGTTTTTGAGAAGATGATAAGCAAGGAACCAAACATCAAAAGGTGACCAACTTGAGCAAAGAGGCAAGTTCGCTCCTGTCCTTCAGTCAAGGACCAGGGCGATATTCATAAAATCAATCATTTTTCTTCCTAGATCACATCAAAGCAAGGTTACACAAGATCCGAAATGTCATTTGAAAGGTGATGAACAAGGAGTTAATGATAAAAGATGACAAATTTGAGCTAGAGTGTCAAGTTCGCTCCTATCCCTCACCAAGGGACCAGGGCGATATTCACTTGGATGTCAAATTTGCCTTGTAAAGGACAAGTAAAGTACGCATGGAATGAAAGGATAAAGTTGTTACTTGCCTTGTGATGCAAATTGGTGATTAAAGAGGTGAAGACCAAGGAGTAAATACAAAGTTCACTCCTGTCCCTCACCAAGGGACCAGGGCGATAATGATCTTAAGAGGCGTTCATCTACAAAATTGAATAGATCAAGCTCGAGATTCCCTATGTAGATGCCAGTTTCAACATGGAGGAAGTGATTTTGAACGTAAAAGGCAAGAAATTCAAGAGCAAATTGCTAGATCGCTCATGTCTCTCTCCCAGGGACCAGAGCGATGTGGTTTGTACCCCTTACATCTCCCATGTTTTGGCGCTAACATCATTTTCAAATTATTTCAAATGCTAAATTTCGATAAAATGGGCATTTAATAAGTGCGCACAAGACATTTAATTAATTAGTTTTGTCTTTTAAATCGAAACTATTAAATACGAAGGCATTAAATTAATTAATTATTATTTTAAATAAATAAATTGGGGCGCTTGGGTTTTATTTTCCATATTTTAAAAAAAGGTCAGCCTTGATTTTTATTTAAAATTTGTTTTTATTTTGCCTTATTTCCAAAAGTCGGCCTAGAGGTAATTAAGGAGGTAAGCGCTTATATAAAGGGGGTGTGATATGGCATTTTAAAACATCATTCAATCATCCTTTGCATGCGATTTGGAGAAGACAATTACAAGGTGCGAATTTCATCAAGGAGAGGTGCGAAATTTCCATTCAAAGGGGAGTGCGAACTTGGTTTGTGTTCAAGTGGAGCGAATTTGCCATCATGACATTGAAGACCCCACAAGTTGGCGAAGTTAACAAGGAAGGCGCCTTTGCTAGAGGAGGATCGCATTAATACTTCAAATTTCGATTTTTTGCCTAGGCGATTTCCTTATTTTGCATTTTTAGAGTTAGCTCTCAAGTGAGGTATGGCGAAGTCTTCCCTTGTCTTGAATTTTGAATATTGATCTTAAATTTTGAATTTTGAAATTTTGAAATTTCCAGTAGCTCAATCGTATTTAGGAAATGATAACTCAAGGACTTATCATGAAGTTTCCTAAATTCAATCCTTAATCTAATCTATGTTTATACATTGCAAAATCTATTACTTATTATGAAATGTTGTGTAGGTATCAAGATGGCGACTCCCAAGCTCGAAAGATCTACAAGTCGAAAGACTCTTCTCAAGGAAAATCAAGCCAGATCAAGGACGGTCTCATCAAGGACGACCTTCTTCGATCCAGCATCATCAAGATAAGGGCGACCTCTTCCAATCCAGCATTCCAAGGCGAGGTACATCAATCATCCTGCAAATCAAGGACAAAAGGAGTTAGAACAAGAGTTAATTAAAGATAGCTTCTCAACGACATCAAATTGAATATCTACCAAGCTACAAGTGTCAGACGAGGTGGCATCCTAGTCATCACTCCTCCAGTCGGATTGGTCCACCTCAACAATGTCCAGGTTCAATGTACCTAATTCATAGAAGGTGGCACAAACTTCGATGTACCTACCCTAGCTATCCATTGGTGGAAATTTCTAGAGAGGACATGTGTCCAAGCAATACAATTTTATCATTGGTCAAGCATTAAATGTTATGTAATGGTTGTAACAAACCCTAATTAGGGTTTAGGTGTCATAATCTTGGCCATTGATCTTCTTTTTGATCTGGACCATTCATTGTAATTGAGGATGCTATATATACCCTCATTTCTTTTCATTTTGTAACTAGAAACTAGAGTTTAGATATCAGCATTAGTGATTAGAGATTAGCAATTTGATAGAAGCAAGTATTTTGTAGCAAGATTGAGCTTTGAAGAAGGAATTTCAAACAATTGTTGTTCATGATGGCTTTGAGATCAATAAAATATTGAAGTTATGGTGTTTTATTGCAATTCTTGTGGTTATCTTCATAGTTGTTCGTTTTCTTGAATCATTCTCAATCAAAATAGTGTTTTAATTTGAAGGACAAAGTGTTGGACTTGATCGTCGGTGAGGTTCACTTTCCAAACCACTAGCTTCTTGCTGATTGTAGGAACGCCTTGCGTGGTCAACTGGATCAACTTGAATCACTTAAACTTTCAATCATTGTTGTATCTTGGACATGTGCCTTTGTGGTAGTGTTTATGATCCTTGATGAATTGAAAAATCATTTGTTACCTTAGAAGATCGCATCAATTTCAATTGAGTTGTTACTTTATGGCAATATTGAAGTTGGTAGAATCTTGCCAAGTCTCGTCCACATTGAGTCATTCTTAGGATTAGATTAGACTTTATCTCTTGCAAGCCCTACTCTTTTGATCTTTTTTGAGAGCTTGTTAGTATTAGGAAACCCTGTTCCTGCAGTTCGGATTTGGCGTAAGACCCCTTGATGAAACAGCAATCACAACGGCCACTGGTGCTTATCCACACGTAGAGACCCTACTTAAAAGAACATTGAAGTCACCCTAACTGATCCTTCTTGCGATATCTTCAGCAGTTAGAGATTTTATTCAAGAGAGGATAAGGTACCCTTGGGTATTTTATTCTGTGTATGATTGTGTACAAAATACACGTCAACACTACCCCTGCTTCCTATTGGTCCTCGCTCCGGGAATGTAATTTTCTAATTGGCTAAGAAACTTTGTTGTAGCAAACCCTAATTAGAGTTTCTATCTTGTAATCCTAGCCATTGGTTCTAAGTCAATCAGAGCCGTCAATTTGTAAGGAGCTCTCTATATAAAGCTCTGGCTCTTCGTTTGCAAAGGTTAATAGTTAGCTAATAGTGAATAGTCAGAGAGTAGGAAATAGTTAGAGTAGAGTAGAAAGAGAAGGCAAAGATTGGTGCCAAGATATTGTTGCAAAAGACTTGTAAACTTCATTGAAGAAATGGTGAATTCTATGGGTCGATTCAACAATTTGCATGGTCTCTATACTTCTCAAATTTGATTTCATGTTATTAGGTGAATGGAAGAAATTTGTATGATCAACAGTGAAATTCGTATATCCATACTACTAGCGGTTTGTTGATTGCAAACTTGCCTTGCGTAGTCAACTGGAATCATTCAGCTTAAGCTTAACTTCAATTATCACTTCTTCATTGATATGCATCAACCTGACGGTGTCCATGCTTGTAGCGGTGATCTAAACATCATGAAGCTTTCCTCAAAAGATCGCACTAATCTTGTGGAGATGATCCTAGGATGTCAAAGCAAGACTTAGTTAGAATTTCATCAAAGGTCATCCATTGCTCCTACATTCTTAGTGTTAGAATTATATCCTTCTCCAACCCTTATCCTTTTTCTTTTTTTCAAAATCAAGGGCCGGTGAAATTCCACATTCCAGTAATATCCAAAGCAAATCAGACGTTCAGGTCGTCGAAAGTAAGTCCCCTTGTGATTCCAGCAAAATCACAACATACCGCAAGATGCTTATCCACACGTAGCGACCCTACATACAAGAAGCTTGGAGTTACTCTGATTGATCCTTCGGCGAGATCTTCAACAATCGGGAAACTTTGTTCAAGAGAGGATAAGATACCTTGGTATTTTATTCTGTGTTCGCATGTGCATAAAAAAAACATCAACACTACCTAGCTAGGAGTGCTAAGGAGAAAGAGCCCAAGAGAGAAGACATTTTGTCACATATAGCTAGAGATGAGACAGGAATGTGGATTGCGCAGATTGTTGTTCCTATTGCACACATGACAGCGGCCATTGCTACTCCTATGGATTTCCAGATCACTTCAATTGCCCTTGGTCATACATCCAGAAAGCAAGAATTCCAGGAGGTTGGTGAAAACCTCAAGGTAATCGATGCAAGGTTAGACAGAGAGATTGTGGAGAAAGAAAGGTATAGAGAAGAAAATATTAGACTTAGAGACTATATTGCAGGGACAAGGCGTGAAGATCCCACCCTTATTTCCCCTATTGCAGTTGACCATGGAATGCATTCACACTGTGAGGCAGCGAGAGCTACACTCTCAGAGGTGGAAAAGTGGATTGAGAGCGCAAGAAAGCAAGCAGATGATTTCCTTACTCAGTTTGTGCATGCATATGATAGGACAACAAGGCTCGTATTCAAAATCCAGTATTTGGAGGGAGTTTGGGAAGAATTCCGGCCTATTCAAGACAAGACTATTCCATGCCTCCAGGCTTTGAAAAGGATTCCTAATTCCACCTTGGTCAGAAAGAACATTGTGCACAGTGGAGACAAATATGATTTCCATGGCTGGTATTGTTCATTAGTCGTGAAGAAATCAACTTATGAGAATGCCCAGTCAAGTTGTATGGAGATGGAGGGATTGATTCAGGACATTCAGATGAAAATCCTTGCCTCAATTGAGGAATCATTGGGTGTTGATGTTAGTGATGCAAGTGGTTTACACTTAGCCGAATTAAGAGACAAGATGAAATTTATGTATTTTTGCCAGTTCGACTCTTTGAAGAAGAGTCAGATAGGCGACTTGGTCTCTTTGTTGATTCATGTTCATAGTTCGCAGAAGCTCATGCCAGAATGGGAGAACACTTTGGATGCTTGCTCGGATTCACTGGACGTGATTGATTTACAGCAGGATACCTTGCCTAGCATTTCTATGGAGGAGTTACATTCAGTATTGGCTAGATTCTTGGAGTATGCTAGGAGAGAGAGAGATGCAGGGAGGAATCTTCTGGAAGATTCCTTATTTGATGGCTAGGTATCTTTCTATTGGGCCATATGTTGGTGGCACCATTTTTGATGTAAACCCTAATTAGGGCAATTCTAGGGTTTTGTTGGTATGATCTCAGTCGTTGATCTTGGATCAATCTAGGCCATCCATTTTGTAAGAGACTCTATATATGCCTCCTTGTCTCTCATTTGTAAGAGAGAGTTTTTGTAGAATTGTTGGTATATGTTGCAGCTATTTTGAATCTCAATCATTGTTCAATTGTTGGTGATTTTGCTCTTCAAGTGTTCTATTTGCATTCATGGTTCTCAATTCCTCCAAGTTAGATTAGATTTTAGACTAGAATTTATTTTCATGTATGTTAGCTTGAGTGGAAGATTTGTTGAGTATATTTGTGTGGAATCCTTAATCCATACCACTAGCCTCTTGCGCCTGGTAAGTGCGCCTTGTGTGGTCAACTGGAATTTTAAGTAAGCTTAACTTCAACTATTACGCATCCCTTGACAAGCATCAACTTGGATGGTGTCAACGTTTGATGGTGATAGCCTGAAAATATTTAAGTATACCTTAGACGATTGCACTAAGCTTGTGTCAATACCTGATTGTGAGACCTTGCCTAGTTTGATTCCACTAGATCCATTCATCATTTCCTACATTCTTAGGCTTAGAATAGATTTCCTGAACCCTATTCCTTTTGCCCATTTTTTAGTAAGTAAAATCCTGAGCCATATTGATAAATCTTAAGTTGTCAGCACACCTATTCCGCATCATTCATGATAATCCAAACATTTGCGTAAGTCCCCAAGTGAACACAACAATTCACATCGACCATTGAGTTAACCACTCGTCAAGCCCCGACATGTAGAAACCTTGGAATCATTTTAGTTGATCTCATTCTTAGCATCTGAGGTGATTTTATTCAAGAGAGGGTAAATTATCTTGGTAATTTATTCTGTAATGTTATGTGCCTAAAACACACATCAACACCAACTTTACCGATTTGTTAATTTTATCAAATATTCCACATGCATGGGCAATGATGTTTTTCTATTTGAATATCATTTAAATATATTTGAAGAGAATACCAAACATTGCATATTATTTGGTCATTTACAAACAAGAAATCATTCACCATGCAATGAAACTTCCTTAAACACTCTTGTTACAAATGCAGATAAACAGTGGATTTCTAAAATGGTACAAGAGAGCACAATCTGAAGTCTGTAACAGCATTAAAACTTAAAAGCACAAGTTTGTTGACAATGTCCAGGTGCTAACTCCCAAATTGACCTGTAGACTATCACCAAGCAGTAGTGTCTGAAATTGCCCTCAATATATATTGGAAAATCACCTCAAACTGTCACTGTTGTTCGCCCAACCAAACTGATATAATTATTACACCAGCAGCATGTTGAGTCATGGACCAGCTAGGACTCGAACCTAGGACCTTCCATACGCTGCTGGAGTGCTCTACCACTGAGATACTGGCCCCTCTTGGACCAGTCCATCGTCGGTCCAGGTGTGGCTTATTTCCAACACCAGCACCCCCCCTTAAGCCACACCTCTCGTGTGCTTGGGGCTCTTAGCCTGGACTTGGCTCTGATACCATGTTGAGACATGGACTAGCTAGGACTCGAACCTAGGACCTTCCATATGATGCTGAAGTGCTCTACCACTGAGCTACTGGCCCCTCTTGGACCAGTCCATCGTCAGTCCGGGTGTGGCTTATTTCCAACACCAACAAGCAGACCTCCCTTTCACCCAGCAAGGGTGTTTAAAGTTAAACTCACTTATCAGCTATAAATAAGAACCAACCCACATATAAATGTTTAATATTGTTCCTTAGCACTGCAAACCTGACTGAATGGATCCAATAAATGTCTACTCAGCTTGTTAACTCCAAATGACTGAACATAGAGGGACTGCCCTTAACATTGTTGGAGATTTCAACTATTTCTTTTTAAGGTTCATTATACCTCCCTCAGCATGTTTAGCAGCCTTTAGAAGCACTATAGTGACTCCAATAAACTGTAGAACAATTCCAAATACATATGGCGGCAATGGGAAGGAGCTGCAGACTGGGAAAGTCACAATTTCCTCGTTGAAGTTGTCTTAGCTACTTTGACCAATTAGATGGTGCACTAAAAGCTTGGAAATTGCCACGTAGGAACATAAGGATCGTAATAACTTGTCAATAAGCATCGACCACTTCTTACCCTGTGATATGTGGTATGGCAACCTGTTGTGACCTTTTCACACATCACCCCATTGCTAACGGGGACCCCCTCTTTTTTCCTGCTTTCTGCATTGTTAGGTTAGGGTTTTGGCTGATTAGTGGGCAATTTTGTGTTTCCTATACTCGAGTCTCGGAGTTTTGATCATGCCTAATGTCGTTTAGGGTTTTGGCTGCTTAGTGGGCAATTTTGTGTTTCCCGTGCCTGAGTCTCGGAGTTTTGATCATGCCTAGTGTCGTTTAGGGTTTTGAAGTTATATGATCAAGTGCGTGAAAATTAAGATTTTAATGATCCTAGTTTTGTCTAAGTGTTGACTTTTTGGAGCGGTAACGTGTATTTAAATGTCCTCATCGGTGATTTTAAGTGCTAAGGCGTTTTCAGACCTTTTGGAGTTGTTTTCTCGCTCCTAGGGAGTTATTCGAGTTGATTTCGCACTTTATCCCGATAGATTTCCTTGTGTTACACTCCAATTTTTGATGAATTTGCCTAGGTCCAGTTGAGTTTCATTGAGTTTCAAAGTTTCTAAGCATTTCTGAGTGGAAAAATCATCATTTCCGAATGAAAATTCATATTTAAAGGGTTAAAAGGTCAAAATTCCATACCAGAGGTGCATTTCCCTTCATATTCCTAACTACCCATGGTTTTCCCCACTCAGAATCCAAACTGGACATGGATTTCCCTTGAAATCCATACTTGCCTCATTTTCCCACCACTGTGAATCCATACTAGGGTCGTTTTTCCCCTCGAAGCATTAAATTTTGACTAAGTGTCAAGAATTATCCTTACTACCCACGTTTTTCCACCAGGGACTATGGATAGGATTGCGGATGACATTTGTCTTGATTCCGCACCTGGGTCGATTTTCCACCAGGTCTTTTGTGACAAGTTTTGAGGATTTTTGTGCAGACTCTCAATCCAGACTAAAGGCAATTTTCCACTGACAGCATTTTTAATGATTCCGAGTCAAGATTTTCATCCAAACTGAGGTTGATTTTCCACATTTTGAGCCCAGATTTTCATCCAGAGTAAGGTTGATTTTACCCTAGCCCCATTTAGTGTGCATTTTGATGGATTTTGTTGGGAATATTTTGACGTTTTAAATGATTTTGATGGGATTTTTTAATCCCTACTTGAATCAATTTTCCTTAGTGGCTCAAATTTTGATTTAAATTGCAATATTTTAATAAAGTGAGCCTAGTTTTAATTGTTTTTTAATAAAGCAACGATTATTTAAAAAATTTAAAAAACAATTAAATGATTTGCAATAAGCATTTAATGTTTTTCAACCTTCTAGAAGCAAATTGGTTTCAGCCAAAACAAGTATAAGAAAAAGTGTTTTATCCCACATTGCTTGTGAGGTGAGATTTGATGATGAAAGTGAGTTCAAATAGAGAGAACTCCAGCATTATTCTATTGCTAAGTTTGCAAGGTGTCTCCACGCAAGCGTGATTTTCTCTCTTATTGGTGATTTTCGATGAAGTGTTTTGGTGGAGTGGTTGATTGAAGACTTCCATTTTTTCCTCCATTTTTCCAGCTTCGCAATTCACTTGATTGCTACCATTTAAGTTCCTTGACTAGATTGTTTTCAGATTTTCAATTTTTTGGGAGATAGCAATTTTTCCTAGTTTGGCAACTTTGATGATTTTAGAGGACTTGTTGTCATTTTATGACACCCTTCGTCCATCAGTAAGAACCGATCAGAGATATGTTCCATGGACCAGCGCTGCCCCAGTTGATCAAGGTTAAAAGCAGTGAAATCATGGTTTAAAGTGTTGCCTTGTCAGAAGTTCCTAGGCCCTCTTTCTCTCTTCTCCCAGAACTCCAAAACCCCGAGGTTCCGAAGTTCTTTGCATTAGCTGCTTTCTTTCCTGCTTCGGAACTCCGGAAACCCGAGGTTCCGAAGTTCCCTTCCTTCCCTTAGCTTTTCTCCAATTTCTCCGAAACTACGGAACCCCAAGGTTCCGAAGTTCCTCTCCTTTCTCCCTCCTCCTTCGAAACTCTAGAACCCCGACGTTCCAAAGTTCCCTTCCTTCCCTTAGCTTTTCTCCAGTTTCTCCGGAACCCCGAGGTTCCAAAGTTCTCCTTTCTCCCTCCTCCTCCACTACTCCGGAACCCTGAGGTTCCGAAGTTCCTTCTTTTCTTCTCCCCTTTCCCGGAACTCCGGAACCCCGAGGTTCAGAAGTTCTTTTGAGCAGTTCCCTTCCCTTGCCTTCCCTGGAACTCCGAAGCCCGGAGGTTCCGAAGTTCCCTCCTAGCCTTTCCTCCTTTTCTTCGAAACTCTGGAACCTCGAGGTTCCGAAGTTCTCTTCCTTGCTTCCCCTTCCTCTCTCCGAAACTCCGAAACCCCGAGGTTCCAAAGTTCCTTTTCTTCTCTTCCTCTCTCCATCCCGGAACTTTGGAACCCCGATGTTCCGAAGTTCTTTCCTTAGCCTTTTAAAATTCTCCGGAACTTCGGAACCCTTCCTTCCCTTGTCTTCCTCACTTCGGAAGTCCGAGCTTCCGAAGTCTCCGGACTTCCTTCCGACTGGCGACACTTCCAGATGGCGTGATCAACACTCAAGGCTATAAATCAAAGAAACGGGACTCGAACTCGGGACTCGGCGTCAGACTCGGCTCCAGACTCAGCTGGACTCGGGATAGTGAAAAACTCAAGAAATTTAGAGATTTTTAAATATTTAAAACTTGTTTCAGACACCCTTTATTGAATACACCTTAAAGACACAATAACATCATCAAACTCGGCTCATTTGATTACATACACAAGTATACATCAATCACATAAGCATAAACGCAAATTGTAGCTGAAGAAAATAACAAACATAGATATATAAATATTGTCAAATGTATACAATATTACAAAACTCATGGAATAAAAAATCCATGTCATCATATGATCATCATCAAATGTTTCATACAAATACCAAAGGTAAATACAACTACAAGTCTATGGCTCAGAGGAGCCTGCACCATCTGGCCCCAGCCCCCTGCGAAGGCGTCTAAGGTAGTTCCTGGATGATTCGACTGCCATAGCCGCTCCCTGTGACACCATGCCATGCTCACCAACATCAGGAACATCCGTGTCACTATCTGCCTCTGAATATCCTGTCTGTGCTCGTGCTCTCCGCTCCTCCTCTGCCATGGCTACAGTCTCAACCTCTATATCTACCTGGTCGATCCAATCAATGTCAGACTCGGAGGTTAAATTTTCTCTACTTCTATCGACACAGTTTCCCCCATATTTTTCGATGGGGGTTTGGGGGCAGCGCCCCTTGCGCGCTTCTTGTCGCGATACAGGGCGAGGTCGAGGGGCAGCGCCCCGCGAGGCCAAAAAAACTTATTACAAGTCTAAATTAGGGTTTCTTTGAGAGTCTTCCTTAGGGCCTGGTTTTGCACTTGTTGCTAATTAGGTCTTGCTTGGTGAGTATCATTCTTGAAGGTCCAAGCTAGGTCAAGTTGGTGAGTGATAAAGTCTGGAATGTCATCCTGATCTTCAAATGCCCTGAAATTTGGCTAAGTCTGGAATGTCCTGATCCTGAAATTTGACTAAGTCGGGAAAACTGAAGAATCCTCCAAAAACTAGATTTTGCAATATAACTCCTGGAGGCCCGAAACCACTCTCAAACATCCTGACAGTATATATGGAATATAACTTAAAGTATAAGAAAGAAGAAAGATATAAGGAAATGTCACTTATACTTAAATGTTATATTCCATAAAATAATCCTGACGGAGAGACCAAAATGTCAAATTTCGCCCTTCCAAAAAAACTTATTACTTTTTAAAGAAACTTTTTAAAATGTTTTTTTTTTGTCATTTTATTAACCCAGCCAGTAGCCGAGTCTGGGGCTCAGGACTCGGCGAGTCTGGCGATTTTGAGCCAAAATCGCCAACTCGGCGAGTCTGGCGAGTTTACTCTCCAGACTCGGCCGAGTCCGAGTCCGAGCCCCTGGGACTCGTTTGGCCTGACTCGGACTCGGACTCGCCGAGTTTGGACGATTTCGAGCAATTCTCGTTTCTCTGCTATAAATGCTCCGACAGTTTTGGTGACTTGTGCACTTTCTTTTGTGGAGCCACAAGGGTGCATTAAATGTTTTGGCAGGATTTCCATCAAGGAGGTACCGGGCCATGCTTGGTGACTTATATCATGTCTGACTTTGGGAGGTTGGTCAATCCACCTTCTCAGGATTGCCCTTTGTGGGTATGGCTAGGTTGCTTGCATGTACAAGTCAAGTGCATGCACTTCCCTGCACTTCCAGACTGACATGCAGGGGTCATGATCACCCTTGTTACCATTTTTTCTATATAAAGGTTGTTAAGCCTCATTGTAAAGGGTTCTCTCCTTGTTGGCTTGAGCTATTCTATGCTCTCCCACTTCTCTTGTATTTATCTTCCATTTATGCAACTGTAAGTTTGGCCATTGGCCTTATAATTAATTGAAAATCACCATTCTTGCCTTCTTTCAACCTATGTATGTTGTGTATGTTTTCTTGCCTTCATTATAGGTGTATGTCTTGTGGCTTTTCTCTCCATTTATGTTGTGTTAACTTGTTTTCTGAGTGTGACTTGTGGGAATCCTTCTCCCCTCTTGACACTTAGCGAATTCTAACCTCCATACATGAATCGAAGTCACTCATGCAACTGAATTTTCTGCATCTCCTGGGTGTTTCAGTTAATTCTTTGTGTCGTCTCGATGGGGAGAGGAACAATCTCTTCTTGGTGCATCACCTCTTTCTATTTTCAGCATTCTCTCTTTCCTTTACCTTTGCAAGTTGTTTAGGTAGGCTTAGGAATTAGTTTTAAAGTGTTGAGTTGGTTCAACACCTCCACCTAATTGAAGAAGGAATCCAGCCTTCTTCGAAGATTCAACCCCTTGCGTAAGGTCCCACACTTCGGGGTTGTTTCCATGTTTCACAAGGCTGCTGAGTTGATAGCTTAGTAAGGGTGCAAGCTTTTGTGATAACAGATTTTGGCATGCCCGGTGGGACATCATTTGAATTACATACTAAGGATTCAGTGCTATTCTTAATATCTCAACCTTTAGAGGCAGTCATCTTCAAGCACTTGGCGACTCTGGTTACTTGCTGAACCCCGAAACTCCGAGCTTTCCGTTACTAGTCGCTGAATTCCGGAACCCTGGAGCCCCGAGTTCCTGAGATCTCTCAACCTTGCAACTACGGAACCCCCAGGTTCCGAACTCCCGAACTTCCTCACCTCGGAACCCCAAGGTACTGAAGTGTTCATACTCCGCAACTCCGGACCTCCAAACTTCCGAGGTCGGTTGCGGATTTCATGCCTAGAATTCATAGAAGGGCGTCTTCTAGAGGCAGCTTCCAATTCGTAGAGCTCCCATCTGCAAGCTCTAGAAGGCAAAGAGGTAGACCTTCATTGTCACCAGTCAAGGGTGTCGAGTTTGTAAACACTCCATCTCCCAGGTCTCGTTCTACTCCTCCATTTACAAGACCATTACTATCGAGGGCTCCCACCACTCATATCAATAGACCATTGTTTCACATGGCAAGAAATCAGGTTTTTGTTACCTTCAATGGAGGGAGTCCCCTTATTTTGACTCAATGGAGTGACATACCAATGGCCGCATTGAATAGTATACCATACTTCACTGATGAGACAACTACTACACCCATTGAGCACATTCAAGACATTGCAAATACCTGCTCTGTCCATAATATCACGCAAGATGATGTCGCTATCAAACTCTTAGCCACATCTTTGAAAGGCAAAGCTTTGCAGTGGTATAGAGGGTTGTCGTCTAGCTCCATTCACAATTGGGATGAATTGGGAGAGAGGTTTTGAACCATTTCGAAGATGAAAGTGACCACCTATCACTTGTGGAGCAGTTGACTACGATCAAGAGGGCACCCCACGAGTTCATGAGAGATTTTAATTTCAGATTCCATAAGACATGGAATAGGATTCCTTCTCTAGTGAAGCCATCTCCAAATCATGCCTTCTTGTACTATCTTAGAGCTCTCAACAGCGATATAGCTGTCGTGGTACAACCAATGGGTGTAGCCTCTCTACCGGGTGTATATGACATAGCCATAAGAGCAGAAAATTGCTTGATTCAGGCTGAGAAGATAGCTCCAAGGCCTCCAATGCCTCTCTTCCCAAAAGGTCCTACTCAACAACCCACCTTGGCTCCTATCCCCATGGCTCCCGCAGGACAATCATCCACACCCTCTACATCCTCCAACGAGCTACATGAGGTCAAGGCTCTACTACAAAACTTTGGCAATGAATTGGTGGCACTAAAAAGACAACAAACTCAGTATAGCAGACCTTACCAAGCACAAGGTCAGAATTATCAGCAAAAGATGCCATCCTTTCAAGGGCAAAACCAATGGAGCAACGCCAGGCCGTTGACTAGTGTGAACCCCACAACCGCAAGCAACTCAAAGGCGATAGTTCCAATGCAAAATAACCTCGCCCAAGAGCAAGATTGGTGTCAACCATGCAATCAAACACACAACCAAAGTGCATGCCAAAATGAAGGGTTGTCCAAACTTTTGTAGTGCAAGATGAGCCGACCACTTCTGTCTAGCAATATGATCCAAATCAGCCTAGTATGGGTACTCAGGCTCACTTACAAGGGGATTCTACCTTTGTCAATTGGCAGGAGGGAGAATTCTGTGGTTTGAACCAAACAAATGGTGAGTCCATGCTACAGTATGCAAGGTCAAAGAAGAAAGCGATGGAGGCTGCCTCACCTTCAATATCAGCCCAAGCTCCAACACCCAATGTAGCCGTCCATGATACAAGCCAAAATACCATGCAAGGGAGCAAGAGGCAGGAGGAGGCCCAAGTCGTCCAAAGAGAAAAGGCAGACCTTGTAGCCTCAAAGGGGCCTCTAAAGTCAGTTGCTGTTCCTTTGAACATAGTTGATCAAATGAAGAAGGCCAACCTCAACGTCACTATGTGGGAGGCCCTTTCAATCCCATCTCAAAGGGATTTGCTTAAAGAGGCATTGAAGGACGTCAATCAGTCAGGTGATGAGGTAGCAGTCAAAGAAAAGGCAATCTCCACCAGTTTGGTGGAACCCAAGGAGTAGGAAGATTCAAGCAAGATCCGCAAGCCTCCCCCCTTCTATCTCTCCTTAATCATAGGAGATAATTTGGTTCACAACTGCATGATAGATTCAGGAGCTAGTAGCTCAGTCATGCCTAAGAAGGTAGCTGATCTTCTTGGCATAGAATACGAACCTGTGACCAAAGGGGTGATCCAATTAGATGGCACTTCTATCAAGACAGTAGGGGTGGTGAAAAATTTGAAGTTAGCCTTGCATGCATGCCCTGGTTGCACTGTCTTGCAAGACATATCGATTATCGACCTCCCTACCTTCTTTGCCATTTGCCTGTCTAGAGACTTCACCGCCAAGATAGGTGGGTACCTGTCTTTTGACTGGTCCCATATGCTATTTCGAACAAGGTATGGTACCAAGGTCACCATAAGGGCAGAACCCATTGCCCAAAACCACATAGATCCCTACACCCCCAGCCCTATCAACATGAATTGCACTTTGCATGAGGGGTAGGAGTGTATTGTCCGTGAGCCTGCCACTCTCTTGCAAGAGGTTCCTGATTGCTTGCTGGATGAATGGGCCAATGACTTTCAGTTTGATCCATTAGCTGAGACTGAAGAGACTGGGCTTGGCACCTATTGTATCCATGAAGAGGATACTCCTATCCCTAACCTCATCAAGACACAAGGAGATTCAGAGGGGTTATGGAACATGTTTTTTGATGGTTCAAGAAACAAGAATGGTGCAGGTGTCGGGGTGTTGCTTGTTTCTCTTGAGCAGGAGAAATACTTCTTCTCTTTTAGGCTTCAATTTGGTTGCACCAACAATGTCGCTGAGTATGAAGCCTTGATCCAAGGCCTCCAACTTGCACAAAGCAGAAAGATCAGATCTTTGCAAGTATTTGGAGATAGTGAGTTGGTTGTTAACCACAGCCGAGCCCAAAGTTTAGCAAAGAACCTACTCAAATCATACAAATACAGGGTTTGGGATTTGATTGAAGGATTCGAGGCCTTCAATATCCAGAGCATTCCTAGGGGTCAGAACAAGCATGCTGATAGGTTTGCAACGGTTGGTGCTCAGTTCGATATACCAGCACATGTTGCAAGCGAGAAGGAGCAACACATCAGACTAGTTGTGAGGCCTGCTGTCCTAGACAATCAAGTGAATTGGCAAGTGTTTAAAAACGATTAGCAGATCGTCAACTTCTTGCAAAATGAAGCAAAATTTTCTGCTAAAAATCAATCTAAGCTGTAGGACTAGTATGGAGATCAAATCATGCGGCTCAACTCCAACAAGCTGCCTAAAGGTCTAGTTACCTTGGAGGGCATTTTCAACTCAAATGATCAGTTCAAGAAGAAAATGAACTTGGCTGCAAAGAGGGGTGATTACAAGCCAGTTGTTGTTGCTGAGGGTAAGTCCTTGAACTTGGGCAAGGTCTGTTCCTCAACCGAGCAAGAGGCCTTTGTTGAGCTTTGCCAACAATATGATGACATAGTTGCTTGGACCTACGAAAACATGAAGGGTTTTGATCCTAGCTTAACCCAGCATACCATAGAGCTAGACCCAGATGCAAAGCCAGTTAGACAAAAGCAAAGGCCAATAAACCCCAAAATTGAGCCACTAATGAGGAAGGAATTGACCAAGCTCATAGAAGCCAATATCATCTTCCCTATCAAGCACTCCTCCTGAATGGCCAACCTTGTCCCTGTAAGGAAGAAGAATGGGGAAATCAGGCTATGCGTAGACTTTAGGGATCTCAATAGAGCCTCCCTCAAGGATCATTATCCCCTTCCCTCTATGGAGCAGATTCTCCAAAAGGTCAGTGGCTCAGAAAGATTTTCATTCTTGGATGGGTATTCAGGTTACAATCAGATCTTGGTCCAAGAATCAAACCAATACAAGACTGCATTTACTACTAAGTGGGGTACCTATGCTTATTGTAAAATGCCCTTTGGGCTAACCAATGCAGGTGCCACATTCCAAAGAGCAATGGACATGGCTTTCAAGGGTGTATTGGCAAAGTTTGTGCTTGTATACCTTGATGACAACTGTTTATTCGAAGCATGCAGCTGACCATCTTGGTCACCTTGAGCAGGTTTTCATGAAATGCAGGGAGTATGGTGTGTCCTTGAACCCTAGCAAGTGTGTATTTGTTACTGATCAAGGAAGATTGCTAGGACACATCGTATCCAAGGAGGGTTTGACTATTGATCCAGAGCGAGTGGAGGCTATTCTTTCTCTTCCACTCCCCAGTCACAAGAAAGGATTGCAAAGTTTCCTTGGTAGGATCAACTTTGTGAGGAGGTTCATTCCCAGCCTTGCCACCATGGTAAAACCCCTCACTTCCATGTTGAAGAAAAACTTGGCTTTCAGTTGGACCAAGGAGGGAAGGGCCGGTTTCGAAGAGATCAAACAAGCAATTGCTCAGGCCCCTACCCTTGTCAATCCTAATTACGAAAGGGATTTTATCCTCTATACCTTTGGAGGAGAATCCAGCATCTCAACTGTCCTAACACAGCTGAACGATGAAAATTTGGAGCAACCTATTGCTTTCTTTAGTGAGGGGCTAAAGGACTATGAGCTTAAGTGTAGCTATGTAGAAAAGCAAGCCCTCACTGTTGTAAGGGCATTAAAAAAGTTCAGACACATGTTGTCCAACAACAGGATCCAGCTCTTAATTCCGCATGCAAATGTCAAGGATTTCCTTCTAAACAAGGATATCAATGAGAAGAGGGTTGGGTGGATAACCAAGGTCATGGAATATGACATCAACATCAAGATCACCAAGCTTGTAAGAGGCAGGGGCCTATGTGAACAGCTTGTCTCATCTTCTGAGACTACTTAAGAGGTCGCCTTTGTGTTACAAGAGGATCAACCAACTGGCAAAAACACTCAATTCAGTTGGGTAGGTGACATGACCACCTTCTTAATGGAAGGTAGATACCCCCAAGGTCTAGACCGGACCAAAAGAAGGCATTTTAGGTTGCAATCCATTCCCTATGTCTTAGTGAATGGCACTCTTTTCCGAAAAGACTCCAATGGAGTCTTACTAAGATGCATTGAGCAAAACCAAGTCAGCAGACTGTTAGAGGAATTTCATGATGGCTCTTCAGGGGGCCACTTCTCTGCAAGGACTACGGCTATCAAAATAATGAGGGCTGGTTATTACTAGCCATCCTTATTCAATGACTCACATAGATGGGTGAAGAATTACAAGAAATGTGCTCTCTTCTCTGGGAAGCAAAGACTAGCTGCCCTACCTTTTCATCCCATCCAAGCAGATCAACCGTTCGCCCAATGGGGTTTAGACTTCATTGGCATGATAAATCCACCTTCCAATGTTGGCCATAAGTGGATCTTGGCCGCAACGGATTACTTCACTAGGTGGACAGAGGCAGTTGCATTGAGGGATGCCACTGAGGCCTCAGTGTTGGAATTCCTTGAGGGAATTGTGACAAGATTCGGTATCCCCTCCACTATCATATTAGACAATGCCAGGGCATTTGTTGGAACCCAAATCAATTCTTGGGCAGTTAACCATGGTGTATACTTGAAGACATCATCCAACTATTACCCTCAAGGTAACGGCTTAGATGAATCTTCCAACAAGAACCTCATCAGGATAGTTAAAAGGACAATTGAAGACAATCAAAGGGCATGGCATATTAAGTTGAAGATAGCCTTATGGGCTGACAGGATCACACCTAAGAGGGCAATTGGTAACTCCCCTTTCATGCTAGTATATGGGAAGGAAGCAAAACTCCCAACTTCCCTAGAGTTACCCTCTCTTGAACTAGCACATCAACTGGAATTGATAGAAAATGATGCCATGACAGTAAGGCTAGCAGAGCTAATGGAGCTAGAGGAGGTTAGAAGTCAGGCTATGCATACACTTAAGACTCATCAAGAGCAGGTCAAGAAAGTTTTTGACAAAAAGGCAACTAATTGGGTCTTCTAAGAGGGAGATCTAGTTCTCAAGTGGGATGCAGACAAAGCCAAAGTTGGGCGACACTCCAAATTTGATGCTATCTGGAGTGGTCCATATGTCATCACTAATTGCAAGGAGGCCAATGCATTTCATCTCTCCAGGCTTGATGGTGAAGTTCTTCCAATCCCAGTGAATGGGATTCATCTCAAGCCCTGCTTTTGAAGAGGGTGTTGATAACTATGTAAATATTAGACTAGAAGTTGTTTTGCTTTCATAAGTGCTTATGCACATGCCGCATTCTCCTTAAGAGGGTGTGCGCTCTAGTTTTCAGTTTTCCTCCAAGTGATGGCACACACATGTTTGGGTCTTTCGATGACTCAATGCCCAATGGATGCTTAAGGCTTCTGGACTTCATGCTTAGCAGGCAAGCATCCCGCAGAAGTCGCCAAAAATGTTGTCATTTTATGACACCCTTCGTCCATCAGTAAGAACCGATCAGAGATATTTTCCATGGATCAGCGCTGCCCTAGTTGATCAAGGTTAAAATCAGTGGATGCATGGTTTGAAGTGTTGCCTTGTCGGAAGTTCCTAGGCCCTCTT
Source organism: Cryptomeria japonica (assembly GCF_030272615.1). Lineage (NCBI taxonomy): Eukaryota > Viridiplantae > Streptophyta > Pinopsida > Cupressales > Cupressaceae > Cryptomeria > Cryptomeria japonica. Next base: position 225,113,762 of record NC_081410.1, on the reverse strand, counting down.
TTTCTCTTCTCCCAGAAATCCGGAACCCCGAGGTTCAGAAGTTCTTTGCCTTAGCCGCTTTCTTTCCTGCTTCGGAACTTCGGAACCCCGAGGTTCCGAAGTTCTTCTCCTTTCTCCCTCCTCCGAAACTCCGGAACCTCGAGGTTCCGAAGTTCCCTTCCTTCCCTTAGCTTTTCTCCAGTTTCTCCAGAACCCCGAGGTTCCAAAGTTCTTCTCCTTTCTCCCTCCTCCTCTGGAACTCCGGAACCTTGAGGTTCCGAAGTTCCTTCTTTTCTTCTCCCCTTTCCCAGAACTCTAGAACCCTGAGGTTCGGAAGTTCTTTTGAGTAGTTCCCCGGAACCCTAAGGTCCCAAGGTTCCGAAGTTCCCTCCTAGCCTTTCCTCCTTTTCTTCTAAACTCTGGAACACCGAGGTTCCGAAGTTCTCTTCCTTGCTTCCCCTTCCTCTCTCCAGAACTCCGAAACCCCAAGGTTCCGAAGTTCCTTTTCTTCTCTTCCTCTCTCCATCCCGGAACTCTGGAACTCCGATGTTCTGAAGTTCTTTCCTTAGCCTTTTGAAATTCTCTGCAACTCCGTAACCCCGAGGTTCCGAAGTTCCTTGCTCCTTCCCTTGTCTTCTTCACTTCAGGAGTCCGAGCTTCCGAAGTCTCCGAACTTCCTTCCGATTGGCGACACTTCCGGATGGCGTGATCAACACTCAAGGCTTTAAAAGCTCTGACAGTTTTGGTGACTTGTGCACTTTCTTTTATGGAGCCACAAGGGTGCATTAAATGTTTTGGCAGGATTTCTATCAAGGAGGTATGGGGCCATGCTTGGTGACGTATGTCATGTCTGACTTTGGGAGGTTGGTCAATCCACCTTCTCAGGATTGCCCTTTGTGGGTATGGCTAGGTTGCTTGCATGTACAAGTCAAGTGCATGCACTTCCCTGCACTTCCAGACTGACATGCAGGGGTCATGATCACCCTTGTAACCATTTTTTCTATATAAAGGTTGTTAAGCCTCATTGTAAAGGGTTCTCTCCCTGCTGGCTTGAGCTATTCTATGCTCTCCCACTTCTCTTGTATTTATCTTGCATTTATGCAACTGTAAGTTTGTCCATTGGTCTTATAATTAATTGAAAATCACCATTCTTGCCTTCTTTCAACCTATGTATGTTGTGTATGTTTTCTTACCTTCATTATAGGTGTATGTCTTGTGACTTTTCTCTCCATATATGTTGTCTTAACTTGTTTTGTGAGTGTGACTTGTGGGAATCCTTCTCCCCTCTTGACACTTAGCCAATTCTAACCTCCATACATGCATTGGAGTCACTCATGCAACTGAATTTGTGCATCTCCTGGGTGTTTCAGTTAATTCTTTGTGTCATCTCGGTGGGGAGAGGAACAATCTCTTCTTGGTGCATCACCTCCTTCTATTTCTAGCATTCTCTCTTCCCTTTACCTCTACAAGTTGTTTAGGAAGGCTTAGGAATTAGTTTTAAAGTGTTGAGTTGGTTCAACAACTGCACCTAATTGAAGAAGGAAGCCAGCCTTCTCCGGAGATTCAATCCCTTGCGCAAGGTCCCACACTTCGGGGTTGTTTCCATGTTTCACAAGGTTGTTGAGTTGATAGCTTAGCAAGGGTGCAAGCTTTAGTGATAAGAGGACTCTTACTCTAAGTTGGAGATTTTCTTTGGGGCTGCCATTTTTGCATGTTGTTATCAGACTGATTTAGCTGCCATTGAAGACCCTTCGTTCCACGATTTTTGGTCAAAGTTCGCCATTTTTTGAGAAATCCACAAATTGGTGAAGGGGTGATTTTTATGTTTGGAGTTTCTTCTTCCATCTTTGATGATTTTCCTTGATGCTGCCATCCTCACTTGCTGTTCTTAGACCATTGTTGGCAGATTGTATGCAGATTGAAGACATTTTCCAGATTTGAAGGTGACGCCATGGTTGGGAAAATACGATTCTTATTTGGCAAGTGTTTTGAGGGCATATTTTGATGGATTCCATGCATTCTTGATATTCCCATTGCTCCTTACTTCTTGTCATTCCTCAGATCTAAACTTTGACGCCATTGTTGCAGCAGGGGTGACCTCCATTGTTGGCTGTCCATCTATTTTTAGACTTAAACTTTCATTGCCAGCCAACTCTAAACTTAACAATTTACCTTTGGGAGAATTTTCAAGTCATTTTCAGTCAATCACTTGACCATTTGAGGGATGTTACAGGTCTGCAACTTCGCCATGGCTGCTTCTCCTCAGAAAATTTAACTCTTACCAGCCATACTATTTTTCCCGGATTTGATTTGCTTTCATTGTCTAAGTTGTTTTCCATCAAATTTATGCACGTTTAGGTGATTGCAAGTTGTTTTGAAAGACTAATTTGTACAGTTGCAAGTTGTCTTCAGACTTTGTTGACCTCCATTGTTGACTTCGAAAGGTGTCCTCAGACATAATTTTGTGTGAAAACACCATCTTTCACGCCTTTCCTTAGTCACTCTTGATCCGGTATACTCCTTTGCATTATAATTTGCACAAAATTTCTAAGTATAAGGTGGTGTTGATTTCATGAGGGTTTCATACCCTAATCTTGTCACATTTCGTATTTAAATTGTTAAAATCTACCTAGAGTGTGGACTATTTTCTTGATTTCCATACCCTAATTAGCCCAAATCATTAAGAAGTCACGAATTTTATTAAGAATATTATATTTTTCCTAAGTTCTAACTTCAAGCTTCGTACAGGTGCAATGTCGAAGTTCAAATTTAAGGAAAGAAGAGAACAACAGAGGATTGTGGAGACTGTATTCTATCCAGAATCCAAGATGTCATCTTGTAATGTCCCCACTTAGAAATAAAATTCAATAATAAATGGTAATAATAAAATTAAAATATTTAAAATTAAATTAAAATATAAAGTAAAATAATTAAATATAATTAAATATGATTAATTAAAAATTAATTAAGTTAATGAAAAGTCAAAAGAAATGAAAGGAAAGGTTGTGACTCCCTCAACAATGAGATATAAAAGGGAGAAGAGAACCTCATTTGAGGGAGGGAATAATTTGGAAATGATAAGTGCAGATCTGATTTAAATGATAAGTGCAGATCTGATTATGAGAGGTTGTGTCCCTTTCAAAGGGCAGAAATAATGAAGAGTTACACTCTTTCAAAGGGTGCCAATGGTGAAAGGGTGTATCTCTTGCCAAAGGATATACACCATGGATCAAATCAGATCAGAACTGTTATTAAGTTACAGGCAGTAACATCCTTGTTCTTGGTGGTATGCATGGGGATGTGTTTAATAAGTATGCTTAATATATGAAGCCCAATAATGTTCTTATGCAGAATAAATAATAATATTAATATGGACTGCAATATGTATGACAGTCATACTTAATTTCATATATATATTCATAATACATAAGCAATTAGTATACATATAGTCTAAAACATGTTATTACTATCAGTATTTAAGAAGTGGGGAAGGAGATGTCCCTAAACCCATAAGGGGACATTACACATCTAGATGGAAGGAAATTACGGATACGAACATGCATTTCCTGAGCCCAAACCTGATGCGACAGCGGATGTTCCGAGTTGGAAATCAGATTCCTTCCCCAGCGTATGTAAACATTTTGAAGAGTGGTATTTTTCAAGCCGCTGGATTCCCACAGTCCATACAGTGCAATGAGTTTATCCTGGAGTGTGCACAATGTTATGATCCTCGCTTGCGATTGATCAAGACTGCTAAGGGCGTTGTCATTGCCTACCTTGCTGAGGATGCTATTGCTGAAGTGTTTGGAATTCCACGTGGAGCAGACATGAAGAATGTAACTAAGGATGAATATGAAGATCGGTACACGAAGAAGATGGATGCGTGTAAAAATGTAGTAAATAAAGAGTGGATGATCGAGCCTAGGCTTCATCATTCCAAGGCTCCCAAGACACTCATGTGCACATAATTCAAAGAGGAATATAGTGACTTAGTATTCCTGCTTAACCGAGTGATGGGGATGCCACAGGGGGCAATATACGATGGATGGATGTTCTATTTCATCCAGGATTGTCTTAGAGGGACATTGATAAATTGGTCTAGAATCATAAGTGACAATCTGGAGTTTCAGCTGAGGAATGTAGAGTGGTCCAAGTCATTCGCCATGACTTCCTATTTAGTGTACCTGCTTGCACGGTTTGTTACATACAAAGGATTGATATGCAGAGGTGAAGATGGGAATGGGCAAGGACAATTCAGGAGTTATGAGTGCTATCCCCAGTTGAACATGTATAGAATTGAAGATTATAAGAGTGAATGATGTATTCACAATGTACATCACGTGGATGCTGCAAGGCGGAATCCACATGAGGTTGTCCAAGGAGGCAACAAAGCTAATAGAGAAATATGGATCGTGGTATATTCAGTTTCCCACTTTCACGTACCTTGGGATTCATGGGTTTCAATCCGAACCCTACAGGCTTCCTAGGTATCCTTCCGACAGAATGATCTTGTTGGAAGTGGTGAGACAGCTTCTAGAGTTTGATTCCATTCAGAAAGAGAAGCATAGGATAGGCATGACATTCCCTATTTCAGTTGGGAAGACATTGGAGGTTTGTCAGTCTACCTTAGCCACTAGCACTGCGAGTGAGGAGCTTGCATTCTATCGATTTGCAACCTTCAAGAAAAGTAAAAGATTTGATCCAGATAAGAAAGTTGGAAGGATCAAGGGAGAGAAGTTCATCCACAAGACAAACATAGAAAATTATTGGGCCAACCTGATGGACAAGCAGGCAGTGAAGAGACGAATGTGGTTCAGAATGTCAGTAGATTTCATGAGGAAGTGTGGACTTTTCCTCATTCCTGATCAGGTGTTAGATGACAGGGATCATATGCATCCACAGTATGAAAATGAAATGAAGAAGGCGATCTTATTGCCTAATTGGTCAGAATCAGAAGAGATAGATTTAAAGATATTGATGAGAGAGGTCTTGAGTTTCTCCCATGCATGGGTGGATATTCAGATGAATAAGTTAGTTGATATGGGAGTTTCCTTCACTTATGAAAAGATGAAGCCAGAAGAATCTACTTCCGAAGATGATCAGAGGACTATCAATGATGTCAGGATTCATGCAAATGAAGAGAGTCAAGCTCCCAAGAGAAGGAAAAACACGGTAGGAGGAGTCAAGGCCCGAGGGAAGAAGATTGAGGAGGTCAAGAAGAAGAAGCAAAACACCATCATTCCTTCACCTATCATTCCTTCACCCCCTCTCAGTGTCTCATCAATTAAGGAAGTTGAAATAACAAAACAGAATAAGGAGACCCAGCAATGTTCCAACAAAGAGATACTACCAGAGAATATTCAGGATTTATAAGCCACAGCGACATCTGCTCCACCAAATGAGAATGATGATCAACCGGGATCCCCTACCGTCCTTTTGGAGGTTAGTTTGGGAAATGAGATATATGATTTGACCAGGAATAATCCTAATGATGATGATGATGAGGTCAAGAAGAAGAAGCAAAAGACCATCATTCCTTCACCCCCTCTCAGTGTCTCGTCAATTAAGGAAGTTGAAATAACAGAACAGAATAAGGAGACCCAGCAATGTTCCAACAAAGTGATACTACCAGAGAATATTCAGGATTTACATGCCACAGCGTCATCTGCTCCACCAAATGAGAATGATGATCAACTGGGATCCCCTAGCATCCTTTTGGAAGTTAGTTTGGGAAATGAGATATATGATTTGACTGTAATGTCCCTACTCGGCAAGGATCACTATCCTGCAAAACCGACTGTTAGAATACAATAGATATATATGTATATATGTAATCTAAATTGCAATCGAAAATTTAAATTACTTAATTAACATAATCATAGTTTTAATCTAATGAAAAGGATACGTATGCCATACAAAGTATGTCCTTAGGCGGCCGTGAAGCTCGCCTTCTTGGAACCCATCTTGGTTCCAAGCCCTCCAGGAAGCCGAAGGTGAATTCGACTCCTGTCTTGAATGTAACTCCTTACATCCAAGCCCTCCAGGAAATCGAAAAGTTATCTCGATTCCTGTCTTGGGTGTAACCTCTTACGCCCAAGCCCTCCAAGGAAGACCATATGTCATTCCTTGCCTTGGGTGATGCATCCCATCACCCAAGTCCTCGAAGTGGACCGGCCAGATCCCATTCCTCTTGGTTGAACTTAATCAACCAAGCCCTACATATGCATATTAATAATCAGTATATATACTGCCCTAGGGATTTCATAATCCCTTCCTTAGACTAATGGAGTTTCCTCCCAATAGCCTCCAACATGGGTATACATTGGTATTTTTAATGCATTTGATGATTTAGTCCTATTTTAATTTCCTAATCTTCATTTTACGTTAACATGTATTCCTAATGTGTTCTTTAACAAATATACATATTAAATGTATCCTACTATTGTTGACATATGTATTACACCTTCCTTGATAACATTTTTATTTCTTAATCATTCCCTGTGTGCAGATTAGTACATTAAATAATTACCTTCCTTAATGCACATATGTTTTAACCTTAATATATTCTTACCAATGTTCAATGAAATATACATTACTTAATATTAACATCCTAATTATCATATTTAATTTAATGCTTAATGAAACATTAATTTAATGCTTAATGAAACATACATTGGTTAATGTCAACATATATTAGTTCCCACACTTAATTAATGTTCAGTGAAATATATATTAATCTGCATTAATATATATACTAATTAATCCTAGTACATCCTACCTTACCTCTTACCTGCTGTCCGCGAAGGTCTGCTCCTATTTGCTCTTCCCGTCCTCCCTCTCCTACTTTCCTTGCGGTGGCTGCTTCTTTTAGAGCCTCGTGAAGGGCTGTGACCCTTCACGAACTCCTTCCGCACCAAGGGTTGCGGTGGTAATTGATTACCGTCGCACGTCTTGGTGTGGGGGGGGATCGGGGGGTTTATTAATGGTTGCCTTTAGTTTTTAATAATAATATATTAAAGTTTGCGCTTTTAATATATATATTAATATAATACTTCCTTCATTGTTTTTAATAATATAATATTTAAAAGTAATAATATAATACTTCCTTTATTTGAAATAATAATATAATACTTCTTTTATTATATGTGTATATTAAACATTGACATTTTAAATAATGTATTCCCTCTATAATATAATACTTATATTAAATGTATTTCCTCTGTTTACAATAATAATTTTTACTTGATCCATACTTTACATCAGGTGCTAACACAGGATTATCACATTGACCCAGAGTAATCCTAATGATGATGATGATGTTATCTCGGCATTGAGAGGACTTGATTGAGATGTGTCTCAATGATGGTATGGAGATATCCGCTATTCCGGATTGGCTGATGAAAAGTATGGAAAAGAGTAAGAAAATGATAGAGGTACAGCCTATTGATAACATTGATGACTACCTAGCTAGGAGCAATAAGGAGAAAGAACCCAAGAGAGCTGAGATTTTGTCGCACATAGCTAGAGATGAGACAAGAATGCGGATTGCGTAGGTGGTTGTTCCTATTGGAGATGTGACGGCGGACATTGCTACTCCTATGGATTTCCAGATTACTTCAATTGCCCTTGGCCGTACTATAAGAGAGCAAGAGTTTCGGGAGGTTATTGATAACCTTAGGACAATCAGCACAAGGTTGGATAGAGAAATTGAAGAGAAGGAGAAGTGCAGAGAAGAAAATATCAGACTTAGAGAGCATATTGCAGGGATAAGGCATGAGAATTCAACTCTTATTTCCCCTATTGCGGTTGATCATGGACTACATTCACACTATGAGGCAACGAGAGATACACTCTCGGAGGTGGACAAGTGGATTGAGAGTGCAAGAAAACAGGCGGATGATTTCCTTACTCAGTTTGTCCAGGCATATGATAGGACAACGGGGCTCATGTTGAGAATCCAGTATTTGGAGGGAGTTCGGGAAGACTTCCGACCTATCCAGGAGAGGACTATTCCACGCCTCAGAGCTTTGAAGAAGATTCCCAAGTCCACGTTGATCAACGAGAACATTGTGCACAATGGAGACATATACGATTTCCATGGCTAGTATTGTTCATTGGCCGTGAAGAAATCAACTTATGAGAACACCCAACAGAGCTGTACAGAGATGGAAGGATTGATTCAAGACATTCACATGAAGATTCTTGCCTCAATTGAGGAATCATTGGGTGTTGATGTTAGTGATGCTAGTGGTTTACACTTAGCCGAATTAAGGGACAAGATGATACTTATGTACTTTTGTCAGTTGGACTCTTTGAAGAAGAGTCAGATGGATGATTTGGTCTCTTTGTTGATTCATGTTCATAGTTCGCAGAAGCTCATGCCAGATTGGGAGAACACTTTGGACGCTTGCTCGGATTCATTGGACGTGATTGATTTGCAGCTGAATACCTTACCTAGCATTTCCATGGAAGAGTTAGATTCTATATTGGCTAGATTCTTGGAGTATGCTAGGAGAGAGAGAGATGCAGAGAGGAATCTTCTAGAAGATCCCCTATTTGATGGCTAGGTATCTTTCTATTGGGCCATATGTTGGTGGCACCATTTTTGATGTAAACCCTAATTAGGGCAATTCTAGGGTTTTGTTGGCATGATCTTGGCCCTTGATTTAGTTTTAATCTCGGCCATCCATTTTGTAAGAGACTATATATACCTCCTTGTCTCTCATTTGTAAGAGAGAGTTTTTGTAGAATTGTTGGTATATGCTGCAGCTATTTGAATCTAAATCATTGTTCAATTGTTGGTGATTTGCTCTTCAAATGTTGTCTTTGCATTCATGGTTCTCAATTCCTCCAAGTTAGATTAGAATCTTAGATTAGAATTTGTTTTCATGTTTATTAGATTGGGTAAAAGATTTGTTGGATATATTTGTGTGGAATCCTTAATCCATACCACTTGCCTCTTGCCGTTGGTAAGTGCACCTTGTGTGGTCGACTGGAAAATTGAGTAAGCTTAACTTCAACTATTACGCATCCCTTGACAGGCGTCAACTTGGATGGCGTCAACGTTTGATGATAATAGTCTGAAAATCCATAAGTATACCTTAGACGATTGCACTAAGCTTGTGTCAATACCTATTTGTGAGACCTTGCCTAGTTTGATTCCACTAAATTTGTTCATCATTTCCTACATTCCTAGGCCTAGAATAGATTTATTGAACCCTATTGCTTTTGCCCATTTTTTAGTAAGAATTAAGTCCAGAACTACATTGCTCAATCCTAAGTTGTCAGCATACCTATTCCGCATATTTCATGGTCAAAGAAGATAATCCAAACATTTGTGTAAGTCCCCAAGTGAACACAGCAATTCACATCGACCATTGAGTTACCCACTCGTCAAGACCTGACATGTAGAAAACTTGGAATCATTTTAGTTGATCTTACCCTAAGCATATGAGGTGATTTTATTCAAGAGAGGGTAAATTACCTTGGTATTTTATTCTGAAATGTTAACTGCATAAAACGCACATCAACACAACCTTAAGAAGGTATGACAGTTGTAAAATTTGAATAGGTTGTTGGGAAATCATGAAGCCGATATGGGAAGTTGCACCTAATTTGCTGGTTAAATGGAAAGGTATTTAAGCCTACACATGTATCAAAGACCCCTTCAAGCAATTTGCCCAACAAGGATATCAATACACCAACACACTATGATGAACTCTACGTCTCAATAACCTTTAACCTCATGACCAACTGGATTCAATCTTCTGTATAAAACGCCCAACAGCCAAAACTCCTCATGAAATATTAACAATCAAACCCTCATTAAATGGTCTCCCATACAGAGGCTTCAATTACCCAAAGTGAAATTTGAAAACTCAGTCAAACCCAATAACACTAACTTTTTGATGATCATCTATTAAAAATCTGTCAACTTGTCTTGCAGACTTCAAAAATTGATCTAACCTTCAATTGAAACTGGAAATCTACTTTCCATGCAACTTGTAACTCTGAATGACCCACATCGTATTAACCAAGGAGGATCTTTCACCACTATGACTTTCTCCAAGAGGGTTTCCATCCTCCAAAAGGCTAAGATGAACCAAGTTCAATCCCACAAAACCACAACGGTTTCACAAGAGAGAATGAAATAACCTACATCAACTATTATTCCTCACCCCATCAACTATGATTTTGATGGCTTTTTCATTTCCCTCTATCCATGTCGCTTTGTCAGGTTTAGTCTCAGGTTCTGTAGTTTCAGCTTTTACAAATGGTTCAACTTTATTTTCTCTTAGAATCATCTTAATTCTGAACTTCCATGTTGAGAAATCATCGCCTCCTCCGAGTCTATCTTCGAATCTGATAGTGCTGGTCATTTGGAGAAATGTGATGTTGGATATATTCTTGACTTGAATTTTACACAAAATTGAAAAGCCGCAGGTTCGATTTTAACTTGGCTCTGATACCATGTAATTGTTTTCAATTTTCTATTCAATGAGCAAGATATATAATGTTATTGTATTTTTCATGTAATTGTCAATTCACTATATAATAAATCTGATTATTATATTCTATGTTGCAGGTGGAGAGAGAGCATTAATAATTTCGATGATTCTCAAACATCCACCGATCGGTATATATATATGCGAGCAAGGGGATCAAGTAATACCTTGACCGATCATGTCTATTAGACATGGCCGATCAAGATATTACTTGATCGTGCCTTTTCAAAACCATAATCGTACTTTACCAATACCAATCAGTGTCAATGTATTTAACAAATACAACCGATACTAATCGGTGTTTGTGCATTACGAATTATGAACGATGCTAATCGGTATTTATGAATTGGTTAAGAACTCGATATTAATCGGGATTTGTTTGCAAGGTTATATATATACAAATCAAGGAATACGATCATAGCAAGATCGTATATGTAAATATCAACATAAGTTTGAATGATCATGCATACGATCATCATTATTGGTATAAGAAAAACCGATAATGCAATAACATATAGAAGAACAATTATAATAATCATCAGACAAAGGAATGATAAATGAAGTCTTATCATAGTCTATCAATGAGATAGATGATTGAATGAGAGACTTCATTTATCTCTCATTAAATCATTTATCTTACCGAAGCTATCATGTATCAACACTGGGAGCCAGTTGCATGTCAGCAATGGATGTCCCCATTGCTTAGCCGATCGATGGACTGCATGGAAGTGAGTTTCTAATGAAGAATAGGTAGGTAATAATAGGACCAACCTCATAGTATAATTTTGGGCATATCTTGGTGTGGAAATGATATGCTTGACCTTGTTGGGACAAGGACGAACACTCAGTCTAGTATGGGATACATTGAATCATGTCTCACTTGCTCGGTGTAGAAGACCGAGAAAAAGAATGTGACTCATTGTGTAGTGCGTAGTGCATCGACATTCCTTTTATCTAGGATGCACTATGGGTGAGTGATAGTTAGCCATTATGGATTTGTCAGTCTCTCACTGTATATATGTGATGTACATTGGAGCTGGTTCACCATGTACGCGATGTATGTTGAAGCTAGTCATTGTATATTGTGGTGTATGCTAAAGCTAGTCCTTGTGTATATGTGACATATGTTAGAGCTAGTCACTATGTATATGTGATGTATGCTAGAGCTAGTCATTGTGTGTGTGAGATGTATGAGCCAGTCACCTTGTGTTTACGTAATGTGTGCTCAAGTCCCTCTCTATGGAATTGGGAATTATGGAAGGAGAATTGGGAATTATAGAAGGACATGACCCTTTGTGAAAATTGTGTATGCTTGTACACTACCTGATGGCCAATGGTTATCTTCTATTGAAATGGACTAAGTTAATAGATTGCATTTAATTAATAGCCAAGCTTATGGAGAGATCAAAGATCTCATACAAGAGGAGAGAAAGATCTCCCTCTAACATTTTGGATGAACTATGAAGCCTCTTGTTTCCCTCGAAGAAATACGTAGATAGAGTCATTAGGAATGAACCCTTAAGGCATAGGTCTAGGTCTAGGGATGACTCTAACCTCATAAGCTTACCAACTTCGAGAGTAAGCATAAGTGGTGGTGTAGAGTTGTCACCACTATGGTGATTGAAGAAATTATGAAGTCAACACTTCTAAGCTAGAACAAGAAACTTGGTTGATTGAGTTGGTACTTGTAAAAAAAAAAATTAGTAGCAACCAAGGGGTGGTCGTAACACCCTCCCCAAAAAATTTATTGTCCTCGGGCAATGCAAACTCAATCTCTATGTCTCTAAAAACTACTCAAGTGTCACCATGTTGGTGCTAATGAGAGTCACAAGACTCACAAAAATTAGGAGTCCTAGGCCTAACTAAAGAGACCATCTAGAATGATATGGTAACTCGTGAAAAAAAGGTGTAAAAGATGTGGAGACAATAACTGTAGAGTCACTATCATCAAAGAAGATGTCTAAATCCTGAAAGTGTCATTAATATCCAATAAGTGGGACTCCACAAACAAATGTGAAATGTCTATAAAATGTTCCAATTAGGTGGATCAAAAAGATTGGTATGAAACTGCTCCAAAGAATTTCAGCCCATGATGAAGCAATAGGGAGGAATGTTCAACTATAGATGGGGTATCACTTGGAGGATTTAAAATAATCAATATCAGCCACATTTGAAATGTTCTCTAAGGAACAATCACTCTTAGATGGAGTCAAAATCTCCATGCAACTATCACATGATGGTCCAAGCAGTGAAAGGGCACTCTATGTGTTCAATATGATACAAAATATCTTGAAAATTATTAAATAACTTATTCTATAGACCATGTTGTTGTTGTTTCCCCATTCACAATTCTACGAAGACTAACTAAACTCAAGAACAAGTCCAAGGAGATGAAGCAAGAGATCATGCACCATGCAATGATTCTTTATCCCTTATTTCCAAGACAAATACTTATCTTAATTTATAGAATTGTGGAAACCATGATCCATAAAGAAACCCCCTAAATTACTCAATTATTAGATCCTTCATTGTAACTCAATCAATACACTCCCTTACCAAAAATGATTTGACACTTCATAACTAGTGCTAGTACAATTCCCACTTGCAAAAAAATACATAGTGGATTTGATTTCATTGTTTCAACTTTCACAAATGCTTGAAATAGGCTAAATACATAAAGTACAATTTTGAAATAGAATCAAGTGAAACTAACAACACCACTATGAAGTATACGGAAATTATTCATTTTAAAAGTATTGCATCTAAAAAGGAGTTCTTATGTGCTTGAATGAAGCCTCAAAAGGTCACAAAACAGAAATTGTAGAGTCACCTATGAGCTGCAAATTTTGGACAAATTGTGCATCATAATAAAATACTTGCACCATCACAAAGTTCACAAACAGCCCAAATTAAAAAAACCATAATGACTCGGAGTTTATTAATGTGTAAAGATATAGTAATCAACAGATGTCGGCATCAAGACACAGAAAGTGATTCCCTTCCAAGTCAAGTACAAGTCCTGATCAGATGATAAAGTTGGGGAGGAATAACCTCAGATTCAAAGCATTTCATGAATAGATATCTAAGAAACGAGTCTAACATAAGATCCAAGATGTTGCCAGTGTGTGAGCAACAACACAGACGCCTTTCTCACAAATGGAGGCTCCTACTCAAGACACCTAAACTAAAGCAAACGACCGACCCCAAAAGAAAACTAAGCTAAAGCAAACCAAAAGCCAACTAAAGAAAGCAAGCGACTAAACTATCTGAGCCACTCAGGAATCATGAGTCAAATGACTCAAATTAGGAACAAGGCTCAAAAACCTCTAAACTAAAGCACACAAAAGGAAAACCTACTCTAAAGCTTATATACAAGACTCCTAGACTTGACATGACTCAAAGAAGTGAAATATATACATGATTTCTCAAGTTGTGCAACAGGAGCATGGCAAAAGTGATGGTTCTCAGTCGAGCAAATTCATCTTTGAATATGGAAAAGCAAGCTCTCACCATGCATCTCTCATATTCAAGCAAGGTTTCATGTAAGATAATCAGTTGAGGTAACTCATCAGGACCATGATCTATCCAAATGCAAGTTGTTTTCCCAAAATCCCCATAATCAAAACCATAATAACTTTCAAAGCTAGGATTAAGGAAAGAGGCAACCTGGCATATTTCAAGCTCAGATGTAAGGGTTTGCTCAAATAGAAGTGTATCGAGATCATCAGCAACTTCAGGAGGTCACCATTGGTGATGTACCATTCCACGAGCATCCATGACATGTTGATCTTCACTTGCACAATCCTTTTGAAATAGGCTTAGCGCCCCCTCGAATAGCTCAACTTTCTTCGTTTTCACAATAACATCTTGTTCATCCCCATGCATAAACCACGCATCCTCATGAAACTTTGTGAGCATATCTTCAAAAATTGAGCACTCCTTGATAGATTGAGTTTCAAACATTTCAAGTTGATCAAATATAATCTCTAGTGGCATTTCATCTTCAAGCATAGTCTCGGGAGGCCGGAGCTGATGATGAATCACATCACTCACAGTAACTTGCTTATCTTGAAAAAAAATTGGCAGTGATTCCATTTGTACTTCTTCCATAAGATCTTTCGGTGCCCCCTCAAATAATATGGTGGTGATGAAATCTCTAAGCGCCCCCTCGATTTGTTCTTCATACCTGGGCTCACTTATGATGATTTGTAGCTCTTTGTTCAACATCCCAACTTGATTGTCCTCTTTAAGAATGCTATTTGAAACCTCTTGTATTCCATTCTCAAGGATTTCCTTTTGTAGCATAAATGAAAATTCTTCAAGGAATAAGTCACCATCTTGAGAGGTTGTTGAATCATTTTCTTCTTTTGGTACAAGGTGTAGAGAGCTTTCATTCACTGCTTCACATTGATCATTAAGGAAGCTTGCATCCTCAACTTGCAACTGGCTCTTCTCACAATCAGGTGCTGGAGCAATGTCTTGTTCATAAGTTCTCCTGAATTCAGCTGCGAGATGTGTACCCCAAGATCTGTTCACAATACTCTCTTCCTCGGATAAAACCGGCATTCCAAACTGATATCTAACTTGGTTGATGGCCATTTCACATACTGAGCAAGTAAATTCAGAGTGAGATGTGTTATGAATCCTACACCACAATGGTAGTAATATGCCCTCTAAATGCATTTCACCATCCAAAATAAGTTGACTCTCGATCATCCATAAGAAGCTTGAAAGAGGATCTTTGCTTTCTAGGACGCTGAAACTGCCTTCTACTTTTGGCCTGGGGACATCCCAAAAGAAGATTTTTCCCTGCGTTGCCGATTCCATCCTTGATAAGTATTTCAAGCAATGCATTTCATCATGTTCATCTGTCTCATGGATTCGACACTGCCCTGGCCTTGCAAACTCGGACAATCGGCGTGGATAAATTTGTGTATTCAATCTCCACCAAAGTTGAGGAAAATCAACTTGTTGCTCATCGTGAAATTGTTGTTGCTCCATTGAGAAATCTTTTCTTTTTTTCTTTTTTTATTTTTTGGGGGATTTTCTATTTTTTCCCTTTTTTTTTGGATTTTTGGTTTTTTACTTTTTTTGGATTTTCTGGAATGAGAGAGATCTTGAATATCTCAGATTCAACTCGAAATCTCAACTAGTTCCAGCTTGCTTCCTTCTTTTCGCAAGTCCAACTGACGACCCAACAATCACCTCCTTTCTTTGTACCAGCTCTACTGAGTGTTGAGGAAAGGCTCTCCACTGATCTTCCTTGGATTCAAGAGTTCGCATTCACCTTCATGCCATCCTTTCCGGCTGAAGATTTATGTTGAGCGTGAGAGAGAGGGTAAAAGTTCTGGATAGCTCCTCTAAATATGACTTGATAACATCTGGATTTCAGTTACTCAAGTGTTCATCGTGATCATGACCTCCTTCTAGCGCCAATTTTGTTGATGTGTCTT
This sequence comes from Cryptomeria japonica, assembly GCF_030272615.1. Lineage (NCBI taxonomy): Eukaryota > Viridiplantae > Streptophyta > Pinopsida > Cupressales > Cupressaceae > Cryptomeria > Cryptomeria japonica. The sequence continues at coordinate 225,097,825 of NC_081410.1, read as the reverse complement.
TTGTACATGACCAAACACAGAATAAAATACCTAAAGGTACCTTATCCTCTCTTGAATAAAGCTTCCCCGAATGTTGAAGATCTCGCAGAAGGATCAATCGGAGTAGCTCCAAGGTTCTAATTGTAGGTTCTCTACGTGTGGATAAGCTCTTGCGATGTGATGTGATTTTCCTGGAATCACAAGGGGACTTACATTCGATGACCTGAGCGTCTGATTTGCTTTGGATATCACTGGAACATGGGTCTTTATTGATCCTTGATTTTTAAAAAAGGGAAAAGGATAAGGGTTGGAGAAGGATCTAATTCTAACACTAAGAATGTAGGAGCAACGGATGACCTTTGATAAAACTTTAACTAAGTCTTGTTTTGACATGCTAGGATCATCTCCACAAGGTTAGTGTGATCTTCTAAGGAAATCTTTATGATGTTCAGATCACCGCTACAAGCATAGACACCGTCATGTTGATGCATATCAATGAAGAAGCGATAATTGTAGTTAAGCTTAAGCTGAATGATTCCAGTTAACTATGCAAGGCAAGTTTGCAATCAACAAACCGCTAGTAGCATGGATATACAAATTTCACCATTGATCATACAAATTTTTTCCATTCATATAATAACATGAAATTAAATTTGAGAAGTATAGAGACCATGCAAATTGTAGAATCGACACATAGAATTCACCATTCCTTCAATGAAGTTTACATGTCTTTTGCAACAATCTCTTGGCAACAATCTTTGCCTTCTCTTTCTACTCTACTCTAAAATGCTATCGACTATTGAGCTACTAATTATTGACTCTCTCTTTTGCTAACTCCTAACTATTTTCTGACTATTAACCTTTACAAATGAAGAGCCAGGGCTTTATATAGAGAGCCCCTTTACAAATTGATGGCTCTGATTGACTTAGAATCAATGGCTAGGATTACAAGATGAAAACCCTAATTAGGGTTTGTTATAACAAACACCTCAACCAATGAAAAAATTACATTCAATGAGTGTGGACCAATAGGAAGCAGGGGTGGGTACACCGAAGTTTGTGTCGTCCCTGATGAGTCAAGTACATTGAATCTAGACATACTAAGGTCGACCAATCCGACTGGAGGAAAAGTGACTGGGATGCCACCTTGTCTGACGTTTGTATCTTGGTTGATCCTCCTCTATCCTTGATGCGAAGAAAGATGCACTCCTTGATCTTCTATGTGCTTGATGAGGCTTCCTTATTGTCAAGTTCTCTTTCTCCTCTGGTAGCTCATATTGCTTTGAAGAGCTTGTAAGGTCCTCCTTCTCTGTCATTAAGTGGTTCCTTTGTGTGGTAGAATGAGATCTTGAGGCTAGCTTGCAACTCCTCGAACACTTGAAGTCTTCTAACGCTTCAAAACACCTTGAGTCCTCCTTTATGCTTTTGGAATGTCCTTGATGATGATGGGCTTGGAATAGGTCGTCCTTGTCCTTTCCAGATTTTCTTCCACTTGCAAAACAAACCAAAAGGTGATTAAGTACACATAATAAATTCATTCTAACATAGCATTTCCTTTCATATCTTTGACAAGAAGGCATTAGAATGAAATTTGCTCAAGATACTCTCCAGGGACATGTAATATCCCTTGGCTAATCTGACCCTGTTTTGCTTATTTGAACACCAAGGAATATTGTCAAACACTTGGCATACAATGTTTGAAGCCGCTGTAGTGAATTCTTTATTTGTCTTCTTTGGGTTTGTAGGTTGCAAATGAAGTTATGGAAAGCTTCTAACAATGCAAAGTTGTTATAGAAATGATATACTAGCTGTTTTAGACCTTTCCACACATATGTAATGACTGAAATTAACTAGTACAGCTAGTTGACATTAAGACAAACACTTGTCATGCATCCCAATGTATACCTACAGCCATTAGGCATTTAAGCAAACAATTGGCATAAAAGCTAAGTGGCTGATCAATGTTGAATGCTACCATGAATGTGGAATATGCAAATTATATCTCCATTAAACATATGCAACCTCCAAATATTTCATGATATAATCATAATAGAAAATGATGCAATGAAGTAATGATTTTCTAATACAATGACCATAGATAGAAAACCTGGTATTTCAATGGCTGCCTTGATATATTGGTTTGATTCTCCTCATATGCAAATCCCTTGTCAAATATATATAGCTGTTCAACCTTTCTAAATCCCCTTCTATAGAACTCAAACTACTGTAGCGCACTGTTCACGGCACTGTAGCGCACTGTTCATGCGCATTGTTCACGGCACTGTAGCGCACTGTTCACGGCACTGTAGTGCACTGTTCACGGCACTGTTCATGGCACTGTTCACGCGGGTACTATTCACGCGAGTACTGTAGCAATGGATGAAAAAACTTGCAATCTGCTCTTAAAACCTTGAATAATTTGTTGATAATCTCTCCCAACAAGAATGATATAACTCCATGTGCCAAAGAAGGATGATTCACAACCAACTATAAATGTTCTTCAACAATAAACTTCAAACCCTTGTAGAAAACTTCACCAATTTGCACAAATGAAAGAACTGAAGTATTCTTTCCCACAACTGCAATAATTCAGGTGTTATTTCACACCTTCAAAATTGCTATCAATAGGAAGTTTTCGTTTCCTATGATCAAAGAAGAAAATTGCGAAAGCCCTAGGCTCCACAATAAAAATCAATCAAAATACTATTCATCAACTGGATGCCGAGAATGAACTCTTGCCTTTCCTTTTATTCTTTCCTTAACAGAGCTCAAACACCTTCCTGGCCAATGTGGGATAAAAGATTTATTCCCACATTAAATTATTCACTTAACGCACTTTATTATATTAAAGTGACTTTATTATTATAAAGTTACTTTAGAACTTTATAATAATATTAAAATATTAAATAAATCACTTAAGTCACTTAAACTTTAATATCTCTTGATGTACTTGTCTGATTGCTAAGCCGTCTGAGCCAGGAGTCGACTCTCCCTGTTCTCCATGTGATTGGATGCCTGTCTAAAAATAGAAACCCTGAATAGTGACTTACTATAAATAGTAAGTATGTGGAACTGAGTCTAGAAATAGCTGCAAAGGCCCAATCAAGGTCGACACTGCCAATAAGCTCTGCTCAGGTGTCTTTCTATTAATAGGAACCCTGACTCTCCCAAAATAGTAACTTACTATAAATAGTAAGTGTGCCAATCTGAGTCAAAAAACCTGTGCAAAGGCCAAAACCTGAATCCAGCTGAAGAGTAATGTCTCTAATCACCAAGTAACTGCCACACGAGGCCCTCTATCAATAATTGTTAGCCTACGAGGGTCAAATGATAGGCTAATTCTTACAAACTCTGATGCTCGCAAAATGGGGACATTACAGGACAGGTCCTATAATAAAATTCACTCAGGACCCTTTCAAAGGTCAGGAGCAAAATTTTGCATTTTAGGCTTAATTTAGACCTCATTTCATCATTTCATAATCTTATGCCTAGCCTTCAAACCTCTTCTTATCATAATCTCACAACTAGCCCTTTGCCTAGCTCAAACAAGGTGAAAAATAGGAGTTTCAAAGGATTTCACCCTGGACCCTCTGGAAGGGTTAGGAGCGAAATTTGCATTTTAGGACAAAATCTTCACATTTTGTGACCACAACTTGCTCAAATGCATGCCTAAGGATGTTTCTAATCTCAATCAATACTAGGCTTGATGCAAAATTGGGAACAAAATAGAGGTTTTAAGAATTTCGCTCTGGACCCTTTAGAAGGGTCAGGAGCGAAATTCTTCCTTAGGCTCCAATTCTATCATTTCTCTACTCCAAAATGCCTCCCAAGGCAAGCATACACTAGTCTTCTCTCCACCAAGGCCTAGGAATCCATGTCTTGATCTCAATCATGAGCAAACTACGTGATTTTGAGAATTTCGCTCTGGACCCTTTGGAAGGGTCAGGAGCGAAATTCAAGATTTGCTTGTTTTCCTTCACCTAGATTCATTCTTCATACCTTGCTTTCCTTTGACTTTCAACTTTGTATCCGTCTCTCATGAAAGCAACATTTTTTTAACCCCTAAGAAGGCCTGAAAGGAGAAATTCGCTCCAAATCATGGCCAAGGACAGGATCTTTAGAGAATTTCGCTCTGGACCCTTTGGAAGGGTCAAGAGCGAAATTCAAGTTTTAGCTCAATTCCTTCATATTTGATGGTCACAAGCTATTCAAAGGTATGCTTAAGGACATATTTAATCTTAATTCACCTTGATCCACACTTGGCTTCACACAAAATTGAGAGAAAAAGGAGATTTTGGGAATTTTGCTCTAGACCCTTTGGAAGGGTCAGGAGCGAAATTCATGTCTTGAGCTCATTTCTTCATTTTTTCAACTCCAATCCACCTCAAAAGGAAAGGACACATCACTTCACTTCCATCCACGCCATAAGAACCAAGGTCTTGACCTCATCTAAAGGGGAAATAGGTGTTTTCAAGAATTTCGCTCTAGACCCTTTGGAAGGGTCAAGATCGAAATTCAAGTTTTAGGACAAAATCCTTCACTCCTTCACATCCCATCACTTCAAAAGGCAAATACATGTTAATCCACTTCCAAATATGCCCAAGGAACTAAAATATTGGCCTAAACAAGGAAGAAAATGAGGTTTATGGAGAATTTCGCTCTGGACCCTTTGGAAGGGTCAGGAGCGAAATTCCCAATCTTGGACAAAATCCTCACTTTTCAATGCTTTCATTCTCTTCCTAAGGCAAGAACATGTCCATTTACCCCCACTATGTCCAAGGAACAAGGCTTTTAGTCTAAACAAGGAAGAAAATGAGGTTTATGGAGAATTTTGCTCTGGACCCTTTGGAAGGGTCAGGAGCGAAATTTCCATTCTAGGTTGATTTTCACCATTTCATCGCCTCAAACCTTCTTTCAAAGGCTAGAACACCTCAAGGTCACTCCAACCATGCCTTAGAAGTCCACAACTTGGCCATGACAAGGAAGAAAATGAAGGTTATGTGAATTTCGCTCTGGACCCTTTGGAAGGGTCAGGAGCGAAATTCTTACTTGGGCTCATTTCTCACCTTTTTCCTCCCTTCTTTGGCTTGGATATTACTTCTTAGGCCTCCTTCCATCATGATCAAGTGAATTTGCTCCTCAAGTTTGCATCTAGTTCAAGATTTTGTGAAGAAATAGGGTCTTACAAGATTTTTAGCCTCTCTGTCAGGATTCATATATGGAATATAACATTTAAGTATAAGAAATGTCACTTATACTTTAAGTTATATTCCATATATACTGTCAGGATGTTTGAGAGTGGTTTCGGACCTCCAGGAGTTATAATGCAAAATCTAGTTTTTGGAGAATTCTTCAATTTTCCAGACTTAGTCAAATTTCAAGATCAAAATGACATTCCAGACAGAGCCAAATTTCAGGACATTTGAGGATTAGGATGACATTCCAGACTTCTCAAGGCGAATTCGCTCTGCCCTTGATGTAAGGGATGGGACCTAGGAGGACATTATGCATTCAACCAAGGTTTGATTTAGCAACTTGAAGTGCGACCAGATAGTACACAAAAAACACCCTAGGAATGATCTAAATTACCCCTAATCACTCAATTGACCTGACCTCTTGAGTAGATCCACCTGACTCAAGCAGAGCCTGCTATCCTAATGAGCCCCCTGGCGACCCTTCAAATGCAAGAGGTCAATAGACAAGAACCTAAAAGACCAAGAAAACTAACCCTAGAAAGCAAAAGGTAGGGGTCCCCATTTGCAATGGGGCGATGTGTGAATACGTCACAACAAGGACCCAGAGTAATATGAATCCAAAAGGTAGCTAAGATCTCAAATACTTGAAAATTTGTATCTGTTCCTAAATTTCAAGGAATCAATGATTGAATTATTGAACTCAATCAACAATAATGACACAACAAACAAGGATTTTTCCCAAGGGGGCACACTTTAATTAGTTATACAAATTCATTCAGAGTAAGAATGATACAGCAAAACTAGACCAATTTCATTTTACATGAGAGAGAAGAAAATTGGATTAATTATGCTAATTCAAGGCACTATAACTTTTGCTTGAACCAATTTCATTTGTCTTCTAGTGTGAAAGAGAAAATCTCATATAATTCCAATGAAAAAACAAATTTCATTGGTATGTTAGTTGACAAAACTAATGTTGATAGCAGTAGGAACCAATATAATAATAAGTTTCTTCCAACAAGCATAAATAGGTGCTACATTTCTCAATTTATACATACCAACAGCACTCTCATCTTTGGTCGATTTGAAGCTAATTTTTACACCTGTTGTCTCCTCTATTTTCTGCTGCACTTTCCCTCTGAACCAAAAGATAGGGAATGATGCACAACAGTCCTTCAGACTTCAGCATGTGAATATTAAAGACTAAGGGATACTTTAAGCAACAAAAACGTACCCTTTTCCTTTCACAAAGCGTAACAAAGCAGCATCAACCTACAGAAAACAATGATGACATTGTCAAAAATTAACATATGACAACAATTTCATCTTTTGAAATTGAAAATGAAACTGTAATTTTAAGAAGTATTAATTCTAAGTTTATCATAAATTAGTTACCCCTTACAACAAAATTTAACAGCAAAACAGAAGAAACTAGCATGATGGACAAGAGAACCACAAGTCTCAAAATAAAATTGCAAAAAAAATAAGCAGTACAAGTAACATTATTTTGTTCTCAGAACAAACAAGATCCAGATTTCTCCCAAAGTCAAGAAAGATAGCAAGAACAGATACTTGACACTCTTAAGCAAACCTTTTTGTCCACTGAAAGTTTAAAATAATGCTCGAGTTGGAACTGCATATTTTTGTTATTTGATCTGGTTAAATCTAAGATAACAAACCTTCTTGCAATCACCCTAAATATTACCACCCTGAGAAAAGTGGGTCATTATTCCCTACTCAACTAGTGCAGGAAAGCTTCAAACCATACACAAAATAATCAAATTGGAGGAATGAAAAAGCAATGAAAGCATCAGAACTGAATTATGACTTTATCATAATGTTATCATTGTATTTCATATAATTTTTATTTTTTTTTAGTATAATTATACTCTCACATTCAAATGCAGCACCAATTAAGTCTCACTAAACCAACCTGTGCCATGATAGTCCTAAATGACCTGATTAAATACATGCAAATATATAATATACATCCCTAAATTTTTTGAAAATTACACCAACTAAAAGTGAGATGCAAATCAACTTCCTTCCCACTTTCTGATAACTCAAATCCTAGAAAGGGCAAGGTGAGAGCATACGGTGTTCCGGATTACATTTAACTCAAAGCAAACTGCTGAAAGGAAAGCATCAGGCGGCAAGCTCACCAGAACCACTTATTCAGTGGGATGCATATACATTACTGGAAATTAAAATTGCATCTTCCACTTGTCTAATGGTATGTGAGGGGAACATCCACTTTGCAATTGTAAAGCTTATACAAATTGAAAGTAAATAACAAGCTTATTAGCACATCCACTAGCAGTGGGAAAGCTTATGGGCACTTCCACTTTGAACAAATCACTTAATAAAATCACTGTTATTATTGGCATATAAGTTTCTACTTTGAACAATTCAAATATGATAAACTCAAGTGGTAAATCTTCAAGGGTTTCTTAATGGAGGCCTATGCTCAAATCCCCAGGAGACACGTTCCACTCTGAAACATTTAGAAATGTTAAATGTTGAATCAGGCAAAACTACCATATCCAAGTCTGGGCATAGCATATCCCAAGTAATGAGGCCAGCTGCAAGTCCTGAGTCAATTTGATGGAAAACTCATACCGAGGACACCACACAAGGGGAATTCACCAATCAGAAAAGTTATTTTGAGCAAAAAGATAGATCATGAAAGCAAGAACACAGTGTAATCCAGAAAAGATCTACTGACCAGATGTTAGCCTTTGATATAAATGTCATAAACTAAACCAAAATACCAAATGAAACTTGAACTTCGTATAGTCTATGCAAGGTTGTGTAATAGTGCATTTTTGTAAAGAGTATAGAGTTCTAATAAATGAAATGCAAATTCAAAAGACACATGGCATTTGCAATCCTGGGAGTATGGGTAGTAAGCTTCTCCAAGATCTCACCTTAATTGTACTTGAGAGCCTCGAAGTCTCAACAGACTCTTCTGCAGCTGTGCAATTTTGCAAAATTGTGGAATCTATATCTTCTTCTATTTTCTGCTTCTTATTCTCTACAAAATCTTTATGGTCTGAGGTAATTACCTCCATAATCACACCCCTATGGCTTTTCTGTACACTTTTTACTGAAGCTTCAGACTGGGCAAGAGACACCTCCTGTTCACTGCTGGAAATATCTTCAGGATTAGTGAGGATAATTGGCTCTATAGCTAGACTCTCTTGATTTGGTTTTATGCATTTCACTGAATCTTCAGATTTTATATGTTTCACTGCGATAAATGATTTTATAGGTTTTGTTTCACTCTTAGTCTCAAGATCTTGGTTTGAGTTTTCGATGTCTAAATTGCTAGCAATGTTACTATCTGAAGGTTTTCTGTTGTCATTTACAACAATCCAATGTTTAGCATTTGCCACTGAACTGTTCTCCCTCTGTGTTATTTTGATATGGACGTTGGTATCCTCATTCTTTTTTCCTGCAGAAGCATTAAATAGGTGAGAAATCCTTGACAACTAGGAAAGCATAACAACAAAAAACTATCTTACGAAAAAAATTGAACATTAAAATTATTTAATAACTGCAAATACACTGTTTAATTGTTCAATGGAGCTTTATCCTAATATTACCAAACCGTAAAAAACAAAGCTTCTCATTAAAATATCATGCACAAATAAACAATGATGCTTCTTTTCATTTCCTTCCCTCACAATTCCAATCTAATATCAAATACTTCTGGCCAAATTGACCAATAACCTCCTTTCTGTTGAGATTTCACTAGGTCATCTACTCTACCTCTGCTGGGAGACAATGATTTCTAAAACCTTTTACACTTGATCCCAAAAGGATCCCAATCTATAAAGATAATAGTCAAAATGAGATTAAAGAGTTCAGAACCATGTCAAGGAAAGTTATCATGCAAAATTAGGAATATTAGTTCAAAGAATGTTTGATAATGCCAATATGCCCATGAATATTTACAAACAAAATTAATCAGAAAATTGGTCAAAGAGCACCTTTTGATCAAGCACCTACTGAGAGGGCTCTAAACATATCCATAACAGGTAGAATTTTGATGTATTACTATGTTCACATTATAGATTGGACAACCATGTAAACATATCCATATCAAGAGAAAAAATAGCATAGCAGATCACTGTTGGTTGAAAATTTTGTACACCCGCGAGGATGTGCAAAATTGTGTTTTCAACCACAGCACGAGTATAAACTCTCCTAATTTAGGGAAGGCTCCCCCTTTTCTAACACATAACTAAGACTAATTTAATCTAAAATGGGTGGGACAGCAACCTTTTCTCTTGTTTCAGAAAAGATTATGTTCTTTCCTCTTCACAGAAAAGAAACAACAATTTTTAAAGTAATAATAGCAGCAATTTAAAGTAAAACCAAGAGAGGAAATAAAGTTTCCTAAAAGCACAAAGACTTCCGTCACCTCCTCTGGGACGGGAAAACAGCAAACTAGCACAAAGTCTTGAGTTTCTGAAATCTTATCTACCCTTTTCAGAATGATACAATAAGAACAACGTGCAGCATATGGCAGCGCAAAGTGTGCAAGAATGTGGCACCTTCAAGTCACTTTATATGGGAATTACTACAAGCGCAAAGTCTTGCAATTTTTCTCAACTTCTAACAGCAAACTAAACTAATTCCACCTTCGGTATTTGCAGCACAAAGTCTGCAGATATTTAGAGTGAAGTTCTTCTTAACAACTTTCCACAATATCAAGCAAGTACAAAGGAATGTTCCCATATGACATAAGAACACAAAGGGGAACTGTTGGTGTACGTTTTATCATATACCGAACATTAGAATAACATATCCAAGAATACTCTATCCTCCCCTGAACAAAATCACTACTTGTGCCAAGATTGCGAGAAAGACCACAAGGCGACTCCAAGGTCTATATGTGAGAACGGGCGACTTTATGTGGATAGCTTCTTGGGTAGTGTGTGCTAAAATACAAGGGGGACTTACGCTTGACAACTAGTATCATTCACAAGCTGGACTTAAGCGAATTTATCAATAAATGTTCTTTGTTTTTGGATTTTCTAATTTGGGATTTTAAAAAAGATAAAAAGGATGAGGGTTTAGGAATTCTAACAACTGCTAAGAACTCAAGAGACGGTGTAGACTGGGTGAAACCAATAAATGACACTTTGTTTCGCCACACTTAGGACAACTACGCAAAGCATGTTCAATCTTCTAAGGTTGTGCTCAAGATTTTCACACTTATGAATAATACCAACAATTGAACAACATTACTCAAAGTAGAAGTTAAGCATCCACATCAAAAGCTCAGGCTAACTTTCCACATTGAATGAAAATCATCCATCCAAAAAAAGTGAGGAAAATTTCACCAATATAAACTATCAATCCTTCATTCATCTAACAACTTCAAAGCAAATTACTTAAAGCAAATCTATTCTATGTGTTGAAGAAAATATGCAACCATGCAACCACTTGATAACAATAAGACTTCAAAACAATACTGATAATGAACTTTTTATTATCCAAGTAGCTCTACACAACAATTTCATAAATATCTCCACACTTAATGGAATGAGAGAATGAGTTTATATAGAGTTTCTGAAAACAAATGAAAAGCCGAGATCAATCTAAGATCAACGGTTGAGATTAAGACAACCTAACCCTAATTAGAGTTTCCCAAAATAAAATTAATATCCAATGCATGTAAGACAAATGGCACAAGGTGCTATTTTTTTGGATTGCACCCCCTTCCATTGTTGAGAGGCAGAAAGTTCAATGAACTTGGTCACAATTTGATCAACCTCTTCCATCGTGACATGTGGTGGCACACTGACTCTGAATTCTAATCCTTCCAAATCATCTGCACATACAGCAAAAGTGATTTTCCAATCTAGTTCCTATTTCTGGAAAGCATCTCTGATGGACAGGAGGTTCGATGCCTTAGCCAGCTTCTGCTTCAAGGCTGGCCCAATGGTGAAGATCTCCTGTGTCTTGGTTTTAGATTTTCCAACTGATGGAAATATTGTCATTGATGTCAAAGATGCAAGAAGACTATTGTGATTGATGTCAAAGAAGGTTATGTGCTGTTAAACCTAATTGAATAATCTCAGATATTGATATGTATACATTCACAGATGCTGATACAGATGCTGACATAGATACTGATACATTCACAGTATATAGTTGGGGTATAGTTGGTTTATACATAAATGCTGATATACATATATATATTCATAGGATATATATATATATATATATATGTAGTTTGTATGACAAAATATTTGGCTACAGCTTTGACTTAGATATCTATTATTTCTAATTATCTATACTTCTGTAGTTCGTACCAATACATCCAACAGAAAGTTGAAGAGGACGATATAATTCCTTTTAGATCATGGATGGTGAAATCAGGAGTATACATATACACAGATTTCAGATACTCTTACAGCAATCCAAGTTCAAAATTTGAAGAACAAAAAAATCAGGTGTATACGTTGTTGAAGGATAAAATTCACTCACACAGATATGGTAGACTTTATGAAATAGTTGACTACATTCATGATTAAGACGGTAACAAGGAAAAATCAGTGACTGAAGTTATACAGAAGTCTCTTCATCACATATCTCTCAGCCAACTCTATAAGTGTGAAGTTCGACTACATAGTGCTCCATCAAAGATAGCAGATCATACTAATATATAAAGACAATCGATGATCAAATTAATCTGTGCAGTGATGGTCATCCGAATACAGTGATTATAGACAGTGACATTATCATCGTGGGAATAGCATTTTGCAGCAGTTATAATATTCACATCATTCCAATACATGTAGACGTGTGAGAAGGATGACTTAATTAAGGAGTTAAATATGTTAAGGAAAGCAATGGTCAGTTTATTAACAAGGAGATGAGCAGCGCTTATGAAAGAAACAACGATGATTAATGACAGCAGTAGACAATTGACTTGAAATAAAATAATATGAGACAACTTTATCATAAGAATGCCTATATACATGACGCCAAAACAATTATTAAAGTATGTGATTCATGTTTAGAGGACAGCAATTAAAAGAAATTAATCAAAGTTGATGTGGCAAATAAAAATTATAAGGTGGCAATTTGTTAAAGAATCGACTTATTTAATAAACAAACGATAATTATATTAGTGCCGTGAATAACTAAAAGAAAGCGTTGATGTTATGAAGAGGAAGAATTAACATATGAGTTGTGATTAACAAGGATAAAAAGCAGTAATACATTAATTATGAGGTGCAGCGATTATAATTGAAGATTAACGTAAAAGGTGCAGCGATTATTTATGAAAGGCAACCATCATTTCTTAAAGGTCACGACTTTATAAAATGAGATTTAACTTTCTAAGGAATGCTTTCTTTCATGAAGAGGCACAAGTAAGATATATAAATAAATACCATTCATGTGTTGAGGGTGAACATAGAGATCGCGGTGAATACATGTGAAAGAAAAATAAAAAATAAAAGATCATTATGGGAAGTGTGATGTGCGTGAGTATGTGTAGAAAGTGAATATGAGAATGTATAATGCTGTGTAAATATTTCAGAAGGAGGATTGTATAATTCTGAAATCAGGATTCAGTACAGATTTGACAGCAGATTTGTGAAAGAGTACTTTGCAGATTTTGGAGAAGAAATTGTAACAGATTTATGAAGAAATATATGCAGATTTGACAAGATCAAATTGTCCATCATCAGTTGATATAGCAACATTGTCAAGATGGAAATTCAATATATATGAAGTGGGTTGGTGCTCACAATCAGATTTGGGAGTTGGTGCTTCCAGTGGGTTGTGCTCACAAAATCAGTTTAGGGAGTTGGTGCTTCTTGTGGGTTGGTGCTCACAAATCAAATAAGGGGTTGGTGCCTCTATAGTTATTGTAAAAGAATTTCACTAAACATTTATCAACCGTGGTTTTCTCCCTCATTGGGTTTCCACAAGAAAATAATTGTGTTCTTTGTGTTCCTTGCAAACATGTGTGGTTATTTGAGTAGCAACATTGTTTCAGTTTATTTTAAGAAGTGAAAATTAAATAATATACTGATTCACACCCCCCCCCCCCCACTCTCAGTATATTTGAGTGCTCTTCACCAACTTCATATCCTTCTCTCGAATAGTTTCCTTTTCAAGCACCTCTGCAGCTACAAGGTAAACCTTGTCTTGAACTTCTTTTATTTGTTCCTCAGCATGCAACTAATGTCCATTGCCAATTGTTGAAGTCGTATACAGCTCCTGCTTCAATTTATATTTCCATCAATTAGTTCTTGCTTCGAAACTCCTTTCAATTCTCTAAGGCATGGGACAATTCTATCTTGAATATCTTGCAGATCAGCCCAGGCTTCTGTCATGCTTGCAATCCTAGAGAGTAAAGAGGAGGTTTACCTTGCCACTTCTCCAACATACTTGGGCGGAGTTCATGTTTAATGTGTCATTCCATGTTCATGCTTCCATGCTTGGCATTTTATCTGGACAGCCATGTCTTCGCACTTAATCAAACTGTCATGTCCATCTCTGATTTGCCATGTTTATACCTGGACTATCTGGGAAAAAAACCCTAATTAGGGTTTCCACCTGCTTTTTACACTTAGAGGCAAAATCCTTCAATTTTGACAACATGGGCAGTAATGATATGGCCTAAGGATCAAAACCCTAATTCCACAAAAAAGCAGAAAAAACATAACCCTTCTTTTTGTACTTGAGGCAAAAATTGTGAATCTGAAGACATGGGCACTGACCAATGACCTGAGGAACAAAACCTAGGTTCTACTTTCGAAAAAGCAAAAAGCAAGCCAAAAAAAGCTGCTTCTCAAATTAGGCCCAAAGTGCCAAAAACAAAACTTTCTAAATTTAGAAAAAAAGCAAAAAAGCAGAAATTCCTAAAAATAGAAAATTGTTATAAATGACCCAAAGCAATTGCGATCCTCGTCCTTCAGACTTTCTAAGCACTTTGATAACATTCAAACATGATTCTGAGCATGATTTCTCTATTTGGCTCGAGATGACTTCAAAACTCTAACTCAAAACTCTCAAAGAAAATGGATTTATGAAACTGCAAAGCTAGGACAAAACCCTAAAAAGCAAAAACAGGGGGTCCCCGATCTGTGATGAGGCGATGAGTGAAATAGGTTACAATAGGCACAAAGTATGGCTTCAACACAAAGTCTGAAATTCCAAATCTTTGATATTACTTGAGAATAAACAATTTAAAACTTCAAAGCTCAAAGTCTTTATGAGTGCAAAATTCTGCAGAGTTTACTTGCTTGCCAAAAAGATAAAAATTACAGTAGAACCTCTCCAGTATATATAGGAGAGGAGCCTTGAGAAAAAGGTGGGAGGATCCTAACTAACTTGAGAAATTCTCTCAACCACCATGACTTATTCCAACTACAGTCCTATTGGTGTTTGTTTTATCATCTACCAAACATTAGAATAAGATACCCGAAGGTATTCTATCCTCTCCTAAAAAATCACTACTGATTCCAAGGTCTATATGTGCGAACAAGCGACTTTAATGAAATAGCTACCTGGGTAGTGTATGCTGAAAATCTCAAGGGGGACTTACGTTAACAAGTGTCTTTCAAGCTTTTGGACTTAGATAGATTTATCAATTTTAGGCTCTTTCATTTTTGGGATTTTCGAGATTTAGACTTTCAAAAAGGGAAAAAGGGATAGGGTTTAAGAAAGCTGATCTAAACCTACGAATTCTGGAGATGGTATTAACTAGGTGCTCTCGGGGAACCGCACTTTGCTTCGCAACACTGAGGACAACTACACAAAGCGGGTGCAATCTTCAACGGGTTGTGCTTATGATCGGAATGTTGGCATGCACAGAGTATAGGCTCAGACAAACTTTGCCCAATGAAATGGAAATCATCCATTCACCAAAAGTATAAGCAGAGATACACCGTCAATTAACACTTATCAAATCCTTCATTCAATTCTAACAACATGAAAGCAAAGCTAAATTAACTTTAATTAATGTGTTGAGGAAATTGAAACCATGCTAATCACTCAAACAACAAAGATTACAAAGCCTTAAGAGAAAGCACACATGCAATATATTATTTGAAAAAAATTACCTTCACACAACAATATATCAAAAACCTCACTCTCTCCAAATGAGAGGAGGTAGCCTTATATAGTTTTCAGAAAATAAATGAACGGCCGAGATCAAACAGTGATCAAGGGCCCAGATTGAAAGTTATAAACCCTAATTAGGGTTTCCCAAAACCCTATCAGTTTGAATGAATGAGAACATGACAAGTGGCACAATTGCCATTCTCACTAAAGTATGCGTCTAGTTTCCTTTTCGGATAAGTCAAGTTCATTAAATCTGGGCATGTTGACTTGGAGCAATCTTATTGGTCGAAAGATGACGAGGCGCCACTGCAGAGTGAGTCACTCTTAATCTTGCTGAGGCAGCACAATCAGCACAAGAGCAGGTACAGGAGCTGGATCAACTCCTTGGGGCGGCAATGGAAGTTGCTCTCTTCCTTGAATATATGCTTCAATGCAATCAGCAATCGCTTCCTCCTCTTCAAGGATAAAGCACATTCGACACTAGTCAGGATAATTTCTTTTTACACTCCAAGCTAAGTTGTATAATTATGTGATGATGTTTTCTTGCTCATCGTTGAAATTCAAGTCTGGCTGTAGTAGTGGTTCAAGATCTCTTCTTGGTTCAAGAGGAATGATTGGCAGGCCCATGAAGCTCGGAAGGAAAATTGTTGAATTTCTTAGAATAATTTCTTGTTTACAACTCTATGCTTGCTTCTTCGTGGCCCCAATTTATGTTGCGCGAGAGGAGGGTGAAAGCTCTAGATAAGCCCTTGCAAATATGAAATGATAGGATCAAGATGTTCATACGTTCGTTGTGATCATGCTCTCTATTGTCGGGAATAATCATTATGTTATGTTGTTATATTATGTTTATGTTGTCGTCGGTAATAATGAGTTACGGCGGTCAGTTAGTTAGCCGACGGGTAGGTAGTTGGAGTCGCGACGGTTGTGTCGCACCCCTTCGGCTGTCATATATTGTACCACCTCCGGGTGTTGGAGAAAATGTAATATGTACGACAGATATAATATGAACATCCTTTGACATTAATGGAAAGATTATTCTGGTACTTCTTTTGTATTTGCATTGTGCGTTACTGTTCGATTTCTGTATTCTTCCTGTTTACCCAGTGAGGTAAACATTTGGCGCCGTTGCCGGGGACGAACTCAGGAACGGAAGACACGGATGGCGCACAGACACAATGGGCCTACCCGTTGGTGAAGTAAACCCGGAGAACCGACGACAGCAAAGTTTACGAGAATTTCATGAGCGCCAGGATGACGGACGTAGGGAAGACCGACAAAGGACAAATAATCCTTAAATTGTGAAAGGAGAGAAATAAAGAACACTGTTAGAAGCAGAAGAATTATGTTGATTGTATACAAAAGAATGAATTAATAAAGACGTGTTGTGTTTTGATTTATGTGTTGAGAAACATGAAATTGTACCACAATTAATGCCCAATTTACTGAATAAAGACAGAAATAAGAAATTAGAAACCGACGAGTGGGAGGCTGCGCAGAAGGCTTTGATTCTGGAACAACGTGTAGAACGTAGACGGAGGCTGAGGCAACTTGCCGAAGGACGACCTGCCGAAGGGTTGCCCGAAGGGAACCAAGGAGGTGTCACGGAAGGTGCAGAAGCCGAGGGGAATTTCTACGCGTCGCCAGACTACGGTAGAGCGAGAAGCCTTGAAGAGTTTCTGGAGGAAACTAGGTTACGGAGAGAACTAGTTGAAGAGACTCGAGATCGGTTCAAAAACTTATCTCTCACGCCACAAAGGGAGGATCACCGAAGGGAGCCGGGCACGGGTGACGACGAAGCGCCACAAAGGGAGGATCACCGAAGGGAGCCTGGCACGGGCGACGACGAAGGGGAAGTTAACCGCACGGTAGGTATAAGGCAGAACACCGTACCTTTGGTCACCACCACAGGAGGCATCAGCGGCATCGAAGGGAGCAGCACCGGAGGGCAAACACAGCCACAACCACCTCCAAGTAGACGATTTCCATCAATGGCGACCAAACAGAAGTTACCCAAATTCAACGGGGATAGCAAAGATGATCCTACACGGCATTGCCGTACATGCGAAACCATCTGGACAGCCAATGAGGTGACTGACCAGGATGAATGGATGAAGCAGTTCCCCGCCACACTGAGAGGAGTGGCTATTGACTGGTATGCAGACTTGGATAAAACCAGTGTAACTACGTGGGATGAATTGAAGAAGGCATTCGAGAAGGAATTCCGGCTTCTCCGGGATGATAACGAGATAGTTTCCGAAATCTACGGAACAAAGCAAGGAAAAAAGGAGACCGTACGGGCGTACGGGCGCCGACTAAAAGAGTTAGTCGGGAAAATGGAAAGCCAACCGGCCGATGGCTTGAAGAAGAGGTGGTTTGTCGAGGGTTTGAACCCTAAGCTACGACGGAAGATGAAAATTGTGCCTCCAACATCCTACGACGATGCATACAACCGGGCCATGGACCTGGAAAGTGAAAATAAGACGGCCAAAAAGAAGAAGAATAGATCTTCATCATCATCTGAAGATGATGACACATCGGAAGAAGAGAGTAGTAGTGACGAGAAGCCGAGGAAGAAAGTCACAGCCCTTCAAAAAGATATGGAAAGGATGTTAAAAGAATTTAAGACAATGAAGGGGACTACAAGTAAGGACGATGAACTATGGTGCACGGAGTGTAAGGAGAGCGGCCACACGAAAGGTGCCTGTCCCAAGAAGGCATTCTGCGACATCTGCCAGATTATGGGGCATTCTACGAAGGAATGTCCATACAATCTGAAGGCACGTAACCAGCAAGTGCTCTTTGCGCAGGAGCAGCCATCCACATCGGAGGCAAACAATAATGCATCATCTGGAGGATACCGGGACAACAGACGCGGCGGCGGAAGGAATAGCAACAATACCAATAACGGAAGCCGTATCCAGTATGATGCTAAGGGCCGGCCAATTATCCAATGTAGGGCCTGTAATCAGTGGGGGCACTTCGCCCGTGATTGCACGAAGGAAGCCACCCCTCAGCACCTCTGTCGTTGGTGTGGGCCAGGCGACCATGAGGACGCAAATTGCCCGCAGGCAGGGGTTAATCTCCTCAACATTGAGAAGGCTGAGAAGACTCGTGAGAAAGAAGTACTGGCGATCACCCGCGCCCAGACGAAAAAAGCCACTTATCCCGACCCCCGTACGGAGAAGGAGAGATTACGGGAGGCAAAGGCCAATATTGAACGTGAGATGACGACCGAACGACGGGACAACGAGGTGGCGAGTACATCATTCCGTACGGAAGCGGAAAATAACATCATTGGGCAAATATTGCAGATGGAGGTGTCGATAAAGGTAAAAGACCTTCTAGACTCTATGCCACAATTGAGGACTGCCATCCTCACCAATGTGCAAAGCACCGCATCGTCGAGTGCACCACAGGTAGGGGTTCCCGCCACCGCTACGAAGAGTACACCACAGGTGGAGGTTTCCGTCAGCCCTTTGACTGACCCGATGTTACTAGCCGTGAGCAGTGGTAGACACCCAGCTGTGGTAGAAATGGGTATCCGTGGGACCATTCTGAAGGACACCATTGTGGACGGTGGATCTGGGGTGAATGTACTACCAGAAGAAACATGGAAGCGGCTGGGGAAGCCCACCCTATGGCCACCCACATTCAACCTGGTGGGAGCGGACCAACACGGCATTAAGCCACTTGGCTTGTTGATGGCCCAGCAAGTGACAATTGGTACGCAACCATTTTTGTTAGATTTCGTGGTCATTCCCTCGAAGAAGAAAGGCTATGACGCCATCCTGGGGAGAGTGTGGTTGATCAACGCGAGAGTAAACCACAATTGGAAGAAAAATACACTTTCCATGGAGAAGGGAGGGCGGAAATATACCATTGACCTACACACCCAAGATGTTGGCGAAGAGCTCGCCTCTTCCGACTTGGACTCGGAGGACTCTAATAAAGGGGAAGGGGGTCCCGATGAAAGCAAGGGCAAGAACGCGATGGAGCCGAACAGTGAAGGGGTGCTCGAATTGGAGGGATGTTCTGAAGATGAGGTATGCTCACTTAACGGGCTCTTCCACTGGCAGATGGAAGATTACGAAATGTTCCAAAGCTACAGGCTAGAAGTAGAGGAACCAGAGCAACCAACAGAGGTGTACCTGCCGGAATACAAAGAATATTGGAAGGGAGACGCCCCAAACCCTGGCGACGTAAATAATCCGAAGAGTGTCGGCACCGATTGGAATCCTGTGTGGAAGGCCGCAGCCTTCAAAATCTTTATTATTCTTCTTCTTCTTATGTACGGGAAGGAGACCATGGTCCCTGTAGAATTTGTGGTTCCAGGTCTTCGGATGGCCATGGAAAACAAACTTGCCACCAATAGGTTCAAATGGAAACCCTACCACGAGAAGCGTGTAGGGGACCCGAGAGGCCGAAAGGACACCCGAGAGTTCGGAGGGGGACCCGAGGGGATGGAAGGAGACTCGAGAGGCCGAGCAGGCGACTCGCCAGGTATAGGACCAAAACAGGAGACTGTCGAGCGAGGAAAACTGAGAAGGATGAAGGGCAATCCCAGAGACACGGGACCTGAACAGACGACTCTCTAAGACATCTAAATTAGGAGATGGAAAAAAAAAAAAAAAAAAACATGTACGGTCGTATGACAGGTGACCGTACAGTCAAAAAAAAAAAGAAGAAAAGGGACCACCGTATGGTGGCCACGTAGTGGATACCACCGTGCGGTGGCACCACCATAGTGGACACCACCGTACGGTGGCACCACCAACGGTGGACACCACCGTGCGGTGGGACCACCGAAGGTGGAAGCCACTGTGCGGTGGAAACCACCGTGCAGTGGAAGCCGTGGAGCATAAAGCCGCCTACCGAAGGGAAAGCCGCCCACCGAAGGGAAAGCCGCATAAAAAAAGGTCATTCGAACGCAGCGCAAAGGAAACACAGGACACGCAGGGAAGGAAGAAGAACCCCGAACCACCACGCCACCACGCGGTAAGGGAAAACAAGAGCCGCCGAAGGGAGGGAAAGAAGAAGAAGCCACCGTGCGGTGGAAACCGAAGGCCGTGGGAGATAAAGGCGTGGAAGACGACACCGCACGCTAAGAACGCCGCACGAAGGAGATGTCGCGGGGGAATGAAGGAAGTCAAACGCCAAAAAATTGAAATGAAGGATTAATTACTTGTATGGGCGAACAGAAGGTGAACCCAATCCGATGTACCAGCCGAATAGCGTGAAGAGAAAGAAGCTAACGTGCGATAGAAGGAAGGAAGTCGAATTTTGGGCGAAGAAGGAGCTACCGTGCGGTAGAAGGAAGAACAGCGTGTGGTTAAAAAAAACGACGACGGATTGAAAATGATTCGATGACATCTGGAGCCTAGACACTGACACTGAAAATATTGGAGTGTAGAAGAAGGGTTTTGACATCATAAAATATCACAGAAATGATGCGCGCCATGGACTTTTGTGGGGTTCTGAAGGTTGTAAACTCATAAAATATCACAGAAGGGAGCGCACCTGGGGCGCTGCCCCAGGACCCCGCGAGGGGCGCTGCCCCTCGACCCCGCGGGGGCGCTGCCCCTCGACCCCGCTGGGGCGCTACCCCAAACCCCGCGAGGGGCGCTGCCCCTCAACCCCGCTGGGGGCGTTGCCCCCAGACCCCCAATTTATTTTGAGCTACTGGTACTTCTTTTGTATTTGCATTGTGCGTTACTGTTCGATTTCTGTATTCTTCCTGTTTACCCAGTGAGGTAAACACTCTCCTTCTTGATACCCTGAAATTTGGAGAAGAATTTCTTCATGCCTTCATCATAATTGAGGAAATTGGAATTTTTTTTGTGAAATATTTCCCACACTTAGCCAAATTTTGGCTATCTTCACGCTCGAATGAACCTTGCTCGCGAACTTGTCCTCAATCCTCCGTTTGGCTTGAAACTCCAGCTGCGATCTCTAAGATGATCCCGCTTCTACTACCATCTACGACCTACAAAACCAAAGGAAATTAAGTTAAAAATCTATCTTTTAGTGCTTAGTTTTGAAGGTTAGATGGCAGAATGCTTTGATCTTCCGATTTCTCAATACTTTTGGCTTTGAAACACTTAGAAGGTCATGCTTGAAAGAAAGAACGTTCAATCCAAAATGATCCTCTTATCAAAATTTTGGATAAACCCGATAAAGACACCTCCAATACACTCAGAAAAATTGACAAAATTGATAAGTCTGCCCACCAATCAACTTCACCTTTGACAGAAATGAGAATATAGAAGGAACAAAACTCATAAAACTTCGAAGTTATGCCTTCTACTAGTTGATTGGACTCCAAAATCTGCAGATACTTGATAAGAATGAGGTTGAAAAATTAAAACTCCTTCAAAAGTTCATTCAATCTGCAAGAGATCACCCTGCAACACCTCCAATCTGCAAAATCTTCTTTGAAATAACTCTCAACCTGCAAAATAACTCTCGATATTACTCTTAACTTGCTCAAAAAGTTCAAACCTTATGTGTGAGAATGAAGAAGTGAAGAAGGTATTTGTAATGAAGTTTGAATTTGCAATTAGAAACACGCAGATCTTTTCCAATTCATGTTTCTAATTCGATTTCAACCTTTAGAAAGTTTCCAATTTGATTTTGAGTTGCAATGTCATCTTCCTTAAGTTCGAATCCTTTATTTTACAACTTTCTAATTTGATTTTCCACTTCATATTTGATCGTAAAATATCTCTTTTTAAACTTTCTAATTTGGAACTTAGTTCGAATCTTATGAAGATTTGGATGACATCACCAAGGAATATTCCCTATTCTCAATGCTTAGCAAATATTTTTGGCTTCACCTTTGACTTAGGCGAACTTCATGAAATTTATTTCTCATTGTGTTGCAAGGCAAAGTCGGACTTTTATAGAGTGGGAACTTTCCTTATGTTTATGTGCACTTTATGTCTTAACTTCATCATGTTTCCCTCAAGGCGGACTTTTGAAGTATCACCAAGGGCGGAGTTTAAGTGTTGCTCAGAAACCATTTTCTAGGCAGAATTTTCTTCATTTTGAAATCACCTAAGGCGGACTTTGAAGACCACAACTTGGGCGGACTTCTTCTTGTTTTCTTCATATGCCTTCCTCCTAGGGCGGACTTTTCATGTTTGAGAACCTTTCACTTCATAGGGCGAAGTTTAATTCTTAAGCTCCACTACTTGGCTTGGAGGGCGGAGTTTGAAGAGATCACCAAGGGCAGACTTTTGAGTGATCACCAAGGGCGGAATTTAAGTGTTGCTTTGAAACTATCTTCTAGGCGGAGTTTGGAGAGATAGGCATCTTCCTTCATCACCTTAGGCAGACTTTTGAGAAGCTTGCACACCATTCACCATCATCTCATAGGGCGGACTTTTGTAGGCTTGGCATCATGGGTGGACTTTTGGAGGTATGCAACTTGGGCGGACTTTCTACCTTGTGCTCCAAGGCGGACTTTGGAGAGACCAAGATGGCGGACGTTTGGAAGCTCAAGACCATCACCAAGGCGGACTTCAATGAGTGCTCCTTTAGGGCGGACTTTTTAGGCATCTCCATAGGGCGGAGTTTTGAAGCTACTTCACTTGCTATCATCCCACGAGGCGGATTTTGAAGACTACCTCCAAGGCGGACTTTGACTTGTTCATGATCATGGGCAAAGTTTCAAGAGATCACCATCATGGCAGAGTTTGAGACACATGCTTCAAGGGCGGACTTTCACAGACATCCATTCATCAGCACCTTGGGCGGGGTTTTTAGGCATCTCCATCATCATGCATGGGCAGACTTTTGAAGTATCACCAAGTAGGGCGGACTTTTGAGACTACCTCCAAGGCAGAATTTGAAGTGTGCACTCTGAGGATGGAACAATTCTTGACACTAAGTTTCTTCTGTTTGTATATGAAATATAACATTTAAGTATAAGAAGCTTATACTTTAAGTTATATTTCATATATATTGTCCGGATGTTTGAGAGTGGTTTCAAATCTCTAGGACTTATAATGCAAATTCTAGTTTTTAGGAGATCTTTTAAAATTTTAGACTTAGTCAAATTTCAGGCCAAATCAGGATGACATATGCGAATTTCAAGACTTAGATGATTTTTCGAGCTGATTATCCTTTGAATGTGCCATGACCCCCTAAAATATAGGAACTTATCTTTTTGGGTCAAAACTTGAAAGTTTTCGATAGCTTTTGATGAATGCCAGTGGTACCAGTGCAAACCCTAGGTCTCCACTCCGAAAAAGCAAAAAGCAGGCATCCCTAAAAAATAAGGAAAACTTTCTAAAAATAGCCATTCCGGGGATCGGGCTAAAAATGCCAAAAACGAAACTTCCTAAAAATAGGAAAAAGCAAAAACGCAAACTTTCTAAAAATAGAAAGGTTTTCAAATTCGTTCAAATCAATTGCGTTCTTCGTCCTTTGGCCTTTCTAGGCACTTTGATGGTATCCGGAGTCTGTTATCACTTGGTTTGCACAAACTGACTTTCAATCTCTAGGACTCAAACCGTTCAAAACTTGACAGAACCGAGCAGAACTGAAGTGGAAGGCCACGGGACACTAACAAAAACCCTAGAAAGTAGGAAAAAGGGAGGGTGCCCATTTGCAATGGGGCGATGTGTGAAAAAGGTCACAACAAGTCCTAATCTAACTCAACTTGTAGTTGCTTTACATATAATTACATTTTACAAAAATGCAAGTGAAAGTGACACTTGCAATTACAAAATTTGATTCTACATGTAGCTTGTCAAAAACAAAATACATAAAATAAAGAGTAAATGTCATGAGACACTTTTTATTCTTTTCCATCTCTGGCCCTGAAAGACTGGAAATTGTTGGTAGATCTCTACAATTCATCAGGTTCAAGGCGTCCTGTGTTCCTGCCAACTGCAACAGTTTTAATGATAACATCATAATATCTTAGTGTTGCCTCCCTATGCTCTTCAAGAACAGTTTACATTTTATCGAAAAACACTTGATAGCTTACAAACCTATAGATCGAATCCACAGTAAACTGTTCTAATTCTAACTCCTGGCGAAGACTTGATACCATTTATGTAAGTACCACATCTACTACAAGCAAATCTCCATCTAGACTTAGGATTTTGCAAGACATCTTTTCAAAACTAGAGAGTATGTCTTGTTCAACTTCGCCACTCATTTCAAGTGTTGCCTGAATATCTTTGATGAGATCCTTGACAACCAATGACTTGTTTGTCAAAAGTTCATAAAATTCTATATATTTCTCTATGCCAGATATTACCATATTGTTTCACAATATCTCCAGTTTGATCTGATCTATCTCATGCCAGATCTTTAAATCTTTTTCAATCGAAACCAGACTTTGATTGAAAACTTTCATAGTCTCGTTCAGCTTAACTCTTGCTGCTCTAAAATTGCTCAAAACATGCAATGCCTTCTTTACCACTTGGGTACCTTGATCAATCAACCGATCTACCCAAGAATCAACTGCCATGGCCTTCTGAACAACTTTCTTCAATCGTCTAACAGATTCTTTTTGATGTGGAAGAGCTCAATGGATCATCCTGCTCTAAAGAATTTGTTATTTTCTGAATTATCGTGATGAGCTGTGAATTCTTCTCCTTGAGATCATTCTTTTTAGCCAGTAATTCATCATAATTATGGACCAAAGAGGCTATTGAATCTGTGGCATCATGCATGATAGATGTATGTGTTTGCTTCCCAAGTTCTATCCTTGTGAGCCTGTAATCCGACAGCTGCATCTCTTTTGGCGGTTTCTCAACCAATGGCTTTGCTACTTCTACATATTTCATTCTATTCTTGTCTACTACCACCTGCGAGACTATCTTTGCCTTCTTAATAGCTCTGGGCTTAAGTTTTGCAACCTACCGAAAATCAAATATATCAAGAGAGATCTCCTGCTTCTTCCTCTTAGGTGTGATTGAACTCAACCAAGGGGGTAGTTCTAATGAGTTCACATCAGAGACTGCAACTGTGGTTTTTGAAGAAACAAGCTCTACCTGTACCATAGTTGTGACTCGAGGAGAAGCTTATGTCTGGACAGCGACGATCCTTTGCTCAGGTGATAATTCATGATTTTCTTCTATCATGAACTTATCGAAACTCATGACAGAAGTATCGATATTAGACAAGATGGCATATGAGGGATTCACATCAAAAACATTCTCCAAGCCACCGTGAGAGGTCTCAACAAGTACTTCCACACTAGTACAGACAGATGTACTTAGTTCCACAGGTTCCACATGAACGGTGGAGAAAGAATCCACATCTGTATCAATTGGGAACATTGGTACATCCAATGATAATTGGGGAAGGGCTATATGAGGAGACTCCAAACCTACAGAAGGAGGTGATCCTGATGTATTCTCCTCGTGAGTACTATTGTCAGCATCAATAACCTGTATTTACACCTCTGGTTTTTCCTTTGCTTTTAGTGACACTTCTAGAGGAGGGATAACCAAAGCTCTACTTACTCTCAACTTGATCCTTGTGCCAGAAGAAGCACCTTTTTTAGACTTGACCCTGACCTCAAATCTTCACCCAACGAGACCAGCTAAATCATTTTTTGTCTCAACTTTGACCTTGATTGTCATGACATTATTATCCTTGAGCTAGGTGTTAGTGTTAGCAAGGATGGGCCGAAATCTGTCAATGATTGAGTCACACTCATTTTTGGACCATTGTGGAGAAGGAAGAGGTGCTTCTACTACTCTCTGCTCAACATATTCTAGATCAAGGATCTTTCCATCATCTACCATGCCTTTTGGAATCCTGGTTAAATCAAGATCAACAATTTGCTCCAAGGTGAGCCTACCGTAATCCATTCTCCTGATTTCATCTTCAATGCGGAGATCTATCCAGATATCCTACAGACAATGGACATGGGTAAAGGTTCTCTTGATTTTGTCCTTCATCCCTCAGTAATCAAAATCATTCCTTGCCATGAACTTCTTCAACTTAATCTCCTGAAGTTCAGTTTCCATTGCTTTGGCTCTCGCAGAAGTGTTCAAAGAATATCGACCAATCTGCAATGGATTATGTGAAGAAATATTGATACCCAGCTTATGATTGGCAAGTTGTATTGCATGAACTGCCATCAACTGTCTTGCCAACTCCGTCAGAAGAATCTTATCAGTGGGGTATCGAGGTAACATGTATGGTTGCCCCTCAAAACATCCAACTCTCATATAACTAAAAGTTGGGAACTACAGGAATAAACACCCGTACTCATTTACTATTCTCCATGTTGCCTCAGAAACTCTTTTGTTCTTGAGTGTCTTGTCAAAGAGACACATGAAGTGACCAAAGAATGCATCCTGCACTCTTCTGTAATCAAGCCTACTGGACCTTAGAGTCAACAAATCATAGTATTTCCATACTAGCACTAGCGACCAATCACCTTTGGTAGAAAGACCAGGAAATTGTCTGAGTGATGCTGCAATATATACCAAGTATGAATTCATAAAAAAAGTGAAGGTAGTGGGAACTTGTGATAGCTGTTCACACAAGTTGTCGTTGATGATCTCTCCCAAGAAGATGTGGAATTGTCCCTTCCTCATGATCACAATATACTTATACATCCAAATTTCAAACACATTAGAATGCTTTAACCCCATTATTCTACTAAGAAGCATGATCATGTCGCCTACTTCTCCAATGAAGTCACAGCAGTATAACTTAGGCCATCTTGAAAAGCAGGTCTGGGGAGTTTTCAGCCACTTAGCATTAATGTGCCTGATGTAATCTGACCTTCTCTGATTGCAGTGATCCAAGGCACTCTTCAATGATGTCCGCATACAAAGGAGTTGCGGGGACTTTGAAGATCTTGTCAATTGTTTCTGGATCCAATCATTCCCATCTTCATCCCTCATTGTCCTCGTTTCTCGATCAAAATGAGTAGCACATGTGAGGACGAACTCAAGTTCTAAAGCAGCCATCGGAAATGAAGACACTAAAAGAATATAGCTATTCAAAGCAGCTGCATCCCATGGGTTGGTGAACACTCCATTCTTTCCAAAAATTTGAACATGTCAACATGTCTGATCTCTGTGTCACGAATCTCATCAATGAGAGAGACCACCTGAGTGGGAGTTGTTGATGTGTTTTTCATGCACATGCGAACACAAAATAAAATACTTTAAGTATCTTATCCTCTCTTGAACAAAGTTATTCGAATGTTGAAGATTTGCTTAAGGATTAATCAAAACAATTCCAATGTTCTTATATGTAGGGTCTCTATGTGTGGATAAGCTCTATTAGTGTGA
Organism: Cryptomeria japonica; assembly: GCF_030272615.1. Lineage (NCBI taxonomy): Eukaryota > Viridiplantae > Streptophyta > Pinopsida > Cupressales > Cupressaceae > Cryptomeria > Cryptomeria japonica. The sequence continues at coordinate 225,070,281 of NC_081410.1, read as the reverse complement.
TGTGATTTTGCTGGAATCACAAGGGGACTTACATTCAAATGCTTGATTTGTTGGAACTTAAGTCCTAACTACTCACTGGGAGATAAAGAAATGGCAAAAGATACAAGGTTTAAAGAGTCTACTCTAAGATCTAGAATGTAAGAAAATAGATGAACAACTAGGTGGAGTCCTACTGAGCTAGGTCTCACCATCAGACTGAACAATTCGACACCATCTCACTGCAATCTTCTAATGGACGTTTTGGATATGTTCAAATCATTTCCATCAAACACTGATCACCATCCAAGTTAATGCATGAACAATGGACGTATAACAATTTGAAATTAAGCTCTTTAATGCCAGTTGACCACGCAGGGCACACTTGCAATCCGTAAGAGGCTAGTGGTATGGACTAAAGGATTCCCCACAAATGCATTCAACCAATTCCTCCATTCAATCTAATTATCTACCATCTAATATGAAAATCCAACAAGAAACCATGCATATTGCAAGAAACAACACATTTCACCTTAACTTCAAATGAAAAATGAAGTTTATTTACAATTTTGGGCAACAATCTCTTGCCTTCTCCTCCTACTATACTCTAGCTATTATCTACCTACCAACTGACTATTCACTATTCTATAACTACTAACTCTTGACTATTAGCTATTCTACTTGCTATTAACTATTGACCAACTACTAACTATTAACCTTTACAAATGAAGAGCCAGAGCTTTATATAGAGAGCTTTTTACATTTCAATGGCTCAGATTGATTTACAATCAATGGCCAGGATTACAAGATGGAAACCCTAATTAGGGTTTGTTACAACAAACTCCCTTAGCCAATGAGAAAATTACATTCAATGTTTGTGAACCAATAGGAAACCGGGGTAGGTACATCAGAGTTTGTGCCTTCATGTATAAGCTTGGTTCACTAAATATGGACATGTTGACATGGACCTTTCTGACTGGAGGAATAGCGACTAGGATGCCACCTTGTCTTACGTTTGTTCTTGGTCAAGGAACGTTGAGCAATATTTCTTGATACTCAATGTGATGATGATGAGAAGAGGAATTTGATTAACTCTTTTGAAACTATCTGCTTCTTCAACATACCCTTGCACTGACCTTGGTTGATCCTCCTTCATCCTTGATGTACTTGATGAATGATGTACTGTAATGTCCCTACTAGTTAGGGATCACTGTCCTGCAAAACAGACTGTTAGAATGCAACAAATATATATATAACTAATCTAATTTGCAATTAAACTTCAATTACTTAATTAAAACTAGTCTCAATTCTTATTTAATAAAAAGGATACGAGTGCAGTGCTGGGACATGTCCTTAGGCAGTTGTAACGCTCGCCTTCTTGGAACCCATCTTGGTTCCAAGCCATACCAGGAAATCGATGGATAATTCGATTCCTGTCTTGGATGTAACATCTTACATCCAAGCCTACCAAGGAAGACCATCATATATGATCAATTCCTTGCCTTGGATGATGCATCTCATCATCAAAGTCTACCAGAGAGGACCGGCCAGATCCGTCTCTTCTTGGGTGAACCTTTGACACCCAAGCCCTAGCATATATGCATATAAATACTCAATATATACTGCCTACCAAGGATTATCATAATCTTTGAATTAGGCTAAGGGAATTTCCTCCCAATAGCCTCCATCACATAGCCAAATTATTGTTATTCATATAACAGTTTATATTTCATTATCATTTTTTTAATCTATAATTTATGTCTGTATCTACATATTCCTTAATTACTATTATTGATCCTATATCCATACAAATATCCTGCATACACACATATATCTATTGCTACATATACATGAGACAATATTATTATAAAACTATCACTCTGTCAAAGAGACAGATCCATTATAAACATATATGTGTGTGTGTGGCACACACGTCCACACACATATTCTTGTGGCGTAAAAACTAACCGCCCTAATACCCATTTGTAATGTCCCCTACTAAGTTTAGGGCTGTTTAACCATAATTAATCTATTTCTATACATTTTGACTTAAACTACGTTGATTAGGAGACAAAACCATCTTAACCGGAATTCAATCAGTGATAACATAATCTTCTTCCTGATATTGAATTGATAATTCAATCAGATCTATAATCTCACATTTACTTGTTCATTCAAATTACGGTTTCTATATATATTTATTTATCTAAGTTCAGATAGTATTACACTATAAGTTTTATTGCAGAGTAGTTCTTTGTAAAATATTATTTGACTGAACAACCCTTATATATATATACATAAAACAGATTATATTCCCTGTAATATAAATTACTACACTGCCCATTTACTAAACACCGATCATTATTCCACCTAGTAGCTGTAGTGGCAGACAGAACTGACATGCCATAGTATGTGAAAGTAAGCTTGAATCCCTTTATATTAGTATTTACTATTATACATATTGTAGTTTATGTTAATATTATTATTATTAAAATCTGCATACGAACATTATCGGTCTATACATTAAACAGTCTTTATTAAACACACCCCCTATGCATACCACTCAGGACAAGGTTGTCACTGCCTGTAACTTAATAACAGTTCTGATCTGACCTGAAATATATATTTTATAATCTTTCTTTAATTGTCAATTAGTAAGTTTTAGTAAAGAAGTTTATGAGTACTGCCTCTAAACCTCCTAACCCTTGTAAGATTATCAGTTGTTAGTATAATAGTGGTTGTGAAGGCAGACAGATCTGACATGCGTCAGATCTGGTCTGCCATTATATATAAAATGAAATGTCTCATATGCATTGCAGTCTATACTACTATCAAATTCTGCATACAGACATTATCAAGTTTCATATATTAGGTATATGTAATAAGCACATCCCCTAGGGACACCCCCAAGAACAAAGAAGTTATTGCCTGTCCTCCTTTTATGAGCATAGACCATATTTAATCATTTCCCATCTATTCGATAATTGCAGATGATATCCTTATATGATTATACTAGATGTATGTGCCTACAGCCATTCTTCTTCCCCACTCCTTTCCTTTTTCCTCCAAAAAAGCTGTCATGTCTTGTTTGAAAGTCTAACTGCCCCATAAAAACTCCTCCACAGGTCATGACTATTGGTCACGATTCTAAAGAGGAGACATGACTGATTGAAGTCACGTCTGTCCAAAATACATCAACGCCAGGGGTTGTGACTCTTAGAGAAGCCGTCACTACTTAGTGCGATTCTTATAGGAATTTCGCACTAGTAATATTAAGAATTATTTATTAATGTTGGTAATGAATTTAAATAATGATTAATTTCTGTCATTATATTAATAATTAATAAATATAAATTATATATTAAATATTGATTATTATTATTATTAAGATTTTATTTAGTTCATTCTATTTAAATTTTATTTATTTGGTTATACATATATAGTTTTATATTTTAATTGTATATTATTTATTATTAAATTCCTTTTTTTTTAAAGCGGGCATCATCATTTTTTGACTGTTTAGATGGGGACATCACATGTACCTTTCCTTGACTCTCTTGTGTTTGATGAGGCTTCTTCACTATCAAGTCATCCTTCTTCTCTAGTAGCTTATCTCGCCTTGAAGTGTTTGTATGATCTCCTTTTGACATCTCGTGATCCCTCCATGTGATAGAATGAGGATCTTGAAGATAGCTTTCTCTATTACTTGCAATTGTTGATCATTCGAAGTCCTTTCACCCTAGCAGCACCTTGGGTCCTCTCTCATGTATCTAAGGCGTCCTTAATGCACATGAAGCTTGAAGAAGTCCTTCCTGTCTTTGTCCATTCTTCCTCTATTCTAGTCTTCTTGATCTATAAAGAAAACAAAAGATGGTTAAGTACATATGATATATTCATCCTAACATGATATTTCTCACTTCAAGCCATCAACAAGAAAGTATTTGAGCCAATTTTGCATGAAGTTTGGATGAAAGGGCACGCTCATTCTCCTTGTTCAATCTAGTTATTACCTTCTCCCTGTCATTATAGCCTTAGATTGGATCCTTCTCATGTGAAGGTACCATCATTTTGACCCCCAAAAGGCTTAAGAGTAGGTTTCGCTTGGGTGCCTTTGACAAGGTACATAGTCTCTTTGGTAATTCACTCTTGTCCCTTTGAGAGGTACAGGAGCAAATTTGGCACTTATGCTCAAATTCTTTGTCCTTTCTCACTTTCATAGGTCAAACCATGATTGTAGGTCCTTAGGGTTTGGATGAGGTCGTTCTTGGATTAAAGATTCTACCCAAACTAGACGTGAGATGTAGACTATGAAAGAATTCACTCCTGTACCTTTGGAAGGGTCAGGAGCGAATTTGGCTTTTTGCTCAATTCTTCCTTCATAGAACTTCATCTCTCAACTTTTTCCTCATCAAAATCAAGTCATTTGCCTTTAAAATAGCTTAGGAATGGGTTCGTTCAAGGGTTTAAGAAAGGTACAAGGTCTCTTGAAGAAATTCACTCCTGTCCCCTTTAAGGGGTCAGGAGCGAATTTGTTTCTTAGCTCAATTCATGCTTCTTTTCTCATTACCTTGTCTTAGACTTGACCTTTGATCCTTTTCTTACCATACTCAAGCCAATTTGCTCTCACTATTGCTCAAAATGATATCCATTCAATGTTCTAGGTGAAGTATTAGGTCTTTCCAAGAAGTTGGCTTCTGTACCTTTGGAAGGGTCAGGAGCGAATTAGGAACATGAAGCTTAGATGTCTACCAAATGCTCATTCTTCTCCTTTATCCACATTGCTATGGTCTTGAGGCATACTAAGAAGTCACCTTTAAGGCTTACTTGCTCAAAATGTTGGATAAAAAACATGTCTTAACGTTTTCACTTGTGTACCTTAGAGAGGTATGGGACCCTCAGGAAAATTCGATCCTGTACCTTTGGAAGGGTCAGGAGCGAATTTGTCAAGTTTGCACAAATTCTTCATATTTCATCACTCAACTTTGTTTGAATTCACTTCAAAGGCATGTATGAATTAAGTCCCCTTCACTCGAGCTCTGAAAGCATGAATTTGGATCCAAGTAAAGGGCAAGAAGGTGCTCTTAGGGAAATTCGCTCGTGTACCTCTTTGGAAGGGTCAGGAGCGAATTTGGCTTTTGAGTCAAATTCCTCACTTCTTGTGATCAAAGGTTCATTCAAACATTGTGTCTAAGTTATTTCCACCTTAATCAATGCTTTGGAGCATAGGTTTGATTCAAATTAGAGGCACAAAGGAGATTTCAAGAAAATTCGCTCTTGTACCTTTGGAAGGGTCGGGAGCGAATTTGGCTTCATGGCTCAATTTCATCATCCAATCTTGTTGCAACTTACTTCAAAGGCATGGATATATCAATTTTCATTCAATCAAGGCGTGGAATCAAGAATTATGATCCAAACTCGGAGTAAGAGGGGATTTTAGGGAAATTCGCTCATGTACCCTTGGAAGGGACATGAGCGAATTTGGCTCTTGAGCTCAAATCCTTAACTTTCCTCCAAATTTCTAAGCCTAAACTTGCTCAAATTCATTCTTAAGGGCAAGTTCAAGCTAATTTCCTTCCAATCCATGCCTTAGAGTGAGGGTTTTGTCCAAAATAGGAGCCAAGAGGGAGCCTTAGAAGAATTCACTCTTGTACCCTTGGAAGGGACAAGAGCAAATTTGGTGTTTTAGCTCAAATTCTCATCTCTTTGTCAAGTATTCAAATCTAAACTTCATGGTATTGTTCCTCCAAAGGGAGAATGAGTGAAGTTTGCATCAAACAAGGCCTCGAAATGGAGTCCATCCAAATTAAGGGAAAAATCTCTCATTTGAAGAATTCGCTCATGTACCTTTGGAAGGGACAGGAGCGAATTTGGTCCTTTTGTCTACATTCTTTCTTGTCCATGACCAAAATTCGTTCAAATACATTCCCAAAGACACATCCAAGGTCAACTTCACCATAGTTGAGGCTTGAAGCAACAATTTAACTTGATTGAAAGGGGGATGTCTTGACAACACTATAGCTCAAACAACTCACATCTTCATTCACACTTTTGACTCACTTTGACTCAATGGCATAGGCCTCAAAGGCAAGGCTAAACTCCTGGCATGATATAATGACTTACTCAAACTCAATCAAGACTTAACCCTAAAAACAAGCTCAAGGCCTGACCTAGAAGAGGCTTGCAAAAGAGAACCTGACTTGGGCCACTCACTAACTCACTCAAAACACAAGGAGACCAACCTATCCTAATGAGCACTCTGGCCTAGCCACAAGCCTGATCTGTTGCTCCTTGTTTGCAACATGAGTTGGTATGTCATGCTGAGCGCCAACTTCTGCTAGCCTATCAGCATGTTTATTCTGATTTCTAGGGACACTAGATATGTTGAAGGCTTCAAACCCCTCCAATAGGTCCCAAACTCTATGTTCGTAAGATTTGAGGAGGTTGTTCTTGGTTATGCTTTGAGCTTCAATCTGATTAACAACCAACTCACTATCTCCATGTGCATGTAAGGCTTTGATCCCTCTTCTTTGCGCTATTTGGAGACCTAAGATCAAGGCCTCATACTCAGCTACATTGTTAGTGAAGCTAAAATGAAGCCTAAATGAGAAGCAGTATTTCTCCCCACCAAGAGAAATGAGAAATAGACCAGCCCCTGCACCATTTTTGTTTCTTGAGCCATCAAAAAACATACTCCACAATCCCTTGAAGTCATCGCATGCTTTGGTGAGATTGGGAATAGGAGTGTTCTCCTCGTGAATGCAATAAGTACCAACACCTGTCTCCTCAACCTCACCGATTGGGTCGAATCAGAAAGCATTAGCCCAGTCATCAAGAAGGCAATCAAGGACCTCCTCCACAAGAGTAGCAAGCTCCTGAACTAAATAATCCTCTCTCATCATGAAAGGTACAATTCATATTTACAGGGCTAGGAATGTAAGGTTCAATGTGGTCATTTGCAACAAGCTTCGCCTTTATAGTAACCTTTGTACCATATCTTGTTTTAAATAGCATATGGGACCAATCTGAAGACAAGTACCCACCTATATTGGCAGTAAACTCCTTGGATAAATAGATAGCAAAGAAAGCAGGGAGATCAATGACTGAAATGTCTTGCAAGACACTGCAACCGGGGCATGCATGCAAGGTCAAACATAAATCCTTAATTGCCCCCACTCTCTGAACTGAAGTGCCATCAAGTTGTACAACTCCTGGTGCAGGGCACCTAACACTCCAAGCATGCAATTTTGGTTTCTTCTAAGTTTATGTGTTGTCTCTCATGATGTAATAATGGACCAACCATTTGGGACTCAGTAGAGCCATGGTTGAGTTGTCAAGGCTTTTGGTTGTGTCATTTGTGTTCAAGATGCTATCAACCTAGGAAGTTGTAATGATAATGTTCATCACAGGAATAGTACTCTAAATCAGAGTCATCATGTAATAGGGGTCTTTTGTATTGTGTTTAGGTCTTCTAGGATGTTTGAGGGCCTTTGGGAGTCTTGTAATACACTTGAATGCAAAGTTGCATCCTAAATGACAAAAAATGTAAAAGTTGTTGAACAACATTTTGCAACATTTTTGCAAAAGTTGCATTTTTGGATGTTGGCGTTGGAAGTTGGTTCAACCAGCTGAATCATGGGCATATAAGCCAAAAACAACTTCATTGTACGAGTTGGAGGATTGAGAATGCAAACAACAAGTATTTGAGTTGTAAGGAAATCTTGTTTTCTTCACCGTTTTGACAGTTTTTGTTTGTTTTTGTTGCATTGTACGGCCCAATACGTCCTTGACAGAGGGAATTACTTGCAGGTGATGAAAGGTTATTGAATCTACTTTTCAATAAGGTAGATTAGCAAGTCTAATTGTGTCTGGTTGCAGAGATCTACTCCATTCTCTAGGACTAGGTGTAAAACCCTTGCAAGGTAGGGTTTAAGGGGAAAATGACTCTAAACTGAGCATCCATTGATGGCACTAGTTGAAATCAAGTGGAACGCTAGGTTAAGGTCTGTACATTTGTCTAGAGTAGGTGTTTGGGTTTTTGCAAGCCTTTGTGGAGGAGCAACAATGAAACCCTAGGCTCACTGCTAGGAGTTAGTGAGTTAGGACAGCAGAAGATGTGCAAATTTTGAGCACATGTGGACTGGTAGAAGAGAAATGGACCCATGGTTGGAAAGCCCTATGAATGCCCTTAAAGAATCCTCAATTTATTTGAGCAGATGTTTCAACTAGTGAAGGTTTTAAAGAATAAGTTTGTAAGTCACTCGGGTAGGCCAAAACCCTTGAAATTAGGACAGATTTGGTTCCCATATGTGTACGGTGAACCCAGATTCAAACTTGCAATATTGATTGTAACCCTGAAAAGGGTATCCAAAACTATAATTTATTTGTGGCCTTATTTGGGAAGTTTTGAAACTAAGCCCTTAAAACCGCCAAGGGAGGGCTAATTGTATTAGGCCAATTTGATCCCGGTGAAGACAAAGAGAGGTTAGGAAAGCTTGGCGATGGGTGTGAAGGTGCTCAAACCTCTAAAAGACTTCAAAGGCACTAAGTAAAGGCATTTTGAACCCATTGAATGAGTTGGTGTGTTGTGATCCTTGCAGAAGTTGTTGGAGCCTTAGGAGTGGTGTAAAGAGATTGTGGTGGCAACCTCAATAGGAAGAGTTGATTGAAAGAGATCAATGGCTATACCTTGGAGGCAAGCCAAAGTGGATCAGACCTTGGAGGTCTAGATAGCAAAACCCCAAGCAAGTACCATTGGATGGGCTTGAGGAGTTAGAGGGTTGAGTAAGACAAGAAACCAAGAAGGTGAATAGGATTAGCTCCAAGACTCTCTGCATCAACTCCTTTAGTCACAGGCTCGTATTAAATGTCTAGACAGTTAGCTACATTCTTGGGGATGACTGAGCTACTAGCTCCTGAATCTATCATGCAATTGTGAACTAACTATCTCAAATAATCAAAGAGAGATAGAAAGGAGGTAACTTACTGATCTTGTTAGAATTTTTTGCCTCCTTAGGTTGTAACAAACTTGTTGCAGTCGATGATCTACTTCTTGTTGTCCCCTCTGCCTTGTTGATGTTCTTTAGGGCTTCTTGAAGCAAGTCTCTTTAAGATGGTATGGAGAGAGCATCCCACATAGAGACATTAAGATTAGCTTTCTTCATTTGCTCTACAATGTTAAAGGGAACCATAGCCTTTGTAGGACCCTTAGCAGTAACAAGCTCTGGTTTTGTTACTTAAGTGACTTTAGGATCCATCTGCTTCCCACTACTCTGAACTATGTTTCGAGCTGCTACCTTGTCTAGAGTTTTTATAGCTATAGTATGTGTAGCAGCTTGTGAAATTTTGTCTTTCATAGAAGTTGCATCCTTATCTATAGCCCTTCTCTTTGACCTAGTGTTATTTGCCACAAAGTCACTGTCCAATTGGTTAATGCCACAAAAATCAACCTCCTACCAGTTCATAGGGTGGAATCTCCCCGTGCATAGGTCGGACAACTAGCTTTGGATTGATCTACATCATACTGTTGTCCTAAGGTTGTTGGATCACTTTGTGCTACTAAGGCTTGAGAAAGTTCTCCACTTTGGCATGCAATTTGATTGTGAGGCTGATTGCATGGAATACACCAATCCTGCTCTTGAGACAAGTTGTTCTACAATGGGACTAGTGCTTTAGAATCACCTTCAGTTGTAGGGCACACAACATTCAAAGGCTTTGTGTAACTCCACTGGTTTTGCCCTTCAAAGGGTGGCCTATTCTGTTGATAGTTCTGATTTTGCGCTTGGTAGGGCTTGCTATCCTGAGCCAGCTGCCTCTTTATTGTAACCAACTGATTGCCAAGACCCTGGACCATGGCTTTGAGTTCGTGTATCTCTGTTAATGATGTAGGGGGTGCAGGCATGATTTGTTGACTCATAGACGCCATTGGGAGAGGTGCCAAAATGGGTTGTTGTGTAGGAGCCTCTGGGAATAAGGGCATTGGGGATCTAGGGGCTATCTTTCCCCCCTGTATTAGACAATTTTTTGTCCTTATGGCTATATCATACGCATCTAGTAAGGTCATTCCTCCCATTGATTGAACCATGGTAGCAATATCACTATTGAGGGCCCTTAGGAAATACAAGAAGGCATGGCTAGAAGATGGCTTGACCAAGGCAAGGATTCTATCCCAGGTCTTTTGAAATTTGTAATTGAAATCTCCCATGAATTCATGGGGTGCTCTCTTGATAGTGGTCAACTGCTCTACATGTGATAAATGATCACTTTTGTCTTCAAAATGTTTGCATAGTTTTTCTCCTAACTCATCCCAGTTGTGAATGGAGTTGGAGGGCAACCCTCTATACCATTGTAAGGCCTTACCTTTAAAGGATAATGCAAGAAGCCTAACTGCTACATTATCTTCAGTTACATCAAATGCAATGAAATGCTAGCAACATCTTGGATATGTTTAAGCAAGGTAACAGAGGTTTCACCGGTAAATGAAGATATGGCTTTTAGAGAAGCTATTGGTATATTATCTTTTTGGGCTAAATCAAGAGGACTGCCTCCATTAAAGGTAACAAAAGCCTAATTTCTAGGGACAGCCATAGGAAACAATGATATATTTGTATGAGTGGTCAATACCCTAGATTGCGATGGTCTAATAGGTGGAGTAGAACGAGATCTAAGAGGTGTAGATGTAACTACCTCAATGCCCCTTACCAATGATAATGAAAGTCTACCTCTCCTTCTCCTAGAACTTGGATTTGAAAGTTCAGATTATTGAAAAATACCTTTTGAAGATGCTCTTGTTTCAATTTTGGACATGAAACTTGGATGTTGTCTGGTCTGAGAATCCATATAAGCAGTAGAGTCACCAAGTGCTTTGGAAAATACCTCGTCAAAGCTAAATACATTGAAGAATGCACCAAACCTTCAACTTGACAAAGAACAAATCCCACCGAGTGTGCCAAAAATTGTTGTCACAAAAGTTTGCACCCTTGTTGAGAACTAATGCTCAACAACCTTGTGAAACATGGAAACAACCTCCAAGTGCGGGACCTTGCGCATGTGAGGTTGAATCTCCGGGGAAGGCCGAATTCCTTTCCAATCAGAGTGCAGTGTTGAACCAACTCAACACTTGTAAAACCTATTCTAAGCCTATTCTAACCACTTGCAGAGGAAAAGGGAGAAAGAAATGCGGAATGTAAAAGGAGGTGATGCACCAAGATTAAAGCTTTGATCCTTCCTACTTGTAACTGCACAAGACACCAATAGAAATTACCCAAAGACATGCACAATTTCCTACTTCTAATCAGCTCCCAAAAGTGTGTGCAAAGGTTAGCATCTTGTAAGGTGATGAGAAGAATGAAGGGGAATTCATAAACAGCACCTATAGGGGTGTTAACACAATCACACAATTTGAGAACAATGTTGTCCTTATTTTTGTTTTCAAAAAATGATGGACCATTACATTAAAAAAAATGATCAAAAATGAAAATTTTACTCTATGGCATGCTTCTCGAGGCAGAATTTTGCTTTGCCCTTGGACTGGCTTAATCCTCAGTCCATCCTCGAACCACGTTTCAAATTTTATCCCATTCTGGGTTCGTTTGCTATGTTTTTCCTTCAATTTCGGGTTTTTTCTCCCTGACTAGAGGTGGGAAATTTTCCTTAAGTTGCAAGTTTTAATGTTTTCCTTTGTTTTAGTCTTTGGAGGGAAATTTTTAGCTAGTTACTAGTGCACTTATGAAAAAAGAACTTGTAACTTACTTTTTATTTCCCCCTTGATGTTTTTGGCTTTTTAAGTCATAATAGGGATTTTTTGGATAAGTTACAAGTTAATTTTTAAATTGCAAATTTAAAAAGTCACTTGTAATTCTTTTATAAAGTTCCTAGTTTAGTGTTTTTACTTGTAATGGGGATTTTATTCCCCTATTACATGTGTTAAGTTATTAAAACTTGTTGAGGGGATTTTATTTTCCCCTTACAAGTTATTATAACTTGTATTTCTCTCTCAAAAACCCAATTTTGCCTAGAATGGAGATAAAGTGACATTTTAAACTTGCAATTGAGTTTTAAAAACCCGATTTGCTCCATGAATAAAAATAAAGGCATTTTAGACTTCCTAAAGGGTTTTGAAAACCCGATTTTGCCTTGTGCAAGATAAAGTGACATTTTAAACATGTAATATGAAGTCAAAAACCCAATTTTCATTGTTGCATGCAAAATTGAAACTTGTTCTTCATTTCCAAGAACCCGACCAGCCAAGAAGGCGGATTTGTTGAGATTTCAAGCAAATTTTGTGGAGGAATTTTAGGAGGTAAGAGGCATTTTGGATTGTTTCCTACTTTTATGCATTCATGAACACGTCCCACGCCATTTGGAGGTTCAAATCGTTAGGTTTTAATGATATATGAACAGTAAAAAACGTGTTTATTAATGCCACGATTTTCTTTGAAATTTGTCACAATTTCAACACTCTCCTAAATCATTTTTGCTTCCTTCACCTAGGCGTGGGGTTTGGATAGAGATTCGACCCATTTTCTTGCATCTTGAAACACGTTTTTGCTGTTATTCTCCAAATCTGAGTTTGGAAAAACGTGACAAGGGTTTTGGAATCTTTTTCTATTTAAAGGATTGTCATCTTCATTCAAAGATTGTTTCATCTTTTGAAGAGGCATTTTGGATTTAAGCAAGGTATGTTTTCTTTTCTTCTTGTTCCATTTTCTTGTCTTCTTGTTTTTCCATTCTAGTTGTAAATTTGTATATATGTTGGTTTTGCCCTAAAATCAGTTTTGTGAGAGAGATTTTCCCCTTTGCAAAGCAATTTGTGAATTGCATTGTTCTTCCCCATTTTCCCTCTTTACTTGTATTCGGGATTTTAAATCTCGATTACAAGTTGGATGAAAATAATTGATCTTCCCTTATGGTTATAAGACTTTAACCATCTTTTGTTGAAATTCCAAGTTGCAAAGATGAAAGATACCCATTCTTCCAAAATCGGGTTTTTAAAACCGGATTGCATGTTGAAAGTTCTTCCCATTTTCTTGAAAATGGCATTCCCAAAATCTTCCCATTTTTATCCATACTCATTGCCTATATCCACACATTCCATTCACGTCATTTCACACATGTCCAAATCTAATTTTTCACTCATTTCTCCATTTTCCGTTTTACAAGTATACTTGCATTCGGGTTTTAAAAATCTGATTGCATGTTTGTTCTTCCCCACTTGTATACTTGTAAAACATTCCCCAAGATCCGAAATTGGTCAAAGTCAAGTTTCCAGCATTCCCATTTATTTCCCATCTTTCTCTCACAAAGTTGTGAAGTGCAAGGGTTGGAGTTCTTCCCATTTGAAGAAGGAAAAATGTTAGTTGCAGTTGATTATGATGTTGCTTTAACACTTTTAAGTCTTCATCGCAGCATACCAAGTTGTTCTTCAATGTCAGATTTACCATCATCTCCCATTCCGAAGAAAATGAAGTATAAATATGACAAGTACCAGAATGAAGTTTCACCTTCACAAGTTTCCTCTCCTTTGGATCATATCAAGGATACGGAGATAGGGCATGTGGACATGTCAAAATTCATTAAGAGGGTGGAGGATCTGCAGGATAGTAATATGCAGTGGTTGTTGGACAGCCACATTCATCATGCATCTTCTTTTCCAGTGGCTGCCCTAGAACCTGAATTTGTTCTCGCTTGCGCTCACCACTTCGACAAAGAGACGAGAACCATTAGAAATGATGACGGTGAAGTAATAATCCGCCTTGATGCGGATACTATTGAGAAAGTCTTCAGAATATCATCAGCACCTGTTTATATGGAAATTTCAAAGGATAGTGCAGCTGAGTACTATGTCAAGAGGGAAAAGGACTGCAAACGCCACATTAACAGGTGGATTCATGAGCCACGAGCCGCCTTCACGAGGTGGGCTAAGTTGTACCGTTGTGACTTCAAGTGGGAAATTGGAGACATCATTACTCTCCTCATCAGGATGATGGGTCTTGAACACTCTAATGTTTTTGAGCCCTGGATGTATCAGTTTACCATGTTCATAAGGCAGTGCCATCATATATCATGGGGAGAGATTATCAGTGATACTTTGTGCGAACAACTTGCAGCAATCCCTACTACCACATGACTTTCTACATGAATTCATACTTAGTGTCTTTGGCAGCATCACTCAGACATTTCCCTGGTCTTTCTACCAAGGGTGATCGCTCGCTTATACCTGTGTGGGAATATTATGATCAGCTGCCCTTGAGACCTAGCAGATTACATTTCAGAAGGGTTCAAGATGCATTCTTTGGTTACTTCATGTGCCAGTTTGACAAGACTCTAAGGAACATAAGGGAGTCAGATGAAGCATGGGAAAGAGTGAATGAGTATGGGTGCTTGTTTCTTCAATTCCCAACTTTCACTTATGTAAGAGTCGGATGCTACAGTGGGCAGCTGTACATGCTTCCTAGATACTCAACCGATAGGATCATTCTTATCGAGTTGGGAAGACGGATCATGGCTATGCACGCTCATCAATCTGTCAAACATAAGGTTGGAATGGGGATTTCTACAACTAACCCATTGAAGATTGGTCGGTATTCTCTTGTCACATCTGTCAAAGCCAAAGCTATGGAGACTAAGATGCAGGAGATTAAACTCAAAAGGTTTAAGTCGAGGGCAGATTTTGACTACCGGGGTATGAAGGAAAAGATCAAAAAGTTCTTTGTACATGTGCATCGTATTGAGGATATCTAGGTAGATATACTTACAGAATTGGAGGTTCTCAAGATGGACTACTGCAAGCTTACTGTTGAGCGGGTTATTGATCTGAACCTAGTGGACATTCCGCAAGGAATGATTGAGGATGGTAATGTGCTTGACCCAGAGTTTGTCTCACGAAGGGTTGAGGAAGCCCCACTTCCTTTAATCCAATGGTCACTTAAAGAATGTACTTCCATTCTAGAAAGATTTCAGCCTATCTTAGCTAACACCAACACTTGGCTCAAAGGTAATGGTGTTAGACTCATCAAGATCAAGGTTGGAAAAGAAGATGACTCTACAAGGCCTCTTGGACGTAAGTCTGAGATTCATATTGACAACAAGGAAGGTGCATCATCTTTAGGCACTAGGATCAAATTGTGGGTTAGTCGGGCAATAGTTCTTCCTCCTGAAGAGGCGACAGTTCATGGAAAAGAAAAATCCCAGATTCACATTCATGTGATTGATCCTGATAATCCGGATGAAGGACAACAATCCGATGATGCTCCTAAGTCACTGGCTTCGGAGTCACCTCATGAGATTCCCTCCTCAGTTTCCATGGAGCTGCCTCTATCTCCTCCTAACATAATAGTGGAGTCTCCTCAGAATGTCGTTCCTATTTCAGCAGTTGAGCCACCTCTTGATCATCAACAAGAGAGTTTGTTGGAAATCCCCGAGGATACTCCTGCATCTATCCATTTATCAGAGATTGATACCTCTACTTCTGGCTTTGAAGAATTTATGAGGCAATCTTCATGCACTTTGGTTACCGAGCAAACCATGGTTACCATCCAAACAGATACTCCTCCCAGGGTGACCACGACTGTTCAAACAGAAACTGCTTCTCCTTCGTCTTCAGTAGCTACTAAAGAAGAACTAGTCATTTTACCTCCATGGCTTAGTTCTTTTACCCCAAAGAGGAAGAAGCTAGAAATCTCTCCTGATGTCTTTGATTATCAACAACTCAAGCAGTCTAGGCCCAAGGTTGCTAAAAAAGCCAAGACGATCTCAAGAGTAACTGTTGACAGCAACAAGATTAAAGTGGTAGAAATTGTTAAACCCCTTGCAGATAAGCCATGTGAGGAAATGCAAGTTGCTAATTACAAGGTTACAAGGATAGAATTGGGTAAACAAACGCATGAAGTGGTAAAGCATGATGCCCAGCAATCCGTAGCTTCACTACTACAGCGGTATGATGAACTTCTAGCAAAGAAAGACAAGCTAGAAGAGGAGAATAGGCAACTTGTTGCAACTGTTCATAAAATTACAAAACCTGTTGGTGAAGGGAGTAATCCTACAAGTTCTTCTGGTTCATAAGAATCAATTCGGAGAGTTGAAAGAGCTACTCAAAAAGTACAAGTGTTGGATTCTTGGGTGGATCAACTTCATGATCTGTGTGCACAAGTGCTAAAAGACATTTTCCAAACGATGTATAAGTTGGAGACCATTGAAGAAAAATTGAATCATACCTCTGAGACTTTCAAACATAATTTGGAAAGGGATGAAGGTAGTTTGACAATTTGGCGCACAATGCATCGACAACAATTGAGTGTTCTTCAAGAGCATGACATTATCCCTTCCAGGGTCATGTACTTGGAATTTGAAGAACTTCTAGAGAACAAAGCCCTTATTCTCAAATCCCTCATTGAGGAGATTGACGATGCAATAAGATTGCAAGTTGAAGTGTTCCAAGGTGTTGTTTCCCACTGTGAGAAGGCCTCTTGAAAAATCATGCGTCAAAATGGAGAGTTGATACCAGAAGAAGAAGTGCTCGCAAATTTACAGATGAAGATTCATAATGAGTGGAGGAGCGAACAATTTTCAGCTACCTCAATTCAAGTTTTGATGAAACATCAAATCTTTTTGCACAAAATCTAGTCGACTTTGGAGAAGAACGACTCTATGCTTCTTCAATGCCATGACACCATCGTGAAGACCATGGTTGTTGCCAAGAACACCCATGCACCGAATCCTGCTGAGCTACGAATGATCATCCAAAAATTCAAAGGATTCATGTCTTCACATGCTGCAACTTAAGTGTTTTTCAACACTTAGTTGCGTTTTTTCCAGAATTGTAATCTCTTAGTTGTAGTTTTTCTTTTGACAAGTTACAAATAAAAACATTTTGTAAATTGCAAGTCAAGTCTTTACTTGCACTTTTGTAATTACATGTAAAACAACTACAAGTTGTGTTCAATTAGGACTATAGTTGGAATAAGTCATAGTTAGTTATTGAATAAGTCTTCGTGGTTGAGAGAATCTCTCAAGTTAGTTAGGATCCTCCCACCTTTTTCTCAAGACTCCTCTTCTATAAATACTTGAGGGGTCTATTGTAATCTTTATCTTTTAGAAAAGTAAGCAAAAACTCTACCAAATTTACAGCAAAGAAGTCTTTGAGCTTTCATGTGTGAATTCAAGAATTGAAAGAAATAGAAGAAAATTGCTCAAGCTTTGAGTCTTTGTGCTACATTCTTGAGTTTGTGTTCCATATTATCTTTCTTGCAAGTGTTTCTTTAAGAGCTTAATCAAATTTGATTTGCAGTCTTTGTGTTGCAAGTATTGGAGGTTAATGTAAATTAGAGTAAATATTCTTTTGAGAGGAGCTATAAGACTTTGTGCTTGCACTTGTTCTTAAGAGAGTTTAGAAGCAGATTTTGTAAGAAATAGTTGTGAGTCTTTGAGCTTGTACTACTTCTTACTGTTTTACGTAGAAAAGAATAAGGTATTTCAGTCTTTGTGCTGATATAATTTGTTCTAAATATCATTAATATAGAAAAAGGGTAGATAGGACTTCACATAATCAAGACTTTGAGCTTGATATTGCTGTCCCGTCACGAAGGAATTGACGGAAGTCTTTGATCTTTCAGGAAACTTCATTTCCTTTCTCTCATTTCATTTCAAAAAATTTGTTAATGTTGTTTTATGTTAAATTGCTATCACTTTTCTGTGAAGAGAAAAGGATATTGGCTTTCTTGAAAGAAGAAGAAAGACTGTCGTCCTATCCCATTTTAGTTTTAAGTTGTAGATAGATAGGGGGAGCCTTCCCTTAATTAGGAGAGTTTTACTCACACGCTGTGGTTGAAACCACAATTTTGTATATTTCCCCAAGTGTACAAAATTTTCAACCAACAAACAGAGACGAATGTATTCAAACAAAGAGGTAAGATGCATCACACAAAATGTTTGAACTGAAAAGAGGGAAAGCAGACAAATTTTATTGATGTAAGGCAAGGCGACATTTACAGTTATAGAAGGTATAAATTTCCATAAAAGAAAACAGGGAGAGGATCCTAAGAAAATCATACAAAATTGCCTTTATAGATTAGACATAACTCTAGTAGAATATTAGGCTCCGAAACCCTAACCGACTAGGATTAGGTTACAGAGAGAGATCAGGATCATGAATCAGATGGAAGATCTGATGTTGCGTGCTAGAGCAGATCCTTAGAGAGTTACTGTAGTCGATGGAGATAGAAAATTCACAAAAAATCCAGGCAGCCCTGACAGGAGATGACATCTGAAGTCTTCTATCGAGCCAAAAAAGTCCCTGCAAGAAATAAATAAGCATGGGAGACCTTGGGAAACTTCTGCAGAAACGAAAGGAGTAATGTTCATCGCCCTGCATCGACTGGAGTTGATTGGAACTCAATCTGATCAGATATGGCGTGTCGATGGAACTTGCATTCAATTTTGACCTAATAGGTCGGCAACCACCATGGCAACTGTTTGAATTCTAATGTTCACCTCTAAGTTTGAATATGGGTCGCTGGATCCTTCCCTTCACGCAAAATCGAACAGCTATCCCACGTATGTGAAGCTCTGTCGGTCCCACCAAGCGTGCCAAAAACTATCATCTCACTAACTGGACAGGACACGTGGCAGGATCTCGCGGGATTGAAGGTTAGCCCAAAACAATTACATAAAATGCGAGAAGATGCGACGAGCATCTTACTTAACCGTTAGCCGCCAATCATAGGATCGCAGTTTGGAAATAGCACATGTCCTAACCACTACGATGATGCGACTTAACAGCTTACGATAACCTCCAACAGTCCATCGCAGCATCGCAAGGTTGATTGGCAATTCACCTTAACTATTGCGAACTTGCAATCTGGCAATCTATGTAGCAATTAACCTTATATTCACTGGTCCCACCTGACACGGTAGCGGGTAAGATAGGGTGGGGCCGATTCCGGGACGAATAAGGGACGCTCCAACTGATGACGCTTAAGTGATACAACCGCCTTAGCTGGTCAACCAGAAATAAGAACAAGGCTGGAATGACTAACACGCAGGTTAGCAAGGGTTTAGGGTTTAAGCCACTGGAAATATCTCAGAACGATTGTTTACATGGCTCTCAGGGTGACATAAAAAATGTCAACAGTAATCAAGGTCAGCCACAGGTCTTAAGAGCTATAGATTTATTGTAACAATTTCTTCAAGGGTGCCACTTTGGTGCAGGTTGGGAGGATGGTGGTGCACGTTGTGAAGATTGGCTTTACAACTACAAATTGCATTTGTTTGAAAGTTTCTAAAGCTTTTACAATGTAGCCATTTTGTGTTTGTATCCAGCAACCATGGTATCCCATGAGGTGCCACTTCATTTGGTGCATTGTGTCAACAATTTCAACACCTGGGTAAATGATTATACATTGCCCAAAGCTCCCACATTGGCACTATCAAACAATTTGCTCCCTTGCCTATGCTTTCACATTTGCCTGAGCCATTCAATCAAACAATTTAATGTTAACATACAAATTTACCATGGCACTTGCAATGCCAATAACTGACAAAAATTCTTTTTAATGAAACCATCATGCAAATATCCAGCAATCATTACATTCCATGAAATAACAAAACAATTCATTTGCCTTGGCAATGCATCACATTTTTATATGCCTATAGAACACTTGCAATTTCAGTCTTTGCTAAACATCTGCTATTCATGCTTCGATAGATAGCCATGTATTGCTTAAAAACAAATTTCGGTCTTAAATGCTTGTCACGGGTAGTTATAAAAACTACTACATCTTCTTAGTGCTTGAAAGTGATGAAGTTCATAACTCATTTAAAACTGAGCATGGTAGAGTTGATGGAGGTTAGAAATCCATGAAAAAGAGCATGCTAGCATTGACTAAGGTTAGAAATCCATGAAAAAGTGCATAGTTGAAGCTCAATTTCTAGTTTTCTAAAAAGCTTTACTTCCCAAAAGGGTAGAAATTGACATAAAGGTGCACAGTTGAGGTTCAATTTCTAACTTGCTAAAAACATTTAGTTCCCCAAAAGGTTAGAAATTGACAAAAAGGCACGCAATTGAGCTCAATTTCTAACCTTCACATAAACCTTAATTTTCAAAAGTTAGGATTACACGAAAAAATTGTATGGTTGAGACTAAATTCCTAACTTTGTCAAAAACCTTACTATTTAAACAATTTTAATTATTGCAAAGAAATTAATGAAACTTTCTCTGATAAACCTTCGCAAGTGCAAGAGAAAAACAATTATAACTTTTGACTGGGTTGTTTTTGCCCATGGAACTTTGCCAGATTGTTAATCATATCATTGTAACCAAAACCCATAGATCGGTTCCTATTAAATTGAAAAAAACCTTTGACTTAATTGTTTCTGCAACTTGACAAGCGAAAAACTGAAGTTTTAATATCTTGCAGAAAGAGGCAATTTGATCTAAAAATTGGCCACATTGTTGAAAATGATGCCACAAACCCCCCTACCAAACCATTCTTCTCCACCTGCTATAAACTTCAAATTCAATTGTTTCCGTAAATGGTCCAGTGAAAAATTTTAACTTTTAATATCTCAAAATCCAAAAGGCATTCTGATCTGAAAACTGACCACAATGTGTGAAATATTACCAAGAACATTCCCATAAAAGATTTTGTATGATCTTTGCATAACTTTGGAGATTTAATTGTATTCGTAAATCTCAGTGAATTGGCAAGCTGCATCACTGCTCCTGAGATTTCTGGTTGAAACAATGGACTTTTCTACTCAAACTGATGAACTTTAACTAGGTTTAATACTAAAAGTTGACATGAAACAGGTTAAACATAACATTTCAAATATGATCAAGTATGACAACTGGTACGAGAAATAAGTGATGCTACCATTTTCTAACTAAAAGAAACTTGAAAAAAGGGTTTGATGCATGATGATACTTGCTGTTTGATGAAAAAAGTTTTAATTTAATCAATTTAAAAACAGGGCTATCAATAATATAAACTAATATTAAATTCCCTCAAAAACTTCTAAAATGAAAGTGAGTTCTTTTTTCACCTAAGGATTGAAAATCCTTTGGTAAGATGGTTTCGGGACAAAAACCCTCCTATAGCTATTAAGAGCAATCCTACACAAGGATTGCCATTGTGTTAAAATTGATTAAGATTTCCAGTATCCAATGTTTGACTTTTGGTTTGAAAATTCCAATTTTGGATTGCAAAGGTGATATAATAATATTATTGCATTTTTATCAAACTTTATTTTGTGAATTCAATGTCATATGCAGACCGTACCAATTGTGAGTAAAAAAGATTGCATTTATACAAGATTCAGCCAAGCTATACACTTCTCGCTAGTCCACATGTTCAAAAAAAACAAATATTTTTCTATAGGGTTTGTGAATTGGGCAATGTTTTTGGTTGATATTAATCCATGAGTTCAAGCCACACCAGTCAAAAAAGTGAATTGATATTTATCTCAACCTAGCCATACAGATTGAATGATTTGCAAATTCAATACCGTACTGTGTGAACTTCCCTTTTTGGCAGTAGCAAATGATATTTCAGTGGTCCATATTGTTTGCATGCAGAGGCGTCCATTTCCAAACAAAAAATTAAAAGTAAATGCTAGCCACGCCCTATTTTTTACAGGCCGTACAACCTACAAATCAACTTCAATTCTGCAATATATCACAATTTCAAAATTATTTGCTATCATCCATCATTGAGCTGGTTATACAATTAGGACTGATGGTATGACATTCTGGTGTTTTAATTCCAACGATATTGTGGAAAGTAATCATTTCAATCTTGCTGTTGCTAGTTATGGTGCTGATATTGTGTGAAAATCTCAGTTCTAATATTTTTCCTATATTTTAATAACTGGATAGTTTACCACAGAAGTTTGATTGTTATGGTTAAAGATCTCAAACAATTCAAAATAAGATCCATGCTAAAATTGTAAGAAGATCCTTATCAGTTTAACCACTGGATCCATTTTTATTTTTATACCATTAT
Organism: Cryptomeria japonica; assembly: GCF_030272615.1. Taxonomy (NCBI): domain Eukaryota; kingdom Viridiplantae; phylum Streptophyta; class Pinopsida; order Cupressales; family Cupressaceae; genus Cryptomeria; species Cryptomeria japonica. The sequence goes on along the minus strand of NC_081410.1, from coordinate 225,048,310 downwards.
CCACCAATTTGGCATGAATCAGAATCCGATTATATGGTCTACCATTTTCTCATTGACACATGTCTGCTTGTCATCTGCTAGTTTGGCATGATAAGAATTTGCATAGCATTATCTATGATTTTGGCATCGATTAATATGGTCTACTGTTTTAGCACTGACGCATGTCTGCTTGTTATCTGCTAGTTTGGCATGATCAAAGTTTGCATATCATTGTCTACCATTTTGGCATTGATTGTAGTTTGACTTGCTAGCTGCCAATAAATTCCTGGTTATTTTCATTGTCCTCATTCTAGTCTTCGTATGCTCACACCTTTCTCACATTGGGAACTTGGTGATCTGAAAGAACTAGGATTTGAATTGATTGTAGAAATTTTGGTGCATTTAAGCTCTGTCCTGTCAAGGACATTACAATCTATGAAGATATTGCATAGCTGTTAAGGGCCAATGAGACATTTGCAAATCATTTAACGAGAGGTACAATGACTGCTTATAATGTCAGCTCACAACTTTAAAAGCACCACTATAAATGCCATAAGGCATCACTCAACCCTCTTCTCTTTCATCATATGTTTGAGGACACTCTTATTCTTGATAATGTAGTAGGTAAGCATATTTTGTGAGGCTTCCTTTTATTTTGTATCAAGCATGGAAACCATAAAATCGTGTCAGACATGAACAAAATTAACCATAACTCTTTGACAAGTGGTGTAATGTGTCAATCCAGAATATACATTTTTTTTTGCATTTTTCTGATATTTGGAAAGTAAGTAAAAGAATAGTAACTGGAAATTGAAAATCAATTGCTTCAAATCCTCAAGAAATTTTCAAGAAACTTCCTTGATTAGATCTGAATTGCATTACATCAAAATAAGGGTTGATCTACAAACCCTAGCTTATGCAAAATGAAAGCAATTATGCACTTACAATAAACCAGTGATTTTCATTGTCCAAGGTATAGTCGCAAGTTGAGATTAAACCTGAGAATGTAATCAGGCTTCAAAATGCTGATGTACATACCCCTTTATCCTGCCCACTCCCCCGCACCCCGACCCCGCCAAAAGTGATGAGTGGTTGTTGATGACTCAATTCTGGCTGGTCTGTGCTCAGACTTAAATTTGTAAAATTTTCTGATGATGCAAAACCTATGATCACATTTGGAAATGCATCAAATCTTGGACCTCTTATATACTACAATTAATCTCACTGTGCCCTGCAATTTTTCCTCGTAACAAACTGGTAATAGCACTTGACCCACCCTGTGTCTGCTGCTGCTGGAAGATGATGTGAAGTGGCTGCAGGTAATTAAAGGCCTGTACTGTGTAGTGTGGCAGCAATAGTCAACTTCCTAGAACTAAGCTGCACTTAGAAATCAAATGCCCTTTGATGTAAGCTGCTGTCTACCCAAATCACCCTTATACCAGCTGTGATCCTCCTAATGAAAGATGTTAAATGCTGCTGCTGATCAATGACACATCAAAATAGGAGTAAATTCTGAAACCAGCTATGGTGCTCTTGATAGTTCCTTGCAAATCAAATTCCTCAACAAGAAAACTCAATAGGAACTCTTCAAAATCATCTCCAATGCAGCCCTCTATGAGGATGCCCAAGAAGGATATGAGTGGTTTTGTCCCAAATCCAAAAATGAATTCCGAGAGGATTTTTGTCCTCCAAGAACTCCAAACAACGAAGGTTTTTCGTCCTTGATTGTAGATTCAAACACAACTGCTCCAAAGTGAAGAATGCCAAGTGAAGCCAAGGACCACCTTTTTAAACCTTTCCAAACAGGCCCTTGGATTAATATTTACCTTCAAAGTATTTAAAACACTTTTTTAAATAATTAAAAGTTTAAGAACACTTTTAAATTTATTATAATAATATTATTAAGTTGCTGCATAAAAAATAAATTATCTGGTCCAACTTATAATCATATTATTAGTCATTTCCCTTGCTTTATCCTTTAGCCTAGGGGAAATGACAATAAGCTACTAGTCTTCTCCATAGCTCTAATTTGAAAACGGGGACATGATATGCAGGTTGATGTGGCCCCACATGACCATCATTACTGGTCCATCTTTTTTTCAATTCTCAATTAAGTTTTCTTAAGTGATTGTAAAAAGGTCAAAGGTAAAGGTATATTCTTGGGTCACCACCAAAAGAGCAACTTGGTGTATGTGACACCCTTATGCAAGCATCACACAAGAGAATTTTTTTTTTAATTGATGTATACAGTCCTGACACACTCCAGATTTGAACATGTGATCTCCATTTCAAAGTACACAAGATTTCACCATTGGGCCATAATTATCACCTTATGCAAGACCTTAATTTAGTTTATGCAAATGTTGACACTTGACACATCATTAATACAATTCTATGACAATCTTGCCACAAAATGTTTGGTGTTATGTCTCTTTGCTAAATTCTACATGTATCTTTGCAATCCTAGTTTCGCTTACGATGAGAAGACTTGATATACTCGCAGGCTAGTAAATCAGTTTGACCCATTTCATACTGCAGCAGCAATCATATATATATATCTTTGCTAAATTATACATGTATCTTTGCAATCCTCATTACTCTTATAATCAGAAGACCTGATATTCTCGCAGGCTAGTAAATCAGTTTGACCCATTTCACACTGCAGCAGCAAGCATGAATGTATATATATATATATATATATATATAGTTCCAGGACTCGCTTGGACTCAACGAGTCCCCAGCCGAGTGATCCTAGGTGAGTCCCAGGGGCCCAGACTTGGGCTCATCCAAGCCCAAAGCGAGACTTGCCGAGGCTCAAGACTCACAGACTCAGCTCAGACTTGGTGAGTCCCAATGCCTAGATTCGGCCAAAAAAACAAAAACAAACATTTTTTTATGTTTTTTCAAAAAATAAATTGCATCCAAAATCCCTAAAATGTTCCTAAAAGCATCATGTTGCCCCATACAAAGATCATTTTGCTCTTGATGCAGGGGCATCATAGAGTGCATATACTCATTTTTGGTTTTTTTGGTTGTTTGGTTGTGTTTGGGTCCAATAAGGTCCTTTAAGACCATTTAGGGTCATTTTGATCCATTTTGGAATGTTTCTATGTCAATAAGGTCCCTCAAACCCTGTCTCAACTTGTTTCAAATCAGTCCTTATTTGTATGCCCTTAGAACAGGTCCCTCACACTAGATTAGAATGGGAAGGTGTAACCATGCATCATTGCATTGTTGTACAAGACATGAAGTTGTTTAAGGTTACAAATGGACCTTGTATTAGATTACAACTCTGATGTTGCTATCATGTCCCAAGAATGCTCAATAAGGTCTCAATGGTAGAAACCTAAAGTTGAAGGTCTAAGGTCACATTAGGGTGTGTAGTTAGGACCCCTTGAAGAACAATTTGGTGGAAACCTTATTGCAGTTTACTCTGCATCAGCTCTCCACTCTTTTTTCTCTTTTTCTCTAAAAATAATTTTCCCCGCACCCCTTTTATTGTTGGATTTTTCTCACATCTAACACCTTGTGCAACTTATCATTGTTGTGCCTCAAACCCATTAGCATCTCCACTCCCAAACCCCCAGGAGTTAGTGGGACCTACCTTAGATGCCTTCGTAGGGTGGATGCAAACTCCTCTAAGCCATAGATTTATAGTAGTTGTTCTAATATTTGTTAGAACATTTAGTGTCATGGATTTCATATTCCATGAGTTTTGTATACATTTGACAATATTTAAATATCTATTGTGTTATTTCCTTCAACTATAATTTGTGCTTATAATTATGTGATTGATATATACTTGTGTATGTGATCAAATTAGCTTCTACTTGATGATGTTATTGTGTCTTTAAGATTTATTTAATAAAGGGTGCATGAAACAAGTTTTAATTCCTTAAAAATTCTAAAATCTTGGGTTTTTCACTTGATGAGTGTGCACCAAGTTTTTTTTGCCAAGTCTCGAGTCGAGTCACCCTCGCCAAGTCCAAGTCTCGTTTCTATGATATATATATATCAACACATCGAAATCCTTAATTCCCACTGACAATCCTATCTAATTAAATTTTCTAATAAATATTTATGTATAAAATGTAGACAAATCCCTGCATTTTATTGTGCACGAGGAACCAGCATGAATGTCCATTAATCATTGAGATTCAGTCAATTTTGTTGACTTGTAAACATCAAAAAATATTTATTTCTGATTGGGAAAATTGAAACACAATTTAATGAGAGAGTTTATTCAATACAATAATTAAAATTTTAGCTTTTTGATTCAACTCATAGAATCCAAAAGCTAATATGAGTAGATGGATTTGTATTGCCTGCACTTACGCAAAGGTATGAGCAGCCTATGTAACAGCCAAACCTATTGTTAAAACTGATTCTGTTAAAAACAAGAGGATTTCATTTACATCAACGAGACTTGAATAGCCAATGGTACTACATAACAGCAATAACATTTTGATACATGAATCAGTAAGCTGTTTCTGGATTTGATTGTGTGTATCTTTTTTGCATCAACATTTCGGATCACACTTTGTGATCCATCATCAGGATGAAAGAGAGTGTCAAGAGATGTAAAAATAATAAATTGCAGACAAAGGCTCACTTAAGGGGTATTTAAAGGGGGAGGTTTTGGGAGGATGCACAAGGAATGAGGAGAAAAGGAGGCAAAGAAACACAAGACTAAAGAAAAAAAAAAAGGTTATAAAACTACTAAGTTAAAAAATACAAAAACTAATAATGCAAAAGAACATTGAAGAGACTAAAAACCAAGAAAGACGAAAAGACAAAAAAAAGTTAAATAAAGAAATAAAAAGTAATAAAAACAAATATAGAAAATTATAAAAATTATATATATATACAAGAAGGGCAAAGAACAAGGAAACAATACAAAAAGAAAACAAAAAGAAATCAAACAAAAAATAACCAATAAGAAAAAATAAGAGAAAAAACCCAATGCCAACACCCGATATATGTATATATACAAAACCTAAAACTAGAGCTAAACAAAAACCAACAAAAGAAAGAAATAGAGAAAGAGATAAGCATAAGTAAAGGAAAAAGATAACAAGAAAAATAAAGGAGGAAGGACAAGAAGAAAGACCACACCAAAAAAGGGGCAAGAGAAGGGGAGAAAGGGGAGAAGGGGAGGGCCCCAAAATATGGAAGGAGCGGAGTGTTGTGACCTTTTCACACATCACCCCATTGCTAACGGGGACCCCCTCTTTGCTAGCTTCCTTCGTCGTTAGGTTAGGGTTTTGGCTGCTTAGTGGGCAATTTTGCGTTTTCCGTGCCCGAGTCTCAGAGTTTTGATCATGCCTAGTGCCGTCTAGGGTTTTTGAAGTGTTAGGATCAAGTTGCAAAAGATGTTATTTTTAATGATCCTAAGTTTTGCTAAGTGTTTGAGCATTTGAACGTTAACGTGTTTTTAAACACGCGCATCAATGATTTTAAAGTGCTAAGATATTCACAGACCTTTTGGAGTTGTTTCTCGCTCTTAAGGTAATATTTAAATTGGTTTCGCACTTTATTCCAACATTTTCTTGGCGTTTTGCTCATATTTTTGAAAAATTAGTCTAAGTCCAGTTAAATTTAAAGTCGCTAAGTGATTTTGAGTGGTTAAAATGTTAAAATCCTAAGGGAAATCCATATTCCAAGGGTTAAAGGGTCAAAATCCATGCTAGAGGTGATTTTCCCCTCACATTCCAGACTACCCAACCCATTCCCCCACTCAAAATCCATACTACACATGGGTTTCCCCTGGAATCCATACTGGCCACTAATTTCCCCCACTGTTTATCCACACCTGGAGCGATTTTCCCCTGGAGATGCTAAAATTTGGCTAAGTGTCAGGATTCATCCAGACACCCCTCGAATTTCCCCTAGGAGTGCGGATTGGAGTGCAAGGATAATTCCACGCCTGGGTCGTTTTTCCACCAGGATTTTTGTGACAACTAAGTTAGGATTTTTGTCCGGATTTTTATCCAGACAGGGATCGATTTTCCCCTGAGCATTTTTTTAAGGATTTTTGTCCAGACAGGGATCGATTTTCCACTGGGAACATTATGAAGAGTTTTTTAAGTCCGGATTTTTGTCCAGACTGAGGTCGAATTTCCACCAGGGAGGTATTTTTTCAAGTTAAGTGATTTTTGAGTGTGGATTTTTGTCCAAACTCATATCGATTTTCCCCTAGAGGGTGATTTATGTGCATTTTGATGATTTTGAGCATGGATTTTTATCCAAGCATGGGTCGAATTTCCCCTATGGGGCAAATTTTGACACTTAAGCGATTTTTGAAGGGATTTTTTAATCCCAACCTATAGCGATTTTCCCCTAGAGGCTTTATTTTGGATTTAAATTGGAAAATTTTAAATAAAAGCCCCATTTTGATTGCTTTTAAATAATTATTAAATGATTATTTAAAATTTAAAATAAAATTTAATAACTTGCAATAATTATTAAATGTTTGAATCTTCTAGAAGCAAGTTAGGGTTTCACCAAGCAAGTATTTATACAAGTGTTTTTTATCCCACATTGCTTGTGTGGTGAAAGTTGGAGCTGAAAGCAAGTATATGAGAGGAACTTCAGCATTATTTTATTATTATTTCTGCCAGGTGTCTCCATGAGAGCGATTTTTTTTCAAGTGGGCGAATTTGTGTTTGGAGACCTTGGGCGATTTTTCCTCCACCATTGTTGCTTGTTGTTCAGACCTTCATTTCTGCAGATTGCTGCCATTGACAACGATTTTCAGAATTTTGAAAATTTCGATTTTTTGCTAAGGCAGGCAAATTTTTGTGTTTGGGGTTTTCAATCCCAACTTGGGCGATTTTTTCCAGATTATTGCCATCCTCCATTATTGCAGATCCGAGCTATCCATTGGTATCAATTTTCAGATTTCCATTTTAGCACTAGACTTGGGAAAATTTCGATTTTGCTTGGAGGCCACATTTTGGTGGATTTTTTTCATACATGTTTGTTGGCTGTCATCATTTCCAGCCTGCTGATTCGCTTCAGATCTGAGGTTTGTTTCAGATTTTGACCTCCATTAATGGCTGCCATTAATTTTCAGACTTAAGTTTTTATTGCCCAGCCAATTCTAACTTAAATATTTAGCATTTGGAGACATTTTGTGGAGTTTTCTGTGCACTTTTTAGACCATTTTATCGCTGTTGCAGGTCTGAAACTCCATTGTTAGGCGGTTGTCCTCAGAAATTTTCATTTCCAGCCACCTAACCAATTTTGGCGAATTTGCTTGGGGCTGTTTCCTAAGCCATTTTTCATCATTTTTAGGGATTTAAACCACTTTGCAAGGTGCTGGTAAGTCTGAAGTGTTCGATTTTCAGACTTGTCCTCAAAAAACTAATTTTTACCAGCCATACTTACATTCCAGAAAATGATTGTTTTCATCAATAAAACTGATTTTTATTGATTTTATGCACATTTTGAAGATTACAACATATTTTGAAAGTCTGAATTTTCAGGTTGTCTTCAAAATTTTGACCTCCATTGTTGACTGCGGAAGGTGTCTTCAGACATTCGTTGTGTGAAAACACAACCTTTCACACCTTTCCTAAGTCATCATCAATCCGGTATACTCCTTTGCATTCTTTGCTTGCATATTTTCTAAGCGTAAGGAGGTATAAATGAATTTTATGGAAGGCTTCCATGCCTTAGTGTTGTCACACATTGAACGTAATTGCTAAAATTTACCAAGTGTATGGATTATTTTCCTGACTCCATGCTCTAAACTAGCTAAATCTCTAGAAAGTCAGGAATTTTATTACAAGTATTTATTTTTATCCTAGGACTAACTTCCAGTTTCGTACAGGTGCGAGGTCGAAGTCAGGATACAAGGAAAGGAAAGAGCTGCTGAAGACGTTGGAGACTGGATTTTATCCAGAGTTCAAGATTTCATCCAGATGGAGGGAGATCACTGATACCAACATGCATTTCCTGGACTTCGACCAGATGCAGCGTCGAATGTTCGGATCCAGAGATCAGGTTCCTTCTCCAGCATATGCGAATATTATGAAGAGTGGCATTTTCCATGCCGCTGGGTTTCCACAATCCATACAGTGCAGTGAGTTTATCCTAGAGTGTGCACGATGTTATGATCCGCTCACAAGAATGATCAAGAGTCCGAAGGGTGTTGTCATCGCCTACCTTGCTGAGGATGCCATTGCTGAGGTATTCGGAATTCCACGCAGTACAGACATGAAGGATGTGACCAAGGAAGATTATGCAGACAGATACACGAAGAAGATGGGTGTATGCAAGAGTTTAATTAATAAAGAATGGATGATTGAACCTAGGAATCATCATTCCAAGGCTCCCAAGACACTTATGTGTGTAGATTTTAAGGAGGAATATAGTGATTTGATATTCCTACTCAACAGAGTGATGGGAATGCCGCAGGGAGCAATATTTCAAGGATGGATGTTCTACTTGATCCAGAATTGTCTTAAAGGAACACTAGTGAATTGGTCTAAGATCATAAGCGACAATCTCGATTTTCAGTTGAGGAATTTAAAGCGGTCCAAGTCATTCGCCATGACTTCTTACCTAGTGTACCTGCTTGCACGATTTGTTTCATACAGAGGATTAATATGCAAAGGTGAAGTCGGGAATGGGCAAGGACAGTTTAAGAGTTATGAATGCTACCCCCAATTGAGTATGCACAGAATTGAAGACTATAAGAAAGTGAATGATGCATTCACTATGTACATCACACGGATGCTGCAGGGCGGAATCCACAGAAGATTGTCCAAGGAGGCAACAGAGTTAATAGAGAAATATGGATCGTGGTATATACAGTTTCCTACTTTCACATACCTCAGGATTCATGGGTTTCAATCTGAACCTCACAGACTTCCTAGGTATCCTACTGACAAAATGATATTGTTGGAAGTGGTAAGACAGCTTCTAGAGTTCGATGTTATCCAGAGAGAGAAGCACAGGACAGGAATGACATTCCCTATTTCAGTTGGGAAGACGTCAGAGGTCTGCCAATCCGCCATAGCTACTAGCACTGCAGGTGAGGAGATTGCATTCTACAGATTTGCTACCTACAAGAAAAGAGAGAGATTCGATCCAGACAAGAAGGTCAGAAGGATCAGAGGAGAGAAGTTCACTCACAAGGTTGACATAGAGGATTATTGGGCTAACTTAATGGACGAACAAGTAGTAAAGAGAAGAATGTGGTCCAGAATGTCAGTGGATTTCATGAGGAAGTGTGGACTTTTCCTCATCCCTGATCAGGTATTAGATGATAGAGATCATACACACCCACATTATGAGAATGAAATGAAGAAGGCAATCCTATTGCCAAATTGGTCAGAGTCAGAGGAGACTGATCTGAATATATTGATGAGAGAAGTCTTGAATTTCTCCCGCACATGGGTAGATATGCAGATGAACAGATTAGTTGACATGGGTGTTCCCTTCACTTATGAGAGGATGAAGACGGAAGAGTCTACTTCCGAGGATGATCAGAGGACTGTCAATGATGTCAGGATTCATGCAGACGAAGAAAGTCAAGCTCCCAAGAGAAGGAAGAACATGCCTGGAGAAGTCAATGCTAGAGGGAAGAAGATTGAGGATGTGAAGAAGAAACAGAAGACTATAATTCCTTCACCCCCTCCCAGTGTCTCATCAATCGAAGTGATTGAAGTAACAGAACAGAATAAGGAGACTCAGCAGTGTTCCAACACAGTGATACTACCTAAGAATACTCAGGAATTTCATGCCATAGCAACATCTGCACCTCCTGATGAGAATGATGACCAGCCGGGATCCCCTACTGTCCTTTTGGAAGTTAGTTTGGGAAATGATGTATATGATTGGACCAAGAATAATCCTGATGATAATGATGAAGTTATCTCAGCACTGAAGGACCTTGATCGAGAAATATGTCTTGATGATGGTATAGAGATGACCGCTATTCCTGAATGGTTGAGGAAGAGTATGGAAAAAAGTAAACAAATGATAGAAGTACAGCCTATTGAGGATATTGATGACTACCTAGCTAGGAGTGCTAAGAAGAAGGAGCCCAAGAGAGCGGAGATTTTGTCGCACATAGCTAGAGATGAGACGGGAATGCGGATTGCGCAGATTGTTGTTCCTAGAGCCGGCGTGACAGTGGACACTGCTACTCCCATGGATTTCCAGATCACTTCAGTTGCCCTTGGTCGTCCATCCGCAGGGCAGGAATTTCAGGAGATTGGTGACAACCTCCAAGCAATCAATGCAAAGTTAGACACAGCGATTGCGAAGAATGAAAGGTACAAAGAAGAAAATATTAGACTCAGAGAGTATATTGCAGGGACAAGGCGTGGAGATCCCACCCTTATTTCCCCTATTGCAGTTGACCATGGAATACATTCACACTGCGAGGTAGCGAGAGGTACACACTCAGAGGTGGAAAAGTGGATTGAAAGCACAAGAAAGCAGGCAGATGATTTCCTTACTCAGTTTGTCCAAGCATATGATAAGACAGCAACGCTTGTATTCAGGATCCAGTATTTGGAGGAAGTTTGGGAAGAATTCCGGCCTATCCAAGAGAAGACTATTCCACGCCTCCTGGCATTGAAGAAGGTTCATAATTCCATTTTGGTCAGCGAGAACATTGTGCACAGTGGAGACATATATAATTTCCATGGCTGGTATTGTGCACTAGCTTTGAAGAAATCAGCTTATGAGAACGCCCAATCAAGTTGTATGGAGATGGAAGGATTAATTCAGGACATTCAGATGAAGATCCTTGCCTCGATTGAGGAATTATTGGGTGTTGATGTTAGTGATGCTAGTGGTTTACACTTAGCCGAATTAAGAGACAAGATAAAATTTATGTATTTTTGCCAGTTGGACTCTTTGCAGAAGAGTCAGATAGATGACTTGGTCTCTTTGTTGATTCATGTTCATAATTCGCAGAAGCTCATGCCTAAATGGGAGAACACTTTGAATGCTTGCTCGGATTCATTGGATGTGATTGATTTACAGCAGGATACCTTGCCTAGCATTTCCATGGAGGAGTTAGATTCAGTTTTGGCTAGATTCTTGGAGTATGCTAAGAGAGAGAGAGAGATGCAGGGAGGAATCTTCTAGAAGATTCCCTATATGATGACTAGGTATCTTTCTATTGGGCCATATGTTGGTGGCACCATTTTTTATGTAACCCTAATTAGGGCAATTCTAGGGTTTTATTGGCATGATCTCAGCCGTTGATCTTAGATCAATCTGGGCCATCCATTTTGTAAGAGACTCTATATATGCCCCTCTGTCTCTCATTTGTAAGAGAGAGCTTTTGTAGAATTGTTGGTATATGCTACAGCTATTTGAATCCTAATCATTGTTCAATTGTTGGTGATTTTGCTCTTCAAGTGTTGTATTTGCATTCATGGTTCTCAATTCCTCCAAGTTAGATTAGAATTTAGATTAGAATTTATTTTCATGTATGTTAGATCGAATGGAAGATTTGTTGACTATATTTGTGTGGAATCCTTAATCCATACCACTAGCCTCTTTCCGCTGGTAAGTGCGCCTTGTGTGGTCAACTGGAGTTTGAGTAAGCATAACTTCAACTATTATGCATCTGTTGACAAGCATCAACTTGGATGGTGTCTTCGTTTGATGGTAATAGTCTGAAAATCATTAAGTATACCTTAGATGATTGCACTAAGCTTGTGTCAATACCTGATTGTGAGACCTCGCCTGGTTTGATTCCACTAAATCCATTCATCATTCCCTACATTCTTAGGATTAGAATAGATTTCCTAAACCCTATTCTTTTTTCCCCCTTTTTTTAATAAGAAGTAAATCCAAAGCCCTATTGATAAATCTTAAGTTGTCAGCACACCTATTCCGCATCATTCATGATAATCCAAACATTTGCGTAAGTCCCCAAAGTGAAACACAGCAATTCACATCAACCACTGAACTTATCCACTCGTCAAGACCTGACATGTAGAAACCTTGGAATCATTTTAGTTGATCTCATTCTTAGCATCTGAGGTGATTTTGTTCAAGAGAGGGTAAATTACTTTGGTAATTTATTCTGTATTGTTATGTGCATAAAAAACACATCAACACGGAGCAAGAGAGGGCAAACAAATGGTCAAGGAGAGGGGTGGCGGTGGGTGTTTAAGGAAGAAAGAAGAGGGTGCCAAAAAGGGCTAAGGTTCCACCCCTCGTCATGGTTGAGATTAGAAGGGTGGTTGTAGATTTCTATAACCTCTTTCAACTTTCTCTTGTAATAGTTGTCTTCCTTAAATAGGATAAGAGTGTTTTCCAAACAAATATGATGCTTGGTGGACAAAGAGTGCTCAGCTAAGGATGACTTGTGAACACGAACATGCCTAATGTGAGCACTATGCTCTTTGATTCTGGTGTTGAAAGAGCAACTTGTTTCGCCTATATAGAGAGCACCACAATCAAATAGCGTAGCGCTGACATCAGGCCACTTTTTATTTCTTTATTTAACTTTCTTTTGTCTTTTCGTCTTTCTTGGTTTTTAGTCTCTTTTAATTTTCTTTTGCATTATTAGTTTTTGTATTTTTTAACTTAGTTTAATAACCTTTTTTTTTCTTTAGTCTTGTGTTTCTTTGCCTCCTTTCCTCCTTGTTCTTTGTGCATCCTCCCAAAACCTCCCCCTTCAAATACCCCTTAAGTAAGCCTTTGTCTGCAATTTATTATTTTTACATCTCTTGATACTCTCTTTCATCCTGATGATGGATCACACAGTGTGATCCAAAAGGTTGATGCAAAAAAGATACACACAATCAAATCCAGAAACAGCTTACTGATTCAGTTATGGATTGTGGAAATTTGATCAAATTAATTTTGAAACATGTTTACAAGCATAACAAAGTACACAAAATCACAAAAGGGCAGCGAGACTAAATGTGAATCATAATTTATTGCAATACAGATTCATAATAGAAATACAAAAGATTAGAATATGAACTGTAGCAGGAATGCCATCAGTATTCAATGTAATATACTAGAATGCACTCTTCTGTTCTTAAAAAAAGTGCAATTCGTCTGGTGTTCACATTCCATGATCAATTGGTATGCACAATAGAGTGGCTAAGATAGGGTTACACAGTCAAAAACACGTAGATGCAGAATGCTTAAATTAGAACAATATATAAGATCACTCATTTCTTAATTAAGATTGTCAATTGTTTCATGGAGCTTTGCTAGTTATAAGGCAAACAGCTTCACAAAATAAATTGGATCAAATTCTCTAAGAATGGGGAAACCCTATAGAACATAAATGGAGATTGTAAACAACAAAGCCTAATAATCAAAGACACGTTTTACATCTTATACCTGATAATTAATCATTAAAAAAAAATATTATGTAAAACAATGTACGCATCCTTATTACGAATCAGAATATGAAAGAAATCCTTAAGCATAGACTTGTATTAACAACATTATTCCCTCAATGGTACAACTGATGGAAATGACTAAAGCCCAAAGCATTGAACAAACCTTCAGGTGAATGTGACAGGGCATTAACAGGCCTCCACATAGTCTTTTGGACTTTTGTCCTCTTGTCACCAAACATTGCGATTGATCGATCACTTGTGCGACTCATGCTCTTGACCCTTACTTTGTTCCCCACATATGAGATCTTGCAATCAAAATCAGGGTACTAGGCTGAATGACTACACTTAATAGCATTTCCTATGCAATTGGAAACGACAAGAAGAAAAAATGACAAATATCAATTGATAGTATAGTATAAGAAGCTTTTATAAACACATTTTATACCAGTGAAGAATTTCTTGAACAGGAAACAATATTTGTTTTTTGAAATGCTCTCCAAAATTGTCCAGTGCTGAACACAATCAAATCCAGTGACTTTTAAGAAGCGTACAAAAGCATCAAACTACACAACAGGAATATTCCAAAAATTAAGGTAGAAGATAAATGGAAATCATAAATTTCTACAGCAAACAACACAACACAAAAAATATGAGTAATTTTACTATGGTTTCGATTTAACTCATATAGAATTATCATTACAATATTGCAATGGCTTTACATTTTGCATTCACTCAAAAGCCAGCATAGAAACTGAAATTCAAATTCAAATCAAATTAACGTCCATAAATGGCTAAAAGCTATAAAACAGCAAATGTAACTGATATCAAAGCTAAATAGAACTGATTGGTTTGTGAATTTTGTTTAAGACTCGAGCAGGACAAATTCAATGATGCTTGATCATGGCAAGTCACACATTGTGTAGGGTTACACAGATCTTAGAGCCTTGTTTTGCTGACATCACCCCCAATGGTTGGTGATGTTCATTTTATTTGCATTTTAAACATCACCAATGATGTCTGGGGTTGTCAACTTGTCAGCTATATGGAAATGTGATTTTTTGCAAAACCCTACTAATTTTGTTTTTACATGTTAAAACAGCAATGTCAAGTTCAACATAAATGAGTGGTAAAAATGATCTTGCATGGAAGTATGGGGCACCAGGAGCTATCAAGGGCCAAGTCACTTGTAACGAATGCAAGCAGCCTATGATAGAGAAAATTAATAAATTAAAAAACTACCTTTCTAAAATACCTGGTCAAAAAGTGAAGGGATGCCCTTAGTCATCTAAATAGGTTACAAGAAAGATGAATGCCCTACTTGCTGAGTTTGAAATGATAAAAGTGGAAAAGAAAAAGACAAAAGAAGCATTAGCAGCAGTGCTGAATCAAAATGTATATACAGATTCCTTTGATACCCCAACTCTAAGCATTGATCATCTACAATCCTCTATTGGTAAGAGACCCGAGGGTTCTATTTCTACTTCTAGCCATATTCCTTCATCATCACCAAATTTCTTTATTCCATGCAATGTTCCAGGAGCACAACCCTCACATGAAGGTACCGCATGGAATAACAAAAAACACCATGAGGCTAAGATGGCAGCAACAAACTTTTGGAGCTATAATAATTTACCCTTCAATGTGGCAAACAACCCGTATTGTGAAGGTTTTATGGATGCATTAACAATCACCGGTAAGGGGTTTAAGACTCCAAGTAGAGCATAGAGTGGGTCATTGCAAGAGAAAGCCATAAACACACAGCTTGTGGTTGATGATCAAAAGAAAGTATGGCAGAAAAAAGGTTGCAACATCTTATTTGATAGTTGGACAGATAGACGGAATCGGACTCTCCTTAGCTTTTAGTTGCTTCTAATGGCACATTGGTGTTCTTGAACTCTATAGATGCCTTGCATGAAGTCAAAAATGCTAAGAGTTTGTGCAATCTATTGGACGGGGTGCTCCAAGGGGCTGGGGTTGAGAACATTGTGCAACTTATCATGGCCAATGCAGCAACATATGTAGCCATAGGGAAACTTATTATGGAGAAACATCCTACTATTTCTTGGACTCCTTGTGTTGCACATTGCTTGAATTTGTTGTTAGAGGACACTGGGGAGATCAGATGGGTCAAAAGTGTGGATGAAGATGCTAAAAAGTTTACCAAATTTATCTATAAACCATAATGTCCTTTCTTTGATGAGAAAGCACAAAAATGGCAAGGAGTTTGCGTGACTAGGAGTGACACGATTTACTAGCCACTTCCTCACTTTGCAAAGCATTCTTGCTGCAATTCCTCATCTCGAGAAATGTTTGTGTTTGATGCTTAATTGGAATCTCCATTTTCCAAAAAGGTTGAAGGGGAGAAAACTGCAAGAACAATTTTTGATGACTTATTCATCAAAAATAGAGAGGAGTTAATCAAGATAAGGAAAATATAAACATAAACTTTATACAAAATTATATATATGTTGATTTTTTTTGAGGGGTTAATTTTGTAATAATTTCAAATTTGTTTTCAAATTTGAGGTGATAGAAACTTTGGTCAAGGTTCTTCATATGGTGGATGGGGCAATGGGTTTCCTCTATGAGGCCATGGATAAGACCAAAGAAGCCATTTTGCATTACTATGGTGGAAACCAAAAAAAAATGATTCCATTTGATCAATCATTGATCACAAATGGATAAACCAATTCCAACAACCGGTATATGCCTTGGCCTACTACCAGAACCCAAATTTCTATTTCTCTAATACATTTAAGGTTGATGAGGAGGTCATGGCAGGTTTTATTTCATGTATTGATAAGATGGTTAATGAGTTGAAGATGAGATTTACTAAATATGATTCACTATATCTTATTTATGAATTTGGCAATGTTGACTCTCTAGAAACATCCATTTTATGGACATAATAATTAACTTACTATATTTCATCTATCTATCCAAGGTCTACAAGGGTGCAGAAGGGAGGCTCTTTTCTTCAGCTAAAGCAATTCAAAGGAGAGAAAAATAACAACAAAGTAAAAAAATCTTTTAATTTTTAGCTTAATATTACAAGTAGAAATAAGAAACATGATTCTTATATTTTTTTAAATGTTTTTTTGTAGGTTTATGGTGGGAGAATTATGATGTTGGCATAACAAATCTTCAAATGCTAGCTATTTGTATTTCGTCCCAATCCTATAGTGCTTTTGGGTGTGAATATTATTGAAGCCTGTTTGAGAGCATCCACATGAAGAAGAGAAACAAGTTGACCCAGGAGTGCCCCAATGATCTTCTCTTCATTGGGTACAACCTTCAACTTGGAACTAGAAAGGTGGAGAGCATTTCACATGATTCCATCAACTTGGATGAGATTGATCCTTATGGTGAATGGACTATCAATGAACAAAATGTTGTCCTCCAAACTGATGAAGATCTTGCAGAATAGAAGAAAGGAGCAGCAAAAGCAACAAAATCTGATGCAATGGAGGAGACAAAGACACTTTTGAAGAAACAATCTATCATTATTTTAATACTAACTTACCTTCTAGTTTGAGGCTTGAAAAATTTATGCTAGGAGGGAAAAGAGGATGATGTAGATTGTATTTAATTATTTTTTCATTTTGACATATCATCACATGTAAACAGTTATGATGCTATTATACATTTATTGTTTATAAATTTGTTGTTTCTTTGATTCTGAAACTATGAAATTTCAAATTTAGAGAGTTTGAGGATCATATGACATGTGTGATGTTTGAAATTTAACAAACTGATAATCAAATTAGATTCTATAAGATTTTTTTTTTGTGTAATTGTAAGGGTTTTTTTTTTTTTCTAAGGTTCGGGCAGAGTTTTTTGCCAAGATTGTGTCGAGTCCCAAGTCCAAGACAAAATTTTGGGCTGTCGAGTGCAAGCTGAGTACGAGTCCTAGTGGAGTACTCTAGAAATTACATAAGTAAAATCTGTTATGGTGTGAGTGTGGTTGATTACATCATTTTCTCACAAAGCTTGAAAGGCAAGATAATAAAGATAGCAATAAAGGATCCGCATAGGGATCTAAAATCGTATCACTACCCAATTTGTAGTATATTGTTTGGGCATAAAAAGCAATTAGCCTAACATAATAGAGCAGCATAACCATCAACAATTGGCAAAAGGAAAAATGTTAATAACGCAAGAAAAACACTTTACCTTTGTAGAAGCTTTGAAATAAATAATGCAAACAAAAGAAAAGAGTAAGGAGTTCATAAGCCATGAATTAACAAGCATAATACAAAGAGGCTCTAGAAAGATGCATTAGCGCAACAAAACAGGAAAAAGAAAACAAATTGTTTTCTAGAAAATGCTTGGTTCGATGAGGAGTGCAAGGTAGCAAGGAAAGCTCTAAAAGAGCCAAGCAAATTGTCAAAGCCAAAAAAAAAAAAAGATTACATGATCACAAGAAGAGACAAGCTAATCTGTTTAGAGAAAAATAATACAAAACTTTTTTGGAGGAAGCTTCAACAAAGAAAGAAAAACATGGATAGTAAAATCACAGCCAATCAATCGCTTACTCATGCAAAGCAGCTATATAAGCATGAACCATAGATAGAGAAACCTCCCACGGTCAACACAAGAATGCATCTATTTACTTTGCAAGAGGTTAAAAAGGTATTTTGCCTGGGGCATAATTGAGTTATAGGCAAAGTACTTAAAATGGGAAAAAGACATTTCATCTCCGTGTATTAGGAAGATTTTCAACATCATCAATATTGGGTTTCCAAGAGATTGGACAACCAGCTTTGTCATACTTCTCTTTAACTAAGTTGTCAATTCTGGTATGGGGTCAAGTATAAGCACAAGGTTCAAGTATGCTAATATGGACAAAACTTCTTGCATATAGTACAACTAGGTACAACTATATAATATGCATATATGCAAAAAAATAAAATATATATATATACAAAATTGATGATATACATATGCAAAAAATTTAAAAAATATATATACAAAATTGAAAATGCATTTGATATATCATAAAATGATAGTCACATTTAAATCTTTCATAGTATAATACTTCATCAGTATCAGTAATAGTGATTAAAAAAATTCAATTTATAGTTCAAAATTTTTAGTATTATGTAATATATCATATATGTCCAAAACTCCACAGTCAAGATTCAAATGAAATCCATTAAAATTAAAAAATTTGAAAATAATATAATCAAAAAATTGTAGCTTAAGTCTTCAATCTTCATTGAAAGCATCTAGATCGAAGTCATCACTCAGTTCAACATCATTTGAACCACAATTTAATGGAGTACCACTCCCACTAGGTACATCATGTGTAGGAGCTTTGTCATCATCTACATTAAATCTAGTAAACTCTAGAATAGATGCATCCAAGTTGGTACACTCAAGAGTTGTATCCTGATTCTTTGTTGCACCTTGTAGTCAACTTCCTTATGTGATAAGAGACACAAGTTGGAATGGATATAGACCAAGTGAACTTCACTGAGTAAATAAAGGAGTATGTGCTCCAATTATATTTAGCTAAAGAAGAATTTGCAACTTGTTGAAATCGGAGAGAAAGTCAATACAACTTAAAATTCAAAAAAGAAAAAGAATGGTAAGCACTATGAATGTTAAAGAATGAAAAAATGCTTACTTGTAATAGAATTTTGATTGCAAGAGGCTATAGGAACAAATAGTCTTTCCCATGGAGGTACCACCATGTACAAGCATTGTCCTTGTATTGGTCTCAAAGAGCACAAATACTATTATCTCACCCTATGATGAACTTGTCAAACTCTTTTCCAACATTATCCACCACTTCTGGATCTAAAAAGATTCTTCAAAATGCCAACTTGTACCCATTAGCAACTTCACTATCATTATATAGTGTGATTCTCCCTAGCAGAGAGTATCGTTGTGCTATAAATATTGGGGGATAATGCATATGTAAGTAGATGAAAGAGTATGTTCATCTTGTTCCAGTGATGATGAATGATTTTTCCACACTTTGAAAAAAAAAATCTTCAGTAATTCTCCTTCTTTGCTATTATAGCCTTTACTTTTTTTTATCATGGAATCCATGCCATCATAGATTCCCCAAACATGGTCAATCAATATCAACAAACTTGCTCATACTCATGATAGGTTCAATGAAACTCAAGAGATAGTCCACACGAGTACACCAATCATCATCCAAGATCAATGACTTGGCCTTTTAGGCCCTATCTAATTTTGATTGCTTCCAAATGCTCTGTTGGTGGCTAACAACTATGGCACCCAATGTCTCTTGCACCTATGAAAATCCAGTCTTAACAGCCTAATGTTGTGTAAAAAATAAGTTAGTAACAAATCAAAATTCAAGTAAATATGACATTAATTAAATTTACCTTCAACAACTCCGAAATTGAGAAAGTCTTGAAGATTCTTTGTGGCATATGATGGTTTGTCACACACGTTTGAATCTCCTCACCCTCAATTTATATACTTTTCACCCACTGTAAGTGTCAATTAATTGGTCCTTGTTTGGAACTTGTGATAGCTCCATCTATTGTGCTCAATGTGGCTCCTCTTGCGTGTTGTCCACCTTCCCAAAACAATGATCAGCAAGGTCGGGGGGAGGATAACGTAATTGATTAGCTTCATTAGTACCGTAGACTCTCTCTCTCTCTCTCTCTCTCTCTCTCTCTCTCTCTCTCTCTCTCTCTTGCTTATTTGTGACATTCTTCTAATTGTTCCCCTATTCTTCTATTTGTTGTCCCTAGTGTTGTCTACTTGAGGACGATGCAAAATGTTGAGATCTCTTTTGGTCTCTTCCATGTTGACTCAAAAGACACATGTGTTCCCTTCTTCCATGGTGGTTTCCTTTCTTTGGGGGATGAGGACACTTCTATGCACATATATATATACATGAGTTATCATAAAAAGCATACTGACTCAAAAGTTAGGTGAAACCACCTCATGTTTTATGCTTTGTGTTCATTATCCTTTGATTTATCCTCTCTTGGGAACTAAATTATTGTAATAACGTGCTTGTCTTTTTGGGTGTATCCTACCATAAAGCAATTGCTCCCGGCAAGGTGTGTGCAATCGCTTTAATGTGGGGGCATACACTCCGCTCATGATTCTTTCTCTTGATACTTAAAGTTACTTAGCAAACTTTGTCTTTGCTTTGTAATTTTTGGTGCTTTTCTTTTCATGACTCATAGTAAGAGAACCTTACTAGTTGTAGTCAAGGTTCTCTCTTTCTCTCTCATGATCTTCCCTTTTACCTTATCATTGAAGTCGTAAGATCCTAAAGTCCACTGGGGGCTTGGTGTATCTTGCCTCTTTGACATTGTGAAAGTCTTTCAATCTGAATTCCTTGTACTTTACTGTGAGTATTTGCGTAAACTCATACTCCCGCTAAAGTGGGCGCTAAATGTAAAGTCCTAAAATTGCACCCATTGCAATTTTCGATCGCATTTGGGTCATCGCCTTAGTGTTTGCGCCCCTCAGCCTGATCGGAGACCTGATTATGCTCATACATGTCAAAGACAGCATCCTAGCTCAAAGGTGCACCCGATGCCACCTTGATCCTACCCTAAAATAGGGAAGGTTTAGGGCATGGTGCCATGGTCCTCCCTAAAGGGGACCTATTTTTGGGCCCCTCCCCCATCTCAAATTTGAAGCAGGAAAGCACCCCTCTATGTCGGCTCATGTCAGAAAATTAATTAATTCATCCTACTAGCAAGTATATATGAGGGGTTTCCCCTCTCATTTGATGATCATGAAATTCAATCAAGCATCCAAGCAATCAAGAGCAATTGAGCATTTTCAGTCTTCCTTCAAACTGTGGAGCACCTATAGAGTCAAGATTTCAAGCATTGAAGAGGAGATCATCATTCTAATTCATTAAATCATAATTCCATGTGGAGGCAAGCAAAACTTCACAAGGAGGTATAAGCATTTCATTTTCAATCAATTCAACATCCCCTCAAAGAGGAGGATGATGGTATGATGAAAGAATAAGTATACGGTCAACTACTGAGAGGGGGGGGCGAATCAGTAGATAGAAAAACTGATATAAACTTCACCAATCTCAAAAATCAATCTCTCAAAGTAAACTTAGAACTAACAATGTAATACCTCTGTCAAGATAAAAACTCATAAGATAAACCGGTTGACTATTACAACAAATTAACAGTAAACAACTTCTTCATTTCTCAATGCTTCCGGTTATCATGACTTATCAAAATAGTTAAGTAGTTAAGTAAATCAACCATGAAAACATAACCACAAAAACATTCACCACTTGACACAAATATTTTTTGACGTGGAAACCAAAATATGTAAAAACCACGGTGAGATGAGACTCACAAGATAACTATCTGAACTCTTCTGAAGTTCACCCTGTTAGGAGCCTAGCCTGTTAAAGCTTTATAAGAAGTCCTGTTAAGAACTGATCCTGTTAAGAATCACCCGGTTAAGGGATTGACTACAAATGCCTTGTTAGAAACAATACCCTGTAAGGAGTAACCTCGGTAGAGGATTTGAAAATTCAATCTAATGGATCACCTTGTTAGAGGATTTGAATAACACCAAGCTTGTTAGAGCTTACCCGGTTAGGGGATTTCAATTCTGCTATAATTGTTAGAAAACAACAGGAGTTTGCTGATTTGTCTTAATAACACTACACTTGCTTGATCAGATCCATTTCATGCTCATATCTACCTTTACTCAAACTGCAGATACATCATCCGGTTCGGCAACCACACACTCAACTGATCTGTGCCAACTCTTTGCCAACTCATTAAACTAAACAACTTCATCGACCTTATAAACAAATCAATCAGGTCGGTAACACAACAAAAACCTAATTCTCATAGAGATTACAAACAAATCGGTTCAAGTATGATCGTTGGATTACATAGCAATCTCTGCACATCAATCAAGAAAACCTCGATCGCCCCTTGATCACCGCTTCATTAACTTAGTAACTCATCACACGCTTTGCATTAGATGCAATACATTTGCTCATTCCCTAGACAAAAACCGTTACAACAACTCGCCAAAATCTCTTCAAACTGTCTTCATACAATAATCATACGTGTCATAATCATTACCACTCATCATCAGATCATAAACCAATATAACCAATTCACCAAACTTAATCGGTTAGGGTTTATCACAAACAACAGGTAGGGTTTACCGGTTACATCAATAGATAAGGTTTACACCGATTACCGGTTCACTCCACAAATTCGTCCTACCGGTTACAGTAACAATATTACAACAATATCAACAATATCATTACCGATTAATTGACATCAATGACAACATAACATATCATTAATGCAATCTTCATGCAAATGCCAACAATCTCCCCCTTTGGCATTGATGACAATACAAATATCAATACCATTGATTGCTGCGTGATTGTGAATAGGAATCCTGGTTTACATTACCAAGTATTTATCATGCTCTCCATGTCTTCAGCTTGCCGCTAGTTCTCCTTCCCATAATCACATAATTCTTCTCCCCCTTTGACAGCAATGCCAAATTGAAAGTGTCACAACCCTCCTTTATCACCTTTTTGATTTAAATACAAAACTTTGTTATATTTCCTTGGATAAACTATTGAATGAATATTGTAAGGGAATAAAAATAATAAACCACACACACATGGAAAATACATATATATTTTTAATTGGTTATTTAATTTCCCTCACCCAAATTAAGGCACATGTTGTAGGAGGAATAAGAAGCTTCTAGAGGCTTCTCCACCACCCTTGCATGTAACTCCTCCCACTAAGCCTAATCAATTTGCATGGAGGCCAAATTGGGAGAGAATCTCTTTTTTTTCAATTAAAAATTAGGTAGTGGGAATTTGAAATTTCTTTTATAAAAGAGGTACAAGTTTCAAAATGAGTGGTTGGCTATTCCATAAGAAATTCTGCAAGTAAAATTTTCCTTTGCAGTCAATTTTCATTTTCAGCTAAGATTTTGTTTGGGAGGACTTCTCTTCAAGTTTGGAGGATCAAGGAAGATTCATAGAGGATTCTACACCATTACCAAGCACCCAGGTTCTTTCAAATTTAGTTTCATGCATCTTATTTTGTTGCAATTAGATTTGATTTAATTGTTAGAATGAGATTTATTTGTTTTCAGATTCTTGAAAGAATTAGTTTCAAATTTTATAAGAAGTAGGTAATTAGAATCATTTGATGAGAATGAGATTCTTTTGTTTTCAGATTTTTGAAAGAATTAGTTTCAAATTTTTATAAGAAGTAGGTGATTAGAATCATTTGATGAGAACTAGATTAATTGTTTTTTTTTTTCAGAGTCTTGATAAGAAATTTAGTTTCAGATTTTTGATAGGAATTAGATTCATTTGTAAAAAAAATTTTTGTTAGATCAAGGTTTAATATATATTGTTGAACTTAGTTGAAAAATCTGTTTGTAGTGGATGAGTTGAAGAATTAAATTATTGTTTTATCAATTTCTTGCTGTAGATTGGATACTGTTAAATAATATTATTATCCTTCAATTTCTTGTTGTAGATTTGATACTGTTAACTTGAAGATTTAAAATAATGTCTTTCAATTTCTTGCTGTAGATTGGAAATTGTTAATTGAAATATTATCCAACAATTGCTTGCTGTAGTTTGGATTTGTCAGTTTGAATAATCAAAATGTTGTTTTCAAATTCTTGCTGTAGAATTAAAATATTCCTTGCTATGAATAAAATCTTGTTTTGAATGAAGAAAATCCTCCTGTAGGAATAAATTTATCCCTGTAAATTTAAGATTGAAATCAGACTAACGAAATACAATCATAAGCCTACATAAATCCATCTACCTTTCATGGCTGGAAACGATTTACTCTCTGGGATATTTTAATCTCTGTGTGGAAGCAAAATATGAATTACCCTTAGTTACACATCTGGTTTTCAATCCTCTGCACTATGCTGGGATCTAGTTATTCTCCCTGGATTGTTTATCCCTCTGGGTTAATTATTCCTGAAAATGAACCCCATTGCTACTTAATATTTTAATTTATTTTATCCTTAAAGTTTAAATCTACTCTCTATCTATTTAAATTAACCTGGAAAAGAGAAAAAATAATAATAAGATAAAATAAAATAAATAAAACCGTATATATATATACATATATATATATACGAAGCGTTTTAAAAAAAAAACCCATCGCATGAGAGATTGTAATCACCACGCGGTACGTTGCATGGGACTTCGGCCACAGGCGGAGTTAATAACTCTGCAGGTGGGGAGCGGTACCGTTACGGTACCCTCCACTAACCTGCGGTCACTGCTACGGCAGTGGCCACAGGGTAGTGGGGGGAACCGTGGGGTCCCCCTCCCACTAAATGCGCTGGGCACGCAATACCACGACTTGCATATTTTAAATCCCCTTTTTTCTTTGGAATTTAATTGTTAATAGTTGGTAATAATTGATAAACTTTAGATATTTTTTTTAATAAGTTTTAAATTAATTAACAATGATTATTAATAACTTATTAATAATTATTATTAATGTAATTGCTAATAATTATTAATAAATTATTGATAATCATTATTAATAGTTTTTAATAATCAATAGAGATTATCGTATGGTGTATTAATGAAAAAAAAATGGACCTCCCAATCCATTGAGGATCTAATTTATTCTTGGGTGATAAACTTGAGCTTACTTAAATCTTTAAGTCTTATGATTAATCCCAAAAGTGTAAACTAATTGCTAGTAACTCTATATTTAATCGTTCTTACAATAAGAGTAAACACTTCTTCATTTTGGGTGCAATGATATTATTTTACCTTGCTTTTATTCCGCATTCATTATCTACATGCAATTACTATTATGCAAGTTTCGTGATGGTCATTATTATGCAATTTACACTTCAAGTAGTTACTTCAATTATTTACGCTTTCTTTTTTTGTTATTCGTAGTTAGAAAACTAAACAAAGGAAGTTGGAAAACCAAAACTAGCAGCGTTCGGTATATATGGTGCCTCTGGGTCACGCTTACGGGTAATGCCGTCGTGTTGAACTACTGCACTTAACGCCTAATAAAGCTGCATTAACGACGTCTGTGGCATCGTCCCTATAAATCGTCGGGGAGTAATAAGGGACATTTGGAAGTTAAAATCCGAGGGGCGGGTAATCCCCCTTGGATCGATAATTTAATAAGATAACTTTTAAATGAATTTCACATCCGTTGAGATAAACCATAGTAAACCCCTCTTAGGGATGGTCAAGTCAAAAACTCTCATGAAATTGATTTCTTTGAAGGGATATTGGCGTTTTGCAATTGGGTGACGTTCATGATAAGTATTAGGATCTAGTTATTTTCTTTTTTAGGCCACAAGCAATAGGCCATCTTGAGCCTTCGCTTAAGTGCTACCATCGTGGGTAGCAACCGCAGAGAAACTGTCTGGGACACTGACCCTAGAAAGGGTTGCGTACCCACAAATCAGTTTACATCAAACCATAGAATAGAAAATAGAACTACATACTTTACGCCTTGATCCCGTGCCGAAGAGGGTATGTAGGCAGTCTTGGGACGGAGTTGTCCCTCGTACTCAGGCGTTCGTGGGTGGGGTCTAGGCTTGGTTGAGTAAGAATCCTAATTGAAAGATAAGATAATCAAACTTAATTCAATGCATACTCGGAAGGAATCCCGTATGGATTCGCTTGACTTCCCGAGGCTTTAAGCCAAATTCCGAGGCGGAATTCAAGCTTGTATTATTTTTAATTACTCCTAAGGACGGCGACCTCTGTGCATTCTTGTTAGAAGAGTGTAGTACTTAGTGAGTGGCTCAGGACCCGAATGGTCCCGATGAGTCTAAGTCTCTGGCCAGAGCATCTCCTATCCCGTTTGGATGGATGCCTACCCTGTATGGGTAGATGCCTATCCCGTATTGGATAGATGGAATTTTACGTCCCGTATGGACAATTTGCCTAACCTGTATGGTTAGAAGCTCATCCCGAATGGATGAATGCCTATTCCTAATTGAATGGATGCCCAGAGTATGCAATTGAATAAAACATAAATAAAAATAAAATAAAATAAAAAAAATAATACTCAATTTTTGTTGGATCAATTTTGGTGGGTTATTACAGAAAGTAAAACATGTAATGTCAAATTTCACTGTGCATCATCAACAATCTACAACTTGATGCTCCCCCTGTGGAATAAATCTACTTCTACACCAATCCTTCTGTAAAATTTTGCAAGTAGCTCCGGGACTGATGTAATCTACATCATACTTAACTAACTTCATGAAGAGGGACAACCCCTAACTGACTTCTAAGATACTCAAAAGTAGTCTTAGGCAAAGGTTTAGTAAAAATATCTGCAAGCTTCTCCTTGGTAGAAACATGCTCCAAGATCACATCTTTACTCTGTACTTTTTCCCTCAAGAAATGATACTTCAATTCAATATGCTTGGTTCGTGCGTGCAAAACAGGGTTCTTGGAAATATTTATGGCACTTGTATTATCACATAAAATCTTTATAGGTTCTGAAATCTTCATCTTAAAACCTTCCAAAATGTGCCTCATCCATATAGCCTGTGTACAATTCATGTAAGCTGCAACATACTCAGCTTCAGCAGTAGATTGTGAAGTACAGCTCTGCTTCTTACTACTCCATGAAACAAGTCTTCCTCCAAGAAAAAATGCTCCACCAGTTGAGCTTTTCCAGTCATCAACATTTCCTGCCCAATTTGCATCTGTGTACACCTTCAAGTCAAAATTTCCGCCATATGGATACCATAACCCATAATCAATAGTACCTTTCAGATATCTAAAAATTATTTCGGTTGCTATTAGATGTGTTTCCTTAAGATTCTTCTGGAATCTAGCAACTATGCCAACTACATGAGCTATGTCCGGTCTACTGTGAACAACATAGTGCAATTTTCCAATCATTGACCTGTATTCCTTCTCATCAACAGATTTGGACTCATCTTCCTTAGACAACTTACAACCTATAACCATAGGTGTCCCAACTGGTTTACAGTCACTCATGCCAAATGTCTTCAAGACCTCTTTCACATACTTAGACTGTGTGACAAAAATACAATTCTTCATTTGTTGTATTTGCAAGCCTATGAAAAAATTTATTTCCCCCACTAAAGACATTTCAAACTCATTTTTCATCTACAAAGCTATTGCTCATGTCATCATTACCTCCAAATATGATATCATCAACAAATACTTCGTTGACTAGTATTTTATCTCCTTCAGATTTGAGATATATGTTACTATCATCACTGGTTCTTAGAAAGCCTATCTTCATCAGGATGTGTATAAAGCCTTTCATACCATGCTCTCAGTGCCTGCTTTAATCCATATAAAGCTTTATGCAATCTGCATACCATGTCTTTCTTATCAGTCAAAGCATAACCATCTGGCTGCTCAATGTATACTTCTTCTTCTAGTATCCCATTCAAAAATGCAGACTTAACATCCATCTGGTATATCTTGAATTTCTTGTGTGCTGCAAATGCAAGTAAAGTTCTGACACCTTCCAGTCTTGCCACTGGTGCAAAAGTCTCATCATAGTCTTCTCCTTCCTCTTGTGCATAACCTTTGCAAACCAACCTAGCTTTGTTGCGAACTACAACACCATCTTCATTCAACTTGTTCCTAAATACCCACTTAGTACCTATCACATTTTTATTTACTGGTCGGGGTACTAGGGTCCATGTGTTGTTCTTCTCAATTTGATCTAATTCCTCCTCCATAGCTTTAACCCAATGATCGTCACCAAATGCTTCCTTAGCAGTTCTTGGTTCAATAGTGGAGATCATGCAAGAATTCTCTCTGATTCTTCTTCTGGTTAGTACTCCAGCATCCTTATCTCCAATAATCTGTTTAGGATTGTGATTCAGTCTCACATATCTTGGAATAACATGATCATTATCTTCGAATCAGCTTCTTCATTATCATCATCTTCTTCTAAATTTATATGTTCCAGTTGAACTGGTACATCAATATTTTCTTTGCCGGTTTCAGATTTCACAGTTTTTGGTTCCAAAAATAAAATGCAAGGATCTTCATCCTTTTTCTCTGAACTAATTTCCTCTGAGACTTTAGGATTTTCATCCACTCGAACATCAGCACTCTCAATAATTCTTTGTGTCCAGTTGTTAAAACACTTGTAGGCCTTACTCTTGGTGGAATAGCCAAGAAATATACCTTCATCACTTTTAGCCTCAAATTTGCTAATATAATCACCTCTCTTAATAAAACATTTGATTCAAAATATTCTGAAATAACTAACATCAGGTGATCTTCCATACCAATATTCATAAGAGTCTTTTCCTTACCTCTCTTTACCAGAATCCGATTCATAGTGTAGACAGCTGTGCTGACAGCTTCTCTCCAAAAAGTTTTCGCTACACCTCCTTGTATCAACATCGTCCTAGCAGCTTCAACAACTAACCAGTTTTTTCTCTCTGCAATACCATTCTGTTGTAGTGTCCTTGATGCAGAAAGTTGTCATTTGATACCATTTTCTTCACAATACCTAGTGAATTCCTCAGAAGTAAATTCACCGCCCTGATCTGTCCTCAGACACTTTATCTTCTTACCGCTCTCTTTCTCAACTAAGGCCCTGAATGCCTTGAACTTACCAAAAGCTTCAGTCTTATCCTTCAAGAATGTGACCCACATCATCCTTGAGCAATCATCAGTGAAGATCATAAAATATCTGTCACCTTGAATACTTTTTGTTCCTATTGGTCCACAAAGATCCGTATGAACCAAATCTAACAAATGTTCTGCTTAAAAGGATTTGCTCTTGAAAGTTGAGGATGTCATCTTTCCCAACTGACATTCTTTACACAGAGCATTAACCGGTTTGTCTAACTGAAGCAAACCTCTCACTGTCTTGGACTTACTCTCTTTAACAATGTTATCAAAGTTTATATGACAAAATCTCCTATGCCAAAGCCAACTATCGTCTATCTTTGCAATTAAACAGCTGCTGACTTTAGGATTAAGGTGAAACAAGTTACCTTTAGTTTGCTTCCCGGTTGCAATCAGTTCACCTTTGCTGTCATAGATTTTGCACCTACCATTTTTAAACTCTAATGGGTATCCTTTGTCATTGAGTTGTGCCACACTCAAAAGATTGTGCTTTAGACCTTCAGCCCAGTAGACATCATCTGCACTGCTCTTTCCATTAAGAGAAATAGTTCCCTTACCTTTAACCTTGCAGGGTGAGTCATTACCAAATCTTACAACTCCACCATCAATTTCCTTCAGAAAAAAAAATTTGCTCCGATCACCGGTCATGTGATGTGAACAACCACTATCAATGATCCAATCATCAGAGTTATCCATCCTGGATACTAATGCCTTCTAGTCTGACATCTCTTCTTTAATGGCTACAAACACAATGTCTTCATTAGCATCACCATCAGATTCCTCATCAATGATACCACCATTAACAGCAATAAGACAATCTCTTTTGCCTTTACCCTTGTACTTCTTGAATCTCTTGTTTGTGCTCATTATCACCATTAGGACAATTAGTAGCAATGTGTCCAATCTTGTTGCATGCAAAACATTTCAAAGGTAATTGGCCTCTATATTTACCTGTACCTCTAGGCAACCGCTTGGCCAACAATGCTTCAAGCTCAACTAAACTGTCTTCATCATCAACTTCTTTGCTGGATCTGGATTTATAACTGTGACTGGCATCTCTACTTTTCCTCACAGATGGGTTAGAAATAGAAGCTCTAAATGCAGACTCAGATTTAGATTTTTGTACGCTACCACCATAACCATTTAATTCAAAAGCAGTAAGCTTGCCAATGATGGAGTCAAGAGTTACCTTAGTTTTGTCAATGGACTTCAGCTCCCAAATAGCTACAACTCGGATAGCGTAAACCGGTAGCAGGGTTCTCGGTACCTTACTGATTACTGTGGAATCTTCCACTTTACCTCCTACACTCTTAATTTCACCGACTATCTCTTTTATCCTTTGACCATACTGCTAGATATTTTCACCTTCAGCCATCCGCATGTCATCAAATTTTCCTCTTAGACTCTCTTCTTTAGCCATCTTAACATGTTCATCACCGCTATAAATCTCTTCAAGTTTTTTCCATACCTCATATGCAGTTTCAAGACCATGAACATCTACATACTCTGCATCAGACAAAGAACTGATAATAGCCTCCAATGATTGATGATTTTCTTGTTGCTCTTTCTTCTGATCATCAGTCAACATCCCAGTAGGTGCAACATACTTAGTATCGAAATGTTCCCAATATTGGTTTCCCAAACTCTTGATATAAATTTTCATTCTGTCACTCCATATCCTATAGTTCTCTCTATTAAACTTTGAAGCTTCCTTCTTCATCATGATCTGCAAGATCTTTACCTCAAGTTGTTAGGCTTAGACCTTAGAAAACCCGGTTTGCTCTGATACCAATTGATGGTATGATGAAAGAATAAGTATCCGGTCAACTATTGAGAGGGGGGGTGAATCAGTAGATAGAAAAACTGATACAAACTTCACCAATCTCAATAATCAATCTCTCAAAGTAAACTTAGAACTAACAATGTAATACCTCTGTCAAGATAAAAACTCATAAGATAAATCGGTTGACTGTTACAACAAATTAACAGTAAACAACTTCTTCATTTCTCAATGCTTCTGGTTATCATGACTTATCAAAATAGTTAAGTAGTTAAGTAAATCAACCACAAAAACATTCACCACTTGACACAAATATTTTTTGACTTGGAAACCAAAATAGGTAAAAACCACAGTGAGATGAGACTCACAAGATAACTATTTGAACTCTTCTAAAATTTGCCCCGTTAGGAGCCTAGTCTGTTAAAGCTTTACAAAAAGTCTTGTTAAGAACTGATCTTGTTAGGAATCACCTGGTTAAGGGATTGACTACAAATGCCTTGTTAGAAGCAATACCCTATAAGGAGTAACCTTGGTAGAGGATTTGAAAATCCACTCTAATGGATCACCTTGTTAGAGGATTTGAATAACACCAAGCTTGTTAGAGCTTACCCGGTTAGGGGGTTTCAATTCTACTGTAATTGTTAGAAAAACAACAAGAGTTTGCTGATCTGTCTAAATAGCACTACACTTGCTTGATCAAATCCATTTCATGCTCCTATCTACCTTTACTCAAACTGCAGATACATCATCCAATTCGGCAACCACACACTCAACTGATCTGTGCCAACTCTTTGCCAACTCATTAAACTAAACAACTTCATCGATCTTATAAACAAATCAATCAAGTCAATAACACAACAAAAACCTAATTCTCATAGAGATTATAAACAAATCGATTCAAGTATGACCGTTGTATTACATAGCAATCTCTACACATCAATCAAGAAAACCTTGATCGCCGCTTCATTGAACTTAGTAACTCATCACGTGCTTTGCATTAGATGCAATACATTTGCTCATTCCCTAGACAAAAACCGTGACAACAACTCGTCAAAATCTCTTCAAACTATCTTCATACAATAATCATACATGTCATAATCATTACCGCTCATCATCAGATCATAAACCAATATAACCAATTCACCAAACTTAATCGGTTAGGGTTTATCACAAACAACGGGTAGGGTTTACCGGTTACATCAATAGATAAGGTTTACACCGGTTACCGGTTCACTCCACAAATTCGTCCTACCGGTTACAGTAACAATATTACAACAATATCAACAATATCATTACCGGTTAATTGACATCAATGACAGCATAACATATCATTAATGCAATCTTCATGCAAATGCCAACAGAGGATTTCTACTTTCAGTCATTTCAATTACATTATTTCAACCACTTGGTTAATTCCAAAACTGGGGTTTGACCTAAAGGCAAACCCCTATTCCCAACACATTTCCCTTTCCTTCTGTGTACAGGAAGCAAGTGCGCAGTTGTACCTCTGGAATTAAGCTTTATTTGCAAAGACGGAAAAACCCTTTTCAACGCGCAGAAAGTTCGGAGGACCAAGAGGGT
The DNA here is from genome assembly GCF_030272615.1 of Cryptomeria japonica. NCBI lineage: Eukaryota > Viridiplantae > Streptophyta > Pinopsida > Cupressales > Cupressaceae > Cryptomeria > Cryptomeria japonica. The sequence goes on along the minus strand of NC_081410.1, from coordinate 225,016,008 downwards.
GGGTGACCTGGTCCAGACACACGGTCCCTTCTACTTTTGGCAGATTTCACATAGCAGCTCCGAATCATCTCAAATTCCTCAGATCCAGGTGCACGACGAAATCCCAAATCTGTAGCTCATTGTTTTCTCATATTTGTCTTCACTTCCAGCACTTAAATCTTAATTCAACTAGTCAACTTACAAAAGAGGGTCAAACACATTCCATTTCAATCAATCTACTTAGTATTCAGTCTTAATCTGATTAGTGACTAGATCTAGTAGATTTACCACCTCTTTTGAATGTGAAGGCATCCCCCCTCCCCCAAAGCGAAAATAGGTGATTTGGTGATTTCTTCTTCATTGTTGCAAATTGCCAAGTCACCTAATTTTCCCCTTTACAAGAGGAAACAAGTGCAACCACAAGAAGACCCCCTAATTCACTAAATCAATTGATACCCCCTAGCAAAATATGATGATGGCACTTTTTATTTAGTGCGATTACAACTGCCACTTTTCATATAAGTACCATATAGGCTCTCAATGATTATTTTATACATTTAGTTCAGCTCTGAATTATTGTTATCCTTTGCTTGGTTTTTTCTATGCCCAGATGTACTACCTACCCAAAATTCAATTTTTAGTCACCCATTCTAGAATGTTAGTGTGGATATTGTCTCAACTATCATATGGATTTAAAATTGAATTTTTTTCTTTAGTGGTTATTGGTGCAGACTAACACCTGAAATATCTTGATTCTTGTGAGTCTGACTAACGCAGAAAACCTGCACCCAATTGCCATAGCCAACAAAGTACAACTAGGAATGAATCAATAATAAGCTAGTGGGTTTTTAATTTATCTATGATTCTTTCTATTGATTGATATATTTGTTTTCATTGTTAGAGATGATATTGAATCTTTTGAGTCTTTGATAGTAGCCTTGAACTTCTATAAAATAGATCAATTTAGTGAGTTTTTTGGATTTTGTTTGATGATAATCTATATTTGCTTGAATTTGTGTTTTACCCAAATTTTAACTTATCAACAATAACAATTTATAGATAGATTGTTTGCCAAATGTCCTTTCTTAACAGTTTCCATTTTGTTAGAAATATCAAGCACAGTTTCTAAAAGTGGCAAGGGGCGTGCATCAAAATGCAGAAACATGTCATATTTTGGCAATGTATACAGTCATATTTTAACTTATCAACAATAACAATTTATAGATAGATTGTTTGCCAAATGTCCTTTTTTAACAGTTTCCATTTTGTTAGAAATATCAAGCACAGTTCCTAAAAGTGGCAAGGGGCGTGCATCAAAATGCAGAAACATGTCATATTAATGCGGATCAAGCTATCACATCAGAAGATTCACTATCTGTTGACAAACAACAGAGTATTGCAGAGCACGATAATAATGGGATGCATAACAATGTCAGAGATAGTGTTACTTTGGAGGAGTCCTCAGATAATGTGATCTGCAAAGGATCAAAGTGAAATAAGAAATAACAAAAAAGAAAATGTGTTTTTTTTCAAAATTAAAAAACATGCAAGTACTCCTCGAATTCAACGCCTGACAAAAACGGAAATGGCTATCCAGCGCTTAAGATGCACCAAGATATCAATACCCTTCATACATTATAAATACAAAACAATAACAATTGATGTTTGGTGCATCCTAAGGACTGTATAGCCGTATCGGAAATGGTAAGAAGTCCACCACGAACAGTAAAATATCCCAGCAAAATAAGAAATACTGCCATATTCTCACTGTTGCTGTCTGAAAAATGTATGTATAGGATACAGTTCTCCCCGAATTGTCATTTATCTTTACCAAAAATATAGCTGAAAAATATAAGCTATAGATAGTGCATATCTAGAACATTGCACGTGGCCCATGGCTTCCCAATTTCAATTAACTTGATTGCGCAAACAGTTCAGAAACTTGTATGTTCCAACAAAAGGATTCGCCCTCCCTTTTTTCTATTGCATGATATTATAAAGTATAAAACATCATACCCGGAAGGAGTATCAAACCTTCAGAAATATACTCCTATCTATAGAAGCCGTAGAATACTGTACAAGCACAGAATTTCATACTTGGCGTACGCCACAACTATTTTGGGATCTTTGAACCAAACTTTGGGCCCATGCAAAACTGGTACAGTAATTCCACAGAAAAACTAATGGAAGAAGAGCAACATACCTGTTAGATGACCTTCCCAAAAACATATCCGATCCACAGTATACAATGTTCAACTGAAATCTTCGAGATTTTCTTTACTTTAAGAATATATAATCAGGCTCGCACAGCTAATTATCCTGGGTCACCGTGTTTCTTTCGGTTATATCTTAGACAAGTAGAGAGTGCATCCTTCTAACACTTCTGCCACTAACTATGTGGTAAGAATATGGTCTTAGTATTCAAAGTGATATATTCTTTTTTGTTACATAAGCTGACATTTACAATCCTTATACTTATTTCATATTAATTTTCTTAACATCTAATATAATTGTGTTTTATGGATTTTTTTATTTTTTTTTGATAAAAGTGGATGACCCACTGAAATTATATTAAATCTTTATATTTTTTACATGCTGTCTGATTTAATGAGCACTGAAGAGAAAGAACCAGTAAGAAAACCCTTCAGTATTGCTCAAGAAAACAAAAGCTTATCTACCCATTACAATAGTTCATAGGTGACCCGAATACAACCCCAGATTACAACATCAATCGCATTAGATATAAAGGAAGCTTTGAAAAGCTTGTAGGACCCAGTGAGGAAGAACATCCCAAAATGAAGCCACCATATCTCAAACAAAATCAGTGCCAGCACCCCAAAAAGCCAATCTGCCTATGCACCACATGAGTCCAAGGCCCTACAGAGAACAAAACACACAGCCAAAAGGGAACCAAGAAAAAGCAATCCTGTCAACATAAAAATGGTTAGCATACATATGCCTATCCATATGAGAAGTAGAGAAGGATGGAGAAAACCCTCAAGAAACAGGGTAAGGCCAATCCATAAAATAGTCCAAAGCAAAAGCCATATTAGTAACAACATGATAAGGAGCCATCTGCACCACCAAATAAACTGCACTTTCCAATTCCTCAGAAAAAGCCACCAACCACCAATTTTGCCAAACAATCTCCAAATAATGCAAAGCATTGTGTAAATAGAAAAAAGAACAAAAAAGAATGAATGCCATACCTGCAGACCTATCTAGAGTATAACAGAGAAGAAGATAACCGTTGTATGATTATCTTGTCATCATAAAAGAAAATGTCCAACAAGAGACCTCATAACAGAAGATGAAAAATTCCCTCAAATCATGAACTCTTTCCTTAATAAGGAGATTCTCCCAATAAATGTCAATAGCAATGATCTTGCCTCAAAGGCCAACACCCTCATTATAGGCACTTACGAAAGAACAACCACACCAAGAAAAGGGAATGAAGGAAGTTTCCAAATGGAAGGACTGTTAAGAGAGAAGTTTCATACAGGAGATAGGAAAGTTTGAAGGGGCAAGTTCTATATAATCAGCCCCTTTAGCAATAGCCTTATTTGCAAGAAAATCCGTGAAAACATTAATCTCTCTAAAACAGTGAGAAATAGAGAAAGTGGAAAAACCATTAAGTTGGAGGAGAATGTGCTCCAAAAAATACTGCAAGTGCCAAGAGAGACACTTTTTGCTAGCAACTACCTGAAAGACCAGCATTGAATCACCCTCAATAACAATATCCTTAATGTTTAGAGAAAGAAAAAGATCAAGTCCAAAGGATAAAGCCTGAAACTCAGCCACGTTATTAGTGCCAAAACCAATATATTTACCAACTACTTTGATGATTTTTGAAGAGTGATAAAAAATAATTACCCCAATCCTAGACCTCCCTGGATTGCCCTTAGAGGCCCCATCAAACTGAAGTTTGAATGAAGGGAAAGGAGGAGGGCTCCATTTAGCTATCTTGCGCTTAAGAAGCGAAGAAAATCCATCTGATACAACCCCATGAGAAGGCATCAAATGAAGTGAAGACCATCGCCAAGTAACCCAATTATCCCAATGAGAAAAGGACCTCAAATGATCTAAATTTTTATGAATGAAAGAAAGCACCACTTCACTAATAAAGGTTTGAATTTTACCAATTATGTCTACCAAAGATGCAGACTTATGTTTGAAGATTCTTGAATTCCTTTCAAGCCAAAGATTCCAAATCACTAGAGATGGAGGAACAAGAGGGAAACAACAAGGGCCAGGACATAAATTATGAAAGTAGATTTGGACAGAGAGCAAAAGACCATCCTAACATACCAAACAACCAATACCAACATTCAGAGGCAAAAGGACATAGTAGGAAAAGGTGATCCACCAATTCCATACAATAACCACAGAAAACACAAGGGAAAATTGTTCTAATCCTGAGCCTATCCAATCGCATTCCAGTAAGGATTCTATCTCGGACTGCTAACCAAGCAAAAGCCCCTGCTTTTGGAAGACAAGCAAGATGCCAGAAAAGCTTAGTAGGCAACAAAAAGGCATAGGGGCCTGAACCAAAGAATTGTACCCCTCTTTTACCGAATAGGAGCCTGAAGCACTTTTAACCCAAACCAAAGAGTCCTCCTTGTTATGGAAAACTAAAGGTCTCCTATGAAGTTCTTCTACAAAAGCTAAAATAATATCATTATTGATAGACAGGGGAGGGATATCCTTCCATTTAGCCACTAAACATGGACCTGAGGTGACAATGTTAAAATAATCTGCAACAAAAGGTCCCCAAAGATCCGATAGGATATCCGGCAAAGGGGACCAATCATGAATAGTTGAGAGAGTCGGATGCCCATTCCAAACTTCATCCCAAAAATGGGCATTTCTCCCATTATGGACAACCCAAGATAAATGTGGTAGGACCACCTCCCTCAAGAAATCAAAAAATTCCAAAACGCAGAACCCTTCGGAAGGGATGTTGTAGTAAAAATCCTTTCTCTGGATGCTCCCCTTAAATATTTGGCAAGCATGACAGAGGCCCATTTACTACAGGGGGCTGCATATAACTTCCAAATCAATTTTTCCCCCAATGCTTTATTCTGAATAACCAAGTCACGGATACCCGCACCCCCCAGCTCCTTGGGACGGCAAATTTTATCCCAAGCAAGAAGAGGAATCTTGTGTTTCCCTCCTAAATTATCATTCCAATGGAAGGTCCTGAGGGAAACCTTAATTTTCTTAATGACTTGGGAGGGAGCCTGTAGGATTGACATCAAATATATAGGGATGGCATTCAAAACTGATTTGATTAGAAGGATCTTACTAGCCATTGTTAGCCACTTATGATTCCAGGAGGAAATTCTGGATGTAATAGAATGAACAACTTTATCCCAAAAGGAGGTCTTATATGATCCCAGAAAGAAAGGAATGCCTAAGTACATACAGGGAAAAGTCCCAACTTGAAAACTCCAAAAGCGGGCAAGATTGTCCCGAACTAAAGTGGGGATATTCACAAAAAAGACTTTGGACTTCTGATTATTAACCTTTTCACCAGAAAAGGCTGCATAATCAGAAATAATTTTCTTAATAACTCGAGCTTCCCTCATAGAGGCCGCCCCAAACAAAAGTGTATCATCAACAAATAAGCAATGAGATTGTGAAGAAGGGAGGCCATCCACTCTGATGCCTGAACATAAACCCAATGTCATAGCCTTAGATATAGCCCTGCTTAATGCTTCCGCCAAAAGAATAAACAAAAAAGGAGATAAGGGATCTCCTTGCCTAATTCCCCGGGAGGAAGCAAAAAAACTCGAGGGAGAACCATTAATCAAAACTGAAAAGCAAGCAGTGGATATACATGAAAAGACCCACTTAACCCAACTACGCGAAAACCCTAACCGATACAAGACCGCCACTAGGGACTGCCAATTCACACGATCATAAGCTTTAAGCATGTCTAGTTTAAGAATCATTGCTGGGACCTTTTGTTGAGATATGGAGTGTAGGATTTCGTGAGCTACAATGGCACCTTCAGAAGTTTTTTAGTCCAGGCACAAACCCACCTTGCTCAAGGGAAATTATCCGAGGAAGGAGTTTAGACAGCCTAACCGAGATTGTCTTAGTAAAGATTTTATATAAGGTGGTACACAAGGCAATTGGACGAAAGTCCGAAAAAGAGGTGGGGTTATCTACTTTCGGAATAATAGCAATAAGAGTAGTATTAATTTCTCTTAGTATCGACCTATTCCTTCTAGACTCCTCCAAGGCTTGTAGCACATCTTTTCCTATAAAGTCCCAACATTTCTGAAAGAATAAGGCCGTAAATCCATTCGGTCCCGGTGCCTTTTCCGGATTCATGGAAAAGACTATCTCTTTCAATTCAGCCAACGAAAATGGGGCCATAAGCATCCTATTATCCTCTTGAGAGACTAAAGGGGGGATCGAGTTTACAAACTCGTCATCAACCACCACCAGCTCTGTAGAAAGAAGAGACTTAAAGAACCTAACAACTTCGGTGACTATATCATCCTCCTCTGTCAGAGTATTACCATTAGAGTCAATAATACAAGAGATTCGATTGGGAAGTCTCTTGAGCTTAGAAGAGGAATGAAAGAACTTGGTATTTCGATTGCCTTCAGAAAGCCAAAGATCCCTAGACTTCTGTCTCCAATAAGATTCTTCCCTAGCCAAGGTCTCACTCAACTGCATGTTTAACAATTTTAGCTTATCGTACATTGCAGAAGACATACCCGAAGCAACAATGCTTTCATTAAGTTACTCAATTTCCTCCTAAATCCTGGCCTTTTCACCAAAAATATTCTTATAATGCAACACATTCCAATCCTTTATCCTTAACTTTAAAAAGCCCAATTTCTTAACAAGTTGAAACATCTGAGACCCAAGAAAAAATGGAGCTAAATTCCACCAATATTTTAAGGAAGGCAAAAACGATTGATCCCTAAACCACATTGGCTCAAACTTGAAAGGTAACTTTCTAGGAGCCCTATCCTCGAAAATATTAAACTGAATAGGGAAATGATCAGAGCTAGAAAAGGGGAGGATTGAGGACACAAAATCCTGTCCCGAATTGAACCAATTATCCGAAACCAGAAAATGATCCAACCTTTCCGAAATCTGACAAAATTCCCTTTGCATATTAGTCCATGTAAATGAACCATTGAGAGGTTTACAATCAACCAAATTCAAGGAATGAATGAAGCTGCAAAAGTCTGACATAGCATGTTTATTAGGGATGATTCCCCCAGCCTTTTCATCCATACTAGTAATTGCATTAAAGTCTCCCCCAAAGATCAAAAAAACATTCCGCAAAGGAGTAGCAAGAGAAACTGAGAAGTTCCAAAGTGTTCTTTTTTCTAGAACCCCAGAAGGACCATAAACATTGAATAACCAAAATTTTAAATTTGACGCCCTGCTCTTAACTAGCCCAAGCATCCAATTAGATGAGGAAGCAATTAATGAGAAATGTACAGTAGAATCTCTCCAAAGAACTGCCAACCCACCCGAAGCACCTGAATCACAATTAACATTATCCTTCTTAGTTGAATCTCTAGAAATTCAATACAAACCCACACCAAAATGATTTGGTGTCTAGAAAACAAATCCATGAAAGCAAAGATGTGATTGGGTCCTTACCCAATTTTGAAAATAGCCTAGAGTGAAGTAGCTATAAAATTACCATAAGCACAATACAAAAATAAAGCCACATAAGATCTTTGTGTTCTTAGGCCTCCAAAATGGTATTGAATTATTGGCAAACAATTACATAGACCAAGCCATGTGTTTTTTTCTAACCCATATTAAGATAAAAATTGAAAGAGGTGAAATATAAAAGCATGGAAGGGAGGAAAGCTAAACAAATTCTCTATTCCATAATTGAGTAGGGTGAAAATGTGACTAAGGACATGCTTTCATTGTGAAAGTGTTAAGAAAAAAGATTAAGAAGAGCTCATTGCTACTTAAATGTGAGTCCATTGGTTATGAAGATGGTGTTGCTTCACTAGCAAGCATCACCATACATTTTAATTGCATGGGAAGAGGAAATGATCTTATATTATTAATAAACACCTTCAACCAATGCCTCTCCTTCTTCATCGTGAGTTGCAATTTTTTTCATATTGAATCAAAGAACCCAACTTTTCATTATCACATCTCATAATGTGCAATATGAGCACACTTCCCTCAAACTAGGTTCTAATGAATCCTTCATCTTCACAACACACCTCCACCTTCCTTCTAGAAGTTAAAAATACTCTATAGAAAATAGCATACACACAAAACAAAACACATTGAAATTCTAAGTTAAAAGCTACATTAACATTAGTAAAATACTATAATTCAAGTAAATGTGTCATGCAAAAGATTAAAGCTAAATATAATAAAGAATATAATGGAGATTAAACATAACACTTTCATTAGTTCTTATGTGGGCTCTACAAACCTTTTCAATCCAAGGGTAAATAAGGTAGAAACTATGTCTCGTGCACAAATACTTCATTGATAAAAGGTCTTAGTTCATATGATGCTTATATATGAAGAAATTGGATAGTGAAATACTAATTCCTTTGAAAAGGTAATTGTATTTATCTCTAATTATAGAAAATTATGTTAGGTCCCGGAGACAACTGAGAGGGGGGGGGTGAATCAGTTGTCAAATAAATTCAAACCAAAACAATTTAACCAACTTAATGCTTAATACCAGTAAACCAGGTTAACATGTCGGTAGACAGTTTTAACAGTTAATTGCTATACCGGTAAGGATTAGTGTATGAAACATAAAGACAAAGTCATCCACAACACCTAACACCAATATTTGTACGTGGAAACCCTGTAAGGGGAAAAACCACGATGGGAAACCTTACCCACAATCAGATGATACTACTGCAGATAGTAAGTGTACATAAATGGGGTCTGCACATGCAGAAAGGCCAAGCGCCTAGAGCTCACTGCTCAATCACAAAATGGGAGTCACACTGACTATAGTTGGATGGTTAAATCCAATAAGAATGTACTGCACAAAATAGCATCTTCATATGCTGGATTCAGTATCGGTGTTCACGAAAACCCTCCTTCAATCTTCAAATGATGTCTGTGTGTATAGCTTTGCTTATTCTCGCATATACCTTCACACAATCCTTTTTCGCATTCCACATTTGATCTTACAAATAAGATCTTACATTTATACCATAACCTAAGACCAATTTTAGTAGGTCGACTCTACAAGATATTACAATAAAAACATTCTACAAACAATACAATATCCGATGCAATAACTGATTGAACATGTCGGCTTAATGCATTTACAACAATAATTAATCATCTCCATAGTGTGTCGTGTTGATCTGGAAAAGATAAACCTGTCGGTGTAACCTGGACCTATTTGCCGGTAACAGGAAATATGCAAATGCGAATGTACCAATAAACAATTCTCCAAGACAAGATGTTCAAACGATGTCTTCAACATTACCAAGTGTTTTCCATGCTATTCCAAGTGTCGGTGATCATTATATCTTGCCGGTGAACCAGATACCGGTGACTGTGCATGAGTCGCTTGCCAGTGAATGTTGCTGATTCTCCAAAGCGCCACAGTTGATAAGTATTTAGTAGGTGTTGACATCAATGACAAAACCATACCAAAATAGCAACAATCTCCCCCTTTGGCATTGATGGCAACACAAGATGGAAAAACCATCAAAGTGCCAAAATAGAAATGCCAAATACCAAAAACCAACAATCTCCAAAAGAGATCATAACCAGAAATCAAAATACAGATACAGAGAGTAATAATCTCTCCCAACCAACAATCTCTCCCCTTGGGAGCAACATGTGTTTTCCTTGTGTTTTTCCATACCAATCTCTCCCCCTTTGACATCAAATGCCAAAGTTCTTACCAATCCAAGTTCATATACAAAATAACAATCAATTTAGTATACCAACTACTCCCCCTGAGAAGTAGCTTCCCATCAAAGCTGGAAAAAAAGATTTCTCTGTTAATTATGTTGGTTGATGACAATCATCAACTTCCTAAGTCTCTACCGGTGGGGGTATGACCCCAAGCTGATATCTGAGATATTCAAAAGTCTCCTTAGGGAGAGGTTTAGTAAAGATATCTGCAATCTGCTCTTTAGTATTCACATAAACCAGTTTTATTTCCTTTGCTTCAACATTTTCCCTTAGAAAATTCAGTTTAATAGAAACATGTTTGGTTTTAGAATGTAATACCGGATTCTTAGATATATCAATTGTTGCAGTGTTATCACAATAGATAGTAATAGGTTCCTTGCATTTTACTTTTATGACTTTCAACATTTGCTTAAGCCATAGTACCTGTGTACAGTTAGTTGTTGTTGCAACATATTCTGATTTTGTTGTTGATAAAGATGTACAACTTTGTTTCTTACTCAACCAAGAAACTAGTCTGTTTCCAAGAAAGAATGCTCCGTCAGTGGTGCTTTTTCTATCATCCACATCTCCTGCCCAATTTGCATCTGTGTATGCACATAATTCAAAGTTTTCATCTCTAGGATACCATAAACCCAAAATTTATAGTACCTTGTAAGTACCGAAAAATCCTTTTTACTGCTGATTCATCATTTTCTCTAGGATTACTTTGAAATCTTGAAACAATACATACTGCATTCATAATATCAGGTTTGGTTTGTGTCAAATACAGTAAACCTCCTATCATAGATTTGTATCTAGTTGGATTAACAGGTGTAGATTCATCCCTTAGTGATAATTTGTCATTTGTTGTCATAGGTGTGTTTACCGGTTTAGAGTTCTCCATCCCAAATTTCTTTAGTAACTCTTTTAAGTACTTGGATTGACTCAAGAATATACCTTTATCAGTCTGTGAAATCTGCAATCCTAAAAATAATTTTATTTCTCCAATCATAGACATTTCAAATTCTTGCTGCATTTTAATAGAAAATTCTTTACATAATCCATCTTCTCCTCCAAAGATTATGTCATCAACAAATACTTCTATAATTAAGATGTCATCATTAGTCACTTTATAATATAAATTGTTGTTTGCATTACCTTTAGAAAAACCAATCTTTAAAAGATACTTATCCAATCTTGTATACCAAGCTCTTGGAGCTTGCTTCAATCCATACAAAGCTTTTCTTAACCTACAAACCATATCTTTGTCATCTGTCAAAGAAAATCCATCAGGTTGTTCAATGTACACTTCTTCAAAATCTCCATTAAAAAATGCACATTTAATATCCATATGATAAACTTTGTAGTTCTTATGTGCTGCAAAAGCCAAAAATAATCTGACTGCCTCAATTCTAGCTACCGGTGCAAAGGTTTCATTGTAATCAATTCCTTCTTTCTTAGAATATCCCTTACACACTAGTCTTGCTTTATTTCTGACAACCTTACCATCTTCATTAAGTTTGTTTCTGAATACCCATTTGGTTCCAATTATATTTTTATCTTTAGGTCAGGGAACTAATGTCCAAATGTTATTCTTCTCAATTTGTTCTAATTCTTCTTCCATAGCTTTAATCCAAAATTCATCTTCACATGCCTCATTAACTGATGATGGTTCAATTTGAGAAATAAGACATACTTCTTCATTTGCCAATCTTCCTCTTGTCATAACTCCTTTAAACTTGTTTCCAATTATCTGATCTTCCGAATGATTCAATCTTACATACAGGGGTGTCTTTGTTTGTTGTTGTTCTTCAGTTACTGTGGAATCCTCAAATGATACCGGGGTAACTGGATCTTCATTCTGTACCGGTGGATTCAGTGTAGGTTCATTTGTCAAAAATTTTGTTGCCGGTCCAGAGTCTATATACCTTGAAGTTCCTCTGAATTGTTCATCAATCTTTACATTTGTACTTTCAACAATTTTCTGCAATCTTTTGTTAAAACATCTATATGCCTTGCTCTTAGATGAATAACCAAGAAATATTCCTTCATCACTTCTAGGATCAAATTTGCCAATATACTCATCTCTTCTAATATAACATTTACTTCCAAAAATTCTGAAATATTTAAGAGTAGGAGTATTACCAAACCATAGTTCATGAGGGGTCTTACCGGTTTCACCTTTGATGTGAACTTTGTTGAATGTATAGACTGTTGTACTGACTGCCTCTCTCCAATATACATGTGGTAGGTTTGCTTCTGATAACATACTTCTTGCTGCATCCAAGATAGTTTTGTTTTTCCTTTCAACAACTTCATTCTGTTGTGGTGTCTGAGGTGCTGACAGTTGTCTTCTGATTCTATTTACTTCACAGAATGTATTAAACTCCTTAGATATAAATTCTTCTCCTTGATCTGATCTTAGACATTTGATTTTCTTACCGGTTTCATTTTCTACCATTACTTTGAACAGGTTGAACTTTCCTAGTGCTTTTGATTTTTCTCCAACAAAAGTAACCCAACACATTCTAGAATAGTCATCAATGATTAGCATGAAATATCTATCACCTTGTAGGCTTTTAGTTCTAGCTGGACCACATAAATCAGTGTGAATCAAATCAAGAGCATTATTGGATTTTTCTGGAATACTTTTGAAACTAGCTCTAACTTGTTTTCCAAATTGACATTCCTTACATACTATATTCTGAGGTTTGACAATTTTAGGTAAATCTCTAACTACCTTAGTAGTACTGATTTTCACCACGCAATCAAAGTTTACATGACAGAGTCTCTTATGCCATAACCAACTTTCATCAATATGTGCAATTAAGCATGTCTTTTTACCATTATTCAAATGAAAGATATTACCTCTAGTCTGATTACCGGTTGCAATTTCCAAACCAGTTCTATTCATGATTTTGCATTTTCCATTTTTGAATTGTAACTGAAATCCTTTCTCAACTAATTGACCAACACTCAAAATATTATGCTTTAATCCTTCAACATAGTAAACATTGTCAGTGTTATGCTTACCATCAAGAGATATTGTACCCTTACCTTTGATTATTCAAATGAAAGATATTACCTCTAGTTTGATTACCGGTTGCAATTTCCAAACTAGTTCTATTCATGATTTTGCATTTTCCATTTTTGAACTGTAACTGAAATCCTTTCTCAACTAATTGACCAACACTCAAACTATTATGCTTTAATCCTTCAACATAGTAAACATTGTCAGTGTTATGCTTACCATCAAGAGATATTGTACCCTTACCTTTGATTAAACAAGCTTTGTCATCTCCAAATCTCACTAAGCCTCCATTGTATTCTTGAAAGTTCAAGAATTTACCTTTGTCTCCTGTCATATGATGTGAGCATCCTGAATCAATGATCCATTCATCCTTTACTTCAACTTTAGCTGCCAAGGCCTGTTCTACTGGTTGAGCAGTAGGTGTCAGTTGATCTTTTGTTATAGCAACAAAAACCCATCCATTGTCTGTCGGATCCTCATCAAAATCATCAGTCACACCTTCATCAGCAATGTAACAAGATTTGTCTTTATTCTTCTTAAATCTGTATCTCTGATATTCAGGGTTAAGCTTGTATGTTCTTCTAGCTTCTTCTCTTAGTCTAGCATGTCTATCAGGGCATCTTGAAGCCATATGACCAATCTTATTGCAGTTAAAACATTTAAAGGGTATTTTACCTTCATACTTACTTCCAACTGGACCTTTAGGCATTTTCCTTGCAAATAGTGCTTCAAGTTTTTCAAGTTCTTCATTTTCTTTCCTGCCTTCTTCAAGTTCTCTTGCATAAAAATCTTTCCAATCAGATTTGTCAAATGATGGAGCAGATGATGTTGATGCTTTAAAGGCCAAATCTGTCTTTATAGTAGCAACAAGACCAAATTCTTCAATTTCAAAAGCTGAAAGTTTCCCAATCAATGTATCTCTAGTTACTAATGTATTAGGCATTGTTCTTAACTCATTTATAGTAGTGACTTTCATTTTATATGTCGATGGCAATCCTCTTAAAACTTTTGAAACAACTTCATCCTCACTTAAGGTTCCTCCACAACATTTAATACCCAAAACAATCTCATTTACTCTTTCCATAAAAGCAAAAATCATTTCATCTTCTTCCATTTTCAGATGTTCATACCTGACCCGGAAGCTTTCAAGTTTTGCAATTTTGACTATGGAATCTCCTTCATTCAGTGTTTCCAAATGATCCCAAATAGCTTTAGCAGTAGACCTATCTGATAGTCCCATGATTTGTTGATCTGATAATGCGCTCAAAAGTGCTTCTCTTGCTTTGCAATCATTTTCTTCATCTTTAGTCAAGTTGGGTGGAGTGGGATGACTCTGAGTAGGAGTAGTATAACCATTCTTTGTAACATCCCAGATGTCCTTTCCAATGCAATTTAGATGTGTCTCCATTCTGATCTTCCATATGCCATAGTTGGTTCCATCAAGTTTAGGACTGTCCTTCCTGAAATAGTTAGTAGACATTGGATCTCCTCAAGCTGTTAAACTTATACAAAAGAGGACTAGGCTTGGATACCAATTGTTAGGTCCCAGAGACAACTGAGAGGGGGGGGTGAATCAGTTGTCAAATAAATTCAAACCAAAACAATTTAACCAACTTAATGTTTAATACCGGTGTAAAGCGGAAAAATCGAACCCTAGTCGTTCTCCCCTCCCCAACTCCAAGCAAAGAGAAGGGAGAGTCACTAGGGTTGATGGTTTTCACTTAGGAGGGACTTTACATTCAAAAGAGGGGTTGAAACCCACAAGATCCAATCCCACGCAATGCAAGATTGGATTCTATATGAGTTTCAAGGGTTGTGATAGCAAGGATACCCTCTTTTGTAAAGAATGTAGATAGAAAGATTGAACTAGGAATGCATGTAGAAGCAAGAAAGATTCACTTATAAATAGAGATAGGGATATGATATGAAGCTACGGACCTGGAATTAGCAGTAAAATGTCGAGACGACGCTGTCCTGCAAATTTGAGCAAAAGTTGACGGGACGATGGCGCCCGACGTGCACACGGTCCTCCGAAAAATCCGCGAAACGAAGGGGGATCTGTTCGTCTCTGCACAAGGATTCCAGATCTTCAATTTCAGCCGCGTACCTGCAACCTACACACAGAAAAATGAAGACGATTGGGGGGGTTAGGGATTAGGGGTTTGCCCTTAGGTCAAACCCCAGTTTTGGAATTAACCAAGAAATGAGAAATGCTGTAAATGTAAATGACTGTAATGTAAAACAAGTACTAGTACCTTGTTGTAAGGATGTTTGTATCCTTATATGCGAAGGTATAGATGTTGTTGTTTGTTGTATGTTGTATGTTGTAGCATGTGATCTCCTCTTCAATGGTTGAATCCTTGTCTTGAATGCAACACCTAGCCTTGAATGGAGACTTAGAATGATCAATTGTTTGAAGGAATGCTTGAATGCTTGAATATCATTTTCGCGTCTTGTACACATATGTCCCCCCTCCTCAAAATGGGAGAGGAAATGTAGTTTATATACTTGCCAATTAGGGTTAAAAGACTGATTTTCCCGACCTTAGGCCGACCAGGAAATGTTATTTTCCAAATTGCAAACAAAAAGGCCCGAAGTCCCATAGGAGACTGGGCCCAAAATAGGGCCAGGGACCAGGGCGCTGGGCGCCATGGTCCTGGGGGACCAGGGCGTTGGGCGCCCTAGTCCTAAAGGACCAGGGCACTGGGCGCTCTGGTCCCACCTCCCGGGACAGCAGGGTGCAAGGAGGATCAGGCCAGGGTGCTGGAAAAATGCAGTTTTTGATGTCATGAACAAGTTTCGGGGTCTCCATTCAGGTTTAGTGTTGTGTCGCCATCGTGAAGACCCAAATGCAGTCAAAATTGCAAGTGTTGCAATTTTAGGACGCTACATTTAGCCCCCACTTTAGTGGGAGTATAAGCGTACGCTCATACTTCCAGTAAAGTACAAGGAAACAACATTGAAAAACTTTCACCACGTCAAGGAGGCAAGATACACCAAGCCCCCAGTGGACTAAGGATCTTACGACTTCGATTGACAAAGTAAAAGGGAAGATCACGAGGGAGAACCATGACTGTCAGTAGTAAGGTTCCCTCACTATGAGTCATGCAAGAAAGATATCAAAAATCTTCAAGGCAAAGCTAAATTTGTCAAGAAATTTTCAAGTATCTTGAAAAGATATGAATGGGATGTATGCCCCCCTACGTTAAAGCGATCGCACACCCCTCACTGGGGGTGATTGCTTTAAGGTAGTGATACATATAAGAATGAGACGGGAAAGGAGCACGTTATCACAAGGATTTAGCCCCCAAGTGTGAGATAAGCCCAAGGATAATAAACACAAAACACAAAGCACAAGGTGACTTCGCTTTCCTCGGGGTCAGTATGCTGTATGATAATTCATGTATATCATATGTATGTATGCATAATTGTTCTTCATTCCCCAATCAAGGAAGGTCACCTAGAAGAAGGGAACACATGTGTCTTTTGAGTCAACATGAGAGAGATCGAGAGATCTCAATGTTTTTGCATCGTCCTCAAGTAGACAACACTAAGGACAACAAATAGAAGAATGAGAGTAACATATAGAAGAAGTAACAAAAGAGAGGAGAAGAGAATCTGCTATGCTAATGAAACTAGTCTAGCACATCATCTACCCCCCGATCTTGCTGATCAATGTTTCAGGAAGGTAGGGAACACGCTAGAGGAGGAACATCCAACACAGCAGATGGAGCTATCACAAGATCCAAACAAGGGCTATGTTCATATCCCAAGCCGTAGTGTTCTTGTCTAGGAGCTAGGATAAGTGCTTTAGAAAATTCATTAGATAAATGGTTATCAATATCAACAAGTTCATATTCACTATCAGAATGAACAGGAGAAGTAGCATTTTCATCATGAATAACATTTTCATCTATATCATCATCAAGATTTATAAAAATGGGATCTTTAACTCGCACAGGATCAAGACCATCATGCATCTTATGTTTAGGAGATTTTGGCTCAATCGTCGGCTGAGGAGAAAATGGAATAATGCTTGTTGAAGGTGTTTTTGGGGATTGCAAAGTTTGAGAAGCAGCTGCCTGAGCTCTAAGACGACTCTTTCATCGGCGTTCACGTGCAGAACGATTTCATCTAGTCTTAGTAGGAAGATTAGGAGATTGAGGAGGAGGAATGTTCTCATCCTTATCACTTGGGTGTTTAGGTTGTGGTCTCTTAGGTTGAATAATAGGAGAAGAGGAAGGTCTCTTCTCTCTATAAAAGGAAGGAGGAGGAACTGCTCCATACAAAGGAGGAATATTTGGTTTAGGAAGGAGACCAAGCCCATCATGACGAGGAGGTATAGGTCTACTTTTAGGAAGTTTATTAGATATAGGCATAGTCACATCCATAGGAATGGGTTGGGAATCTTCTTGAGGAAAGACATTAGTTTTATCTTTCAAAGGAAGAACTTCCTTCTCAAGAATGATAGGAATGTCAAGTTTGGGTGTTCTAGGTTCACTTAGAGATAGGATCATGTCTTTTTTCCACTTTTGATAAGATTTGAAAAGATGATCACTTCGCGGAGGAAGAGACTGGAATTGTTTAGGCCAAAAATAATCAATAGGAACACTAGGAATTCTTTCAGCCGGTTTAAAGAGACTATGATTGATAGTAACAACTTCACCATTATGGGGAAATTTCAAACACTTGTGAATAGGAGAAGCAATAGCTTTCATGGAAGATAGCCAAGGATAGCCAAGCTTCACACGAAATTGTTCGGAAGATGGAATAATAGCAAAGTCCACATCAAGGGATTTATTATGGACCTCAATAGGTAATGTAATAAAACCAATTGCAGGAGAAGAAAATGCATCAAATAGTTTCACAACCACATTTGTTTCATCATAGATCACTTGATTCAATTGCAAAGTAAAAAGGAATTCTTCAGTAATGATATTAACCATACAAGAAGGATCAATAAGCACTCCATGGCAAGGTGTATTCTTGACTTTTGCAACTATATATAAAGGACCATCAGGAGCCCTGATAGTTTCATTAGAATCAAAGGTGATGGAAAGTTCTTTAGGGATTTTTTGCTGCTCTACAAAGTTAATCACATTCGGAGTCATAGACACGAGATCATCAGGTGAGATAGAGGAATCAGTAGTATCAATCGCGTTAGAGGTATGAGAAGGCAATGGATCAGTGAAAATCTGAAGATTTTGGTTAGGAGGAGCTACAGATGTATTGCCTTTATCATTCACTCCAGAAATAGAGATAGTATTATTATCAATCAAATCTTGAATTTTCCCCTTTAAAGCAAAACATTTTTTAGTATCATGCCCAGGTTGACGATGAAATTGACAAAAAGATTTGTTATCAAAATAGGGTGAAGTAATCTTTGCAGGATCAATTTGCCTTATAGGAGGAAGAGTAAGCACATTTTGTTCCAATAACTTATTCATAATACTATGCAATGATTCATTCAAAGGAGTAAACTTTCTTTCTTTCTTGAAAAACTTAGAAATAGGAGACACACCTGATGCTGCATTCACATTGTTGTTGATGATGTTTTCATTGAATTTAATGGACTCTCTGTTCGGTTTAAACTTCCCAAATGGTTGTTGACTACTATCACCCTTATCACTCGGAGCCATAGGATGTGATTGTTCCATTTGACTCACAGTCAGTTGATAATTGTGAAGAGTTGCGCACAATTGTTGGAAAGAAGTAAACTCAGAAAACAAGAGTTTTTCTCTAATGTCTTTTTGTAAATTAGAAATAAAAATTCTTTGAATATCATTGTCAGGCACTGGAAAGGAAATTTGAGCATACAAATGCTTATATCTACCAATGAAATCAGTCACTTTTTCTTTAACACCTTGTTTACAATGCATTAAATCAATCAAAGTAACTTTAGGACTTATATTGTTTTGAAATTGTTGAATGAAAGCATTTGCAAGTTGTTCGAAAGAAGTAATAGAATAGGAAGGCAACGAGCAATACCATTGTAGGGCTTTGTCTCTTAATGTTCTAGTAAACAGTTTTGCAAGCAACCTTTGGTCATAAGCAAAATCAGTACATATTGTTTGAAAGGTCTTAACATGTGTCAGAGGATCACCCTTACCATTATAAAGCTCCAAATGTGGAATTTCAACATGTTTAGGAGGAATAGCTCGAACAATGTCAAAAGAGAGTGGACTTGCAACATCAAATGTGGGCACACTAAACTTAGATTGATTCATAGAGGCAATTTGTTGCTGTAAAGAAGAGACAGTTTGTGCAAGATTGTTAATGGTCGCTTCAGTCGAAGAGTTCATATTAGACGTGTTAGATTGTGATGGAGGTGTTATGTTATTGAAAGAAGGTAGAGAGTAAGGTGGTGGGACACTATGATAGTTAGTCATAGGAGATGATTGGACAAGAGGAACACTACAAGGAGGAATGGAATGGTTAAATGAATTGCCCCCTTGCGTCATGTTCATTTGTGGAGATATAATAGGAACACTCATTGAAGGAATGAATGAAGAAGTCGGATTGAATGAAGGAAGAGGGTTAATTGAAGAAGAAGGATTGCCCCCATGATTAGTGATCATAGGAGGAATGTCCTGTATTGAAGTAGTCATTATGTTTGATGTAAAAGTAGGTATACTAGCAATAGGAGTCGTCAAAGGAATAGAATGATTGACTTGAGTAGGAGGTTGTGTATAACCCAAAGTTTCGGCACAACTCTTCATAGGCATCACATTCGAATCCACAATGTGTGCAATACCACACAAAATATCAATTCCATTCTTATCACTTTGAAGCATACATTTTAGACCCTCAATTAAAGGAAGAGCTTGACTATCAGGGTATTCTTGAGACATCCGTTATCGAAAATCATCAAATTGGTTATCCAATTTTGAAAGTTGTTCTATAGAAACCTTATGGAGAGCTTCTTCATCATTAAGAGGATTAGAGGAATTACCCATGTCCTCGTTAAAAAGACCATTCAAATTAGGTTCCATCTCCTCAGTAATTAAACCTTGGAAGGACTTAATTCTAAGGCTTCGTCTAACGGGAATAGTGTAAGTAGGGCTTATTGTTGTAAAACTCATGCACTAGAGAGAGAGAGAAGATTTTGAATTTTAGAGGTAGCAAATTTCAGTAAAACCAGCCAATCTTCTAGATTTAAGCTGTTAAATACAATCAGGACAATCTCCCGAAATTTCGAAAAAAATGTCCGGGACCGTGGCGCTCGGGGTGCACACGGTCCTCGCAACTTTTTTCGAAATTTGCAGGGATGAAAGTTATGATGATTTTACAGCTAACCTGAAAAAATTGAGTGATTTTACGATCTGTAGATAGGCCAAATTAAAGTTGCAATCTCAAAATTGAACCCTACCAAGATTGTCGAAAAATGCAAAATTTAAATTTTGAAAAAGAGAGGGAAACTGAAATTTTGAATTTTACGATTTTAGAGGGAATACCAAAAGCAATGCAAGTTTTGAAATTTGAAAGTTGACTCAATTTCACGCAAAATTCAATTTTGAAAGCGGAAATCAAAGTTGTTGTAATTAAGCACTTAATTTCAAAAGTCACAAATTGCAAAAATTTGAATAAAGCACTGAAATTTCGAATGAATGCTAACACACTTTTCAGATTTAGGACTGTAAGAAACACAATTTTGATAAAAATTTTGATTTCAACAATTTTTGAATGATTAGAAGCCTCAATCCAAGCAATCACTAGACCAACTTTGACTTTAATTTTGAAGGTGTTAAAATTGATAAAATCAGCCAAAATTCTGGATTTTAGCAGAAAAATACAGTAAGATCTAGCTCCCGAAATTTCGGAAAAAATGTCGGGGACGATGGCGCTCAGGGTGCACACGGTCCTCGCAACTTTTTTCCAAATTTTCAGGGATGAACGATATTGTGATTTTATTGCGGAATCCAAAGTTACAGCCGATTTGGAGATGTTTTGATCAGTGAAATTGTCAGACAAAGGTTGAATCAAGAGGGTTTCAAAAATTAGGGTTTTGACACTTAACCACTTAATTTTCAAAATTAATGCACAAATATGAATTAATAATTTGTAATAGAAGGGCAGATCTGAAACAAGCATTAACAATTAAACATTTCACAAGTTTAATTACTTAAAAAGAAAATTTAGGGTTTTTATGCAATTAACCTCTAAAATTTTGCAAAAGATCAAACATGGAAATGTAATCAAGGAATCCAATTTTCAGATCTAACTATGAATAATCAGAAAGGATGTTCACGTCGGGTTCACCAAAATGTAAAGCGGAAAAATTGAACCCTAGTCGTTCTCCCCTCCCCAACTCCAAGGAGAGAGAAGGGAGAGTCACTAGGGTTGATGGTTTTCACTTAGGAGGGACTTTACATTCAAAAGAGGGGTTGAAACCCACAAGATCCAATCCCACGCAATGCAAGATTGGATTCTATATGAGTTTCAAGGGTTGTGATAGCAAGGATACCCTCTTTTGTAAAGAATGTAGATAGAAAGATTGAACTAGGAATGCATGTAGAAGCAAGAAAGATTCACTTATAAATAGAGATAGGGATATGATATGAAGCTGCGGACCTAGAATTAGCAGTAAAATGTCGAGACGGTGCTGTCCTGCAAATTTGAGCAAAAGTTGACGGGACGATGGCACCCGGCGTGCACACGGTCCTCCGAAAAATCCGCGAAACGAAGGGGGATCTGTTCGTCTCTGCACAAGGATTCCAGATCTTCAATTTCAGCCGCGTACCTGCAACCTACACATAGAAAAACGAAGATGATTGGGGGGGTTAGGGATTAGGGGTTTGCCCTTAGGTCAAACCCCGGTTTTGGAATTAACCAAGAAATGAGAAATGCTGTAAATGTAAATGACTGTAATGTAAAACAAGTACTAGTACCTTGTTGTAAGGGTGTTTGTATCCTTATATGCGAAGGTATAGATGTTGTTGTTTGTTGTATGTTGTATGTTGTAGCATGTGATCTCCTCTTCAATGGTTGAATCCTTGTCTTGAATGCAACACCTAGCCTTGAATGGAGACTTAGAATGATCAATTGCTTGAAGGAATGCTTGAATGCTTGAATATCGTTTTCGCGTCTTGTACACATATGTCCCCCCTCCTCAAAATGGGAGAGGAAATGTAGTTTATATACTTGCCAATTAGGGTTAAAAGACTGATTTTCCCGACCTTAGGCCGACCAGGAAATGTTATTTTCCAAATTGCAAACAAAAAGTCCCGAAGTCCCATAGGAGACCGGGCCCAAAATAGGGCCAGGGACCAGGGCGTTGGGCGCCATGGTCCTGGGGGACCAGGGCGCTGGGCGCCCTAGTCTTGAAGGACCAGGGCACTGGGCGCTTTGGTCCCACCTCCCGGGACAGCAGGGTGCAAGGAGGATCAGGCCAGGGTGCTGGAAAAATGCAGTTTTTGATGTCATGAACAAGTTTCGGGGTCTCCATTCAGGTTTAGTGTTGTGTTGCCATCGTGAAGACCCAAATGTAGTCGAAATTGCAAGTGTCGCAATTTTAGGACGCTACAATGGGTAAACCAGTTTAACATGTCAGTAGACAGTTTTAACAGTTAATTGCTATACCGGTAAGGATTAGTGTATGAAACATAAAGACAAAGTCATCCACAACACATAACACCAATATTTGTACGTGGAAACCCTGTAAGGGGAAAAACCACGGTGGGAAACCTTACCCACAATTAGATGATACTACTGTAGATAGTAAGTGTACATAAATGGAGTTTGCACATGTAGAAAGGCCAAGCACATAGAGCTCATTGCTCAATCACAAAATGGGAGTCACATTGACTACAGTTGGATGGTTAAATCCAATGAGAATGTACTGCACAAAATAACATCTTCATATGCTGGATTTAGTACCGATGTAGTTTTGATTGTCTTCATGAAAACCCTCCTTCAATCTTCAAATGATGTCTGCGTGTATAAATCTGCTTATTCTCGCATATACCTTCACACAATTCTTTTTCGCATTCCATATTTGATGTTACAAATAAGATCTTACATTTATACCATAACCTAAGACCAATTTTTGTAGGTTGGCTCTACAAGATATTACAATAAAAACATTTTACAAACAATACAATATCCGATGCAATAACCGATTAAACATGTTGGCTTAATGCATTTACAACAATAATTAATCATCTCCATAGTGTGTCGTACTGATCTGGAAAAGATAAACCTGTCGGTGTAACCTAGACCTATTTACCGGTAACAACAAATATGCAAATGCTAATGTACCAATAAACAATTCTCCAAGACAAGATGTCCAAACGATGTCTTCGACATTACCAAGTGTTTTCCATGCTATTACAAGTGTCGGTGATCATTATATCTTGTCAGTGAACCAAATACCATTGACTGTGCATGAGTCACTTGCTTGCCGGTGAATGTTGTTGATTCTCCAAAGTGCCAGAGTTGATAAGTGTTTAGTAGGTGTTGACATCAATGACAAAACCATACCAAAACACCAAGAAATTATTCGTAGAATAAATCATTAGCCTCCACATGTAAAGAGAAAAGCCTATACATACAAATATATTAGGTAATTTACTCTTCCACTTCAATCTATGTCTGTAATGCCCACCACAATACCCCAAAGAAAATAACTACTCTAATTAACCAATAGAGATAAAAAAAAATTAACATCTACTAATGCAACATGTTGATCTATAGATTCTCATATACATTATTCATACCATAACATGATTTCATAAACAACTTAAAACATAACTATATTCTTAACAACATACTACGCAAGCAGAATAACATTACCAACTATCATTTCCCAAGGGTACCTTAACGCCATTACCAACTATCCACAATACATAAACACATCCATAGACGTGAAACCTTCCATTACATTAAAATACATTAATTTCCCAATCAAACACTGTCTTTCTTTTCATTAAAATCATTAACTATCAATGCATATCCTATCATATTCCCATTAACTCTTAAGTTATTTTTAAAGCACCAATAAAATGTTCCTAATTTCCTTCAAAAACCATCTAACATGATGATATATTTCTTCCTCATGAAATAATATCTAATGCAAATCTAATTCATTTCTTTTAAGAGAACTATTTAAGTCTACAACTACTCATTCATATTCATAATCCAATGATAACCATTATTAGGGAATAACATCCTTTCAACTTAGTACATTCACTCATAGTCATGCATAAATCACTTATCATTTTCACTACTATCCATAGACATACACAAGACAATCCAATCACATTACTTAATCATTAGATTTCATTCATATCTAGAACTAAATACACAATGCACATCCAATTACAACAATCATAATCCATTACAACTCATCATAATTTCAACCTACTACAAGTCATATTACATACGATCCCAAGATACAAGATACATGATTCTTCTTTACATTTACGTCTATCTCAAGGTACAAAGTACATGATATCAATCTCAGTTACATAGATAATGCTCCAAAGATCCAACCACATGAAGAGAAGATATAAATCCACTTCCACACATGCTAGAAACCAATGAAGAACAACCCAATGGAAGAAGGCATTAAACCATCCAACCATGTAGAACCAATAAGGAACCAACCCCCATGCTAGGAGATGACACAAGGTTTCAAATAACACTCTAGACCTAAGCTGACACCTAACAACCAAGGAACTCAACAAAACATCCACAACAAAATAACAACCAAATAGCAATAAGCCAAAACACATCACAAGGCTAATCATAAATCAATAAACTCCAAGAGGCGTACCAATCAACCAAGGCATAAGTATCATGGACACATGCAGGGAAAGAGTGGCATCACATGCTACCCTCACAAAGAAGGGGACAAGCCACACCCTGATAGACATGTGGAGTCATCTCAACCTATGAGCAATCGAGGGAGGTTGGCTTACCGTCACAACGGTCTTCCCAAGCTCATCTTGAATCTCTCCTCAAGGGCTATGAAGTGGGGCCACAAAAACTATTCATTATCTTGATTAAGTGAATCCTGATTACCCAACCCACTAATCAAATTATTATGGTTATCACTTGAAAATAAAACATAAACCCTCCATGTTGTCCCATGACAGATCTAGACCCTAAGCATCCTCTTTAGGATCCTCTTAGAGCCTAGTGCTCACAACTCTGTTCCTACACATGTGCAAGAGCCCACTCTCCCCATCCATGGACCAAGACCTTAGGGTGAAACATAAACCACATCAACATTACAATAACATCATGAAGGATCAACTTAAATGAATCCAAACTGACAACATCACTGATACAAACTAGAGCACAATAAGAACCATAAATCCAACATATAAAGCGAGAGCCTTCACCGTCAAAGCATAACAATAAGAAAGAGAAAGGCAACAACATCTTACTCAAACATATACAAATAAATCCTCAATAGTGAGGTACAATCCTCTCACTGGAGCTCACATAATTCATTCCTCAACAACAAGGCATTCTTCTTCTTGTTGGAGCTATACAACATCTAAGCATATCCCTCAATAGTAAGGAACAAACCATCTTACCGGAGCCTGAAATAAAATATGAAATAATAAATACCACATCACAAAAACATCTATGAGAACTCAAAACAAACACAAAAGCCTCTGGTACAAGCCCAAAATCTAGAAAAGCGACCTTATTAAGCAAAACTGGCAAAACCAACAAAGCATGGCAGTTTAACACATACAAGGACTAAATTAGCACATATGGGGTGCAGATTAGTACATCTGGAACCTTCTCTAGTGCATCCAAGGAAAAATTTATCACATATGAGGTGTAGAATAGTGCATATGAGATGCATAATAACACATCCAAGATAGTGTAAAAATGATGAAAAATGGAGAAATAAAGTGACGAAAATGCCTAGTTTGCACATAGGCTCACAAAATTGACACATAACACTCCCAGAGGGTGTAGGAGGACAAAATAAAGCTGATACAACACATAAATGATACAACAAGGTCATACAAATGAAATCCAACACCAATTCCCTGCACCTCCTTCACAAGTGACACTCAAAAATGCACAAAACTCAAAGAAATAACTCCAAAAGATAATATAAGGCAGAGAGGGGATTCATACATCAGAAAAAAATGGATTTAAGGACCCTTAAAGTTCACAAGACAAGAAATGCAAAAAATATATCACACAAAGAATACAAGATTGCATTCACGACAATGCTCTCGAACTCATATTTTACCAATATATATATACATCTTTTCAAATCAAAATTCAGAATGAAGTCGAAGATCCAACCTAGAAAAATAGAGTGATGGCAAAGAAATTTGAAGTAGAGAAAATCCAAATCCAATGAATCCAATCAATCGATCTTCAATCCAATGAGAAGTCTTCAGCAATCCAAGATCCAAGCTTCAACAAGATCAAATTCCAAATTGCAAGCCAAAATTACTCCTAAATGCCAACCCCGGCAATGCACAATCAAATCCAATAAATACAAATTTAACTCAAAACTAAAGAAATATACCAACCAATTAGAAATTTTCAATAAACCATATAATATACCTACCATGCATAGTTTTGAGGTAAATAATATAAAATAGTATTATTTACTTACCCTCACAAAATCAACCAATAGAATAGAAGGGTAGGTAATAAATATATTATATCGATTAATCAAATAGTAACAAGAGAAAGAATACATCAAAACCATTAAATAAAATAACCTCATGGGCAAAATAAAATACAAAAGTCCAATAATCTAATAAATCAAAATCAATATAAAATAAATATCATAATTAAATAATTAAATAAATGAATAAATATCCAAGGCTCATAAAACTATAATCAAACAATACAAATAAATATTAAACCTCAATAATAAATTAAACAAATAATAATTAAACAACCAAACTATATAATAAATTAATTTTAACATTATTAAATTATATTACTCAATTATTAATTAGTTATATGTGTTTATGGTCAAAATGGAAACAACAATATTGAAAGACTAAAATAGATTCAACCACAAAACCCTAGCCTAATCAACAACAAAGATCCACCATAACATATGAAGATTACCTAAGATAACACAAATAAAATGAAATCACAAAGATTATACCATCACATGTCCAATAGGGTTTGAATCTCCATTCTTCCTATCTCCATTGATCTTGTTTCATATATTTGCTCTCAGATTTCATGTGTGCACAAGAGCTCAACAAAGAACGAAAATGTGGTTGATAGCTAGATCGCATGTGAAAGTTCAAAAGCGTAGTTGGGGGTTAATAATGAAGGAGGTATCGCCTTATATAGAAGACATTGTAAGAAATGGAGGGATAATATTAAGAGGTGTCAAAGATAAATGGTCAGCTAAGATTAGAGGGTAGGTAGAGAAAATAAAAAAATAATGAGAGGGTAGGTAGTGTAGGAATTAAGAGATGAATGACATGTGCCATGCGTGGAAAAGACTAATGAATTAATTAAATAATTAAAGATTTATTTAACTAATAGAAGAAGTGGGATCAATTAAATAAATGAAATATTTATTTAATTTGGGAAAAAGATTATTTAAATAAATAAATGTATTTATTTACATGAGAAATAAGGCTAGAAGGGGATAAATGAATTAATTAAATAAATAAAGATTTATTTAATTAATAGAAGAATTAGGCTTAAATAATTAAATAAATAGAGATATTTATTTAATTAGACATGACAATTTTAGGTGTCTACATTTTGTCCCTCTTTGAGACAATGCAGCTTGTCGCGTTGTTTCAAAGAAGATAAGATGAACTAATACAATGTTGCCCCAAGATGGGAATGATATTCCCCCTTGAGAGATTGGATGAAAATGTCTGACAAGATTGTAGACAATCTCTCGATAAGAAAGAAAGGCTAGAATAGAGTGACAAGATAGGATAGAGTGATAGAGTCACAGGATAAAGAAAACTGACTCGGGAGATGAGGGCTAGGGTAGTCTCTTAGATAGACTACGAGGGAAAACATCCTCATTGTCATCCACACATCTAAGAGATCAAAGTGCAGAGAGAGCAGAGAGCAGTCAACAGTGATGGCATTGGTTCACAGATTCGATCGTGTTCATTGATATCAGAGGCTAGTAGATGCAGGAGAGCAGGTGAGTACCACAAAACCTCATTTACTTTGTTGCATTAATTGTTGTCATAAATGCATGCTAGGTAGTGCAATAAATGCGCTTTAGGTAGGTCTAGAAAAATGTCAAGCGGGGGGAAAAATGTTAAGGCGCATCTGCATTGGTGCCAAGTGTGTCCTGGTAGGCTAGGCGTGTTTGCGTTGGTGCCAGGTGCGTTTATGATTTCAGTAGCATCTATTTCAGATGCGAGCGCGTCTATGAAATGCAAGCACGTCTGAGTGATTCAAGCGCGTTTGTGTAGGGCAGGCGCATTTAGGAAGTATGCAAGCACGTTTGTGTCAAAAAAGGTGCGTTTATGTCTTAAAGACCAAATCAACAGTTCTATGATAAACATACATTGTCGATTGGATAAGCTGCTGAGAGGATACACTCAAACAGGTCCTCTATGGAAGACTAGGGTAGAAGATAGGGCTAGGATTGATAATTTTGTGATAGAATATGTGTTGCCAATCAGGAAACTACTCAAGAGGATACACTCAAGCAGAGGCCCTAGAATAGGATAGATCGAGGCACTTTGTGATGAATAAGGAGTACCAAAGAAATTGACAATTTTGTGATAGAACATACGATGCCAATTGGGTCAGGCTGAAATTGATAATTCTGTGATAGAACATACGTTGTCAATTGGATAAGCTACTCAAGAGGATACACTCAAGTAGGTGCCCTAAAAGATAGGATCAAAGCAGGACTTTGTGATGAACAGGGAGTACCACTAGGATAGAGTGCCATATGATAGATATAAGCACTAGGACAAAAAATAGCACTTTGTGATGAACATGGAGTACCACTAGGATAGAGTGCCATATGATAGATATAAGCACTAGGACAAAAAGAAGCACTTTGTGATGAACTGGGAATGCCACTAGGATTGACACAGTTGATTTGCTTGACTGCAGGAGGACCTATTGATGCTGGAGTCACGGGAGAGATTCCCTTTGACTCAGAGTTTATGACCAGAGTTGACATTCGAGGATAGAGCAGTAGTTGAGGTCATGGGACTGCGATATATTTTGTATGTGCCTAAGTTTCGGGTTCGCATGGGATTGCTGACTGCTTTAGTTGAGAGATGGCACTCAGAGACATGCATGTTTCATTTGTCGATGGGTGAGATGATAGTCACCTTGGAGGATGTGTATAGGATATTGCGGATATCTATCGATGGGGGGTTAGTTCCTTACAATCGAGAGGGAGACATGGATGCACTGAGATGAGTGTTTTAGGATCCAGGACTAGAGATGAGGGCTGGACCTGTGGCTTGGGATACCATGACATAGATAGGATTGGCACTACCGGCGATGTTGGCAAGAGTTATCAATGGATTCCTTTGTCCGGATAGGGTGACACGAGGGTTGGTTGTGGGATGGGGGAGGACTCTGGAGACATTGGTGACTGAGCACACCAGGTTTGCATGGGGGTTGTGTCTGTTGGCACACTTATACTATGAGCTGCATCAATTTGTGTATCATGGATCGACAGGATTAGGATGTAGAGTGACCTTGTTGCAGGTATGGGCTTATGATCATCTGTCAGTTACACGACTGATACACTTTAGGGGCAGAGGACATGGGTGTAGCTATGTTCATTTGTATGATATGATTACTTCTCAGCCATGAATTGGGAGGCTAGAGTATTGGCATTGGGTTATGGATGAGATAGACAGTGTGGTATGGAGGCCATATCGAGAGTGGGAGGAGTGGGAGGATGATGTAGTAGAGTTGCCCTATGTATTCTAGAGCAGGTATTTGATTGGTCAGACATCATATATCATTGAGCGGCAGTTGATAGACAAAGTATGTGTTGGCATATGCACACTCCAATGAGACATTGTAGGTGATTGAAGGTTTTGTCATTGATGGCAACCTTACAATCCTATGGCACCGGCAAGGCATTACACCGACACTAGCAAGATTAGACTCTACACCAGCACTCAGACCACCGGCACTGGCAGAGAAAGGAAGCATATCGACACAGAGGCTAACATAATTTTTGTTATATTGTATTTTGTTTATTATTGTAAAATCTTTGTAAGTCGGCTTGGCATCATTGTAAAATGACTCTTATATAAGAGAGATCATTATAGAACATTTGTAAAAAAAAAAAGAAAGTGAGAAGATTATTTTTAGGTGAAATAAGGCAGACCTATTATGCAAATTATAGGTTCAGGATTTATGTAAGAAGCAGAGCAGCAACCGGTACTGGATCTGGCATTATAGATGCTATTCTGAAGCAATACAAGATACTAGATTTTTATAATCCATCATTGTAAGTCAATGAGACTTCCCATTGAGCAGTGAGCTCTAGGTAGTTGGCTTTCCTGCATGTGCAGGCCCCTCTTGTAGCAGTAATATTCTCTTATTGGCTAGTAAGTGAATATTGTGGGTCACAAATCCCACCGAGGTTTTTCCCACACCGGGTTTCCTCATTAAATCATTGTGTTATGGTGTGTTTTTCATGTGGTTGCTTTTAATTTTGTTTATTACATTATTTCTTTCATACTGGTACTCTGTTATAATATGTTCTACATGTTTTAAGTTAAGAAATTCAATTCACCGGTTAGATACTGATTCAACCCCCCTCTCAGTATATGTGGGAATCCTAACAGCTGGTATCAGAGCTTGGTCCTCTATTTACAGAAGCCTAACAACTTGAGGAAGATCTTGACACCGGTAGATATGGAAAATCTGATGAAGCAACTAGAAGTAGCTCTTTCAGGCTATGATGCATAAAAGTTGAAAAATATCAAACTAGAAGATGATCTAAAGGCAGCTCAGGATATCATTCAGGCACTTCAAGAAAATCTTACTATTTCAAGAAACAAGAGAAAAGAACTTTGTGAAAAGATGCAAAATGAGAATGATGAAAAATAAACTCTTAATGATATGATAAACAAGCTGAAACAAGAGAACATGACAACAAAGAATGAGATGCAGGATATGACTATGAGATTTTGTAAAGAAATTGAAGATAGAAAGAAGAATGAAGAAGATGTGACTAGAAGACTAAGTGATGCTGCAAATGAAAACACAAGACTTAGCTATGAAAATGATTTGTTGAAAATAGATCTGATGCACACTCAGAATGACTCCAATGAACTGATGAGGCAGAAAGAAGTCTTAGAAAGAGAACTAGATACTGCAAATCAACATAAAGAAAAATTCAAGAAAAGCTCAGAGGAGCTTGGTAACTTGCTGAAGAATCAAAAGCCTAAAGGTGACACTTCTGGATTTGGCTTTGAAGTTGGTGAAAGCTCCGATACTGCAAACACATAGGATAATAGAAAACCGGTAAGGCAACCTAATGCTTATAAATTCAATGGAAAATGCTTTAACTGTAATAAGTATGGTCATAGAGAAAATGAATGTAGATCTAGAAATTATCAGAATATCAACACACCCACCGGTCAGTATTCTCTACTGCACACCGACATATTGCATTAATGGTTGGAAGAGTGAATGAAGTAACAGAGGAAACAAAAAATGCACGGGACATATTTCTTGTTGAGAAAGAAAAATAGGAAGAATACAGGAACCCTAAACCAATAAAGGTATACCAGAAGGAGAGAGACAAAGGAGAAGGAAAGGTTGGTGGACCTCCGAGTATCAAAGTAAAAGATAACTTATCCCCACCACCTCAAATTACATCACCAGTAAAAACTACTGAAGATCAACCGACAGATGAGAGTATGGACATAAAGGATAGTAATCCTAATTCTGAGGTACTATACACTGTTGATGTTGATACACGAAAGGTCAACATTGTGATAGACAAAGAAACAACTGGCAAGACATATATGGCTAGTGAGCCACCGGCAACTGACAACATTGACAATACTGAAAGGAAAGTTGAAGTTGATAACATAGAGCAATAGGTAGAGACTGAGACTAAAATAGAGCAACAAACAGAGAGACAAGCAGAGCAACAGGCTCCGAAACAGGAACAGGTTCACATGGAAATAGTGCCACCGGCAACAAGAGAAGATCAAAAACCATTGCTTAAAGAAATGTAAACATAGACTGACCTACCAGAGGTCACTGCAAGATTGGTTACTTCCTCCACTAGCGGAATTCATAATGTTGGTTCCTCCTCAACAGGTTACAAATCAACAAATGTAACTGAAGTACTTTTGGACTCCATAAAAAAGATAATAGATTGTAGTTCACAGGCTTATAAAGCTATAGATGACACAATCCCAATTTTGAAGGTAATAGCTCCTAACTGTAACATAGACAATAAGGATTCTTTAAGACAACTTGATACTTTGTGTAAATACATCACTGAGAACATAGTGACTATTGAGCAAATAAAGGAAGAGACATTGAAGGATAAGGTAGAAATTGAAAAGCAAAAATTCTTTGAAGATCAAATAAAGAAGTGTACTAGAGAATTTGACACACTTCTACCAGAACTATGCAACTTATTAAAGGAATTTGAAACTCTGTACAAAGATACTTGCAAGACAAACTTTTTGACAGTAGACATAGATAAGAAAATGAGCAAGGTACATGATGAAATCAATAAACTTGCAAACAATTTTGTTAACTCACCTGATACATTATCAGTTTTTGAGCAAAGGATAACAAGTTTTGAGGAAGAATTACTTAAGTTAGAAAGAGAAAAGGAGAGAATAGTAATAAGGCAAAGTATTTGAGACTAAGACTGAGTCCAAGATTGGACTATCTAGCATCATTACAGAAGGAAATATCAGAGGCACTAGTACAGGGATAGAGAACACCGACAGAGCATATGCAGCACCTCAACGGTATAGTTAAAAGAACAGAGACAACAATAAAGGACAACAAGAAGTTTATGGAAAGTATAAACTTGATTTTGGTAGATCTTTTTCAAATTATAACTACCTAGTTACAAGGTTGAGTGAGACTACAACTCTACTAACATCTTGGCAACCTTTATCATTGATGCCAAAGGGGGAGTAGTAGTATGAGAAAATAACCGACATAAGACTTATCTGCTCAGGGGGAGCTCTTATATTTTTTGAAACATTTTTGGACTACAAGTTTTGGATACACTTTTGAATTTTCTCATGAGTGTTGCCATCAATGCCAAAGGGGGAGATTGTTGGCATATGCACACTCCAATGAGACATTATAGGTGATTGAAGGTTTTGTCATTGATGGCAACCTTACAATCCTATGGCACCGACAAGGCATTACACCAGCACTAGCAAGATCAGACTCTACACCGACACTCAGCCCACCAACACCAGCAGAGAAAGGAAGCATACCGGCACAGAGACCGACAGGATTTTTGTTATATTGTATTTTGTTTATTATTGTAAAATCTTTGTAAGCCGACTTGGAATCATTGTAAAATGAATCTTATATAAGAGAGATCATTATAGAACATTTGTAAAAAAAAGAAAGTGAGAAGATTATTTTTAGGTGAAATAAGGCAGACCTATTATGCGAATTATAGGTTAAGGATTTATGTAAGAAGCAAAGTAGCAACCGGTACTGGATCTGGCATTATAGATGCTATTCTAAAGCAGTACAAGATACTGGATTTGTATAATCCATCATTGTAAGTCAGTGAGACTTCCCATTGAGCAGTGAGCTCTAGGCAGTTGGCCTTCCTGCATGTGCAGGCCCCTCTTATAGCAGTAATATTCTCTTATTGGCCAGTAAGTGAATATTGTGGGTCAAAAATCCCACTGAGGTTTTTCCCACACCGGGTTTCCTCGTTAAATCATTGTGTTATGGTGTGTTTTTCATGTGATTGCTTTTAATTCTATTTATTACATTATTTCTTGCATACCGATACACTGTTATAATATGTTCTACATGTTTTAAGTTAACAAATTCAATTCACTGGTTAGATACTGATTCACCCCCCCCTCTCAGTATCTGTGGGAATCCTAACAATATGCAGGTAGTTCGACAGGATACAGTGGATGCCACGGGGTTCAGGGATGTATGCACGAATAGTGAGGGATCAAGTGCATTTGGATCCATTATTGTCTTATGATTAGGTAATGACACAATTGTAGAAGATGGTTCCCATGCCTTGGGACATATGGGTGGATGTAGAGGATGCAGAGTATACTGCATATTGGGCAGAGAATCCATTTCCATGACTGACAGATCTAGGGGAGCCGATAGAGGGATATGATGGAGGTGATGGAGATGATAGTGGGGATGGTGGAGGTAGAGGTCGTCGATGGAGGTGAGACGTAGTGGTAGAGAGGAGAGTGGCTCAGAGGAGAGAGGGTGGAGAGGAGAGACAAATGCATGTAGTGAGGGTTAGAGGTGGATTGTTGTTATAGGTGCCGACAACACAGGTTCCCAGATAGGTACAGGCTCCTAGACAGGTACAGGGACAAGGACATGGATAGGAGCAGTCAAAGGGATAGGGTGAGGGGAGAGAGGAGGAGGATGAGCTACTATCCTTGAGGGAGATTCATCAGGGATAGACAAATGAGATCCAGGATCTGGAGAGGGATACAACTAGACTCAAGAGACAGTTGAGGGATACTGAGAGGGAGAGGGATCAAGCTATTCAACGTTATACGAAGGCTAAGACAACACTAAGGGTAGGGAGATAGGAAACAGAGGACATAAGGTTCAGATACACCTATGTTCTGTAGGTAGGGGAGGAGATAGCCTACTGGAGAGACCTATATTATGGAGTGGTGCCACCAAATCAGCGGGCTAGGAGCTTCTAAAGACCATCACGGACTGCGATGACCTCTGGAGGGAGAGATATGAGACAGGTGTCTAGCGGTGGGGTCATGGGTCCTCCACCACCACCAAATAGAGGGGGCATGAGAGATAATCCTAGGGAAGGTCCTTCCAGGGCTCAGACTCCGTCGAGGCCAGCCGACTCCGAGGGAGGGGGTTCATCATAGCCTTAGAGGGCTCCCTATGTATCAATTTTTGTACCATATTTGTATGATGATGTAGACACCTTTGGGTGATTATGTAGCCATATGATTTTGACATCATTGTATCATGACACTTATGATTTTGATATATATATATAAATGAGATGATTCATCCTCGTGGTAGCTGTATGCATGCGTACCTATGTGATGCTTGTGATTATGGATGCGAATATGTACATGATGGAATGCAATATTTTTGTTCTTTTATGTTTTATATGTTATGCATGATGCAAAATGTGAATGTATGAAATGCATATGAATATGATAATGCAAATAACTATTTACATGATGAAAAATGTAAAATGTGCTAGCATAAGTTGTGTGCAGGATATGGTGCAATTGTAATATCTATATGTATGTATGAAATGAGACATTCTAACATGTGATAATGTAGGTGAAAACTACATGAAATGTAGATATTTTTGGTGTGTCATTATACTTAGTCATGTGATAATGGGCTACATGGACTTAGGAGGGACGATGAAGGTCAATCAAGAAAGGGGAATGGAAGATAGAAGATATGGAAGTGAAAGAGCTTCTTGCGATATTATCATCATTGAGCTTTATTATGGAAAAATAGGTTATGACAATTGAGGTATATGTTTGACCCGAACAGTCATTATACCCGTTTGCATGGAGATCAGACAGTTGCAAACAAGGAATGCCCCAGTTCACACTAGACTCATAGTGTCCTCATATCCTTGGACAAGTCATAGCATTACTAAGAGACAATCCACAGACAACAAAGAAAAATAGGTGACGATACCCCATCCTCTCCTTTCTAGTCAAAGACATCCTAGAGATAAAATCTCTAGTCAGAGACATCCTGGAAAAGCTAAAAGACGTGTCACCAAAAAGATAAAATCAAAAGAAAACCAAGATTCGACACCAACATCCATTGTAGTCCTCAAGTTTAGTGTGTCTTGTCACTTGTATAAGTCTATTTGATTGTGGTCACAATGTTTACTTTCACAAAAGGATAGATAGCACTGAACCATAATGTTGTCTGACTTTGTTGAAAGATTTGATTTGTTGAAGCCCATTGTTATTGTGTCTCATCTGAAGCTGACTGAATCCATGAAACTGATACTTTATTGTGGAGAAGACAGAACTTTATTGTGGATTGGCGATGCAAGTGTTTCTTTATTGTGGATTGTGCACGGATAGACTGAAGAAAGCCGAAAGAAACTGTACTCCTCGGAATGTGTGATGTTCTCAGTTCCACACCCATCACTAGACGTAGGATTTGGCTTAACCACAGATAGGAGCTGATTTATTATGGATGGAAAGGGGTGAAAAGGGAGGGATTATTATGAATGGCTAACCAATCTTAGGTAGATCGATAAGAAGCCATGATGGGATTGGATAAGTTTATTATGGATGGATAGGTTGTGAGTGTGTGCAAAGTGAAAGGATGAAAGTGAATCCTGAAGGAGGGAGGAGAAATGTCTCTACACATAGCGCCAGTGACCCGGTTTTCACCATGGTACTTGCTTAGGGCGCCACCGATGTGGTTTTCACCGTTGGACAAAATGTTTTTCTATTTTCCAATTTTTATTTTTTTTTTGTATTTTTTTGAATTAGGATGTTCTGAAGAGCTATGTGTAAAACCTGCGAAGGTGCATGTTGTTGATAGGATCCTCCAAAGGTTCGCCCTCTGTGGTTGAGAGTTGATATGCACCGGATCCATAGGTTGTTGTAATGATGTAAGGACCAAGACAATTTGGTTCAAACTTGCCCTTCTTCTCTTTGTCTTGTTGATTTTTAGGATTTTCTTTGAGAACTAAGTCACCATCCTCAAATGTGTGAGGCTTTACCTTATGATTGTAACTGCATTGTTCCTTGACTGAATGATGTGCAGCTCAAGTGATTGTCTTCCTTGATGAAGGAACTGTGATATAATTACTAGTGTATGGACTACATAGGCCCGTATGCATGTCACCTAAAGAAGTTTGGGAATCCCTGATAACAAAGTCCCTTGAGGAAGCTCCGTTAAAGGTCCATGATGTATCGCCAGAAGGGAAAGGATGTGTGGAACAAGTGGATGAGTTATGAAGGTTTATGATTGTGAAAAGAAGTGAAAGTAGGATAGCATGATGGAGACTTAGGATCAACAAGTATTCTTTTTTACTTGAAATTTTAGAACTTTCGCCCCCATTTATTTTAATATTAGGGGAGATAAACTTTTATTCTTTTTCTTTCATAGTATTTTTATCCTTGAACTTGATTTTTGCAGAGTCCAATAGCTTTTGATTTTGATTTAGACTGAAGGACTTTTCATTATTTTTGACTTTTAGATTTTTCTTTTCAAGGCTTGATTTTTCATCCCCAATTAATAAGGGATTTTGTAATTCTTGTTGATCCAAGTCTAGAAGTGGAGTGGAAATGGAATGAACAGATGAAATGGTAAGGCTATGTGAGTTCTCAAGAGGGCTGGTGATACACTCAATAGATTCTTTTCTAGAACCACTCTTAGGATTATTGATATCAAAAGATGCTTGCACCACTAGAGGAGATTTGCATTCAAACTTAGTAGCCACAACAGTAGGTGGTTCACACCCAATTCCTTGGCATTGCAAATTGTTTATAGATTGTTCCTATTGACTGAATACCTTAGGAGATAGTGAGAATTGATCAACATGAAAGATATACTCACCACATCCCATGTCTTTAACCTTGAACTTTTCTTTGATCTTTGTTTTCTTTGATGTAGAAGCTTTCAAGGATT
The DNA here is from genome assembly GCF_030272615.1 of Cryptomeria japonica. Taxonomy (NCBI): domain Eukaryota; kingdom Viridiplantae; phylum Streptophyta; class Pinopsida; order Cupressales; family Cupressaceae; genus Cryptomeria; species Cryptomeria japonica. Next base: position 224,978,336 of record NC_081410.1, on the reverse strand, counting down.
CTGGATCCACAAACGTTGAAGAAGGAACAACTTCTCGATTGATTGGGATTGTTATTTCTGATCTAGGTCACAGATTTTTGCAATATATGAATGGCTTTGGATTTGCTTTAACGATCACTTCAACTCCATTGTGAGGAAACTTAATACATTGATGGTATGTAGATGGCATTGCTCTCATCTCATGAATCCATGGGCATCCTAGCAATACATTGTATGTGAGCTCGAGGTCTAGGACTTGACAAACCGCATCCTTTGTAACTGGCCCAACTCTGAGAGACAAGATGATTATGACTTTGGATGAACGTTCTTTATCATCATATGCCTTGATGGTAATTTTGTTCATAGCATTCACAACTTTATCTGAATATCCCAATTGTATTATTGTGTTCAAAGTACATATATTAAGACCATCTCCTCCATCTATCAAGACTCATTTTATTCAATGTTTGTGTAGGAAGGCTTCAATGTGTAAAGGTGCATTATGTGGTTGGCTTACAGAGGCGTCGTCAACTTTAATGAATGTAATGAAATGTGGAACGGAAAGGTATCCCACCATGGCTTGAAACTGGTCCACGTTCAGATAAGTGGGGACAGTAGTGTCTCTCAAAGTTTTGTCAATAATGTCTTTATGTGCAGGGGATATGTGAAAAAATTCAAGGATAGAAATAAGTGTGGGTGTCTTCCCTAACTACTCTACCAGATCGTACTCAGGTTTGGCTAATGAGGAAGCGATGTCTTTAGATGGAGCACCATGTAAAGTGACCTTACCTCGACGCTTGTGACATTACATTCAGAGGTAGGTTCAGAAGAAAATCCAATGCCGTTTAGGACAACTTTAGGTCTTTGGGTAGAATTTTCAGGCGTTTTGTCCTTGATGATAATGGTAGAGACATAATTGTCCATCAAAATGTGATTAACAGTTGAATCATAGTTATAGGATGCTCTGGTATAGTTGGTCTTCTCATCTGTGGCTTTGGCTTTTCCCTTGTCATGTTTAGGGAATGGTTCCTTAAACATCTCATTTTCTTGATTGGATGAATGTCCTTTGATCTCAATGTCATCTCTATCAATAAGATCTTGTATAATGTTCTTCAAATGATGACAATTTCTTATTTTATGTCCTTTGCTCTTGTGAAATTCACAATACTCATCGTCATTCCACCAATTTGGTTTGACCTTTGGTTCGTATGGAGGATTGTCAGGAATTGTTATTATCTTGTTTGCCACTAGCTTCTTGAAAGATGATTCAAGTGGTTCTCCCAATGGGGTGTATTTCCTTCATGGTTTCGAAGTTGCTTGAGTATTCACTTGGTTATTTGTAGAACTTGATCCAGAAAAAATAATTTTGGGTCATACGGTATTAGCATCAACAACACCATCATTTACTGTGTTCTTGTTTTTGTTCCAAAATCTTGGCTTGTATTTTCTTTTAAAGTCCTCTTTGTTTTCTTTGAATATCTTAATTACTCCTTGTTCAATTAGGACCTTCTCTGTTGCTAAGCCTTTTTCAATGACGTCCTTGAAAGTGGACAAGTAATCTTTTCTTAGATCATAACCAATTTCTCTAAGGACATTCTATGTGAACATCTCTACCATTTGTTTTTGTGGAATTTCACAAGAGCATCTATTGGCTAAATTCCTCCATTGTTGTAAGAATGATGAAAAAGACTCCCCATCCTTTTGCTTGGTGTTGCAAAAAGTGGCGACTGATATATCTGTCTCTATGTTGTATGAGAAATGTTGTTTAAAAGCCTCTGCTAGATCACCCCAAGACTTAATTCCAAGTGGAAGTTGGGAGAACCATTCTATATCTTGATCACCTAAGCTTTGTGGGAATAGTCTCATCAAATATGTCTCTTCTGCTACTACCTCAATGCAAGCTTTGAAAAACTCTCTTAGATGTGCCTTAGGGTCTCCTTTGCCTCTGTACTTATCGAACTTAGGTGTCACGAAATGTGTAGGAAAAGGAGGCATTGGAATGCTTTTGTCAAATGGATAGGGACATATGTCTCTCATTGTGTAAGTTGGCTTCGGCGTATTTATGTCCTCCATTTTCTTTTGTAAATCCTTTATTTGTTGTTCCAAATTGTTCTTAGGTGGAGATCGACTTCTTAGACCATATCCCATGTGTGAGCCACCAGGTGGAGGAGGAGCATGTTGCATATATGGATGGTATTGATCATACACATGTTCATATGGAGGAGGTCTATAATGATGCTGCGTATAGGGACCACTTGGTATATAGTCATGATGAGGAATGGAATATTTGTTTTGTCCATGTATACCATACTCTACAGGCATGTCATGAGTTCATTCTAGTGTGTTGCCCCCAAATTTGACATGGGGTTTCCTTGTGTCCAAATTTTGAGCATGCCTTTGGATATCCAATTACTTTGATGGTTGGTCCTTAGCATTGGTATGTGATTGAGTATATTTTTCTTCATAAGACTTCCATAATGGTCTGCGAAGGTGAGTATCATATGCTTGACCATGTGTATGTGGGACCTCAAGTTTTTGAAACAAAGATGATGGTGATTCAGGGACAAGATGTGGTCCTCTATTGCCTCCACTATTAGGCCTCCTTTGATCCATGTTGAGTTGAGGTTCTTGCAAAGGTCAATTTTCCATTATTTGAGACATGTCAAAATCATGAGGGATCTTGGCTCCACTTTGTGCCATCACTTGTAAGAAATATTGTCTATCTCTCCTCATTATTTCCTCAACCAATCGATTAAAACGGGGATCCATAATGGAGTCTTCCACTTCTGCTGAATGTATGGAAAATTTGTCCATATTGTCATTATGTGTATCATTGTTGTTTGTAGCGTCCATGTTCTCAATATTTGGAATGTTTCTATAGGCATCCATGTCAGGTAATGTGGTATGATCAGAATTGAAAAAGACATCATTTTCATAATCATAGGCACTCATGTTTGCGGACTCTTGAGCCTCTTTAGCTTCTTTGCTAGATTTTTGGGAGCGGGTTTCAACCATGAACTAGGTATTGACCAAGATGTGTGAGACTAGATGAAAATGGAAAGAGTATGGAAGACCAAGAGTTGGATGGAATGTAAATGAATCTGAGGTGTACTTGCAATGTCCAAAGTGTAAGACCAAGTATGTATGTAGTAGAGTAGGAGTGGCTTCCAAAGAGATGATAGTTTCTCTTGATGAGGTAAGTTGACCTTGACTCTAAGTAAGACCAAATGAGACCCAAAGGTGATAAACCTTGATGAGGGACCACTTCACAAAATGTTGTTGTATGTATTGTGTTGACAAAGCAAGATGAGGACAAGCAAATGACCTTTTGACTCAAGTTTAGACAAATGTGAATGTAATGCAAGGTGTAAAGCAATGATGGACTTTATGAGACCTAGAAATAGGCTGAATTCTAGATGAAAACCTAGAGAAATAACCTAGGAAGCTCAAGAATGCTGAAACTAATTGTTCTTGTTTGCTAGACTGTATTTTTTTTCAATTCTGAACACAAACGTGCATGTATACTTCACAGACATTGTTTAACACTGCACAAATGCGTTTCTGAGATTTTATGAATGTAATGTTGCTTAAAAGAACACAAACGCATTTTTGCCCTTCATAGATGTGGCTAAATGACACAGACGTGGTTCTATCAGACACAAAAGTGTTTCTAGAAACTAAGTGCAATTTTTCCAATGTGTAAAGTTGTTTGTTGTGACCAAATCTGAATTTTTGACTGTTTTTCGTGACAAGAGGACACAATGTTGATAAGGACTCAATGTTTGTAAGTGTGTAGACTCAAAAAAAATGACTCAAAAGAAAGTGTGTTATGTGATGTAAAAATGTTTTGCATACACTTGAAGACACAAAAGACACAATGTTTTGATGTTTGATCTTGAATGTTTGAATGTTCAAAAGAAGACAAGCATAATTCTTATGGTTGGCCAGGACAATAGTTGTTGATCCCACATGGGGTTTCCCCCGAGGCTACGCTATTCAGAGCAGATACTTAGATGCTTGACCCCACTGGCTCCACCCTCGACACTCACTTCTCCAAGACAGCCAAGCATCGGTCCCCACGAAAACTCCCCGTGATGAACTTTGTATCTCTACTAAGAACCATACGTGTGTGGGCCTCTCCAGAGGTTCGACCTCCTGCCCCAATAACTAGAAGAATTTTGGCTTTCTACAATAAAAAGGTGCTAGTAAGGGCATCTGCTCATGTGGCCATACATGCAACACTTTCAACTCTTTAAATACAGAAGGCTCCCGACCGGTACGGGTTACGCCCTACAACTGATCAAATAAATTTGATCAAATGGGTTAATGGGGAGACATAGTGTCAGTATGAACTAATCAACACATGTTACCCATGGCTTTCACCATGGATACAGTTATTTATAGTGGTTTGGAAGAGGTGGGTTTTCCTCGCTTCACTAGTAGTCCTAATGACTACATGGGGAGACAGACCCTCTAAAGATTAAACAAAAAGAGCCTATTGCTCAAGACATAAAAGACACTAGTTCAATTTTAGTGCACCAATTGAAGTGTTTGATAATCTATGAAAACAAAGCACACAATAAATATCAAAAGCTCTTGCCAAAAATTCTGCAACAAAGATTTGTTAGTAGTTTTGCAATAATACCCCTCCTGCAAGCACAGAGGAAGACTGGCAAATGAAGAGGTATGTCTAATTTTTCAAATTGAACCAACAACTATTAATGAGGCATGTGAAGATAAACATTGGATTAAAGCTATGGAAGATGAATTAGAACAAATTAAAAAGAATAACACATGGACATTGGTTCCTTGGCCTAAAAACAAAAATGTAATTGGAACTAAATGGGTATTAAAAAATAAACTTAATGCAGATGGTAAGGTAATCAGAAACAAAGCAAGATTAGTGTGTAAGGGATATTCACAGAAGGAATTGATTACAATGAAACCTTTGCACTGGTAGCTAGAATTGAGGCAGTTAGATTATGCTTACCTTTTGCAGCACACAAGAACTATAAAGTATATCAAATGGATGTTAAATGTGCATTTCTAAATGGTGATCTTGAAGAGGAAGTTTACATTGAACAACTTGATGGATTTTCTTTGACAGATGACAAAGATATGGTTTGCAGGTTAAGGAAAACTTTATATGGATTGAAGCAAACTCCTAGAGCTTGGTATGCTAGATTGGACAAATATCTTTTGAAGCTTGGTTACACTAAAGGTAATGCTGACATCAACTTATACTACAAAGTGACTAATGATGACATCATGTTATTGAAGTTTTTGTTGATGATATTATTTTTGGAGGAGAAGAAGGATTGTGTAAAGACTTTTCTAATAAGATGTAGGAAGAATTTGAAATGTCTATGATTGGAGAGATAAAATTATTTTTAGGATTGCAGATTTCATAGACTGATAAAGGTATATTCATAAATCAATCAAAGTACTTGAAGAAATTACTTAAGACATTTGGCATGGAAAACTCTAAACTAGTAAGTACACCTATGACTACAACTGATAAACTATCATTGAAGGATGAATCAACACTTGTTAATCCAACAAGATATAAATCTATGATTGGAGGTTTACTGTATTTGACACAAACAAGACCTAATATTATGAATGTAGTATGTATTGTTTCAAGATTTCAGATTAATCCTAAGGAAAATCATGAATGAGCAGTAAAAAAGTTTTTTCGATACTTACAAGGCACAACAAATCTTGGTTAATGGCATCCTAAAGATGAAAATTTTGATTTATGTGCATACACAGATGTAAATTGGGTAGGAGATGTAGATGACAGAAAAAGCAACACCGACAGAGCATTTTTTCTTGGCAGCAGACTAATTTCATGGTTGAGCAAGAAACAAAGTTGTACATCACTATCAACAATAGAATCAGAATATGTTGCAGCAACAACTAATTGTACACAGGTATTATGGATTAAGAAAATGTTGAAAGACATAAAGGTAAAATGCAAAGAACCTATAATCATTTACTGTGATAATATGGTAGCAATTGATATATATAAGAATCTGGTATTTCACTTTAAAACTAAACATGTTTCTATCAAATTTAATTTTCTGAAAGAGAATGTTGAAGCAAAAGAAGTGAAATTGGTTTATGTGAATACTAAAGAGCAGATTGCATATATCTTTACTAAGCCTTTTCCTAAGGGAAATTTTGAATATCTAAGAGATCAGCTTGGAGTTATACCCTCACCGGTAGAAACTTAGATAGTTGGAGCATGGCATTAGACCGACAAAATTAATAGAGAAATATTTTTCTGACTTTGATGAAGGAGAGCTACTTCTCAGGGGGAGTAGATTGAATAAATTTGGTTATAACAATTGGCATTTAAACTGATTGTATTTGGTTTTGTATTGCTTTGGCATATGATGTGAAAAGGGGAGAGATATCTATGGAAAAACACATTATCTTTTGGGGAGAGTTTATTCATTGGGGGAGAGATTGTTACTCTTTGTATTTGTATTTTGATTCTTGGTTAATGATCTCTTTGGGAGATTGTTGGTCTTTGGTTTTTGGCATTTCTGCTTTGGCACTTAAATGGTTTTTCCATCTTGTGTTTCCATCAATGCCAAATGGGGAGATTATTGGTATTATGGATATGTTGCATTGGTTTTGTCATTGATGTCAACACTTGTCAACACTTGAGAACACTTATCAACACTTGGAGATCTTTGGTTATGTTCACCGACATGTTCAGTGACTTATGCACAGTCACTAGTATCTGGTTCACCGACAGGTTATATTGTTCACCAACACTAAGGATGATCTGTTATCATCTGGAGATTACTTGGTTATGTTGAAGATATTGTTTGGACACTTGGTTTTGGTGATTTGGTTATTTGTCTAATCAAGTTTGCATATTTGTTGTTACTGACAAATAGGTCTAGGTTATGGACCGACAAGCGTTATCTATTCCAGATCAGCACGACACATTATGGAGATGGTTTATTGATTGGTTATTATTGTAAATGCATTGAGCCGACATCATACATCACATATTGATTCATTTATAATTGATTTAATTGTAATATTCTTAGTGAGCCAACCTACACATTTGGTCTTAGGTTTTGGTATATATGTAAGATCTCATTTGTGAGATTAAGTAAGGAAGAGGAAGTGAAAAAGGATTGTAATAAGGTATATGTGAATATAAGAAGAGATATACATGCAGACATCATTTGAAGATTCAAGGAAGGTATGAAGAAGACAATCAGAGCTTAACTGGTACTGAATCCAACATATGAAGATGCTATTTTGAGCAGTACTTTATCATTGGATTTAACCATCCAATTATAGTCAGTGTGACTCCCATTTTGTGATTGAGCAGTGAGCTCTAGGCAGTTGGCCTTTCTGCATGTGCAGACCCCATTTGTACACACATACTATTTGCAACAGTATCATCTAATTGTGGGTAAGGTTTCCCATTGTGGTTTTTCCCCTTACAGGGTTTCCACGTATAAATATCTATGTTATGTGTTGTGGATGTTATTTGTCTCCCTATTTCATGCAATAAACTTTACTGACACTATTATTAACTGTTAAACTGTCTACCGACATTAAGTTTGGTTTACCAGTATTATGCACTAAGTTTTGTTAAGATATATTTGGGTTGAAATTAATAGACAACTGATTCACACCCCCCCCCCCCTCTCAGTTGCCTCCAGGTCCTAACAATTTTGAGATTGATGAAAAAAATTGTGGCAGAGGTTACTGGGTTGTCTATGGAAGGGGCCAAGTTTTACAAGGATAGGTGGTCAAATGTGGTGGTCAAGAAATTTCCTAAAGACGACAAGTAAAGGAATAAATTGGCCAAAGTCTCCAAAAGAAGTTATGATACGATTATATCAAAATTGTTTGGTGCTCCACGCTTACAATTATCATGAAATATATAACCCTAGATGGTAGGTTCACCAGGGATTTTGGGCACCATTTTGTTCTGTTGAACCATTTTAGGCACAAAGTGCAGATTTCTTTTGATTTTTTTCAGCAAGCTTCCCTTAATTCCAACATTAAAGAGCATAGGAAAAACAAGAAAAACTTTCCCTTCATGGGGGCTTGTTGTTATTATTTTTTGAACATATAAAATTACAACCCTCTCCTTCCTTATGGGTCCCTAATTCTTCCTATGATATTGAGGTGGAAGAATTTGGGAGTCACTTCTCTAATGAGGAGGATTGGTACACTAAAATGGAAGAGTCCGTCTCTGAGTTGAAGGAGAAAAAGAAGTTAGGCCATAGTTCAAAGAAGACTAGAAACTCGCCTATCTTTTTAACTAGTTCTAATTCTCGGCCATCCTATCATGCCATGCCTAATAAATCAGTACCTATTACTAATGGCACTAAGAAAAATTCTTTTATGAGGGACCTCAATATGGATTCCCCTTATATTAATTTAGATAGAGAAAGTCTGAATGATTTTCTTTCCATACTCTATGATTTCACGGTCAACAATTGTAGAATACTGAAATGACTCTTCAATGAAATCAAAGAGATCAATATAAAGATCTATATTGTTAACAATAAACATGATAAATACAGTGTTGAATAGTGGAGTCTAGAAAAAAGTAAATCCATTGTTGATTCTATGCAAAAGACTGTTAACACTATTAATGAACTCAAGAAATATTGCGACAACATGATCACAAAACTGGAAGAAAAAATCAAGAAGGATTATGATGGTAGACTGAAATAGCTATAAAATAAGTTCCAAAAAGTCAATGACAACCTTATATCCCTTGTGACCTGCAACCATAAAGTGGTTAAGAGTTTGGAAGAAAGAATCAACACTATGGTTGGGAATCTTGACGATCTCCAATAGGAAGGGGTGGTGGTAGATGTGGATTTGCTTGAGAAGATGCAGGATGAGAACACAGGTCCCTCCAAAAGGACTAGAGCCAATTTGAAGAAGAAAGCCGCTAACCAAGACATTCTGGATCTAAAAAATATTTCCCTCAATGTTAAGTAGAGCTAGTGGAGGCACTCAATAATTTGAACTAGGTTTTCTTTAGTTTGTTGTCTTGTTTTTGGTTTCTAGTTTTTGCTGGCTTTTTGTTGTATTTTGGCTGTTGGCTTTGATATGCCTATGTTTTTAAGTAGCATTTTGTAAAAAGGGTTTTGGCTCCTTTCAAAAACTACTTGTTCCTCAATCAAAAACATAATGCACATTGTGATATTCATTTACCTCCATGAGACAATGTTACCATTAGGGCATGCAGTAAATGGCGACATATCTGAACTGGCTCATTATGTACAGATAGTTGTTATGGGATAACTCGACACGACAAATAGGTTTTTGAAAGATACCAACTATGGTAGTCAGGGCTTAAAATAATAAAATAATCAAATGAAGGGAATTTCCCTAATCAAAGGGCATGAGTTTAGGGTTAGGAATTTGGCTAGTGTGATATCTCTTGTTAAACATCATCGGGGATGTGGGCACACTCAAACTGAGGATCTAGATGAAGTTGATGCCTTGTACCTATAGTCTCTAAAAAATTCACATGTCGAGCATACCTTCTCTTTTTTAGTCTATCCAATCCTCCAAAAATCTATAAAATGGAGGTCATCCAAGCTATTTATGTAATCCACTCCTTGAATGTAATATCATGCTATTAAAAACAAGGACACACATCTTCAATTAATTGGGAAAAACCACCTTCACAGTGCAAATAGAAGATTGATATAGATTTTCATTGGGTAATTTATGTCATTTTAATCTTCTAATGGCCTAATCTTGAATGTTTTCTATTCCTCATGATTTAGTAATTTATGTTGACTTTGGTTGCTAATCTAGGGCCACTTTCAATTGCACATAGTGGTTTATTTCTTGTATCTAGTTATTTCCATTCAGACAACACTTAGATCAAAGGTCCTTGATAACATGTCCAAGGAACTCAACAAACCAAACACATCATTTACATAATCCCACTACATAAAAAAAGCATACCTCTTTCATCTCTCTCCTACTATTAGTCTCATGTGTCCTAAAATTAGAGAGGATGTGTTAAAGTTGTTGGGTGAATATTTTGTCACCAGCGTACTAATGACAAAACATAGAATTCACACAACGCTATGCTAAGAAATTAATCTCTCCTCTCATCAAGGGGAGGTTCCCTATGAAATTTCTCCTCTAATTAACAAGAAATTAAATTTGTGGGTTGGTGTTGGGCATATAACTCTCTTTTTTAAGAGTTTATGCATTCTCCCTTCACCTAGTTACAATTTCTCTACCTCTTCAGATACTTAAAGAAAAGAACTATTAATCTAACAAACTACACAAAGAGTTACTTTTAAGCAGCACAAAGTCTCCTTTATGATAATACTAATTCACACTGATCGTTACAAATCAAACAATTAGAAACTTAGCTTAAAGCACAAAGTCTTCACGTATAGATTTCTAATCCATTACACTACCAATAACCGCAACAATACAAAGCCTACTGCAAGTTACTTCCTTTATCAACAGATTTCTCAAGTATGCTAAGAGCACAAAGTCTATTGGCAAGATTTGAGAGCTCTTTAACCATGTAGCAAAATCTTAAAGATCAAATAAGTAAAGCTAATATGTATCCAATGGACATAGGAACATTAAATAATATAAACAAATTTATTGATACAACACAAAGTTTGCAATCAACAAAACTGTTTTCTTTATTTGTTTGATTGAATTCTCACCACAAAAGCCCAAAGTCTTAATTGGGATAAAAATCCAGCAGAGTTTTGCTAAGCATGAAAAAGATCCCCATATTTACAAAAAGGTCCTCCTTATATAGGAAAAGAAGTTGAGAAAAAGGTGGGCACAGTTGACTTATTTAACCGCACAGTCCCATTTTAATACAACTACTACATAAAGAAAACGTGCAACTGCACAAAAATTTACAACATCTATTGGTGTGGCTGCATGAAGAAAGAGTGCCAAAAGGGGGAACTTCATTCTTGATTCTCTTCTTCATTGGATTTTTGAAAACCTTCAAATTTGGCTAGGATGGCTTTGACCTCTGATTCGTTTGGCATCAAGGTAGAACTTGTGATGATTTGAATGCGGGATATTACATCTTGGATCTTCACGTGCTTCTTCTTAACATCCTTTAGCATGGATGTGAGTACTTCAAAGCTGACTTGAATTTCTAAAAATTTATCAAATGTATCAAGCAAGAAGTCTTGTCCCATGCATTGATCCATCAAGGAAAGAAATTCTTGGGCGACGACTTCAGTAGTGACAAGATTTTGATCACCATCATACAAATAGCAAGGGAGATCACCTACTTTAGCAAAAATAAGGTCAACCTCATCATCACCTTCTTTCTTTTCATGATCCAGCTATGCAATCATTAATTTCATTGTCTCTTGTTTATGAGACAATAATGACAAGATCTAAATATACTTCTCCCTTGTGGGAATTACCTTGTTCTCAACTAGGACATCTATCCTGAAATCCTCCATTTTGCTCCAAAGGGTAGTGCTTTTTACAACTTCCTCAATTTCCTGTGATAAAGAGGTTTTGAGTCTTTGCATCCGACTCTAGACCACTTCATAATCAGACAATAGTTCCATTGTTGAGCTCAGAAGATGAGAGCCTTCTGACCTTAGCCACGAGATCCATTCGTCCATGACCCGACCTTTAGCTCCTACGTGTTCAATCTTTTTGAGAGATTCGGTGTCTATTGATGACCCTATAGCTTCAACCTCTTGAGAAGATTGTGTTACCTTTAAGAGGACATTGGTCAGCTGCTCACACTTCTGCTTCAGGTTATTTTTCTCATCCCTCTCCTGATCCAGTCTTCTTAACAAAGAATTAAGGGTTGTCTGAGAATCTAATTTCACACTTTAATGTGTCTCCACTCCGAGCTCCACAACCTGCATGGTATAATCTTCTGATCGTATGTTGCCTTTATCCTTGTTTGATGATGGCACCATAGCTTCAGCATATTTTCTTTTGGAAGCTGGGTCTACTACCACCCGAGATACTGTCTTTGGCTTTTTCATTACCTTAGGCTTTGGAGGAACCAAAAGTTCAAAGTCAAATTCATCAGGAGATATTACCTATTTTTTCCTCTTAGGGGCCACTACTTCCATCCAAGGGGGTAGTTCTGGATTGGATGATGGAGTAGTAGCTCCTTGCTGACTTGGGGTTGAAGATTTTGGAGTAGGTTGACTCGAACTTGGAGCAGTTGTAAGTGTAACTGATGGTGCTGATATTGAAGCATCTAGTGGAACATTTGTTGCTGCCACCTCTTCAGTTACAGGTGGGAGAGTTGAAGGTGTCGTGAATGTAACTTCGACACTTACCAATGAAGGGATTGTTGTGACGGTGGTAGTAATGGTGGGTAAATCTACCGAAACCTGTTATGCAAGTGCATCTTGCAAGGTTTCATTAAAATCCATCATGGTAGACATAAAAGTAGATGAAGGGATATCATCTAAAGTAGAGAAGTTGGTTATTGTAAAAAATTGACCAGCGGTCTCTAATTACAACATACCCATACTTAGATCTCCATCTTAATGAATATCTTCGTCTTCTTGATCAGAGTCAGAGTCAGAATCAATAGAGTGAACGACTACTTGTGAGACAACCGAGACATCGGCTTCAGCTGGGCGTGATACTTCTTCTGCCTGTACTTCCTCTCATTGAGGAATTTCACCTTCTTCGACCTCCTTTCCCTTTCCAACTTCACTGGCAGGTGGTTGTTCTGACTCTTTTGTCATTGCTTCCTGTGATGATGATGATGATTCGCCCTCTTTGCCCCTTTAACTGTAAATTTGATTTTGGGCCCTTTACCTTTTGATTGTACCATGGGAGCTGAAGATAGTGCTTGTGGGTCTGCCTTGCTCTTGGTTCTTGTTTCAGCTGTCGCTGTCTTGCCCAATGGACCATCACTGTTGTCATCATCTCCTAAACTAGTGGGAAGTTGTTTCATCCTAATATTTTTCTTTAACAACCAAGCATTGGTGTTTGCTAAGATGGGAGAGATCCTTTGCGTAATGGACTTTCTTTCCTTCTTTGACCATTGCACAAGTGGAAGTGGGGAATCAACCATCTTCTTCTCATAATAAACAGGATCCACTATGTCATCTGTGTCCTCCATAGTCATTGGGATCTTAGCTAGATCCAGATTTTCAATTTATTCTAGAGTAATGTGGCTGAAATCCATCCTTTATATATTTTCCTCATTCTGACAATCCGCCCAAACATCCTCAAACCTATAAACATGAGTGTATGTCCTTTTGAGTTTGCTCTTTATACCCCAAAAATTAAAATCGGTTTGGGCCTTGAATCTTCTCATGGTGTTCCACTGCATCTCCTCCTCCATATTTTTAGCTTTGGGATTTGTTAGCATGGAATACCTGCCTATTGACTCTGGGAATTTCAGCCCGATCTTATGGGCTTGTGATTGTTTCTCATGCACAGTAATCAGTTGTTTGCACAGCTCCATAAGGATGATTTTATCTGAAGGGAACCTTGGAAGAATGAAAGGCTCACCTGAGAAGCATCCAATTTGGATATAGGTGAATGTCGGAAATTGTAGAAACACACACCCAAAATGAGATACCCTGCTATAAGCAGCCTTTGATATTCTCCTCTTTTGTAGGCCTTTATCAAAAATGCACTTCCATATAACAAAGAAGGCATCATTAACCCTCCTATAATGATTACCTTGATTTTTGATAATTAGTTGGTCAGAGTACTCCCAAACGGGCACCACTCTTCTGCCACCCTTGGTAGACAAACCTGGATATTACCTCACTGAAGCAGCTGCATAAACCAGGTATGAGGTCATATAAAAATTCAGTGTTACCTTGACCTCTTTCAATTGGGCACAAAGCGCATCACTGATTTGCTCTCCCCAATCAATCCTTGCAACTCCCTTTCTGATTATATTCATATAGTAAATCATTTAGCTTTGGAAACAATGAGTCTTTTAATCCTCTCACTGTGGATAACATGGTGACCATGTCATTATATTCCTCATTAAAATCACTCTTGTGGAAAGACTTAGGCCATCATGAGGTTAGGGAAGATCTAGCAGTAGAGAGATAAATAGTATTAATCACCTTTTTGCATTTATCCTCATGTTTCTCGTAGTACTCTTGAGCACTCTCTTGAGAAATATCAACCACTTCTTCAGCTGATGAGCCTTTGAAAACACTATTGAAGAATACACTGTCTAGAGTCATTATGACCTTCTGATCATCATCTTTTACCTACCTTGTGCTTGGATCAAAGTGATCAGCCACTGCTAGTACAAATTCAGGATCGTGAGCCGCGACTGGGAAGGTGCATACTTATGTAGGTCAGATTTGATTAAACTGGTCAGGTGTGCAAGAGCCTTCTGAACCCGGTCAAGAAACTCTTGCATGTCAACATGCCCAATTTCGATGTCCCTGATCTCCTTAATGTTTGAGTCCACTGAACTCTCAGGGTACATATTCAAGTACCTGTCGTACTTGTATTTCATCTTCTTTGATGATGCTTTACTCGGAGAAGGCTGTCCCGAGGAATACTCGGGCTTCTTTGACATTCGTGCATAATGACTGCATTCAATACTGATGATTAGCCATTCATCATTATCAAAAATCAATTTTTTCTCAAATGGATCGAAAAACGGGACTTAAAACAGGCCAAGGAGTAAAAACTGCTAAAACAGTAGGTCGGAGGAAAAAGTCCAATCTTCTTCTTCACAGACAAAAAATGCACACTAGAGTTTAAAACTAGATGTGCAGACTTGGGATAGGTTAACAGCACATCGGATTTTAAACTCTGATGTGCACTATGGAAAAACAACCTACACACCGGAGTTTAAAACCTAATGTGCAAGGTAGGGAAAAACAACAGCACATCGGAGTTTAAACTCCGATGTGCAAGGAAAAACTTACAATCAGCACATCGGACTTTAAAGTCTGATGTGCTTTTAAAAGGAAAGAATCTGGTTGACATGTCGGGTTTTAAAACCCGACATGTCAACCCCCACCCCTCCGCATATCAGATTTTAAAGTCCGATATGCGAAGGTTAACATGCTGCGTATCAGACTTTAAAATCCGATATGCGGAGGGACAACTCTTCGGCTGCACGCCAGAGTTTAAAGTCCGGGGTGCAGGGAAGATAAGGATATCGGGAGGGCAATCGGGTTTTGAAGTTCGATTGCACTCCGAATCTAAGGAGGCAATCGAACTTCAAAATTCGATTGCCCTCCGCATCTAAATCCGAAAAACAAACAAAAACGAAAAGAGAACATGAAAACAAACAAACAAAGGCAAAATAAAAACCCAAAAACAAAAGAACTTACCTCTTCCAATTTGCTGATGAAAAAGATCTGACAATCGGGCAAGGGAAATCCGAATCACGATGAGAAGGAGCAGAGGAGGGCGCGCGGAAGAAGAAAATGGAGCACAAGGAAAATTAAAATGCATAAAATTAATTTTGAAAAACTTTTAAGAAAACCCTAATTAGAAATAAATACTAATTAATATAACTCGCAGTTGCATGTCGGGTTTTAAAGTCTGACATGCAACCTAGGGACACTTGCACGTCGGACTTTAAAACCCGATATGCAAGCTAACATCGGAAACCCCATGTAGTTCAGACTTTAAAGTCCAAACTGCAAGCAAAGACAACATGTGGTTCGGGTTTTAAAGTCCGAACTGCAGACTGCAACAAATCACAAATACACTTCAGACTTTAAAATCCGAAGTGTAATTCATTAACAAAGAAGTCCGAACTGCAAGTTAAACTGCAATCCTAAGAAACAAGGAAAACAACAATAAAAAAAATGAAAAGCAAAGAATGAAATGAACTAACCGACCAAGTCGATTAAGCTCTCCCGGAGACCATAAGGTACAAAACGGACCAGTTTCGTAGGGTTGCCTCACGATTTTGGTAAAACTGAAGTTGAGGACAATAGCTGGCTCTGACTAGGGAACAAGCTGCACCACTTGAAGCTTTTAGAATCCAGAACTCCGAGTGCCTGTATCCATTGGGCTATAGAGTCAGGCGACAAAAAGACTAAAAAGAAAAGACTATACATATTTTACAAAAAGGTAGAACTTCCTTTACATCGCTCTTTATTGAGTAAAGAGCTTCAAATGTTCTCCGCTATGAGGTAGCGAGAATGGGGTACGATCTGCATATGCAAGAAAGTAGCTATGCTCACCACATACTTCATGAATAGTGAAGGGACCTCTCCACAAGGAATCAAACTTTCCATGCAAACCCTTTGGTTCCCTCCTCTTGTCCCATAACAAGACTTGATCACCAACTGAGAAGTCATGGGAAGTTGTTTTCCTGTCAAACAATGCCTTCACTTGGCTTTGGTGTGCAACAATCCTATCCACCACTTCAGCCCTTATTTCTTCTAGCTGAGAAAGAAACATGATTTGCTTATCTAGTGAATCTTGATACGTGTTGTCTTCAATGTCCTTAGTGAGCTTTAGTGCTAGAAGTTCCACAGTGATCGGAATCTTGGCATTCAACCCATACAAAATTTGAAAAGGTGACATGCTGATTTCTCTTTTTGGAGTTATACGATCCGCCCATAGCGCATCATAAAGAGCTTTATGCCAAAAACTGTTGTTTATCATCAACAAGTTTCCTCATGATAGTGACCAGATTCTTGTTGCTTGACTCAGCCTAACCATTTACTTGCGGATAACAGTCAAATGAGTGTGAAAGAGTAATACTATGATCAAAGCAAAAGTCAATTATCTCATAAGACAAAAAACATGAAGCATTATCAGCTACAATCTTATGAGGAACACCAAACCTTGAGATGATGTTCTCCTTTAGAAACTGACAAACCACCGCTGAGGTAGATTGCTTAGTTGGAATTGCTTCCACCCACTTGGTGAAGTAATCCATTGCTGTGAGGATGTACATGTGACTTGCGCTTGATGTTGGAGTGACAGGTCCAATGAAGTCCAATCCCCATTGTTTGAAAGGCTCTTCAAATATTACTGACTTTAGTGGAAGTGCAACTAGTTTAGGCTTGCCAACAAATTGCTGACATTGCTCACACTTGCGAACCCAACTGTATGTATCTTTAAAAAATGTTGGCTAGTAATACCTAGCACGCAAGATTTTGTGTGCAGTAATAGGGGCAAAAAAATGTCCTCCACAAGCAAGATCATGAAAAGATTGAAGTAATCTTACTTGCTGTTGTTTGTCCACGCAATGCGGGAAATTGCCGTCCAGACCCTTCTTGTACAAACCATTATCCCATAGGACAAAATTCACTGCTTTGAGCTTTAAGGTTTGCTTTTCTTTCCTTGACAGATGTGCAGGACAATCTCCATATGTCAAGAGATACGCCAAGTCGGAATACCACTCGTCAGTAGTACTAACAAATAGAACATCAGGAAGATCTTGATTAATACCTTCTTTTTCAAGTACCATTTCATCTATCGATTTATTGCCAGCTATCAACTGACATAGACCTTTTCCATGAACCAACTTAGTGGGCTTGATTTCCATATCATATTCTTGAATCTTGGCAACCCAGTTGCCCCTTTTAGTCCCAAACTCTTGTTGTGTCAGAATAGACTTGACAACAGCATCAGGAACAAGAGCAATGACATGTGAATTCAGAATATAGAACCTGAAATGTTTAACCACTTTCACAATGGCAAAAGCATGCTTCTCCATTTCTGAGTATTTCAACTCATGAACTTTTAACGGATAACTCATGAATGCGATAGGTGATTCCACACCTTCACTATTTCTTTGCATTAGTATAGCTGAACAAGTATGATTTGACGCATAGCTATACATAATGAACTCCTTAGTATAATCTGGGCATACTAAGACTGGAGCATTTGCCATGGCTTCTTTGATATGATGGAAAGCTTTCTTCCCTTCAGGAGTCCATTTGAAGAGATAATTACCCTTCATCATATTTACTATATGACGAGTTTGTTTGGCGAAGTCGGGAATGAATCTTCACAGGAAATTAACTTTTCTGAAGAAAGAATGAACGACAGTCTTACTGGTTGGCAAGGAAAGGTCACGAATTGCTTTTACCCTTTCCGCATCAATTTTAATACCTTCCTTCGAAACAATATGCCCAAGCAATTTACCTTCAGTGACCCCAAAAATAGACTTTTTGGGATTGAGAGAGATTCCATGCTGACGAAATTTTTCCAAGACTTGTTGTAGATGGGAAAAATGATCTTGACGTTCCTTAGAATAAACTGTCAAATCATCTAAATAGACGACAATGAACTTACCAAGAAAACTTCGGAGGGCCAAGTCCATTGCACATTGGAAAGTTGCTCCTGCATTTATTAATCCAAAAGGCATCCTGCGATATGCGAAGGTACCCCAAGGTGTAGTGAATGCAGTCTTATGTTGATCTTGCTCCAGCACTTCTACCTGATTATAACTTGAAAACCCATCCAACATGGACATCGTTTCTGCTCCAGTAACAACTTGTAAGACATGGTCCATGATAGGTAAAGGATAATTATCCTTCAAGGATGCTTGATTCAAGTTTCAAAAATCTACACATATCTGAATTTCACCATTCTTCTTACGTACATGTACAATATTGGCTATCCAAGAAGAATGGTGGATGGGGAAGATTAACCTTGCTTTCAACATCTTTTGTACTTCAGCAAAGATTGTGTCAGAGATTTTTGGGTTATATTGCCTTTGCTTCTGTCGGAAAGGCATAATACCTGGTTTCAATGGAATGTCATGGCGGAGCTCTTCGGGACGAAAAGACTTTAGATCTTCATAGGAGTATGCTAAGACGTCAACATACTGTTGCAATAATGCAACAAATTTCTGTCTTTCTCCTTGTGAGCAACATTTTCCAATGTTGATCATTTTTGGATTGTCTTCAGTCCCAATGTTTATTTGTTCATATTCCATTGACCCTGTAGTTGACCTTTGTTGCTTCTTAACATAGGGATCATGCTTGTCAAAAAGCTTTTCTAGCGAAACTAGACCTTTTGGGATCTTGTTTCCTTTTAATTGCATAAATTTTTCTCCCGTTTCTCCATCAACACTTTCAATTGCATCCTTTGAAGGGCAGTGACTACCTTCAAAGTACTAATCATCAAAATTATCAGAAGTCTGCAAGAAATTTATTACATGATGATCATCATTGAACACCTGCCAATGATTAGAGTTGTCAGGAATGCTTGGCTAGAAAACTAACTAAACAACATAAGTTGATCCTGAAAAATCTTTGTGAGGAATCAAAGATGTTGCTGATACTGCTAATGAGTCAGCCTTATCATTGAATTCATAGGAAACCATAGATATATCAAAAGCATCAAATGTTTCTATTAGATCCCAGACAAGATTGCGGTAATGCCGCAGCCTTTCACTCCTTGTTTGATATATATTTCTGATCTGACAGACTATTAACTCTGCATCTCCTTAAGCATGCAAGTTCTTGATTCCCTTCTATTGAGCAACATTCATTCCCAGAAGGAGAGACTCATACTCAACAGTGTTGTTTGTGTTATTGAACTGCAATTTGAAGGAGAAAGGGAAAAGATTACCCTTGGGAGAAATCAAAATGATACCAACTCCCGATCCGGTGGAAGAACAACTACCATCAAACTCCAGCGTCCAAACATCATCTAGACTACCAATGCTGACGGTATCAAAATTGAGAATTTCTTGTTGTGAAGTTGAAGCTCCTTCTGATTCAATAACACTACTTTCACAACTACTTTCACAATCAACTGGGAAATAATTGAGTGAAGTATCAACTTCACTCTCAGGAGTCATCTTTAGACCATCATCAACATGCATGAAATAATTACCCATACCTGATGATTCGAAAAGAATTTGGGCCCGCTGATCATTAGACTTGACAACGGTATATTTTGACTCTTTTTCTGGAAGTAACCTTTGGACAACTCCTTTAATTAGGATACAAGCCTCAGTCATATCCATGTTTAACTCACCCCCAACATCTCTACAGAAATTTCTTCCCAACAATAGCCCATAAGAAGCCGGTACGTCAGCTACCGGTACTGTCATCTTGATTTTCTTTTCTGGGAATGAAGCAAAGGAAAACTGTGCATCTTTGATTTGACCAATCAAAGGAACTTGTTTGTTATCCATAGAGAAACACCTTCCAAATATTTTGGTCAAAGTTAAACCAAGGGAATTGGCAACTTTTGATGGCATAACATTATTAGATGCCCCAAAATCAATTACGTAGTTACTAAGCTTGTAACCATTTATTAACAAAGAGATGTAAAATGGTTCTATCTTCTCAACAGGAGAAGGGGAAGATACTAGATTGTTTTGAAGCAAGTTTGATTTTCAAAGATTGCTAGGGGTAGTATCTTTTTCTTTAACAAATTTGACTAAACGGTCAAATTGATCAGGGTTAGATCTCAAAAATTGTACCTCAAACATTTGTATCTTGGTTTTCCTAGCATGATCTAGAATATCAAATGACTGAAAATAATTCATTGAAGACGGATTTGCGTTCTCATTTTGAGAACTTACAACATGAGGAACACTAGTCTTTGGTGCAGGTGCAGAAGAACTGACAGGCGCAGAAAAATTAACAGTAGTTGAAGGAGTACTTACACCTTTATCTTTCGTGATATCCTTTGAGATAGAAGTGTCCCTTGGGGGATTTGGTATAGGAGTCCCACACTTAGCAATAGAAACTGGCAAACATTGAGAATCCTTGATTTGAGCAGAATGATCATTTTTCACATTGGCAAGTGGTGGAGCCGCTTGTGTTTGTGAACAAGTGAATACTGCAAAGACATCTCCTTTGCATGCATTTGATGCATCATCTTCTTGGTACTACATAAACTTGATGTTAGAGTCACCAGCTAAATCTACATCACCTTCTTGATGCGAATTAGCATCTTCTTCAGCAAAATGAGGAAGATCATTTTGTTTAGCTTCATAGTATCCAGTAGCTGAACTTTGGGGTGGTGCTTCCAATGCAAGCCTCTCTAGAGCAGGAGGTAATTTATTCTGATTACGCATAGCGTAATTGGAAGCATTGTTTGGGTAAGTCCTTCTTGGAACGTCTCAATAAGAAGTATTTCCTTGTGAGGAAATCTGCTTCTTAAGCGCCAACAACTCATTTGCTAGCTTCTGTATCATAGGATCAGCGGAACTAGTTGAAGAAAGAGATACATCGGTAGCTTGTTTACTCCTAACCTTGTTAGGATCTCTCGTTATCTTGCCAGCAAGGATAAGATCATCTTCAACTAATATGGCCATTTGTTGAGCTACAGCCAAATCTATAAGATTGTTCCTCCACAAAAGGAAACTCACCTCTGGCAATTGGGAGTTGATGAAAAAGCATTTCAAGTTTCCAGCAATAGGTCTTGAAGCATCTGGAATACGATTATGTAACTTGGATGGGTTCCTGAGGCTCTTTCTTCAACTAAGTTAATTGTGCTAATAAAACATGATCATCTTCAACAGACTTGAATCTCGCCTCAAACAACATTTTGAGAGATGCCCAATTTGTGATACAAGCATTGGGTAGATGATAGAACCAATCGGTAGCAGCTCCATGCAAAGTTTCAATGAATAATCTTACTGAAACATCTTCGTTTTCAACACCAAGAACTCCACAAGCGATGTAGAAGGCAACAATGTGTTCGTCTGGATGTTGAGCACCATCCCCAAAAAATTTGGGTAAATTTTTCTGTGTACCTTTGGGTAATTCATGTAAAGGTGCGGTCAAGTTCAGAGGACCAACAACAACCATCCTTAATGGATTATAAGGTGGTATTACAAAAAGATTTGCTAATGGAACAACAAAAACTTGCAAACTTGATGCCTCGCTTGGTATGGGAGATCGCCGTGTAGACGGAGGAAAACTTCGTGTCTGTTGCAAAGGAGAAAACGTCCATGGAGGTTTCACAAAGGGAAAATTGAGTTGCTGCAATAATTCAAAGGTAGGATCAACAATTCCTGCTAATCGTTGCCCATGAGTGTAATGTCGATCAGCCAGATTATGATTTGAAGAGAAACAACAATGTGGAAATTACAATGAAAACACACTGCAACCCAAGAGACAAACTGGTTGCACGTCGTTCCCCAGCAGAGTCACCAAAAAACTGTTGGGTGAATATTTTGTCACCAGCGTACTAATGACAAAACATAGAATTCACACAATGCTATGCTAAGAAATTAATCTCTCCTCTCATCAAGGGGAGGTTCCCTATGAAATTTCTCCTCTAATTAACAAGAAATTAAATTTGTGGGTTGGTGTTGGGCATATAACTCTCTTTTTTCAGAGTTTATGGATTCTCCCTTCACCTAGTTACAATTTCTCTACCTCTTCAGATACTTAAAGAAAAGAACTATTAATCTAACAAACTACACAAAGAGTTACTTTTAAGCAGCACAAAGTCTCCTTTACGATAACACTAATTCACACTGATTGTTACAAATCAAACAATTAGAAACTTAGCTTAAAGCACAAAGTCTTCAAGTATAGATTTCTAATCCATTAAACTACTAATAACCACAACAATACAAAGCCTACTACAAGTTACTTCCTTTATCAGTAGATTTCTCAAGTATGTGAAGATCACAAAGTCTATTGGGAAGATTTGAGAGCTCTTTAACCATGTAGCAATATCTTAAAGATCAAATAAGTAAAGATAATATGTATCCAATGGACATAGGAACATTAAATAATATAAACAAATTTATTGATACAACACAAAGCTTGCAATCAACAAAATTGTTTTCTTTATTTTCTTGATTGATTTCTCACCACAAAAGCCCAAAGTCTTAATTGGGATAAAAATCTAGCAGAGTTTCGCTAAGCATGAAAAAGATCCCCATATTTACAAAAAGGTCCTCCTTATATAGGAAAATAAGTTGAGAAAAAGGTGGGCACAGTTGACTTATTCAACCGTACAGTCCCATTTTACTACAACTACTACATAAAGAAAACGTACAGCTGCACAGAAATTTACAACATCTATTGGTGCGACTGCATGAAGAAAGAGTGCCAAAAGGGGGAACTTCATTCTTGATTCTCTTCTTTGTTGGATTTTTGAAAACCTTCAAATTTGGCTAGGATGGCTTTGACCTCTGATTCATTTTGTATCAAGGTAGAACTTGTGATGATTTGAACGTGGGACATTACATCTTGGATCTTCACATGCTTCTTCTTAACATCCTTCAGCATGGATGCGAGTACTTCAAAGCTGACTTGAATTTCTAACAATTTATCAAATGTATCAAGCGAGAAGTCTTGTCCCATGCATTGGTCCATCAAGGAAAGAAATTCTTGGGTGATGACTTCAGTAGTGAGGAGATTTTGATCACCATCATACAAATAGCAAGGGAGATCACCTACTTTAGCAAAAATAAGGTCAACCTCGTCATCACCTTCTTTCTTTTCACGATCCAGCTATGCAATCATTAATTTCATTGTCTCTTGTTTATGAGAAAATAATGACAAGATCTAAATATACTTCTCCCTTGTGGGAATTACCTTGTTCTCAACTAGGACATCTATCCTGAAATCCTCCATTTTGCTCCAAAGGGTAGTGCTTTTTACAACTTCCTCAATTTCCTGTGATAAAGAGGTTTTGAGTCTTTGCATCCGACTCTAGACCACTTCATAATCAGACAATAGTTCCACTATTGAGCTCAGAAGATGAGAGCCTTCTGACCTTAGCCGCGAGATCCATTCGTCCATGACCCGACCTTTAGCTCCTACCTATTCAATCTTTTTGAGAGATTCAGTGTCTATTGATGACCCTATAGGTTCAACCTCTTGAGAAGATTGTGTTACCTTTAAGAGGACATTGGTCAACTTCTCACACTTCTGCTTCAGGTTATTTTTCTCATCCCTCTCCTGATCCAGTCTTCTTAACAAAGAATTAAGGGCTGTCTGAGAATCTAATTTCACATTTTCATGTGTCTCCACTCCGAGCTCCACAACTTGCATGGTATAATCTTCTGATCGTATGTTGCCTTTGTCCTTGTCTGATGATGGCACCATAACTTTAGCGTATTTTCTTTTGGAAGCTGGGTCTATTATCACCCAAGATACTGTCTTTGGCTTCTTCGCTCCCTTAGGCTTTGGAGGAACCAAAAGTTCAAAGTCAAATTCATCAGGAGATATTACCTGTTTTTTCCTCTTAGGGGCCACTACTTCCATCCAAGGGGGTAGTTCTAGATTGGATGATGGAGTAGTAGCTCCTTGCTGACTTGGGGTTGAAGATTTTGGAGTAGGTTGACTGGAACTTGGAGCAGTTGTAAGTGTAACTGATGGTGCTAATATTGAAGCATCTAGTGGAACATTTGTTGCTGCTACCTCTTCAGTTACAGGTGGGATATTTGAGGGTGCCGTGAATGTAACTTCGACACTTACCAATGAAGGGATTTTTGTGATGGTGGTAGTAATGGCGGGTAAATCTCCCGAACCCTATTTTGCAAGTGCATCTTGCAAGGTTTCATTAAAATCCATCATGGTAGACTCAAAAGTAGATGAAGGGATATCATCTAAAGTAGAGAAGTTGGTTATTGTAAAAAATTGACCAGCGGTCTCTAATTGCGGCATGCCCATACTTACATCTCCATCTTCATGAATATCTTTGTCCTCTTGATCAGAATCAGAGTCAGAATCAATAGAGTGAACGACTACTTGTGCGACAACTGGGACATCGACTTCAGCTGGGCGTGATACTTCTTCTGCCTATACTTCCTCTGGTTGAGGAATTTCACCTTCTTCGACCTCCTTTCCCTTTCCAGCTTCATTGGTAGGTAGTTGTTCTGACTCTTTCGTCACTGCTTCTTGTGATGCTGATGATGATTCGCCCATCTTTGCCCCTTTAACTATAAATTTGATTTTGGGCCCTTTACCTTTTGATTGTACCATGGGAGCTGAAGATAGTGCTTGTAGGTCTGCCCTGCTCTTGGTTCTTGTTTCAGCTGTCGCTGTCTTGCCCAATGGACCATCACTATTGTCATCATCTCCTGAACTAGTGGGAAGTTGTTTCATCCTGAGATTTTTCTTTAACAACCAAGCATTGGTGTTTGCTAAGATGGGAGAGATCCTTTGCGTAATGGACTTGCTTTCCTTCTTTGACCATTGCACAAGTGGAAGTGGGGAATCAACAATCTTCTTCTCATAATAAACAGGATCCACTATGTCATCTGTGTCCTCCATAGTCATTAGGATCTTAGCTATATCCAAATTTTCAATTTGTTCTAGAGTAAGGCGGCTGAAATCCATCCTTCTTATATCCTCCTTATTCTGACAATCCGCCCAAACATCCTCAAACCTATAAACATGAGTGTATGTCCTTTTTAGTTTTCTCTTTATACCCCAAAAATCAAAATCGGTTCGGGCCTTGAATCTTCTCATGGTGTTCCACTACATCTCCTCCTCCATATTTTTATCTTTGGGATTTGTTAGTACGGAATACCTGCCAATTAACTCTGGGAATTTTAGCCCGGTCTTGTGATCTTGTGATTGTTTCTCATGCACACTAATCAGTTGTCTGTACAACTCCATAAGGATGATTTTATCTGAAGGGAACCTTGGAAGAATGAAGGGCTCACCTGAGAAGCATCCAATTCGGATATAGGTGAATGTGGGAAATTGTAGAAACACACACCCAAAATGAGATACCTTGTTGTAAGAAGCCTCTGATATTCTCCTCTTCTATAGGCCTTTATCAAAAATGCACTTCCATATAACAAGGAATGCATCATTAACCCTCCTGTAATGATTACCTTGATTTTTGATAGTTAGCTGGTCATAGTACTCCCAAACGGGCACCGCTCTTCTGCCACCCTTGGTAGACAAACCTGGATATTGCCTCATTGAAGCAGCTGCATAAACTAGGTATGAGGTCATATAAAACTTCAGTGTTACCTTGACCTCTTTCAATTGGGTGCGAAGCGCATCACTGATTTTCTCTCCCCAATCAATCCTTGCAGCTCCCTTTCTGATTATGTTTATATAGTAAATCATCTAGCTTTGGAAATAATGAGTCTTTTAATCCTCTCACTCTGGATAACATGGTGACCATGTTATTATATTCCTCATTAAAATCACTCCTGTGGAAATACTTAGGCCATTGTGAGGTGAGGGAAGATCTAGCAGTAGAGAGATAAATAGTATTAATCACCTTTTTGCATTTATCCTCATGTTTCTCGTAGTACTCTTGAGCACTCTCTTAAGAAATATCAGCCACTTCTTCAGCTGATGAGCCTTTGAAAAAACTATTGAAGAATACACTTTCTAGAGTCATTATGACCTTCTGATCATCGTCTTTTACCTACCTTGTGCTTGGATCAAAGTGATCAACCACTCCAAGTACAAATTCAGGATCGTGAGCCGCGACTGGTAAGGATGCATACTTATGTAGCTCTGATTTGATTAAACTGGTCAGGTGTGTAGGAGCCTTCTGAACCCGGTCAAGAAACTCTTGCATGTCAACATGCCCAATTTTGGTGTCCCTGATCTCCTTAATGTTTGAGTCCACTGAACTCTTAGGGTACATATTCAAGTACCTGTCGTACTTGTATTTCATCTTCTTTGATGATGCTTTACTCGGAGAAGGCTGTCCTGAGGAAGACTCATGCTTCTTTGACATTCATGCACAATGATTGCATTCAATACTGATGATTAGCCATTCATCATTATCAAAAATCAATGTTTTCTCAAACGGATCAAAAAATGGGACTTAAAACAGGCCAAGGAGTAAAAACTGCTAAAACAACAGGTCGAAGAAAAAAGTCCGATCTGCTTCTTCACAAACAAAACATGCACATCGGAGTTTAAAACCTGATGTGTAGACTTGGGATAGGTTAACAACACATCAAAGTTTAAACTCCGATGTGCAATATGGAAAAACAACCTGCACACCTGAGTTTAAAACCTAATGTGCAAGGTAGGGAAAAACAACAGCACATCGGAGTTTAAACTCCAATGTGCAAGGAAAAACTTACTATCAGCACATCAGACTTTAAAGTCCGATGTGCTTTTAAAAGGAAAGAATTTGGTTGACATGTCGGGTTTTAAAACCTGACATGTCAACCCCCACCCCTCCACATATTAGATTTTAATGTCCGATATGCGAAGGTTAACATGCCGCGTATCAGACTTTAAAATCCGATATGCGGAGGGACAACTCTTCGACTGTACGCCGGAGTTTAAAGTCCGGGGTGCAGGGAAGATAAGGATATCCGGAGGGCAATCGGGTTTTGAAGTTCGATTGCACTCCGGATCTAAGGAGGCAATCGGAATTCAAAATCCGATTGCCCTCCGGATCTAAATCCGAAAAACAAACAAAAATGAAAAGAGAACATGAAAACAAACAAACAATGGCAAAATAAAAACCTGAAAACAAAAGAACTTACCTCTTCCAATTCGCCGATGAAAAAGATCCGACAATCAAGCAAGGGAAATCCGAATCATGATGAGCAGGAGCAGAGGAGGGCGCGTGGAAGAAGAAAATGGAGCACAATGAAAATTAAAATGCATAAAATTAATTTTAAAAAGCTTTTAAGAAAACCCGAATTAGAAATAAATGCTAATTAATATAACTCGCAGTTGCATGTCAGGTTTTAATGTCTGACATGCAACGTAGGGACACTTGCACGTCGGACTTTAAAACCCGATATGCAAGCTAACACAGGAAACCCCATGTAGTTCAGACTTTAAAGTCCAAATTGCAAGCAAAGAGAACATGTAGTTCGGGTTTTAAAGTCCGAACTGCAGACTGCAACAAATCACAAATACACTTCGGACTTTAAAATCCGAAGTGTAATTCATTAACAAAGACCCTTGCAGTTTGGACTTTAAAGTCCAAATTGCAGGTTAAACTACAATCCTAATAAACAAGGAAAACAACAATAAAAAAAATGAAAAGCAAAGAACAAAACTAACTAACCGACCAAGTCGATTAAGCTCTCTCGGAGACCATAAGGTACGAAACAGACCAGTTTCGTAGGGTTGACTCACAATTTTGGTCAAACTGAAATCGAGGACAAGAAAAGTCCATCTTAAATGAGCTTGAAATTGTTCAACAAACCAAGAATAGGTTTAGGAGCAAGTTTTTATCTTCCAATAGATCCAAGTAAACAATAAGAGATGTGTGAGAACTAGCCCTCCTACAAGAATTGATTAAGATAGAGAATAATCTTATCAACACTTTTCTTATAAATACATAATAGGAGATAAACCTAATCTAAGCCAAAACACACTTGGTCCTCCAATGCAGGTAAATGGGATTCACTAGTCTAATTATGTAAACTAGGAATCGAAAACCATTTACACTAACAATATATTCAAGAATGAATCAATAGGCCCAACTATGGACCTATTAGTGAGACCTAGGCAATTGGATTGATTTATTGTTTTTCTTGTGATTTGATTTGATGAAAGAAATGCAAGAGCTAGGTCTAAAGGTGTAAAATTGATAGTAATTAACATAAACAATAAGCTACAAAATATATATTGACTTTGAGTACATATTTGGAAATAGAGATCAGAAAGGAACCATGTTTACAATTTGAGATTGAAAGTGTTGGGCTATGTGGCTAGGCGCCCCAATCCTAAAAGTGTTTAGTGCAGATATCGAGAATATATTCAATACTAGGACGTTTCTCATTATATCACCTTGAAATTTGATAAAAAAATTGTTAGACTATGTGACTAAGCCACAACATCCAAGGTTTTTTAGTTTCTTCAAAGTTTGTATCTCTTTGTCTTAGTTTGAACTTTTTGAATCTATAATCCTTCATTGTCAAATTTGAAACCTACACACACAAGAGAGAAAAATGATGTTTGGTTTATAGGGGTTTGCCTTAGCCAAACCTTGAGTTTGGAATTAACCTTGTAATTAAGAATTGATAGAAAATAAATCTTGCCCTTGTAGGATAGAGGCTGAAACCTTAAGAATATGCTGAATTCACAATATTATACCTCAAGCTTGATGTTGTTGATGATGATACAATGCTCTTTGGATAGGGCCCTCAAAGGTTGATGCAATAACATGACATGACAAGACAAGATCAATCATGAAAAAACATTTGTATGAAGATTGTTGTAACTTCCTACTCCATAGTGCTGAAATATGAAGAAATTTGCTCATAATGCTTTATTTAGGAGTTGAAAATGGATTAGGAAAGATTATTTTATATAGGATTCCCAAGGTATTTAATAAATTAGGCTAACCTCCAATGATCATATTCAAACATCAGGATCACAAATCAACTTGCGAGAACTGACAAGTTCAAATTTGGGCCCAATCTAGGGGGACTATGACACCTATCATCCCAGTTCACCAGCACTATGGTGCCATAGTCCACCTTGAAAGGGGTGGAATAGAGGTAGATTAGGTGTGCACAAGCTCAAAGCAAATAATTTGACCACCATATCAGCATATGCCAACAATTTTACAATAACAAGGTTAAAAATAGGCTTGGAAAAGAGATGTGAAGAAACACACTAAGGCAAGAGCCCAAAAAGAAGTGTGAAATTGTAAGGGGTTACAATTTACAATACTATAATTTCATAGAATAATTTAATTTAAGTACTTCTTTAAAGGTTTGAGAGGCAATACCCACACATCAAAACTCTAACTCCATGCCTAAACACAATTTTCTATAATTAAGTTCTCCTTCCTCATGAAGTAATTCATTATGTTGATGCAACATCTACCCCATATGCTAATAACATTAAGACCCACATAAATCACCTTCCACATGAAGAGGATAGTCATTCAAATGATTTTCATTCTATGTCCCTTGCTATGTGAGAATGATTTGATCTCATGGAAGTTGCACAAGTGCAACACATGTGCTAACCTATATCTAACCCATACACATTTCTGGTGAGTAAAATTGGACCACCACACAAGCTATGTTGGGTTTACTTCTAGACAAACCGTGCAATTAGTTTTGTGTGTGTTTCCACATGTTATTTTTGAATATGCTTGTAAATATCTCTATCTATACTTGATTTGCATACGTCTTTATTCGTGTGTCGTCCATATTAAGTGGTTAATAGTGTATTTTAATGGTTTTGTTGGAGTTCTTTTCACTGAGCATTGTTTCACTAATACAGAATATAGGTGTGTCCTCCCTAATTATGGATAAACATGATTTTTTTGACCTTATTGGCTTATTCTCAACATAAATCAAGCAGGGAAGTAAGCTTAGTGCCTTTTGAGCCTAAATTGAATCAAGAGACTTCTTAAGAACAATTAGAAGGGCATGAGAAGTTGATGGTCAAGATATATTATAGAGGTTGGAAGAAGTTATCTCTAAGATATGCATTATGGAAGAGAGGATTGATAGGCTAAAAGCATGATGTTTGTATTGATAGCTAGAATAGACATTCCAAAAGGAAACCAAGAAGAAAGTGAATTGAAAAAAGGCTACTAGCATTATGTGTTGTTCAATTTTATAATCTATTCTAGATCATGGTCAAGATATATTCTAGAGGTCAAAAGATGTCCCTAAAATATGCATAGTGAAAGAGAAGATTGACAGGTAAGAAAGAATGATGCTTGTTGTGATAGCGAGAATGGACATTCAAAAAGAGCACCAAGAAGAAAATGAATCTAAGAAAGGAAATTAGGATTACGTGTCATTCATTTTTCAAACCCTAAGCCTTGTAAAATATATTTTATTAGGTAAATAATAAATGATGAATGATTTTCAAATACCATGGAGTGGGAAAAATAAGATATCCATGTGAGGAGGGAACATTATTTATTCTCAAAATACTTGGGATATTGTGTGAGAATACATTAAATAAGGATGTTACATTGAAAATATTGAAATTGGGAGTTATAGTGCATCTTTCAAATTTGGATGTTATGACATAGCATTGACTACCCTCATGGATGACTACAATATTAACAAGATTGTAACAATTTTGTTATCCTTAATTTTTATTTTTTTGAAAATATGAGGGTAACCCGCAATTTTTGTGCTCGTTTGTGGTTTTGATGCTCATTGCACACTTTAGGAGACATTATTGTTGTCGTTAGCATTTTTTTTTCTCCCTTGTTTTTCCTTTTTCACTTAGGTGCAATTTAGGTGAATTCGGGTTTACAAACCCGATTTACACCTCTTTTTTCTTGTTTTGCCCATCTAGGTGCAAATAGGGTTTGTAAACCCGATTTACACCTTGTAGGTGCAAATTAGGTTTACAAACCTGATTTACGCACATTTAATATGTTGGCATTATGGATGAATTGATTATGTGTTGTGTTGATGTTTTTTCATTGATGTCAACACTAGCTGATATGGATGGTTACCGACATACAAGTTTTGGTTACCGGTAGAAGATCTAGTATTACCTTCATAAGAGATTATCTGTTGACACTTCTGACATGTTTGGATCAGTGAAGTATATTGGATTTCATGTGTTATATGCTCCATGAGCATGTTTTGGTTAGTTGGTATTGGCTTGGTTATTGGATGTTATCATACACTTTGGTAAACCCTTACCAACACTGGTTTAAGGCTTTACAGTTGGAGCTTTCATTGAGGAATTGTGACATGATGCATAATTGGTGTTGGTGCAACTTCTTCAAGGATTCCAAGATGTTGAAGATATTCTTTGATCGTGCTTCAAATCCTTGAAGACTTTGCTTTGGCATGGTGGACGTAGAATATGTCCGGTACCTATCTAGATTATGGACCGATATCATGCTAGCATGTACTCTACACGTTACCTGGATGATTTGAGATGTTTTATGGATTTGTTATTATTGTTTTGGTCTTAATCCGACATGGCATATCATTGTAAATGGAATTATGTAATGATATTATTGTAATATCTTTAGGTGGCCAACCTAATTGGTTTAGGCCTTAGGGTTTGTATAAATAAGAGGTAGAAACTCTTTGTAAAGTATCATGGCTATTGAAAAGGTCATGGTCAAGGAATGTAAGGTGCGAATATTGTAATATCATTCAGATAGAGGAGTTGATCAATCATTGGTGATTGAATTGGATTCAGAAGAGGATTAAGTCCTTCGACATTGAGCTTAACTAGGACTGTAATCAGGCATGGTTGATGCTATTTCCAACAGTTCACTCTATTGGATTGTTGTCCGTTTATCTTGAGAAGGTTGTAGCCTCTCTGTAGTTAGTGAGACTCTTTTGTAATGTAAGATCTCATTTGTAGATCATGGTATGGGATTATGTGTCATGGTCTTGGAATGCAATATCATATGCAAAGGAGGTTTGGTCGATCATAGGTGATCGAATTGGATTAAGGAAGAAGGTCAAAGGCCTCCGATATTGAGCTTAACCGAGACTGTAATCAAGCATGGTAGATTCTATTTCTAGCAGTTCACTCTATTGTATTGTTGTCCATTTATCTTGAGATGATTGTAGCCTCTTTATAGTCAGCAAGACTCTTTTGTAATGAGCAGTATGCTTTAGGCAGTGTGCCTTCCTGTAAGTGCAGGCCCCTCATTGTAACACATACTTTATGTAGAAGTATCATCTGACTATGGGTAGGCTTCCCACCATGGTTTTTCCCTTTCCTGGTTTTCCACATACAAATCATGGTGTTATGTGGTATGGTTTCTTTGCATTGATTATCTGTTTAATTGTTAAGTTGTATTGTTTACCAGTATCTGTTCCTATCGACATTTGTCTGTGCTTTACCGGTACTTGATTTGTTTAAGGTTGTATTGTGGATTAAAAATTATAATATGTTAACAACTGATTCACCCCCCCCTCTTAGTTGTTCACTGGTTATCCTAACAATTGGTATTAGAGATTTGGTCCTCTTTTACAAAAGCTTAACCGCTTGAGGTAGATCCTATGGCAACTAACACAACTAATCCATCAGCAGCTATTTTCAGAAGAAAAATCCCTAAGCTTGATGGAAAAAATTATGGGATATAGAAAATTCGAATGGAGACTCATCTTAGATGTCTTGGCAAGGATATTTGGGAGATCACTGAGAAAGGATACACACCTTATGATCTGACATCTTGGAATCCTGCTCCTGCATACTTGGATAAGAATATTGAAAATGACTGCAGAGCTAAAGAAGCCCTCTTGTGTGCACTTACTAATCAATAGATTATGGAATTGACTAACAAATCATCGACTAATGTTATATGGGACAAATTGCAAACTCTGAATGAAGGTGACCCTACTGTCAAAATTGATAAACTTGATGGTTACCGAGTAAGGTATGAAGACTTGAAAATGAAAGATAATGAAATAATTGTTGTGTTTATGGAAAGAGTGAATGAGATTGTTATGGGAATTCAATGTTGTGGAGGATTTCTAAGTGAAGATGAAATAGTTTCCAAAGCCTTGAGAGCCCTTCCACTGGATTACAAGATGAAGGCAACTTCTATTAATGAGTTAAGAACAATGGAAAACACTTCAGTCGATAGAGACATTCTGATTGGGAAATTATCTGCTTTTGAGCTTGAAGAATTTGGATCTTCTAGAGTTGTAAAGTCTAAACCTGCTTTTCATGCATCATCATCAACATCTACTGGCAAGAGTGATTGGAGAGCCCTATATGCAAAAGAACTGGAAGATATGAGGAAAGAAGATGAAGAACTTGAGCAACTTGAAGCCTTATTTGCTAGAAGAATACCTAAAGGTCCAACTGGAAGTAAGTATGAAGGAAAATAACCTTTTAAATGTTTTGCATGTAATAAGATTGGTCATTTTGCATCTAGATGTCTTGAAAGGAATGCAAGGTTTGAGGAAAGAGTTATAAAACTTTTAAGCCTAACCCAAACAGATAGAGATTAAAGAAAAGTAAACAATGCTACATAGCAGATGAGGAAGGAGTAATTGATGACTCTGGAGATGAACCGACATAAGACTCTGGTAGTGGATCTAGAAATGGAAAAGAATGGGTGTTCTATGCTTTGAAGGAAGATGAACCAGAACCGGCTATCAAAAATGAAGAAAAGGCCTTGGCAACAAAAGTTGAAGATAAAGATGAATGGGTGATTGATAGTGGATGCTCACATCATATGACTGGAGATAAAGGGAAATTTCTGTCCCTGCAAGAATACAATGGCAGTCAAGTTGGATTTGGAGATGACAAGGCATGTATGATCAAAGGTAGAGGTATTATTTCTTTGGATGACAAGCATAATACTGATAATGTCTATTATGTAGAAGGTTTAAGGCATAATATTTTGAGTGTTGGTCAATTAGTTGATAAGGGTTTTCAACTTCAGTTTAAAGATAGAAAATGCAAAATCATTAACAAGACTGGTTTGGAAATTGCAATTGGTATTCAGACAAGAAGCAATATTTTTCACTTGAACACTGGTAATAAGATATGTTTGATTGCTCATATTGATGAGAGTTGACTATGGCATAAGAGATTGTGTCATGTTAATTTTGATTGCATTGTTAAGGCCAGTTCAACTAAGGCAGTTAGAGATATACCTAAGATTATGAAGCCTCATAATCCGGGATGTAAGGAATGTCAATTGGGTAAGCAAGTCATAAGTTCTTTTAAGAGCATACATGATAAATATAATGATGTACTTGATTTGATTCACACTGACTTATGTGGTCTAGCAAGGACTAGAAGCTTTCAAGGTGATAGGTATTTCATGCTGATTATTGATGACTATTCTAGAATGATGTGGGTGATTTTTCTAAGGGAGAAGTCTGAAGCTTTTGAGAAATTCAAGATCTTTAAAGTGAAGGTTGAAGTAGAAACTGGATTGAAAATTAAATGTCTAAGATCAGATCATGGCGGTGAGTTCACTTCTCATGAATTTAATAGTTATTGTGAGACAAATGGAATCAAGAGACAACTATCTGCACCTAGGACTCCTCAGCAAAATGGAGTAGTTGAAAGAAAGAACAAAACCATTTTGGATGCAACTAGATCTATGATGATGGAAGCCAAATTGCCTCATATCTACTAGAAAGAAGCAGCGAGTACGACAATCTACACATTCAATAGAGCTCACATTAACGATGAAACCAGTGATACTGATGACAGGAAGAGCACTTCTGGTGGAGCTTTCTTTCTTGGAAAGAAATTGGTTTCGTGGATAGGAAAAAAATAGTCATGCATTTCTTTATCTACTGCATAAGCTGAGTATGTTGCAGTAGCAACTAATTGCACTCAAGTTTTATTGATGAAGCAAATGTTGGAGGATATCAGGGTAAATTGTAGTGAACTAGTAGTTATCTACTGTGATAACTCTGCAGCTATTGACATGTCTAAGAATCTGGTATTTCACTCTAAGACTAAGCTTATTTCAATAAAGTATAACTTTCTGAAGGACAAGGTAGAAACAAAGGAAATCAAATTGGTTTATGTGAACACTAAAGAACAGATTGCAGACATATTGACTAAACCACTATCTAAGGAATCATTTGAATATTTGAGAGATAGGTTAGGGGTTTTCGCCCCTTCGATAGAGACTTGATTGATGAAGTTTGTCATCAGTCCGGTATGTATTATCATAAACATTATTCATTCTGGCACTGATGAGTGGTGCTACTACTCGGGGGGAGTAGTCAACTTTCAGATTCAAAGTTTTATATCATTGCTTTGATATTTTTGTCAGATTTATAACATTGATGTCAAAGGGGGAGTGATGGTAATGTGAAAAATCATTCTGAGATATCATTCACAGGGGGAGAGCTATTGATTGTTGGTTATCTTCTACAGGGGGATACTTGTTTGGCATCTCTTGGTACTTAGATTATTTTCACATCTAGTGTTGCCATCAATGCCAAAGGGGGAGATTGTTGGTATTATGGATGAATTGATTATGTGTTGCATTGATGTTTTTTCATTGATGCCAACACTAGCTGATATGGATGGTTATCGACAGATAAGTTTTGGTTACCAGTAGAAGATCTAGTGTTACCGACATAAGAGATTATCTGTTGACACTTCCGACATGTTTGGATCAGTGAAGTATATTGGATTTCATTTGTTATATGCTCCATGAGAATGTTTTTGTTAGTTGGTATTGGCTTGGTTATTGGATGTTATCATTCACTCTGGTAAACCCTTACCAGCATTGGTTTAAGGCTTTACCGTCAGAGATTTCATTGAGGAATTGTGACAAGATGCATAATTGGTGTTGGTGCAACTTCTTCAAGGATTCCAGGATGCTGAAGATATTCTTTGATCGTGCTTCAAGTGCTTGAAGACTTTGGTTTGGCATGGTGAACCCAAAATAGGTCCGATACCTATCTAGGTTATGGACCGATATCATGCTAGCATGTACTCTACACGTTACCTTGATTATTCGAGATGTTTTATGAATTTGTTATTATTGTTTTGGTCTTAAGCCGACATGGCATATCATTGTAAATGGAATTATGTAATGATATTATTGTAATATCTTTAGGTGGCCGACCTAATTGGTTTAGGCCTTAGGGTTTGTATAAATAAGAGGTAGAAACTCTTTGTAAAGTATCATGGTTATTGAAAAGGTCATGGTCAAGGAATGTAATATGCGAATATTGTAATATCATTCAGATAGAGGAGTTGATTGATCATTGGTGATCGAATTGGATTCAGAAGAGGATTTAGTCCTCCAACATTGAACTTAACCGGGACTGTAATCAAGCATGTTAGATGCTATTTCTAGCAATTCACTCTATTGGATTGTTGTCCATTTATCTTGAGAAGGTTGTAGCCTCTCTATAGTCAGTGAGACTCTTTTTTAATGAGCAGTACACTCTAGGCAGTGTGCCTTCCTGCAAGTGTAGGCCCCTCTTGTAACACATACTTTCTGCAGAAGTATTGTCTGACTGTGGGTAGGTTTCTCACCGTGGTTTTTCCCTTTTCGGGTTTTCCACGTAAAAATTATGGTGTTATGTGGTATGGTTGCTTTGCATTGATTATCCGGTTAATTGTTAAGTTGTATTGTTTACCGGTATCTATTCCTACTGGCATCTGTCTATGCTTTACCGGTACTTTATTTGTTTAAGTTTATATTGTGGATTAAAAGTTATAATTTGTTAACAACTGATTCACCCCCACTTCTCAGTTGTTCACTGGTTATCCTAACATAATATACTTCAATTCTTAATTGTTCGATTGAGTAATTTGAATAGGAGTCTTCTAATTCGATTTTTTTATCTCCCTTTATCATTTAATTTTGTATTTGGTTCATCTTGATCTTGCTTAAGCTGGGAGAGGGAGTCTTCATTGAATTTTTATACTGAGTATGTTTTCTTCCCTCGTGATTCTAGGGTTTTCAAAAAAACACTTGAATATTTTGAATTTTGTATTCATTGCTTCCCTTTGTTTTAGCATCACTGTGTTTACACCATAATGTGGGGTGATGGTCATAGGCTCACCACAAATTACACAGTAGTGAGTGGCGAGATTGTGACCATCGCCACACACTGGTTTTTCATTCTTTCCTTAAATTTTTGTTACTATTCAATGTTGTGTATTTGGCAGAGCCATAGGCCCGCCACACATCCCATTGTGGCGTGTGATAGGTCAACGACCTTGAAACACACCATTCTTATTTTCCTTTCTATGTTCATACTGTAAGGAAGTTAAGTAGCGGAAACAACTTCCTACACTAACCTTGAGAGGAGGGTAATGCAAAACTTTTTCAGATCATTACAACAGTTACAGAAAATGGAAATAGATATAATAGCATTCATACCACAACACAATGATTTACGTGGGGAAAACCCTTTCGGGAGAAAAACCCCACCCTCCAAAAGTAGCTCAATATTTTATTCAGCAATCAAAAACAGATTACAAAATACTTGCAGAGCAAGCTCTTCATAGGAGTACCACTAATCAGAGATTCAGAGGCAACTCAATAGCCATAAGACTCTTACACACAACCTCTATCTCACACACCTCATAAATAGGAGATACAATACAAGAAACCGTCAAACGGTATTACAAAACCATGGGCTAAAACCACCCAATAAGGTGTAGCCGACTTTATCTCCCTTCTAGATGCCCTATGACATGTTAAAGCACACATCAACATGTGTCGCTCCCTTTTATAGCTCATTTATGTATCCGATACAAATTATTTTTCCTATTTCAGGAGTACAAACTTCCGGAGGCCATAACTTGAGAACCGGGTGTCCGATTGACGAACCGTTTGAAGCACCGGAAAGCTCGCAAAGTGCTCTATCACCTCGTAACCCGCTTCGCCGGTTACGGCCACTTTTCAGGGAATTTCGGAGCCTCTAAAGTCCCCAAAATTAAGTTTAAATATTTTATTGCACCCGTCCAAGATGAAAACTTTAATATCTTCAAAACTAGCTGTGACCTTGCAACGAAAATTTACCGGAATGCTTATCTAGCCAACCAGAAGCTTCAGGGAGAGTTTCGCACCATTTCGTGCTCAAATGAAAACTTACTATAAATAGTAACCTCGCATAAATGCAAGGTTGAGACACCATTTTTCCCAACAAATCTCCCACTTGTCGAACACCTTGCATGAGCGGAAGGGAATGTCAACACAATGAATCAATTGCTAGGGGCCATAAGGCCCATAGACTCTGAACACCATCTGAACTTTTCTGTGCTCACAGCCTTAGTTAAAGCATCTGCAACATTCATCAAAGTTTCCACCTTAACCAGCTTCACCCTACCATCTTCGACCATATCTCTAACAAAATGATACTGAACATCAATATGTTTGGTCCGGGCATGAAATGTCGGGTTCTTAGCTAGGCTAATTGCACTCTGACTGTCACAGTAAACTGTCACTGCACCTTGTTTTATTCCAATATCTGAACACAGTCTCTTAAGCCAAATGGCCTCTTTACAAGCATGAGTAGCTGCCATATACTCTGCTTCAGTAGTGGATAAAGCAACCACAGCCTGTCATTTACTCATCCAACTAATTGCACCACCAAACAAAGTAAACACATAAGCACTGGTGGATCTTCTGCTATCAATATCACCTGCCCAATCTGAATCCACATAACCATGGATATCAAGAGAAGTCATGTCTCCAACTGAATTACCATGATAACACAAAGAATACTCTGAAGTACCCTTCAAATATCTGAAGACTCTTTTGACTGCATCCCAATGAACTCTACCAGGATTAGACATATATCTAGAAAGTACTCCCACTGCTTGGGCAATGTTTGGTCTAGTACAGACCATAGCATACATCAAGCTTCCAACCGCACTTTGGTAAGGTACTCTACTCATGTCTTCTATCTCCAATGGGGATGTAGGACAATCTGAAATAGATAGTTTCATTCCAACTGTAAAATGAACACTCAATGGTCTACAATTCTGCATGTTGAACCTCTGTAACACTGAATTCACATACTTACTCTGGCCTAGCCATAGCTTTCTATTCACCCTATCTCTTCTAATTTCCATCCCAAGAATGTGCTTTGCTGCACCAAGATCTTTCATTTCAAATTTAGCAGCGAGCTGAGACTTCAGTTCTGAAATCATACCTTTCCCTTTACCAATGAATAACATATCATCAACATACAATGCAATGAATAAGAAATGATCACCATAAGATTTATAATAAACACAGTGATCTGATTTAGAACATTCAAATCCCAAACTCAACACATATGTATCAAATTTCTGGTACCACATCCTAGGACTTTGTTTGAGGCCATACAAAGATTTCTTCAATTTACAGACCAAATTACTTTTGCCTTTCACCACATAGTGCTCTGGCTGTGTCATATAAATATCTTCCTCCAAATCACCATGAAGGAAAGCAGTTTTCACATCCATTTGCTCAACCTCTAAATAATAAGCAGTAGCAATAGAAAGCAAAAATCTAATGGACGTCATTTTTGCAACAGGAGAAAATATCTCACCATAATCAACACCCTCAACCTGAGAGTAGCCTTTTGCAACCAACCTTGCTTTATACTTCTCAATGCTTCCATCTGAACCAATCTTTTTCTTGAACACCCATTTACAACCAACAGGTTTTCGTCCTTTAGGCAATGGTATAAGATCCCATGTATCATTCTTTTTCAAAGCTGCCATTTCTTCTTCCATAGCAATCTTCCAGGATTCTGCATCATTCATACCTAATGCCTCTTCTACAGATTTCGGTTCATCCACACTAGTATTCAGAGCAAAAATACATCTCCAATCATCAGGTGAATACCTTTCAGGTGGTTGTCTATGTCTTGTAGACCTTCGAACAAGCTGAGTTGGAGGTTCTTCCTCCTCTTCTGAAGACTCAGAGCTAGACGAGCTCTCCTCAAATTCTTGCCTATCTAGGGGTCTCGATTCAACTCTTTCAGGTGTAGAAGGAAGTTGAATCACATCTTCCTTTTTATTCTGTTCTGGTTGCAATGTAACAGAAGGAGACTTAATTTCTCTAAAAATAAACTTCTACTGTGAATTACCTTTTGTGCAACAGGGTCCCAAAGCTTGTATCCTTTCACACCATAACTATACCCGATGAAGATACATTTCACAGCCTTGTTCTCCAACTTTGTTCGCTTCTCCTTTGGCACATGTGCATATGCCTCGCAACCAAAAACTCTAAGATGTCTCAATGAAGGCTTGTGACCTGACCATGCTTCCATAGGCATTTTATCAACAAGAGCTGATGTAGGAGACCTGTTAATCAGGTAGCAAGCAGTGGCAACAGCTTCAGCCCAAAAATTTTGTTCGAGACCAGCACCACTCAACATACTCCTAGCCTTCTCCATCAGTGTCCTATTCATTCTTTCTGCAACTCCATTCTGCTATGGAGAATACGGAGTTGTCTTCTGCCTGTTAATTCCACAGTCTTTACAGAATCATTAGAGCAAAACTCACCGCCATTATCAGTTCTCAAATATTTTATTTTCTTTCCAGTCTGCAACTCAACCATTGCTTTAAATTCTTTAAAACGACTAAAAACTTCAGATTTACTCTTTAGAAAATATACCCATGTCCTTCTACTAAAATCATCAATAAACGAAACATAATATGTGGATTTTCCAATCGAAGAGACATCTACTGGACCAAACACATCAGAATGGATAAGATCCAAAACACCACAAGTTTTATGAGAACTCGAGTAAAACTGAATGCGGTTTTGTTTTCCATAAATGCAATGCTCACAGAAATCAAAGTCAAGATTACAATCATTCAAACCTTCAACAAGGTTTTTATTTTTCAAGGTCCTTAGACCCTTTTCTCTAATGTGGCCAAGTCTCTGGTGCCATAACATAGTCTTCTCTGCAGGTAACTTTGCTTCAGACGAAAGAGCACCCTTAGGTACCCAAAAACCATTTCCATCTGCTGAAGGTGAAACCTTCAAATCTTCCAGTGAAGTATCCACAGATTTACTTTTTACAGAATTGCTATTACACTCAACAGTGTATGCTTCAAGCTTATACAAAGTGCCAAACCTGACACCTCTAGCAACTACCATAGCACCCTTAATCATCTTACATCCTATTTCAGAAAAGACTACCTGCACACCTGCATCTATTAGTTTGCTCACAAATAACAGGTTTCGTTTTAATCCAGGGATATGCAGCACACCATTAATCCTTTTTATTCTACCATCAGAAAACCTGATTCTAACTTTACCTCGACCAACAATGTCTAGAGGTGAATCATCACCCAAGTACACCTTACCTCCATTAAATCCTTCATATTCAGAAAACCAATTTCTATTGGAAGTCATATGAAAAGATGCACCTGAGTCAATTAGCCAAGCATCATTACCTGCATGAGTCGCCAAAGCCGCAATAAATGCATCGCCATCTTCCTTGTCAGACTCAGAATCAGAATCGAACTTTTTCTTTTTCTTCTTCTTTTCTTCTTTGCAGTCCTTACGGATGTGACCCGGTTTACCGCAATTCTAGCAAATGACTTTGGACTTTCCAGGAGATTTCGATCTCCCTTTGGATTTGGACTTGCCGCGCTTCTCATTCTTCTTTCCTTTCTCCTTAGGTCTTCCACGAACGGTTAGGGCTTCCTTTGAACTGATGGATACCTTCCTTCGCATCTCTTCACCGAGTAGGGCACCCACCACATCTTCAGATTTCAAAACAACAGAAGTACTACCGATAGCCATAACAAGAGAATCCCACGAATCAGGCAAAGAACAAAGCAAGATCTGACATTTCTCCTCCTCGTCCATCTTAACACCGACGGATACTAATTGAGCCACCAACATATTGAATGCTTCTAGGTGGTCTGCAATTCGTCCACCCTCTTCCATCTTCAAGGAATACAATTTCTTTCTTAAGAAAATTTGATTTAATAAAGATTTCACTTGATACATCTCACCAAGCTTAGTCCATAGCTTCTTTGCAGAGTTTTCTTCATGGACATTGATTAGAACAGAGTCTGCCAGGCATAGTCTGATTAGACCCTTGGCTTTTTGGTCCATAACATCATACTGAGCTGCCGCAGTAGGATCTGAGGGCCTTTGGACATTCGCATCAACAGCATCCCAAAGATCTCGATCTATTAGCAGATCTTCCATCTTCAGCTTCCACATCTCAAAATTACTTCCATGAAATTTCTCCACCTCTATTCTCCCTGACGAACTCGCCATCTGAATATTCCTGCAACAAGATCAAAAAGTGTCTTCTGCACAAGCTCCCACTCAAATCTGGATTAGTTCAAAAAACCCAACTGCCCACAATTGAAACCAAAGGTGATCTAGCTCTGATACCACTTGTAAGGAAGTTAAGTAGCGGAAACAACTTCCTACACTAACCTTGAGAGGAGGGTAATGCAAAACTTTTTCAGATCATTACAACAGTTACAGAAAATGGAAATAGATATAATAGCATTCATACCACAACACAATGATTTACGTGGGGAAAACCCTTTCGGGAGAAAAACCCCACCCTCCAAAAGCAGCTCAATATTTTATTCAGCAATCAAAAACAGATTACAAAATACTTGCAGAGCAAGCTCTTCGCAGGAGTACCACTAATCAGAGATTCAGAGGCAACTCAATAGCCATAAGACTCTTACACACAACCTCTATCTCACACACCTCATAAATAGGAGATACAATACAAGAAACCGTCAAACGGTATTACAAAACCATGGGCTAAAACCACCCAATAAGGTGTAGCCGACTTTATCTCCCTTCTAGATGCCCTATGACATGTTAAAGCACACATCAACACGTGTCGCTCCCTTTTATAGCTTATTTATGTATCCGATACAAATTATTTTTCCTATTTCAGGAGTACAAACTTCCGGAGGCCATAACTTGAGAACCGGGTGTCCGATTGACGAACCGTTTGAAGCGCCGGAAAGC
This sequence comes from Cryptomeria japonica, assembly GCF_030272615.1. Taxonomy (NCBI): domain Eukaryota; kingdom Viridiplantae; phylum Streptophyta; class Pinopsida; order Cupressales; family Cupressaceae; genus Cryptomeria; species Cryptomeria japonica. The sequence continues at coordinate 224,935,166 of NC_081410.1, read as the reverse complement.
TCGCAAAGTGCTCTATCACCTCGTAACTTGCTTCGCCGGTTACGGCCACTTTTCAAGGCATTTCAAAGCCTCTAAATTCCCCAAAATTAAGTTTAAATATTTTATTGCACCCCTCCAAGATGAAAACTTTAATATCTTCAAAACTAGCTGTGACCTTGCAACGAAACTTTACCAGAATGCTTATCTAGCCAACCAGAAGCTTCAGGGAGAGTTTCGCACCATTTCGTTCTCAAATGAAAACTTACTATAAATAGTAACCTCGCATAAATGCAAGGTTGAGACACCATTTTTCCCAACACATACCTAGCAGTGTTGGGTAGGGCCATAGGCCCGCCCCACACCACATTGTGGTGTTTGGTGGGTCGGTGACCCTGACCACCACCTTTTTCCATGACTATTCATTTTATCTACAATTGTGGTGTTAGGTGGGGCTGTAGGCCCGCTCCAAACCACATTTTACTGTGTGGAACGTTGGTGATCCCATCCACCACCACTGTCCTTAATGTAAAGAGATAACGCTTGGTGTTCGACGGGTTTGTAACCCTGTTGACCACCTTATGCTTTTCATTGGATCTTTAGGTGTTAGTCGGGTCGGTGACTCTGCCAAACACTTAGATAGAATTTTCACTTTGTATTAAGTGTAATTCGAATCCATAAACCCGAATCACACCTAATTTTATTTCTCCAAAGTGCAATTCGGGTTTATGGACCCGAATTATACATTTACTCACAATTTTTCTTAAGGGAATTTTTAAGGTTACAAACTTGAAATTTCACTTATCACACACAAAAATTAAGATTCATATTTGATCTATCTCAGTGATTTCAAGATTTTAAGAGGGTTTTGGAAACCCTAATGGCCAAATTGCACTATTTTCTGAATTTGTTCAAGTCATATGAATAAATGTGATTGATCAAATGTATCATTGTAATACTAATGAATGTATTTTTCTCAGTGTGATTATTATATCAATGACAAAAGCTTCTCAAAACAAGAGAGGGAGGAAATTCAAGAAGCAGTATCCTCATCTGATCTCGTCATTCTCTTCAGTCAGTTCAAACATTGATCACATAAGAGATACAGAGATAGGTCATGCTGACCTAGCTGATTTTCTCAAGAGAATTAAGAAGCCATCTTCATATCGTAATATGGAAGCTATTATCAACAATGGAATTCATTTGGTTGGTGCATTTTAAATGTCTTCTCAAGATACTAAGTTTGTTGTGGTAGTTGTAAATCATTTTGATCTAGTCAGTAAAAGTGTAAAGGATGAAACTGGGAAGATATTGATCTGACTTGATGAGGAATTCTTTGATTCAGTCTTTAATTATCACAATATTAAGGAATATTATGATATTAAAATACAATCAACCAAAGCTTATTTTGATAGAAATTATGACAAGTGCATAAAGAACATGAATGATAATTGATTGAAGACCCCAAGACCTACTATTACAAGATGGCTGGAAATTGTTCCCATATGTGACTTCATTGAAGAAGTCAATGATTTGATATCTCTCTTGAGTTGAGTTAAAGGAATTCACACCTCCAATACCTTTTATAAATGGATGTATCAATACATTAATATGATCAAGCAAAATAAAAAGATATTTTGGGGAAATAGATCAACGATGCTATCTACAAGCAGCTCATCAAGGTACCTACCACACTCAAATTTTATATGACTTCATACTTGGTGTATGTTGCAACTTCAATGAGAAATTTCCCTAGATTGTGTACAATAGGTGATAGGAGGGATATTTAGGTACATAAATATTATTCCCAGTTAGTTCTTCAGAATAGTCATAGTCATTTCCAAAGAGTAAATGATGCATTATTCAGTTATTACATGGTTATGTTGAACAAGAACCTGTACAATAAAAGGGTATTTGATCATTCTTGGGAGGTGGTGAATCAATATGGATGCACATTCCTTTAATTCCCAACCTTCACATACCTCAAGGTTGGTTGCTTCACTGGTGATCATTTCATGCTCTCTCGGTAACCTTTTAATAAGATTTTATTGATGGAGTTAGCTCATCAAATGAATGCAGTACATGAGGCCCAATCAGGTTCTCATAAAATAGGTTTGAAATTCTCCCTTACCATTGGTAGATATTCCATCAAATCCATATTTAAAGCAAGAGAAATGGAAGAGGAGATGAGCAGAGTTACCATAAGGTTCTTCAAGGCTAGGAAGGACTTTGATTACAAAGGAATGAGAAATAAGTTGAAGAAGGCATACGTTCATGTGCATCGAATTGAGGATATTTAGGATGATTGTAGATTTGAGTATGATGTGAGAAAACTTGACTATTGTCAGTTGACAGTTGAAACGATTGAAAACTTTGGTCTCACTGACGTTCTTGATGATCTTGAGGAAGATTAAGATGTCTTAGATAATACATACGAGAAGAACAAAGTTTCTTCTTATCCTTAGTCTCTCATTCAATGGTCACAAAAGGAATGTACTTCCATTACGAAGTGGTTTCAAAGTATTCTTACGAATACCAATATATGGTCGACCCTGCATGGTATTCCAATGAAATCTTTCTCTTCTGGTTTTGATGATGACATTGCTAACCCAATGTGAAAAATATCAAATATTAGAATCATTAATAGACAAGATTCCACATCTCCAACCAAAGCTCTAAAATTATAGTTCACAGTTGGAACTAAGAAAGGAAAAACTCACGGAGAGCCATTAGCCTCTACTGTTCATGATGTTGGTATTATGGATGACTTCGTCATGTGTTGCATTGGTTTAGTGATTGATGTCAACACTTATCTTTCTGGAGGTCTACATTGTTGATTTGGCACTCTGGTTATATTGGTTTATTGTTGAACCAACACATTATGGTCTCGACATGGATATTGGCTTATGCACAGTCACCAGTATATGCTTCACTGACAAGATATATGGTTCACCGATAGTGATGATGATTTGTTATCATTTGGAGATCATTTGGTTATGTCGAAGACATGGATTGGATGTTTGGATTTGGTGTTTTTCTTATTGGTCTGATCGGGTTCACATATTTGCCTTTACCAGTAGATAGGTCCAGGTTATGCACCAGTACAAGATATCATGTTCCAGATCAGCACAACACATTTTGGAAATGGTTTATTGATTGAATAATGTGTAAATGTATTGAGCCAACACATTGTATTGCATTAAGACTTATTTTATAATTGTAATATCTTTAGTGAGCCGACCTCATGATAAGGTCTTAGGTTTTGTATAAATAATTGTAAGATCTTATTGAAGATTATTATGAGTGTGTTTGCGAATATTGAAGATCATTATGAAGACTGAAAATAAGCAGATCCTTGTGCGAATCACACAGATATTATCTGAAGGTTGAAGGAAAGGTTATGAAGGTGTTTGGCACTCATGGTTAGAGCTTAAATTAGTACTCAATCCAACATTGTAGATGCTATTCTGAAGCAGTACATTATTTATCGGATTTAACCATCCAATTGTAGTCAGTGTGACTCCTATTTTGTGATTGAGTAGTGAGCTCTAGGTGGTTGGCCTTTCTGTATGTGCACACCCCATTATTGTATACACTTACTATCTGTGGTAGTATCATCTGATCGTGGGTAAGGTTTCCCATCGTGGTTTTTCCCCTTGTAGGCTCTTACAAGGCTTCCACATCAAAATCTTTGTGTCATGTGTTGTGGATGTTGTTTTCCTTTCTATTTCATGCATTAACTTATACTGGTATTGCTATAACTATTAATCTGTTTTACCAACATTAAGTTTGTTTTACCAGCACTAAGTTTTAAGTTGGATTAATTAGTTTTGGGTTGTAATTTATTGACAACTGATTCACCCCCCCTCCCCTCTCAGTTGTCAGTTTAGTTCCTAACAATTGGTATCAAAGCTTAGTCCTCTTTTTGTGGAAGCCTAACAGCTTGAGGAGATCCTATGACAACAAATATTTTCAAGAAGGACAATCCTAAACTTGATGTAACTAACTATGGTATATGGAAGATCAAAATGGAAACACATCTGAACTGCATTGGAAGAGATATATGGGATGTTACAAAGAATGGCTATTTTGGTCCTCCTCCGAATATCCCTCATCCACCGACATTGGCTAAAGACTTGGAGAATGATTGCAAAGTAAGAGAAGCACTTCTAAGTGCATTATTAGATCAACAAATCATGGGATTATCAGACAGATCTACTGAAAAAGCTATTTGGGATAAATTGGAAACATTGAATGAAGGAGATACCACTATCAAGATTGTAAAATTGGAATGTTACCGGGTTAGGTATGAAAATTTAAAAATGGAAGAAGATGAAAGAATTTTTGCATTTATGGAAAGAGAATGAAATTGTTTTAGGAATACAATGTTGTGGAGGATCTTTAAGTGAAGATGAAATTGTTTCTAAATTTTTAAGAGTTTTGCCACCGACTTACAAAATGAAAGCAACTGCTATTAATGAGTTGAGAACAATGCCTAATACATCAGTATCTAGAGATAATTTGGTTGGAAAACTTTCAGCATTTGAGCTTGAAGAATTTGGTCCTTTTGCTATAGTCAAAACTGATATAGCTTTCAAAGCATCATCATCATCATCATCTGACAAATCTGATTGGAAAGCACTTTATGCAAAATAACTTGAAGATATCAAGAGAGAAAATGAAGAAATTGAAGAACTTGAAGCACTATATGCAAGGAAGATGCCTAAAGGTCCAGTAGGAAGTAAGTATGAAGGTAAAGCACCTTTCAAATGTTTTAATTGCAATAAAGTTGTTCATATGGCGTCTAGGTGTCCTGATAGACATGCAAGAATAAGAGATGAAGCTAAGAGAACATATAAACCTAACCCTGAATATCAGAGGTACAAATTTTAAGAAAAACAGAGATAGGTCATGTTACTATGTAGATGAAGGTGTTATAGATGACTCTAATGAAGATCCAACTAATAGTGGATGGGAATTTGTTGCAATAAAAGAAGATCAACCGACACCTATTGTCAAACCGGTAGAGCAGGCATTGGCAACAAAAACTGAAGAAAAGGATGAATGGATCATTGATAGTGGTTGCTCACATCATATGACTGGTGATAAAAGAAAATTCTTATCATTCCAAGAATGTCATGGAGGTCTAGTAAGATTTGGAGATGACAAAGCTTGTTTAATCAAAGGAAGAGGCACCATATATTTGGATGGTAAGCACAATACTGACAATGTTTATTATGTTCAAGGTTTAAAACTTAATCTTTTGAGTGTTGGTCAGTTAGTGGAAAAAGGATTTCAATTAAAATTCAATAATGGAAAATGCAAAATCATGAATAGAATTGGTTTGGAGATTGCAACTGGTAATCAAACTAAAGGTAATATCTTTCATTTGAATACAAGTGATAAGACATGTTTGATTGCTCACATTGATGAAAGTTAGTTTTGGCATAAAAGACCCTGTCATGTGAATTTTGATTGCATTGTAAAGATCAGTTCAACTAAGGCAATAAGGGATTTACCTAAGATTGTGAAACCTCATAATCCGGTATGTAAGGAATGTCAAATGGGAAAGCAAGTTAGAACAACATTTAAGAGAATTTCTGAGAAATCCAATAAAATTATTGATTTAATCCATATTGATTTATGTGGTCCAACAAGAGCAAGGAGTCTTCAGGGTGATAGATACTTTATGCTAATAATTGATGATTATTCTAGAACGTGTTGGGTTACTTTTCTCAGGGAGAAATCAGAAGCTTTTGGAAGATTCAAGATATACAAGGCAATGGTAGAAAATGAAATTGGCAAGAAAATCAAATGCTTGAGATCTGATCAAGGAGGAGAATTTACATCTAGGGAATTCAATGCATTCTGTGAGGAGAATGGAATCAAAAGACAACTATCAGCACCCTAGACACCTCAGCAAAATGGAGTTGTGGAAAGGAAGAATATAACTATACTAGATGCAGAAAGAACCATGATGATGGAAGCAAATCTACCTCATGTCTACTGGAGAGAAGCAGTGAATACAATGGTTTATACTTTCAACAAAGTTCACATCAAAGGTGAAACCGGTAAGACCCCTTATGAACTATGGTTTGGTCATACTCCTACTCTTAAATAATTCAGAATATTTGGAAGCAAATGCTATATTAGGAGAGATGAGTCTATTGGCAAATTTGATCTTAGAAGTGATGAAGGAATATTTCTTGGTTACTCAACTAGAAGCAAGGCACTTAGATGTTTTTCCATCTAGTGTTGCTATCAATGCCAAATGGGGAGATTGTTGGTATTATGGATGAATTCGTCATGTGTTGCATTGGTTTTGTCATTGATGTCAACACTTATCTTTTTGGAGGTCTACATTGTTGATTTGGCACTCTGGTTATTTTGGTTTATTGTTGAACTGACACATTTTGGTCCCAACATGGATATTGGCTTATGCAAAGTCATCGGTATATGCTTCACTAGCAGGATATATGGTTCACTGGCAGTGATGATGATTTGCTATCATCTGGAGATCATCTGGCTATGTTGAAGACATGGATTGGATGTTTGGATTTGGTGTTTTTCTTATTGGTTTGATCAAGTTCACATATTTGCCTTTACCGACAGATAGGTCCAGGTTATGCACCGGTACAAGATATCATGTTCCAGATCAACACGACACATTTTGGAAATGGTTTATTGATTGAATAATGTGTAAATGTATTGAGCCGACACATTGTATTGCATCAAGACTTATTTTATAATTGTAATATCTTTAGTGAGACAACCTCATGATAAGGTCTTAGGTTTTGTATAAATAATTGTAAGATCTTATTGAAGATCATTATGAGTGTGTGTGTGTGAATATTGAAGATCATTGTGAAGAGTGAAAATAAGCAGATCCTTGTGATAATCACCCAGATATTATCTGAAGGTTGAAGGAAAGGTTATGAAGGTGTTTGGAACTCATGGTCAGAGCTTAAACTGGTACTGAATCCAGCATTGCAGATTCTATTATGAAGTAGTTCATTGTTTATTGGATTTAACCATTGAATTATAGTCAATGTGACTCCTATTTTATGATTGAGTAGTGAGCTCTAGGTAGTTGGCCTTTCTGCATGTGCAAACCCCATTATTGTATACACTTACTATCTGTAGTAGTATCATCTGATTGTGGGTAAGGTTTCCCACTATGGTTTTTCCCCTTAGAGGCTTTTACAGGGCTTCCATGTCAAAATCTCTGTGTCATGTGTCATGGATGTTGTTTTCCTTTCTGTTTCATGCATTAAGTTATACCGGTACTGCTATAACTGTTAATCTATTTTACTGGCATTAAGTTTGTTTTACTGACACTAAGTTTTAAGTTAGATTAATTAGTTTTGGGTTGTAATTTATTGACAACTGATTCATCCCCCCCTCTCAGTTGTCCTTCCGGTTCCTAACACATGAGACACATGAGTCTGAAGCACCAAATGAAAAAGAGGAGGATGATCATCCTGATGATGAGCTGATTGATGTTGATCAATTGGAAGAAGAGCAAGAAGATGATCAAGAACAAGGTGTACTTAATGAAGACTGAGTCATTACAAGAAGATAAATATTTACCTCAGGTATTTCCTTCTTTATCTATGTTACACGTTCCTAGTTTTACCTCTACGACCCAGCCTCTAGTGGTTACTTGTGTTTCTCTTGAAAATATTATTCATGTATCCTCCACTAGTGCTACCGAGTCTTCTTTAGACACACCCCATGACAATATTGAGAATATGTCTTCTCATCTTTTCCTTCTTTGTCAGAAGTGTCTACAACTATGATGGATGATTTTGATAAATTCATGAATGAATCGGCTCCTAGATACAATGAGTCATCCCTTGAAAATCCTTCCCATGTTGTTACAATGACATCACCTATAGTAACCACCATTGTTAAAGATTCTATCAATCCCTCTTAGGATATGGTAATAGGTGAGATTGATGTTTTGAATTTACCACCTTGGTTGATGTCTAATTTGCTAAAGAGAAAGAAGCAAGTTGTCTCTCCTAAAGATTTTGATTTCAGCCAACTTGTTCCTATCAAAACCAAGATTGTTAATGTTATGCCCTGCATATTCACCCCATCATTTTCTTTGACATGAAAATATCGATCCCCCCTTTTCTGTCTTTTATTTTTCTCTTTTTGCTTTGCCTTTGTGTTTTTGTTTTGAACATCTTGGAACCCCAGAGTTTTGAGGTGCTCTTTTTTTTTGGTTTGTTTCAAAACCCTGGAACACCGGAGTTCCAAAATGGTCTCTTTGTCCTTTTCTTTGTTTTGAGTTCTATCTCAAAACCCCAGAACCCCAGAGTTCCGAAGTGTGCTCTTTGCCTTGTATGTTTTTTTCTTTTTTTTGTTGGATCTCGGAATTCCAAAACCCCGAGGTCCCGAGTTCTTTGTGTTCCTTTGTTTGCCAATCTCAGAAGTCCAGAATTTCAGACTCCCAAGGTCATTTTTAGTGCATTTGTATGGACAACTTGCAGGAAGGTATAAATAGTGAAAATAAACTGTTTGAATTTCATTTTTGCATTCAAGCTTTTGAGTTTCTTAGCTCTAACCTCTTGAGTTCGTACATTCGTGTCTGCGAGTTTCACGTGTTTTTCTTCCTCCAGATTGGTGGATTTCTTCTCTTTTTTGGTTTTCATGTTTTGGTAGTTTAGATTTAAAATTTTCGTAGTTTAGATTTCTTTTCTTTTTTGGGGTTTTTTTGTTTTTTAGTTTCTTTCTGTTTAGGTTTTTGGTGTGCCCTAGGTTCAGGAGTTCGGGTCCCCAAAATCCTGAGGTGCTTTGTCTTGTCCGAAATATGAACCTCAGAACCCCAGGATTCCGAAGTTCATTTCATAACCACTTTCCATTCCATCCCGAAACTCTGGACTCCCGGAGTCTCGGGGTAATCCATCGAATAAACTTTCTTTCATCTCGAAACCCTAAAACCTCAGAGTTTCGGGTCTTGTTTTCACTACCCATTTCATCCATTCTGGTACTTCAGAACTCCAAAGTCCCGCGATCCATTTTCACCCCCAAGGTTTTACACCTCGGAACCCCGAAATCTCAGAGTTCTGAAATTTGACTATTGAGTTTTCAACAAGCCCCAAAACCTCGGAGTTCTGGACTTTGCAGTTTTATCCTGTTCTAACTTCAGAACCTCAGAACCTCAGAGTCCTGAAGTTAGTTGTCTTTAAGGGGTTTTCTCACCTTGGAACCTTAGAGTCCCGAAGTGAGTTATAAAATTGATGTTTTGATAGTATGATAAGATAATTTTTGGTGTCTTTTTGGAGATCAAAGTAACTGAATGGACTCAACATCTAGAAAGAAGGCCAAGGACCTAGACAAAGTACCTATCACAATGAAGTACAATTACCAAGGATAGACATATGCATCCAAATTGGATGATGGAATCAAATGGGTGACATACATAGAAGTGGGCCATATAGAGTTTGAAGACATTACAAAACAATTAGCACATCAAAAGTTGGATGCTCCTCATAGGAGGATTAAAAGATCTGGGCTAGTGGAGGCAACAATGTTTCCAAAATCAGTTCAAGCCTTTGAATTTATCATGATTGTTTCCCAATTCTACGATCCTAATACCAAAAGGTGTGTAGATGACAAGGGATGAATAAAAATTAATTTATCTATTAACATGCTTGGTTTGGTGTTTGGAATTCCTACTAGTGATGAAGTACTACTGACTATTGAGGAAGAAACTTTAAAGATTTGGGGTGATGATACATATAATTATAAGAAACATATGAATAAAAATTGGTTGGAGGAAGAAAGAAGAACATCATTGAAATCTAATGACTTACTAAGGGCTGACTTCAGATAGCCACAATGAGATTTGACAATAATGTTGAATAAGGCATTCAACAAACCTAACTATTGCCACTTCTACCTATGGATGTTCTAGTATATGACCACCATATAGATTGGTAAACAGTATTATGACTGGTCTCAAATCCTGTTAGACAACAAACACAATCAGTGTGTGAATGTGCATAAAACAAATAAGTTCTTTTTCACATCATATGTTATTTGGGTAGCAGCATGAGTAGGACAGTTCCTAGGGCTGCAAACTGAAGGGAAACTCAGGGAAGGAGTAAAACATAATAGAGTGTGGGAATACTATGCACAACTCCCTTTGTCTCAAGCTAAGTTACATTTTAAGAGGGTAAATGATGCCTTTCTATTCCCGATGATTATAAAACTCACTGGTGATATAGGTTATAGAATAAGTTAGGAAGCTATGGCAGTAATTAAGAAATAGGGATGTTGGTTCCTACAAAACCAATGATCTACATATATCAGAGTTAGTGGGTTTACAGGAAATCCAATGTTGTTTCCCAAGTATTGTAGTAATAGGGTTATACTTTTGGAGTATGTTAGGTAGATGGTCGGATTATAATCATTGTTATCTTCAAAGCACAAACCAGGTGTTGATTTTTCTATAATAATTGGTTACTTTTCTTGTTAAAAAATACAAGTAGCTAAGACAGCCAAGCAAGAATTACAAGATTTATAATTGAAAGAATTTGATTATGCTCAAGAGCTTTATGATCCCTATGGAAAACTGAAATTAATGATGCCTAAAGCATATGAGGGACATAAACCTGAGTTAGAAGATATTTTGGGCCAACCTTTAGGATAGATTTGAAGTTAGGGAGAAGAGTTATTATCGGCTTACAGTACCATAAATAAGGGATTTTGAAATAGAGACAAATCTCACTAAGGAATTAAGAGATGACAATGAATTGTTAGACCCAATGTACAAGGAGCAAGGAATTGATAAGAAACCCCTTTCCTTGATAAGATGGTTAGGACAGGAAGAGGTAGACATAGATACAATAACACAAAAGGTAGTGAAAAGAACTAGGCAATGGTTGAGCTTGAAGATTTGTCCTAGTACCTCAAAGGGGAAACTAAAAGGATTGGCCACGGATAATCCTCCATCTAAGCTACACAAGGAGTACACTCGAAGAATAAGATCTGGTTCTAGGAAGAACACATCTATAGAACCTGATGAAGGCTCTGCGCCTTCACCAACCTAAGAGGAGCTTATGGAACAAGTAAAGAAATAGATGCAAAAGGCTGATTTGTTAAAGAAAGCAACAAACTTTTGGATAAGGGAAGGATTAGGAGCTAAGCCACATGCAGAAATACATCCCGTCATGGTTTCTATTGGAAGTGTACCAGGGGAAGGTGCCATAGAGATAGGTGAGAAGGACAAGACTAATGAAGGAACAACAACATCAACTCAACCTCCTCCTGACACAACAACAACATCAAATCAACCTCTTCCTACTACAATGACAGGTACCTACTATTACATCACCAACTACTATAACTTTCATGACAACGTCGGTGTCTACACCCGCTGCTACAATGACATTAATGGTAACACCACCCCCATTAGTACATAAGGTTGCACCTACAATAACTCCTACCACTGAAAGGGCGATTATTCATAATATTAAATCCAATTTTGATCAGGAGGATCAACAACCTATCATGCATTTGGCACAAAAGAAGGTTGATAAAAAGAGAAGAAAGAAACCCACTCAACTTGAAAAGTAGTCACAGGTTCCCGAGCAAGAACAAGTTGATCCTATGGAGGTGGATGAGGAGAATCGAGAAGGAGAGTAGTTGGCTGACAAAGAGAAAGAACATGATGAACTTGATGAGGAACATGATGAAGGATTTATCTTAACCCTTGAAGACCAAGAAAATTTGCTTAAGGAAATAGCAGGTGAAGGAAGACTGGAACAAATAGAAGAAATCGATAAGGATTTTGGAGAGAAAGTAAATGAAAAGTTAGAACTTCAACAACAATGACTTGATGTTGATAGTGCTCTTCAGACAAATCTAGCTCGACAAGCTCCACCAACTCAATAAATTCAAATTCATTTACAGGAACAATGACAAATTGAAGAAGAGGATAAGGGTAAGGATCAAGAGGGAGAGAAGGATGAAGAAGAGGAGAAGTTACAAAAGGCACACAAGGTGACTGCAAAGATCATAGTAAAAGAAGGTGATAAGGATGAAGACACATCATAGTGGTTAAGTTTCACCTTTGAGAAGAAGAAGAAAGTGGTGCTTCCAAACCTCACCTTACAACAAGCAATCACTAAAGAGCCAAGGAAAATGAAGAAGGAAAAGACAATATGCCATTTATCTAGAACAGGTTCTGGTGAAGTGGTTGGTGATATTGCAACTCCTATACAAGCTGAAAGTGAAAGCTCCCTGTAATACAAAGTTTCATAGGTTAGATTGGGTAAGCAGACCAAGTGGGGAGAGTTAGACACCTTGGAGTTTTCTACCAGTGAAGTAAGGAGCAAAATTGAAAAGGAACATATTTCTCAGTCAGAGGTTAAAGCACAATTGGAGCAATGCAAGAAGTTACTTGTGGAGATGGGGAAATCACTGGACTCACGTGTGGATGACACTTTGCCTTCAATTTCATCGCTTCCAAAGTGTGATATGAGAATATTCATTGAAATAAGAAAGGTGGCTGCAATAACAAAAATATGGGCACAAGATAATGCTTCTAAAATTAGAATGTTTTTGTAGAATACCATGGTGATATACAAAGAAGCCTCACAAATAGAAGGAGTTTTAGTTTCATATTCTCAATAGTGGGAGAAAAAGCTCAACTTTTTTGCTAAACAATATGAGATATTTAATAAGATATTGGAACTTGGAGAGGAAATCACAATGAAGGAAGATCTATTAGGGGTGATAGTATTAGGAATTTGCAGTCCTATATATATATATATTGGAATTAATGGTGCAAATACTTCAACAATGTAGAAACAAGATTATGGAGACACATCCTCCTCTCCTTGGTTCATTAGGAATATATGAGAAGTTTGTAGAAAAGATTTTAGGTATTTTTGGAATTGGTATTCTTAGTGTAGACACCTAAAAATGTCTCATTAATTCTACACTAATTATTCGTCTCTTTAATTAAGTAATTCTTTAATTATTTGATTAAATTAAATATTTCTTCTAATCATCACCCTTGACTATTACTAATTATCTAAGTTCTATCATTTCATCATTTAATCAATTAACCCCATCTCAATTATTAATTAAATATTAATTATTTAATTAATTTTGTTTAAATAATTTCATTTAAATCATTTAAACTAATTAATTAAATTCCTCCAATTCCCCAAATTATAATTCCAATTAATTTCATCTAATTTCATTTCATTTTCCCCCAAATTCCAATTTCACTTCATTTCAATTAATTTAATTTCGTCCAAATTCACATTTCACCAAATCTGAATTTCAGTTAATTTCATGTGCATTTCAACATTTGAATGACCAAATTCAAATCCAAATTGAAAATGAAAATCAAATTTCATTTTAAAATCCTACAACACATGCTAAAATCAGAACTGATTGATCAAATCAGTTGTCTAATCAGTTAACTCATCAATCATCCTTTTTAACTCTCAATCACCTTTTTCTGACTAATCCATCTATTCAGTCATCTCCCTAGTCAATTTAGTCTACTCATCACTCAATTGAGTTTACTAGCCAGTCTATTTAGTTCACTCTCCCATCTATTGAGTTAACAAATCAATCAACTCTGTTAACTGATCAATCAATCTCAATTATCTATCAATCAACACTTAAGTTCTATTTCTCACCCTCTTTGTGTTGAAAATCTATAAATTAAACATCATTTTCTCAATTCAAGCTAAAATCACAAAATCATAGTCTTCAAAATTATTGTTCATCTAATGCAGGAAATCAAGTGCAATACCTGAGAGCCACCTGCATCAACAACAATGGAGAAGAGAAATGAACGACTTGCTATTTCAATTGAGGGAGCTTTTAATTAGTTTCATTTCATAATTCAATTGATTTTGCATTATTCCATTGTAATTTAGGAGTAATATTGATTAGTTTAGAGTTGTGATTCGCTCTTTGATATCTGATTATGCAATTTATGTTTATTTTACCCCTGAGTACATTTGGTGAACTCGACGTGAAATCATTCTAACCTTCCCTTTCTGTTTTGACTGATTTTGTAGATCTGCACGTGCACATGAATCTTTAGTTCACAATTGCTAATAACAGTTCACAATCGCCATCACATTACTTCACAATTTCTCTGATGTTGCACCATAATTGCTAAAAAAACTTGCAATTGACTTAAAGGGTTGCAAAATTAAAAATTTCCTTGTCGTTTCTTTATTTTCTGATCTTGCACACCTAACCCAGAAAAATTATTAAATTATGGAGATTTAATTTTTTTTTGCATAAAATGGTTCTAACCCAATGGCAGGAAAGGTGACTTTCAAAATTTCAGGTGCAAGGTGTGTGTGTGAAAAAGTGGTCTGTAGCTACAAGCACAACACTTCAATTAAGTCTTTATATGCATGGTTAGTAATCAATAATCAATAAGTAAAAAAAACCATAACAAAGCGACTAATTGCCTTCTAAAAGATGTGAGTATAAGATTGCTCTCAGATTTTTATAAGCAATACCAGTGACTAGACTACACCAAGATGAAGGATTTAATCTATATGATATTAAATATATGGATACAAAAATGGATGAATAATTCAAGCAATAATCAATTAAGGAAATAATGGATGCAAATAATCTAAAAAATACAATGATCTTCAATGACTCCAGAGTGAAATTAGCGTGATAATAATCTCCAAGCGTGTTCTCAAAAATCTCTGGGGTGAATTGGAATGAGAGTTGAAAGCTGAATTTATAGAGACTTACAAGAGAAAAGCTGAAAAAAGCTCAATTTAGGATTAATTGAAAATAATTGAGAAATCAGGTTTAGTTAACCTTGAGATAGATTCCAATTATAGCTTAATTGAAATGCATTCAAATAAGAAGTTCAAGTCGCATTGGAAATAATATTAAATTAATTCCATTTACTTGTGATAAAAATAGATAATTCCATGCATATATTTGATTTATTCAAGAAAAAGGTCTTTTCAATGCAACTGAACTTCTTTTTCTGAAAAGCTTTAAGTTCCAATTTTAGAGAATAATTCAATAATTCAATTTAATTGCTTTTCTGATTTCAAGTTCTAAATTTAGAAAAAGAAATAATATCTCAGGTTTGATTTCTCTCTCAATTCAATTCTTTTTGTTTATTTTCAATTCAACTCTTGCTTTGTAATTAATTCCTCTTTTGTAATAAATTAATTCCTTTTGCATGATTAAATGACAAATTTATTAATTAATTAAATATGCAAGGATATTCAATAAATTAAAATAGGATAATTGATCAAAATGATATTCTTGGAAATGATTCAATTAATTAAATAAATATTTAATTAATATTGAGTAATTGATTGGCCATGTGATTTTTAATGATAAAAGAATTAATTGTGTACTCAAGGTTGATTTAATTGCCTTTGTTTAGGACCTTGGTGATGTTGTCGAGATTAGGGGCCCATGGTTTATATGACCATTTTTAGGGTATTAAATTTGCCCCTCTTTGAATTAATGTGCGAGTAGCGCGTTGGTTCAAAGAATAGTTGATGTCTAGGAGATACCAGTTCTAAACTTTTTTGATCACGAACTAGATGAAGAGCAAGGTGTTTAGCTTGATTCGAAGTGACAAAGCTGAATGAAGTTTGATTAAAGTGATACTGATCTTGAACTTGATTGAACTGAGGAACGATAGAAAACAAAGATACCGAACTTGAACTTGATTGATCAAGAAGCGGATCTTACTGATCTAGAACTTGATTGATCTAGACACAGTGAGTGATGATAAACAAATCGATCTTGAACTTGATTGATCAAGACACGATGAAGATAAACTATTCAGCTTGATCAAGAAATGAATATTGAACACCTGCTTAGATTGAGTGTGATCAAAGATACTCTTTAAACTTTTGATTGAGTTTAAACGAATAATTAGCCTGATGAAAAGCGATGAAACTGATTAACGTTAAGAGATTGATTTAGATGAAAGACAAATACCAACTTGATTTGAAATGATGAAACTGATATGCCCCTAGCGATTGATTTGATTTAGATAATCGAGAGATCTCAACTTGATGTGAAGCGATGAAACTGATATGCCCCTAGCGATTGATTTGATTTAGATAATCGAGAGATCTCAACTTGATGTGAAGCGATGAAGGTGAGATGCCTCTTAGCAATAAGAATTGATTGATTTTCTTTAGAAGATTTTGCTCGACTTTTGATGAAGATTTGAAAAAAATTTCTCGACCTATGAGATGTGAAGTCATAAGGTCATGAGTATGCCCCCTCGGGAGCGAAATCAAAAAATAGCGAGGGTACTTGATTATAGGCAATGGTGTGGTGAAAATAAGTAATTTGAGCACAAATCGATTTTGAGGAATATTTGAAAAATTCGGCGTTGATTGATGAATTAAGTGCAGTGTTGATATGTAGATTAAAAATTGATTGGAGATTCAACATTGAGTCATAAGAAATTGAGTTTAATTTGAAGAAAGAATGAGCATTTGATGAAAAGAGTGTTAAGTGGGCCAAATTGTGAAATTGACTAGCAAAATTCTCTCGAATTTCGATTTCGATCCTGAAAATGGAATCAGAGCAGAATGTGTGATGAGTAATATGAAATACAAATTTTTATTTTCTATGCAATAAGATGAATACAGATGAGTGAATAATGAAATGTATGAATCTATATTAGATGTTTATGTATGCAGCTAAACATCTCAAAACACAAGTACTTGATCAAAGAAATGATGAAAAAGAGACCACTTAGCTCAAGAAATGATGATGCTTTCAGCTCTCATAAACTTAAGAGATCATTATTATCACACCGAAATCACTCTAGATTCACAAAAAAAATCGAGAATGAAATGCAAAATGATATGCAAAATGCAACCTAAACCTAGTCACTGGATTTAAAATACTAAAGATTCATCACTGAGCATAACGAACACAACAAGAAAGTTAGAGTTCCTTTCTTTTTAAATGTGCAATATGTATTATCTTGTCCGCAATGACCCTTTTTTCATTCATATCATTGGACAGATTTCGCAGGGACCCAAATTGCATCATAAAGAAATTCCCTCAAAACAAACAAAGAAATGATATGGACCTCCCTGTAGCATACAAATAAGCGGAGTTGAGGTATGTGAGGTGATTTCACCTTAAAATGAAGGCTCTTATCACATACACCCAACTAATTTAGATGTTTCCAGATCATCAGAATCATTCCTACAAGCAGAAAATAAAGAAAATATTATGCCCCCAATCCTTGCTCCTCTTAGTCACAATAGACTTCCTCGAGTTACTTAGAGGGATAATAATAGAAAACCAATATAAAAGATAGCATACAAAGAAAATTTTCATTCATAGCTCAAACTGTTTAGTGATTGTTTTCCATTGCGTTGTTTTCTTGTTTACTCAGTGATAAAACTTTGTGGTAGTTAGGAGACAGGCAACTGACTCAGAGTGGATGACTAGGTTTCACTAACAGAAAGATGACCTGGTTGACATTGCTTAGGACGTGTGAATTGCTCTATCGAGTAACCTAAGACTAGGATGTTGATCAGTTTCAAGCCATGAGGGTTCCAATGAACCAGGATGTCACAAAAGTGACTAAAAAATATGTACAAGTGAAAGTAAAGATGCATGAAAACGGGAAATGCCAACGTTGCATTGATAGATGGAGCGCTTGAGTATAAAAGGCGCCCATTTGCCAGGTTTTCACTTGCTTGGCAGAGATTCTATTTTTTTTTTATCAAGGTGCCTGTTTACTAGGTTTTCACTAGGGCATTTTCTCTCTTTATATATTTTTTTTCTTTTTTTGATTTTTTTTCTTTCTTTTTTTGATTTTTCCATTTTTTGATTTTTTTTTCAGGACTTTTTCCAGCTGTACATGTTGGTGGCATAGAGAATGCTAAGTGAAGAATTTATTCAAGTGGATGGTGTTAATCGGTTCACGGAGCTGTTCTCCTTCCAAATTTGAGAGTTGATAGGCACCAAAGCTGAATACTGCAGTAACGATGTAGGGACCCAGCCAGTTGGGTTCAAACTTCCCTTTGTTGTCTCAAAACTGCTGATTTTTAGGATTTTCTCTCAGAACTAAGTCACCAACCTAAAATTCTCTTTGTCTAACTTTCTTGTTATATCCCTTGAACATTCTCTTCTGATATACTTTGAGATGATCAAACACCACTTTTCGACGCTCATCCAACAATTCAAGTTCTTGCAATCTAGATATTCTATGATCTTCATCAGTAACAAGACCTTGCAAAGAAACTCTTAAAGATGGTATTTCTACTTCAATAGGTAATACTACTTCAGACCCATACACCAAAGAGAAAGGTGTAGCCCCATTAGGTGTTCTGATACTTGTTCTGTAAGCCCATAGTGCAGGATTGAGCTGCAGATGCCAATCCTTCCCAAATTTGTTCACTGTTCTGTGCAAGATAGTCAGTAGGTTTTTGTTAGATGCCTCAGCTTGTCCATTACCTTGAGGGTAATATACTGATGACCAGTGTTGTTTTATTTTGAATTTCTCACAAAGCTCATCCAGATCTTTATTCTTAAACTATCCTCCACTATCAGTCACGATGGACGAAGGTATTCCATACCTACAGATGATATAGTTTAGGATGAATAAGGCAACTTGTTTACCGGTTGCTTTGATGAGTGGAATCACCTCTATCCACTTGGTGAAATACTCAGTGGCAGTTATGATGAATTTATGTCTATTGGATGAAGCAGGATATATCTGACCAATGAGATCAAAGGCCCATTGCTGAAAATGCCAGTGTGTAATAAATGGTATAAGGTCCCTTGCCGGGGCATGTATGAGATTTCCATGAAGCTGACATTTCTCACAAGTCTTAGCTAATTTGATGGTATCTTTTTCCATGTTTGGGCAGTAGTAGCCAGCCCATAGTAGTTTTTGAGCTAAAGTAAGACCATTCGAATGAGATCCACAAATACCTTCATGGACTTCCGATAATGCACATTTAGATTCTTCAGTTTCTAGACATCTAAGAAATGTACCATCCAAACCTCATGTAAATAAATGATTAGCTATGATAACATACCGTGAAGCATTTCGAGTTATGTTTCTTTTCTCATTTCGTGTCAGATTTCCAGGGATAATTTGGTCGCATAGATAAGAGTAGATGTGGTTGTATCGGGATGAGTCATGTCCAATAATAGAATAGACTATTTGGGTCTCAGGAGAATCATAGGCGGGGTAATATAATCTTCCACCAAAAAATCAAAGTGAAAACTGGACTCTTGTAACTCAGGTATAGATGCCAAGGTGGCCATAGCATCTCCTGCTCTGTTTGCGGATCTAGGAATCTGTTGGAATGATACAAAAGAAAAATAATTCTTAAGATCATCAACCATCCTCTTGTAAGGCATCAATTTCTCATCTTGAGTCTGATATGTATCGTTGATTTGATTAACCACCAGCTCAGAATCTCCATAGATATACAATAATGCAACCTTCCATTCAATAGCTAGTTTTATCTCGTTCACCAAAGCTTCATATTTTGCAATGTTATTTGTGCAAGGGAATAAAATCTTATAAGACTTTGGGATTGAATACTTCTGAGGAGTAATGAATAATATGCCAGCACCTGAACCATTTTGAGTAAATGACCCATCAAAGAACATTTTCCAAGGTTGTTGAGTAAGGTGCATTATAGATTCATCTGAAAAACTCTATGTGTAGTGGTTGAGAGTCTTCAATCAGAGCTTCAACAAATTGATCAGCAATTACCTATCCTTTTATGGCTTTACGTTCCACATATTCAATGTCAAACTTTGTAAGGATCATGACCCATTTCGCCAATCTTCCTGTAAGTGTTGCCTTATTGAGAAGATACTTGAGTGGATCAATTTTGGCCACCAGCTTGACTGAATGTGCTAGCCTGTAGTGTCTCAATTTTTGTGATGCAAAGACTAACGCCAAGCATGCTTTTTCTATTATAGTGTAGTTCATTTCATAAGACACCAATGTCCTGCTGATGTAATAAATAACTCATTCCTTTTTATTGTCATCCTATTGTACCAGAAGTGCCCCCAGTGATGAATCAGTTGCTGATATATATAAGATTAATGGTTTACCCTGAATCAGTGGCATCAATATCAGTGGATTTGATAGGTACTCTTTTATCTGCTGAAGATGTCATTCACACTACTGAGCCCAGTTGTATATTACTCCTTTTCTCAATACCTTTGTGAAAGGTTGAGCTTTGTCTGCTAGCTGAGAAAATTAATCTTCTAATGGATTGGAGACATCCCTGTAGACTTCTCATTTGACTGATGTTCTTTAGAGGTGACATTTCCATTATGGCTTGGACCTTCTCAGGATCAACCTTGATTCCCTTCTTTGAAATGATGTAGCCAAGTAGTTTACCAGATGTCACTTTGAATGCACAGTTCTTTGGATTCAACCGGAGTTTGAACTTTTCCATTCTCTCTAGTATAGGACCTAACTCTTGAATATGCGTTGATCTCTTCATAGTCTTCACTAAGGTGTCATCAACATAATTTTTCATATTCTTATGCATCATGTCATGAAAAATGGTAGTAACTGCTCTTTGATAGGTTGCTCCTGCATTCTTTAGCCCAAATGGCATGACGTTCCAGCAAAAGGTTCCCCATGCACTAGTGAAAGCTATCTTTTCTTGATCTCTGGGAGCTATTTTGATTTGATTATATCTGGAGAATCCATCCATTAGTGAGTATATCTCATATCCGGCAGTCATGTCGACTATCATGTCAATGTTTGGTAATGGAAAGTCATCCTTCAGACAAGCTTTGTTAAGATCTCTGAAGTCAGTGCAAACTCTGATAGACTTGTCTGCCTTTGACATAGGTACAATGTTTGAAATCCATTCGGCATAATCTATAGCTCTAATGAATCCAACTTTTAGTAGTTTTTCTAGCTCATCCTTGACCAGTAGTGCCACATGTGGGTGCATCTTATGGAGTTTTTGCTTAGTTGGTTTTACTCCTAGTGTAATTGAAAGATGGTGCATAATGAGATCAAGATCCAAGCCCGACATATCAGAATATGTCCATGCAAAGTTTATTTTCTTTTCTAAGAATAGATGAGTGAACTCCTTCAATTCTTCTGCTGATAGTGATTGAGCTACATGAATGATGTGTGGTGTTCCTTGACTCCCAATGTTCATTGGCTGAGTTGGCTCGATCAATATGGAGGACCTTTCCTGGAAATCACTTGGCAGTATATCAAGTATCTCACCTTCAGGCACCTCAGAGAGGTTTTCACCTTTAGGTACGTCCTTTATTTTCTCTTTTTTAGATTCTGACACCGCCACAATGTGGTTTTTGCCATTGGATCTTTTATTTTTATTTTTCTTGTTTTTGCGACTAAGATACTTGATATCTGCTTCAGTCATGTTTTCACTCTGTTCACTAGTGGAAGAGTACATGGGTTTGACTGCATTGAGATAATAGGCTAATGTATAGTCATTGGCAAAAGTAGGTATATTCATGGGTTGGTTTTGTAAAGTACAGTCAATTAGTTCCGGATGTAGTAAGGATAAATGTTGGACAGGTTCGAGAGCGTTCGTGGTATTTTCATCACAAAGGCGAATCGAAAAGTCGAGTTCCAGAAGAATACCTTGCGTAAGGGTCTCGAGACCAGGAAGAGTTAGAACATGATTATTAAAGTTCACGTTAATATTTAATTGATCTAATCCAATAGACATACTTGTAACATCTTTCACTACACCAGACTGGATGTCATATCGCGGTTTGATAGCAATAAGATCAGTAGACAAATTTTCATTGTTTGTATCAGATGATTCAAAATTTGAGGCTGAGTAGATATTGTCTTGAATAAGACTGTCATTAGAGTCATCAAAGTCATCAGATGAAGTTCCCAAGTCTTCTTCAAGTGATTTAATAAGTGTATGTATGGTATCAACACCAACATCTTTAATACTGCAAGTTCCTTCATGTTGTGGTTCATTTGTCATTTGTATCTGACACACCTGTTGACATGATCTTGATGTTTTTGTGATTTGCTGTCGTCTACTCCATTTAGCTTCTTCTGGACTAATAACTAGATCTTTTTCTTTAGCTTCCAACTCTTCTTGTGTAGTGCTATACCTAATTTGTTTTGTTTTAGCATAGGGGTACATAGATGAGAAGCTTTTTGGTATTCTTCCTTCTTTCAGTCCTTGTTTATAATTTGCTTGTCTCCTTTGTCTAATTTCATGTATTTCTTTCTCTAGTTTTATGCGCATCCACTCTTGAGTATCATCTATGGCACCGCTAGACTCTTCCAAAGTTTCTATAGTGGATGTGTCTGAGAGGTGGTCAGGAACCCCATTCATACTCATTTGAGTCAGTCTCTAAATCGTCTACTTGCTACTTGTCAGTATATGTGACTGGAACTTTTAGTGGTGCAAGCAATTCTTTGATTCTTACTACTTTAGCTCTTATATCCTCAGGGACCTCAACTTCCTGTATTATTATAGCTGATACCATCGAAGCTTGAGCACTGAATGTTTCTTCTTTCTTGACTGCTGATTCCTCTTTCTCTTTTCTACACTCTGCTTTTGTTTGTTGAGTGTTTGCTTCATGTAATGTTGAAGGCGATATTCTTTTCTGGTACTTAGACTTAGGAACATGTTTTTGGTCTAATGTCTTTTTCAGATTGTATCCCAGTCCATCCTTATCATTTGTAGATTTTGTTTGTAGCTAAATTGGTTCAGTAATACCTTCCTTTTGTTTGCCGAGAGGACCAGTACCTAAATACCCCATGCGTTGAATCATCTTGTAGCCAGGACCATATTGGTTTGAGGAAATCTCATAATGTCGCACCTCCTCATTTTGACTATCTTCCTTAAAGAGCCAGTTAAGAACATCATCCTCTTCTATTTCATCCGCCAGGGAGGTAGAAGATTGTACAAAGAGACCATCATATATGGTATTCAGAGCTGAATTTTATGTTCTCATAGCCTCTGATGGTTTGCCAAACTATTTTGGTGATGGAGGGAGAGAAACTAATGAAAGTACTGGTTCTATCTTGTAGCCATCCATGCCGGTATTTGTAATCTTCAATCTCTTTTCTAAATCTTTCATCAGCGCTTTTGGATCTTCATTTGGAGAGGCTACCCTATTATGAGGCACAAAAGTATCTGCACCTTTTGTCAATGCATTATAGATGACATTTATATCAGTAGGAATACTAACTTTAGCTCCATTATAGGGTAATTTTAAGCATTGATGGTATGTTGATGGAACTACCTTCATTTCATGAATCCACGACTTGCCTGGTAAAATATTGTATGACAATGGAATATCAAGTACTTGGAAAAGGACATCTCTCTCTACCGGTCCCACTCTGATGATACCAGACCTTTGGATGTCCTTTCTTCTTTATCATAGGCTTTTATTGTTATTTTCTTGCCAGGATCAATGACATTTTTAGAGAATCCTAGTTGTGTAAGTAGACTATAAGTACAGATGTTCAACCCCGCGCCTCCATCTATCAAAACATGTTTCACTTTGTGTTTATGGATCATGGCTTCAATATGCAATGGCTGGTTATGTGGATGATTTAGTGAGTTGTCATCTTCTTTAGAGAAGGTCAGATAGTGAGGTGAAGTCAGATGACCCACCATAGACTGAAACCGATCAATGTCTAAATCTTTTGGAACGTTAGTGGTGAGAAATTCTTTGTCAGGATCTCTTTGTGAGCAGATGAGAGTTTTATAAATTCAAAGATTGAGATTTGAGCATTTGTTCTTTTCAACTGTTCAACGACACTATATCTAGAAGATGATGATGAAGTTAACCTTTTAAATTTGTCCAAGGTTGATTCTTTTTGTTTGTTTGATTGTGCTAGTGTGTTCGATGTTGCTTGAGCTGGATTGGAAGAACTAGCTCCTTGGAGAGTGACTTTCTTTTGAGATCGAGTCAGAGCTCTTGCATATCATAATTCATTTGGTTTATCTTGAACTATAATCACATTGCAATATTCTGAGTGGGAAGGCTCAATCATGTTGATAATGTTGTCATTGCTAGTATAAGTATAATTTACTTTGGCACCTCCTTTGGTCTTTGAAGAATCACCTTGTTCATAAATAGGCAAAGGGTCCTTAAATGCTTTATGATCAACATTGGTTGGGTGATTCCCAAAAACAACTTTACTAGCAGCTATGAGATCTTGAATCTCATGTTTTAGCTTCATACAATTGTTTATGTTATGACCTTTATTTCGATGAAAGACACTATTCATTTTCTCTCCACCATCTTGGTTTGACTTCTAGATCATACGATCTAGAGTTATCTGGTAGCGTTATCAAGTTGTTTGCCAACATAGTTTTGAAAGTGGATTCATATGATTCTTTGAGAGGAGTAAAATCACGCTTAGGTTTGGAAAGCCAAGGCTTTCTTTGAACCATTCTTTTGTTTTCTTTGGTGGATTTTCTGTTGCAGTCTCAACAACTTTAAGTGCTTGTGTACCACTAGCCAAGTTCAATATCGTGGAATTTGAGTTAGCTTGAACAGTGTTTACTACTCCATCATTAACAACATTCTTGTTGTTGTCTTTTCCAAATTTCCAATACTTGTTCTTCTCTTTAGAGCTAGATCCTAGTTGTGTTTCTTTCCAAGGCGTGATATCCCCCTTCTTTATGAGCACATCTTCCATTCGAATGACATTATCTACCATTTTGTTAAATGATGGGTGTACTTGCATTTGTATGCTATATTTCAGTTCGGGGACCAAGTTATTGACAAATATATCCATTTTCTCAGAGTCTAAGATAGGTCGTGGATACCTAGAGAACATCCTTCTCCAGTGTTGGAGGAAAGTAAGAAGAATTTCCCTTGTTTTCTGTTTAGTATTGAAAAGATCGATCATAGTCACAGGATGTTGAATGTTGTATGAGTATTGTTGTAAAAATAGTTGGATTAGTTATTCGAATGTTTTTATTCCCTTGGGTAGACTTGAGAACCATTCCATTGCTTGACCCCCTAAACTCCTCAGGAAAAGGCGCATGAGGTACGTTTGATCATGCATGAACTCCATACAGGCAGCACAAAACTCTCTGACATGATCTTGAGGATCTGAGGTACCATCATATCTATCAAATTTTGGGATCTCCACTCGTGAAGGAAATGGAGGCATGTATAGATTCTTGTCAAATGGAAAGGGACATATTGTTTCCAGAGAATATTGTTTTGGGGATTTATCTTTATTCTTTAGTTCTGTGATCTCAGTCCATAAGGCTAGTAATTATTTATGTACCATGAGTATAGGTGAGTCTTCCTTTTTAGTAATGAGTGTTTGAACATCATATCTAGTAGGAAGTTTGGCACCTTGTTTTGCTAGCTCTAAGAAATAGTCTTCCTTCTCTCGGGTCATGATAGCTTTCATCATTTTTCTAAAGTCTTTGTCTTTTTGACAGTCACAAATTTTTTTTTTTGGAGGTTCAGTGTCTTTGTCAGTCTCACTTGATGATGAGGAATCATTATCATTTTTGGGAATGTTATTATCATCCTTGTTTCCATCATTATATTTTGTCTCATACATAGTGGGAGATTTAGCCTCATCAAAAATTGGTCCGCTTGATGACGACAATATGTCAGTGAGTGGATCCTTCACGTAGAATGGGTTATCTTGATATTTGAAGGGTTGTTCTTTGCCTTTGGCTTCATTCTTGTGATAACTCCTGGTTTGTGTAGGCATTTTTCAGGATCAGTGCAACCTAAAGTTGTTTGTGATGTAGAGGTCAAGATCAATTTTAGAGCTAGTTGTTGTGTTAAAGTATTGTTTGAGAGAAACAACTAAGATTCAGTCTGGTTTCAGGAAAGATCTATCCTGTATAAGATGTCTATCTAAGTTGATTCTAAGAGTAGTGTAAGATTTGATATGGTTTCAGGAACAATCTATCTTGTGTAAGATGTTATCTAAGTTACTTAAATTTGATAGGTAGTTGAATGAACTAGCTGAAAGATGATTGACCAAATCGTGCAACGCAAATGGTAGAGGTACACTGTCTTGATCTATTTATGCTCAAGAAAATGATAACCAGTATTATGTTCGCTGTAGGTTGTTTTTAGGTAAGTTTGACTATTCTGTTCTAACAAAACCAGAGACTCTTACGACATGATTTTCTAAGCCAGAAGACAATTGAGCAGCTATAGGATGACAAAAGTTCTGTTTCATACGAGTTGCTACCTCATATTGTACGACAGATGGGTATGTGCAGGATGACAAAAGACCTAGGGCAGTTTTGTTTCGTATGACATAGGATATAGAGCCAGAAGATAGATGAAAAAGACTCATACGATATAGGATCTGGCACAGGACGACAAATCAGAAGACTTTTACGACACAGAATGTGATGTAGGATGATGAATAATCAATTTTGCATGACTGTTCACTAGGCAGAGACTAAAATTTTGAGTTTTTTCGATTGCTGAGTAGGACAACTGAGTATAACCAATTCTAATTTTTGACCAGGATATACTAGTTTTGGATAGACTTAGGATGGACAAGTTTTTGACACGGACAGAGTTTCGATTTAGGATGGACTAATTTCTAACATAGATAGAGTTTCGACTCAGGATGGACTAATTTCTGTTATGGACAGAGTTTCGACTCAGGATGGACTAATTTCAAACACGAACAGAGTTTCGACTCACTGAGTTGGTTTCTTGTCTTCTCCAATTTTTGTATTTCAGTTTTTTGTTTTAGGGATGAAAACATAGAAAACAAGTAGTATGTATGGTAACTCCAATTACAACATGCAAACCCTAAGGAATTTGGTGAGGAAATAAAACCTTTGCTTGTAGACTCAGGTACATACCCAATAGCTAATCAGAATACAGCCGCTAAGTCTCATGCAATGGATTCTCAACACCGTATTATCCAACTCCAAACGCTAATGGGGGCACGAAATGACAAGTATCTTGGGAGAGTTACTATTTCTCTTGTACAAAGATTATCCCCCTTTCAGAGATGAACTGGGTAGCTTCTAATTTTCAATTGGAACTAGTCAGGGATCCGTTCAATGCGTCGAGGTATAAACTCAATTAAGAGGTCTCCCAGCCTTGAAAACCAAGGTTTAATATACCCGAAGGTACGAAGGAGAGCTATTCCCGAGCACTTTCGGTGACTTGATTTTCATCAAATCATGTTTATTTTATAGTGGGTTGGAGTACTTGGCGTTTAGCCGTTCCCACTTAGGTCGTTCCCCTCACACTAACCGTAATGGCTTTAAGAGTTTTTCAACCCCTTGGGAGGGCAGGCCTGCTAAAGATGTACAAATCTCAAACAAAGAAAAAGCCTCAAGGGTCTGGATTTCTGATTGTCTATAAAAAGACAAGAACATACTCTCCTACCTCTCAGAATCTTCTAAAAACATGAAAGACAGATTTGTTCTTTAACCAGATAGCAAGTTAGGTGCCTAAAAATGAATTTAAAGTAGACACGATGTTTAGTCAATTCTCCTCAAGCAACCTGCAAAGACAATGAATCAGTAGTCATATTGTCTTTGTGCGACAAGCATATTCTTCAATAAGCATTCTGCAAAAACTGATTAGGCTGTAAAAAATTCAGGGATAAACAGATAAATAGTCAAGGTCGATCATTAGAATAATCAATAAAAATCATGAAATTTGCCTTTTTTA
This sequence comes from Cryptomeria japonica, assembly GCF_030272615.1. NCBI lineage: Eukaryota > Viridiplantae > Streptophyta > Pinopsida > Cupressales > Cupressaceae > Cryptomeria > Cryptomeria japonica. The sequence goes on along the minus strand of NC_081410.1, from coordinate 224,907,539 downwards.
CTAGAAAATATAGAGTCGTACGACAATATAAAAACTCGTATGATACAAGATTCCAGATCGTATGAGACAGGATTATAGTTTGTATGATACCTGCAGTTTGTCATTTCTGTCTATGGGAAATGTTGTACGATATGTACAGATGAAAATCCGAAAAAATTTGAAATCTGGAAAATAACAAAAAATAAATAAAAAAATAAGCTGTCAGTCTTGGAGGCCGAAAAAATGTAGTCTTCTGCCCTACGGTGGGCGCCAGAGATGTGTGTGTGAAAAAGTGGTCTGTAGCTGCAAGCACAACACTTCAATAAAGTCTTTATATGCATGGTTAGTAATCAATAATCAATAAGTAAAAAAAACCATAACAAAGCGACTAATTACCTTCTAAAAGATGTGAGTATAAGATTGCTCTCATATTTTTATAAGCAATACTAGTGACTAGACTACACCAAGACGAAGAATTTAATCTATATGATATTAACTATATGGATGCAAAAATGGATGAATAATTCAAACAATAATCAATTCAAGCAATAATGGATGCAAATAATCTAAAAAGCACAATGATCTTCAATGACTCTGAGCGAAATTAGCGTGATAATAATCTCCAAGCGTATTCTCAAAAATCTCTGGGGTGAATTGGAATGAGAGTTGAAAGCTGAATTTATAGAGAATTACAAGAGAAAAGCTGAAAAAAGCTCAATTTAGGATTAATTGAAAATAATTGAGAAATTAGGTTTAGTTAACCTTGAGATAGATTCCAATTATAGCTTAATTGAAATGCATTCAAATAAGAAATTCAAGTTGCATTGAAAATAATATTAAATTAATTCCATGCACTTGTGATAAAAATAGATAATTCCATGCATATATTTGATTTATTCAAGAAAAAGGTCTTTTCAATGCAACTGAACTTCTTTTTCTGAAAAGCTTTGAGTTCCAATTTTAGAGAATAATTCAATAATTCATTTTAATTGCTTTTCTGATTTCAAGTTCTAAATTTAGAAAAAAAAATAATATCTCAAGTTTGATTTCTCTCTCAATTCAATTCTTTTTGTTTATTTTCAATTCAACTCTTGCTTTGTAATTAATTCCTCTTTTGTAATAAATTAATTCCTTTTGCATGATTAAATGGAAAATTTATTTATTAATTAAATATGCAAGGATATTTAATAAATTAAAATAGGATAATTGATCAAAACGATATTCTTGGAAATGATTCAATTAATTAAATAAATATTTAATTAATATTGAGCAATTGATTGGCCATGTGATTTTTAATGATAAAAGAATTAATTGTGTACTCAAGGTTGATTTAATTGCCTTTGTTTAGGACCTTGGTGATGTTGTCGAGATTAGGGGCCCATGGTTTAGATGACCATTTTTATGGTATTACACAAGGAAGGCAAAATAGCATAGGAGACAACAAAGGACGTATCAAAGTCTCTTAAAGGCAGAAAGGGAGTTCCGTGAAATCGAAGAAAAAGAGGAGATTGCTCAATATCATAAATATATCCACCGTTTCTTAGCCAAGTACAAATTTTACGATGACATTGATGTGATGGCTCGAGTGGGGTGGGATAATATCATTGCAGAATAATCCTTCTATCTTTTGTCTTTTTTTGCTATTTCTTGAAAATTCAAAAACAAAAATAAAAATTTATTTTTACTGATGAGCAATTGATCTTATATCAATTCACAATTGATCAGTCATCACATTGCAATTGCTTAAACAATAATTCACAATTGATGATATAACAATTCTCAATTGATCTGACATCAATGCACATTTTCTCTATAGGTAAGTTGCAATTGTTAGATTAGATTTTTGTCTTTCTGTCCTAGTTCAAATCTAGTTTTTATCATAATTCTTTTCATCTGTAAAAAAATAGAGATTTATAATTAGAAAATTAGGCTGGATAGCCCACCACATGATTACTAACATCATTTTCTATAGGGGTAGCTTAAAAACACTTCAATTTGGTGTTAATAAAATAAACCACAAACAAACTTGCTTCTTTTTCACAATTGCGATGAAAGTTAAAATTGAACCCCATGCTTTTTTGGAGCAACATCTCCAAATAGATTAGAAAATCATTGTGATAAAAGGTTAAAAAGAACCCTTGTTTTTCATATCTTTGAAGGGATAGGAATTATGCTCTCCCCTTCAATGGGTGATAAAAAAGGCAGACTCTCTTCTTTCATGCTTTCATTTATTTCTTGCAATTAAATCCTTTAGAAGGTCTGCCCTCCCGAGTTGCCCTTAGGGATTCATTAAGGCCAGTGAGAGGGTAACAACCTAAGTGGAAATGACTAAAGCCAAGTAATCCAAGCCACTATAAATAAATGCATATGTGATGAAAATCATATGCGATGAGTGTTACATGTTGTCACCACGACGTTATGCCTCCCTCAGTGCCTATACGATATGTTAAAATTTGTAGAGCGTAACCTCTACAGACTGGGAGACCTCCCTCAACAAAGTGTAAAATTTTGTTGATTGTGACCACTCAAATGGAACCCTATCTAAACACCATAGATATTAAAAGCCCAAATGACTCAGTATCTAGACACTTGTTTTATCACAATGCAAGGGTGGGGAAGAATCCGCTCCCAAAACACTCACCATATATCTCCTAGGATAACAAGCCAATTGAGGAGCAATCTTCTTTGGTCTAAGTTCTGGAAAAAAGGCAAAAAACGGACACACCCTATGGTGTGACAAGGTTGTTTGAGATGATGGAGTATCAAGATTTGGGCTGTAGTAATACTTGTGACCTTTTTACCTTAGGAGAGTTTGTCTGATGTGATATAGAATTGCCCCAATATATAAAAAACAAAATGAGATCTTGAGAAAGACCCCAACATTCATGGAAATTTGAAAAAACTCCTTAAATAATTGTTCTCTTCATGGTTTTATTCTTTTGATATGACTGTTGTGTCCTTTGCTACACTTCACCAAATTCAAACATTGTAAGAAAAAAATCACAACCTCAACCAAGTCAAGTTTTAGTGTTCAACAATATCAAACAAACCTCAACAAAGTTAAGTGTCAACATTAACATCAACGTCAGATCCAAACCTTTGCACAAATTCAAAGATGATATACATGTTACTTTCAAGTGATCTTAGGTCCTAGGCATTCAATTCATGAAGAAGTCCCGTTAAAATCATCACACAAAATCCTTGCACAAGTCATTTCATCAAGTTTTCATTCACTCACTTAAAATTTAGTGTTGCATTAGAGTATAGGAATCATTACTAAGTCCATGGGTATTAGAGGAGATAAAGAATTTCCATTCAAACAACCCAATCTTGGGCCAAACAATGACCAATTAGAAAGAATTGATGGTTTAGATAACCTCACTTGGGAAGTAAGATTCAATCGTGCCCAATATGACACAGTTGAGGCCATCATAGATGATGAAATCTTGAATTCTATTCATCTTGATGAGAAACTAAGGAAAAAGATACAAAGAGCAGCTCAAAAAGACGCCATTAGACAATTGGTAGAAAAGACCATAGCAACATTTCTGAAGCCTTGTTAAAAAAGAAAAGTGTCAATAATTTCTAGGGTCTACATAGTCTGCATAGTAATCTTCAACGTATGGGTCTAAAAGGAAATGATAAATTCTCATTTGAGCAACCCGATATTGGGCCAAACAATGTTCAATTAGAAATAATTGATGGTTTGAATATCCTTGTTGAGGAATTAATAGTTGATCAAGACCAATACGACATAGTCCAAGATGTCATAGATGATGAAGTTTGCAAGTCAGTACAAATAGACATAGACCTTGAAAATCAAATCAAAGAAGAGGCAGAAGTAGAAGATTTTCGGCAATATGCTGAAAATCTTGTATTTGAATTTCAGAATCCTCAATAGCAAGTCATCATTCATAGATTGCATTGTCCGCACTTTAGTCTTTAGGAGGTCATAGAAGCATACTTAGCTGCATTTAATTGAGTCTTTCATACACATCTTAGAGAGTCAAGATCACTTTGGAACAATATTCATTCCATTAACACGTGCTCAAAAGGCAAAACATTAGATGGATCCTAACAATGACCCCTTGGTTAACCCCACATGGAATATGGATCTATCCACACAACAACAAACATAGGGTTGCACAACCTTAACACTGTCAACAAACACAAACAAGATGCCTTCCATTGATGAAATACAACATAATTTGACAAAAGAAGAATTGGAAGTAGCCCATCAAGATCCTGCGATGCTTAAGATTCTCAATGCTCTCATTAATAATGATAGAGACAAATATTTCTCTCTCTTGGTCCAGAATGGGGCCAAGTTACCTCTAGGGGTAAATATTTCAATGATATTACTGCAAGGTGTGACATTGAATCAAAATGTACCTCAAATGCCTATTGCAACACAGACTCAAGCAATAGTTACTACATCAACACAAGGTATATCTTAAAGTGCCCATACGACCACAACCTCAACATAATCAACAATGACATCAACAAGTACCAATGTTACATATTTGACAACGCCTAGCGTGACGATGCAAGATACAATGGCTCAAAACACTACTTTGGCAAATATAACTCAACCCTCAGTTTCATTTGGTTCCACCTACAGTAGCCATAATGTGAATCAAGGGACGACTAGCTCAGCTCAGCCAAATGTCAGTCCATAATTTGCATACTTTACACCACCTAGTGGAACTTATGGTGCATAAGTACATAGTCAGTCTACATTTCAACAAGCTCAAAGGTACTCCAATACTATCCCTTTTGTGGGAAACACTCATCAAGTCAATACACCATTGACCCAAACAAAGATCCTAACTCAACAAATGGAGAATGATAAAAGAAAATGGCTAGTATGCTAGCAGTTAATGATAAAAAGAGCTACACAATGGAGGACCTTCATCTGTATCCTTTTGAGATAAAATTATACATGCCACTATTTCCCCCACATTTTGAAACTCCAAAGTTTGGCAAGTATAGAGGGAAAGGTGATCCTCAAGATCATGTCAGAGAATTCTTCACAACATGTATTGAAGTAGCCCACGATGATACATACTTAATGAAGCTATTTTCCAAAAGTCTTGGAGGGACAACATTGGAATGCTTTTCACACCTTCCACCCAAAATTACTTCATGGGGAGAATTGGTCGAGTTATTCATATCCAATTTTGCATTCAACATAGACAATCCAATTACCCTAATGGATTTATGTGCACCAAAGCAAAAAGAAGGTGAAACTTTTGCTAGATTCTTGCAAAGATGGAGAGGCCTATACCGGAGATGTATTGGTCACATCCTTGAAGTTGAGCAAGTAGACATTTTCAATAAAAATATTGTGCCTCCAATTAAGTATCCCTTACAAATGCAATGCCTAAACAATTTTAAAGACATAATAGAAAAAGGCATCAAGTGTGAGAGAGGCTTATTAGAACAAGGGATACTGAAACACCACAAGGATAGTGGACCAACCACTAGTACAAACAATGAAAGGCCAACATTTTGGTCTAGGAACAAAAATGTCACAAATGATGGAGTTGTTGATGCATGTGTTGTAAACAGAGCTCAACCAACAATATCTCTACAAGGACCAGTTAATTTTGCCAATACGAACCAGCCTTAGACAAACAACACCAATGCACTACAGTCAAACAATCCAAGGCCACCAAGGATAGGCACACCCAGAAGAAACTTTACACCCCTCGGTGAACCTATTGAATCAACATTGAAAAAGTTGATACAGAGCAATGCCATAAATTTACTGGAAGATAGGCCATATGAACCAGGTCCATTCAAGCCCGCTTAATGGAATGGAAATGATTTTTGTGAGTATCACCGCAATAAGGGTCACAAGACAACAAGTTGCTACAAATTGAAGAACCTCATCCAAGATCTCATTGATCAAGGTGATATTACTGTGGATACCAATAAGGCACCAAACACATATGATACCATTTTTAAGGATCCTATTGTCAAACATGACAAAGGAAAGGCTTCTAGTTCTAATGCACAAAACAATACTACCAACTATACCAATGTCGCATTTGACTATGTCATAAACACACTAAGTGCATGAAATGAAATGGTGGCTACAATCACAGTGAATCCTAAAAGCAAAGATTTTGTTGTTATCACTAGAAGATCAAAGGTAACATTACAAGGGGTGCCTTCAAACCCCCCTTCAATAACTAGCAACTACAATATGGTGGATCAGTTGAAGCAAACTCCAGCCCAAATTTCATTATTTGAGTTATTGCACATCTCACCGGCTCATAAGGCAGTCCTGGATAAAGCCTTACAAGATTCAGTTGTTGCTAGAGATATTGATGAGAACACATTCCAATCCACGGTTGGAAACTTGGCAGCTTCAAAGGTCACATTCACTGAACATGATGTACCTACAGACCGACCCATGCATAATGATCCCTTGCACTTATAAGCTTTGGTTCACCGAAAGAAGGTTTGAAGAGTTCTTATAGATGGTGGAGTTGGGCTTAATATATGCACACTACATTTGATCAAAGCTTTGGGATATTTAAAACATTAAATTTATTCTACCAAGAGAATCAATATCAAAGCCTATGATGATGAGGAACACCCCTCTAAGGGTGTGGTGACTTTTCCAGTACAAGTAGGACCGGTTACAATAAACATCATCTTTTGGGTCCTAGACATATAATTGGGGTACAATATGCTACTAGGTCACCCATGGATACATACCATGCAAGAAGTACCATCAAATTTTCACCAATGTGTGAAGTTCCCATACAATGGCATAGAGATCACTATCCATGGTGACCCAAACCCTTTTCAACACTGTAATGATTTAAGGGAAAGCACAAACAATCAATTACCAAACAATCAAGAGGCCCCACTTCACTTACAAATGGAATCATTATCAATCAAAGAAACAGAGAAAAATACACCAACCACATCTTCTTTGCAGATTAAGGAAGTTGGTTGTGGAGAATATTCCATTTCGAGTACCTCAAATGGCAAACAATCATCTTTTTCTCCTAGGTCCTTTGGGAAGCCTTAGAACACAACAATGAAAAAAGTTAAAGGAAAAGGATAGTAAAGTACTTTGATTCATGCTCTTTCATTAGATGTGGAGACTTACAAGAAGAATCTCTAAATGAAGATGTCAATCATTGGATATACAGAGAAGAATATGACATGACAGTACCCAGGTTACCTCTACATCAATATGGCAATGACTTCAAGATGTTACAAAAATACGGGTATGATGGCACCATAGGATTGGGACTACAAAAGCAAGGAATATTAGAACCTTTTTTGCCACATGAAAACCCAAAGAATCAAGGCCTGGGATATAAACATGTACCACAAATAATAGAAGCCAGACAACGTACATTAGATATACTGAACAAGCCTAGGTTACCCTTAGAATATATACCTTAGAATCAATCATTAATAAGAATGTATTCCTCTTCATTTCAGAAAAGAAAGAGAGCACCAACATCTCCTATTGTGGAATCAAATGGTGAAGACATGAGGTAACTTCTACAAGAAACTAGCACAGAGTCATCTAGAAGTATAGTACCTGAAACATATGCAAAAGCAAACATGGTAGTAGATATAGGCTTAACACCAACAAATGAGCCAAATCCTTGGTTGCTATCAATACTTTTGCCAAGGGAAACAATTCTAACTCCTCCATTTGAGTCAGATGAAGAAAGACTACAAAGGCTAATAACAGGATTAAGAAGGGTATCCACAATACAAAGAAGATCCACTAATCTACAGCAAACTAAGTTACAAGAACAAGAGCAGATAAGTGACACAAAATTAGAAAGTGAAAGATACATAGAAAGTGTCATAGATTCTCATGACTATGAATTCCCATTTGATAATGAAGACAACCCACCACCGATTTATGATGAGGACACATTAGGTCATAACCAAGTATGCATGGTATCAGGATCTTCTATGACAACAGGGAACAAAGACTTACCCCTTATACATCCATATTTGATTGACTGGGGGAAAAAAGGAAAACCACAATTAGATTGGTTTCAAAATGATGAAGCCATAGCTGAATTCTTGGGTGCAAGGGATGGACTCCCTTATAATGATCACACGGCTGGCTTTGCAATAGATCTAGATAGAACTACATATTTTGGAGAAGCAAGCTCCTCTCCTAATCAAGATAATGATAACAAAGTAGAACACATTCCTAATAACATAATGGATGCTCTACCTATTGATAAAGAAGAATCAACATTATTGGTAGAAGAAACTGAGGAAATCAACATCGCTGATGCTAAGAAAGTTTGTAACATTCCGTGAGAGGAGAAATACAACACCACAGGAGCCCAAAAGATCTCTGCAAGCTGAAATAAACCTATTACAAGGAGAAGCAAGGAAGCAACAACAAAAAAACCAATACATAGAAAATATGCTCAAAAAGTTGAGAGCTCAATACTCACAAAATGTGTAATGTGATAATTAATCAATCCATGATACAAAGAAAAGAATTAACCTCTAATAGGTCAAGAAACCCTAAAAGGGAAAACCCTAGGTTTGCACATAATAATTAATAAAAGAATTAATTATTATGCACCTAAAGTTAGCTTAAGTGTAAAAGAGATAAAGGGAACTTAAATAATTAAACAAATGTTGTTTAATTAATCAATTAAAGACCCTGAATACTCTAACACCCCCCTTAAGCTAGACTTAGGGAGAAGATAAAACCTAGAACAACTACTGAAAGCAGGAAAGATGGGTCCCGACAACAAGGTTTGATCAGGTACCCAAATACAACCAAATCTCTATGAACCCAAGAAATAGAGAAAACCATGTGGGAAAAAAACTCTACTCCAAACAGAGATGGAAAAGGCAAGTGAAGGACTGAAAAAGCCTCCAAACAAGAATGTTCCAAAAAGATAGGAACAAGAGAAGATCAAAAGAATTACTGAAGCATGAAGAACCTGCAACCACTATCAAAGAATAACTGCTAATCTGAAGAACCTCCACTAAAATAGAACATGACCAGGTAGAGAAGACTGTAATCTATACGAGTGCCCTCAAATGACACTACTCGAATCAGATGGAAAACAAAGGCAAACTATTGAACTCAAAGATATAGATGGCATGAGAAACCAAATCTTGAAGAGATGATCAATCGAACCAAGGAAGAATTAGAACCAACAGGAAAAACCTCCCCATAATGCTGAAAAATGGAGAGGGACAGGTACACTGAAAAGAACGGCCAACAAGAACTACATGACGAAGAACCAGGAACATCGAAGGTGCTGAGAAAGTACATACTGTCATGGAAGGAACACTCAATTGAAACACATCATGAAGCAAATTTCATGGAAGGAACACTCATTGGACAAAGGTAGATGGTAAACAAAAGGCAAACATCAAACCCCCCCCATGGCACTTTATAAGTAGTGCATGTACAATAAGGCACAAGATGTGCAAGATCACAAGTAAACAATGCATGATGGCACTTTATCTTAGTGCGTTTGCATAAATGAAATGCTACAATGATAAGAAGACTAGAAACAGAAAGAACAACCAAAATCGAGACATCCTACTCAGAGAAAGAGATCCCAAGACCTGAAACAACCAAGAGATTTACCAGAGTGCTGAAAAGCAAAAAATTGAATAAAAAATCCCTGGAGAAGAATCTGGAAATAAAACTCATATTGATGGAAAGTACATAGAACAATATTTCCAACGATATAAAGTTTAAAAAAAAATAGAGTTCGGATGCTCATTCTACGACCCCGAAAGTGCAAACAAGAAACCCCACTTTAACTAGAAAAAAGTATAGTCAAATAGAAAAATTGGAAAAAAATTCCAACACCACGAGGTCCGTATCAAAACCAACTTTCTGATGCCTATTTGTTTTAAAAAAAAAGACTCCATTTTCACAAGTTATGATAAAAAAACCAACCCCCCCTAAAAGAGGCAAAAAGGGTGGCTGTATGGTGGCAGGCGGGTGGAGGTGGCCTGTGGGTAGCGCGTCGATAGCAAGTGGGTGGAGCTGCAGTGGCCAACAGTGGTGGGGAGAGTTGGGTTTCTAGTGGGTGTGGGCGGCAGAAGGGAGGCCGAATGACGGTGGAGCGCAAGCAGGCCACGGGTAGGGCTGCGGTGGCCAGCGGGGTTGCTGTGGCGGTCGGCGGGGGCGGACGTTGGTGGCCAGTGAGGAGGGTGTCGACGGGGGCTACGGAGGTGAGTGTCGATGGTAGCTAGAGGGAAGGCACTAATGGGGGGCCCACTCTAACATGGCAGAGTAATGTGACAGCTAGGGGGCCCCACGGTACCTTGAGTACCGTGGGGAAACCCCAAATTTTGATTTTTGATTTTTCTTAAAAAAATTTTGCAATTTTTATTTTTTTGATTTTTTGAATTGTTTTCTTTTTCAAAAAAATCATTCGGCTTGCATGCCGTAAAAAGGCATTTTTTATTTTTTTGAATTTTTCTTGAATTGCATGCCAGGGTCGTACGACCTAGTACTGGAGAAAAAATACTCCCAAAGGCTCAAAAGTCAAAATAGGTTAATTTTTATATGACCATAGGGGTTTTTGGGCCTTCTAAGCATGATGGTGAAGTTTGTTTAGGCCCAAAGTGCTCAGAAAAAGGCCTATCCCTAGGTGCATTAAAACTTTTGAAAAACCCCAGACCTGCTTCAAATGCAAAAAATCTCAAAAGAAGAACATATAGCTATAGATCTAAAGCTCTGATACCATATGAGAGTTGAGAAATACAACACCACATGAGCCCAAAAGATCTCTACAAGTTGAAATAAAGATGGAACACGGAGAAGCAAGGAAGCAACAACAAAAAAACCAATACACAAAAAATATGCTCAAAAAGATGAGAGCTCAATACTCACAAAATGTATAATGTGATAATCAATCAATCCATGATACAAAGAAAAAAATTAACCTCTAATAGGTCAAGAAACCCTAAAAGGGAAAACCATAGGTTTGCACATAATAATTAATAAAAGAATTAATTATTATGCACCTAAAGTTAGCTTAAGTGTAAAAGAGATAAAGGGAACTTAAATAATTAAACAAATGTTGTTTAATTAATCAAGTAAAGACCCTGAATACTCTAACACATTCACCTAGCGAAATCCCTAAATCCAATAGAAAAAGAGAAAATTATCTACCTTTAATATAGATGTAAACTTAATTTTGATGTAACCCTAATATAGATGTAAACTTAATTTTGAGCTCTGCTTGAGACTTCCTTTTTTTTGGTAAGATAAATGGCGCACTTGTCTATTTAGAGGGCATTTATTCTAATTCTAATCATGATGCATATAGAATCCCTTTTCTAAAAATTTGTTCTAGTGCAGTGTTTTTTTTTTTGGATTTGTAGAATATTGATCTAGTATTGAGAGTTTAGATCCTTGAGTATTCACTGTTCATATTCTCAGTAATATGTATTTGTTGATTAGTGTACTCAGATGTTTGACTGTAACAAAACGTTAGCCAAGGTGAAGCAAATTATCATAGACTTGGCGAATTACCATTTTATTCCTCACATCATGGACAAGAAAATAACAACAAAAATTAGATCTTGAATTGGTCTTACATCGTTTGTCATTACTTCTAGAAGTAAAACCATATAAGTAGAAGCTCAGGAAGATGCGCCCTCACATAACCTTGTTAGTCAAAATTGAGCTACAAAAATTGTTAGACGCGGGTTTCATTAGGCCCATAGACTATGCTGAATGGATTTTAAATCTAGTCTCGATATCCAAGCATACTAGAGGTATTAGGATCTGCACCGACTTTAGAGATCTCAACAAGGCTTGCCCAAAAGATGACTTTCCACTGCCTAGCACAAACATCATAGTGGACTTGACAGCTTGAAATGAAATGCTATCACTCATGGATGGTTTTTCTAGTTATAATCAAATCAAAATTGCACCAGAAGACCAACCTAAAACAGTGTTCACTTGTCCATGGGGTACATATTGTTGGAATGTGATGCCATTCGGCCTTAAAAATGCAGGCACCACTTATCAAAGGGCAATGACCACCTTATTCCATGACATGATACACACAATCATGGAGGACTATGTAGATGACTTACTAGAAAAGACCAACACAAGGGATAGTCATCTAGATATATTGGCTAAGATATTTGATAAACTTGAGCAATACAATGTAAGACTCAATCCAAAAAAATATGTCTTTGGGGTAACGTTCGACAAAATATTGGGCTTCATTGTATCCAATCGCGACATTTAGATAGATCCAAAGAAAGTGAAAGCTATTTTAGACATAACATCACCTACTACATTCAAGCAACTCAAAAGTATGCAAGGCGGATTACAGTCCATAATGTGTTTCATTTCCCAATTGGTAGAAAAGTGCCATCCATTTCAACATCTTTTAAAGAAAGGCGTCACATTCAAATGGACACAACAATGCCAAGAGGCATTCGAGACACTAAAAGAATATCTTTTGTCCACACCGATCTTGGTTCCACTCGTGCATGGGAAACCATTACTCCTATATATAGCTGCAACAAACTCCTTAGGTGATCTCCTAGCACATCATGATGAACAAGGAAAAGAGAGAGTTGTCTACTACATCAGTAGTGTTGTTCTCAAATTCTAATATCCCTGATCCCCTCTGTAAGAAAATTGAAAGCCTCTATTGCATGTGGAGAGGACAAAAAGAAAATAGAACTCCAGAATAACATATAACAAGGTTTCTACAAAACCTTCTACACTTTAATCTTATTTCAAGCTCAGGTGGGTATACCTCTCGTGAATACTGTCACAATTTTAATATGAGATCCACAACAAACCAATGCTAAAAACCTATGAACCTCATCACCTCAATAATACTGAAACATTAAAAGAAAACATGTGTTCATTTTCAGCCTTGACCCCAAGAAAGATAGAAAAAACTCTACAATTGATATCAGTGCCTTATCCAGGCTACAAAGTTACCCAATTTTAAACAAGAGTTCTAAATCTAGATATTCTCATACATCTCATCACTTCGGCTTTCATTAACCTAATATATGCCTGACATATATATAAGTTCTTTCCCTTTAAGCTAAAACCATTTATCAAATTCAAAGCAGCAAACAATTGATTTACTAATATAGATATTTCACTTATATTTAATTCCTCTCTTGAAGAGAAAGGCCTAAAACATATCTGTAAGATTGCCTTGCAATCCCTATTCAATCAAATAACCCCAAATTATTCAAAAGAAATCAGTAAACTAATGAATGTACACTAGAAGACAACGAAGATTTAGGCTCAGAAAGTTTTGATCTGTATATTAATATTCATTTTTTGAAAATATTACATAACTCAAGGTGAATCCTAAAAGAACGAAAAAACCCTAGATATATTTCAGTAGAGTTTCTTTACAAATTCTTGTGATCCTTTTTCCTAAAATCCTGGTATCCATTTATAATGATATGGATGCAAAACAAGCTTCGAAATTTCCTAGGAAAACTTTGTTACAACCATTTTCAATTCCTAACGACTTTAAAGTTTGTTATTCCGCTGCAACATCTTCTAACTGTTCTTGAACCTCCTCTTCTTGCACTGCTTACTTGTTTTTCCACTCTTGGAACATGTCATCACTAGGCCAGGAGAAGTTAACAATTTTGTTCTTCAGTTTATTTAACCTTTCCATGTGTTTCTTAATTTCTTAACCTTTGTCTCCAAAAAAACCATAATGTGACTACATTTTCTCAATTTCTTCAATTGTCTGAATAAATAAAGATGTGTCATCTGTATTGATGACTTCATTTATCCATTGAGACAAGTTATATCCTAGCTCATCAAGCCACACCTTTTCATCTTTCAATTGACTTGGACTAACAAAACCCCTGGGAAACAATTCAAACTTATGGTTAGCATATTCTCTTCTATACAAGTTGGCCTTTCTCTTTACACCGACCCTTTCTTCTACTAACCTGGTCATGCTTTTTACTAAATCACAAGTGGATTTAATATTTGCATCAGCCTCTGCCTCTTCATAAGATGAACACATAAGTTCTAAATCCACCTCTCTAGGCATCCACTTATTCAAAACTGGCTCCAAAGTAGCCTTGTCTTCTTTTAGATCAATCAACATATTCAAAATTCTTTTCATATAAATGTACACAATAGAAGCTCCTACTGTGTCAACAAATTTCAAGATTGTGCCTCTGACCTTTTCCTCATACTTAATTGCAAACAGGGCCTAAGCCTGCTTCAACTTTTCCATTTCATCTTGTATGGTCTCAGTTGATTGAAAACCAAAAGTCATAGGAGAAGGAGGAAATTCATTGATTGGACTGGTGGGTGGAGGTTTTGTTGGAGAAGAGGCAATCAATAAAGTGGAAGATTCACCTTTCTGGTATTGCCCCGCTAATTGATTATTCAACTTGGCAATGATACTATCCCTGTGGGCTATCTCTCCTTTGGCTTCATTATAAGCCTTTAGAATCATCTCTAGTTTGATCTGGAGGTCAACCTTTTCCTTGGCTTCCTTCTCGACTACTGCCACACTGAATTTTGCTGATTCCAAAACTGTGCTGGCAGCTTCTACTACCCCTGTATCCTGCACTCTTTTCACAATCATACCTCCAAGGTAGCTGGACCCTGAAGTGTCCTTTCTCTTTTTGCTCTCATCCCTCCTTAGAGACCACATGACCAAAGCAACATGGTCCTTGCTAAATGTCACTCCTTCTAAGGGCTTTGTTTCTTTCTTTACTACTTCAAGGACTAGTGCATCTGCTATATCCCACTCAGGGAGAATTAGTACACCAACTTTTGCTACCATTTCTCTCCCCTGCTCGGGAGTAATGGTTTTGAATTCTATTATCATTTCTTGTTTTACTTCTTCCTCCACTACAGATGCATCTTTTTGGGGCTGTTCATTTTGCCTCTTCTCACATTTGGCTTTGAATTTCTCTATATTTTGTTTCCAAACAAATTGCATGAAAGATCCTGTTGTAACAAAATTATTATCAGCCAGGAATTCTTCACTAGCTTGTTTGATGATAGGGTCTAACTCCTTTCCTTTAAACTCCTCTGTAGTCAAATCCATCTCAGCACTTGGTGGCTCTTCAGGCATCCCTTCTTGTACTTCTTCATAAGTATAGGCAATCTCCCCAAGGCTTCCTAACTGCAATAATTACTCAGCCACTACATGTTCATCTCCCACATGGATTGGGGATTGGGATGGAGAGTATAAAGGCTCACCTATTTGCACCTCTTTTCCCACCCTTTGCCTTTTAGGGGAATCTTGGATTTCAACTATATCTTCTATTTCTCTTTTCCCCTTTGAAGTAGAAGGCTCACCCCTAATTGGCACTAGCACACTATACTTTGGCCTCTTGTGCATCACATACTCACCTTGAGGGATGGCCTTAGCAAAGGCAGGCTTGGCTAGAACCAACTTACCCTTTTTAGGATCATTTTTCAATATAACTTCCATTTTCTCCTTTAAGGTTTGCACCAAATCTTCAAAATAAAGTATCAAGAATTTAGCCTTTTCCTCAAAGGGAGTAAAAATAGACAAAGGGTCATAACCAATATCAAATTGGTGGATAAAATCAAGAGCCCTCTTATATGCTATCCATTTTCCCTTTCTCAATTCCTGTTCATCAAGGTTAAACTCAATCCTGATCAAATCCTTAGGAAAATGGAACTGGTGTGGTCTACCTTTACATATGGCTCTCTTCCTGAACATACCATTAAAAAAGTCTTCAGGGTCAACAAACCTTGATATTGCAGTAGAAAACCTGTAGGGTTGAAAGAAATCATCAAAACATTTCCAACCACCCTTGGTGATTACAAATTGATGTGTAATGGTGATAGTTGGGAAAACTGTCCCTTTCCCCCTATTTGTTAATTCTGCTTCTTGCAAACCCCCGATTTGCCTCAGGACCTTTGCAATTCCTATCTTCAATGGGACTTGATAGGGGAGCAAATATGGAGTTCCTTTGAAACCATAAACTCTGAATAGAGTAGAGACAAGGTACAAGTATATATCACCCCAGTTGTGAACAATCTTAATATCTTGAGCAAAATCCTTAGGCAAGGAATTCAAGGAGAGCTTTAGGAATTTTGGGGTTTTGTGGGCACAAGAGGATCCTAAGCCTAGATGTAAACATCTATCAAACTTCAAATAAATTGCATCCTCTCTATCCCAAGACAAAATTGTGCTTCACAATTGAACATGCGTCTCCTCATCATCCTTTTCCTTAATCAGGTCCATTTCACTAGCAAAATAATCAGCACCTTTGAATAAAAACATGTGCATAAGAAGAGAATACCATCCAAAAGGTCCATCTACCTTAGCATATTTTATCCCAATTGACCCTTCATGAATGGCATCAGTAAGATAAGGTGCAAAGTGAAAAGTTACTGCCAGAGATGGGTTCAAAATCTGTGCTAGCATAAGCATATAGTGGGTTGGCATGGTTGTTTCAGTATCTTCCCCAAAAATTTGACATAGGGACCAATACATCCCTTTAACCCTAAAAGTGAATAAATTTAGAGAGAAAGGTTCCATGGTACTAGGGCCTACAACAGTCAGTCCTCCTATTTTGACAAAAAAATCTTTCAAAGGGCCACTCCTGAGGTGATCTCTCTGCACATTATAGACTTGTGCAAGTGTTTCAAAATTAATGGGCTCTAAATAATTTGACACTTCACTAAGTTTGAACACTTTCCTAAACTCATCATCGTTTATCTCAATTAAAGATCCCCCATTTACATTTCTAACACACTTGGCAACATGATCATAGTTATTTGCAATCTATGTCAACAGGTCCACATCCATGATAATGTTAGGTCCCGGAGACAACTGAGAGGGGGGGTGAATCAGTTGTCTAATAAATTCAAACCAAAAACAACTTAATCAACTTTCTGCTTAATACCAATGAAATATTTTTTTATACTGGTGGACAGATTTATCAGATAATTGTAATACCGGTAAATATTAATGCATGAAACAAAAAGACAAAGTCATCCGCAACACATAACACCAATATTTGTACATGGAAAACCTGTAAGGGGAAAAACCATGGTGGGAAACCTTATCTACAATCAGATGATACCACTGCAGATAGTAAGTGTATGCAAATGGGGTCTGCACATGTAGAAAGGCCAAGCGCCTAGAGTGTTACAAGCTAGGGTTGCCATTGCACCAAAAGATCGACCTGTCAATGCTTGATACAACCACTAGACTTATAGAATCCACAGGAGGCTGTTAAACCATGTCATGAATCCCCGCAAGGGACACTGTCCCACTACCAACAATCCCCCTCCTAGCATCACTCGCCGCAGCCTGCATGATTCAAACCTGTGACCAAGCTCTAATACCACTTGTTACAAGCTAGGGTTGTCATTGCACCAAAAGATCGACCTATCAATGCTCGATACAACCACTAGACTTATAGAATCCACAGGAGGCTGTTAAACCATGTCACAAATCCCTGCAAGGGACGCTGGCCCACTGCTAACATGGAGCTCACTGCTCAAACATAAATAGGAGTCACACTGACTACAATTGGATGGTTAAATCCAATAAGAATGTACTGCTCAAAATAGCATCTTCATATGCTGGATTCAGTACCAGTGTAGTTCTGATTGTCTTCACAAAAACCCTCCTCCAATCTTCAAATGATGTCTGTGTGTATAGCTTTGCTTATTCTCGCATATACCTTCACACAATCCTTTTTCGCATCCCACATCCGATCTTACAAATAAGATCTTACATTTATACCATACCCTAAGACCAATTTTAGTAGGTCGGCTTTAAAGGATAATACAATAAAATCATTTTACAAATAAATTAATACCCGATGCAATAACCGATTCACCATGTCGGCTTAATGTATTTACAACAATAATAAGTCATCTCCATAGCGTGCCATGCTGATCTGGAAAAGATAAACCTGCCGGTGTAACCTAGACCTATTTGCTGGTAACAACAAATATGCAAATACGAATATACCAATAAACAAAAATCCAAGACAAGGTGTCCACATGATGTCTTCGACATAACCAAGTGTTTTCCATGCCCTTCCAAGTGCTGGTGATCATTATATCCTACCGGTGTACTAGATACCGGTGATTGTTCATAAGTCATTTGCTTGTCGGTGAATGTTCCTGATTCTCCAAAGTGCTAGAGTTGATAAGTGTTTAGTAGGTGTTAACATCAATGACAAAACCATAACAAAATACCAACAGAAAACCCAAGGGACTATGAGCTTTCCAACATCTAACTCCCATATACTATTCATTGGAGAAGAGGAATTTCTTTGGCCAAATCCCACTTTGAAGAGTCCCAGACCTGATATCCCTATCTGTGAATCCCTTAACCAGTTCCCTTTGTCATACAAACTGTCACCAATTCTCAGACGGGGAGCCTTGGGCACTAATTCTTTCATTTTAGCTGCGACATTGGTAGACATAGTTAATTATTCTAAAAAACCATCACAAATGGCTCTATCCTGGTAATTAACCTTCCCTATGAAATCTCTTCACGGTGCCATCTCAGAATTATAGTTATTTCAATCAAAATTAAATAGACCTCCGAGAATTCAAGCACCCAGTGATATCAATTCAAACTGTAACTGTCAAGCAATATGCAAAACTTACTTGTTGCCTGAAGAAATTCACTCTGTGCACCGGTTCCTCTGCAAGACTTTTTGAAATGATGCCAACGTTTTAGCTAATGTGAAGCTTATTACAGAAACTAGGCATTTAATAGAACCATTAAGCCACATACTTCGAAAATCAATTCACAATTGAATTCAAAAAATGGCTCCAACGGACTACAAAGAATTTTCTAATTGTCTTGCCTTTTCGCTGCTTTGTGAAAGATAAAAACCTCGCACCTTTTCATTGTGAAACAACACCATCCATTGGATCTTGAAAGATGTGCATTTTCTTTACCTTACCTAAGTCATCTTGCTTAAGAATTGGGCCCCGCCTTCTTTTCGCTATTTCGTGAAGCATAAATCTCATGCATCTTTCCTTTATGAAACAACGCGGACCGTTGGATCTTCTACCATCCGCTCGACCGTTATTCTCCACGATGACCGCTAGTCTATTTAACTAACCGCATGAAACCGTCACCGCTACTAGTTTTTGCTATTTTGTAAAGGTTAATCACCTCGCATCTTCACCATGCGAAACAATGTGCATCGTTGGATCAATTTTGAGATGCGCATCTTTTAACTCCTTTAACTTTCAAAGTGGGCCCTCTAAGCAAAATCCACTTGTCCTACCAATATCTAACAAATATCTTCCATGTGTTGGCCATTCATTCGCTCTAGAACTCTGCCGAACTCCACATCTGAACCACCACGTGTCTTAACAAGCCATGAATTTTATCAATATTTTCGGTTAATCAAACAGGCCCCACACGATCCACTAGGAGCCATGTGTCCAACTGACAGGTCACCTTTTGCCTCAGCCAAACATCCAACTGTATTGCCACCTTGTCCGCCATGTAATTGCCAGCTCATTTTTGCTACTTCACGAAAGGTAAACCTCATGTTACTTTAGGCTGCAAAACAATGCGCACCGTTGGATCTTCTCAGAGATGCACTTCTTTTATCTTACTTGTCATCCCTTCGCTGGGCCCACTGCCTTTTTGCTATTTTGCGAAAGGTAAACTTCGCACATCTCTACCATGCGAAATAGAGCCAACCATTGGATCTTGAACAAGATGTATGATCCTTAACTCATTCTTTAGCTTACTTGTCAGGCCCACAAACCTTTCCCTACTTCGCGAAGGATAAAATTTTCCTGTCTTTTCATCACAAAATAACGCGGACCGTTGGATCTATCGAAAGATATTCAGCCTTTAGCCTTCCTTACGACTGCTTTACTCGGGCCTGCCACCTTTTTGCCATTTCGCGAAGCATATACCTCATGCATCTTTCCTTTGCGAGATCGCGCGCACCATTGGATCAATTAGAACTTGCACAACCTTTACGAAGCCCGAAAAAGAAATAAAAACTTAGGAGAAGGCAAAAAATTAAAACATTATTAAGACGTGCCTAAGGCAAAACTTAAAGAGAGGACCTCTCCTCACGATGGACCGACCCTTCCACTTAAGTGGAAAAAGTAACAAGAAATAGAACACAGGGATTTCGAGATAGAAAAGGGTAAATTGCAAAAACCCTAAACCCTTAGATCAATAACCCACAGAGGCAAAATGAAGTACTAAGCACAATTTTGTAGATTTTAGCGGATTAGAAAACAAAAACACCCAATAGTCAAAATAGTGATAACAAATAGAATGCTCATTGGATATGAACTCAACTACACACCAATAGAAAGAGAATGCCTTGCAATAGTTTTTGCATCACAAAAACTGAGACATTATATGTTGAGTCATAAAGTACAACTCATTGCACAATTTGATCCACTCAAGTACCTGATGAATAAAGTAGCACTAACCAGAAGACTTGCAAAGTGGGTTATGATACTTAGTGAATTCGACATTGAATATGTCAATAGAAGAGCCATAAGAGGACAAATCATAGCAGATCAACTTGTAGAAGCACCCTTATAAGACAATCATCCAATGGTGATAGATTTTACAGATGAATCAGTATTTGCACTATCAACATAAATAAACTAGAAATTATTCTTTGATGGTTCACATACAAATCATGGAGGAAGAGTAGGAATTCTGTTCATAACTCCTCAAGGAGATTCAATTCCCAAATCATTCAAGATAAGCTTCCCTTGCACCAATAACATTGCTAAATATGAAGCGCTGATGGTAGGACTACGCACTGCACTACAATGGAATATCAAGGACCTACAGGTCTTTAGAGACTCACAACTTATTATTAATCAAGTCAACGATGATTACAATACAAAAGATGATAAGCTAACACTGTACAAACAATTGGTAGAAGAATACAAGCAACACTTCACCAATGTAACATTTGAACAGATACCGAGGGTGCAAAACAAGGTAGTAGATGCGATGGCAATGGTAGGATCTCTCTTGGATATGCCAAATGATGGAACTCACTTTGAATTTCAAATGGAACAACTCATTGTCCCAACTTATGAAATACCATCCATTGAATATGTATGTATGATAATAGGACCCGAGTCTCCATGGTACAGAGATATATATGCATACCTCCATGATCAATATATACCTCCTGATCTTTCACGAAATCAAAGGAAGGCACTCATCTGGCAATCGTCAAAACATTCAATTATTGTTGACACTTTGTACAAAAAAAGTGTAGATGGCACCTTACTTAGATGCCTTAATGTTGATGAGGCACAAAATGCCCTAAAAGAAGTTCATGATGGCATATGTGGCACACATTATTCTGGACATGCTCTAGCAAAAACACTATTGCGAACAGGTTATTATTGGCCTACAATGGAAAAGGATGCTTACAATTATGTCCAAAGATGCAAGAAATGCCAAATGCATGGAAACCTGATTCATGCACCTACTCAAGATCTTCAACCAATAAAATCACCATGGCCATTTTCACAGTGGGGATTAGATCTTGTAGGGAAAATAAACCCTACCTCCTCCAATGGACATAAGTTTATCCTCACAATTACAAAATATTTCACAAAATGGGTTGAAGAAATCCTGATGACTTTCACAATAGGAAAGCAAATAGCTAAATTCATTTTGAATTATATTATTTGCAGATATGGAGTGCCCATGTGCATTGTAATTGATAATGGATGACCCTTCAAAAATAAAGAATTGGAAAACTTTGTGAACAATTTCACATCAAACAATGTTTTGCGATACCCTATTATCCCCAAAGAAATGGTCAAGCTGAGGCAACAAACAAAACTATTTTGAAAATTTTAAAGAAAGTTGCCAACGATAGTGGATGAGATTGGCATCTCCAACTAAATCTGACTCTCTAGGATTATTGAACTAGTGTCCACACAACAACTGGTACCACACCGTTCTCTTTGGTTGATGGTTCATAAGCTATTTTTCCTATCGAGGTAGAATTGCCATCGCTAAGGGTCTCTCTGAAAAATATTATCTCGGAAGAAGACTATAGAGTAGCACGTTTGCAAGAACTAGAATTCATAGATGAAAAACAAAAAAGTGCTTTGAATCATTTACAAGGATATCAAAATAGAATGAGAAGAAGCTACAACAAAAGAGTTAACCCACGTTGCTTCGAAATAGGAGACATCGTTCTTAAAGAAAATCAAAGGAATCTCGCTGAACGTGAAAAAATAGAAAACTTTGAGCCTAATTGGTTAGGTCCTTTTGTCATAATGAAAGTAATTAGAAATGACGCTTATCATTCACAAAAAATGGAGGGAAATTCACTCCCTGATCCCATTAACAAAATGCACCTAAAAAGATATTACATCTAAGGGTGGGTTCATTTCAATTTTCAATATTGCATTTGCATACTTATTTACTGCATTGCATTGCATATATCCATTTCAGAATGCAACATATAGCTGCATATCATTATTACTTTCTCATATAGTTGCATCAATAAGTCAAGGAGATTGTTTGAGTCATTCACCTATCTGCACTGAAAAGAACAAAGGTTGTCTCATTTCCTAGATACTTGTTCATGAAGTCTTTAAGAGGTCTCTAGTCATTCATCTTCTACGTCACATTGTGATTAAGCTTTATCCTTGGTTGGGTAGAGGTTTCACTATCAAGTCTTATTACCCAAAATCTATCAATTTCTATATCTCACACATTAATCAATAAATCTAAGTCATTACATATACCCAGTTGGTCATGTGGCTAGTGAAAAATCCAATATTCTGCTTCAAGGCCACTATAATTGTCATAGCTACATAAGTTTCATTACTTACAAGTCAAGGAAAGAAAAAAAAAGTGTTATGCCAATATCTATCTCAAAGCAAAAAGAGCAAAGAGATAAAGATGAAATATCACACATACAAGTGCAACAACAAAAAGCTTGACTATGGGAACATGTGAATAACTCCATCAAGGCTATGGACACTTGTTGGCAATGGAGCAATATTTGAGAGATTATGATGTATAACCTCGTCGAAGCCCTAAAAGCTTGCTGATAGTGAGGCTCTATCCAGGATGCTTTTGAAGTCAATAATAACTCACATAGCTAGCCACATAGGATTCCAAGGGTCTTTGATGGTTATAAGAGTCAGAATGAATCCAAGTGCACACACATGGGCAAAATAAGATTAAAGTTTCAAGAATTGAAGGAGAAGTTTTCTGTGCCTCCATTCATAAATCTTGGTTACATAGTGTGTTAGGCTGGATGATCTAAGATTTTCCAAAGAACGGATTGAACTCCTATCTTTGAAACATTTCACACCTTCAATTCAATCAATACATGTCAAAATGAACGAAACACACAATCATCCTTATTCGAATAGGAACTGCATCTCCATCTTGCATATTACATTAGTACCTTGTGTCATAATTCATTGTATCCACATACGTGTTGCATATCATCATATAAGGTTGCATACCTGGGGGCATAACTGAAAAAATTCTAAAAATAAGAAAAAACCTAAAAAAATTCTAAAAATAAGAAAAAGTCCTAAAAAAATCAAATTCAAAACATTCAAATATCAAAATCACAACAAAAAAATTTAGATATCAATCCTAAAAAAGCACAAAAATATTGAGAAAATGCCAAAAAACCCTAAACATCAAAAAGCTCTTCGAAAACAAACTAAAAATCCAAAAAACATCAAAAACTTGCAATAAATTTTCTCGCAAGAATCTAGCACCCTAGTAGATATCCAAAAAACACTTCGCACGAAGTTAAATAAAGGATATAACTATATTGTCAAAACATCTGCAATCAAGCTAATCAACTATCTAATCTATCAAATCACTATCAAACTATCAACGTGATCAACATCTTGTCTTAAACATAATCAGTACATTTGAAACAGACAAGTCAGTCTTAAACGGGGTCCAAAACTTCTGAAACTAGACATTATCAAAATCACATCAAACATATCAAAGAAAAGGCATAGTCAGTCCAACTGCTGAGTTTTGCCTATTTTGGTTGACTCTTTTTATCAAATTGGTGAAGATCATTGCTTTTAGCTACTCAAGGATGTCCAAAAAGTGACTAGAGGAGCCATGATGGGCATGATCCTTTTATTTGTTTTCTATTTGTGGTTTGAACCAATAAATTTCTAGGGAAGTTTCTCTAGTGGGTGTTTATAATAGGAGCATTCGACTTGTGAATGCTACACATACACACATACCTCGACTCCTAGCGTAATTTCCAGAATGGAGGGTTCATTCCTTGTCTACTACGTGTTTGTTTCTTTGCGATGAGATATCTATACATCTTGGTTCCTCATACCCTAGTGTAATAAGCTCCATTGTTAAATAATAAGGCTTAATGATGATAATGTATTGCACTACGAATAAAGCAATGGAAACTTTCTCATCTATCAAATCATTTCTCTCATATCTATTTCTGGAATAAACAAAGGTTGATTAAATGGGTTTATCATTTCATATCTATTCTACGTCTAACAACTAACAATTCTTCCAAATTAACGATTTTCAACACCTATTTTAACACAACAAAATAATAAACATCATCACATTACATTTTCATATACATCAGTTCATAATATTAGTCAATTGCATTATAATAAGAATTTAATCAACCATTATACATTGCAAGATAAAGGTACATCACATCACTGCATGATATCACATTCACATTGCAATCATCATCACAATAGCATAAAAACAACAAAAAAACATTAGACCATGAAATTCATCATCAAATAGCTCATCAAGAATGCATATCATATATCACATAGAAATGTATCAAAATACATAGTATCTATAACATCAACATCAATATCAAATCTCTCAACCTATGCTACCTCTATTAGTAGGTGCATCTTGCCTAACTCCAGTTTGTACTGATGGTACCCTAGGTGGACCCATCACTCCGCCACTGCTTGTCTATCGAGAGGTAGACCGACTCGATATTCTTCCCATGAAAGTAATAAAACTAGGCTCCCTTTGACCCTCAGGAATGTCTCTGTCATAAGCCTGCCTATAGTAAATAGCCTCCTGTGTAGCAAAAAAATATCTATCTACCTAGCTCCATGCCTCTATCACCAACCCAAATAATTGATCATACGCATCCATGGCGATCTGAGCTCTCCTAACTGCTTCATCCCTCTCCCTTTGTAGTTGATCTCTCTCAGCATCTATCTAATCCCTCTCTGTAGTAAACTCCTCCATTGCCCATCGATACTGATCTCTATCCTCCATCTGCTGCTACCGCAAAGTAGTGACCAAATCCTCTAAACGCCTAACCCAATCTCTCAATCCCTCATCATCTCCTCTCTTTGCACCTCCTGACTCCGTAGCTTGGTACATCTTAGCATCATGTCCACTATCCCCACTCTCATCCCCATTGTTGCTTAATGAGCCTGATGCTGACTCATCACCCTCACTATTTGCCTTATCAGAACTGCTCATGGATGCAATCTCTCCACTAATATCCACATCCTCCTCTCCACTATCTACCTAATTTGCAACCATTTCTATCAGATCTATCCCACCTCCACCTCTCCCTCCTCCACCTCTCCCTCTCCCCCTAGGACCCCTACCATGTCTAATATGGTGAGCAACAATCAGAATTGTCGGATCTGTCAAAGGTATAGGCCTGTGTTGTATCCACCATACACTATATTGTGTTGTGGACCCCAGATCCATTACACTAACCTGCCATCCCCACTGAACAAGAGAAAGTGAATCAAACTCAGCAAGAGCAACATGAGGCTGCACGCAAGCACCCCAATCACCAACCTCTCGAGTAGTGTGGGCAAAATAAGTTGTCACATCTGGAATACCCTATATCTCGTTGAACTGTCGAAGTACACGACTAGGAAGATGCATATCAATAACCCTGTGACCACCCACGTCTTGACCAATAAGATATCTTTGTTATCGACAAAAAGGAAGATGTTGGGCATCATCAGCCCAACCAAGACAAGTAAGATAAGGTCTCCATGAGAAATACTGTAAGATATCAATTTGATGACGCCAATACAAGATGTTATCCAATGCCCTATATCTCACACCAACAGTGTACCCGTAAGCATACAACTGATCTGGCTCTAAATCAACATGTAACATAGGATGAAAGATAGCTATGTTCTCCCAAGCCCATGTCTGGAGCAAAAAAATGCCACATCCAATTGAATTATGCCGCAAGTAAACAATCCCATGCATCTAATGATATAAAGTGGCAAGAAGATAGGGACCCCAAGAAAACACCAGTCTATCAATAACCATATCATGCATGAATCACCCCCATCCAATAGGGAAACCATGGGTACGTCTATCCATGATCAATAATCCAACAACAATTCAAGCAAGAACAACAATGAGATCATAATAATCAAAATCATCCCAATGAATCTCGTAATGACCACATGGAGATCCTCCTCCAAACACTCAAACATTGTACACAAAGCAGATACACCATCATGATGATCAAAAGTAACTCGTGTACCAAATATCAGAATGTATAAGATACACCACACATCCTCAAGTGTGATGGATGCGTCACCTGTCGATAGATGAAAAGAATATGTCTCTGAATGCCACCACTCAATCAAAGTAGTAATCATGGCCCTATTGGACGTAACCTTAGGTAAATGCGCTATGTGATACAATCCAACATGTTGTAACAAAGCAGTATCCTTTGCGTCTAACTCATGACATTGATCAAGACCATCTGGCCTTGTCTGTCTAGCAAGAAATACTCGACAATGTTCCTGCATTTGAAAAGAAAAATAAATTAGTTACATCATTCACATCATCAGGATGCAAGCATAAATGCATATCATTATCAATTATCAATTTTAGAGCTTCAATTACAAAAAACTTAAACCAAATGTGCGATAATATTCACAAGTGTGAATTAAATCAAGCAAGTGCGAACTAATAATCACACCTACGAATTAGAATTCACAAATGCGAATTGATTTTAATAAATGCGAATCATTAACTACAAATGTGAAATAAAAAAGAAAATGCAAAAAATTGACATGTAATTGCGAAATGCATAAAATTTGACCTATCAAAAATCGATGAAAAAATTAGAAAAAATAGATACAAACGGGCAAAAAATCATGACAACTCACCATGCCACCAGTGTCGGGAGGTCTCTGATACGATCGCACTCGCTCAGATAAATGCAGCCTCGCTCTGTGACCCGCCATCTCTCTCCAAGGATGCCAAAAGCACTAATATCTTTAATGACTTCTTGCACAACAAAATAAGGCAAATGAGCTCAAATCAATACCAATTTTCAATTTATAGCTCAAAGAAGGGTTTTTCGTCACCCTAACGCCCGTGAACCCCTCCAACTTCAACGTAGTTGTAGACATATCCTACGATATCAAAACCATACCAAACTTCATATTATCACTATCCAGCACATTTCCAAAAAACTGGTCTTCATTCCACAACTTTCTGACCACTTTTTCTGAGGGGGCATATTTATACCCTAAGTGTCACTAGTGCATATTGGGGTAGATTTATTTTCATTTTCTTTGAAACAAAGTCATTCCGACATTGTGTCAAGGAGGGGCAAATGTAGACACCTAAAAAATGTCTCAATAATTCTACACTAATTATTTGTCTATTTAATTAAGTAATTCTTTAATTATTTGATTAAATTAAACATTTTTCTAATCATCACCCTTGACTATTACTAATTATCAAATTTCTATCATTTCATCATTTAATCAATTAACCCTATCTCAATTATTAATTAAATATTATTTGTTTAATTAATTATGATTTATTCCTTAGTTAAATAATCTTTATTATTTAATTAATTCAATCTCCTAAGTTTAAATAATTTCATTTAAATCATTTAAATTAATTAATTAAATTCCTCCAATTCCCCAAATTATAATTCCAATTAATTTCATCTAATTTCATTTCATTTTCCCCCAAATTCCAATTTCACTTCATTTCAATTAATTTCATTTCTTCCAAATTCACATTTTACCAAATTTGAATTTCAGTTAATTTCATGTGCATTTCAACATTCGAATGACCAAATTCAAATCCAAATTAAAAATGGAAATCAAATTCAATTTCAAAATCCTACAACACATGCTAAAATTAGAACTGATTGATCAAATTAGTTGTCTAATCAGTTAACTCATCAATCATCCTTTTTAACTCTCAATCACCTTTTTCTGACTAATCCATCTATTCAGTAATCTCCCTAGTCAATTTAGTCTACTAATCACTCAATTGAGTTTACTAGCCAATCTATTTAGTTCACTCTCCAATCTATTGAGTTAACAAATCAATCAACTTTGTTAATTGATCAATCAATCTCAATTATCTATCAATCAACACTTGAGTTCTATTTCTCACCCCCTTTTTGTTGAAAATCTATAAATTAAACATCAGTTTCTCAATTCAAGTTAGAATCATAGAATCATAGTCTTCAAAATTGTTGTTCAACTTATGCAAGAAATCAAGTGCAATACTTGAGAGCCACCTACATCAACAACAATGGAGAAGAGCAATGGAAGCCTTTCTATTTCAATTGAGGGATCTTTTAATTAGTTTCATTTCATAATTCAATTGATTTTGCATTATTCCATTGTAATTTAGGAGTAATATTGATTAGATTAGAGTTGTGATTCACTCTTTGATATCTGATTATGCAATTTACACTTATTTTACCCCCGAGTACACTTAGTAGTGGACATTTGAAAGAAGACAATGTACTCAATCAGTGGGACTCATATGCAACACATCATTTTGCACCCACTGTTGAGTTCAGTGTTGAGTTAAGGAACAAATATACATATTTGGTGTCTCAGTGTCAACAGGCTGAAGGAATGATAAATGAGTTGGTGGATAGACAAAAGAAGGAAAAGGAGGTTTTGAAGAAGTTCAAGTTCAGAGTCAAGTACGTTGTCGATCCTCCTGCTGAGACAGTTGCATGCTTCATTAGGTACTATAAGAACTTTAAAAACAAGTAAAAGATAAACATACAGTTGCCAAAGATAGTGCATGCATTTTTGAAGGAGTTTGGCTGCCGCTACAACTGGGACTTCAACTGCCACATCAACTTATACTTCTCCTATTGGGCAAAATTTTACATGTTACAAAGTGTTGGTTCATGGAGCACCGTTTTTCGTAGTGGTCACCCAGTCGCAGTTTCATAGTAATTAACTGGAGTTCAAGGAAGAGGCTTGCATGTCAATTGCAACTCCTTGATTTGGTAGTGCTTTTTTTTAAGTAGGTTTATTTCCTAGAAAGTAGGACCAAAAAACTCTATAAATTGGAGTTATTTCATTGTAAGGGTCCGCGAATTGATGATTTGAGGTACATTTTTAGAGATTTTTATGCAGATTTTTATGAGTTTAGAAGATTTTGTGATACTCTTTGAAGTTTAATACAAAAAGCATCTTGTGGATTTCCTGATCTACTTGTGTGTTCTATGTGATTGTGTTCTTCATGATCTGGTAACTTCTATCATTTCAATCAACAAGTAATTATTTTGGATACTTTATTATTATATGAATCATATTACGCATGCAAATGATATATGAGGATTAAATTGATAAGGTGATTATTGGTTTGGTGATATTCATTTCCATTGGTGTATAAAGTTGTCTGACTTTATATATTTTTTGGAGTTCATTATTTGAATGCTGATCTAGTGGTATTGATAATATTTGGATTACAAAATACTAATCGTGTGGATAATTCAGTTGTTATTGTATCAATTTCATTGTTATTTCCTTGTTCTCTTGATCTATCTTTTATTGTTTATTTTTGAGAGAGTAGAAATTAAAAAAATACAAAAAATAGATAATCTAAAGTGTGTAGTTATCACCAACATCCCTCCCTTGATAGGTACAATCATATCAACTACTGAGCTGCCCATCACCATCGAGACTCAAGTATAGAGACCTTGGAGTAGTTAGTTTTCCAAAACTTACTATTTTTTAGGAGAGGTGGTGAGTATTCACATAAACTACTTGACTGTTGGTGAGTGTTTCAAAACACCTGCCAACAGTTAAGAAAGATAAAACTTTGCAAGGGTAAAGGTTGACAAGAATAGGAGCAAGTATGCTGAGGTTGTTGTTCCTCCTCCAGATGTAGTTATTGGTCAAGTCTAAGATTCAAACTATCATTCAAAGGATTGAGTTGGGAAAAAAAACTCATGATTATGCTTTAGGTGATGCCATATCAGCTTTGGAAGCTCTTGTTGCAAGGTATGATGAAGATAAGGTCAAGAAAGAACAACCCAAAGCACGAATTGAGCAACTCACCTTAATTCTTATTAAAGTAACCAAGTCTTCAGAAACTGTTGAACTAGTAGCTTCATCCTTGGATGAATAGGTTGTTAAAAAAGTTGAGCAAGCAACATCACTATGCAAAGATGTAGGAGAATGGATGGATTGGGTTTTGAGTCAGGGAACACGACTCTTAGGTTCAGCCTACACCATCATTAGTAACCTTGATGTAGTGAGGGAAGAGATAGATAACACCATATAAGTCTTTTCCCAGGAGCTTGAAACACAAGAAAAGGATTTTGAAGCCTGGTTGAAGTTTGAAGATTATGATTCAGATGATCTCATCCAAGATGGTGTCCTCCATTTGTGGTGCATTTACATTGAGAAATGAGAGGCCTTGGAGCATTGAATGAATATTCTTGAGCACCTAGTCATGGATATGGGGAAGACACTAAAAAAATGTGTGGATAAGAAGAAAGAGATTGCAACAAAAATCTATGAGTTTCCATGTGCCTCCTTTTATGAGAATGAAAAAGTAATTGATACGAATGAAATCATCAAATTATTAATCTTACTCGTGACTACGGAGGTTGATAGGGTGAATTTCTCTTTATCCTCAATTAATAAATTGGTTGATCTCTGGTTCGTTTTGGATTTTCAGGATACTATTTTGAGGAAGCACAAGAAGTGTTGCACTGACTTGGAATATTCCATCACCAGGGTCAAGGTTATCACAAGCAATACCAAGGAACCTGATGGAATTCAAATGAAGAATGCTTTTTATAAGTTTGAGGAGTTCTAGAAGGGATCATGCCACTTAGTCATTTTCATGTTTTTCCTAGTTGCATTTCATTTTATCCATCAACACCTAAGGTTTCTTTCTGTAATTACTCTTGTGCAGCAGGTGCACAAGTCCTAAGTCAACTTGAACACTTCTTTTGACCTAGCCTTAGAATTAGTTATAATTTCCTATTTTCATGTTGTACCTCTCTTCTATATATATGGGGGTTATTATTGTAAAAAAGATCTTTTTTCCATCTATGTTTATGCAACAAAACGCTACCCAAGGGAAAAGCAAATGGAGACTTTGTGTTCTTTTTGTTAATTTGACATTTAATCAAGAAGGAGATAAGCTTGGAATTCAAACTTTGTTTTGAGTGCAATCTTTTATGTGGTATGGATGTTCTTATGTCATTGGTATCATATGTTCTTGAATGATTAAAGTTTGTTATATTCATTGTTGCTGAATATTGAAGAACTTTTGAGTCTTTACAAGTAATCTTTGAATTGCTTTAGAAATTCAAAAATTGGGAATTAGTTGAGTTAAGATTGTTTTAAGTCTTTGAGCTTTTACAAGTTATCTATTGAGTTTCATTTAAAATATAAGAAGTAAAGTTTGTTGGCATTAGATTGGCATTGATGTCAACCATTGAGGATATGTAGTGGAGAGACTTGGAGAGATCAAAATAGCAAGAGAAGAAGATCTGTGAGACCTTGGAAAGTCTTATCGATGAGAAGAATGACAAGAGATCAGATCGGTGAGACTCTGGCCAATTTGGGGAATGCTCTCGGTGTTGGGTCTCGGAGACAACTAAGAGGGGGGGGTGAAACAATTGTCAAATAAATTCAAAACAAAAACAACTTAACCAACTTAATGCTTAATACTAGTAAACCAGTTAAGTGTGCCGGTAGATAGTTTTAACAGTTAATAGCTATACCGATAAAGATTAATGCATAAAACATAAACACAAAGTCATCCACAACACATGACACCAATATTTGTACGTGGAAACCTTCTAAGGGGAAAAACCATGGTGCGAAACCTTACCCACAATCAGATGATACTACTATAGATAGTAAGTGTACATAAATGGGGTCTGCACATGCAGAAAGGCCAATAGCCTAGAGCTCACTGCTCAATCACAAAATGGGAATCACATTGACCACAGTTGGATGGTTAAATCCAATAAGAATGTACTGCACAAAATAGCATCTTCATATGCTGGATTCAGTACCGATGTAATGCTGATATGCTTTCACAAAAACCTAACTTCACCTTCAAATGATGTCTTCGTGTATAGCTCTGCTTAATCTCGCATATACCTTCACACAATTCTTTTTCACATTCCCACATTCGATCTTACAATTAAGATCTTACATTTATACCATAACCTAAGACCAATTTTAGTAGGCCGGCTCTACAAGATATTACAATAAACAATATAATGTTTGATGCAATAACCGATTGAACATGTCAGCTTAATGCATTTACAATAATAATTAATCATTTCCTTAGCGTGCCATGCTGATCTGGAAAAGATAAACCTGCCGGTGTAACCCTAGGTAACCCTGGACCTATTTGTCGGTAAAAGCAAATATGAAAATATGAATATACCAATGATTAATTCATTAGGATAAGATGTCCACACGATGTCTTCGACATTACCAGGTGTCTTCCATATCATTCCAAGTTCCAGTGATCATTATATCCTACCGGTGAACCATATACCAGTAACTGTGCAATAGTTACTTGCTTGCCGGTGAATGCTTCTGGATCTCCATAATGCTAGTGTTTTAGTAGGTTTTGACATCAATGACAAAACCATACCAAAATACCAACAATCTCCCCCTTTGGCATTGATGGCAACACAAGATGGAAAAACCATCAAAGTGCCAAAACAGAAATGCCAAATACCAACAATCTCCAAAAAAGATCATAACCAGAATACAGAGAGTAATAGTCTCTCCCAAACAATAATTTCTCCCCTTGGGAGCAACATGTGTTTTCCAAAGTTTCCATACCAATTTCTCCAAAAGATAATATGTTTTTCCATAGATATCTCTCCCCCTTTGACATCAAATGCCAAAGTTACATTAATACCAAGTTCATATACAAAATACCAACTACTCCCCCTGAGAAGTAGCTTCCTCATCAAAGACCGGAGTAAAAGATTTGTCTATTAATTCTGCCGGTTGATGACAATCAAAAACTGTCTAAGTCTCTACCAGTGGTGGTATGACTCCAAGCTGATCTCTGAGATATTCAAAAGTCTCCTTAGGCAAAGGTTTTGTGAAAATATCTGCAAGCTATTCTTTAGTGTTCACATAAACTAGTTTTATCTCCTTTTCTTGAACTTTTTCCTTTAGAAAATACAGTTTGATAGAAACATGTTTTGTTTTAGAATGTAGTACTGGATTCTTAGATATATCAATTGCTGCAGTGTTATCACAATATATGGTAATAGGTTCCTTGCATTTTACCTTTATGTCTTTCAACATTTGCTTAAGCCATATTACCTGTATACAGTTAGTTGTTGCTGCAACATATTCTGATTTTGCTATTGATAAAGATGTACAACTCTATTTCTTACTCAACCAAGAAACTATTCTCTTTCCAAGAAAGAATGCTCCACCGGTGGTGCTTTTTCTATAATCCACATCTCCTGCCCAATTTGCATATGTGTATGCACATAATTCAAAGTTTTCATCTCTAGGATATCATAATCCAAGATTTATAGTGCCTTGTAAGTACCGGAAAATCCTTTTTACTGTTGATTCATGATTTTCTCTATGATTACAATGAAATCTTGAAACAATACATACTGCATTCATAATATTAGGTCTGGTTTGTGTTAAATACAATAAACCTCCTATCATAGATTTGTATCTAGTTGGATTAACAGGTGTAGATTCATCCCTTTGAGATAATTTGTCATTTGTAGTCATAGGTGTGCTTACCGGTTTAGAATTATCCATCCCAAATTTCTTTAGTAACTCTTTCAAGTACTTGGATTGACTCAAAAATATACCTTTGTCAATCTATGAAATCTGCAATCCTAAAAAGAATTTTATTTCACCAATCATAGACATTTCAAATTCTTGCTGCATTTTAATAGAAAATTCCTTACGTAATCCATCTTCTCCTCCAAAGATTATATCGTCAACAAATACTTCTATAATCAAGATGTCATCATTAGTTATTTTGTAATATAAATTGCTATCTACATTTCCTTTAGTAAAACCAATCTTTAAAAGATACTTATCCAATCTTGCATACCAAGCTCTTGGGGCTTGTTTCAGTCCATACAGAGCTTTCCTTAATCTGCAAACCATGTCATTGTCATCTGTCAAAGAAAATCCATCAGGTTGTTCAATGTATACTTCCTTTTCAAGATCTCCATTCAAAAATGCACATTTAATATCCATTTGATAAACTTTGTAGTTCTTGTGTGCTGCAAAAGCCAAGAATAATCTGACTACCTCAATTCTAGCTACTAGTGCAAAGGTTTCATTGTAATCAACTCCTTCTTTCTGAGAATATCCCTTACACACTAGTCTTGCTTTATTTCTGACAACCTTACCATCTTCATTAAGTTTGTTTCTGAATACCCATTTGGTTCCAATTACATTTTTATCTTTAGGCTGGGGAACTAATGTCCAAGTGTTATTTTTCTCAATTTGTTTTAATTCTTCTTCCATAGCTTTAATCCAAAATTTATCTTCACATGTCTCATTAAAAGATGATGGTTCTATTTGAGAAATAAGACATACCTCTTCATTTGCCAATCTTCCTCTTGTCATAACTCCTTTAAATTTATTTCCAATTATTTGATCTTCAGAATGATTCAACCTTACATACCAGGGTGTCTTAGTTTGTTGTTGTTCTTCAATTACTGTGGAATCCTCAAATGGTACCAGGGTAACTGGATCTTCATTATGTACTGGTTGATTTAGAGTAGGTTCATTTGTCAAAATTTCTGTTGCCAGTTCAGAGTCTATATACCTTGAAGTTCCTCTGAATTGCTCATCAATATTTACATTTGTACTCTCAACAATTTTCTGCAATCTCTTGTTAAAACATCTATATGCCTTGCTCTTAGATGAATAACCAATAAATATTCCTTCATCACTTCTAGGATCAAATTTGCCAATATAATCATCTCTTCTGATATAACATTTACTTCCAAAATTTTTGAAATACTTAAGAGTAGGAGTATTACCAAACCATAGTTCATGAGGGGTCTTACCGGTTTCACCTTTGATGTGAACTTTATTGAATGTATAGACCACTATGCTGACTGCTTCTCTCCAATACACATGTGGTAAATTTGCTTCAGATAACATACTTCTTGCTGCATCCAAGATAGTTCTGTTTTTCCTTTCAACAACTCCACTCTGTTGTGGTGTCCGATGTGTTGATAACTGTCTTTTGATTCCATTCACTTCATAGAATGTATTAAAGTCCTTAGATGTGAATTCTCCTCCTTGATTTGATCTTAAACATTTGATTTTCTTACCGGTTTCATTTTCAACCATTGCTTTGAATTGTTTGAACTTTCCAAGTGCTTCTGATTTTTCTCTGAGAAAAGTAACCCAACACATTCTAGAATAGTCATCAATGATTAGCATGAAATATCTATCACCTTGTAAGATTTTAGTTCTAGCTGGACCACATAAATCAGTGTGAATCAAATCAAGAGAATTATTGTATTTTTCTAGAATACTTTTG
Source organism: Cryptomeria japonica (assembly GCF_030272615.1). Lineage (NCBI taxonomy): Eukaryota > Viridiplantae > Streptophyta > Pinopsida > Cupressales > Cupressaceae > Cryptomeria > Cryptomeria japonica. The sequence goes on along the minus strand of NC_081410.1, from coordinate 224,871,771 downwards.
AAACTAGCTCTAACTTGTTTTCCAAATTGACATTCCTTGCTTATTGTGTTCTGAGGTTTGACAATTTTAGGTAGATCTCTAACTGCCTTAGAAGTATTGATCTTTACCATGCAATCAAAGTTTACATGACAGAGTCTCTTATGCCATAACCAACTTTCATCTATATGGGAAATCAAGCATGTCTTTTCACTGTTATTCAAATGAAAGATATTACCTCTAGTCTGATTACCGGTTGCAATTTCCAAACCAGTTCTATTCATGATTTTGCATTTTCCATTTTTAAATTGTAACTGAAATCCTTTCTCAACTAGTTGACCAACACTTAAAAGACTATGCTTTAATCCTTCAACATAGTAGACATTGTCAGTGTTATGCCTACCATCAAGAGATATTGTACCCTTACCTTTGATTGAATAGGCTTTGTCATCTCCAAATCTTACTAAACCTCCATTGTATTCTTGAAAGTTCAAGAATTTACCTTTGTCTCCTGTCATATGATGTGAGCATCCTGAGTCAATGATCCATTCATCCTTTATTTCAACTTTAGCTGCTAGGGCTTGCTCTACCGGTTGAGCAGTAGGTGCCTGTTGATCTTCTGTTATAGCAACAAAAACCCATCCATTTTCTGCCGGATCCTCATTAGAATCATCAGTCACACCTTCATCAGCAATGTAATAAGATTTGTCTTTGTTCTTCTTAAATCTATATCTCTGATATTCAGGATTGGGCTTGTATATCCTTCTAGCTTCTTCTCTTCGTCTAGCATGTCTATCAGGGCATCTCGAAGCCATATGACCAATCTTATTGCAGTTAAAACATTTAAAGGGTGCTTTACCTTCGTACCTACTTCCAGTTGGACCTTTAGGCATTTTCCTTGCAAATAGTGCTTCGAGTTCTTCATTTTCTTTCCGGCTTTCTTCAAGTTCTCTTGCATAAAAGGCTTTCCAATCAGATTTGTCAAATGATGGAGTAGATGATGTTGATGCTTTAAAGGCTAAATTTGTCTTTATAGTAGCAACAAGACCAAATTCTTCAATTTCAAAGGTTGAAAGTTTTCCAATCAATGTATCCCTAGTTACTGATGTATTAGGCATTGTTCTTAACTCATTTATAACAATAACCTTCATTTTATATGCCGGTGGCAATCCTCTTAAGATTTTTGAAACAATTTCATCCTCACTTAAGGTTCCTCCACAACATTTAATACCCAAAACAATTTCATTTACTCTTTCCATAAAAGCAGAAATCCTTTCATCTTCTTCCATTTTCATATGTTCATACCTGACCCAGAAGCTTTCAAGTTTTGCAATTTTGACTGTGGAATCTCCTTCATTCAGTGTTTCCAAATGATCCCAAATAGCTTTAGCAATAGACTTGTCTGATAATCCCATGATTTGTTGATCTGATAATGCACTCAAAAGTGCTTCTCTTGCTTTGCAATCATTTTCCTCATCTTTAGCCAAGGTAGTTGGACTGGGCTGACCAGCTACATCAATAGTGTAACCTTTCTTTGTAACCTCCCAGACATCTTTGCCAATGCAATTTAGATGTGTCTCCATTCTGATCTTTCGTATGCCATAATTGGTTCCATCAAGTTTAGGACTGTCCTTCCTGAAATAATTAGTAGACATTGGATCTCCTCAGGTTGTTAAACTTCCGCAAAAGAGGACTTGGCTCTGATACCAATTGTTAGGTCCCAGAGACAACTGAGAGGGGGGTGAATCAGTTGTCAAATAAATTCAAAACAAAAACAACTTAACCAACTTAATGGTTAATACCGGTAAACTAGTTAAGTGTGCTGGTAGACAGTTTTAACAGTTAATAGCTATATCGGTAAAGATTAATGCATAAAACATAAACACAAAGTCATCCACAACACATGACACCAATATTTGTACGTGGAAACCCTCTAAGGGGAAAAACCATGGTGGGAAACCTTACCCACAATCAAATGATACTACTACAGATAGTAAGTGTACATAAATGGGGTCTGCACATGCAGAAAGGCCAATAGCCTAGAGCTCACTGCTCAATCACAAAATGGGAGTCACACTGACTATAGTTGGATGGTTAAATCCAATAAGAATGTACTGCACAAAATAACATCTTCATATGCTGTATTCAGTACCGGTGTAATGCTGATATGATTTCACAAAAACCTAACTTCACCTTCAAATGATGTCTTCGTGTATAGCTCTGCTTAATCTCACATATACCTTCACATAATTCTTTTTCGCATTCCCACATTCGATCTTACAATTAAGATCTTACATTTACACCATAACCTAAGACCAATTTTAGTAGGTCAGCTCTACAAGATATTACAATAAACAATATAATGTCTGATGCAATAACCGATTGAACATGTCGGCTTAATTCATTTACAACAATAATTAATCATTTCCTTAGCGTGCCATGCTGATCTGGAAAAGATAAACCTATCGGTGTAACCCTAGGTAACCCTGGAGCTATTTGCCGATAAAAGAAAATATGCAAATATGAATATACCAATGATTAATTCATTAGGATAAGATGTCCACATGATGTCTTCAACATTACCAGGTGTCTTCCATATCATTCCAAGTGCCGGTGATCATTATATCCTGCCGGTGAACCATATACCAGTAACTGTGCAATAGTTACTTGCTTGCTGGTGAATGCTTCTAGATCTCCATAGTGCTAGTGTTTTAGTAGGTGTTGACATAAATGACAAAACCATACCAAAATACCAACACTCGGAAGCTCTTCCTATGAGCATATCGGTCTAATTATGGCCGATGAAGTTTTGATCAGGAAGAGTTTGGCTGATGAGTTTGACATCGACATGAATTATATAGCCAGGGTGAGATTCTAGAAGTCAGCCCGACAGTGCAAGTTATACTGACAAAAGAACATGGAGGCGTATTGGGTTAAGTCACCCTGATGTGAATAGTGAGATGAGACAAATGAATCAACGAGACCGATACCATCGAGAAGAGTCAGGTCGATGCCATTTGGATATTTTGGAAATGTTGTCTGCGTAACTCATAGCGACAGATTGAGTATAGAGAAACAAATAGATGACTTAGGCTATTGGGAACAACGAGAGGAACTAAAGGCATTAAAATCCTATCAAGAAGAATCTGTTCGATGGATGGTCATCGAGGTAAGTTAAAAAAGCGATGTGAGATCCTAGTGGTCAATCTGACAATGAAAGTCATTTTGATAGAGCTACAAGGAGATACATCAGGTTGAGTCACCCCAATGTGAGTAAGAAGTCAAACCAAATTCATCAGAGTGAGTTTACTCTTCGATGTGACTTCTTGTATCTTTTGCCGATAGTTGTTCTCTTCCTAATAAGGCTGACAATGTTACTCATTAGAGAGACTATTACCAATAAGTGTTGCTGATTGACTGAAGACATCAGAGAGGCTTTGTTCTACGGTGTAACATTTATGATCTCTACCTGATAGTTGATATCATGTCGATGGATCTGTTCTTGGTGGACATCTGTGTGAGTCTTAGTGATGACAGTGAGGGAAGAAAAATCCAAGAGATAGAGGGGATCAAAGAGAGTTTCCCTGATGCGAATAACAAAATAGTTTATTGATCGTAGGAAAGACTCATGCCGATAAGGAGGCAAAATGAAATCTAAGCAGTTGTGATGAGTCTGTGGACACGTTGGTAGTTTGATTGCCACAAGGGTCCACATGAAATGTTGACTAAGTTGACCAAAGCTGATCGAGTGATGCTGAAAAAGAGAACAAAGAATTTTCAGCAAGGTGATGCTGAAAAAGAGAACAAAGAATTTTCAGCAAGGTGATGCTGAAATAGAGAACAAAGAACTTTTAGTAAGGTGATGTTGAGATAGAGAACAATAGACAACTAGACACACGAAGAAGAGTAAAAGAGAAGAAAAGCAAAATGCAAAGGATCGAGTAGAAGTGAGAAGGTAGAAAATATATGAGTTTCAAAGTACATTTGTAACAAGACAATAAACTTGTAAACTTTTGTTCATTGCAATTTCTATGAGTGGATGCTCAGAGCAAGGGTAAGTGCTCCTTGAGTAGGTGATAAAAAAGGATTAGGGGTTAGTGCTCCTTGAGTTGGTTCTTAGAATCATCAGGGGTTGGTGCCCTAAACATATTGTAAACAATTTTCTTATTGTGAGGCTGGATTGGAGAAGTAGACTCCAACAACTATTCTCACCAAAGTTTTTCCCATATTGGGTTTTCCTCATACATCTTGTGTTGTGGTTTGACTTATGTGTGTGTGTTCTTAATTAGTTTACAGTTTTGGTATTTGCACACATAGTTAAATTTTTAAATATATTGATTCACCCCCCTTCTTAGTGTCCACCTGTGTTCTTCAATTGGTATCAGAGCACTAGGTTCCCTTTGAGAAAATATTTCTCTAGCTTGGGTAGATCCTATCTTGTGAACACAATAGATAGAAATGAGTCCTCCTCCAAAGAACCTATATTTGATGGCACCAACTATGCCTTCTAGAGTAGAATAATGGAGACATATTTGTCTTCCCTTGGGTTTGATTTATGGATGTTAGTAAATAATGGATATACAGTTCCACCCACACCTCATACTGATCATGATACTAAAAAAGAGTATGAAAACAATGCAAAAGCTAATAATGCAATCTTAAGTGGCTTGTTTGATACAAATTCCATGAAAGTCATGCACTGCACATTAGAAAAAGAAACATGGGAGAAACCGCAAAGTGTGTATGAAGGAGATACCAAAGTGAAAGAAGCTAAACTAAAAAATCTGAGAGATCAATTTGAAAACCTTAAAAGGAAGGATGAGGAGAAAATAGTTGTCTACCTACAAAGAGTGGATGAAAATGTGAGTGCTATAAGATGACTCAGAGAAGAAGTCAAAGATGATGTTATAGTAAAAAAGGTACTTAGATCTCTCAATCCAAAGTATGACACCAAAGTATCTACCATTGAAAGGGATAAGGATATGACCACCTTCTCTATGGATGAACTATTTGGCTCTCTATCAACCTATGAGATGAGAATTATGTGTTGAATCCTCAAAAAGAGAGGCTGCCTTTAATATAACCAATAATGGGAAAGAACTGGCTCCAAATGAGGAAGAAGATGAGAATGACTTTGTTGCTTTTGTGGAAGATTTTGCAAGAAATCCTAAAAGAGGTTCATGAAAGTACAAAGGTAAGTTGCCTTTCAAATGTTTCAACTATGAAAAGATTGGACACTTTGCATCTAAGTGCCCTTATGGAGAAAAGGATGAAGATGAAGAATTCTTATAAGTCAAGGAGAAGAAATTTTAGGAGAAAGAGCAGTCTTTACACATTTTAAGATGATGTCTGTGATGAAGAAAGTGTTTTTGAAGATTATTGCAGTGATGGTGAAAGGGAAGTCAATCCCTTTATGGCACAAGATGAGTTTCATGATGAACATGTTGCTGATGAAGAAGAAGAGGAAGTTGAAGCTGAGGTAGATTTTGAAGGTGAACTTGTGAGTGCACTTGAAGAACTCTAGAAAGTGAGAAAAGAATACATAAAGATTAAGTATGCTGCTACTGAAGAATAAGAAAAACTGAACAAATGTCTTGAGGAATCTAAGCAAAACATTTCAGGTCCGAGAACACAATTGGATGAAGCTAGAAGATTGTATGAAGTGACCAAGTCAGATCTAGAAAACAAAGAGAAAGAGTATCAAAAGATGGAGGAAGAAATTGTGAGTCTCAGAAAGAAACTTTAAAAGTGCCAAGATGAACTCAAGGTGAGAATCAAGTATGAGGGCAACAATGATGCTTTGGATAAAATGTTGAGAAAACATAATTACTCCAAAGATAGAGAGGGTGTTGGATTTGAGGTTGTTCAATGTTCTACAAGTAAGTACTCATTGAATAAAGAAATATAATTTGTCTCCTCAAGTGATGATAGTGAAGGAAAAACCTTCACTGTCAGCAAGCCTACTGAGAATAAGACATATGTTGTTGTTACAAGGAACCAACATGTTGATCCTAAAGGAAAATCCAAGATGAATGATGGAGGCTTCACTAGAGTCAAGGATAAAAGAAGGAAGAGCTCAAGAAGACCAAACTATGTTGTTCCAAGGAGACAAATGAGAAACAAATTTAGCAACGATTGGTATTACCTCAATTCCATGACTACTACTATAAATGTAATACTTATGATCATAGAATTGCAGAATGTAGACTTATGCGTAGGTCCCCTCCCTGCTATGAAAGTAGAAATCCTTTTGATGCTCTTAGAGATGTAAATGTCATTTGCTAGCATTGCAATGGTGTTGGTCACAAGAGTTATGAATGTAAGAAATATATATCTGAATCCTACAAGTTTTTACAATTCATCATTCAATGCAAATGTTAAATGCTATCATTGTCAAAAATTGGGACACATTGCAAAACACTGTAAGCTTAGGACAACCAAGCAAAAGAAGACAATGTCAATATCTGAACCAAAAGTAAAACCAAAATAGAATGGGACAACATAAAAGAAGGAGAAATCAAATCAAGTTTGGGTATAAAAACAAAAAACACAAGGCTAAGTCGATTTTGATTGTTCAGACTGAAAGAAAAAAATTGTGGATAGTAGACAACTCCAACCACATGACTGGTGATAATAAGAAATTCATCAAATTAGAAGAGTGGAATGGTGGGTCTATGAGGTTTGGAGACAACCCATCAATCAAGATCAAGAGAAAAGGTACACTAAACATTGATGGCGAGCTGAAATCTCATGATGTATATTATGTGGAAGGTCTAAAATACAATCCGCTAAGTGTAAGTCAAATGTGTGACAAAGGATAAAAGTTTACATTTGACTCAAAATGATGTCAAATCAAAAAAGAGAGAAATGGACAACTGGTAGCTGAAGGTAAAAGGATAGATAACAACATATACAACCTTAAGGAGTGTTTTTAATCTTAGTGTATGATGGGACAAGTTGATGAGAGCTGGTTGTGGCATTGAAGATTGGGTCACATTAATTTTGATAATATTGTTAAGGCCAACAAGAGAGGATATGCAAGGCACATACCATGGATTATCAAACCTACAAGAACCTTCTATGATGAGTGCCAAAGAGGGAATCTAACTAAAGTAAGCCTCAAGACTAAATAATACTCAACTACAAGGGCACTAGAGCTTGTGCATACAGATTTATGTGGGCCCACAAGAACAAGAGACCTAAATGGAGAGATACTTCATGCTACTCGTAGATGATTTTTCAAGGATGACATGGGTCACCTTCCTACAAGAGAATTCTCATGCCTATGGAAGATCCAAAATCTTTAGGAAGATGTTTGAAAAGGAAAGTGGTTATAAGCTAAAATGTCTAAGATCAGACTGTGGAGGTGATTTTACATCAAATGAATTTGAAGATTAATGTGAGAGGCATGAAATCAGAAGACAATATTGAGCCCCTAGGACACCACAATAAAATGGTATTGTGGAAAGGAAGAATAGAACAGTCAAAGAGATGGCAAGAACGATGTTAAATGAAGCTAATCTACCTAATGTCTATTGGAAAGAGGAAGTACACAAAATTGTATACACCTTAAACATAGTACGACTAAGGGTGGACAACAATATGACACCTTATGAACTATGGTATGATATGAGACCTCCAGTCAAGCATTTTGATGTGTTTGACAACAAATGATTCATAAAAAGAGATGAAGATGGACTAAGTAGGTTTGAATCAATAAGTGATGAAAGTATCTTCTTAGGCTACTCTACTCACAACAAGGCTTACAAGTGTTTCAACAAGAGACTAAAGAAGGTGGTTTAAAGTGTTCATGTGAGAATTGATGAAGATCTACATAAAGTTTAAAAACCCATAGTAAATCATATTGAAGAACCATATGTTGAAGATGAAGATTAATCTAAGAGTGAACATGAAGAAGAAGTACCAAGAAAAGCCCCAAATAGATATGTGCAAAAGAATCACCCTGAAGATCAGATAATTGGCAACAAGAATGAAGGTGTGCAAACAAGAAGAAGGTATGCAAAAAATAACGAGCAAGTAAACTTCTGCCTTATGACTGAGATGGAACCCAAGACATATAATGAGGTCAACAAGAGTGAGAAGTGGATGAACACAATGGAAGAAGAGCTACAATAGATTGAGAAGAACAAAATGTGGGAATTGGTTCGTAGACCTATTGATAAGAATGTCATTGGGACTAAATGGGTCTACATGAACAAGATGAATGAATAAGGCAAAGTGATAAGGAACAAGGCAAGGCTTGTATGAAAGGGATATGCTCAACTAGAGAGCATAGATTTTGAGGAGACATTTACACCAGTTACAAGACTTGAAGCAATCGGAATGTTCCTGGCATTCTCAACCCATAAAGGATATAAAGTATATCAAATAGATGTCAAATCTACATTTTTTAAATGACAATCTTGAGGAAGAGGTATACATTGAGCAAACTGAAGTTTTTCAGCTACATGAAGATGACAATTTTGTCTGAAAATTGAAAAAGGAACTTTATGGATTAAAATAGGCTCCTAGAGCATGGTACTCAAGATTGGATAAATATCTCCACCAGCAAGGCTTCAGAAAGGGTAATGCTGATAGAAATTTATACATTAAGGTGGACAGTGATCACATGATCATAGTTGTAGTGTATGTAGATGACATCATATTTAGAGGCAATATGGATGCTTTATTCAAGGATTTTGTTGATCAAATGCAGTCTGAATTTGAGATGTCTTTGCTTCGTGAGTTGTCATATTTTCTTGGTTTGCAAATTTCTCAATTAGGTAAGGGCATATTTATTTCTCAAACCAAGTATGCTAGGGACATGTTGAAGAAGTTTCAAATGGAGGAAAACAAGCCAGTGAGTACACCCATGGTGACTAGATGCAAGATAAGTAAATATGATGAGTCACCCAGTGTAGATCAGACTTTGTATAGATCAATGATTGGGAGTTTGTTATATCTAACAAAATCAAGGATGGATATAGTTCAAGTTGTGCATGGTGGAAAGGTTCGAAACAACACCTAAGCAATCTCATGTTAATGCAATAAGAAGAATATTTAAGTATCTACAAGGCACACTTAATTATGGCTTATGGTATCCAAAAAGGATATTTCACTCTACAAGCCTATACTGATGGTGATTAGGCAGGATGTGTAGATGATAGGAAGAGTACCAGTGGTGGAGCTTTCTTCCTTGGAGACAAGTTAGTATCATGGCACAAAAAGAAGTAGGAATCCATTTCATTTTCAAGTGTTGAAGCAAAGTATATTGTTGTTGCCACTTATCACTCACAAGTATTATGGATGAAGAAAACACTCAAAGACATTTAGGTAGAATTTATAGCTCCCATCTCTATCATGTGTGGAAACTCAAGTGCCATTAATATATCAAAGAACCCTATCATGCATTATAGGACAAAGCAGATTGCAATCAAATATCATTTTCTCAAGGAAAAGGTTGCACAGAAGGAGGTCAAAGTTTAGTATGTGTGCACTGGTGAACAAGTCGCTAATATCTTCAGTAAGCCACTGCCTAAAGACATGTTTGAATATCTAAGACACAAGTTGGGCATTGTCCCACCTTCCTTCAACACTTGAGTATATTTTGTGGTCTATGGTTTAGGTGGAGTACGTTGTCTTATCCTTTTTTTCAGCCTTAAACCACGTGCTTCATCTTAGGGGGAGGCATTGATTTTATATTATAATAATGGTTCATCTAACCTTTAGCTGATACATTTTGATGATCACGGTGGGAGAAGAGTGTTTTCTCTGAAATACCTTTGCCATTGTGTCAAAGGGGGAGTATAAAACCTTTGTCTGAGTGTTGACATCAATGCCAAAGGGGGAGATTGTTGGCATTAGATTTTTATTGATGTCAACCATTAAGGAGATGTAGTGGAGAGATTTGCAAAGATCAGAATAGCAAAGAGAAGCAGATCGGTGAGACCCTGGAAAGTCTTATCGATGAGAAAAATGACAAGAGATCAAATCGATGAGACTCTAGTCAGTTTGGGGAATGCTCTCAGAAGCTCTTTCTATGAGCATATCGGTCTAACTCTAGCCGATGGAGTTTTGATCAGAAAGAATTTGGTCAATGAGTTTGACATTGGTATGAGTTATATAGCTTGGATGAGATTTCGGAAGTCAGCCCGACAGTGCAAGTCATACCGACAGAAGAACATGGAGTTGTATCAGGTTAAGTCAACCAGATGCAAATAGTGAGATGAGCCAAATGAATCAATGAGCCCAATACAATTAGGAAGAGTTAGATCGATACCATTTGGCTATTTTAGAAATGTTGTCAGCATAGCTCACAACGATGGATTGAGTATAGAGGAACAATGGGATGACTCAAGTTGTTGGGCACAACGAGAGGGACTAAAGGCATCATAAGACTATCAGGAAGAATCTGCCTAACAGATGGTCATCGAGGTGAGTTATAAAAGCGGTGTGAGATCCTAGTGGTCATCCCGATAATGAAAGTCATGTTGATAGAGCTACAGGGAGATACATCGGGTTGAGTCACCCTAATGTGAGTAAGAAGTCAAGCCAAATTGATTAGAGTGACTTTACTCTTTGATGTGACTTCTTGGATCTTTTGCCGATAGTTTTTCTCTTGCTAATAAGGCTGACAGTGTTACTCATCTGAGAGACTATTGCCGAATTACTAAAGACATCAGAGAGAATTTGTTCTACGATGTAACATTTCTGATCTCTACCCAATAGTTGATATCATTCTGATGGATCTTTTCTTGGTGGACATCAGTGTGAGTCTTAGTGATGACAGTGAGGGAAGAAAAATCCAAGAGATATAGGGGATCAGAGAGAGTTTCCCCGATGAGAATAATAAAATAGTTTGTTGATTGTAGGAAAGACTCATGTTGATAAGGAGGCAAAATGAAATTTGAGAAGTTATGATGACTCTATGAACACGTTGGCAGTTTGATTGCCACAAGGGTCTACATGGCATGTTGACTGAGTTGACCAAAGTTGATCGAGTGATATAGATGAAGAATATGAGGACATGTGGATTCCAAGTGGTTGAGAATGAAATCTAATACATAGAGGTCGACAGAAAATTGAGATCTCATTAATGGTGAACTTGTTACAGGTGTTTGCAGGGCTTGAGGTGATCGATTGAGGTAGAAATCTGTGAGACATATTGAGTTTTCTAAATATAGCAAACTAAGTATAGAGAATAGTTGGAGAACATAAAAATGTCATTTAATGTAGTTGGTCAATCCAAGAAAGAAAATTAAATCTTCTATAGACCAAATTTTAGAGAGACAAATTGAATTAATATTAAAATTGAAAATTTGGAGGGAAAAGTTTGATAAGTACAGAGTTGATTGAATCTTGTAGAATGCGTTAAGTTTTGGTAATTTGGTAGGTGTGGCAGTTAAGATGGTGACAAAGGTGGAAATAGAGACTAAAAATAGACTTCGCAATGTGTGGTTGCTGAGTTGAGTGAAAAGGTTGCACTGATAGTAAGAGAGAACAAAGAACTTTCAACAAGGTGATGCTGAAATAGAGAACAAAGAACTTTCAGCAAGGTGATGTTGAAATAGAGAACAAAGAACTTTCAGCAAGGTGATGCTAAGAGAGTGAACATAGGACAATCAGACACAGGAATAAGAGTAGAAGAGAAGAAAAACAAAATGCAAAGGAACGAGTAGAAGTGAGAAGGCGAAAAATCCATGAGTTGCAAAATACATTTGTAACAAGACAATAAACCTGTAAACTTTGTTCATTATAATTTATATGAGTGTGTTCTCAAAGCATGGATAGGTACTCCTTGAGTAGGTGCTAAAAAAGGATTAGGGGTCATAATCATTAGGGGTTGGTGTTGTTGGCATTAGATACTATTTTGGTGATGCTTCGATGAAGATTGATGATGTCTGGTGCATATGATTTCTTAGGAGTTGTCATTGATGGCAAATGAGCCTATTGATCTTATATGGTATGGAGTTTGGGATATCCGAATGTCTTGAGTAAGTTTTGGTGTAAGTCTGTCGGTGATACTCAGTGTACAATCTTGGTGAGCATTTCTTATTTCTGGTGATATGTTTTTTGTTTCAATTATCACAGTTAAGTTGATTGAGTATGAGAAGCATATTATCACGCAATCCTATCCTCTGGTTTTGTTTCTTAAGCATGTTAGAAGGCCCGGTATCCGATATCCAGTAGAGCTATAAAATAGGGTTATCTTCATTCTTGATGGTGTAACATGTGGACCGGATTCTTTGAGGTGATTCCGGTGGTTGTTGGAAAGTTTAAGGTAATTGGACTAACTTATGGGAAGCGTGTGATTATATGTTTTGGATCTGATATATGGCTTTGTGATTATTTAAGCTGACTTGAAGCTACACGTTTCATATTTTGATATTTTGAGAAGCCGACAAGTTGGAGATTTATTTTGGTAGTGCGGATATATAAGATGGTTTTGGGTGATCTTTTTGGGAGTATGTGTGTGTGAAAAATTGTTTTTGGTGCCATTGAGTGTAGTTTCACATTTGCATCTTGAGTGTTAATGATCCAGTATTTGGTAGCAGAGTAGAACAAAGCAGTTTATTAGAATAACAACAACGAATCAGTTTGTGCCTAACCGGAACTTTTATTTGCCATAGTTAGATGCTATTCTTTAGTTCATTACTCATTGTAATCATTTTGTATTAGCCTTTAAGGAAGTGATCCTTCCTCTGAGTTGTAGCCCTTTTATAATTGAGAAGTGAGCTCTAGACAGTGTGCCTGAATGCATGAGCATTCCTCTCATGTAATATTTTTCTACTACTGGCCATAGTATAATAATGTGGTGGGTTCAAATCCCATCATGGTTTTTCCCTTTTTGGTTTTACACATAAAAATCTTGGTGTTATGGTTGTATTCTTATTTGGGTTTTGTTTATACACTTTTCTTTTAGTTATTTGCATATGGTGGTTGAATAATTAGCTTAATAAATTTGTGAACTTGAAAACACTGATTTTCACCCCCCCTCTCAGTGTTCATTGATTCCAACAATTGGTATTAGAGCCTAGTTCCTCCGAGGAAGCCTAACAACTTGAGGAAGATGCAAAAGATTGAATTAATGGACTTTGGTTTGCATAAACAACTTAATATGGCACTTGAAGATCTTGATGCAGTGATGAAGGAAAGGAGTAGTCTGAAAAGAAATTTGAGTGCAACTGAAGTATTCATTGAGACATTGAAAGATAAATTGAACACCTATAGAGAAAATAGAAAGGAGCTAATGGAAAAGTTGCAGGAGAAAGAAGAACAACATGTTGACAATCAAGCCCTGCATGACAAGACTAAAGAATGTGAAAAGCTGGCCAAGGAGAATGCAATTTTGAAGAATGAAATGCAATCTATTGTAATGAAGTTGACTAAGGATATTGAAGACTGAAAGAAGAATGAAGAAAGCTTGAATCAATCCTTGAAGGAAAGATCTGATGAATGCTATAGAATAACATATGAGAATGATTAGTTGAAGCTTGAATTGGCACAAACAAAGAATGATGGACAAGATCTTGAAAGGCAGATCATAATCTTGAGCGATGAGCTGGCTATTGCTAATGAGTACAAAGAAAAATTCAAAGCTAGTTCAACACGGTTGGATGAGATGCTGGAAAGTCAGAGACATGGGAAAGATATGTGTGGACTTAGATTTGAGAAAGGAGAATCCTTCAGTTCAGGTCAAAACAATCATCATAAGAAGGATAAGAAACCTCTGGTAAGACAACCTAATGCCTAGAAAATGTTTTACTTGTGGCAAATTTGGTCATATGGAAAATCAATGCAGAAGTAGGATGAATAATGAGATGATGAATAATATGAACAATGGTCCTACCTTTGTTGGTCAATGTTTCATATGCAACAACTTTGGTCATAAGTCACACATGTGCAGAACAATGATAAATAACTTTCAAAACAAGAGATGCTATGCTTGTGGAATGTTTGGACATATCTCTAACCAATGCAGGATGAGACCAAATCAAATGAACTTTAGGCCTATGCATAGGAATGTTGTTTGTCATGCATGTAATAAAGTTAGTCATATAGAAAGACATTTCATAAGCAAGAATAAACTGGTGAACAAGAATAAATCTGATGAAAAAGGAAAATCTAAGGTAGATGAAATCAAAGATCAACATAAGAAGATGTGGGTGAAGAAATAAGATTCAAATGTGCAGAACGACCCCACACCTGAATCTGGTGATGGAACCTCATCTGATAACTAGGGATTTCTGGCCATAGGGGGAGTTTTTCATGTAGATCAATAGAACCCCCTCTTCGGAGATCTGTAACTGATTTTGGAAGGTTGCAAAAGATCTAGATCAAGTATGCAGATAATCTTAGAAAGATTTCTTGGAGATTTGAGACTCTGGTAGGCAATTTCATGAAAAGGTAACTAGAAGCTTTAAGGATGAGCATTTATTACAACTCAAAATTAGGTTTTCAAAGGTTAAAAGGGTATTTCAAAAGTTTATTACTCACAATACAAATGAGAGAAAAAAAATAGAGCAACAGAGTGAAAGAGATTTGACAGCAAAAAATGAGCTTGAAGTGATCATTCAACGATTTCCTACACCCCGTTGTGAATCAAGATGTATTTATCCATTTATGAGCTATCTTTTTAAACCCTAAATTCATCAATGAAATTTGCATCCGGTATTGATACACCTCTGGTAATTGAAATTTCTGATAGAGAAAGGTCAGTTTTCAAAAAACAACCTTTCAAATATGTTGAAGATGATCTGGAAGGAGCACTTTCTTCAGTTCTGCATGATGTTCTTCACAATGAAGATATTAGGGCATACATTCACCTTGATATTGAGGAAATTGGGAATCTAGACATGCTTACACTCTATAACAAGCATATGGCAGATAGTCTGGGAAATCTGAAGCCGGAATACAATATTTTTCATGACAAGGGTTTCGTGCAGTTTATCCATTTTTTGATATTTGATGAAGCAGAATGGGTCCGATACATTCTAAGTAGGGTTCATGATGAGTTCATATGGCTGGATAAACCTTATAAATTTCTAAAGTAGACCATTCAAGCAGTCACATGCTTGAGTGCAACCAGTGAGATTCTTATCCCAAGGAAAGTACAGAACACCACTATGGTAGCTATTACCAATTCCCAATATGACAATCGGTCGATGACAATCAATGGCATAGTTGAGCATGATATAATATTTTCCTAAATGGTGGTGGGCTACAAGGTATATCAATCCAACAAGCAAAACTTAGTCTCCGGTACTAACATATTCTCTGCATATTAGATGCTCAAGGAGGATAAAAGGTATAATCTTTGTTCAGTACTCCTAAGTGAAATGATGAGACACTTGAAGAAAATAAAGCAAGATAAGAAACATACCTTTAAGTTTGGATCCCTTATTGTTTGTTTAGAATTATACTTCATGAATGAGATTCTTGATATAGGAAAAGTCCAATGGACTTATGACAAACCTGTGGCTATGCAAATTAAGGAAGGATTGTTGGGTATAGGTGACAATATAATGAGAATATCTTCTTTATGGGGCTATTTGAAGAATTTTCAAGCCACTATGAAAGACAAAGAGAGAATTCCTAAGACCATAGTAGAGAGATATAAGAAATCTATTTGTTTTATGGTGCGCAAGGATCAATGTTTGATGGAGGCAGTTGAGCCTAGAACTATGTGGATCATGCCCAAGAGGTATGAGGTTGATGCTAACATGCTTGATTCATTTTCTCAACACATGCTGAGCCAACCGGTGGACCAGAAAGAGAAGAGATTTCACACATTTAAGGAGAAGGATACAGACTTGCACAAGAAATTCACTGAACCGACAAGGAAAAGGAAAGTAATAAAGGAAGTAGAAGAACTAGATGAGCAAATGGGTATAAATCGGGAAGAAATGCAGAGGGAAAGAGAGAAGAATACACTGAAGGATGATGATATGGTGAAGCCATAGCCCAAACCGATACCTTCACCTTCGAAGCAGTCTAAGCCCAAACCTAGTAAATTTGCACCTACCTCCAGTGTGCAGAAGTCAGTACCTCCACCCAAGCCTAAAACAACAACATCTACTGGTGGAGCTGAGAAGAGGAAGAAGGAGAAATACACAAGGCAATATGTTGTAGAATAAGAGGAAACATAATTAGATGAAGAGGTGAGAAGTAAAGAAGACTGCCACCTATGCAAGGGTAGTCCGGAAACCTACATTTGATGATGCTCCTCCTACCAATAAAGCTAAGTCACAAGGAGAGCCATCCAGAAGGACAAGGATGGGAAAGAAGAAATTTGAGATAGATGAATCTCCTAAGTTTGGTAAGCTTGACAACACATAAAATTGTGTCTCCTATGACTTTGCAGTAGTTAATTGATGAGCTTTTGAAAGATGGAAATTTGAAAAATGTTTCTATATATATGAGAATTTTGAGGATAAAGATCAGTGAGCTATAGAAGAAAGCATTGTAAAATATATGGATAAGTTTAGTAAGGTCTTGATAGAGATATCATCTATGATCCCCAAGAGCATGTATGGCATTTTGGATGCAAGGAGACATACAACTTCACTTGAGGATGAGAGAATAAAAGAATATGTACTGGTAAGTCTATCTCATAATATTTCTAAGGAAGAAGCCATTGATCTACTAAATCTTGTAAAGGACAAGTTCCCGAGCAAGAAGAAAGTTAACAGGCTTATGGTCGGCAAAAAGGATGAATTTATAAAGGAAACTGAAAAAATTTTGAGTTTTTGATAGAGCAAGGCATAGAAGTGATTTTGGAAGAAACTTCTCAAGAAAAATCTGTTTTGGAAGAACATGTAGTAGTATTTGAGCCTAAGGATACTCCATCTATTTCAGATGTGCCTATAGATGTTCCTAGTGGACAACAAGATCAACCATCTGTAGATCTGGTTGGATAGGAAGCTGCAGATGATTCCACTGCAAATTAGGAAATCAATGACTCCAATGATTCTACTTAGGATCCTCCAAAGATTGAGATCATTGTCGAGATGCTAGCTGAGGAGATGGGTGATGGAGGGAAGAATAAAGATGATGGAAAAGATGGTGAGTAGGATAAGATTGAAGAATTTGGGAAGGATAAGGTTGAAGAGAAAATTGATAAGGCTCCGACAACCATGATAGCAGTTATTGTTCTTGACAAAGGTAAGCAAATTGTACATGTTGAGGATGGTTTCTCTCATGTTCTGGTAAATCTGAGCACTCTATCCCCACTTCAAGCACTTAAACTTTCCACTCTAGCACAGATCAAAGCAAGTGAGTACCTATTGAAATCACAATCTGAGGAAAGAGGAGTTATCTCTCTAGCCAAATAAGTTTTAGAGAAGATTTTTCCAGATTTTATATAGGATTCTGGTACTTCACCATCTGGAAAGCTAAAGAATATGTTGAGTGTTGTTGAGACTCATTTTGAATCATTAGAAAAGACTATAGATGAATTAGTTTAGAAGAATTTTAATGAGATGTGGTTGTAGAAAACTTTGAAGATTGTTAAGGGAGATAGAATAAGTCTAAAATCTATCATGAAGAGTGTAGAAGATGCATTAGATGAAGGTGGAAAAATATTCAAATCATGTCTTTTTTTTCCCAAGTTTACTGCAAATAATGATAAGCAAATAAGAGATCTTGAAGGGAAACTAGTCAGTATTGGTCATTCATTTTACCCTCATTTAGTTTTCCAAGTTCCCTTGAAGCTCAAATAATGGATCTCATTGACAAAATAAAGGGCTTGAATAAGGAAAAAGAGCAAGTGTTAAGTATAGTGGGAGAACTAAGAAGTCTGATCAGTCCTCAGATGGATACCTTGGTTGGAGCTCAACAGGATGCAGTCAGTGCTTTTGATGCCATATGATCTCAAAGGCATTGTAATTCATGCATATATGTTCAGTGCCTTAATAAATGTTTTAGATTGTTTACTGAGAGGATGGAATGAGTACATGAAATCCTTGAAGGTCACTTATGCAGATATTTTTAAATTCATATAAATTATTGCATTCATTTGTATATAAGTTTTGGAGGATTCCTACCCTTTCCCATTGATGTCAAAGGGGGAGAGAGTTGGGAGAGAGAAATGAAAAATGATGCTCATTCTTAAGGGGAGTCAGTTGAGTGTACAAATTTCAGATTGCCAGATTGCTTACAGTTTTTGGAGTTTTGGATCACTTATCATTTTTCACAATGTTGCCATCAATGCCAAAGGGGGAGATTATTTGCATGAGACACTATTACTGTGAAGATTGATGATGTCTGGTGCATGAGATTTCTTAGGATTTTTGATTGATGGCAACTCAATCTAGATTGATCTTATATGGTATGGAGTTTGGGATATCCATATGTCTTAAGTAAGTTTTGGTATAAGTCTATCAATGATATTCAATGTACAGTCTTGGTGAGCATTTCTTATTTCTGGTGATATGTTTGTGGTTTCAGTAATCAAAGTTAAGCTGATTGAGTATGAGAAGCATATTATCATGCAATCCTATCCTCTAGTGTTGTTTCTTAAGCATGTGAGAAGGTTTGGTATTTAGTATTCAGTAGAGCAGTAAAACGGGGTTATTTTCATTCTTGATGGTGTAACATGTGGACCAGATTCTTTGAGGTGATTTTTGTGGTTGATGGCAAGTTCGAGGTGATTGGAATGACTTGTGAGAATTTTGTGATTATATGTTTTGGATTCGGTATATGGTTTTGTGAAGATTTAAGCCAACTTGAAGCTACACATTTTATATTGAACCCTGATAGCAATATCATAAATTGAAGCTACACGTTTCATATTTTGATATTTTGAGAAGCTGACTAGTTGGAGATTTATTTTGGTGGTGCAGATATGGTTTTGGGTGATCTTTTTGGGAGTATGTATGTGTGTGAAATTTTTTTTGGTGAGATCAATAATAGTTTCACATGCGCATCTTGAGTGTTAATGATCTAGTATTTTGTAGCAGAGCAGAACATAATAGTTTATCAAAACAACAACAACGAATCACTTTGTGCCTAACCAAAACTATCATTTTGCATAGTTAGATGCTATTCTTTAGTTCATTACTGATTGTAATCATTTTACATTAGCTTGTAAGGCAGTGAGGCTTCCTTCGGGTTGTAGTCCTTTTGTAATTGAGCAGTGAGCTCTAGGTAGTATACCTGAATACATGTGCATTCCTCTCATGTAATATTGTTCTAATACTGGTTTTTCCCTTTTTGGTTTTCCACGTAAAAATCTTGGTGTCATGGTTGTATTCTCATTTAGGTTATGTTTCTGCACTTTTCTTTTAGTTATTTGCATTTGGTGGTTGAAGAATCAAATTAATAAATTTTTGAGCTTGAAAATATTGATTCACCCCCCTCTGAGTGTGTTGGTATTATGGATGACTTCATCATGTGTTGCATTAGTTTTGTCATTGATGTCAACACTTATCTTTCTGGAGGTCTACATTGATGATTTGACACTCTAGTTATATTGGTCTATTGTTGAACAGACACATTGTATGGTTATTGGCTTATGCACAATCACTGATATAAGGTTCACTGATAGGTTATATGGTTCACCAGCAGTGATGATGACTTGTTATCATCTGGAGATCATTTGGATATGTCGAAGACATGGATTGGATGTTTGGATTTGGTGTTTTTATTATTGTTCTAATCGAGTTCACATATTTTCCTTTACCGACAGATAGGTCTAGGTTATGGACCGGTACATGATAACATATTCTAGATCAACACGACACATTTTGTAAATGGTTTATTGATTGGATAATGTGTAAATGTATTGAGCTGACATATTGTATTGCATCAAGACTTATTTATAATTAATTTAATTATAATATCTTTAGTGAGTTGACCTTAACATTTGGTCTTAGGTTTTGTATAAATGATTGTAAGATATTATTGAAGATCATTATTATGAGTGTGTGCGAATATTGAAGAGTGAAAATAAATAGATCCTTGTGTGAATCACACAGACATTAGCTGAAGGTTGAAGGAAGGTTATGAAGGTGTTTGACACTCATGTTTAGAGCTTAAACCGGTACTGAATCCAGCATTACAGATGCTAAGCAGTAGATTGTTATTGGATTTAACCATCCAATTCTAGTTAGTGTGACTCCTATTTTGTGATTGAGTAGTGAGTTCTAGGTGGTTGGCCTTTCTGCATGTGTAGACCCCATTTGTATACACTTACTATCTGCAGTAGTATCATCTGATTTTGGGTAAGGTTTCCCACCATGGTTTTTCCCCTTACGGGGTTTCTACGTCAAAATCTCCATGTCATGTGTTGTGGATGTTGTTTTTCTTTCTGTTCTATGCATTGACTTATACCGACACTACTATAACTATTAATCTATTTTTACCGTCATTAAAGTATGTTTTACCGACACTAAGTTTTAAGTTGAAATAATTTTTTTTGAGTTATAATTTATTGACAACTATTTCACAACTAATTCACCCCTCCCTCCTCTCATTTGTCCTTCCCAGTTCCTAACAATTGGTATCAGAGATAAGTCCTCTTTTTTCAGAAGCCTAACAACTTGACGAGATCCTATGGTAGCAAATATTTTCAGGAAGGACAATCCAAAACTTGATGGAACTAACTATGGTATATGGAAGATCAGAATGGAAATGCATCTGAACTGCATTGGAAGAGATATATGGGATGTTACAAAGAATGGCTATGTTGGTCCTACTCCGAATCAACCTCATCAACCAACATTGGCTAAAGACTTGGAGAATGATTGCAAAGAAAGAGAAGAACTTCTAAGTGCATTATCAGATCAGCAAATCATGGGATTATCAGACAGAGCTACTGCTAAAGATATTTGGGATAAACTGGAAACATTGAATGAAGCAGATACCACTGTCAAGATTGCAAAACTGGAATGTTACCGGGTCAGGTATGGAAATTTAAAAATGGAAGAAGATGAAAGAATTTCTACATTTATGGAAAGAGTTAATGAAATTGTTTTAGGAATACAATGTTGTGGAGGATCTTTAAGTGAAGATGAAATTGTTTCTAAAGTGTTAAGAGCTTTTCCACTGGCTTACAAAATGAAAGTGACTGCTATTAATGAGTTGAGAACAATGCCTAATACATTAGTTTCTAGAGATACTTTGGCTGGAAAACTTTCAGCATTTGAGCTTGAAGAGTTTGGTCCTGTTGCTATAGTCAAAACTGATATAGCTTTCAAAGCATCATCATCATCATCTGAAAAAACTGATTGGAGAGCACTTTATGCAAAAGAACTTGAAGATATGAGAAGAGAAAATGAAGAACTTGAAGAACTTGAAGCACTATTTGCAAGGAAGATTCCTAAAGGTCCAACAGGAAGTAAGTATGAAGGTAAAGCACCTTTCAAATGTTTAATTGCAATAAAGTTGGTCATATGTCTTCTAGGTGTCCTGATAGACATGCAAGACTAAGGGAGGAAGCAAAAAGAACATTTACTCCCAACCCTGAATATCAAAGATACAGATTTAAGAAAAATAGAGATAAGTCATGTTACTATGGAGATGAAGGTGTTACAGATGACTCAGATGAAGACCCAACAGATAGTGCATGGGCATTTGTTGCAATAAAATAAGATCAACCGACACCTATTGTCAAACCGGTAGAGCAGGCACTGGCAACAAAAATTGAAGAAAAGGATGAATGGATTATAGATAGTGGATGCTCACATCATATGGTTGGTGATAAAAGAAAATTCTTATCTTTATAGGAAATTCATGGAGGTCTAGTAAGATTTGGAGATGACAAAACATGTTTAATCAAAGGAAGAGGCACTATATCTTTGGATGGTAAGAATAATAATGACAATGTTTATTATGTAGAAGGTTTGAAGCATAATATTTTGAGTGTTGATCAGTTAGTGGAAAAAGGATTTCAGTTACAATTCAAGAATGAGAAATGCAAAATTATGAACAAAACTGGATTGGAGATTGCAACCTGTAATTAGACTAAAGGTAATATCTTTCACTTGAATACCAACGATAAGACATGTTTGATTGCACACATTGAGGAAAGTTGTTTATGGCATAAAAGACTCTATCATGTAAATTTTGATTGCATTGTAAAGATCAGTTCAACTAAGGTAGTAAGGGATTTACCTAAGATTGTGAAACCTCATAATCCGGTATGTAAGGAATGTCAAATGGGAAATCAAGTTTGAACAACATTTAAGAGAATTCATGAGAAATCCAATAATATTCTTAATTTAATTCATACTGATTTAAGTGGTCCAACAAGAACAAGAAGTCTTCAGGGTGATAGATACTTTATGCTAATAATTGATGATTATTCTAGAATGTGTTGGGTTACTTTTCTTAGGGAGAAATCAGAAGCTTTTGGAAGATTCAAGATATACAAGGCAATGGTAGAGAATGAAACTGACAAGAAAATCAAATGCTTAAGATCTAATCAAGGAGGAGAATTTACATCTAGGGAATTCAATTCATTCTATGAGGAGAATGGAATCAAAAGACAACAATCAGCACCCCAGACACCCGAACAGAATGAAGTTGTGGAAAGGAAAAACAAAACTATTCTAGATGCAGTAAGAACCATGATGATGGATGAAAATCTACCTCATGTATACTAGAGAGAAGTAGTGAATACAACGGTTTATACTTTCAACAAAGTTCACATCAAAAGTGAAACCGGTAAGACCCCTTATGAACTATGGTTTGGTCATACTCCTACTCTTAAATATTTCTGAATATTTTGAAGCAAATGTTATATTAGAAGAGATGAGTATATTGACAAATTTGATCCTAGAAGTGATGAAGGAATATTTCTTGGTTATTCAACTAGAAGCAAGACATATAGATGTTATAATAAAAGATTGTAGAAAATCATTGAGAGTACTAATGTGAACATAGATGAACATTTTAGAGGAGATTCAAGATCTGTAGAACCAATAGTTGAAATGATTATAAATGAACTGACACAGATTGCACTAGAATGGAATGAAGAACCAATCACACCAGCATCATCAGAGAACTCAACTGTGACCAAAGAACAACATGTGAATGTAAATCCGAATAAACCCAGGTATGTAAGATTGAATCATTTAGAGAATCAGATAATTGGAAATAAAAATTAAGGTGTTATGAAAAGAGGAAGATTGACAAATGAAGAGGTATGTTTAATTTCTCAAGTTGAACTAGCATCTGTTATTGAAGTATGTCAAGATGAACATTGGATAAAAGCAATGGAAGATGAATTATAATAGATCGAAAAGAATAATACTTGGACATTAGTTCCCCGGCCTAAAGACAAAAATGTAATTGGAAATAAATGGGTATATAGAAATAAAATTAATGAGGATGGTGAAGTAATCAGAAACAAAGCAAGATTAGTTTGTAAAGGTTATTCATAGAAAGAAGGAATTGATTATAATGAAACTTTTACACCGGTAGCCAGAATTGAGGCAGTTAGACTATTTCTTGCATTTGCAACTCATAAGAACTATAACGTTTATCAGATGGATGTAAAATGTGCATTTTTGAATGAAGATCTTGAAGAGGAAGTTTACATTGAGCAACTTGATGGATTTTCCTTGACAAATGATAAGGATGTGGTTTGCAGGTTAAGGAAAACTTTATATGGATTGAAGCAAGCTCCCAGAGCTTGGTATGCTAGATTGGATAAATATCTTTTAAAGCTTGGATACACAAAAGGTAATACTGACATCAAATTGTATTACAAAGTCACCAATGATGATATTTTGTTTATTGAAGTATTTGTGGATGATATCATTTTTGGAGGTGAAGAAGAGTTATGTAAAGACTTTGCTCACAAGATGCAAGAAGAATTTGAAATGTCTATGATTGGAGAGATAAAAAAATTTCTAGGTTTGCAAATTTTACAAATAGATAAAGGTATATTCATATGTCAAACAAAATACTTGAAGGAACTTTTAAAGAAATTTGGTATGGAAAACTCCAAATCGGTAAGTACTCCTATGACTACAACAGATAAATTGACATTAAAAGATGATTCAACTCCTATTAATCCGACAAGGTACAAATATATGATTGGAGGATTACTGTATTTGACACAAACCAGACCTGATATAATGAATGCAGTATGTAATGTTTTGAGATTTCAAAGAAATCCTAAAGAAAATCATGAATCAACAGTTAAAAGGATTTTCTAGTACATACAAGGCACAAAAAATCTTGGTTTATGGTATCCTAAGGATGAAAATTTTGATTTATGTGCATATACAGACACAAATTGGGTAGGAGATGTGGATGATAGAAAGAGTACCACTGGTGGTGTATTCTTTCTTGGTAGAAGATTAATTTCATGGATAAGCAAGAAGCAGACTTGTACATCATTATCTACAGTAGAATAAAAAAATGTTGCAGTAGGAACTAATTGTACTAAGGTATTATGGATCAAGCAAATGTTGAAGGATATAAAGGAAAATACAAAGAACCGATAATTATTTATTGTGATAGTTCAGTAGCAATTGATATATCAAAGAATCTGGTATTTCACTCTAAGACAAAGCATGTTTCTATTAAGTACAATTTTCTGAAAGAGAATGTTGAAGTAAATGAAGTGAGATTGGTCTATGTGAATACTAAAGAGCAAATCACAGATATTTTTACAAAGCCTTTGCCTAAGGAAACAATTGAATATCTCAGAGAGAAGCTTGGGGTAATTTCCCCACCAGCAGAGACTTGAATGATGAAGATTGACATCAAACCGACAGGGACTAATAAAAAAAATCTTTTTCCGGCTTTGATGAAGGAGAGCTACTGCTCAGGGGGAGTAGGCAGCTGTATGTTATGTTTTAGTTCTTAACTGTTTTGGCATTTGATTTCAAAGGGGGAGAGATATCTATGGAAAAAATTTGTACTTTGGGGAGAGATGTATTTTGGTTTTGATTTCTGGTATTGATCTATTTTGGGAGAATGTTGGTTGGTTTTTGGCATTCTATTTTTGGCACTTAGATGTTTTTTCATCTAGTGTTGCCATCAATGCCAAAGGGGGAGAATGTTGGTATTATGGATGACTTCGTCATGTGTTACATTAGTTTTGTCATTGATATCAACACTTATCTTTCTGGAGGTCTACATTGATGATTTGGCACTTTGGTTATATTGGTTTATTGTTGAACCGACACATTGTATGGTTATTGGCTTATGCATAGTCACCAGTATATGGTTCACCGTTAGGTTATATGGTTCACTGGTAGTGATGATGACTTGTTATCATCTGGAGATCATTTGATTATGTCAAAGACATGGATTGGATGTTTGGATTTGGTGTTTTTCTTATTGGTCTATTCGAGTTCACATATTTGCCTTTACCAATAGATAGGTCTAGGTTATGGACTGGTACATGATAACATATTCCAGATTAGCACGACACGTTTTTGAAATAGTTTATTGATTGGATAATGTGTAAATGTATTGAGCCGACATATTGTATCACATCAAGACTTATTTGTGTAGACGTATAAAAATGACCATATTCCTAAATGAATATTTAATGTTCATTTTATTCTCATTCCTCTATTTAGTTAAATCTAATTTAATTAAATAATCCACATTCTTCTATTTAATTAAATAAGTTATTCAGTTTATTTATTTAAATTCACTTAAGCCCTTGGCATCATTTTATTTAATTAAATCTCTTCTCTCTACTTTTTAATTAAATTTACATTTAATTAAATAGTTTACCCCAATTAAATAAATCTAATTTATTTAATCCCCAATTCTCAACCAAATTGAAATAAAGCAATTTATTTTAATTAATCCTATTATCCCTCATCCACATGCATTTTCCTACATCTCCCACTTGCCTCCTAACCCTCTTCCTAAATTCTTCTAGAACCTATCTAATCCTAATCAATTAACCTAAACCCTTCAATTATCCCCTTTCCCTAAATTTGAGGAGGTCACTTCTCAAATTTGGAGTAAATTCTTCAAATGGCATTAAAGCCTTTATGCCTTCAACAAGCTAACTTGTTGAATACCCCCAAATTTGGAAGGACTCTTACAAATTTGTCCCCAAAGTCTTCAAACCATTTATGGTTAAATAACCCTTAGTGGCATGGTTAGAGACTTTTTGCCTAATTTAACCCTCATCTAACCCAGGGGTCTCATCAAGCATTCATTGCTTTGACCATGGTTATCCCTTTAACCTTTGCAAAAGAGTTTACCCCTTGGATAAAAGCTTTATCCATTGGATAACCCTAACCTAACCTTAACCCTTACCTTCTAAGGTAACCGTGAGGTCTTCTCAAGCATTTAATGCTTCTTACATCTCCTCTCAAGCAGTCTTATGTTGAAAATTGTCACCATTTCATTGGTGAAAATTATAAACATGGATTGATAACTTTCAATCCCGACCCTTGATTAACTCCTCCAATCTTGACCATCCATTGTCCTATTTTCTCTATAAATAGAGCTCTCATTCCTCCATTTCAAGATCATCCAAACTTTTAGTATCTCATTTATGCTCAATTTTATCAATACATCTAGCCTCTCTTTGTAATATGAATTAATCTAATAAGCATTTTAGAGTATTTCTATTATCATTAGCTTAAATCATTAACTAGTATATCATGTTAGGATAGTATTGTTACTAACCTTGTCATCTTATAATCTAGTTTAACTCATTTATAGAATCATGCATAAATAGGATGCATTTATGTTAAAATCAATCTAAAGCATCCCTCGTTCTTGCATTCGTCATCCCTAAGTCACTTTGTT
Source organism: Cryptomeria japonica (assembly GCF_030272615.1). Lineage (NCBI taxonomy): Eukaryota > Viridiplantae > Streptophyta > Pinopsida > Cupressales > Cupressaceae > Cryptomeria > Cryptomeria japonica. The sequence goes on along the minus strand of NC_081410.1, from coordinate 224,845,059 downwards.
CAGTGATCTGAGAGCAAAGGTATTGGCTTGAGGGACCTTGTGAGATAGAGAACCATGGAACCTACCTTGGGAAGTTGATTCATTCCTCATGACTCCATAACTTGCACCAAGAAGTCATGTGGGTGTGTGGACAAGCCCTTTGAAACAACATTTTCACATTTTGAGTTTCATTGGCCTGCTTTTCCCGCATACATTTCTGGCGCCCACCGTGGGGTCCGACCCCATTAATCAAATCGGTTTTTAAATCTAACCACTTTTGCAGGTACGTGGGAAACAAGAATCAACGAGTGGGGAACATCCCTTAGCGCATCTGGTTAACATTCTAGCGCATCTAGTACACTGTTCGGCGCGTTGGGCTCATTTCCTAGCACGTACAAACCATCCCTTAGCGCATAGAGTTTTTAACATTTTCCTGTAGGTCTTGGCGTGGGAACTTAACAGAGCAGAGCATTCGAAAAATATGTCAGCGCATCGGGTCTGTCCTGAAATAATCCAAAAAAATTTGAAAAATGTCCTGAAATAATTCAAAAAAAATCAAATAATGTCCTGAAATAATTCAAAAAAAAAAAATTGAAAAAATGTCCTGAAAAAAAAAAATCCAAAAAAATAAAAAAATGTCCTGAAATAATCCAAAAAAAATTAAAAAATGTCCTGAAAAAAATCTCTAAAAATTGAAAAATGTCTTGAAAAAAATCATAAAAATTGAAAAATGTCCTGAAAAATCATAAAAATTGAAAAATGTCTTGAAAAAAAAAAAAACATCCACAAAAAAAATTGAAAAATGTCCTGAAAAAAAAAAATCTCTAAAAAAAATCAAATAATGTCCTGAACAAATCCCTAAAAAGTCAAATAAGGTCCTGAAAAAATGAACAAATTTTTTTCAAAAACATCAAAATCCAAAAACATGCATTTTGTCAATAAAGGATCTCTTTTTGTGTATAAGACAAATCACTGAGCATACATCCAATGACACGCAATTAAACACTGTGCTTTAATGAAATCACGCTTAAACAGATGAACTTTTTCAATCAAACCAGACATTCAAACTGATCAAAATTGTCATATCAATCAACCTCAAAATCATTTGTCCTTGTCTCCACTATCATGGGTCTTATACAGGGTGTGGTATACTCGAAACTAGACTATGTCCTATCTTAGACGGGGTACCACATGTCTTGAAACCAGACAGCATGATCATCCTATCAAGACTTTCAACTTTTGACAATGAAGATCAAGATGTTTGTTTGATTTGTTGGAATTTGTGCATCTTATCTTTTTATTGATTTATCTTTGGCTTCGATCATGTTCCTATGTTGCTCGATGATGTCACTGAGTGATTTAGAGTAACCGGGATGGTTCATGGTCCCTTTCTTTTTTGTTGTGATTGCTGTTTGTCTGTGATGTGTCTGTCTTTTGCAAAAAAGGGTTGCATTTCAGCTCTGGCCTTCAATGCCATGATGCTATGCATCCATTTTGCTACATTAAAATAAAGGTTCTCACCTACAAAGTGCATTACTGAAAGCAAGTTTTTCCTCATCTCTACCTATCCTCTGTCTAATTTCTTCTTACTAACATTTCCTCCGTCAGTCTTGGCAGTCCATTTGATCCATTCGATCCTATCATTTTCTATCATTCTTATCGATCAATTGGCCTCTTTTCTGCATGTTTCTGGCCAATTCCTCGAGGGGGCATGCATATGTCATTGTTATTGTCTGGGGCATTTTCATCACTGTTCTTTGAAACAATGCTTAAAATCGCGTTGTCTCAAAGAGGGGCAAAATGTAGACACCTAAAAATGGTCAACGCTTGCGGAGTCATACTTTAACATTTGCGCATTTCCTCATTTTAGGTTTTTTTGCATCGCATTAACATTTCTCCTATGATTCGCACTTGGTCTTTATCATTTGCGAGCATCAAGTCATTCTTCTACATTCTTCATTCGTCTTGCTTTCGAATTTGGTCTTGTCGACAACAATCTTCAATCATGATTTTGGTAGATCTTTGTCCTTGTCAATCTTGTCATATTGCGATCGATTCGTCATCGATCCTTGTCCTTTTCAATCATGTTAATTTGGTCAATTTGTCATTGATTTTTGTCAACCAATCTCAATCAAATCATTTATCAACACTGGTCATTTATCAATTCAAAATCATTATCAAATCGAATCAATTATCTTTCATCAAGACCTAATTCATCTTCTAGGGTTTCGTGATTTAATCATTTAACTTGGTTTGTCATTTCCCTCTTTAGGATTAATAAATTATTTATTTATCCTAAGTCTTCTCATTGCAATTAAATGTTCATTTAATTGGCTAATTATTCCTCTTTGTGAATGAATTAATTAATAAATGAAAAATTATTGATTAATTCACTAATTTCCTAATTTTCATCATTTTCCTAATTCTTAATTTCCTAATTCCTCTTTTTCTAATTTTTCTAATTTCTTAATTCTTAATTTCAATTTCCTCCTATTTCTCTCCTAATTTCATGGGAATGACATGTCAATTTGTCATAATTTGTCATAATTGACAATCAATCAATTTTTGACATAGAAGTTTGTCATAATTTGTCATAAATCATCAATCAACAAATTTTGCATAGAAAGTGCATAATTTGTCATAATTGACATAATTGATTTGCAATTTCCATTTGAATTGAATCATGCTAATTTGATCCATCTCTCCAATTTGTCTATAAATTGGATGAATTTCTTCAATCAAACCCCTTGATTCTTGATCCCTAATCAGATTATCGAATTTCTAATCAATCACGCTTCGAGTACTTTTGAGCAATTTTCTTACCTACTTGCTTTCAATCATGTATGTGCACTTGTAGGTGAGATCCACAACCAAACTATTTGAAGAGGAAAGAAGAACAATGGAACCGCATGAAGGAAGCATTCATACCCACATTTGGATGTAGACACCTAAAAATGGTCAACGTTTGCGGGATCATACTTTAACATTTGCGCATTGCCTCATTTTAGGTTTTTGCATCGCATTAACATTTCTCCTATGTCACGCACTTGGTTTTTATCATTTGCGAGCATCGAGTCTTTCTTCTACATTCTTCATTCATCTCGCTCTCAAATTTGGTCTTGTCGACAACAATCTTCAATCATGATTTTGGGTCGATCTTTGTCCTTGTCAATCTTGTCATATTGCGATCGATTCGTCATCGATCCTTGTCCTTTTCAATCATGTCAATTTGGATCAATTTGTCATTGTTCCTCGGCGCATTTATCAATCAAATCATTTATCAATTCAAAATCATGATCGAATCGACATCAAATCAATCTTACATCAAGACCTAATTGTCGTCTTTGCATTTCTAATTCATCTTCCAAGGTTTTATGATTTATTCATTTAATCTTGTTTGGCATTTTTCCCTCTAGGTTAAATAATTTATTTATTTATCCTAAGTCTTCTTGTCACAATTAAATGTTTATTTAATTGGCTAATTAATTCCTCCTATTTTTGTAAATTAATTAATGAATGAGAAATTATTAATTAATTTACCTAATTTTCATCAATTTTCTAATTTCCAAGTCATTATTTCCAACTTAATTTTCTAATTTCTCCTAAATTCCTAAATGTCTATTTCTATTTCAAAATCTTGTCATAAATTGTCATAAATCCTTGCATAGCAATTTGTCATACACATGTCATAATTTTGCTATTCTTGATTTGAATTTCCATTCGAATCATTATCATGCTAATTTGATCATTTCTCCAATTTATCTATAAATTGGATGATTTTCTTCAATCAAGACCCCCAATTGATCGCATTTTTGAATCCCTAATCAGACTATTGAATTTCTAATCACTTTGTCAAATCACGCTTCGAGTATTCTTGTGTCAATGTCAATCTTGCTTTCACAATTAGGTTTATGCACTTGAAGGTGAGATCTACAACAAAACTATTTGGAGAAGAAAGAAGAACAATGGAGCCGCATGAAGGAAACATTTGGATTTACATCTGGTTTGCATAATCTTTTTGAATGTTTCAATTTTCATGTCTCTATTGAATGTGTTTAGGATAGATCATGGCAATTTGCTTTCGTGATTGAGCAATTATTAATATTACTTGTTTGTGATGATTCCTAATTTCCTAGCTACAGGGAACATCCCTTAGCGCATCTGGTTAACATTCTAGCGCATCTAGTACACTGTTCGGTGTGTGGGGCTCATTTCCTAGCACGTACAAACCATCCCTTAGCGCATAGAGTTTTTAGCATTTTCCTGTAGGTCTTGGTGTGGGAACTTAACAGAGCAGAGCATTCGGAAAATATGTCAGGGCATCGGGTCTGTCCAATAGCACATCCCAGTTATCCTGTAGCACATATAGTCTTTTCTGTAGCACATTACAGATAGAAGGCAAATATTAAATTGTAACCGAGATTAAATTTAGACTTGTAGAAGTCCTCAAAAGCCAAGGTTTTTCTAACTGTTTTGATTGATATTTTGCAGGATTTCTGATAGTTTCTTGCAGGTGGAGCTCATTTTTATTTTAAGAGTTACAATAGTTTGAATTTTTTTTACTAACTTAGCTAAGTTAGTTAAAAATTTAAAGTCTTTTAAATCTTGTTTGGATTAAATTGAACTCATCTTTATTTTGGGCAAATAAAAAGAACAACAAAAACATCTTTCTTGCTTTCTTAAGAGAAATTTTTTCACTTTGGGCTCTAAAAAGAACAAGACAATCTTTCTATTTTGCAAAAAAAGAGATTTTAAAAAGAACCTCACCATCTTTTGGTGCATAAAAGGATCAATTTCAAAATTTTCAAGGAAAAAGAAGCACACTTGTTTAAATTTTTATTTCAAGTTAAAGAGGGAAGATCTTCCCCTTTTGTCAATTTTATTTTGTTGACGCCACATCGAAGTTTTGCTTTGTTGACCAAGTTCCATTACTAGATCAAAAAATCATTGCTTTGAAGAGATAAAATAAACACCATGTTTTTGTGGAGCAACATCTCCATATAGATTTACCCAAATCATTGCAATAAAAAGTTAAAAACAACGCTTGTTTGCTTTGCTGCGAAAGTGGAAAGAATATGCTCTCCCCTTAACTGGGTGATCAAAAAGCCAGACCGCTCTTATGCTTTCAGTGTTTATTGAATTAAATCCTTTAGCAAGCTTGCCTTCATGAGGGGTTGAAAAACTCTTAAAGCCATTCTTTGGCCGGTGTGAAGGGAACGACCTAAGTGGGAAATGACTTTGATGCCAAGTGTTCCAACCCACTATAATCAAAAGTGGAAAGTGACGAAAGTCCTTTTCAACGGTTGCGCAATGATTAACCTTCCCCCAGTATCCTTGAGATACATAAAGCCTTTGTTCTAAATGTTGGGAAGCCTCTTGAGGGAGTTTATCACTGATGGCAGAACGGGAAACCTGATTACAAACTTTAGCATAGAAAATTTGAGCCGAGTCAGTATCCAAACATTTGTAATATCATAGTGCAAGGGTGGGGAAGAATCCGCCCCCAAGATCGCTCACCATATATCTCCCAAGATAACTACTCAATTGTGAAGCAATTCACTTTGGGTTAATTTCTGGCAAAAGACAAAAAAACATGCGCCCCCTAGGGGGTGACAAGGTTGTTTGAGCTGACGGAGTATCGAGACTAGTGGGCTATGATATTACTTATGACCCTTGAATAAAGAGTCTGACTGAATTGTATGTTATTGTATCTAAACCTATTAAAACATTGGGGATTTGAACACATCCTCACAGAATATACACTCATTGTTTAGACTAAGAAAAATGGTTGCTTCTTTTGTGCCATGCTTTCATTTATTACTTCAGAAAATTATCCATCATCATTGAAAACAAAACCCAAAAATTGCAGAAAAACCACCAAGTCAAACTATCAGGGCAGTCTAGCGCATAAGAGCAACTTCTTAGCACGTAGAAACAATCCTTTAGCGCACTCGAACTTCACTTTAGCGCATTCATTCTGAACTTTAGCACTTCATCAAAATCCAATACTAGCAGTTTAAACTTGGCGCTTTCTAAAAACATTCTGGCTCATTGAAGCAACAACTTAGCGCGTGGGGATCAAGAATTAGCGCTTAGAGACCAACAGTTAGCGCATAACCTTTTAGACTAAAAAAAATTCAAAACAACCAGTTAGCACATCATAGAGGGAAGATTAGCGCATGGAGTCTGTTCTCTAGCGCATTGAGGAAATTCAATAGCGCATTTGGTTTCTGTCTTAGCGCGTAGCAGAAACTAAGAAAACAGGGGGCAAAACAGAAGCTATTTTTGAAAAATCTGAAAACAGTTTAGGAAGCCTTCTGAAATTCATCAAACAAAGAATCAAAAACAGAGTATCAAAAAGTAATCCCAAAGCAAGTTCTCCATAAAACAAAGTTGTCAAAATCTGAAAACTAGTCACAAGATAAAACACATCTCTCCTATCAAAATCAGGAAACATCATCACAAGTATCAACAGGTCCTTCAATCAAACGAATTTATATCCAAAAAAACACTTGTTTTAAACTCCAAGTTGTCAAATCGAGTTTCCATATCAGGAAAGCTCTTATTCCATATCATTTAACATGCTTTGTCATGAGGGGGCATCTAAACCTTCATTTGATAAAGTAAAACTTGAGTTTCCAAACAAGATAACTAAATCCAAAACAAAGCAAAGGAAACCATTGATCGCTTGTGCATGACTAATCCTCATATTCTAAGAAGAAAGAGTATTTATCATAACACTCAGTTGAGGAAGCAACAACCTAGTTCTCTAAAAGTTGCCAAACGAAATAAATTTTTATACATCAATCGCCAACTCTTCAAATCTCATCGAACATTCCTTCATCATATGCGCTTGTATCTTGAAGACAAAACCAATGAATTTGACAAGGAACCATTGAGGAGTAGAGCATTCTGTCAAAAATCAGCATTCAGTCAACGCTTAAATCAAGAAGGAAAGATCAATCCGGCCTTATTCCCCGAAGTGTGCATCACTTATGATATACCTCAATTTGAACCACCAACCCCTGAGCAACACATTGAAGAGGATTTCATTCCCTTTGTCACAGAAAGTTTCTACTAGATGGGTGGCTACAAGAAGTTGAATCCCACTTTTGGGCAAAAAGTGGAAGTGTTTTCTCTGTTTTTCAAATTTTCTGACGATTGATGTCAAAATTTGATGCACTTAGAGATTGAATCTCAAAAAACTTCAATAATAGAAAATGTAGTGCTCAGAGTCTACTTTTCAAATATGTAATTTATTTTAATACCCACATGATAGAAATCCCTTTTTAGTAGGCATGTTTAAAAACTAGTTTTTCAAAATGCCTGTTTCAGGACCATATCACGCATGTGTACGACCACCCTTTTTTTGATGCAAATAAATGAATTTTTGCAAATCCTTTTGGGAAATGATACCTAAGACACCAAATATTGATGAGAATATTTTTGCTTATTTTTTTATTTCATATATATTTTTTAATTAATTTTTAACTGATAATAAAGTATATTTTCAAAACATCATGTGTACGACCACCATAATTTGATGAAAATTTCATATTTTTCAATTTTTTTTTTAATATTCAAAAGAATTGTATGTAGATTGATGTCATATAATTTATTTTTCTAAAATCCTAAAAACCAAAAAGTTATTAAATTTTTAGTGAACCTTGGTATTTTAGGTTTAAGTTCCACTTTTGAATAATAAATAATACAAAAATAGTAAAAGTAATCTTATCACTATGAAATTTACATTTCTAAAATCAAGACGCTGAAAACTCTAATGGGTTTTCGTTTCGTCAAAAAATTCAATCAGAAAGGCCCTCAAAAAATTAGGCCAAGGTAGAAATCTGATGTCGTTTTACCTTGGTCATTTTTTTGGAGGTCCAAGCATAGGCTTGGTGAGACCAAGCCTATCCCGAAGCAAAAAACAAAGCTAAGGGTTATTTCCTGCCCCTAATTTTAAAAAATAGGCGCCCGTTTTTTAAATTCAAAAAATGGGCGCCCGTTTCGCTTTGTACCATTGAAAGCAAAATGGGCACCCGTTTTCAAAAACGGGCACCTGTTTTATTCAATAACGGGCGCCTATTTCTGAAAAGATCCGTTGGGCTAGAATCTGGCCCAGAAGCACAAATCCCAATGATTGAATTATTTTTCAATCATTAGCTGACAGGTACGATCTACAAAGAGAATGTTTTGATTAATCCTCTTTGTTTGTCTTATTGTCGATTTGGTAAGGAGATTGATTCGAATTCAAATTTTGGTGTAGGCATGAGATCAAATCAATGCAGGAAGAGGCAAAGGAAGGTTCTGACAACTGAGGAGATTGCAGCAAATAGGGAGAAGGAGGGAATGCGTCAACGAGAGAGAAGATTAAGAATTAGACAAGGAGCTTCAAGTTCCATGATCATTTTAGAAGAGGAGAACATCAATGAGACCATAAATGCTGATGAAGGAAACACAATAGAACCATTTAATTCAAGTGCATCTTCTAATCTATTATTGGATACATGTATGTCTTCATAGCCCTATGTTTTTTCTCATGAAAAAATTGGTGATTTAGTAGAAGCAGGTTACTTATTAAATGAAATTCTAATTGAAAATCAAACCCCAAATTAAATTAGAAGTCAAGTTGAAAGTGAAATTGAAATACAAATTGAAACCCCAAATGAAACTAGATCTCAACTTGAAACTGAAATTGAAACCAAATTTGAAACTCCAAATGAAATTGAAAATCCACCTGCAACTAAAACCAATAATGTGTATGTAGACATGGAAACACCAATTGAAAATGAAACATGTTTGAATGATAATCAAATAAATGAAAATTTTGAAATTAAAAGTGATGTACTAGACAACCTTCCTGGTTTGGTTTCATGGAGATAGATTAGGACACATGCAAATAGATTGTTTAGACATTTTTTTTATAATAAGAAATTTGGGTTTCAATGTCAATTAATAGTACAACTAATTAAAATGACTAAAATGTGAAAAGTGATGAAGAAGTTAGGCTTTTATGTCAAACCCAAGAAGAAGGAGGAGACTTTAAAACAAGTTGTATCAATTGTTGCTAGCGCCTTTGATACAATTGGAAAGAAAAGTCATTCTAAAGATAAAAATGTGGCACGACGGGCAATAACAACAACTTTAGTAAGCCAAACAACTTCTAATAAAAGAATGATGAGTAATATAAGTGGATATCTTAATATTCATCGCAAAAATTTGTCAAGAGCTGTAAAAAGAAGAGTTAATTTTGAAAGTGACCTGGCAAACAAATTGTGGACTTTTAGTGGTAGACTACCAAGGTCTGATATGAAACTTACTGGTGAAGTCAAAAATTTGATCGAAAAATTCTGGCACAATAATACGAGAGTATCACCTAATGTTAGAGATGTTCTTAAATTAAGAGTTGGGTCAAAAATTCGTGATCCACATCCAAAACACCTATTGGACATGACTCAAACTAAATTGTATAATTTTTTTTTGGATGATAATGTGTTGACTATTAGCATTTGTCAAAGGTCTTTTGAAAAGTGTAAACCTTGGTATGTTCAAATTAACAAGGAAAGAGTCACATGTTGTTGCAAAACTCATGTTCAATTTTGCTACCATTATGATGTATTTCGATATATACGTGTTACCATGCATACTAATGGAATGTTCCAAGAATGTGGTATAAATATACCACCTGAAACTATAAAGGAGTTTATTTCAAGTTTGTTTTGCAACCCACCAAATGAACAAAATTTTCTTTTCAATGCATGTATTTCTGGTATATGTGATATATGTGGCAATCTTGCATTGTTGGATGAATGCTTGCATGAAAATATTTCAAATGATTTTGGACAACAATTAATTGATGTTAAAAGATGTAAAACTATTGAGTATCCACTGAAGGATGGAAAGGTTGCAAAACGATGCGATCTAATCACTAAAAAGTTAGTGTTCATGCATTTATGAATGAATTCAAGAGTAACATCATACCTAAATATGTTAAACACACTCAAAATGCTAGATGGCTCGATGGTCAGTTTCGAATATGTAAGGATACATTTCCTGTTGGTAGTATACTTTTGGTTGTTGACTTTGCAAAGAACCACACGCTTGCACCACAAGATGAGGTGCAATCACAATACTACAATTCAGTGCAGGTATCAATTTTTGTCCATATTGTCTATAGGCATGCACCAGATAGTACACAAGAGGATCGCAAAATTTTTAGAGAGTACCATTTCTATATGAGTGATAATAAATTACACTCATCTGAGTTTGTCCAGTTTTGCTTCAAGACCTTTTTTTAGAATTTGAGGGAGAGAGAAATTCAGATGACACAACATCTAATATGGTCTGATAATTGCACAAGGGAATTCAAGAATGCTAGAATGTTTTATTGGTTGAGTAGGATTCATAAGAAAACTAATATCGAACACATTTGGAGTTTTTTTAAGGCTGGACACGGGAAAGGAGAACATGACGGTGCCGGTGCATGTGTTAAGAGAGCCCTTTGCAAAGAGCAACTCAAATTCGAGGAAAATGCTAAATTTAAAAATGTAAGTGCAATTGTGGATTGGTGTAGTGCAAATTTATCCACAGGATCAAGTCAAAACTCTACAATTAGACATTTCTTCTGGCTAGTTAAAGAGGAGAATATCCTTCCAAGATATGACTGTGATACAATAAATGGGTCAGCTAGATGGCGTTCATTTAAGAGTTCTAATTCTAACACTTGGACTATATGGACTAGAGAGCTTGCATGTTTTTGTCAATTTTGTGTTGCAGGTGAATGGGAAGAATGCGAGAATACAAAATGGGTCGAAGAATGGCAACACAAATCCTTAACACCTACTGAGACACAATATGAAGATGTTAGAAGAAATGAAGACCCCGATCATGCATTTGCATCAGAAGATTATGATCGTGTTTCAGACCTCATACAACCTGGTAATTTAATTCAATTTATTGTTTATAACTTTAAATTATATATTTTTATGTATTGTCATATAATTTATGATTACATATTTGAATTATAAATTCTAACAAGTTTTATTTCTACACATTGTACTGAAATTTGTTTTCTAGGACATGCATATGCTGTTGTTGCACCAGAGGATAATGATGAGCAGGTTGAGTATTGGCTAGCTAGATGTGTAGAACCTAAGAAAAAGTTGATATGTGATCAAGTAGATGATGATGGTTTTTAGTATCCAGTTGGGTTTGTTGTGGTAGTTGGTACATGGCTACGCAAATACTTAACAAGAAGGAATGGCTTACCAGCTTATGAAGACTACCAATCAGAAAAGAAGATTATACACTATTCTCATTTGGTGGTGGCAACAAACATCAAAATAGAAAGATACAAAGGTAGACCTGCTAATAAGGTTTTGTGGACACTTTCAATAGAAGAGCACGAGGCAATCATAGACGCATTGCAGAAGAGAGCGGATGCAGATGGTACATTAGGTTGAATCAAATTTATATGCATGTAAGTTTGTGTTACTTGTGTGATCTCTTTTATATTTAATCATGATAATTGTTTTTCTTTGTCCCTTTAAAATTGTATTTGTCTACATTTGATACAATTTTGGTTTCATAAACAACATTGTATTAGTTATCTTCTTCTTAATGTTATTTTGTGCACATTGTAATTGTGTTACGATTGAATTCGAATTTTTTATGATATATTTATTTTATCGTAATCTCTTCATAGATTAATTGTAAGTTCAAAGATAGAATTATGTCTTAAATATGACCTGACTCTATATTTATCATTGTATGACAAATCTATATTTATAGTGTGCTTTTTTATTTTAGTACCATGAAGTCCATGCTTTTCATACCACTACTATCCGCACTAATAAACCATCAATACACTAGTAAAGTAGTGTGGTCAACTTAAGAGGAAAGTTGATACTATGTTTGTAGCTTCCTAATAATTTGGTTAGCCTTAGTTCCATCAATCTATTGGATTCCTCTATGAGATTCATTTATAATTAATAATCCTTTTATAATTTTCATATCAAATTTATATGCATGTAAGTTTGTGTTACTTGTGTGAACTCTTTTAAATATTTAATCATGATAATTATTTTTCTTTGTCCCTTTAACATTGTATTTGTCTACATTTGATACAATTTTGGTTTCATAAACAACATTGTATTAGTTATCTTATTCTTAATGTTATTTTGTGCACATTGAATTATAAACTGTTGCACTATAAGATGATCAATCACAATGTTAATATATAAAGTCATAAATAGATCACATAACAAGTCATAAATAAAAAGTCCTATATACAATCACATAACAATTCCTGATGACATAATAAAAAGTCTTGAAATAATAATTTAATAAGGAAATGACATTAAAACAAGTCCAAATAACATAATAACAAAACAATGTATCACATATATAATCACTAGAGTGCGCCAAATCACATAACACGACTTGATATCATAATAGAAAGGAAATGACATAATAAAAAGTCCTATATATAATCACATAACACATAACAACAAGTCCTATATATAATCACATAATAACAAGTCCCAGGATAACATAACAAGTGTCATCATAAAAAGTTCACAATACAATAACATGACATGATCTAAAATATACAATCTAAGAACTTGCGTGCATCTCATCTGCAGTCCTCTTCACTCCATGTGAAGGTGGCTAAGATGAATCATCCTGCTGCACGTGGTCTTGAGATGTACCATCCTGTGTCTGTGCAATATCAGTGTCTCCACCCTCTTGTGCAGTATCAGTGACTCCACCCTCCTGTGCAATATTAGTGTTTGCACCCTCCTGTACATTATTAAAAGATTTTACATGAGAAAAATATTTAACATGAGAAGAAGTTACTTGCATAATTCACTTATAAAGTAATTAAATACTAAAAACTTTAAAATAAATTACCATACGACTGTGCTCTACAATGTCCTCACTGGTACGTGGAGGTCCACTATCATGAACAAGAAAAGTGGTTGTAGTCAAGTCCTGCAAAAAAAACATTGTACATCAATTTTGATAATCCCTATAAAAGCCAGGTACACAGTATAAACAAATTAGAAATTATATTTGTAATGATTGTGCCTCAAATGATAATGTCGATGGTTGCATCTGGCTCAATCCCATAGCCGTACCAATATTGGTAGTGGTGTGGACCTGAACAACATATATAAAGCATGAATCAAACTTGTATATATACATAAATTATGAAGTATATATATAGACTACAAGATTATCATAGAAAAACATACATGTGATGCAGGCAAAGTAACTGATGGTCGAAGGCATACATGTGATGTGCTATCAAACAATCCAGAAGCCTACAATTGCAAAAAATAACAAACATGAATCAAAGTTGTACATAAATTAGTAAGCATGTAAACACTTCAAATTAATGGATGGAAAACATACTAGTGGTATATGAGGCTGAGCCTCAGTGGTCCACGGGTCACGTGAAGAACTAACCACCTCAGCGCTACATGAAGCACCCTACAAAATTGAAAAAATATATCATATGTAAATCATTACATTAAAAATTTTATTGTTTATTTTAAATGTACATATCAATACAATGTATCTAGATGAAAGTGCATACCGTAAATGGGGCACCAACATCTCTAGGTATTGAGGTAACATGCTATCGGTTCCTCAATGATGTGGTATGATCCATCCTCTGTTTAGAAAAAAATGACTCATGTTATGGTTCATATGTGTATATATAAGGAATTTAATATTGCACTGTAAATTATACAAATAAATTTGTACCTCTGTTGGTTGATCATCGTCTGCCCATAGGAGATCAACATATGAAGAGACGACATCAACATATGCAGCCTCCTCGGCATCATCATAACCACCATGGGTAACATCGGCATCATCAAAATCACCATCTCCTCCAGGGGCAGCCTCACTCTGTGGAGCCCTACATACATCCCCACAGCTCATGCAAACATGTGCTAAGCAGGGGGCAACCCTCACCTCCCGCAACTGCTATACCAAATTGCCCGATAGGGCACTCAATGAACCTAGAGCAGAATCCACTGCTCGATGATGGGCAGGTGTTGGAACAACTGGTGATAGAAGAGGAACCAATGGATCATCGCGCACATGGTTTCTAACCCTGTCGCTCAATTTTTCTCCTGGTCTATCCTGGGGCATGCCTCTCCCAACCCCTTGAAACGATCTAATATCAAAGTAATTGGGCTTTTTGCCTAATTTAAATTCGGCCCATAATTTCTTCAAAAAATACCTCGGGACCTTATGATTGGAGTGTGGTGACCACTCCCAAAAGTGGATAGCAATGCTTGGGTGCCTACACCATCGAATAGAGATTAGTGGTTTCTTCGGATCTATCTCTTCACCCATCTTAGGGTTCACAAAATATTTTTTCAAATCCATTTTTGTTATTTTTAAGTCATTAACTTGTTTGTATGTGAGGCCATCAGCGTAAAATGCACGCAATCCCTCACGCCAACTACGATAGCTATCTAGCTCGCTATCTAATGCCTGCACAGACTATACAATGCCTTGCATACTATTTGCAAGGTGTAACAACTGAGGAGGTGGATGAGGCTCGCGTCTAATAGTATGAATATCTCTAATCAAAGCATCAATATTTGTCCTAATTGTTTGTCTCAACTGATCGGGTGGAGGTGGAGGTGGAGGTGGTGGAGGTGGAGGTGGTACTAGACCTAATAGCTCATCTATCTCAAACTCATCCATCATGTCAAAATAATTTGCATATATATACAAACATGAAAATTTACAATTACAATTACAAACATGAAAATTTACAATTACAATTACAAACATGAAAATTTACAATTACAGTTACATTGAACATGAAAATTTACAATTACAAACTATTTAATTTACATTTCACCTTCCAAAAAAACTTATAATTAAATACAATTTAGCAACTAAAATATAAAAAAAGGAAACTCACATATAGATCTATAATATTATTAATAGGTGGGTAATAATAAGCATCATTTAAGAAATATTATCCACTTAAATCAAAGTATAAGAAGAATTCTACAAAATAAAACATCATAATGCCCATGCAACTCAAACAATACTTTTTAACATCTAAAGATGAATTAACTTATAAGTTCCATCAAAATCATAAAAACAATCATAAGTTAAAGTCATAAGTTATATCTATGAACCTGTCAATACATGTACTACTTTTTTGTGTTCTTTTCTAGAATGATTGGATGATTTATGATCGCAACTAGTAGTACTACACTAAGTTGAAGCTTGAATAAATGACCATTTTTTGTGATTTCACATTCTAGTCATTTACTTGGACATCTTGGCACTTGAAAATGACCGTCTTACATGAGATGAATTTGTTTGATATGTTTGATATGTATTGATTTTATTGATCTTTTAAGGTTTTATTTGAGGAGGTATCATAGGTTTCTCTATTCATCCTTTTGTGGTAAAATTAGAAAGGGATAACTATGATTCTTTTGTAAAATGGTATCTTGATAAGTTTTAAGGTGGTGTAATCATTTTCCTTTTATGTATGGAGTCATACCTAAACTAGAAACACTAGAAATTATATAATCTTGGTGTAACATCATTGACCATGTAGGAGTGATTTGATCTAACTTATCAAGATCATGATTCTATGTGTATTGCATTGGATATTGATTTCCCCCACACACTTTGGAATAGACTTTAGGAGATCCATGGAGACCCTCATATCTCTCCATTCCTAGAGGATCGTATTGTAGATTGTTTCATTCCCTTTGTAGATGAAGATCACATACCCTTCGATGGTGATACTTAAGAGGAAATTTATTATATCATATTAAATAATTTATTTACTTAAGATCAACTTTTATTTACATATTAAATAATTTTCAAAATATATTTTAATTATGTACATCAATTATATCAATTAGAATAAACATTTGGTAATGAAATACAAGCAATTATCATAAAAAATTTAGAATCAATTCATTCTAAATGTAAAATGATACATACACATATAAATATATAATCAGTTTTTTTAATTTAATATATACTTGGCAAAATAAATTTATATAGATGTGTAAATTTTTAAGTAATTTAGTGGGGTTTATAATGAAACCTATCCAAGAAAATTTGTCATATATTAGAATACATAACTCATCTAAATTAGATTATTTGGGATAACTATGATTCTTTTGTAAAATGGTTTCTCTATTGATTATTTGGTCGCAATTATTAATCTAAATATTAGATCATTAATAAAAGATAGTATATAATATAATTTGTAAATATTATTAAAAAATAGTATATATTATTATTATTATGTATATTATTAATGTTGTTTTATATATAATAAATTAATAATAATTAAAACTAATGAATGCATACTTAAATGATTAAAACTAATTCTTTTCCAAGAATCTAATTAGATATGAAAGAAAACTACTGAGTGACGAGGGTAATTGACAAGCCTATAATTAGGTATTGCAATTTGAATTTACTCAAACATATCGAATCTAATGGGGTTGATAGGAAAAATTAATCACTTCAAAATTTGAAATTCCAATTCACTTGAATAGTTTGGTATGCATCTAGCTCGGCATATTTTTCCTTTTGTTATTAATGAAAATAATAAAACCATTTTAGTTATGGATATTTCTATGTCAACCTTGTCTACAACACTTATAATGCATATCTCACAATTTTTAGTTTGAAAATTAAATATAATGGCCAATAATACTTACTACAACTTATGGGGCATTGGGGTTCTTTCAAGTGTGTTTTATGTAAGGAAATTAGTGAGATTATGATCATCCTTTTGTGCAATGTGAATTTACAAAAATAATATGGAATTCATTTTTGCAAAGATGGGGGATTGAATGGACAATGCCACACAATCTCCCTAATATTTTGGACTATTTGAAATTTAATATGTCTAGTCCTATCTTGTGGTTCATTTGGAATTAAACTCCTATCATCATCATTTGGCCTATCTAGCTAGAAAGGAACATGTGAGTTTTCAAGGATAAGGAAAGAGTAGTTAGTACAATATGGGATGTAGTGGAGAGGTCTCTTTGGTCGAACTTGGTAGCGTTCATATTAAGATGATTAGGAAGTAAAGAGGAAGAGATGGCTTGGGTGGATGCTTGGCTAAATTTTAGGTGGCATGGTGGGCCAACAATAGAGGTTGATTGGGTGACCAATCTAGGTGTGGGGCAGAAGGATAAGGATGCGTTTTTTGATGTGAAGCAATTATAAAAGGAACATTAATCCATGGTGTCCAACTCAATTGCTTAGGACATGAAAACGTTAAAATTTCTGACATTAAATATAGCCACCATTATGAATGCTTAAGGTGGTTGATATAAATGTTTAGGGTTTTAATTAAAGATTATAATTTAGGGTTAATCAACCAAGATAGTCAAATTTCTCCTGGGACTTGTTTGTTTTTTTCTATTTAGGGTTTAGTGTTCATTTTTCTGTTCAGGGTTTATTGTCTGTTTTTTGTGTCTAATGTTTATTGTTCATTTACGTTTTTGTTTTTTGTTTTTTTCCTATGGTTTTCACTATTCATGTTTTTTGCAATATTTGAAAACTAAAAACTATTTTAAACATGAAATAAAATAAAATAAAAGATGATTTTCGAACTTTAAAACATAAAAATTAAAAAATAACAATACATTAACATTTTTTAATGAAAAACAATAAAAATAAATAAAATAGAATATGAAAAATAAAACTAAATACCTGGAAGGAGGTAAAAATGGTCTATGGGGTCAGCTGGGGTGAAAAAAATGGGTACCCGTGCTCCTCAGAAACGCCTACCCATTTTTCAAATAGTAAAAATGATAGAAAATGGTTTTAAAAAATAAATAAATACATTTAAAAAATGGGCGCCCGTTTATTTCAAATCGGGCGCCCGTTTCTTTATGGCTCGGGCACCCGAAGTTAAACGAGTGCCCTATTTTTATCTAGCGGGTTCATTTTCCAACCTGCAGACTTCCGTGGGATTGGGACCCAACTTTGTGCATTTATCCAGATGCTCGTTGTTACTCGCTCTCAACAAAACAAACAAAGCGAAATGCAACCAGAGTCCAGCATGGATCGAAGATTATCAAATACTTTCAAGTGTCCAAATCTAGAAAACACCAAAATTTCTAAGGAACTCCTCCAAGAGTGTCAAGAAAGCATTTCGTTTCAAAAACTTGTGGAAAGACTCATGGAAAATGACAAAGAAAAATATCTACTCATGCTCACAAGCAAATGAGTTAAGCTCCCTGATGACTTTGATACTGACATATTTAGAACATGATCTCGACATTATGATTATCAAGAATGAAAAAGAGAGGAGGAAGAATGTGACCCTGAACAAAACATACCTGAGCAAAATCTACCAGAACAAAATTTTCCTGAGCAAAACATCCCTAAGAAAAACATACCCCAACACACGCCATTTCAACTTAGAAATAATGCAAGGGAAGAACTCTTCCCTCAGTAGGCAAATGCACCTTTGATTTCTCTCACTCGACAAATGCAAATGTTGCAAAGACAAATGCAAGACATGCAACAAGGGACAACAGTACGGTACTCCTTGATAGAAATTTGTCCTTATCCTTTTGACAAACGGTTAAACATGTTAGATATTCCCCCAAACTCAGATATTCCCAAATTTGACAAATATGATGGGAAAATTGACCCTCGTGATCATGTTTGGGAATTTTGTACCATGAGTCTTGAATTTGCCCATGATGTCACCTATTTGATGAGGTTATTCCCAAGAAGCTTGGGAGGACAAACAATGGAATGGTTATCCAAAATCACACCTCCTGTCAGATCATTTGATGAATTAGTCAACAAATTCATAACTCAATATTCCTACAACATTCAATTGCTATCACTATGCTAGATGTCTGTAATACCAAGTAGAAAAACAATGAAACATTCATGGTATTCCTTCAATGTTGGCAATGTATGGTTTCGAGATATCCTCGAGATGTGCCCAAAAAAGAAAAGATGGAAATTTTCATCGACAACTTGAATAGTGAGATGAGTTACATACTCAAACTTCAATGCATACCATCTTTTGCCAAATTGATTGAAAATGGCATCCAAGTAGAGGAGGCATGTGTCAAGAAAGGAACATTGAAATTCTTCAAAGAAGGAACAAATTCATCCAGCTACAACAACCAAAACAACAACAACTTACACAAATCCAGATTCTGGACCAAAAACAAAAATACTGGAAATGAAGGAGGAAACGAATCAAATGATGCAAAATCCAAGCAAGAAATGCTAGCATTATCAGGTAATCCTCAAGCTACAAAGAATCCAAAAGGTGCTAACCAAGGCACTAACACTTATGCACCAAATGCCAATCAAGATCATCTCAATGCAAACAACGCCAACAATACCCAAGGAAATGACACTAATCAAGGACCAAATACAAACTCGTGAGGTAACACCAACAACTTTCCAAAATGCATTTACACACCACTAGGGCAATCATTGGAATCAACATTAAGAGAACTCCTGGCAAACAAAATTATCTCCTTACCAGTGATCAACAACTTTGAACCACAAATCAAACCACCCTGGTGGAATGACTCACACTTTTGTGATTTTCATTGCAACAAAGGTCATCAAACAAATGATTGCATGAGACTGAAAAACATTGTTCAAGACATGATTGATAGAGGTGATTTAACAGTTGATGGTCTCAAGACAAACAGTGACTATGGAGCCTTTAAGAATCCTCTTCCAAACTACAACAAGGATAGAGCTTCAACCTCAAATGATACATGTGAAGCTCGTATCAATCACATATACAATAACACCATCAATCATATTTCAGCCGAGGACAATCAAGTAAACATCATCATAATCGAAGACAAGCGTGAACATGAATCCGTCAATGCAACAACCAGAGCTCAAAAATATGTCTTGAAGGGGCATACGTCAACAACAAACATCATACCCAAAATTCAATATGATCTAGTCAGTCAACTGTGCAAAACTCCTGCTCAAATATCTATACTAGAGTTGCTAAAACTTTCGCCAAAACACAAAGACATCTTGGAACAAGCACTATTGGAAACAAATGTACCTCAAGATTTGGATGCTGACAAATTCCAAGCCATGGTGGCTCATAATACAGGGCCTCATAACCTTACCTTTTCTGAGCATGATAATATCTCATTGAGCCATCCACACAATACTCCACTCCACATTGAAGTCTTGGTCTACAAGCATTGGGTCAAAAGAGTATTAATAGATGGAGGAGCTGGACTCAATATCCATACCTTGAAACTTATCCGTGCATTAGGCTTCTCTGAGCAATCTATTGATCCATGCAAAAAGATCACTATCAAAGCATACAGTGATGAAGAAAGTTCATCCAAAGGAACAGTAATGTTACCAATTCAAGTAGGACCAATATAAAAGGACACTATGTGCCAAGTCTTAGACATAGACCTCACATATAACATCTTATTGGGTCGACCTTGGATACATAAAATGCAAGCAGTACCTTCTACTTATCACCAGTGTGTTAAGTTCCCCTACAAGGGATAGGAGATTTCTATATCAGCAGATCATAACCCTTTTCAACATTATAATGCTATGGGGGCAGCCCAAGACAGCTTGGTTCCACATAATAGAGATAAACAAAGTTCCTCGGCACCAACTATTCAATAAGAAAAGTCTAAATTACTATCTATGGATTTCAAGCAGAAAATGAAAATCAAAGAGCAAGGCATGAGAGAATACTCTTTGGAACCTTTGTGTTTAGCCAACTTACCAGCATCGCCTAAATCTCATGGATTACCTACAACATCAACACATCAAGCAACACAACCCATTGATAAGTCGGTGTATTGACATGTTTTTTTATCAGGACTCTTAGGTTTTTGGTATCTTTTGGGTTGCATTGTGATAGTAAAATATTGTGAATTGATTATATGTAATCCATTTTTTAAAACTAAACTTAAGAAATCATGTTTGAACCTTGTCTGTTAATTCTTGCGGCCATGCCAGTTTATTCCTGCAGCCAAATGGTTTGTCCCTGTGATATGCGAATTATTTAGGATGATTTCATACATGAGTTAATGAATGTATTAGTTAAGTAAGATGCATATGCATGTCCTTGTATATTGTTTCTGTTTTAGTGCAGATAATAATTGATGTCACGGTGGAGAATTTTCCCTCGCGCCTAAGGACTGGAGAATCACATTCAGATAGCTGGAGGTCAAATTGAAGGAGATTCAAGCAAGCGCAATCTATGGCATAATCAGAGCAGTTGTACTTCACCATGGGAGTTTAACTCTGGTGCATGTTTAATTTCCAAAATATCTCTTTCGCGTGCAAAGACTATGGTTCGGTTTCAGATCCACAGTTCCTGCAACCAAGCTCTTTGTTATCCCCTTCATCTGACAACTATCTGCCTCTTCTTCTGGGCGTAACTGGAGTTGTCCATTGTAGTTTGTCTTTTCTTTATAATAAGCTCTTCATTCTTTCTGAGTTAGACAGAATGGAAAGGGATTGAGCAGAGTTTTTGTCAAGTATTCTGAATTTTCTCTCTTTGAATATGTAATCATCTTTCAGGAAAAATGAATAAAGATATGTTATTCTGATCTACTAATAGTTCTTTCTGAGAGTTTGATATCACTCATCCAAGGGGGCCCACTTGGTGAGTGATCCAGTGTTTATAATTATTGAAGTTAGTTTTTACTTAGTTGCAGTAGAAGTTCATGACTGGACTGTTCCTGCAACCAAGGCAGGACGGTGTGATTCCTGTTATTTTTATTAGATCTTTTTAGCAGAGTTTTGTAAAGCTTTCATTTATCCTTTTATGATTTCCATTCCTACCTTTCCTACAGTAATTAATAACAATCATTTAAGGAGCTTAGTGCATATATATTGCAGACCCATTTCAAGTTTTATGTTCCTGGATTGACAACTAAATGAACACCAGCCATGAGAATAGTAAACTCTACGATATGAATGTCCAAAGTTTAGATTGAGATTTCAATTAGAGGTATTATTATTGTCATTATAGTTGGGGTAGACATTTTTGGCACCGCTACCGGGGATGGTGTCAAGCTAAGAGCCTTTTATGATTTCCATTCCTACTTTTCCTGCAGTAATTAAGAATAATCATTTAAGGAGCTTAGTGCATATATATTGCAGACCCATTTCAAGTTTTACGTTCCTGGATTGACAACTAAATGAACACCAGCCATGAGAATAGTAAACTCTACCATATGAATGTCCAAACTTCGGATTGAGATTTCAATTAGAGGTATTATTATTGTCATTATAGTTGGGGTAGACACCCATCACCAAGTTTGATGGCAAATTTATCCAACTAGGCACTCTAGCACATGAATTAGAGGAAAAAGTCATCCTTAGTTGGCTAAACAAGGATGAGGAAGAAGACAGAGCAACTACTATGGAGGTAGCTATACCAACACACCTGTATGGAAAAGGCTAATTAATCATGCAACAAATGGGATACAATGGCAAAGGACCTATCGGCAAGCATCAGGAAGGCATCACAAAACCATTAGATTCTCCTTCACAATTTAGTAAAGACAAAATAGGATTGGGCTATGAACACACTCTACCACCTAGGAAGACACCAAGCAAATACCAAAAACATCAATGGAAGGCAAAGAAGAAATACAAGGAGGACTCATGGTAAGAAGCACTATTTGAATCAATAGAGACAATACGTAAAGAACAAGAATATCAAGAAAGAAAGTAAAATCAAGGGAAGCCCATCAATCAAAAGAAGGAAGTATCTACTGCCGAAGTACATCATGTTCAAGAACCAGTGTCCGACAAAGAGGAATCACCTCCTGATAACATCATTCCTCCCCGAGGAGAGACAATATATGAACAAATGCAAAGAGTGGAAGCAGGATTTAACACAGAATCAGAGAAAACTATCAAACTTTTATCAATCATCAAAGACTTATTTTCACCCTACAACATACCCATCCACAGCATTAGTAGAATCTAGGATAATACCTCTGAGACTGATTCAAATGACTATGAATGGGGCGATTGTTCTAATGTTACTGAATATATTCCTGCAAATGATAGTCATACACCCATTTCTCAAGAAGAACAAGGCACAAAATATCTATGACACCAAAGAAAATGAGCAATGACATTACGAGCAAGTCTACATAGAAGATGATACCATCAAAGACCTTGAAGAAATCCTTAACTTATTTAATATCCTAACCAACCACGATGATACCTCCATCCTGACACTTACATCAGCTGAACTTGATCCACCCAATGATTCTTTATCACTTATCTTTCGTGACCTCATAGATTGGGACGAACCTGAAAATCATGACATATCAATTTTCTCGAATGATGAATCCATTATCCATTACTTGTGTACTGTTAACCCAGAAACAGACTCTACCAGTGAACAAAGTAATGAAATCTACAATCAGGGGAGTGCCAAGTCTTTTAGTCACAAAAATGAACAAAATAAAGGATCTACTGCTGAAAACCAGTCAATGACAACAATAGATCACAAAAAAGTAGAAACAAAGGACACATCTAAAGGTGAAAACCTTTTTAAGGCACCTAAAGATGGGAGACTTGAAACTCTTCCTGAACATTATCAATAGAAATCACCCATATTGATTGAGCCCACTCAATCAATTAACATTGGTACAACAGAAGCAGCCAAAAACATACACCTTGCAGAATCTTTGACAAAGGAAGAAAAATCAGAGTTTATCCAATTTTTCAAAAAAAAGCAAATCAAATTTTCTTGGTCATATGCAGATATGCCTGGGATTGATCCATAGGTAATCATGCATCACTTGTCCATTGCTCCAGGAGCTAAGCTAGTCAAGCAAAACTTAGAAAGATGAATCCACATGTAGCACTCATGGTCAAAGCTGAGCTGAAGAAACTATTAGACGTTGGATTTATTTGACCTATCAACTATGCTGAATGGATTTCCAACATTGTAACAATATCTAAACCAGATGGAAACATTGGGATTTGCATCGATTTTAGAGATGTCAACAAAGCTTGTCCAAAGGATGACTTTCCTTTGCCCAGTATCGACATAATTGTAGACCTCACAGCAGGCCATGCAATGCTATCACTAATGGATGGTTTTTTAGGCTATAATCAAATCAAGATAGCCCCAAATGATCAAGATAGAACAACATTCATCTGTCCTTGGGGAACGTATTGTTGGAATGTCATGCCATTTGGCTTAAAGAATGTTGGGGCAACTTATCAACGAGCAATGACAACAATCTTTCATGACATGATGCATACCTTCATGGAGGACTATGTGGATGATTTACTAGCTAAATCATTTACCCAGGCAGAACATCTAAGCATCTTAGAAAAGATTTTTGACAGATTGGAGAAATTCCAAGTTAGGCTCAACCCTAAGAAGTGTATCTTTGGGGTTACATCAGGCAAGTTACTAGGCTACATAGTTTCAGCAAAAGGCATTGAAGTGGATCCAGCAAAGGTACAAGCCATAATGGAGATGCCACCACCAAAGAACATTAGCTAGCTCAGATCTCTACAAGGACGACTCTAGTCAATTAGGCGATTCATCACTCAACTAGCAGATAAAAGTCTACCATTCAACCATTTGCTACTTAAAAATGTACCATTCAGATGGGAAGCCAAATGTACAGAATCATTCTATCAAATCAAGCAATGTCTAATGAACCCACCAATTCTAGTACCACCAATAGTAGGGAAGCCACTCATTCTCTACATTTCAACAATAGATATATCACTGGGGGCATTATTAGCACAAGAAGATCAACAAGGCAAGGAATGAGCTATCTATTACATCAGCAGGACATTAAATGGATATGAACTCAACTATACATTCATTGAGAAGGCTTGTCTAATAGTGGTATTTGCTTCTCAAAAGTTCCAACATTACATGCTAGCTCACACAATTAAGCTAGTCACAAAAAATGATCCTCTCAAATATTTGCTCAACAAAGCAGCTCTTATGGGAAGATTGGCTAAATGGATCATGATTCTCAGTGAATTTGATATCCACTACACAGAGCGATGAGCTATCAAAGGACAAGCAATTGCAGATCAACTAGCTGAAGCACCGCTACCAGGAAAACAACCAATGGAGATCAAATTTCCGAACAAGGATGTTCTTGCTATTTCCACCAAACAATGGACCCTATACTTTGATGGATCCTATACTCAACATGGCTTAGGTGCTAGCATTCTATTCAACACTCCTAACGGGCACACCATACCAAGATCTTATAGGCTCATGTTTCCATACACAAATAATGTTGTTGAATATGAGGCATTGGTTATAGGCATCAAAATGGCCATGGAATGGAGAATCACAAAATTAAAAGTCCATGGAGATTCACAACTAGTCATCAATCAGATCAACAATGACTATCAGATGAAGGACGACAAGTTGCTACCATACAAATGAATGGTGGATGATTTCAAACAATATTTTGTACACATCACCTTCGAAAAAATACCAAGGTTGGACAATAGAGCAGGCGATGCAATGGCTACTATCACTTCACTACTACAAATTCTAGAGAAACAAAGTCGTTACAAGTTTCTAGTAGAGCAACTGTTCTCCCCAGCCTATGACCATTCTGAATCCCATGTTATCTATGCCTTAATTGGTTCTGACTCTCTGTTATACGAACTGATATACGACTATCTTAAAAACAATATCCTACCCATTGACCTATCTCAAAACCAAAAAATGCAACTTTATCCGGCAAGCCTCCCGTTATACTCTCACTGCTGATACTTTGTACCATTGAGGTCTAGATGGTACTCTTCTTCGTTGCCTTGATCATAATGAATCTGACTCTTCTTTACAAGAGCTTCACGAAGGTATCTGTGGCACACATTCAAGTGGTCCTACTCTTGCTAAAAAACTTCTAAGAATGGGATATTACTAGCCGGCAATGGAAAAAGACTCTTACCATTCTGCAAAGAAGTGTCCTAAATGCCAAATCCATGGCAATCTTATACATGCACTAGCATAGGAACTGCAACCATTCACAACATCCTGGCCCTTTTTCCAGTGGGGACTGGACTTAGTCGGTAAAATTCATCCTTCATCTTCAAATGGACACAAGTTCATTATAACTACAACATAATATTTTAGCAAATGAATTGAAGCGGTCCCCATGACCACAGTGACTGGGAAACAAATTGCCTCTTTTATCCTTAATTATCTAATCTATAGATATGGCATTCCAAGTTCCATCATCATAGGTAATGGACGACCTTTCAAGAACCAAGATGTGTGAGAACTATGTGGAAAATTCAAAATTCAACATCGTTTCTCTTTACCTTACTACCCACAGGGGAATGGTCAAGCAGAAGCATCCAACAAAACAATATTGAAAATCCTAAAGAAAACAGTAAATGATGCAGGCAAAGATTGGCATGTACAACTCAGTGTAGCACTTTAGGCATATATGAACTAGCATCCGCACACCTACGAGAGCTACACCATATTCATTGGTATATGGATCAGAAGCAATTTTACCCCTGGAGGTAGAAATTCCATCTCTTAGAATCTCTTTGAAAGGCCTAATTCCAGATGAAGAGTATCGAGTCAACTGACTGCAAGAGCTTGAACTTCTAGATGAAAGACGTCAACATGCCTACACTCACCTCAAAGCATATCAGCAACGCATGTGCAGAAGCTACAACCACAAGGTCATTCCCAAAATTTTTAAAATTGGTGATTTAGTACTCAAGGAAAATCCTAGAAATCAACAAGATTGGGAAAAGAAAGGGAAATTTGAACCTAACTAGTTAGGTCCCTATGTCATCATATCAGCCTATGGTTTAGGTGCTTATCAGCTAACGACTTCAGAAGGAGATGTGCTTGACGAACCAACTAACAACATCCATCTAAAGAAATACTACACTTGAGCAGTCTAATGCATAGAAAAGTCAAAAATATCAAAAAATAAAAAAAGATCAAAAATTAAGAAAAAGAAAATAAAAAGGTACAATAAAAGAAACTGGTGAAAACCTAGCAGCAAGCACTACTGTGAAGGGAAAGCTCCTCTATCTATCTTTACTAACAAGCCATTATACCCACAATCAAGCACTATCGACCATCGCCCACCATTTTATCACATTATCCAGGACATACTTAGCGTAGTCACTATCCTGGTTTATCCACATATCCTTTCACCATATCCCACCATGGCTTGGTAATCACTGTACATATCCACATTAAGAGGAAAACTCAGCTAGGGGCAACATTGATCAAAATTTTGTCTTCAATCAAAACTTGTAGCAAACTCAGACAATCATATCCAACAAATAAATCAACAATCACAAAAACAAACATTGATCACTTAAAAGGATTCACAAAACATGATGGATGATTTTTTGAAGCATCAAATGTTTGCATCTTGCATGAAATTTTTGACTATTTTGCGCTTGAACTTTTTGAACTATTGGATCCTCTACATTTTCTCAACAATGCATCAAGCTAGAGAAAGTCATGAGGACTCCAATATTTTTTTTAGTTTTTTGTCTGTGAGGTGATCACTTATACTGTGTAAATACTTGTCTCGAGACGTGATTCAAACAAATCACTAAAGACATGATTCCACATTGCGCATACAAATGGTTTAATCTTGTCTTTTTATATGCAATCCGCACTCAGGTCATCCTGGTTTAATTATACCTTGACGCTTGTGCTATATTGCAAAATTAAAAATCATGTAAATTTTTCTCAGGTCATTATGGTTCAATTATACCATAATGCTTGTATAAATTTTCAATATATCCCAACAAATCAATGCTCAATGATGATACCTACAAAGAAAGCAAAAACATGTGACTATATAGGGATGACAAACGGAAGAATGAGGATGCTCAAATTAGTTGCATATCATTTTAGAATTAGTTGCATATCATTTTAAAATTAGTTGCATATCATATCATACATCTCATTTTAAAGATACATCTCACAACATATCATATCATACATCTCATTTTCAAGATACATCTCACAGCATATCATATCATACATCTCATTTTCAAGATACATCTCACATCACATAATATTATACATCTCATTTTCAAGATACATCTCACAACATATCATATCATACATCTCATTTTCAAGATACATCTCATAACATCATGCATTAACACATCATATTCATCACATATCAAATCACATACATCTAAGCATTGCATCATCATCATAGAAACATCAAAATCATATAGAAAGCATCATCCATAACACATCACATGAGGATCAAGAAAAATGGTGTCATATATATATATATATATATAAAGTGATCAATGTACAAAATATGTCATGTCTATTCTAATACATCAAAATAATCAAAATACAATAGAGACAATGTATCTCAGGTATGACTATCTCCTGAGGGTGATGATCTCGCAACAGATATCCCAGCACATGGATCTCCAGGTGGATCCTGTCTAGTAGGCCCTCTCACACCTCAGCTCTCTGTCCTCGACCCAGTCTCTCTGGATCGACTAGATCTTGAAGCTATAAAACTCAGAACTTAGCGCTCCCAGGGCATCGCATCCTCGTAATGCCTATGGTAGTACTCTGCCTCCTTATCTCTCAAAGCCACCTCTCTCAAGGTATCTCTCATCAAGCCATTAGCCGCCGCTCTCTCCAAAGTCTCTGCTCAACCCAACCACTCCAGAACTGTATCCTACTCAGTGGTCAGCTATGTAATCTGCCACTGATGCACTAGTAGCTATGTTTGCAAGTGTTGCACTGATAATTGCAGTGACCTAATCTACACGTCCTCCTGGTGCATTAGAATCCGCATCTGGATGGGTACCTGTGAAGTGGTACCCCTATCCCTCCCACTATCCTCGGTGCTGGTGGGGGTAACACATCTGACCTCCTCCTTTGAGTCGACCATCTAAACTCGTCAGTCCCTCCCACCGCTGCTATCACCTCTCCTACCCTCTCCTCACCCCTAGCTCTAATAGCCAAACCTCCTCTCCCTCTATCCACCATATCTCGCCACACTTCTCCCTCCACCTGAATCCCTCTATCCCCACCATCACCACCCCTATCTCCTCTCCCTCTATCCCCTCACCAACCTCGGCCACCTCCTCTACTATCTCCACCATCCCCACCTCCATCATCTAGCTCCTCTCCATCCTCTCCCCGTCTCCCTAGCCTCTTGGGATGCTCATCCTCATCATCATCAAAAGTCAAAAGCCGGAATCATCTCCATTGGATAGGATATCCGAGCCACTGCATGTGCCGCAAACAGTGTGGCAAAATCCTCTGTCATCCCTGCATCCACTACCCCATAGGCGTAGTCCCATATCTAGCCAGCTAAGTGAAAGAACTCCTCGATCGCCATCGCACTATAAATAGTGGGTCCCCACTCTGGTATATCCTATCTCCATCGAGCATAGAAGCATGCTCCCTGTGGAACTCCCTACTAATGACCATACTACCACAACACACGGCTATGCAAGAATCTCTTAATCACAAAGGGCATCCACCCTATCAAAAATTGGGACATGTATACATAGGGCATCTCCATCCCATCCTCTGCCCATACCTTGCAATCCATATACGGTCTCCAAATGACCGTATTAGCATCATTTAGCACTCTCCTCCAATGCTCTAGTTTGCCCAGCTTATGGTGGACAACTACCCCTCGATATCCATATGCATATGCGCACCCAGCAGGCCTATCTCTATCTGCAAGTGGCCTGGCCGTGGGAATATGCTCCCACACCCATACCTGTAGCAGTGTCACTCCAGTGGATACACTGCTATACCCCAATTAAACCACCTGATGCAGATCCCTATATAAGTGGGCCAGCATAGCCGACCCCCATGGGAATCGACGACCCTATGTCACCATTTCCTCTAGGAACAACCCCCATCCTACTACTAGTCCCTTCGACCTATGGTCAGGACATAAGAAACCACCTATGAATCCTACCAACATTGATGGAAGAGGAGCGTAATCCAAATCAATGAACTCCTGCCAGGGGATCTCATATCCGCAAACTGTATCATCCTATAAAATCTGGCGAAGTGCCTCTGTCCCACCCTCCTCTATTTTCTCATATGGTAATAATGCACCTACCACGAGAATCCGTAGAATTCGGTAGCAATCCTCAGGTGTCACTATGATCTCACCTGTCGCCAAATGGAAGGTGTTGGTGTCACTATGCCACCTCTCGACCAATGCTATCAACAAACCCCGGTTAATGATATACTGGGGCATCTCTAACAAAGAGGATAAGCCACACCTCTCAATAATATCCATGTTTATCTGTGTCAATCGTAGTATCAATGACCACGACCTCGGAAATCTCTCTTGCGACTGAACAAGCCCAATATCAATTTTCTCATCAAATCAATTCATATCCAAATCAAATTCATATCAACTTGAAACATCAAAAATCTAATCAAGTTCCACATCATATCAAATCCATTTCCATATCAAATCATATCAACTTGTAAAACAACTCAAGTTCCACAATCATATCAACTTGTAAAACAACTCAAGTTCTACAATCATATCAACTTGTAACACAACTGAAGTTTCACAATCAAATCAACTTGTAACACAACTCAAGTTTCACAATCAAATAAACTTGTAACACAACTCAAGTTTCACATTCATATCATCTTGTAAAACAACTCACGTTCCACAATCATATCGACTTGTAAAACAACTCAAGTTCCACATATATATCAACTTGAAACAATGCATATCAAATCAAATTCATATCAAACATCCATATCAAAAACCACATCATATCAAATCAACATCAGATCAACATCAACTTGAAACAATGCATATCAAATCAAGTTCATATCAAACATCCATATAAAAAACCACATCATATCAAATCAATATCATATCAACATCAACTTGAAACATTGCAACTCAAATCAAGTTATCTATCCAAAAACCATATCGGAACTCATATTGGACCTTTTATCAAAACAATGTCAACAGACACACAGACTGACAATTCGCACCCATCCTGGCAAAACTGGGAAAAACCTACCTATTTTTCTTCATCCAAAATCCTACTTTACCCAAATTTTTTTTCTCATGTGCTAAACAATCTTATCTACGCGCTAAACTGCCAGTTATGCACTACCCTGTCCTATCAATACGCTACACCATTAGCCCTACGCACTAGCCTACACCTATGTGCCACCCTAAACTACCCTCTGCACTACTTCTTGGCTATGCGCTATCCTACTTGGGCCCTATTATGCGAACCTAACCCTACACGCTATCCTACTGTACCCATGCGAGCCCCTGGTAACCCTATGCGCTAGGTCTTTCCTATGCGCTACCCTTTTTCCCCTACACACTACCCTGTGCCACCGATGTGCTAACCTAGTTCTATGCACTATCGTAACCCACCCTTGCACTATCCTAATATACCCGGATGCTACCCTACTTCATTAAACGCTACGCGCTATGCAACTTATCATATGCACTATGGTTTTTACCCGACGCGCTAAACCGTTAAATCCACGTGGAAAAATTCAAAAACATGTTCAAAAATGACAAAACCAAAATCAAAAAGGGGTCAAAAAGGATGACTTACCGATGGTCCATACATGGCGGGCCTTCGATACCTCTGAAAGTGCTCGAATTGATGAGAAGCAAAAGGAATCGACATTTTGACTTTTTCTCCAAGTGTCACTTTCTCCAAAGTCAACAAGCACAAATGAGACAAAATAAATCACTTTTTACCTTTTTATAGGGTAAATGAAATTAGGGTTGCATGGATGAGCACATAAATTGCTCGTAGTCTCATTTCTAACCCGTACAAACATCATTATCGGGAGATGAATCAACTTATCGCATTCAACATAGGCAAAATTTTACAATGCACTCACAATTATCAACTCAAATCAAATTTTCAAATTTTTGATTCATCTCCCGAGGGGACATTATCAACATCATTTATCAAATCTGGGGCATCGTTTATCAAATCTGGGGCATGACATGAACATCTCAACATGACATCACATTGATCATAACCAAATCATGACGACACATCATTTTCTTTGAATCAACATGTGCACACACATCACTTCAAAGAGGGGCAAAATGTAGACATATAAAAATGACCATATTCCTAAATGAATATTTAATGTTCATTTTATTTTCGTTCCTCTATTTAGTTAAATCTAATTTAATTAAATCATCCACATTCTTCTATTTAATTAAATAAATTATTCAATTTATTTATTTAAATTCACTTAAGCCCTTTGCATCATTTAATTGAATAAATCATTTTATTTAATGAAGTCCCTTCTCTCTAATTTTTAATTAAATTTACATTTAATTAAATAGTTTACCCCAATTAAATAAATCTAATTTATTTAATCCCCAATTTGTAACCAAATTGAAATAAAGCAATTTATTTTAATTAATCCTATTATCCCTCATCCACTTGCATTTTCCTACATCTCCCACTTGCCTCCTAACCCTCTTCCTAAATTCTTCTAGAACCTATCTAATCCTAATCAATTAACCTAAACCCTTCAATTATCCCCTTTCCCTAAATTTGAGGAGGTCACTTCTCAAATTTGGAGTAAAGTCTTCAAAAAGCATTAAAGCCTTATGACTTCAACAAGCTAACTTGTTGAATACCCCCAAATTTGGAAGGACTCTTACAAATTTGTCCCCAAAGTATTCAAACCATTAATGGTTAAATAACCCTTAGTAGCATGGTTAGAGACTTTTTGCCTAACTAACCCTCATCTAACCCAGGGGTCTCATCAAGCATTCATTGCTTTAACCATGGCTATCCCTTTAACCTTTGCACAAGAGTTTACCCCTTGGGTAAAAGCTTTATCCATTGGATAACCCTAACCTAGCCTTAACCCTTACCTTCTAAGGTAACCATGAGGTCTTCTCAAGCATTTAATGCTTCTTACATCTCCTCTCAAGCAGTCTTATGATGACAATTGTCACCATTTCATTGGTGAAAATTGTAAACATGGATTGATAACTTTCAATCCTGACCCTTGATTAACTCCTCCAATCTTGACCATCCATTGTCCTATTTTCCCTATAAATAGAGCTCTCATTCCTCTAGTTAAAGATCATCGAATCTTTTAGTATCTCATCTATGCTCAATTTCAATACATCTAGCCTCTCTTTGTAATATGAATTAATCTAATAAGCATTTTAGAGTATTTCTATTATCATTAGCTTAAATCATTAACTAGTATATCATGTTAGGATAGTATTGCTACTAACCTTGTCATCTTATAATCTAGTTTAACTCATTTATAGAATCATGCATAAATAGGATGCATTCATGTTAAAATCAATCTAAAGCATCCCTCGTTCTTGGATTCGTCATCTCTAAGTCACTTTGTTCAGTGATCTGAGAGTAAAGGTATTGGCTTGAGGGACGTTGTGAGATAGAGAACCATGGAACCTACCTTGGGAAGTTGAGTCATTCCTCATGACTCCATAACTTGCACCAAGAAGTCTTGTGGGTGTGTGGACAAGCCCTTTGAAACAACATTTTCACATTTTGAGTTTCATCGACCCGCTTTTCCCACATACAATTTGTAATTAATTTAATTGTAATACCTTTAGTGAGCTGACCTTAACATTTGGTCTTAGGTTTTGTATAAATGATTGTAAGATCTTATTAAAGATCATTATTATAAGTGTGTGCGAATATGGAAGAGCGAAAATAAGAAGATCCTTGTGCGAATAACGCAGACATTAGCTGAAGGTTGAAGGAAGGTTATGAAGGTGTTTGGCACTGATGTTCAGAGCTTAAACCAGTACTGAATCCAGCATTGTAGATGCTATATTGAAGTAGTAGATTGTTATTGGATTTAACCATCCAATTGTAGTCATTGTGACTCCTATTTTATGATTGAGCAGTGAGCTCTAGGTGGTTGGCCTTTCTGCATGTACAAACCCCATTTGTATACACTTACTATCTGTAGTAGTATCATCTGATTGTGGGTAAGGTTTCCCACAATGGTTTTTCCCCTTATAGGGTTTCCACATCAAAATCTTCGTGTCATGTGTTGTGGATGTTGTTTTTCTTTCTATTCCATGCATTGAGTTATACCAACACTACTATAACTGTCAATCTGTTTTACCGGCATTAAAGTTTGTTTTACCGTCACTAAGTTTTAAGTTGGAATAATTTGTTTTGAGTTAAAATTTATTGACAACTAGTTCACAACTGATTCACCCCCCCTCTCAATTATCCTTCCCAATTCCTAAAAGAGTATTCATTGATTCCAATAGGTTCTCCTTGGGTTGGTTCCCTAAACATATTGTAAAGAATTTTCTTATTGTGAGGCTAGATTGGAGCTATCGACTCCAGCAGCTTTCTCACTGAGGTTTTTCCCACATTGGGTTTCCCTTGTACATGTTGTGTTGTGGTTTCACTTGTGTGTGTGTGTTCTTAATTAGTTTACAGTTTTGATATTTGCACACATAGTTAAATTTTTAAATACATTGATTCAACCCTCCCTTCTCAGTGTCCAACTGTGTTCTTCAAAGTCTTTGTGCTATACAAACGATTTGGTTAGAGTAGAACATATTTCAATATATTTATCAATCTTTGAACTAACAATATATTTGGGTTACACTGGTTGATAGGAGTTTTAGTACATAGAAAGAATCTTTGAGTTCCTAAGTGTGCAAATTTCCGTCCCTAGGTCATTTTCAGAAAAGGGAAGTAACAAAAGACTTTGTTCTTTCACAAACACTTTACTTTCCAAAATTAGTTAGTATAATATTACTGCAAGTTTTCAAGCTATTTAAGTTGAGGAAAAATCTATTCTTTCAAGAGAATTAGATAAAATTAGTTCTGAAAGAAGAGAACTAAGTTATTATTGTATCTTGGATTAGTGTAAAGTTAGCAGGTAGGAAAAATAGAAAATAGTTGTAGTAGAAAAGGGAGCCTTCCCTTATAATTAGGAGGGAGCATATCTTGCCTTCTGAGAGATATATCCCAAGTTCTATTGTGAAACAATCATTTTTTAATCTTTCACCAGTTTAAAATTTTTTTACCCAAGTTTTTTTGGTGACTCTGTTGGGGATATGACCTACAACAAGTTTCTACTCTGGTTGGACAAATATATACTTGAGAGCTCATAAATCAAGGTGTTGTTGATCCTATCTTTGAACTTATACGGAAACATCATTTTGATTACTTACCTATGCATGCAAGTTCTTTTCAGAGAACAAGGAGTTTTCCACCTACAAGTCAAAGATCTCATGTTCCAAGTGAATCCTTGAGTGTAGCAAGGCCTTTGGTAACTCCAAAAGTACCAAGGTTTGTAATTCTTCCTTTTCAACTAGTAAAAAATTGTTGCAATGGTTGCACTAGGACCATGGGGATAAAACTTTGGTCCTCTAAATTTAACTCCACACCTTCATCCTCTTCCACAAGGGTCGAGGAAAAATATTCCCAAATTCTTTGAGGATGGTAAGCAACACTTGGATGAACATATTGCATCATTCCATATTGCATGGGGGATTTTTAGTGTGGAATATGAATATGTAGGTATATGTCTTTTTTTCAAGACTTTACAAGGTGTTGTTGCTGATTGGTTTTATCACCAGACATGTAGTGTCCACCCTTGACTTGAATTGTTTTGACTAGAGTTGAATTTTCATTCATGCATGATAGACATTATTGGGCATATGCTATTTCAGATGATTTATATGATGTTGATACTATCATTATTGATCGTGTGATTTATTAAACACTATATACTTATTATGTGATATATTATCGAAAGATTATATTGATCATGTGATTCGATGAGCATAAATGTTGATGGATTTTACATGCCTTACTATAATTATGAATTATACTAATCATGCACTTGATGATGTTTTTATGTACTGACCATATCTAATGATCATCTATGATGAGTTGATCATATGGTGTGTTTGATTGTTTCCTGACTGTCTTTGGGATAAAGATAATTCCACATCACTCATTGTGAGCGGGATGTGTTGTTGTGATTGTCTAACCCTTGTCTATTATAATATATATGCATATGTCGTATCGTTGTTTTGTGAATGCAAGATTTGCAGGTACCAGACACCGAATCCACCTAGCTCCACAGGTCTGAACATGTCTTTAAATCCCAATGGCATGTGGTTCGGAGTTGGCACAAGTTCCCCTCACATACTCTAGGTCTAAGTTGTGCACTGTGAGTCATCAACGTCTTGGCACAAGTCACCATGTCAGTTAGTAAGATTGATTTCTTTTGTGTTGTGAGTATGTTAGTATTGGTTGGTTAGTTTTATTATGTTGAGACTAATTGATTATTGATGCGAGATTAAATAGTTAATAATGTTTATTCTAATTATTTTGACTAATAGCAATTTGATTATTTGATTATCTAATGTTTAATTTAATTTATTGGATTCTTGCCTTTTTGGGTATTTAATTATTTGATATTTAAATATTTATTTATTTTAATGATGATTTAATATTTATTGTTTAGCTTATGTTGTGGTTTTATATTTATTTGTGATTTGACCTTTTATTAGTATTTAATTGTTTATTTATTTATTTAATCATCTATGGTTTAATATTTATTTGGTATTTAATGTTTATCTGGTTCTTCAATTCATTTATGAGCCTTTGGTTTATTTAATTTAATTTTCCCATTTAATTTATTTAATTATGGCCCATGTTTTATTTATTAGTTTGACTTTTATATTAAGGGGGTTGTATAAATACACTTTAAAATAAAATAATAAAATATTCCCACCTAATTGTAAAAACATGATTTATATATATATCTTACCTACCCCTTTCTCTTATTGGTTGAATTTGAAAAGGGAGGTAAAATTATATTATATGGTGGGGTTGGTAAAATACGTTATAGAATCGCATATTTTGATTGTTTGTTGTGAAGGCCAGGGTTTTGGTTATTGTTGGCCTTTTATTTTCATTTCCGTGAAGTTTTGGGGGTTGGCTTCTTCTTTTGAAAAATATTCTCTACAAGATTTTCCTTGGGTTTTGACTTGGATTGTTGCTGGAGTTTGTTGATTTGGCTCTTGGATTTAGTTGGAGCTTTACCTCAACTCTCATCCATCACTCAGGGTGCAGGCTGGGTTCCTTGTCTTTTGTTTATTTTCAGCTTTTAAAATTCTCCGTGTATGCTCCATGTTTGAAAATGCCTTCTGGGAGCTGGGTATTAAGTATTTGGTTTATTGTAGTTTCAGATTAATATATGGTGGAGAAAAAATTATATTATTTGGGTTTTGCATAGTTGCTATAAAATATGTATTTGGTATTTCCTGTGTATGTCGTTCCTGGTTCTGTGAAAACTCTTGTGAAGACATTTGATTTAATCTTGGTTTTTAGTCTGAGTTGATTTATTTCATTTATACCTATGTATTCCTTGTTTTCGAGCGTCTCTTTTCATGTATTTTTCAAGCCCTTTGATGAAGTTTGGATTTTAATATTTTACCCGAAAGTTTTCTGAGTATTTCTATCAAATTTATGCATATGCGTTGTTTATATGTGCAAACCTGTTGAGCATATGTGCAAACCTGTTGAGCATGTGTGCGAACCTGCTGAAGATATATGCGAACTTGTTGAACATATGCACGAACCTGTTGAACATATGCGCGAACTTGTGAACATATGCGCTAACTTGATTTATTTTTTGTCGTAAGTTTCTAAGTATTTAGGCATATGCAATGTTTTAACATATGCATGAACCTATTGAACATATGCACGAACCTATTGAACATATGCGCTAACCTGTTGAACAGAAGAGCTAACTTTTTGAACAAAAGAGCTAACCTATTGAACAAAAGCGTGAACCTGCTGGGCAAATGCGCGAACCTGTCTGATTTATGTGTTTTTCATAGTTTTTCTTATTTTAATTAATTTTCCCAAATTGATTTTTGTACCAGAGACTTTATTTGAGGTCTGTTAATATTTTTCAGATTTGGCTTTTATTAGTTTGACGTATTTTGATGGTTTTATGTATATTTACTTCTCTACACAATCTTGGGTATTTTAGACTCTCTTCCATGTGGATAGGCCACATATGATTGAGATGATTACTATATTGTTTTGGACTAGCAAGTGAGTAAGCCCTACTGTGATGTTATCTTTTATTTGATGGCAACATTTGATGGCTTTTTATGCATTTGTTTATTGCTAGCCAAGAGACTCGTTTTGCTATATTGATGTTGTTCTAGCCTTACATATGTTGTAAGAGTATGTGTGGACGTTTTTGGCTGCATTGAGTATTATTCTCATGTATTTATGTTGGCATAGCCTCTTGTGATTTATTGTTGGGCCATGTTAGGAGGAGTGGGCTTCCTTGTGATGACCAGGGTCACGAGAGATAGGCTTGCATGAGGTTCCCTATAAGGATGCATGAAGTCTAGACCACTAGGGCACATTGGAGTTTTCTATGATTTGTAAACAAGTGATAACATTGATAATGAATTAATTGGGATGGGAATTTATAACTCATTTAAACAAGATAATGAATAGTTTTGGAGCCTCATGGCTTAGTTCTAGGGAGGATGTTTTAGGATAAGCATGAGAAGGTCGTGAAGACAGTAAGCTAATCTCCCTTGGTCTCTCATAGGTTGATATGGCTCCACATGTCCATCAGTCTAGTGCCTTGTGTTATTATGTTATTATGTTGTGAGGATGGCATGTGATGACACTCCGCTCCTACATGTGTTCCCCCTTTATGATTTATGATTATGCTTATCGGATGCATTTATGTCCTGATGGATTTTGCGCCTATGGGAGTTTATTCTTGTGGTTCTGTGTGAGTTATTCCTTGAGAGTCCTTGTGTGGTTAGTCTCCTTGGTTATACATACCAGCTTAGGTGTAGAGTGTGTGTTGGGACCTTGTGTCATCTCCTAGCACGAGGGGTGGTTCCTTTGGTTCCACATGGTCAGGTGGTTAGTGCTTTTAAACCATTGGGATGTTCTTATCTTTGGATTTTTCTTGCGTGGATGAGGATGCTTCTTCAGATAGTTCATGGATAATAAGTACAAAAAGAATGTAAATGATGATGTGATTTATGTAATGAAATTATTATGTAATGGTTATAAAAGAAATCATGCTTATGAGAAATTATTATGTTGTTCTAGTTATAGTGATAGCTTTTGGTTATAGTATATGATTGTAATGATGAACCTTGAGTTGTATTGTAACACATTTATATTAAGTGAAATAGATGCACAAGATGTGAATAAGTATTGTGGGTTGGAATTAAATGATGCATTTGTATTCTTGATGAGCCATGTTAAAAGGAAGTGGTATAAATGTTATGATAATGGTAATAGTCTAGAAATGATGTCTTTAATTAATTATTTAAGTAGAAGAAATGCTATGCCTTGGTTGGATGTATGAGTATGAGTAATATTGGAAGATATCTTAGGATATGTTTATGAGTTGTGATTGAAGAATTGAAATCTTATAATGCTTGGGATGTAGTTGAATTTTCCTTATGAAAATATTGGATGGATGTTCTTAATGAATGAATTACTAATCTTATTAATAGAAATTACTAGTAAGTGTATGGGTAGATGGTAAATTGAATGTTTGTCTTTTGGGAAGGAATCAGATTATATTACATGATATGGTTGAAGATTATATCTCCTTTTGGTGGATGCTATTATTTGTTATGGAATTAGGATATTGTATCTTATTTTGTGTTGAGATGAATTCGTGTAGTTACCTGATTTGTAGTAAGATGATTATTGATTAATTGATATAGTGTAAGAGATTTTAGGAGTATTAATGAGCTATGGGTTAAATGTTTAGGAAGACTTTGTGATTATCGCCTTATGTACTTTGAGAATCATGATGAAGTAATAAGCATTCTAGGAGAATATAATCATAAATGATTATGTGGAAGTTAATCGTAAATGGAAATTATGTTAATATAATATAAGGGTTAATCTTGGTATACGTATGGTGATGTTTATAGTTGGAGGTTGGTTAATGGTAATAGGAACATTTGGACTTGGTGTATAAAATGAACCTAAGAGAAAAAAAAGAAAAATAGCTTTGCATTGAAAGATAGAATTTCATATTAAATGGAAGATTAAGTAGGTTGCATATCATGAGCAATAGGTATTGCTATGACGCACCTATGTGTGTATAATGATTAAGATTATGAGGTATTGATCTGGAAGAAAGTAAATGCTTATTGCTTATGTAGGTAGATTAAGTAATGGTGTTGAGATACCCTAGGGAGTTAGTATAAATGATTTATTGTATTTCGCTTGTGTAATTGTTTGAATAGCTTGAGTGAATTATTCTATGTTCATAACACTTAAATGTCATTATGTGCTCGTTGTATTGGTTAGGTGATGTTATGTGTTGTATTGTTAAATAAAAAATGAAATTAATTAGTGTGTATTTAGCTATATTTCTCTTGGGTATTTTGGTGGGCATTACATTTGGTATCAGAGCCCATGTTGCAATGTTGAGATTTGTAGTTAAGGATGTTGTTATTAGTCTTGTGAATGTGCCTTGATGTTCCTTTGAATTAAGTTACTCTTTGAGATTTGTGTTAGAAGAAGTGTTCTTGGAATTTTTGGAATCTTAGATATCTATGCCTTCTGTTTCTCTCTAATTCCTTTTAGGAATCATAACTTTAAGTAAAATGTGTATTTATTCCTTATGCATGTCTCTAGAATAAAAGAAGTGTCTATATATTCTTACTTGCTCTGTAAATTTCTAGTGCTTACTTGAATTATTAGGGTTGCTTTCCTTATACATAATTAATTATGTTACAGAATGAGAAAATAATGTGTGTATCCTCTTAACTAATGCGGTGATCATAAAACTAGTCTATTATGTTTCTCTTCCTATGAATAGAAAGATGAAGTGTTTGTATTATGCATTTAGGAATAATTTAGTATGGATCATGATGTGAAAATTGAAGAAATTGTAAGTGGTGTTTAATAAAAGTAGCTAGAATGCCTTTTTCCTTATTTTAATCTCCTATGTGAAATGTAAGGAAGTTAGTTGGTAATATAATGGCTACCCCATAGAACTATTGGTTATTTTGGTATATGCGTGGTTTTGTATGTAATAAAAGATTGTTTGAGGAAATTATAGCTATGAAAGGATTTGGGATTGATAGTTGCTCATGTATTGGTAGGAGATCTTATGGAAGTTAAAATTGCATACCTTTAAAAGTGGTAGCTGTATTTGGCATGACTAGAAAATTCAAAAACTGAGTTTGCATAAATTTGCGTGTATTGATTTGTGTGGTAATATCCCTTCCTTCATCTTCTCTCTTTGGGGTAAAAGATTTAAATACTTGGGGGTTATTGATATTAAGAAGAAGGATTGGATAATGATTTATGAATATGACTCATATACGTTAAAGGGAAGATTAGATTAAATTAATTTGCATTGAAGACTGAAATTTAGGTATTGCATTCATGATCCTCGTTCTTTAAAGGGAATAATTGATTAAATAGAATATCCCATCATTTAAATAGGAAATGTATTGCAAAACTAAAGGGAGATAAATATGTTTATTAAAGAAAGGATTGGTGCATTGTGTGAGGCCTCACCTCGACTCAGTTTGACATTCAGTGGATTTTATATTTTAGACTATTATGGATACTTTATTTTGATGCATTTTGAGACTTAGAACTTATATGATTTCAGGATTTGGATAACATTGCTATGATTTGATGATTTACTTACATGCTTTTTGAGATAGAACACTACATGATTATTAGATAGAATGATATTGCAATGATAGATGTCGATATTGAATTTGCAGGACTTTATTCTGAATATAGAACTATGATGTATGTTTAGTTTATGTGAATTGGGATGAAAATTGCTTATGTGAAATTGCTTGGTAAAAGTTGTATTTGATCTGTGCAGATGAAAATTGTATGCTACTGATGATGTGCATTGTTATATTATTGAATTATATTATTTTTGGATATTTGGAAGTATTAATGTGTAAATTGAGATGCGCAGGAAATTTACCATGTGACCATGGAAAATTACGAAGAATCAAACCTAGACTTATGTATGTTCGTAAAGCCAGGGTTTGTCTATTTGGAGAGACAACACCCCGTTTGTGTCGTATTTTATTCGTAACAGTATATGCTGCATGAGTGTTAAGTGTTAATTAAATTTTAATGTGTAAAAACCTCAAGAGACAATTTCATGTTTTATTTTTGTAAAAGTATTTTATTAGTGTCACTTGACACGTGGGTATTTAAATTTAAATATTTTATTTTGTCTCTTGGTGGGAAAGTGTTTAATTATAATTAATCTTAAATAAAATAATGTGTTGTCAAAAATATTTTGGGAATATAATATTTGGAGTGAACAACTTATGTTTGACCCGAAAATAAACTTCAGAGGGGTTTAAAATGGGTTAAATGAACACCTAGGGGTAGTTTAATAGGGTTTCCTAAAGCCCATAAGGTATACCTAGGGGTTAGGGGTAATTTTAGGCAAGTTTCTACTTTATAATGATCTTTTTAATGCTTTAAAAATTGGCTTTTTTGAGTTGAGCGAAAATTGAAAATTAGAAGTTAAATCTAATCAAGAGTTTTCCTTTTGGAATGAGAGTCTTTTTGCATTTTTGCTTTCTTTCTTCTTTTTGGTTTTT
This sequence comes from Cryptomeria japonica, assembly GCF_030272615.1. Classification (NCBI taxonomy): domain Eukaryota; kingdom Viridiplantae; phylum Streptophyta; class Pinopsida; order Cupressales; family Cupressaceae; genus Cryptomeria; species Cryptomeria japonica. The sequence goes on along the minus strand of NC_081410.1, from coordinate 224,802,412 downwards.
TTAGAATCCCGTGAGAACTCAGAGAGTGAGCTTCTTAAGGAAGATTTTTGGGAATAGCAGGGTAATCACCCACTCTCCACTTTTGGAGACAGAAGAAAATTTGTAAAAGAAAACAAGATTATGGAATAGAGAAAATTGACTAAGGGTAGAAGGAAAAAGAATTGTGGATTGGGCAGCTCTTCATCAGATATCATAATAACCTTTGGGCAGATTAAGGTTGGTTTCAATTTTTTACTTTTAATGTCTTCTTCTTGTTCATGTCTGGAAGTTTGTTGGTGTAAGAAAACTGTATTCTTGGAAGTTTATGTTTGAGAATCTTTTGATATTTTGTTTTATGAATTGATGTGTTTTGGGAGTTTTCTCAAGATCTCTTACTCTTGGGAGAGAAGAGGATCTTGAGGGTGGTAGCAGTGACAGCCCTCGAGTGAGAGACTCTCTTTTGAGAGCGATCACAAGGGATCTTTGTGTGACCCTTGCTGCATGGCCTGTTTGTGCAATGGGGGTCATAAGGAGGGATATAAGGCTAGAATGCCTTTGGGGGGCATAAGGAATAAGGGGTTGAGAATTCTTGATATTTTTATTGTGCCATGAGGTGGCTTCTTGTTTATTTTATACTTGCAGTTCTCCTCAGGGTATTTGGTCCACTACCACCCTTTTTGAAAATGATCATCACCAAAGTGTGGTGCTGTGAAAGCTAGGTTGGGAATGTGTCTGGAATATCTGTATGCATTGCTTTCTATGTGTTTGCCTGTTTGTTACCTGTCTAGGAATTGGTTCTCCGAGCTCGGGGGTGGATACCAGTTAGCCTAGGCTGGGAGGTGAGCACTCCGTGGTCATATTGTGTTTTCTATTATGCAGGAAATTCAGAGGAAAGAGATTAGGAACCATGAAAGAGATACAGAAGATTGTTATTGAAGATACTTGAATTCAGTTGCAGATGTTTGTTAAAAGTTGTTATAGAAATATGCCTCATTCATAGAAAAGAGAAGCAAGTTGTAATTTGTTAAAGTAGACTTGAAGTCTTATTGTTGTGACTATTCAGAGAAAACATTCTGTAAATTGGTAGAATATCTTAGAGATGTTTTAAAAAGAAAAGCTTGTTATTTCTACTTCTAGTTTATTTGAAAAAGAAAAGTTAATTTGTGTTGCATGCAAAAGCTTCTTGTATTATGGAAAGAAATAAAAGAATTGTTTTCATTTAGATTTTATTTATATTTCACTTGTGGCAAATAAAAGTTTATTGATGTTGAAAGATTTTATGTATTTTTAATGAAAAAAAGTAGTTTTATGTAAATATTAGATTAGAGGAGAAAAATCAATGAAAATTCCTTTTATTCTAGAAAAGTATATTATATCTTTTTAAAAGTATTTTAAATTGTATTTTAGTTAGCATTGATTTAAAAGCTTATATATATATATATATATATATATATATATATATATATCTGATTTAACTTAATGTTTTTCCCTTTATTAAATTCGCTTAAAAATTTTGCATGTAAATTCTGTTTTAAAAATTTATATATATTTATATTGAAATAAATTTCATCCTTTTTAACTATGCTTATTTAAGTTATGTAAATATCAATATATATATATATATATATATATATATATATATATATATATATATATATATAAAATTATATATATTATATTTTTTTTAAAAAAAAAAATTTAAAAAAAAAAAAAAATGTTTTGGGTCCCCGCGGACTCCACTGTGTGTACGCATAGTGGACGACCGCGCGGCGCCCACTGTGTGCACACACAGTGGAGCCGCTTGCGGCTCCCACTGTGTGGGCACACAGTGGACGGCCATGGCTGCCACTGTGTGGCCACACAGTGGGGAGCCGCCAGCGGTGCCCACTGTGTGGGCACACAGTGGTGCCGCGGTGCCCACTATGCGCTCACACAGTGGCGCGCGCGGCCAAGCCCGCCTTTCCTTCCTCCGTGACCTGCGATAAAATGGTTCCATGGCCACCAAGGGTTTCGGCCCAGCCAAAAATATTGACTGTTAAAAAAAAAATATATGGTTTAAAACCCTAGCCGAATGGGGCTAGGGCAAGTTGTTATTAAAAATAAATAAGTTAATTAGGTTAGATAATATATAAGTGGGGAGATTAGAACCCTAATTAGGGTTGGGGGAAATATGAAACAATATTTAGGAAGATATAATGTTTTTTTTAAATTTAGAATTAAAATATTTGTCTTTTATGCAAAATATATAATATATATATATATGGGTATATATATATATGTAAATATATGAATTTTTGAGTATTTTGAATAAGTAATTAAATTATAAATATATAAATATATGCATATTCAAATATGTATATATGTATATATTTATATAATCCTGATTTTAATTTGGGATAAATTATAAAGAGAAATATAAAAGAATTGAAAAGACTATATAGTCTTATAGGAGAATAAATTAAATTTTCCACTCCTATTTCCTTTAGTTTGATTAATTTAATAAACCTATTGACTAGATATCTCTTGGAGATAGAATTAAACCAGTAGGTTCTCCGCAATTAAAATTTAACAATTTATCGATGCTTAGTTCGTTTTCAGAATTAGCTCGAATTTAATAATGGAAACTTCATTAACGTTTGTCGCAAGAGTGAACTTGTTAATTAATTTAGGATCTTTTTTTAAAAAAAAATTGTTCCATTTTTGCCCTAAATTTTGGGCATGACACATTGCATATGTAGAAATGAAAATGATACCATTGTGTCTTTATTTGGTTTGGCAAGATAATTTTTTTAGCTTTGTGTAGGAATTGTGTGGCATTGAATAAATATTTCTCTTAACTAGATGGATAAATTAAGAAAGGTTACTATATCATTGCCTTATTTGAATTTTAAGAAGTGCTTCCTTAGCGAATTCTAATGAGATAAAATGATAATTAGTTATGTGAAATTGTGTTGGGATTCTAAATGTCAATTTGTCTTCAAATGTCGAAAATACATTGTCTATGAATGATAGTAATCAAGTAATAATAGGAAGTGAGTTTAAATAGAATGATGCATGTATTCTTGGAATTTAAGTGACATTATATGAAAAAAAAACTAAGTTCTGGAAGTGGGACTGAGATATTCTTAGCTTAGATAACTAGAAGTATGTCAAAATATTATTATTGGTAAGAGTAGAAATTGATATTAAACTTTGGCTTTTGTAATGAGACCTATTTTGCTTGTTTAAATATACGATTGACTAAATTGCTTAAAGGCCTTATGAAGGACTTTCTGGTCATCTATAGGTTATTAGTTGTACATTATTGGAAATGATGCATGTTATAGTCTACTATCAAGTGATTAATTGAAGCTCTAACCTCTGTTTTTGTTATAACTTGGTGAATATGATCATGGTATAGATAAGATATCTTGAACATTAGTCATAGTATGAGAATATTCCTTGTTCATGTGTGAGTGTGTAATTGCTTTATCTCTTCCTACCTATGTCAACTTTCATAAAGGATAATTGCCTAGATTTTCAAAAAACATTGAATTGCATTAAAAATAATGAAAAGAATATGGACATATGGATAAAAAAAAGTCTTAAATATGGCATGCACTCTCTAACACATTCAAGGAATTTCACCCTTGGATGTTGTGTAGCGGTTACTCCCTTTGGTGTGACTAATGTTGGTCACCTCGTGATGTGGGTTGGATGAGTTGTTTATTTTGCCTTGAGTTAATTTATGATTTGAGTGATGTGTCGTTAGGATTAATGTATATTTTTTGAGATTTATTTACTTTTGGGATGACCACTAAGTCTTTCTTCTTTTATTTTGCCCTTGTGGTGGCACTTGTCACACTTAAATTTTTTGGTTGATTTCGTCGACAACTTTTCTTTTATTTTAATTTAATGGATTAATTTGAGGATATTTCCTTTGACCTCCTCTTTTGTTGTGTATGGTGGTTACTCTGAGTGTCGATCTATTGTGGGCCCAAATCTTGAGCCAATGTTGTCTCTATCATGTTATTTTGAACCTCTGATAGTGTGTGCGAGGGAGGACATCATGGAAAAATGCACTAGACTAAGAAAATAATTAGATAATGTTGTTATTAGCTGAGTAAATGAAAAGTGTTAATAAGATAAAATTTATTGGTAACTTTCTAAAGTTTATAGTAGATAGAAGTGCCTTGGAATTGTGAAGTCTGAAATTTATGGAATAGTTAAATAAAAGAAATTGCTGATTTCTTGCCTTCAAAATATTTGTGTACACATAATGGATTAAGGGTGCCCTTTGAATGATTTGATTGGATAAGGATTGCAACTAATGTTTGTATAAAGTGTAGCACAATGTAAGCATGGTGGAAATTAGGACATTTGAATGCCATGAAATTTCTTCTTTTAAATAAATAGGTTATATATGCTTGATGATCATGTGATGTCTAGAATATATTTAACTTGAGGAAGCTTATTTTTGAGAAATTTTCCCTCATTTAGGCTTATGACATGATTCATTCAATAATATAATATGTGCATATGAGTAACATATTGTGTAAATGTATATATATCTCTCTCTTTATTTGCATGCAACTAGATGTTGAAGGAGTGTTACTATGAATATTGGTGTGAAATATAGTGATTTCTTCTTATTGATGCTTAACTCAGTGACTAAAGTTATAGTTTTGTATTGCAAGTTTGGTTAAAATTAAGTTCCCTTGTAAATATTTTAACAATTTAGTGTACATATCGTAATTAATAGTAGTTGGTGCTTCATTTACCTCTTGTGTAACATTTTTATTTTGAATAATTGAAGCATAAGGAGGAAATTTAGTTGTCATTATCTATCTTGAAGTTAGAAAATATTATAATATGTTTGTGTTAAAAGGAAGATTTTTATTTATATGTGCTAGTTGTCACCCTAACTCTTATGACTTCTAGGAGCAAGTCGATTCTAAGGGGGGGAGGATGTACTATCCACCCTTGACTAGAGTTGACTTTTAATTAATGCATGATAGACATTATTGGGCATATGCTATTTCAGATGATTTATAGGATGTTGATACTATCATTATTGATCGCATGATTTATTAGACACTATATACTTATTATGTGATATATTATCGAAAGATTATATTGATCATATGATTCGATGAGCATAAGTGTTGATGGATTTTACATGCCTTACTATAATCATGAATTATACTAATCATGCACTTGATGTTGTTTTTATGTACTGACCATATCTAATGATTATCTATGATGAGTTGATCATATGGTGTGTTTGATTATTGCTTAATTATCTTTGGGATAGAGACAATTCCACATCACTCATTGTAAGTGGGATGTGTCATTACGATTCTCTAACCCTTGTCTGTTATAATATATATATGCATATGCCGTATTGTTGTTTTGAGAATGCAGGATTTGCAGGTACTAGACACCGACTCCACCTGGCTCCACAGGTCTGAACGTGTCTTTAAATCCCAATGGCATGTGGTTCGGAGTTGGTACAAGTTCCCCTCACATACTCTAGGTTTAAGTTGTGCACTGTGAGTCGTCAGCGTCTTAGCGCAAGTCACCTATTAGGCCCAATATGGAAAGCTAATGTATTGAGAGGGGAGGAGTGAATCAGTACTTCAAATCCTTTCTTCAACAATAACTTTACTATTAAGCATAAACCAAAAACTGCTGTAACATAACATAAAGTTAAAACAAATGAATAACAATGATACATGATTCACTCCATAACACATATATTTTGCTTACATAGAAACTCTTGGTTAGAGAGAAAAACTGCAATGGGGATGGCACCCACAACTTCACTACTGCAATAATAAAGGTTGCTTGGTTAGAGCTACATGTTTAGCTATTTTTGATAGCTTACCCTGTTAGGAGTATCAAGATCATTAGATCTACCTTGCTAAAGGATTTTACAACACTTATTCTAAATACTGCACCTGGTTAAAGGCTTTACAATTTATAGACTTTGTTAGAGTCTTTTACCCTATAAAGGTTTCTCTTACAACTCAAAATATCACAATAAAATCTTTACAAATATCTGCAACTTCACATCTGAAATGTTATAGTAGATTCTATGTGCTCAAAATGAGATTACCTTGCTAATAGCATACCTCGGTAATCCATAGATTAACTCTGTAAACCCTTCTATTTACTCTGTTCCTTGACTATTCTCTGAAATCCTTCTCGGTGACCTCTGTGTCTCTGACAGTCACAATACTCAGTGCTTCCTTATCTATCACACATGTCTTGCTTCATACACCACTCTATCTGATCCTTAATTCATGTTGTATAAATAGATCTCTTATGTTGGTGATCTGTTCATGCTTCTATCTTACAAACTTGATTTATTGAATGAATAACCATACAAAATATTTCATTGGATAGATGACCTCAAAATCATAAAAAATCTTTAAGTGCAATTTCCAATGTGATAACGGTTCTATGTTCCTCGATCTTGTAACACGTTTCCACATAAGTGTCCAGGTTCAATGAATCTAGTAACATGATTCACTCGGTGTGTGTTCACTTGATATATCCTTTTTGCTATTCGGTAGACATAGAGTGTTACTCGGTAGACAGCTCGGTGTATACTAAGCTTTGTGACTACTTTCTTCTATAACCGACTGCTCTGTGCTTACCGACTAAAGTAAATAGAATGACTTTGGACATAAAACTAATGGCAACTTAGTAAGTAGTAACAATCTCCCCTTTTGACATTAGTTGAGATGTTTGACAAAACTTCTTTCAAAGTCATAACTCAAAAATCTATATACTTACAAAATTTGACTAAACTGACAATATATACATTAGTCAATAAAATAGTATATTCAGATATACTCCCCTTATCAATATATTGTACATAACTCTGATTTTGCATGCTCGGTGATCAATGTTTTGTGTTTACTGCACTTGATCTTTTCTCTTTGATCACTGCTCAGTGTTTACTGTTTGGTTTACTACTTGGTTCACTACTCCTCCTATCAAAATTATCTGTGCATTTTGATACTCTATTCTGCTTGGTATACTCCCCCTGTATACTACACTCTATACTCCCCCTTTTTGACAAACATCAAAACTTAGTTACCATTCGGTGGAGGCAACTAGTCAAAAATGGATTTGTACTTTGTCCTTGCATCGATGAGAGTAGCAGAGAGGGCATCCCTGACACTATCTATGAGTGAATTCTAAGCTGTAATGTCAGCTAACAGTGAAATTAGTCCATCTAAAGTGCTTCCCTCTTGTTGAGTGGATAGGGAGGTAGCCTTGTTGATCTTCTCTTGGACAGAGGACAAGTGTGGAATGAATAAGGTTTGAAGAGTCATAATGTCCATCCTTATTTTGTGCTCTTCATTCCTAAGTTCCAATTGTTAAGCCATGAGATTTTGTAACTGTGTATAGAAATGTTGAATAGAATTTGGCTCAGTGGTCAACTTATTTCAGAGATCGGTGATCTCTTTCTCAATCACTTCTATTTTATTTTTGATATCTTTAATGAATAAAGAGAATGTATAGAGTTTTTGAAATAAATAAAGAATGTGCTTGAGTTGAGGGGACAACTCAATAATAAATTTGACAAGTTTTACTTTGCCAATAGCAATGGTTTTCTGTACCTCTTCAATCATTTTAGCAGTGAGCTCTTTGTCCTTCAATTTGCTCAAATATTCAGATGCGTCTACTCCAGATTTCTCGATCTGATTGAGGAGTTCATCCAGTTGAATATGGATGGCTGCATCTTTTGACACTGTAGCTTCAGGTAGCATATCTATTTATAGTGCTTTCACCTTCTAAAGTACTTTGTTTTTCTTTTGAATAGCCATTTGTTTTTCCTATTATGCTTTGGCTTTGCATAGTTCACCGAATTCAATAAGTGCTTGCCCTTTTAATTTGGATATGTCTACATTCAGAAACACTATTGGTTTTGACAAATCTAATTTGAAACTATGTTTTTTCATTTTCTTTTCTTTAGTTTTCACCGGTTGAACTAATACAATGGCTTGGGAGGCTTGTTGACCCTTGGTCAGTTGCTCGGTAGAGGCAACACTTTTATCAATTTCTTTAACCTCTGATGTAGCCTTTGGTGAATCCTTGCTCTGGGTCTCAGTTGTAACATTTTCAGTGCTAGAAGGGGCTTGAGAAGTCCATTCTCTGGTGGCCTGAGAAGTAGCTTCTCCTTCTGTAGACTTGTGATCCTCTTTTTCCTGTTCAGTATCCTGAGGTGTCTCGGTTGAAACAGGCTGAGTGACCGGAGGAGAGGGCTGAACTTGTTCCAAAACTGACTCATTGGATACCAGTTTGGCATATGCATTCCCTTCTATCATTTCCTATTCTTGTGCCTCGGTGTCCATGATATCCTCATCAATTTGTATAGTGTCAGCAGGGTCTTGCTCGATGATATCGGGATCTTGCTCGGTGACATCAACTGTTTCAACTTCAACTTGCTCACCATCATTCTTGATTCGAAATATTTCCTGTCATTTTTCCTTTGTCTCCTTCTCTACATCAAGATAGAGGCCATTCATCAGTTTCAAGGCTCTTTGCTTGACTAGGAAGTTTGAGTGGTAGTTTTTCAGATGTTCACTTATTTCATCTACCGACATGTCTGGAAAGAGATGTACCAGACTTCTTTCCCTCATCTTCTTTTTCAAGTCCATGGCATATTTTCACCTATTATCAATATGCAAATACAATTATTTTGGAAGAGAATTAGTTACTTCCAATGGGACCAATCAGAATTTCAGAAGAGTGCAGATTACAGCTTCTTCAATTTGTCTCTTTTCTGCATCAGATCTGGAGTCATATTTTACATATCTAAATGTCCCAAATCCACCATATTGTTTCAGATTAACACAAAAGTTATCAACACTATGTACTTCTTCCTTTTTGCTCTTAACAATCTGAAATTTGCTTTCATCTTCAGATTTGGTGTCACTAGACTCTTTAGTCAAAATGAGTCTCTGAGTAGATTTCTTATAAGTTTTTGTTACCTTTGGTGTGGAAACATTCTTTGGTTTCTTACTCGGTGATGCTGCAGATGATCTTGTGTTTGGGCGCTTTACTGAAGGAGTCAGTGATACCTTTGATGTATCCCGTTTCTTCCTTTTCAAAACTTTCCCTTTAGGTAACTCGGTGCTCAATGTAATAGCTGCCTCTTGGGCTTCAGATTCCTCCTCGGTGATGACTAGAGTGCCCTTGATAGGTGTGGAGGAAGAACCTTCTCCAAATTTCTCCGTTAATGCCTTGATCATTTTTGTTGCTTTCCTTGTAGCCTTGGGTACTACAATACTCATCTTAACTTTCTCTTTAACTTCTTCATATGTATCGTATCTCAGCTCGGTAGCATGCCTTGGTAGTGTAAGAAAAGCATCTATCTACTGTTGTGTGATGTCAAAATCAACCTCATAACCCATAGGTGGCAAAGATTGAGTTCTTGGTTCCACAACATTAACATAGCAGTAGTCGGTGTTCACTTCAAAGCATATGTCATCTTTGTATTTCTCTACTACCTGGGGTGGAATTCTATACCTGTTATGCATCTTTTCTTGAAACTTTCTGAAATAATCATCCATAATATCATTAAAGCTATCACCTAGCCATTTGATGAAGTCATTGATTTGATAGGTGATTGGTCGGTGTAGTTCCCACACTACATTACCGACTGATGGAAAGAATTTCTCAAAATAGAAAAACATGCATACCAAAAGTGATCCAAACTTCAGTGTGTTCACCGAGTTGTTCTTCTTCAGCTTCCTTATGGTGTTTAGATTCTCAAACAGGTTTTTCAACAATACTTCACAAAGATCAATTTTCATTCCCTTCTTCACAATTTTATATGCTAAAACGATTGCTGCATAGGGTACATTGTTTTCCCTTGCTGATGGAAGAAACAATAACCTATTACTCTAATGGAAAACTTCAACTCTGCATCTGTCACATTGTTCAATTTCAGTCCTCTGCAATCAGATTCAACTCTGGTTAAAGTGATCAATTCCTTTTGTGATATCATTTTCTGAGCTCAGGCATGATAAAAAATAGGGTAACCAATGATCAAATGAATGATTTCCTTGGTGATTTTGAATGGTTGCTCCTCTAACCACATGAAATCATCATGAACTCTGCTCAAAACAAATTTGACCCATTGGGGTTTGAAGACTTGTGGGTAGGTTAGGGCTTCAGTCAATCCGTTGACTTTAATGTGTTCAAACTTGTTATCTAGTTTTCCATCAGTACACAATTCATCATATGTGTCCTTGATCTCAACATGACCTAGTTCCTCAACACGACACTTAGTGAAGAATCTGACATCCTCAACTAGTAAAACCCTATCCGAAATGAGTGAAAATACAGTTTTATCATCCGGTTCAGATGCTACTTTGGGAGTTAGAGAGTATTTCAATGAGGGCTTTTCAATGTTCTCAACAACAACGAGTTTCTGGATCTTAGGTGCCATTGCAAATTTTGGATAAATACTAACAAAAGATTCTTTAGGGTTTGAAAACTTTTAAACAATAGACGCTTTCCACTTAACAAATGTAAAACAGATAATCACACTGATATTTCCCGGTAGCTAGCTCTTAGAAATGCTTGAAATCAATGTGTAAATACCTTTAATTTCACTTCGGAGGAGGTTTGATCACCTTGAAATCACTTTGCTCTGCTCTCTAAAAACTTGGTAAGTGTAAAATGTTCAACCAAAAGCTTTAAGTACACAATATACCTTATCAGGATCCGTACAGTTAGGTCAAAAACATTAAATGTACTTGGTACCACTTCCTTTTTATGCTTTTACCGAGTAGCCAGACTTCCTGTATTTACCGACTAGACAGGCTTCCAAAAGACTTAATAAAATTTCAAATTTCCTAATGCATCTTTAGCTATGCAAATTTTGAATTACGTACATGATAAAATAGGAACTGTTAAGATTTAACCTTTAAAAGAATGCAGTCCCTTAATACCTTCACCGATTAATTTGGATTAGATGCACCTAACTCAGTAGGTAAGGTGCTTTCTTCATTTGACACAATTTCTTTCTTTCTCCAAATCATCTGTAATTTGCCTTTTATTTCTTTAGTGTCTCCTCTAGGTTGATCTCTGCAATCTCTAGCCAAGTGTCCAACTTTGTGACAATGAAAACATGCCATACCAGGATTTCTCCATGATCTTCGGTTGTTCATTCTAAACCTTATAAAGCAGTTGGCACTTATATGTCCATATCTTCCACAACATTCACACCATATCCTTGTATTGTAATCCCATGGTACTACAGAATACTGTCTGTTAGGATCTGACTGAGTTCGGTAGCCTCTAGTATTTGCTCGGTGTACAGACCACATATAGTTCTTTTGCTTAAACCAACACTTCTCGGTACTATGTCCATATCTATTGCAGTTTTTACAAAACCCTTTGAATTTTACCTTTTGATAATTGTTAACAGACTTTGTCCTACATTGGTTAGATGTGTGACCATACTTATTGCAATTGTTACAATAACCATTAATCCTAGTGACATTCGATTGCTTACCTTTTCTGATTTGACACATATTAGCAATATGTCCTTGTTTTCCACAGTAGTTGCAAATAGGCTTCTTTCCTTTGATGTTCTTCTTGTTTCCAGCTTGCTTTGATGATTTTCCTCTCTCGGTAGTGTGGATTCCTTTCTTGGTAGAGTCTTTTCCTTTGTAACCGAGTCCTGCAACTTTGTTGGGTCTCTTTGTATTCAGTTGCTCATCCAACATCTTTGATGCTTCATAACTCTTTTTCAGTGTTTCTTTGGATTTCTTCTCTGTTTCAAGTTCATCGGTCAATCTTGATAGTTCAAGTTTCGATGCTTGATTCTCATCATCTTTTAGATTTTCTTCATGATGTGCATAACCCAATTGATCTGATAGATTTTGTTGAATCCCAGTCAACCTTGTGATTTCATCATTCTTTTGAGATACTAATGCTTCAAGCTATTGTTTTTCTCTTTCTAGATCTCTTACTTTATCCTCGGCTATCCTCAATGCATCAAGATTTTCAGTCATCTGTGTGCTGAAATATTCATGTCCTCTTTTCATTGCTTTTAGCTGATTAGACAATGCTTTGTTCTTTTCTTTCAGTTCTCCAATCATCTCTTCAGTCTCTTCAGATATACTATTCTCAGATGATGTTTCAATTTGTTCCACTAACTCTTGTGAGTCCTGTAGATCATTAGATAACCTTCTTCTTACTTTCAATGATTTTTGCATTTGTCTTTGCATGTCTTCAATCACTTGATTAGCATGATCCAACTCTTCTTGCAGATACACAATTCTATGAGATTGTTTATAGCCTTCCATTGATAAGATATTTTTCTTTAGGCTGTTAAACCCTTTTCCAAGATTCAAGCTCTGATACCAATTGTTAGGCCCAATATGGAAAGCTAATGTACTGAGAGGGGAGGGGTGAATCAGTACTTGAAATCCTTTCTTCAACAATAACTTTATTGTTAAGCATAAACCAAAAACTGCTGTAACATAACATAAAGTTAAAACAAATGAATAACAATCATACATGATTCACTCCATAACACATATATTTTGGTTACACAGAAACTCTTGGTTAGAGAGAAAAATTGCGGTGGGGATGGCACCCACAACTTCACTACTGCAATAATAAAGGTTGCTCAATTAAAGCTACATGTTTAGCTATTTCTAATAGCTTACCCTGTTAGGAGTATCAAGATCGTTAGATCTACCTTGCTAAAGGAATTTACAACACTTATTCTAAATGTTGCACCTAGTTAAAGGCTTTACCATTTATAGACTTTGTTAGAGTCTTTTACCCTGTTAAAGGTTTCTCTTACAACTCAAAATATTACAATAAAATCTTTACAAATATCTGCAACTTCACATCTAAAATGTTATAGCAGATTCTATGTGCTCAAAATGAGATTACCTTGCTTATAGCATACCTCGGTAATCCATAGATTAACTCGGTAAACCCTTCTGTTTACTCCGTTCCTTGACTGTTCTTTGAAATCCTTCTTGGTGACCTCTGTGTCTCTGACAGTCACAATACTCAGTGTTTCCTTATCTATCACACATGTCTTGCTTCATACACCACTCTATCTGATCCTTAATTCAAGCTGTATAAATAGATCTCTTATGTCGGTGATCTATTCATGCTTCGATCTTACAAACATGATTTATCGAATGAATAACCATACAAAATATTTCATTGGATAGATGACCTCAAAATCATACAAAATCTTTAAGTGCAATTTCCAATGTGATAATGGTTCTATGTTCCTCAATCTTGTAACACGTTTCCACATAAGTGTCCAGGTTCAATGAATCTGGTAACACGATTCACTCGGTGTGTGTTCACTTGGTATATCCTTTTTGCTGCTTGGTAGACATAGAGTGTTACTCGGTAGACAACTCGGTGTATACTAAGCTCTGTGACTACTTTCTTCTATAACCGACTTCTCTGTGCTTACTGACTGAGTATTTCGGTAGAAGTAACCGACTAAAGTAAATAGAATGACTTTCGACATAAAACTAATGGCAACTTAGTAAGTAGTAACATCACCATGTTAGTTAGTAAGATTGATTTCTTTTGTGTTGTGAGTATGTTAGTATTGGTTGATTAGTTTTATTATGTTGAGACTGATTGATTATTGATGAGAGATTAAATAGTTAATAATGTTTATTCTAATTATTTTGACTAATAGCGATTTGATTATTTGGTTATCTAATGTTTAATTTAATTTATTGGATTCTTGCCTTTTTGGGTATTTAATTATTTGATATTTAAATATTTATTTATTTTAATGATGATTTAATATTTATTGTTTAGCTTATGTTGTGGTTTTATATTTATTTGGGATTTGACCTTTTATTAGTGTTTAATTATTTATTTAATCGTCTACGGTTTAATATTTATTTGGCATTTAATGTTTATCTGGTTCTTCAATTCATTTATGAGCCTTTGGTTTATTTAATTTAATTTCCCCATTTGATTTATTTAATTATGGCCCATGTTTTATTTATTAGTTTGACTTTTATATTAAGTGGGTTGAATAAATACATTTTAAAATAAAATGATAAAATATTCCCACCTAATTGTAAAAACATGATATATATATATATCTTACTTACCCTTTTCTCTTATTGGTTGAATTTGAAAAGGGAGGTAAAATTATATTATATGGTGGGGTTGGTAAAATACATTATAGAATCGAATATTTTGATTGGTTGTTGTGAAGGCCAGGGTTTTGGTTATTGTTGGCCTTTTATTTTCATTTCTGTGAAGTTTTGGTGGTTGGCTTCTTCTTTTGAAAAATATTCTCTGCAAGATTTTCCTTGGGTTTTGGCTTGGATTGTTGCTGGAGTTTTTTGATTTGGCTCTTGGATTTAGTTGGAGCTTTACCTCAACTCTCATCCATCACTCAAGGTGCAGGTTGGGTTCCTTGTCTTTTGTTTATTTTTAGCTTTTAAAATTCTCCATGTATGCTCCATGTTTGAAAATTCCTTCCGGGAGTTGGGTATTAAGTATTTGGTTTATTGTAGTTTCAGATTAATAAATGGTGGAGAAAAATTTATATTATTTGGGTTTTGCATAGTTGCTAGAAAATATGTATTTGGTATTTCCTGTGTATATCGTTCTTGGTTCCGTGAAAATTTTTGTGAAGACATTTGATTCAATCTTGGTTTTTAGTCTAAGTTGATTTATTTCGTTTATACCTATGTATTCCTTGTTTTTGGGCATCTCTTTTCATGTATTCTTCAAGCCCTTTGATGAAGTCTGGATTTTAATATTTTACCTGAAAGTTTTATGAGTATCTCCATCAAATTTATACATATGCATTGTTTTAACATATGCGTGAACGTGTTGAACATATGTGCAAACCTGTTGAGTATATTTGCGAACCTGTTGAACATATGTGCGAATCTATTGAACATATGTGCGAACTTGTTGAACATATGTGCGAACCTGTGAACATATGCAATTGTTGGTATTTTGGATATGTTGATATGGTTTTGTCATTGATGTCAACAGCTATCATTACTTGTCAACACTTATCAGCACTTGGAGATCTTTGGTTATGTTCATCGACAAGTCAGAGACTTATGCACAATCACCGATATTTGGTTCACCAACAGATTACATTGTTCATCGACACTTGGAATGACTTGGAGACTACATGGTTATGTCGAAGACATTATTTGACCACTTGGTTTTGGCGATTTGGTTATTTATTTATTCGTGTTTGCATATTTATTGTTACCTGCAAATAGGTCTAGGTTATGCACCGACAGGCATATCTATTTCAGATCAGCACGACACATTATGGAGATGATTTATTATTATTGTAAATGCATTGAGCTGACATCATGCATCGGATATTGATTTATTTGTAATTGATTTTATTAAAATATATCTTTTAGTGAGCCAACCTATTCAATTGGTCTTAGGTTATGGTATAAATGTAAGATCTCATTTGTGAGATTGATAAGAGATTGGAAAAAGGATTGTAATAAGGTATATGGGAAAATAAGCAAAGCTATACACGCAGACATCATTTGAAGGTTGAAGGAAGGTTTTTGTGAAGGCAATCAGAACTAAACCGGTACTGAATCCAGCATATGAAGATGCTATTTTATGCAGTAGATCTGTCTGATAATCTCATGACTTGCTGATCTGACAATGCACTGAAAAAGTGCTTCTCTTGCTTTGCAATCATTTTCCTCATCTTTAGCCAAGTTAGGTGGATTAGGTTGACCTTGAGTAGGAGCAGTATAGCCATTCTTTGTAACATCCCATATGTTCTTTCCAATGAAATTCAAATGTGTCTCTATCCTGATCTTCCATATGCCATAGTTAGTTCCATCAAGTTCTAGACTGTCCTTCCTAAAATAGTTTGAAGACATTGGATCTCCTCAAGCTGTTAAACTTCTGCAAAAAAAGGACTTGGCTCTAATACTAATTGTTAGGTCCCAGAGACAACTTAGAGGGGGGAGGTGAATCAGTTGTCCAATAAATTCAACCAAAATTAACTTAACCAAAACTTAATGCTTAATGCCAGTAAACCAAATTTTATGCTGGTAGACAGTTTTATCAGTTAATTGCAGTACTGGTAAAGATTAATGCATGAAACAGAAAGACAACAAAATCCACAACATATAACACAAATATTTATATGTGGAAACCCTGTAAGGGGAAAAACCATGGTGGGAAGCCTTAATCACAATCAAATGATACTACTGCAGATAGTATGTGTATACAATATGGATTCTGCACATGCAAAAAGGCCAGCTGCCTAGAGCTCATTGCTCAATCACAAAATGAGAGTGACACTGACTACAATTGGATGCTTAAATCCAATGATAATGTACTGCATAAAATAGCATCTTCATATGTTGGATTCAGTACTGATTTAGTTCTGATTGCCTTCACAAAAACCTTCCTTCAACCTTCAAATGATGTATGCATGTATAGCTATGCTTATTTTTGCATATACCTTATTACAATCCTTTTTCCAATCGCTTATCAATCTCATAAATGAGATCTTACATTTATACCATAACCTAAGACCAATTGAATAGGTCGGCTCACTAAAAGATATTACAATAAAATCAATTACAAATAAATTGATATCCAATGCATGATGTCAGCTCAATGCATTTATAATAATAATAAATCATCTCCATAACGTGTAGTGCTGATCTGGAATAGATATGTCTGTCGATGCATAACCTGGACCTATTTGCCGGTAACAACAAATATTTAAACTCGAATAAACAAATAACCAAATCACCAAAACCAAGTGGTCAAATAATGTCTTCGACATAACCAAGTAGTCTCCAAGTCATTCCAAGTGCTGGTGAACAAATATAATCTGCTGGTGAACCAAATACCGGTGATTGTGCATAAGTCTCTGACTTGCCGGTGAACATAACCAAAGATCTCCAAGTTCTGATAAATGTTGACAAGTGATGACAATAGTAAGTGTCAGTTGATCTACTGCTAAAGCTATTTGGTATAAACTGAAAACATTGAATGAAGGAGATTTCACAATCAAAATTGCAAAACTTGAATGCTTCCGGGTTAGGTATGAATGTATGAAAATGGAAGAAGATGAAAGAATTTTTTCTTTTATGGAAAGAATAAATGATTTTTTTTTGGGTATACAATGTTGTGGAGGAACCTTAAGTGAAGATGAGATTGTTTCTAAAGTTTTAAGAGCTTTTCCACTAGCATATAAAATGAAAGTTACTGCTATAAATGAATTAAGAACAATGTCTAATGCATCAGTATCTAGAGACACCTTAGTTGGAAAACTTTCAGCTTTTGAACTTGAGGAATTTGGTCCTATTACTACTATTAAGACAAATCTAGCTTTCAAGGCATCATCATCAACTGCAACATCATCATCATCATCTGAGAAATTTGATTTGAAAGCCTTTTATGCAAGAGAACTTGAAGCAAGGAGGAGAGAAAATGAAGAACTTGAAGAACTTGAAGCACTATTTGCAAGGAAAATGCCTAAAGGTCCAATTGGAAGTAAGTATGAAGGTAAATCACCCTTTAAATGTTTTAACTATAATAAGATTGGTCATATGGATTCTAGATGTCCTGATAGACATGTAAGATTAAGAGAATAAGCTAAAAGAACTTATAAGCCTAACCCTGATTATCAAAAATACAAGTTTAAGAAGAATAGAGACAAATCTTGTTATTATGCTGATGAAGGAGTTACTGATGATTCTGATGATGAACCGATAGACAATGGATGGGTTTTTGTTGCTATAACAGAAGATCAACCGACACCTACTGTTCAACCGGTAGAGCAGGTCATGACAGCTAAAGTTGAAGATAAGGATGAATGTATTATTGATTCAAGATGTTCATATCATATGACTGGTGATAAAAGTAAATACTTAACCTTTCAGGAATACAATGGAGGTCTAGTAAGATTTGGAGATGATAAAGCTTGTTTAATCAAAGGAAAAGACACTATATCTTTTGATGGTAAGCACAATACTGATAATGTTTACTATGTTGAAGGTTTGAAGCATAATATTTTGAGTGTTGGTGAATTAGTTGAGAAAGGATTTCAGTTACAATTCAAGAATGGTAAATGCAAAATCTTAAACAGAACTGGTTTGGAAATTGCAACCGATAATCAGACTAGAGGTAATATCTTTCATTTGAACAACAATGAGAAAGCACGTTTGATTGCACAAATTGATGAGAGTTGGTGTCATGCCCAAACTTTTGGGCACGAATGGGATAATTTTTTTTATAAAAATAACAACCTAATAACATTAAATTTGCTAATACGAAACGTACTAACAAGTTTGTCTTAACTATGTTTGGGTTAACTCTAACCACTAACTCAAGTAAGCAAAATAATATTTTAAATTAAATGCGGAATACTAAAATAATTATTTATTACCTCATCAATTTAAATCAATAGATTAAATTAAATCCAGAAATCTCTAAATTGATTGACAAGGATGATAATTATCTCCAATAATCATTAATTGCTTTTAAGAAGTAAATAAATTAGTCCTAGCACTTAGATTATTAATGCCTATATTTTATTTCAACAATAATTAAAATGGGTTTAACCTAATTCGACTAAAAGGGTCAATTAAATCCCTAATGTAAATTGACCTATAAAATTTAATCGGGAATAGCCTAAATTTAGGCGGACTATATAATTCCCTTATAGTAAAAGAAATAACTTTACCAAAAATCATTTTTTAAATTTAAAAATAAGAATTTATCTTCAAAGAATATAATTTTAAAACTCATATTCCTATATCCATATGCCTATACGTTTTATAAACATGTATAATATGAACGTAAAACAATAAATACAACATTAACATTATTATATATATATATATATATATATATATAATAGCATATTTTATTTTAGAGTTTCATAAACATTAAACCTAATTAGGAACCCTAAAATTTAAAAACAACAATAAACAAATGATTTTACCTTAACCCCTCTTTTATTCCTTTTATATTATTAAATTCACCCTAACCCCAACTGGGCTAGGGTTCCATGAATTTTCTTTTGATTGCAGGGAGGAGCAGAAGGCATGGCGGAGGCTACTAATGGTGGTGGCCAGGGGCACTTGAAGAAGGGGGGGGAGAGGCAGCGGTGCCAGGTGCCACCCACTGTGTAGTATATATATATACTAGATGCATTTGAAAACAAGGGCTAACTTTACTATGCAAAAATATAGATGTTACATTTTTTTTGAAACTTTTTAAACAGATTGATTAAAATATTCTAATTTAAATCCATGAATTTTTTTATATTTTAAATACCATAAATCAGAGATAACCTATTTGACTTTAGATTTATTTTCTGCAAATAAATGATTAACAGAATCCAATAAAATTAAAAAGCAACTATAGAAATATGATATTATTTAAATTAAATAGACTATTTAACTCTAGATTTTAATTTCTGCAAAGAAGTAAATGACAGAATTCAATAAATTTAAACAACAACTATATAGATGTGATATTATTTAACTTTAACCTTAGAGATATGCATAAGGAAATAAACTGATCTTTTATTTTTAGAAGTAACATGCAAATTTAACTTTCATTTTCAAAATACCATGTATACAATCAACATTATTTCAAGAACAATACATAACTTAAACTTCAACATAAATAATTCATTTTGCAACAAAATAATACTTAATAAAAATAATGTATTTCTTTAAAGTATATTTAAATTACAATATAGTCAACCTTACAAATGGATCTCTCATTTCTCTTAAATGAGGACTTTAAATAAAATAGATACATTTCCTTTTCAAAGTAATTACAACATATAGTTTCCCTTTCACATTGCTGCAACTTAAAATATTAAATATTCCATTTCCAAATCTTTTTCTGCAAACAAATAAATCCAGCAACTTCTACTTGTCCTTTTCTTTTCTTCCAAAAAACCTACAAATAAATCATAGGCTATGACCATGGAGTGCTCACCTTCCAACCTAGGCTTGCTAGAAGCCACCCCCGAGCTTGGAGAACCAAGCCCTAGACAAGTTACAGACATGCAAACACAACAAGCAAGGGAAAAAACATATAGAAAACACTTTCCCAAACAAGGCTACACTCCATCACACAATGTGATGATTTTTACATGGGTGGTAGTGGACCAAATACCCTGAGGAGACTGCAAGAATGGTAGAACACAATGCCACCTCATGGCAAACAAAGTTATTTCATAAGATCATTAACCCCACATTCCTTATGCCCCCCAAGGCATCTATGCCATACTTTCTCCCCTTATGACCCCCAAATGCACAAACCGGGCCATGCAACAAGGGTCACAAATGCACCCCTTGATTTCGCTCTCATAAAGAGAGTCTCTCACTCGATGGTTGTCAAACTTCTACCACCCGCAAGGCCATCCTACTCTCCCAAGAGTAGAAGCTTTGGTTACTCCCAAGACACAGAAAAATGCATACAAGAAATAAAAGATAGAACACAAAATAATTTTCACAAAGGAAAATACAAGAAACCAACCTCTACATACAAGCAATCTTTTCAACATAAACATACAACGTAAAAACAAAGAGATGAACCAACCTTCAATCTGCCCAAAGGTATGCTAGAACTAGTTTGAGGATGAGTAGCCCAAATCCACAAATCTTCCTTCCACACTTAGTTAAATTTTGAATCAAAAAAAAAAAAAACTTTTCAAAATGCATAGTCTCCAAAAATGGAGAGTGGGTGATTACCCACAAAATCACTCATTCTTGCCTAAGAAAACCTTAGTGAGAGTTCTCACAAGTTTCTAAAATTGAAAAAGGAAAAAGTAAGAAAAAGATCAAAAGGGATCTCTCATCAAAAGGGAAGGTTATTTAACCTAGATGGCACCTTCTAATTTTGAATTTTTCCACATCTTAGAAAACTCACTTTTTGGGATGACTATACAGTCACATGGGAGTAGACACATGCCTAAAAACACTCCTAACTCATAGGTATACCTTATGGGCTTTAGGAAACACCTTTAAACTACCCCTAGGAGTCCATTTGACCCCTTATAAACCCATCTGATGTTAATTTGGCCACTCCAAAGACTCTCTACCCAAGGAAATTTAGATCCACATTCAAATGTTTTGAAAAAGCTATAGTTGAACAACTCCTTTCAAGAGACAAGTCAAAATTCAAGACATAAATCAACACACGTGTCAAGTGACACAATAAAATACATTACAAAATTACACGTGGAAATTGTCTCTTGTTGGATTTAAATAAATCAATAATAAAATTTAACACAAATGCATCATTTACTATTACAAATAAAATATGATACATATAGGGTGTTGTCTCTCCAAATAGACAACCCCTGGTTTTACGAATGTACATAGGTCTAGGTTTGGTTCTCCATTATATTTCCATGGTCACATGGATAATTTTCCTGCACATCTCAATTACACATTAGTACTTCCAAATAACCTCATATAATATTTAAACACATGAATAAGAATACACGTCAAACACTCTGCATACAATTGATCTTAAACAAAATCAATATATCTTGTATCAAAATAAATCCACATAAGCAATTATCATAATCCTCATAATTTTGATCCATACATAAACATGCATCCTATTTCTATCATCATAGTAAAGTCTTGCAATTCCAATAATGACATACATAATCACAAAGTAATCCTATTCTAGAATCATATAGAGTTCTATATCTATAATGCATGGAAATGAAGCATCAATATATATCAATATTATCCAAATCATGAAATCATATAAGTTCCAAATCCATAATGCATAAAAATAAAGCATCCATAATAGTCTCAACATGAAAAATATTGAAATGCTAGGATGAGTCGAGGTAGGGCCTCACACCCTCCCCCTCTAGGCATGAACTTCCTCCTGGAGTTCATCAAAACGATGAGGGTACTGTGATCTCATACATGCTGCGTCCTTCCATGAAGTCGTAACCTCATCATAGCAATCCCATTGGACCCTAACCTGGTCCAGCTCTTGACCTTGAATGGCCAGTGTCTAGCATGCCAAAATGTGAATGGGATCCAAAGCTAGTTGCTCGTCCGACTCCACCTTCAAGGTATCCCAATCTAAAATATGAGACTCATCATAGATATACTTCCTCAAAACTGATATATGAAACACATCGTGGATGCATGACAGGCTAGGTGGCAATTCTAAACAGTAGGTAATTGCTCCTATCCTCTCAAGGATCTCAAATGGTCCTACAAAGTGAGGTGCGAGCTTATAACCCTTTTCATAATGGATTGGACTCTTATGTGGTCGCACTCTCAAAAAGACTCTGTCTCCAACCAAGTAGCTACGATCTATCCTCTTCACATCAGCATATTTCTTCTGTCTATCCTGTGCCTCTCTAAGATGCTACCTAATCAAATCTACCTATTGTTCCATATCCCAAACTATCTCAGGACCAATAGCAACTCTGTCCTCTATGCAGTTCCAACTCAATGGTGTCCTACAAGGCCTGCCATATAATGCCTAATAGGGTGGCATCCCCAATGAAGTGTGATGCCCATTGTTATAGGTAAACTCCATTAAGGGAAGGTACTCTTCCCATTTGGTCTGATGATCCATGACGTAAATGTGAAGCATATCCTATAACACCTAGTTAACCCTCTCTATCTAACCATTCATTTCCGGATAATAGGCTGTACTGAAATTGAGCTTGGTGCCCATAGCTGCCTGTAATGCCTTCCAAAAGGAAGAAGTGAAGAGGGAATCGCTGTTAGAAATAATCTTGCATGGAACGCCATGAAGTTTGACAATGTCTCGCAAGAACACCTATGCTATTGCTGGTGCTGTGAAGGTAGTCAGAACTGGTGAAAAGTGGGCTACTTTGGTCAACTTGTCAACTGTCACCAAGATGGCATCATGGCGACGAGATGACATAGATAGACCAATGATGAAATCCATGGATATAGTATCCCACTTCCACTCTAGTATAGCATGAGATTGGAGAAACCCACTTGGATGGTGGTGCTCTGCCTTGACTCTCTGACACTCAAGGCATCGGGCTACTAACTCAGCAATATAACTGTCTCAAGTCAGCATGCATCTTCTTTACTCTGGGATGTGCTGCATAAGGAGCTCTATGAGCCTCTGTGACAATGAACTCTCGTAATCCCCCGGAAGAAGGTACATAGATGCGCCCTCTATGGCATAATAGTCCATCGGACTCCAAGGAATAATCCACATATTTCCCTTCTAGAGTTTCCTAAGATCGTATCACCTGACAAACCTCTAAATACCCTCCATCCTCTGGCAGTTGCTGCAATATCCGATCTCTCAAATCTGTGCCCATAGCTATGGTGTATACCTCATGACGTCTCCTACTCAAGGCATCTTCAACTATGTTTTCTTTCCCTTTGATGTAGTGAACGTCAAAATCATATTCGCACAAGAACTCCATCCATCTCCTCTGACGTGCATTAAAGTTCGGCTGAGTGAATATGTACTGAAGGCTCTGATGGTCTAAATGAAGCTCAAAATGATGACCCAAAAGGAAGTGTCTCCACCTCACAAGTGCATACACTACTACTGCAAGCTCAAGGTCATGAGTAGGATAATTAAGCTCATGAGTCTTAAGTTTCCTAGACTCAAAAGCTATAGCCCTACCATCTTGCATAATGACTGCTCTTAAACCCTCTAGGGAAGCATCTGTACAAACCATGAAGTTAGTTGAGGGATCTAGTACTATAAGGATAGGTATGCTAGTAAGTGCCTTTTACAGTTCCTGAAAGGCCCTCTCGCACTTCTCTGTCCACTCAAATTTCTTCCCTTTATGCTACAGAGAAGTAATAGGGTGTGCGACTCTAGAGAATCCCTCAACAAAGCGTCGGTAATAGCCTGCTAATCCCATGAAGCTCCTAACCTCTGTCATACTGGTTGGCACTGGCCAATCCATAATAGCTCTAATCTTTGATGGGTCAACTGAGATCCCATCATCGGAAATAATGTGCCCAAGGTACTTGACCTCTGAACGAAAGAAAGCACACTTTGACAAACTGCCAAACAACTGATTGTCCCTCAAACACTGCAAAACCTGTCTCAGGTGCTCCTCATGCTCCTCCTCATTCTGAGAATATATCAATATGTCATCAAGGAACACAATCACCAAACGGTCAAGAAATGTGTGGAATACCCCATTCATGAGGCTCATGAAAATAGTTGGAGCTTTCGTAAGACCGAATGGAACCACGGTGAACTCATAGTGGCCATATCTAGTGCAAAATGCGGTCTTGTGGATATCACTTTCCACTATTCTCAACTGATGGTATCCTGACTTCAGATCAATTTTGGAAAATACTTTGGCACCCTGAAGTTGGTCGAATAAATCATTGATCCTGGGTAAGGGATATTGGTTCTTGATGGTTACTTTGTTCAACTACCGATAATCCATGCATAATCGAAGAGATCTATCCTTCTTCTTCATGAAGATGACTGGTACACCCCAAGGGGATATGCTAGGACGTATGTGACCCTTTTCTAGGAGTTGCTCAAGCTACATCTTGAGATCATTAAGCTCATTTGTGGTCATCCTATAAGGTGCTCTTGAAACTGGCTCAGCTCCTGGTACAAAGTCTATATGGAAGTCAATCTCTCTACGGGGCGACATTCCAGGTAGCTCTGAAGGAAACACATTTGAATATCCCTTAAGGATAGGATGTTCATCAATCGATGTTTCCTTTTCATCCTCTTGCCCTCTATCATTGATGGTGATGGAAAATAACTGACATCCTTTTTGTATGCTCCGCTTAAGCTACATTGCGGAAATCATACGAAGAGACACAGGTCTCTGAATCCCGGTGATTACTATGGGCTAACCCTGATCATCCTCACACTCGATCTCTTTCCAGTGGCAATCCATCTTGGCTCTATGGGAATAAAGCCAATCCATGCCAAGTACGATGCCATATGATCCAAGTAGTGTAACTCTAAGGTCTACTAAGGTGGTGGTATTGCCAATCTGAAGCTGACATGCCCTAACCTCTGATTCTACTGACACTCTAGCCCCTGAAGCTAACTCCACTTCCCAACTGACACCTTATCTAGTTGCCACTAGCTCGCAACGCTCCACAACCAATGGAGATATAAAGGAGTTAGTAGCTCCTGAATCAAATAATATAGGTACACTGTTACCTTTGATCATACCTGCAGCCTCAATGACTATGGCCTGGTGCTCTGCTTGGCGGTTGTGAACCGCTGCGAAAACTCTATGGGACCTGCTCATATCTCCAACTATAGGCTCTGATGCTGCCATCCTCTGATTCCCTTCCATCTGACCCTGAGGACACTTTCTCACCATGTGCCCCATGGCTCCATACATGAAACAAACACCGCATGCCTGAAACTGGATGCCCTAAGGCCTAGAAAAAGATTGTCCCCCTGTCCTGCTAGAACCACTGTACCCACCCCTGGAGGACTGCTGAGTCCTCGCCGGAGGTGTGTAAGGAACCTGAGATCGCTGATCTCGCCTCTAACCCTAAGACTGCCACTGCTTGGGCTTTGCACCCTGCTGACTCTGTGGAGGCCTCTGCCTCTAGTTCTGCTATGACTGTTGTGGAGGAGGGGGTTTGGAGAACCCTGGTGTGTGTCTGTTATTACCTTTCCAATGGGGTTTTTGAAACCGTATGTCTGGGGTATAGGGTTTTGGTTCTGGAATCGATCCCTTATATCTTGTGGCCTGACCTGAATCTCCTATGCTATCAAAGCCTTCTCCACGGCAACCCGAAGGCTCTCTGGAGCGGATATCCTCACTGGTCCTGCTATGCCGACATTCAGCCCTCTAATAAAATGATTGATGAGAAGTTTCTCATCTTTCAGGTAGTCCATGTATGGTAAGAGCTCGAAGAACTTGCTCTTGTATTGGGTCACTAAGAGACCCTTCTATTGGAGGTCATGGAATTCGTCTATCCTACGCTGTTTGTAATGCTCTGACAAGTACCTCTCCCTGAACCTCTCTGTAAAAATCTCCCATGTGAGAGTATCAGCAACTAAACCACACTTGTACTCCTCCTGTCTCCACCATGTGGAGGTCGTTGCTCTCAATAGGTGGACTGCTACACGTGCCTTTAGATTTCTCTTGTAAGAGTGCAATGCAAAGCACCTATCTAGGCTCAAAAGCCAAGCCTCAGCTTCTATCCCGTCAGTAGATCCCCCAAAAGATGGTGGCTGGAGGCGCATAACCTCTCTGATTAGATCCCCTGGTTCTCGACATGATCTCTCATAATACACTGGCTTTGCTATTGGAGGTGGTCCTGGTAGATGAATGGACTCGGGCTCATGCCCAGCCTAACTCTCTATGGGATTAGGATGTGGACTCCTACTCCATTCCCTATATGCCGATCGTGGCTCCCTGAGTTCTAGTTTTCAACATGATGATCCTTTGCTGGACGCCTTTCCTGGACTATCCCTATCAGGTTCTAGAGTGCTTCTAAGATGTCTCAGTTTGGGTCAACCGATCGTTCGGGAGGGGCCCCTGGGTTCCTTTCCAGAACCGATTCCTCCCTATTGACCTCTTCACATGCTATACTTTCACGCCTAGGACCTCTACCACATTTACAAGCTTGTCGCGTAGTTGGAGGCATCCTTATGAGAAAATAAAATAAAATGAAATAAATAAATAATTTTTCAGAGAAATATTTAATTAATTAAAAATAAATATAATAAAATAAAATAAATTAATTAACTAATTAAAGCGAAACATAATGGAGAAAGGTTCCTAGTGTTGGAAACCTTGTTTTGATACCAAAATGTCATGCCCAAACTTTTGGGCACGAACGGGATAATTTAAAAAAAAAAAATAACAACCTAATAACATTAAATTTGTTAATATGAAACACACTAACAAGTTTGTCTTAACTATGTTTGGGTTAACTCTAACCACTAACTCAAGTAAGAAAAATAATATTTTAAATTAAATGCGGAATACTAAAATAATTATTTATTACCTCATCAATTTAAATCAATAGATTAAATTAAATCTAGAAATCTCGAAATTGATTGACAATGATGATAATTATCTCCAATAATCATTAATTTATTTTAAGAAGTAAATAAATTAGTCCTAGCACTTAGATTATTAATGCCTATATTTTATTTCAACAATAATTAAAATGGGTTTAACGTAATTCGACTAAAAGGGTCAATTAAATCCCTAATGTAAATTGATCTATAAAATTTAATCGTGAATAGCCTAAATTTAGGCGGACTATATAATTCCCTTATAGTAAAAGAAATAACTTTACAAAAAATCATTTTTTATAATTTAAAAATAAGAATTTATCTCCAAAGAATATAATTTTAAAACTCATATTCCTATATCCATATGCCTATACATTTTATAAACATGTATAATATGAACGTAAAACAATAAATACAACATTATTGTACACGTTCATATATATATATATATATATATAGCATATTTTATTTTAGAGTTTCATAAACATTAAACCTAATTAAGAACCCAAAAATTAAAAAAAAATATAAATAAATGATTTTACCTTAACCCCTCTTTTATTCTTTTTATATTATTAAATTCACCCTAACCCCAACCGGGCTAGGGTTCCATGAATTTTCTTTTGATTGCAGGGAGGAGCTGAAGGCATGCGGAGGCTCCTAATGGCGGTGGCCAGGGGAGCTTGAAGAAGGGGAGGGAGAGGCAGCGGTGTCGAGTGCCGCTCATTGTGTGTCCACACAGTGGAGGCCGTGGCACCACTGTGTGTCCACATAATGGCAGCTGCGGGCCGACCACTATGTGTCCACACAGTGGAGGTCGCGGGTCGTAAACTATGTGTCCACACAATGGTTCGGCCCTTTGGCTCCCCCCTCCCCCCCCAAAAGTTTTTTATTTTATTTTTTGTTTAATTTTTATTATATATATATATATATATATACTAGATGCATTTGAAAACAAGGGCTAACTCTACTATGCAAAAATATAGATGTTATATTTTTTTAAAAAACTTTTAAAACAAATTGATTAAAATATTCTAATTTAAATCCATGTATTTTTTTAATTTTAAATACCATAAATCAGAGATAACCTATTTGACTTTAGATTTATTTTCTGCAAATAAATGATTGACAAAATCCAATAAAATTAAACAACAACTATAGAAATATGATATTATTTAAATTAAATAGACTATTTAACTCTAGATTTTAATTTCTACAAAAAAGTAAATGACAAAATTCAATAAATTTAAACAACAACTATATAGATGTGATATTATTTAAATTTAACCTTAGAGATATGCATAAGGAAATAAACTGATCTTTTATTTTTAGAAGTAACATGCAAATTTAACTTTCATTTTCAAAATACCATGTATACAATCAACATTATTTCAAGAACAATACATAACTTAAACTTCAACATAAATAATTCATTTTGCAACAAAATAATACTTAATAAAAATAATATATTTCTTTAAAGTATATTTAAATTACAATATAGTCAACCTTACAAATGGATCTCTCATTTCTCTTAAATGAGGACTTTAAATAAAATAGATACATTTCCTTTTCAAAGTAATTACAACATATAGTTTCCCTTTCACATTGCTGCAACTTAAAATATAAAATATTCCATTTCTAAATCTTTTTTTGCAAACAAATAAATCCAGCAACTTCTACTTGTCCTTTTCTTTTCTTCCAAACAACCTGCAAATAAATCATAGGCTATGACCATGGAGTGCTCACCTCCTAGCCTAGGCTTACTAGAAGCCACCCCCGAGATTGGAGAACCAAGCCCTAGACAGGTTACAGACATGCAAACACAACAAGCAAGGGAAAAAACATATAGCAAACACTTTCCCAAACAAGGCTACACTCCATCATACAATGTAATGATTTTTACATGGGTGGTAATGGACCAAATACGTTGAGGAGACTGCAAGAATGGTAGAACACAATACCACCTCATGGCAAACAAAGTTATTTCATAAGTTCATTAACCCCACATTCCTTATGCCCCCCAAGGCATCTATGCCATACTTTCTCCCCTTATGACCCCCAAATGCACAAACCAGGCCATGCAACAAGGGTCACAAATACACCCCTTGAGTTCGCTCTCATAAAGAGAGTCTCTCACTCGAGGGCTGTCAAAATTCTACCACCCGCAAGACCATCCTACTCTCCCAAGAGTAGAAGGCCTTGGTTACTCCCAAGAGACAAAAAATGCATACAAGAAATAAAAGATAGAACATAAAATAATTTTCACAAAGGAAAGTACAAGAAACCAACCTCTACATACAAGAAATCTTTTCAACATAAACATGCAATGTAAAAACAAAGAGATGAACCAACCTTCAATCTGCCCAAAGGTATGCTAGAACTAGTTTGAGGATGAGCAACCCAAATCCACAAATCTTCCTTCCACACTTAGCCAAATTTCGAATCCAAAAAAAAAAAAACTTTTTAAAATGCATAGTCTCCAAAATTGGAGAGTGGGCGATTACCCACAAAATCTCTTATTCTTGCCTAAGAAGACCTCAGTGAGAGTTCTCACAGGTTTCTAAAATTGAAAAAGGAAAAAGTAAGAAAAAGATCAAAAGGGATCTCTCATCAAAAGGGAAGGTTATCTAACCTAGATGGCACCTTCTAATTTTGAATTTTCCCACATCTTAGAAAACTCACTTTTTGGGATGACTATACAGTCACATGGGAGTAGACACATGCCTAAAAACACTCCTAACTCATAGGTATACCTTATGGGCTTTAGGAAACACCTTTAAACTACCCCTAGGAGTCCATTTGACCCCTTATAAACCCATCTGAAGTTAATTTTCGGGTCAAACCTGAGTTGACCACTCCAAAGAATCTCTACCCAAGGAAATTTAGATCCACATTCAAATGTTTTGAAAAAGCTATAGTTGAACAACTCCTTTCAAGAGACAAGTCAAAATTCAAGACATAAATCAACACATGTGTCAAGTGACACAATAAAATACATTACAAAATTACACATGGAAATTGTCTCTTGTTGGATTTAAATAAATCAATAATAAAATTTAACACACATGCATCATTTACTATTACAAATAAAATATGATACATACAGGGTGTTGTCTCTCCAAATAGACAACCCCTGGTTTTATGAATGTACATAGGTCTAAGTTTGGCTCTCCATTATATTTCCATGGTCACATGGATAATTTTCCTGCGCATCTCAATTACACATTAGTACTTCCAAATAACCTCATATAATATTTAAACACATGAATAAGAATACACATCAAACACTCTGCATACAATTGATCTTAAACAAAATCAATATATCTTGTATCAAAATAAATCCACATAAGCAATTATCATAATCCTCATAATTTTGATCCATACATAAACATGCATCTTATTTCTATCATCATAGTAAAGTCCTGCAATTCCAATAATGACATACATCATCACAAAGTAATCCTATTCAAGAATCATATAGAGTTCTATATCTATAATGCATAGAAATGAAGCATCAATATATATCAATGTTATCCAAATTATGAAATCATATAAGTTCCAAATCCATAATGCATGAAAATAAAGCATCCATAATAGTCTCAACATGAAAAATATTGAAATGCTAGGATGAGTCAGGGTAGGGCCTCACAGTTGGTTATGGTATAAGAGACTTTGTCATGTAAATTTTGATTGCATTGTGAAAATCAGTACAACTAAGGCAGTAAGAGATTTACCTAAGATTGTAAAACCTCACAATCCGGTATGTAAGGAATGTCAATTTGGAAAGAAAGTTAGAGAAACTTTCAAGAGTATTCCAGAGAAGTCTAATAATGTTCTTGATTTAATTCATACTGATTTATGTGGTCCGGCAAGAACTAGAAGTATACAAGGAGATGGGTATTTTATGCTAATCATTTATGACTATTCTAGAATGTGTTGGGCTACTTTTCTCAGGGAGAAATCAGAAGCTTTTGAGAAATTAAAACTATTCAAGGCAATGATAGAGAATGAAACCGGTAAGAAAATAAAATGTTTAAGATCAGATCAAGGAGGTGAATTCACATCTAAGGAATTTAATACATTCTGTGAAGTGAATGGAATCAGAAGATAACTATCAGATAATTATGCCGGTTGATGAAAAACATCAACTGTCTAAGTCTCTACCGGTGGGGATAGGACTCCAAGTTTCTCTCTGAGATATTCAAAAGTTTCCTTAGGCATTGTAAAAACATCTGCAATCTTCTCTTTAGTATTCACATAAACCAATTTCACTTCTTTTGGTTCAGCATTCTCTTTTAGAAAATTGAATTTGATAGAAACATGTTTAGTCTTAGAGTGAAATACCGGGTTATTTGATATATCAATTGCTGCCATATTATCATAGTAAATAGTTATAGGTTCCTTACATTTTACCTTTATGTCCTTCAACATTTGTTTGATCCATAATACCTGTGTACAATTAGTTACTGCTGCAACATATTCTGATTCTATTATTGATAGACTTGTACAACTCTGTTTCTTGCTCAACCATGAAATTAGTCTGCTACCAAGAAAAAATGCTCCGTCGATGGTGCTTTTTCTGTCATCCACATCTCCTACCCAATTAACATCTGTGTATGCACATAAGTCAAAATTTTCATCTCTAGGATACCATAAACCAAGATTTGTAGTGCCTTGTAGGTAATAAAAAATCCTTTTCACTGTTGATTCATGATTTTCTTTAGGATTACTCTGAAATCTTGAAACAATACATACTACATTCATAATATTAGGTCTTGTTTGTGTTAAATACAGTAAACCTCCTATCATAGACTTGTATCTAGTCGGATTAATAGGTATTGATTCATCCTTCAAAGATAATTTATCAGTTGTAGTCATAGGTGTGCTTATCGGTTTACAATTTTTCATGCCAAATTTCTTTAGTAATTCCTTCAAGTACTTAGATTGACATAGGAATATACCTTTATCAGTCTGTCAAATCTGCAAACCTAAAAAGAATTTTATCTCTCCAATCATAGACATTTCAAATTCTTGCTACATTTTGTTAGAAAAGTTTTTACACAATTCATCTTCTCCTCCAAAGATTATATCATCAACAAAAAATTTAATAACCAAGATATCATCATTAGTCACTTTGTAGTATAGATTGTTGTCAGCATTACCTTTAGTGTATCCAAGATTTAAAAGATATTTGTCCAATCTAGCATACCAAGCTCTAGGAGCTTGTTTTAGACCATATAAAGCTTTCCTTAACCTGCAAACCATGTCTTTGTTATCTGTCAAATAAAATCCATCAAGTTGTTCAATATAAACTTCCTCTTCAAGATCTCCATTCAAAAATACACATTTAACATCCATTTGATATAATTTATAGTTCTTGTGTGCTACAAAAGCCAATAAAAGTCTGACTGCCTCAATTCTAACTACCGGTGCAAAGGTTTCATTGTAATCAATTCCTTCTTTATGTGTATATCTCTTACACACTAATCTTGTTTTGTTTCTGATTACCTTACCATCTTCATTAAGTTTATTTTTGAAAACCCATTTAGTTCCAATTACATTTTTGTCTTTAGGTCGAGGAACTAATGACCAAGTGTTATCCCTTTCAATTTGTTCCAATTCATCTTCCATAGCTTTAATCCAATATTTATCTTCACATGTCTCATTAATTGATGTAGGTTAAATTTGAGAAATAAGACATACCTCTTCATTTGCCAATCTTCCTCTAGTCATAACTCCTTGAAATTTGTTTCCAATTATCTGATCTTCAGAATGATTCAATCTTACATACCGGGGTGTTTTTACTTTTTGTTGTTCTTCAGTGGCTGTTGAATCCTCAGATGACATCGGTGTAATTGGATTACCATTATGTACTGGTGTATTAATAGTAGGTTCATTTGTGAATATCTCTATTGCCGGTTCAGAGTTTGTGTACCTTGAATTTACCCTAAATTGTTCATCTCTCTTCACATTTGCACTCTCAACAATTTTCTGCAATC
Organism: Cryptomeria japonica; assembly: GCF_030272615.1. NCBI lineage: Eukaryota > Viridiplantae > Streptophyta > Pinopsida > Cupressales > Cupressaceae > Cryptomeria > Cryptomeria japonica. The sequence goes on along the minus strand of NC_081410.1, from coordinate 224,769,437 downwards.
TCTTGTTAAAACATCTATATGTCTTGCTCTTAAATGAATAACCAAGAAATATTCCTTCATCACTAATAGGATCAAATTTGCCAATATACTCATCTCTTCTAATATAGCATTTACTTCCAAATATTCTAAAATATTTAAGAGTAGGAGTATTACCAAACTATAGTTCACGAGGGGTCTTATTGGTTTCATCTCTGATGTTAACTCTCTTGAATGTATAAAATATTGTATTGACCACTTCTCTCCACTATATATGAGGTATATTTTCTTCTGATATCATACTTCTGGCTGCATCCAAGATAGTTTTGTTTTTCCTTTCCACAACTCCATTCTGTTGGGGTGTCTGGGGTGTTGATAACTATCTTCTGATCCCATTCACTTCACATAATGTATTAAATTCCTTAGATGTGAATTCACCTCCTTGATCTGATCTCAAACATTTGATTTTCTTGCCGGTTTTATTTTCTACTATCACCTTGAATAGTTTGAATTTCACAAATGCTTCAGATTTTTCCCTAAGAAAAGTAACCCAACACATTCTAGAATAGTCATAAATGATTAGCATAAAATACCCATCTCCTTGTATACTTCTAGTTCTTGTTGGACCACATAAATCAGTATGAATTAAATCAAGAACATTATTAGACTTCTCTGGAATACTCTTGAAAGTTTCTCTAACTTTCTTTCCAAATTGACATTCCTTACATACCGGATTGTGAGGTTTAACAATCTTAGGTAAATCTCTTACTGCCTTAGTTGTACTGATTTTCACAATGCAATCAAAATTTACATGACAAAGTCTCTTATACCATAACCAACTTTCATCAATACTTGCAATCAAGCATGTCTTCTCATTTTTATTCAAGTGAAAGATATTACCTCTAGTCTGATTACCAGTTGCAATTTCCAAACCAGTTCTATTCAAGATTTTGCATTTACCATTCTTGAATTGTAACTGAAATCCCTTTTCAACTAATTGACCAACACTTAAAAGATTATGCTTCAAACCTTCAACATGATAAACGTTGTCAGTATTGTGCTTACCATCAAAAGATATAGTGCCTTTTCCTCTGATCAAACAAGCTTTATCATCCCCAAATCTTACTAGACCTCCATTGTATTCGTGAAAGGTTAAGAATTTACTTTTATCACCAGTCATATGATGTGAACATCCAGAATCAATGATCCATTCATCCTTTTCTTCAATTTTAGCTACCAGGGCCTGCTTTATCGGTTGTACAGTAGGTGTTCGTTGATCTTCTGTTATTGCAACAAAATCCCATCCATTGTCTATCGGTTCCTCATCAGAATCATCAGTAACTCCTTCATCGACATAGTAACATGACTTGTCTCTATTCTTCTTAAATCTGTATCCCTAATATTCAGAGTTAGGCTTATATGTTCTTTTAGCTTCTTCTCTCAATCTTGCATGTCTATCAGGACACCTAGATGCCATATGACCAATTTTATTGTAGTTAAAACATTTAAATGGTGCTTTACCTTCATACTTACTTCCAACTGGACCTTTAGGTATTTTCCTTGCGAATAGTGCTTCAAGTTCTTCCAATTCTTCATTTTTTCTTTTGATGTCTTCAAGTTCTTTTGCATAAAGTGCTTTTCAATCAGATTTCTTAGATGATGATGATGATGTTGTAGATGATGATGATTCTTTGAAGGCTAAATCTGTCTTAATTGTAGCAACATGACCAAATTCCTCAAGTTCAAAAGCTGAAAGTTTTCCAACCAAAGTATCTCTAGATACTGATGTATTAGGCATTGTTCTCAATTCCTTAATAGCAGTTACTTTCATTTTGTATGCCAGTGGAAATGCTCTTAAAACTTTAGAAACAATCTCATCTTCACTTAAGGATCCTCCACAACATTGTATACCCAAAACAATTTCATTAACTCTTTCCATAAAAGCATATATTCTTTCATCTTCTTCCATTTTTAGATTTTCATACCTGACCTGAAAGCATTCCAGTTTAGCAATTTTGACAGTGGTATCACCTTCATTCAATGTCTCCAATTTATCCCAAATAGATTTAGCAGTAGATCAGTTTGATAATCCCATGATTTGCTAATCTGACAATGTGCTCAAAAGTGCTTCTCTTGCTTTGTAATCATTCTCTTGATCTTTAGCCAAATTTGGTGGATTAGGTTGACTATGTGTAGGACCAACATAGCCATTCTTTGCAACATCCCATATGTCTCTTCCAATGCAATTCAGATGTGTCTCCATTCTGATCTTCCATATACCATAGTTAGTTCCATCAAGTTTCAGACTGTCCTTCTTGAAATAGTTAGTTGCCATATAATCTCCTCAAGTTGTTAAACTTCTGCAAAAAGAGGACTTGGCTCTGATACCAATTGTTAGGACTCAAAGGCAACTGAGAGAGGGGGGGTGAATTATTTGTTTATTAATTTCAACCCAAATATAACTTAATCAAACTTGATGCATAATACCGATAAACCAAACTTAATGTCGGTTGATAGTTTAATAGTTAATAACCATACCGGTGAAGTTTAATGCATGAAACAAAAAGAGAGATAACATCCACAACACATAACATAGATATTTGTACGTGGAAACCCTGAAAGGGGAAAAACCATGGTGGGAAATCTTACCCACAATCAGATGATACTACTCTAGATAGTATGTGTGTACAAATGGGGTCTGCACATGCAGAAAGGCCAACTGCCTAGATCTCACTGCTCAATCACAAAATAAGAGTCACACTAACTACAATAGGATGGTTAAATCCTAGATAATGTACTACTCAAAATAACATCTTCATATGCTGGATTCAGTATCGGTTAATCTCTAATTGTCTTCTTCAAACCTTCCTTGAATCTTCAAATGATGTCTGCATGAGTAGCTTTGCTTATATTCGCATATACCGAATATCACAACCTTACCATACCATACTACATTCCTCAACATAATCTCACAAATGAGATCTTACATATATACCAAAACCTAAGACCAAATGTGTAGGTTGGCTCAATAAGAATATTACAATAATATCAATTAAAAATGAATCAATATGTGATGCAACAAGTCCTCTCAAGGCATTTACAATAATAATCAATCAATAAATCATCTCCATAACATGTCGTGTTGATCTAGAATAGATAACGCATGCTGATCCATAAACTAGACCAATTTGCCAATAACATCAAATATGTCAACTCGATTAGACCAATAACCAAATCACCAAAACCAAGTGTCCAAACCATGTCTTCGACATAACCAAGTAAACTCCAGATGGTAACAAGTCATCCGCAGTGTTGATGAACAATATAACCTGCCAGTCAACCAGATATCGATGGCTATGCATTAGTCACTGAACTTGCTGGTGAACATAGCCAAAGATCTCCAGAAAGATAAGTGCTGATAAGTGTTGACATCAATGACAAAACCAATGCAACACATCCATAATACCAACAAAATGATTATGTTGTTCTAGTTATAGTGATAGCTTTTGGTTATAGTATATGATTGTAATGATGAACCTCGAGTTGTATTGTAACACATTTATATTAAATGAAATAAATGCATGAGATGTGAATAAGTATTGTGGGTTGGAATTAAATGATGCATTTGTATTCTTGATGAGCCATGTTAAAAGGAAGTAGTATAAATATTATGATAATGGTAATAGTCTAGAAATGATGTCTTTAATTAATTCTTTAAGTAGAAGAAATGCTATACCTTGTTAGGATGTATGAGTATGAGTAATATTGGAAGATATCTTAGGATATGTTTATGAGTTGTGATTGAAGAATTGAAATCTTATAATGCTTCGGATGTAGTTGAATGTTCCTTATGAAAATATTGGATGGATGTTCTTAATGAATGAATTACTAATCTTATTAATGGAAATTACTAGTCAGTGTATGGGTAGACAGTAAAATGAATGCTTGTCTTTTAGGAAGGAATTAGATTATATTACATGATATGGTTTAAGATTATATCTCCATTTGGTGGATGCTATTATTTGTTATGGAATTAGGATATTGTATCTTAGTTCATGTTGAGATGAATTCGTGTAGTTACCTGATTTGTAGTGAGATGATTGTTGATTAATTGATATAGTGTAAGAGATTTTAGGAGTATTAAATGAGCTATGGGTTAAATTTTTAGGAAGACTTTGTGATTATTGCCTTATGTACTTTGAGAATCATGATAAAGTAATAAGCATGTTAGGAGCATAGAATCATAAATGATTATGTGGAAGTTAATCGTAAATGAAAATTGTGTTAATATATTATAAGGGTTAATCTTGGTATGTGTATGGTGATGTTTATAGTCGGAGGTTGGTTAATGGTAATAGGAACATTTGGACTTGGTGTATAAAATGGAACTAAGAGAAAAAAAAAAAAAGAGTAGCTATGCATTGAAAGATAGAATCTCATATTAAATGGAAGATTAAGTAGGTTGCATATCATGAGTGTTAGGTATTGCTATGATGCACCTATGTGTGTATAATGATTAAGATTGTGAGGTATTGATTTGGAAGAAAGTAAATGCTTATTGCTTATGTAGGTAGATTAAGTAATGGTGTTGAGATACCCTAGGGAGTTAGTAGAAATGATTTATTGTATTTCGCTTACGTAATTGTTTGAATAGCTTGAGTGAATTATTCTATGTCCATAACACTTAAATGTTGTTGTGTGCTCACTGCATTGCTTAGGTGATGTTATGTGTTGTATTGTTAAATAAAAAATAAATAAAATCAATTAGTGTGTATTTAGCTATATTTCCCTCGGGTATTTTGGCAGGCATTACATGACACATCAAACAATTACAACTTGGTATGTGCTTAAGACTCAATTTGAATCATGTTTTAAGCTAGCAGAAGATGTACATACTCTTTTAGCTCAATTGACTTCCATGAGGAAAGAGCCGCATGAACCCATGAGGGATTTTTTAGCTAAGTTTAATAGATTGAAGAATCAAAATCTTACTAATTCTCAGCCTACTGAGGAAAAGTTAAAATGTTTCTTTATTAATGCACAATTGCCAGAAGTTGCCTTCTTATTAAGGAGAACAACTTTGACAAATGTGTTAGTAGCTGAAACTCAAGCAATGGAGATGGAAGCCCACTTAATCTTAGCTAGAAAGATTAAGAAAGATCCCAACAAAACCAAAGTAAGTTTTTTTTCTCAAGAAGCTTCAAGCTTTTCTCTTGCAAGTACTACTGATTCTATGGTGTAGAGACTTGCAAACAAGGTTCTTGCTTTGAAAAAATAGATTTCTCGAACATCTTTCCCTGCCCCATACAAAGATGTTCCATGAAGGACCTACCCAAACAATGCTTCTAGCTATGCAGCTAGAAATCATTACAACTTACCTCCTCCTCCTGAGAGATTGTTGGCTTGATGATGATTTTAATGGATGACTTCATATGTTGTCATTGATGGAACATGTACACACACACACATATGTTCACATTGTCACTGTAATATTAGACAAACCGATATTACTTCTAAAGTTACTTGTATTACAACCGGTATTGAATGTTTAGTTTATGATGGTTTAGAGAGTGTCAAACCGGTATATGTAGACAACCGGTATATGCAGGAATGACTTGACACCAACTTGGAGATTCAGCGGAAACCATCAAAGAAGTAAATGGAGGACAATCGATTTACATGTTGATAGTGGTTAACTCTTAACCGGTATCGGTGTTCCAGCCGGTATTCATTGATTGTGTGATGAGTTATCACCGGTCGTGATGAGTTACCCCTAACCGACAGTGTTGGGACTCATTAAAATTGATTCAAGTTTTGAGGCCCAATTCAAATTTTTGCTTTGCATTTCCAAATGAGTCAGTTTGAATGGCGTAGTTAGAGAGAGGGCAAAATGGAGACAGTTGATTTTCAAAGGGTAAGGCTCGGGAATCATGTCCTACACCTTTCATTTGGCCTATTCAGTGATGTGCAACTTTTAGAATTTAGTTTGGATGAGTTTACTAGGTACCCATTTCAAGGGGTGAGCTGAAAGTGCATTTTAGGCACATATGCAGATTTTATTGAGTAGCCTACTTTGAGTGCTTATATCTTTTGCCCTGTTGATCGTCATGAATAATTTAAAAATGGATTAAATTTTATACATAAATGTGAGTTATCTTGCAAAATTTCAAGTCCTTATGAATCCATTTGCTCAGTTTTCCAAGCTCGAACTGTTTGCAGTTTATATGTTTTGATAAGTCCCTGTTTCAGCACCTAGTCGGAGCCCTGTTTCGCATAAGTGTAAAAGTTGCCTCAGTGAGTGTTATGCTAGAATGTTTGTTTTGGGCTATTTTTGGTATAAATGATGAGTCATGTTTCAAATTTCAAGCCTCTTCCAATCCGTTTGATCAGTTTTCAAAAGGGTCTATTGAGCTATCTTTTTTAGTTATCCGTACTTTTGTTGCCACTTCAGTTAATCTAGCCATTTTCATGAGCGCGCCATTTGCACCCAGTCAGACTTTTGGTCGAATTGAGAATTCAAAGATTTAATATGTACTTCAAGGTACCTGTGTTTCAAATTTGAGGGTTTACGGAGGTCATTTGATATTTTTGAGAAAGGCATCATGTGTTGCCAGAACATTGACTTCATCAGCTCCACAGTGTCAACAAAGCCAGTTGGTCATTTTCGCCAATTAATATCTCTTCACTCAGGACTCATCTTGAGAAACCGTTTGGTAGAGTTCATCCTTGAATATCAGAGTACACGCTTGTCAGATGGCAAGATCCAGAAAGATGTTTTGACCGACTTGAAAAATAGGTCTTCGCAATTAAATGCGAAAATGTGGCGTAAGTGCCTGAAAGTCGTGAAACTCAGTCTAATGATCCGAAAATGGTGTCGATCAATTCCAGAGGTATTTTCAAGGTTCGTCGGGTATTTCTAAGGTCAGTTGTATGAAAACAATTTTTTTTTTAGTTGGACCCACTTTGGGGCCTAACCTGGCTCATGCCCGCACGTTAAATTTTATGGTGAAATGGTCTTAAGTGCATTCTTGTATATCAATGTTAGCTCGACTGTAGTTCGCCAGTAGGACAGTGAGAGCGATTTCAGTTACTTGTTGTTTATGGATTGAATGGATGTATATCTTGCATCTAGTTGCAAACCTTTAATAATTCAGAGAGATATCAAATTTACCAATGTATTATATAATGAAAAATGGAAGCGAAAGTAGCATATTTTAGGTTTTCAAGGGAGGATCCGCCTTGTCAAGTAGCTCATGTCGATGGATACATTTGGTTACCTTGATCCTTCATATGCCATAGCAAACAACTTGATAGAGAAAAGTGGTATGGAATGGGTAAGACCCATTGAAGTTTTCAGCAAATCCCATTGGTCACGTGTAATGTCAAATTCCATAACTTTTGTTTGATTTTCCTTCATTGGCATAGTAGTTCAAAGGTCAATTAAATTTCAGAAGAATTGCATTGTGCCTCCCAAGTGTTCACTGCTGTGTATCGATGTCCTTTGGCATTGAAATTTAGTTTTAAACCCTTCAAATTTTTGGCAAAAGCAAACAGCAGTCCAGTTTCCCCCCACGTGGAAACCAATATTGCAATTCGTGAGGTTTTAAATGTTGAAACCTAGGCGTGGAAATGGTATTGAGGAGAGTGCAGAAATCTTTTAGCTCCCTCTACGTGGGCCTGTGTAAAGTTAAGAACTCAGCCATTAAACCTCAGTCAATGCAGCTGGCGTGGTGGAGAAGTGTAGAAATGGTGTTTAAAAACTTCAACTAAATGCAATGAGTGGTTTTGAATTCAATTCACCCTCTCACGTGGTTTGGCAGCTGCATAAACTTTCAAACTCAATGTGTAGGCAGATGTATCGCCCAGTTTTCCCCCTATGTGGAGTGTGGTGTTGTGAGAGGATAGAGTTTTCAAGAAAAAATGCAGTTTGCTGGATGTAAAGCCACCTCCTCCCCCACATGAAAGCCTTTGGTAGATGGAAAAACAAATGCAAATGGCAAGTGTTTTTTCCTCTAATTCTCCTGCTGAGTGTGGAAGGCATGGCCATTAGAGTTTTGGTGAGTGCCTTGGTAAAACAAAGCCTCCTCCTCACGTGCTCTCCCTCTGTGTGGGTTACATAGTAGCAGGCTTTCAAACAATTGCAATATGAGTAGGTGTTGTATGATGCAACATGGCTGGTAAAGGTTTCCCCTCTTCCAGTGCGTGGTGTGGTTGGAAAGGCCATTGATTTCCAAGAAATTGCAGAAAATCGCCATTAAAACTCAGGGAAAGGCTCAGAAATGCATTACCAGGCAAAATGACATTATCCCACATTCACTATGGAGGGGAACTTTTTGATATTTAAATACAAATCTCCACCCATCTACAATGTCAAATCCTTAAAGGCTTTTGACGCAAGGTGCTATGGGTGCCCAAGGTGGACCCCACGTGCATGGGTGTGGATCCCAAGGTGATCGAGGAGACTGACTGAGGGGTGACAGGTTGACCCCATGCAGGCACAGATCCTGAGGCAGGCAGGCAAGTTTTGCAGGAAATGGACGGCTTAACCAGCGAACAAGTTCTTGAGATCTGATGGCTCACGTGGATTCGCCAAGGTAAGATGCATGCCAAATACCCTTCGCAAAATAGTGAAAGACCATGTGCATGGAAATCAAGGTAAAGATCGTGCATCTTGGAGATGATCCGACGATCGGTGTTGATTTGCAAGCCAAAGTTGCTTGCTTGTTAGCCATTGCGAAATGGAAAAAGCCAAGTGGCAAGGCCAGTTGGTGGTCCAGCAGGCGGGTCCTGTCCTAGTGGCGCATCGGTGGCAGTGACGTGGCATACAGTTGGCACATAGGTGGCAGTTTGGTGGCGACGATGTGGCCGACAAGCAAGGCGTACACATAGCGGATGGATGAGGTGGCACCCAGTGGACCCTGTGAGCCCATCAAAGACCTCCACATGGCAGGGCATCAGGCAAAAATCAAAGGCAAAAAATAGGTGAAAAATTAAAATTAAATGTATAGTTGAAACTATACAAGAATTTCAAAAAATTTAAATGACAGAGCCACATGCAGAATTAATTCACCCAAAGGTCCATTTTTGCCCAAAATATGAAGTACTATATATCACCGGAAAGCTCTCGAGATGAGGAATGTAGTTATGAAGTTTGTTTCAACAAAGATCAATTATTTTGAGAGCAATTTCCATGGGAAATAGAAAGGGTTAAAATTTAGTTAGAAAAGGGGACACTTGGCAATTTCGGTTGCAGACCTAATCTTTTCCCTCTTCCTTCTTATTCCAATTTTCTTCTCATTGTAAGGGTTCCAGAATTCTGTGAGGAAGGGCTCCAGTTTTCATGGCTTCCATTTCCTGAACTTCTTGACCCAAGTTTGTAAAATTCTTTGGTTTGTTTCAGGGTACAAAGTTTATATTGCAGGATAGCATATGTTTTCTAGTTGCAGATCTTACTTGTGTCAGGCATGAGTAAATTTCCCATAGTATTTTCTCTGTGTATGTATTTCCATTATTATGAATTGAATTTTAAGGAGGATGAAATTTTTCAATTTCAAGGAGATTGTGTGATTGTCTATAGGTATCCTTCAGTGAAGGTTTTAAACTCTGTAATCAGTCATGAATAATGGAATGTGTCCCATATCTGATAATTCTGTGATTGAGATTAAGTAATACATTAGTATAAGGTGTTAATGTAGGAATATCATTTAAGGAGAACCAATTTGTGACTAGATGCACGTTTTCGGTTCTGTGTGTGACTCTGTTGCCCAATGAACAAGGCACTGGTCTTGCAGATTTGGGGATAGTTTTCAGATTAATTCAAATTTAAAGAAAATCTTTTTCCCTTTATGTTTAGGGGTTTGTGTTCTATCCTTCCAAAGATCTGTTTCACCCATTATTTGTACAAGATCCAACCAATCTGTATGTGTTATCTAATTTGTTAAACTTGTGGAATGGTTTATCTGCTTCATTGATGCTGTCATGGTGAGTAAATGAGTTAATTTCATGCATCAAAAGGGTGTCCCCCCCCAGGTCTAGCAGAACCTGAAGTGCAAGAGGATCAATTAGGGTCCTATGTTATGTTTTCCAAGCCCTGATGTGTTTCATAGACTGAAATTGGCCATTTCATGGAAGGATTGCAGGTGTACTTGGGTTTATCACTTTTGGTGAACAACAGACAGAATTGGCAGCAATTTGTGATAAGTTATGTTAGATTGTCTAGATACACTTCACCTAGGAAATTGTGATATGATTCCTAAGTCGACATGAAATCTAATGTCTATATAATGACATTATAATGAACTATTTTGTATGATATGATGTATGTGGAGATTGAAGTGTTAAGTTGTTGAAGGCATTGTAGAATATGTTGGTGATGCAGTTTTGAGTGAGTAGAAGAGGATCTATTCAAGCAAGTTGTGCTACTTCTAGATCATACCACCTATTGTTTTCTAATCACTACAACAGTCACATCCCCTAATCGGGTAAGCTCTAACAAGCTTCATTGTACAAATCCTTTAACAAGGTGATCCATTAGTTTGGATTCTGAAATCCTCTACGGAGGTTACTCCTAACAGGGTACTACCTTTAACAGGGTATAGCTCCTAATAGAGCTTTGGGATCTTTAATAAGATTCACTCCTAACAAAGCACTTTTGTAGACCTTAACCAGTCAGTTACCTATTACTGCAGATAGTTAACTTGTGAGTCCCATTTCACCATGGTTTTTCTCATTTGGGTTTTCCACGTATAAACACTTGTGTTATGGTGGATGTTTTACTTATTGTGAATGCTTTAATATCAGTTTGGATTGCATGCATAACGTTTAGTAAACTTGTTAAGTATCTCAACTAGTTAGTGTTTAAAGTAATATTGTTTTTGTTGTCACTGATTTACCCCCCCCTTGAGTGCTTTATAAGTCTATCAATTGGTATCAGAGCCTAAATTTCTTAAGGTTTAATTGCTTGGAAGGAAACCCTAAAGTCACCATTGGGGATATGAGCTACTTTGAGATGGCTAGAGTGCTTGAAGCTACCAAGGAAGAGATTGAAACCCTGAGGGTCAGATTTAAAGCTTCACAAGTCAAAAGGAGAGAGTTGACTGAACAACTATTGGAAATATCTGATAATAGTTCTTCAGATAAAGCTAACATTGATGCATTTCCTGAAGAAGTTGAAAAACTGAACGTTGAGAAGCTAAATTTGAGAACAGAGTTAGAAGCCCTAATTATCCGCATGAGCCAGGAGTTAGAAGCTAGGAGGGCAACAAAAGACCTTGTCAAAGAAAGAGATCATGAGATTGCTAAGATCAAACAAGATAATTTAACCTTGTATGAGCATTGGCATGTAGAAAAAGAAGCTTTGCAGCTAGATCTTGAAATGGCATCATCCCTAAGAGAGACTCTTACAAAACACAATGAAGATCTTACCAGAGAACTCACTGAGGCTAATGGAAATCTAGAAAATTTCAATAAAAGTTCTTCTATGTTGGATGAGAAGATCCAATCACAGAGGATGAAAGGAGATACTGTTGGTATTTTGGTATGGTTTTGTCATTGATGTCAACACCTACTGAAACACTAGCACTTTGGAGATCCAGTAACATTCATCGGCAAGCAAGTAACTATTACACAGTTATTGGTATATGGTTCACCGACAGGATATAATGTTCACCGACACATGGAATGATAGGGAAGACACTTGGTAATGTCGAAGACATCATGTGGACACTTTGTTTTGAAGAATTAATCATTGGTATATTCATATTTGCATATTTGCTTTTACCGACAAATAGGTCCAGGGTTACCTAGGGTTACACCGGCAGGTTTATCTTTTCCAAATTAGTATGGCACGCTATGGAGATGATTTATTATTGTTGTAAATGTATTAAGCCGACATGTTCAATCGGTTATTGCATCGGATATTATATTATTTATAAAATATTTTTATTGTAATATCTTGTAGAGGCGACCTACTAAAATTGGTCTTAGGTTATGATATAAATGTAAGATCTTATTTGTAAGATCGAATGTGGAATGCGAAGAATAATTGTGAGAAGGTATATGCGAGATTAAGAAGAGGTATACACGAAGACATCATTTGAAGGTGAAGCTAGGTTTTTGTAGAAGCATATCAACATTACACCGGCACTGAATCCAGCATATGAAGATGCTATTTTGTGCAGTACATTCTTATTGGATTTAACCATCCAACTGTAGTCAGTGTGACTCCCATTTTGTGATTGAGCAGTGAGCTCTAGGTTGTTGGCCTTTCTGCATGTGCAGACCCCATTTATGTACACTTACTATCTGCAGTAGTATCATCTAATTGTGGGTAAGGTTTCCCACCGTGGTTTTTCCCCTTACAGGGTTTCCACGTACAAATATTGGTGTTATGTGTTGTGGATGACTTTATGTTTATGTTTCATGCATTAATCTTTACTGGTATAGCAATTTAATGTTAACACTATCTACTGACATACTTAACTAGTTTACCGGTATTAAGCATTAAGTTGATTAAATGGTTTTGGTTTAAATTTATTAGACAACTGATTCACCCCCCCCTCTTAGTTGTCTCCGGGACCTAACAATTGGTATCAGAGCTTAGCCCTCTTTTGCAGAAGTTTAACAACTTGAGGAGATCCAATGTCTACTAATTATTTCAGGAAGGACAGTCCTAAACTTGATGGAACCAACTATGGGATATGGAAGATCGGGATGGAGACACATCTAAATTGCATTGGTAAAGATATCTAGGGAGTTACAAAGAATGGTTATACTGCTGCTGTAGCTGGTCAGACTGCTCCAACTACCTTAGCTAAAGATGAAGAGAATGATTGCAAAGCAAGAGAAGCACTTTTGAGCGCATTATCAAATCAACAAATCATGGGATTATCAGATAGGTCTACTGCTAAAGCTATTTGGGATCATTTGGAAACACTGAATGAAGGAGATTCCACAGTCAAGATTGCAAAACTTGAAAGCTTCCGAGTCAGGTATGAACATCTGAAAATGGAAGAAGATGAAAGGATTTCTGCTTTTATGGAAAGAGTAAATGAAATTGTTCTGGGTATTAAATGTTATGGAGGAACCTTGAGTGAGGATGAAATTGTTTCAAAAATCTTAAGAGGATTACCACCGACATATAAAATGAAGGTTACTGCTATAAATGAGTTGAGAACAATGCCTAATACATCAGTAACTAGGGATACATTGATTGGGAAACTTTCAGCTTTTGAAATTGAGGAATTTGGTCCTGTTGCTACTATAAAGATAGATTTGGCCTTTAAAGCATCAACATCATCTGCTCCATCATTCGACAAATTAGACTGGAAATCCTTTTATGCAAGAGAACTTGAAGAAACTAGGAAGAAGAATGAAGAGCTTGAAGAACTTGAAGCACTATTTGCAAGGAAAATGCCAAAAGGTCCAGTTGGAAGTAAGTATGAAGGTAAAACACCCTTTAAATGTTTCAACTGCAATAAGATTGGTCATATGGCTTCAAGATGCCCTGATAGACATGATAGAGTAAGAGAAGAAGCGAGAAGAACATACAAGCCTAATCCTGAATATCAGAGATACAGATTTAAGAAGAACAAAGACAAATCTTGCTACATTGCTGATGAAGGTGTGACTAATGATTCTGATGAGCATCCAGTAGACAATGGATGGGTTTTTGTTTCTATAATAGAAGATCAACCAACACCTACTGCTCAACCGGTAGAACAAGCCCTAGCAGCTAAAGCTAAAGTAAAGGATGAATGGATCATTGACTCAGGATGCTCACATCATATGACAGGAGACAAAGGTAAATTCTTGAACTTTCAAGAATACAATGGAGGTTTAGTAAGATTTGGAGATGACAAAGCCTGTTCAATCAAAGGTAAGGGTTCAATATCTCTTAATGGTAAGCATAACACTGACAATGTCTACTATGTTGAAGGATTAAAGCATAATCTTTTAAGTGTTGGTCAATTAGTTGAGAAGGGATTTTAGTTACAATTTAAAAATGGAAAATGCAAAATCATGAATAGAACTGGTTTGGAAATTGCAATCGGTAATCAGACTAGAGGTAATATCTTTCATTTGAACAATAGTGAAAAGGTATGCTTGATTGCACATATAGATGAAAGTTGGTTATGGCATAAGAGACTATGTCATGTAAAATTTGATTGCATGGTAAAAATCAATACTTCTAAGGCAGTTAGAGATCTACCTAAAATTGTGAAACCTCAGAATACAATTTGTAAGGAATGTCAATTTGGAAAATAAGTTAGAGCTAGTTTCAAAAGTATTCCAGAAAAATCCAATAATGCTCTTGATTTGATTCACACTGATTTATGTGGTCCAGCTAGAACCAAAAGCTTACAAGGTGATAGATATTTCATGCTAATTATTGATGATTATTCTAGAATGTGTTGGGTTACTTTTCTCAAAGAAAAATCAGAAGCACTTGGAAAGTTCAAACTGTTCAAAGCAATGGTTGAAAATGAAACCGGTAAGAAAATCAAATGTTTAAGATCAGATCAAGGAGGAGAATTCACATCTAAGGACTTTAATACATTCTATGAAGTGAATGAAATCAAAAGATAGTTATCAGCACCTCGGACACCACAGCAAAATGGAGTTGTTGTAAGGAAAAATAGAACTATCTTGGATGCAGCAAGAAGTATGTTATCTGAAACAAATTTACCACATATATATTGGAGAGAGGCAGTTAGCACTGATGTCTATACATTCAACAAAGTTCACATCAAAGGTGAAACCGGTAAGACCCCTCATGAACTATGGTTTGGTAATACTCCTACTCTTAAGTATTTCAGAATTTTTGGAAGTAAATGTTATATTAGAAGAGATGAGTATATTGGAAAATTTGATCCTAGAAGTGATGAAGGAATATTTCTTGGTTATTCATCTAAGAGCAAGGCATATAGATGTTTTAATAAGAGATTGCAGAAAATTGTTGAGAGTACAAATGTAAAGATTGATGAACAATTTAGAGGAACTTGAAGGTATATAGACTCTGAACCGGCAATAGAAATTGTGACAAATGAACCTACACTAAATCCACCAGTACAGAATGAAGATCCAGTTACCCCAGTACCATCAGAGGATTCCACAGTAATTGAAGAACAACAACAAACTAAGACACCCCGGTATGTAAGATTGAATCATTCTGAAGATCAGATAATTGGAAACAAATTTAAAGGAGTTATGACAAGAGGAAGATTGGCTAATGAAGAGGTATGTCTTATTTCTCAAATTGAACCATCATCTATCAATGAGGCATGTGCAGATAAATTTTGGATTAAAACTATGGAAGAAGAATTAGGACAAATTGAGAAAAATAATACTTGGACATTAGTTCCCCGGCCTAAAGATAAAAATGTAATTGGAACCAAATGCGTATTTAGAAACAAACTTAATGAAGATGGTAAGGTTGTCAGAAATAAAGCAAAACTAGTGTGTAAGGGATATTCTCATAAAGGAGTTGATTACAATGAAACCTTTGCACCAGTAGCTAGAATTGAGGCAGTCAGATTATTCTTGGCTTTTGTAGCTCACAAGAACTACAAAGTTTATCAAATGGATATTAAATGTGCATTTTTAAATGGAGATCTTGAAGAGGAAGTATATATTGAACAACCTGATGGATTTTCTTTGATAGATGACAATGATATGGTTTGCAGGTTAAGAAAAGCTCTGTATGGATTGAAACAAGCTCCAAGAGCTTGGTATGCAAGGTTGGATAAGTATCTCTTAAAGATTGGTTTTACTAAAGGAAATGCAGACAATAATTTATATTACAAAATAACTAATGATGACATCTTGATTATAGAAGTATTTGTTGATGATATAATCTTTGGAGGAAAAGATGGATTATGTAAGGAATTTTCTATTAAAATGCAGCAAGAGTTTGAAATGTCTATGATTGGAGAAATAAAATTCTTTTTAGGATTGCAGATTTCACAGACTGTTAAAGGTATATTTTTGAGTCAATCCAAGTACTTGAAAGAATTGCTAAAGAAATTTGGGATGGAGAAGTCTAAACCGGTAAGCACACCTATGACTACAAATGACAAATTATCTCAAAGGGATGAATCTACACTTGTTAATCCAACTAGATACAAATCTATGATAGGAGGTTTACTGTATTTGACACAAACCAGACCTGATATTATGAATGCAGTATGTATTGTTTCTAGATTTTAAAGTAATCCTAAGGAAAACCATGAATCAGCAGTAAAAAGGATTTTTTGGTACTTACAAGGCATTGTAAATCTTGGATTATGGTATCCTAGAGATGAAAATTTTGATCTATATGCATACACAGATGCAAATTGGGCAGAAGATGTGGATGATAGAAAAAGAACAACCAGCAGAGCATTCTTTCTTGTAAAGAGATTAGTTTCTTGGTTGAGTAAGAAACAGAGTTGTACATCTTTATCAACAGCAGAATCAAAATATGTTGCAGCAGCAACTAACTGTACACAGGTACTATGGCTTAAGCAAATGTTGAAAGACATAAAGGTAAAATGCAAGGAACCTATTACTATATATTGTGATAACACTGCAACAATTGATATATCTAAGAATCTGGTATTACATTCTAAAACAAAACATGTTTCTATCAAATTGAATTTTCTAAGGGAAAAAGTTGAAGAAAAAGAGATAAAACTAGTTTATGTGAATACTAAAGAATAGCTTGCAGACATTTTCACAAAACCTTTGCCTAAGGAGACTTTTGAATATCTCAGAGATTATCTTGGAGTCATACCACCATTGGTAGAGACTTAGACAGTTAATGATTGTCATCAACCGGCAGAATTGAAAGACATATCTTTTACTCCGATCTTTGATGAGAAAGTTACTTCTCAGGGGGAGTAGTTGGTATATTGAATTGATTGGTATTTTGTATATAAACTTTGGCATTTGATGTTAAAGGGGGAGAGATATCTATGGAAAAACACATTATCTTTTGAGGAGAGATTGATAGAGAGATTGGTATTGAAAATAAAACTTTGGATAAACACATGTTGCTCCCAGGGGGAGAGATTGTTGTTTAGGAGAGATTGTTTGTTTTTGGTATTTGGCATTTTTGTTTTGGCACTTTGATGGTTTTTCCATCTTGTGTTGCCATCAATGTCAAAGGGGGAGATTGTTGGTATTTTGGTATGGTTTTGTCATTGATGTCAACACCTACTGAAACACTAGCACTTTGGAGATCCAACAACATTCACCAGCAAGCAAGTAACTATTGCACAGTTACTGGTATATGGTTCACCGGCAGGATATAATGTTCATCGGCACATGGAATGATATGGAATACACTTGGTAATGTCAAAGACATCATGTGGACACTTTGTTTTGAAGAATTAATCATTGGTATATTCATATTTGCATATTTGCTTTTACCGGCAAATAGGTCCAGGGTTACCTAGGGTTACACTGGCAGGTTTATCTTTTCCAGATCAGTATGGTATGTTATGGAGATGATTTATTATTGTTGTAAATGCATTAAGCCAACATGTTCAATCGGTTATTACATCGGATATTATATTATTTGTAAAATGTTTTTATTGTAATATCTTGTAGAGCCGACCTACTAAAATTGGTCTTAGGTTATGATATAAATGTAAGATCTTATTTGTAAGATCAAATGTAGAATTCGAAGAAGAAATGTGAGAAGGTATATGCGAGATTAAGAAGAGGTATACACGAAGACATCATTTGAAGGTGAAGCTAGGTTTTTGTAGAAGCATATCAGCATTACACCGGTATTGAATCTAGCATATGAAGATGCTATTTAGTGCAGTACATTCTTATTGGATTTAACCATCCAACTATAGTCAGTGTCTCTCCCATTTTGTGATTGAGCAGTGAGCTCTAGGCTGTTGGCCTTTCTGCATGTGCAGATCCCATTTATGTACACTTACTATCTGCAGTAGTATCATCTGATTGTGGGTAAGGTTTCCCACCATGGTTTTTCCCCTTACACGGTTTCCACATACAAATATTGGTGTTATGTGTTGTGGATGACTTTATGTTTATGTTTCATGCATTAATCTTTATCGGTATAGCAATTTATTGTTAACACTGTCTATCGGCATACTTAACTGGTTTACCAGTATTAAGCATTAAGTTGGTTAAATGGTTTTCGTTTAAATTTATTAGACAACTGATTCACCCCCCCTCTCAGTTGTCTCCGGTACCTAACAGATACATCTGGACTAGGCTTCAACACATCTGAGAAAAAAAAAGTCTTTTGGAACAAAGAGCAACATTCACAAGGACAAAACTGCTCCTAAGGCTAACAAGCCTACTAGTAAGAGAGTTTTTAAACATGTTTACGTTGTCTTTCATAAACTTGGACATACTGCAAATGTGTGTAGAAATAGACAAAATGAGAATACATGCTACAATGCAAATACTAGGTATGTATCTAAGAGATTTGAAGGTCATTATTTTACATGCAACATGTATGGACATAGATCAGTTGAATGCAGATATGGAGCAAATAATCCAATACCTCACATGAATCAAAGACCTAATGGTAACTAGAGGAGAACCTATGACAACCAGGGTAACATGAACTGGCATAAATCGTATGTCAACCGGTTTAGTCCATTTGAGATGGAAAAGGTAACTAATGTCATTTGCACCATTTGTAACAATTATGGTCTTGTGGCTATGAACTGTAGAAGGAGAAATGGAAGAGGAAATGCAGGACCTTGGAGATCATCTGGAATGACCTGCTATCATTATCACAATTCGGGACACACGACGAAGTTCTGTAGAATCAGAAAGAATAGACAGGTTAATCATAATGTAGATCAGAAAGGTAAGCAGAAGGTAAATGTTGAGGAAACTAGAGAAGACATGAAACAAATCTGGAAAAAGAAGAGTGATGATATGCCTGGAAAAGAACCTAATCCTTCACCCAGTGTGGAGAATCTTGTACCAATGAATTGAGCCTATCAACAAGGCTAAGGGGAGCATAGCGGTAAATCTACTTCCGGACCCCTTAAAAGATGAGTGGTAAGAAAGTTTGCATTTTTGAGTTATTCTATGAGAAATCTTGAAATCTTTGTCTATCGAGTTTTTGAAAGTCTGGCAACCGGTTTTACAATTGTTAATATTGAATGTATCATCAAGCGATGTATTAGGGTTTTTAACCCTAGCGGTTGAGCAATTAATGCAGTAGGTAAAGATGATAAAAGCGGGTTTTACTATGTTATTTTTACCCTACATGCATTCAAAAGAGAATTCTTGAGCACTTGCAAAGCGAAAAGAGAATAGCTAGTTGGTTGTGGAGAAATTTGTGTTGTGAATTGTGTGATTGAAGTTGATTCAAAGATTAGTGAAGGTGGAACTGGTGTGCATTTGAGAAATCAACCAGAAATAGAGGCAACACGGGAGAATTAAGGTATTTCTTTGTAAATCCCTTTCAAATCAAGTTTATCAGAATGGCTTCATCATCTAAGCAAGTAGAGAGACTTATGATCACATCAGAACCTATGGAGGTTATGGAATCTGAATAAATTGTGTCATATAATGCTTTATCTCAAGTACCTGACAGTGTTATCGTAAAAGGTGATTTGTCTAGTTATATTGATTGTAAAATCAAATATTTAGAATCATTGTCAATATACTCTCAATTGAAATCCTTCTGTGATAAGAGCGACATGATCCAACCCGAGTATATTAGGGTTTATGAGAAGGGTTTTCATAATGCAACTTATTTTCTTGAGGATTTTGAAGAGGAACATGTTAGAACCATTCTTAGTCGAGTTCATGGTGAAAATATGTATCTGGAAAGGTCACATACTATAACTAAGGAATCTATCCATGTTGTGACTGGTTTTTGGTCAACTGGTGAAGTTCCCAAGCTAAGGCAAATTTCTAAAGAGACTATAACAACTTTAACTCAGTCTACCTCTAATGGGCGTACATTTTCTGTTAATAACATTAAGGACCCAACAGTTAAATTGGCTACCATGGCTATAGGCTACATGATATTCTATTCCAGTAGAATGAATAGTGTGCCATCTACAGCAGTGCATACAACCTATAGAATGATTGTTGAGAATGCAGATTATGACCTATGTGAGGCCATAAAAAGTCAATTGATGTTGAATATTCAGTCAATTAAGAAGGACAACAACCAGAAGTTCAAATTTGGTTAGTTATTGATTGGTTTATCCTTTTACTTTCAGAATTTCCTATCGAGAATTAGTGACATTGAATGGTCAAAAGACCTACCGGTAACTACCCAGATCAAGAACAACATTAAGGTTTTTAATAACACTTTCTTTGCTTTAATAAACAGGTACTTCAATGAATTGAAAAGAAAAGGAGTATGAGGGTAAGGCTACCTGAAGATGTACTGAAAAGATTTGCTAAGGACATCATTTTCACAGTCACCACTGATTTTTGTCTCATGGAAGCTATTGAACTTAGGGAGGATGAAATGGAAGACATGAGCTATGAATTCAATTATGACTTATTGATCAATTATGCTAATAAGGCTATTAGTTTTCTCAATTTTGTCTTGTAATAGCCTTAGCCAAGTTAGGTATTGAATAAGGACTCCAGAAGGGTCCAAGAGTGAGTGTGATGAGTAAAATGTAGGCCTAGGTTGAGTAGTTTTGCTTAGGTTTGCATTTTGTCCATAAGTAGTGGTTTGAGTAGGTAATTGACCTTCTTGATGGTCAAAAGTGTCAAAATTTGTTATAATAATTAGGGGGGGTTAAAATAGTCTTAGAAATGCTTGAAAAGTCATGAGTAATGACTTAGAATAGGTTTCATAGATTAGGAAAGCAAAAAGTGCAAAAAGTGCAAAGTTACAAAAAGTTGTCATGACAACTTTTGTCCTAAATTTCTTAGCAATGGAGTTAAAGATGGCCCAATGCCCTACAATGGCTCCACACATGGGGAATACTATAAAAACCTTCTCTTGCACGGTTACCAAGGTTGGAGTCTTTGTTTTTTAAGATCAACAATCTGAAACTACCCATTTTCGGATTGTTTGACAACATTTTGGCTTGGTTTGCTCATTTTGTGAATATAAATGGATTGAATCCATTAATCCAGTAATGGATTGAGTTTCTTTAGTGTATTGAAAAGTCTTTTAATTCATTTCAAGCTTTGTAGGTAGTGTGTGTTGGTATTTTCTTGGTTTGGTTTGCAAACAACCAGTTTTGGCTTGTACATAGTAGTTTTGAGTAAAATGGTTGCGCCATGAATTCCCTTTGGGCTACCATCATAGCCTATTGGGACATGGAAGGAAACCACTTGTACAGTGTATATATGTAGGGACAAGTGCTGGAGATGGATTTTGATATGACTGTCACCTTGTTCTAGGCGAGTCCAGGAGCAACCCGACTAGAGAAGACAGGGTGAATTTAGTGTGCAAAGTGCAGGAGTGAATGCCAAAATACAATATAACCTTTTGGAGGGGTCCAAGGTGTTCATACAGAGTTTCCTATGAAATTAGAAGCCTTGAAAAGACCATTTGATGCCCAAACATAAACTTGACTAGTCACTGCCGGTTAGAAGGCCTAGAAACCCTTCAAAACCCTCATTTTTGGGTTAGGGCAATGTACGGTGGGTTGAGAATCCAAAAACACAAAACTCACTTGGGGTTAGGTGATTATTTGAAGAAAATCCAAACTTGTTGTAGGGTCTTTTGGACCGTTTTCCCTCAAGCCCTAGAAAACCAGATTTTGGAGGCCTAATAGGGCTAATTCCTTGTAGCCCTTTTCTAGGCAAAATCGTGAAATCAATAAGAGGGCTAATGATTGCAAACCTGAAATGGACCCAAAAGGTGTTCAAAACATGTTAGAAGCCACCTCCACACAAATGCATCAACTCACAATAGTAGGAGGTCAATTTGACAAGTTGAAGCCAAGACAATCATAATGAGCACATGGGAAACATTGTGAATTGGTAGGGTTCCTAGTTAAAACACTTGAAGAAAACACCTTGAAATGGATAAGAAGCAATCCCTAGAAGATATTGAGAAGGAATTGGAGGTCTTAGAGTGCAACTAGGCCTGGAGAGGTGGTGGAATTGAGCAACACCAACTAGGTGAAGTGAGAGCAAGCTAGGTGAACCCCCATCACATCTCCAATGGACAAGAAAAAGAAAAGACTTTGTACCTTTGAGGAGAAAAATACAGAAACTCAAACCAATAGTGCTCAACCCAATAGTGTTAAAGGAAAGAAGAAGGTTGAGAAAGCACCTTCTGTACCTACTAATACAATAGTGACATGAAGTGTCCAAGTCAAAAAGGATCAGGCACCCAAACTGAATGCTACGAAGCAAACTGCAACAAAGAAGAGAGGTAGACAACAAATTCTTCAAGAAGAATCTGATGATACTGATACTGAAGAAGAACCCAAGAAATAGTAGAAGCAACTAGTAAAGTAGCTAAACCAGTAGTAGAAGTGTCAAAGCCAAGTGTTCCTATTAATGTTTTATCTTACAAGCCTATGACTGATTTTGAGAAGACATTGAAAATATTAGGGAGGAATAGATTTGATAATGTCAAAAAATGTTTTGATTCATATGATGAAGACCAGAAGGAACAAATTGTTCAAAAAGTAATAAACTATGTATGTCAATATAATCAATTACCTCAGGACCTTAAAGATGATACTTTTGATTCTTTGTACTCCATTCTTGCAAATAAGTAGCAAAAAGATCTTGATCAAGATCAAGAAATAATTGATAATGTATTTATTCAATATTTTCCTGAATTATCTAGAGATGAATTAGTTGGATTACTTGATAATTATAAAGGACAGTTTATTTCTAGGGAAAGAAGAGTGAAGTTATTAAATGGGAAAGCTCAATTTGTTGAAGTTGAAACTCATCAGATAGCTTGAAATGTTCAACAGATGCATAAGAATACAAAGTCTTATAATGATGATCAAAGGGAGCCTGAAGTACGACCAGAGACGGATGAGGAAGAAATAGTGCATATTGTCTATCCTATCAAGAAAAAGGATGACACCACTTCACAACTGATGATCTTTGTTGATGAAATACAAGATACTATTGATCTATCTAGGAATATTATTGAACCAGATAAGAAGCCACCGGTTATTACTGTTTCACATGTTACAATAGTGGAAATACCAACAACTCAACCAAGTGTAGATATTCCACCCCCACCGGTAAAAGATCAACAAGTGAAAACAAAAATCCCACCAGTTTCACAGGATACTCACGAGAATCCTGTAGAAAAAGTTGGAGAGAAGCTCCTTGAGCAAGAAAAGGAACAAGAGCAAGAGAAAACTGAGGAGAAGAAATTTGTTGAACTTGAAAAGGAATTAGTCAATCAGCAAAATGATGATGATGATGACTCATTAGGCATCAAAGGGCCTATAGATATAGAGAATATGAGTGCATCAAAATTAATGGAGATTGCAATTGTGATGCAATCCAAGGCTCAAAAGAAGAGACTTAAGGAACAGAGGAAGGAAGCAAAAACTATCCAAACTGTTGTGGAGATTTTGTCCAATCTTCTACTAGAGACTGCTATAGAGAACTTGTCAAGTCCTATTGGCAATCTTGGACAGTTGGTTGATGATGCTTCTGACCAACTCAAGTCCCTTGAGGAAGCAGCTCAGACTTTGGTTGAGAAAAACTATAGGAAGAAAAGAGGAGACGACTTCATGAAAGATATTGATACATGGAAGATTGCTTTATCCCTAAACAAAGATCTTTTGAGAAAAGATATTGAAACAGAAGGTATAATTCTAGCCTACACATCCAATGTTTCATTTTTATATATTGATTTGGTTAAGAGGCAAGAAAAGACAAAATTGGAACTGGAAAATATATGTACTGCCTACATACATTTACAAGATTCAGTCTTAGCTTTTGACAAAATAGTTGATGATTTGCAAAATCGGTTAGATATGTATGATTTTGAACAAGCAAAGAGACTCTGATCCCTGAAGGAATTAAAGAACTTATTGAGACCTAAAGTGGACATCCTGCAACGAGCATATAAGAATGTTGAAGTGGTTTTAGCTACTCTAGAGATGAGTACAGTTGATGCAATGGAAAAAAATTCTGCACAGGTTATGACAACCATTGAGATTATTGAAACCTTACTGGAAACATGGGAAAATGATTTTTCTCAAATGAAGCTCACTTTTAGTAATATTTTCTTGAATATTGAAGTGAACACTCCTTAATATAGACTTTTAAGTTTTTGTATATGTAAACTTTTAATGCAAATTTTGTTTTATATATATATATATATATATAGTTTACTTTTCAATTTGGCATTGTTGTCAAAGGGGGAGTAGAAATATGTATGTGTGTTGTGAAAATTTTGTATGTATTGCTAAGGGGAGTTGAAATATGTTTGTACATTTTTTTTTGTAAGCACACTTAGTTGTAAAGTTGTAAAATTTTCTAAGTGTTGTCATTAATGCGAAAGGGGGAGATTGTTGGCTTGATGATGATTGTAATGGATGACTTCATATTTTGTTATTGATGGAACATGTACACACACACATATGTTCACATTATCATTGTAATCTTAGACAAACAAGCATTACTTCTAAAGTTACTTGTATTGCAACCAGTATTAAATGTTTAGTTTATGATGGTTTAAAGAGTGTTAAACCGGCATATGTAGACAACCGGTATATATAGGAATGACTTGACACCAACTTGTAGATTCAGTAGAAACCACCAAAGAAGCAAATGGAGGACAATTGGTTTACATGTTGATAGTGGTTAACTCTTAACTGATATCAGTGTTCCAACCAGTATTCATTGATTGTGTGATGAGTTATCACCAATCGTGATGAGTTACCCCTAACCGATAGAATTGGCAGCAATTTGTGATGAGTTATGTTAGATTGTCCAGATACACTGCACCTAGGAAATTGTGATATGATTCCTAAGCTGACATGAAATATAATGTCTATATAATGAAATTATGATGAACTATTTTATATGATATGATGTATGCAAAGATTGAAGTGTTAAGTTGTTGAAGGTATTGCAGAATATGTTGGCGATGCAGTTTTGAGTGAGCAGAAGATGATCTATTCAAGCAAGTTGTGCTACTTCTAGATCACACCACCTGTTGTTTTCTGATCATTGCACTAGTCAAATCCCCTAACCGGGTAAGCTCTAACAAACTTCATTGTACAAATCCTTTAACAAGGTGGTCCATTAGTTTGGATTCTGAAATCCTCTACCGGGGTTACTCCTAACAAGGTACTACCTTTAACAAGGTATAACTCCTAACAGAGCTTTGGGATCTTTAACAGGATTCACTCCTAGTAGAGCACTTGTGTATACCTTAGCCCATTAGTTACCTATTATTGCAGATAGTTAACTTGTGAGTCCCATCTCACCATGGTTTTTCCCATTTGGGTTTTGCACATATAAACACTTGTGTTATGGTGGATGTTTTACTTATTGTGGATTCTTTAATATCATTTTGGATTTCATGCATAGTGTTTAGTAAACTTGTTAAGTATCTCAATCGGTCAGTGTTTAAATCAGTATTGTTTTTGTTGTCACTGATTCACCCCCCCCCTCTCAGTGCTTTATAAGTCTATCAGAGATTGGCTCTTGAGGCACCTCCTTATAATGCTTTAGTGGGGTATTATGAGACTAAGCAAAGTGACTCTATTGTTGAATATCTTTCACTTGAAGACATAGTTAATTCTTTTTAAAAGGATGAAGGAGAATTATCTGGCAACTCTAGTATCCGATTTTTGCAATAACAAGAAGTCAAAGTAGGATGTGAGAGTGAAGTGTTTGCAGTTTTCACTCATTCACAAGTTCCTAACTAGCCTGATCAACAATCTAGTGATAAGACCAATGTGAAAAATATGCCTCAATTACTGGTAACTCTTGCAAAGAGAGGTACTCCTTTGCCTACTTTACCCAAAGATTCAACTAATAATAATCAAGTAGGTACACCTAACCTTTCTTCGTCTAATGTGTCAAAGAGTGTGTCAGTTAATTCTAAACTTGTTAGTGATGTGTCTACTCCTTTTAATTTACAATACCAGCTTTTTGACATTATTGATCATGAAAAGAAAATACAAATCCAAATGTCACAAGTTAATCCTGAACAGTTTGATAGGTTAGCTAAATTTGTTAAAGAAAAAGAAAATCCTCTAGTTCCTATAGTCTCTCAAAATAACTTAGTTGATGTTCCTTCCACTGTGTCAGGTAGAATTGAACCCTTTTATATTTCCCTTCTCATAAATGGATATAAATTGAGCAATTGTGTCATAGATTCAGGAGCTTCATATAATGTAATGCCCACTAAGGTAGCTAATGCCTTAGAACTTACCCTTACCAAGACTTTTGGTAAATGATTTTCTATGGAAAACAAACAAGTACCTTTGATTGGTCAAATCAAATATGCTCAGTTCTCTTTTGTTTCTTATCTTGACAAGAGGATCAAGATGACTACCTTAGTAGTTGATGTTCCAACCTCTTACGATATGCTTTTGGCAAGAAATTTTTGAAAGGATGTTGGAGGTGAAATCAATATGGATTGGTCTAAAGCTAGGATATATGTCAAAGGAGAAATGCAGACATTACTCATTGAGAAAGAAGTAAAATATTCTGGGGTCAAGTCAGATGATCACAAAGCTTAATTTGTTTTGAGTCATCTAGAATGGGAAATTATTATCTACACATTGATGAAGTTTCTAAGTTTGTCAAGGATTGGGTAGAAGTTCTAGAATGTTGTACATATGAATCTTCCAGTAATGACGACAATTTGTTAACCGAATATTTTATATCTTTCTCCTTTTGTTGAAAATTTAGAACTTATGTCAATTTCTTCTAATGATGATGCTTTCAGCTCACGGCCTGCTATTGTGAACAGTGATAACTAGGTATGGTTAATGGAATTTGATGGTAGTTGTACTATTGATAGTTCTGACGTAGGTGTAGTTCTCATTTCTCCCCAAGATGAAATAACTCCATATTATTTCAAGCTTTAGTTCTCAAATACTAATAATACTACTGAGTATAAGTTCTTGTTGATGGGTATGGAGATGGCTTGAAAAAGAGGTATTAGAAATTTACATGCACAAGGAGATGCTAAATTGGCGGTCTGCCAAATCAGAAATATTTACCAAACACAA
Source organism: Cryptomeria japonica (assembly GCF_030272615.1). NCBI lineage: Eukaryota > Viridiplantae > Streptophyta > Pinopsida > Cupressales > Cupressaceae > Cryptomeria > Cryptomeria japonica. The sequence continues at coordinate 224,742,321 of NC_081410.1, read as the reverse complement.
AATGACTAGTTAACACATTACTAGAATTTAGTTTGAGAAAATATTAATTTTTTTAATTCTCAGTGGTATCATGGGAGTTTAATTCTAGAGAAGATTCACTTGCTTAGTCAGCAACTCTCTCGTTTCCTCATGATTATTTTTCCTCAAGAATTTTATGCTATTGAATTGATTTGTAGGCCAAGTGTTCTAGATAATTGGGATCACTGGCAGATTTTTAATGATGATAAGAAAATTGTGAATTTCCTTGAGACTAGCGATGGTTTCAATATTTTGTACTTTCAAGGGAGTGATTGCTCTGATTCAACGACAAGTGATGTCTCTTCACAGGATGAAAGTTTCCTATAGTTGAAGGGAAACAAGATTCCTAAGGGCCTGGTGTCTCTGGAGAAGTTATTTGACAAACATGATAGGTATATCAACGAACAACAGGTGTCATCAGATGATGCCATGGGATTTGAGAAATATAACATCAGATTAGAAAATGATCTGAATTTTGTTAATATTGGTAACAGTTGTACCCAAGATGAAAAAGAGTAGTTCTTACAATTTTTGTGTCAATACATTGATGTGTTGGCATATTCATATGATGAATTGAAATTGTTCAAGCCTAAATAAGTACAACATGATATTCCACTTAAGTCTAGCATGATGACTTTTAAGAAGAAAAGACAGTACAATCCCAAGATTTCAAGTACGATATTTTCAAAAATTCAAAAGATGTTGCATGCAAAGATAATATTTCCAATTCATCATTCATCCTAGATTGTAAATATTATGCCTGTAGGAAAGAAGAATGGGGAAATTCATATTTGTGTGGATTTTCATAACCTTAATCAATCTTCTCTAAAGGATAATTATCCTTTACCAGTAATGGATCAAGTCTTACAGACATTTATTGGTTCATAGATGTTTTATATGCTAGATGGTTTCTCGGGCTATAATCAGATTGAAGTCAGTGAGGAAGATCAATATAAAACCACCTTCACAACTCCTTGGGGCACTTTCTCTTATCGAAGGATGCCTTTTGGCTTGATCAATGTTGGCGCAACCTTTCAGAGGGCTATGGATATGGCTTTCCAAGGTATAATTGGAAGGTATCTTGCTGTGTATCTTGATGATTTAACTATTTTATCAAAAGACTATGGTGATCATATTTTTCATTTAGAATATGTTTTCAGAAGATGTCATGAACATGAAATCTCCTTAAATCCCCAAAAATCAATTTTTGGGGTTACAAAAGGTAAGCTTCTTTGGCATATTGTGTCAAAAGAAGGGACCAAAATTGATTTGGAAATAGTCAAATCTATTCAAAGTTTGTCTTTACCATCAAGGAAAACAATTTTTCACTATTTCTTTAACAAAGTTAACTTCTTGAGAAGGTTTTTACCAGACTTTGCAGAGAAAACACATCATATTGTGAATATGATGAAAGGGAAGATCTCTTTTTGTTGGACCTCGGAAGGGAAAGTGAACTTTGATGAAATAAAATAAGCATAGCTCATGCTCGAGTGTTAGTATGTCCTAAAAATACCAAAAATTTCATAATGTATAGTTATGCTTCAGATCATATACTTTCTGTGATTCTAGTTCAAATAAATTCAGAAGGTATTGAGTCTCCCATAGCATTCATAATTTTTCCTCTCAAATCTCATGAACTTAAATACTCTCAAATGGATAAACATGCTTATGTGGTGGTCAAAGAAGTTAAGCATTTCCAGTTTTATATCTTGAATTCACATGTTATATGTTTAGTTCCAGATACTGCAATTCTGTCAATTTTGTCACAACAAGATTTTGGGACTAAAAGGGGTAACTGGATAGAAAATATTCAGGAATATGACTTGGAGATTTGACCTACCAAGTTGGAACGAGTTAAAGGTTTGTGTCAGTTAATGGCAGACAACCAACCAAAAGGGATTGTTCCCCTAGAAAAATATTCACAAGGAAATATTCCTACAGTGTTGTTTGTGAGTACCATAGATGAATGGTATTCTCATATTGCTCATTTCCTCATTTATAGTGAATGTTCAATGCATCTCACATATAAGGAGAAAAAGAATTTAAAGTTAAAAGTTGTGAGCTATGTTCTTTGGGAGAATAGTTTATGTGAAAGAAGTCTTGATGTTACTTTCTTAAAGTGTGTGGACAAAGCTCAACAAGTTAAGTTGTTGGAATCTTTTCATAACTTAGTTTGCAGTGGACATTTTTCAGCTCTAGTGACGACTCATAATATTTTGAGAGCTAGGTATTATTGGCTTACCCTTTTTCAAGATGCTTATAATTGGGTTAGGAAGTGTGATTTATGTCAGAAATTTGTTAGTAAATCCAAGCTTGCAACATTTCCTCTCAAGCCAGTTGTAATTGAGGAACCATTTTAGCAGTGGGTATTGACTTTATTGGCCCAATTAATCCTCCATCTAGTGCAATTCATCACTATGTTTTGATCGCCACAAATTATTATGCTAAGTGAGTTGAAGCAGATCTTGTCAAGCACACTACATATGAGGCGGTGTGTGATTTTATAAAAGAAAATATTGTCAGTAGGTTTGGTGTTCCAAACAAGATAGTAGCAGATAATGCTACCTATTTCTCTTCATATTAAATTACTCAATTTTTCTTTGAGTATCATATTACTCTTGCCCATTCTTTAGACTATTAACCACAGGGAAACGGTCAAGTGGAATCAAGCAACAAGAATCTGATTACAATAATTAAGAAGTTGTTTGATGAAAAACATATGTGGCATAAAGTGTTGATTGATGCTTTGTGGATGGATAAAATTACACCAAAGAGAGCGATTGGGTTATCACCTTTTCAGCTTATTTATGGTATGGATGCAAAGATTCCAGTTACTTTAGAGCTACCAGCTTTGAAGTCGGTAAAGTCTATTGAGGATCAAACATATGAGAGTTCATTAGATAAGCGCATCATGTTTCTCTCACAACTTGAAGAAAATAAATTTTAGGTCGTGGATAATATTTTAGAACATCAAAATCAAGTCAAAATACTTTTTGATAAGAAAGAAAAGTAGAGACCTCAAAATTGGTGATCTTGTCTTGCTTTGGGATGCAAGGAGTGAAGCTAAAGGAATGCACGACAAGTTTGATTCCTCGTGGACAAGACCTTTCACTATTCATCAACATTGTGATGAAGGCGGTTACCTTCTTGCATACAATGATGGAACTTTGTTTTCATTGCCACACAGTGGTCAACATCTCAAATTATTCACTCAATAAAGTTTTGGCAAGTCATTTAGATATTCCCTTTTTGTTTTATTTTTTTGGTTTTTCCTTGTTGCCTGACTCTAATTCAATAGATGGATGAAGACACGTAGAGTGTTGGGATTCTACAACCTTCACTCGTTCTTAATGAATGATCAAATATTGTTCCCTAATTAGAGCCAATGTTATCCTCGATTTTCATTTTTCAAAAATCTGAGGGTACCCCACAAATTGTGTGCTCATTTGTGGTTTTGATACTCATTGCACACTTTACAAGACATTATTGTTGTCATTACGCGTTTTTCTCCCTTTTTTTTCCTCTTTCACTTAGGCGCAATTTAGGTGCAAAGTTTACAAGGTGTAAATCGGGTTTACAAACCTGATTTGCATGTATTTAATATACGTCAGTTCTTAATTGCTCGATTGAGTTTAATTCGAATAGGAGTCTTTTAATTCATTTTTTATGCCTCCCTTTATCATTTCATTTTGTATTTGGTTCATCTTGATCTTTCTTAAGCTAGGAGAGGGAGACTTCATCAAATTTTTATACCAGGTATGTTTTCTCCCCCATGATTCCAGGGTTTAAAAAAAAACCCTTTTGAATATTTTGAATTTCGTATTCATTGCTTCCCTTTGTTTTAGTATCACTGTGTTTACACCATAATGTGGGGTGATGGTCATAGGCTCACCGCACATTACCTAATGGTGATTGGCAAGTATGCGACCATCACCATGCACTAGTTTTTCATTACTTCCCTATGTTTTAGTTACTATTCAATGTTATGTATTACATCACATTGTGGTGTGTGGCGGGTCAGCAACATTGACCACCATCTTTTTCCATGACTGTTTGTTTTATCTATTGCTACGGTGTTGGGTGAGGTTGTAGGACCACCCCACACCATATTGTAGTGTGTGGCGGGTCGATGACCCTATCCACCACCACTATCCTCAATGCAAAGAGATAAAACTTGGTGTTCAACGGGTTTATAACCCCATCGACAACCTTATTCTTTTCCTTGGTTCTTTAGGTGTTAGGTGGGTCAGTGACTCCGTCCAACACTTAGATAGAATTTGTACCTTGTATTAAGTGTAATTCGGATCCATAAACCCGAATTACACCTAATTTTTATTTCTCCAAAGTGTAATTCAGGTTTATGGACCCGAACTACACCTTTACCCACACTTTTTCTCAAGTGAATTTTTAAGGTTATAAACTTGAAATTTCACTTATCACACACAAAAATTAAGATTTTAATTTGATCTATCTCAATGATTTCAAGATTTTAAGAGGTTTTTGGAAACCCTAATGGCCAAATTGCACTATTTTCAGAATTTGTTCAAGTCATATGAACAAAAGTGATTGATTCAATGTATCATTGTAATACTGATGAATGTCTTTTTCTCAGTGTGATTATTATATCAATGAAAAAAGATTCTCTAAACAAGAGAGGGATAAAATTCAACAAGATGAATCCTCATCCAATATTTTTGTCCTCTTCGGTCAGTTCAAACATTGATCACATAAGAGATATAGAGATAGGTCATTTTGACCTAGTTGAGTTTCTTAAGAGAATTGAGAAACCACTTTTATATTGTAACATTGAAGTTGCCATCAATAGTGGAATTCATCAGGTTGTTTCTTTTCCAATGTCTTCTCAAGATCCTAATTTTGTTGTGGCCATTGTGAATCATTTTGATCTAGTCAATAAAAGTGTAAAGGATGAAACTAGGAATATATTGATCAAACTTGATGACAAATTCTTTGATTCAGTCTTTTAGTATCCTAGCATTGAGGAATATTATGATTTTACAATACAATCAGCCATAACTTATTTTGATAGAAATTCTGACAAGTGTAGAAAGAACATGAATGATAATTGCTTGAAGACCCCGAGACCTACTATTGCAAGATGACTGGAAACTCTTCCCAAATGTGACTTCATTGAAGAAGTCAATGATTTGGTAACTCTCTTGAGTAGAGTTAATGGACTTCCCACTTCCAATACCTTTTATAAATGGATGTATCAATACATTCATGTGATCAAGAGAAATAAAAAGAAAACATTTTGGGGAAAACATATCAGTGATGTTATCTGAGAGCAACTCACCAAGGTACCTACCACACTCAAGTTTTATATGACTTCATACTTGGTGTAGGTTCTGAGACATTTCCTTAGATTGTCTACAATTGGTGATAGGAGGCAAATTGATGTACATAAATATTATTCCTAGTTGGTTCTTTAGAATAGTCATAGTAATTTTCAGAGAGTAAATGATGCATTCGTTGGTTATTACTTGATTATGTTGAACAAGAACTTGTAAAATTAAAGGCTATATGATCATGCTTGGGAGGTGGTGAATCAATATGGATGCATGTTCCTTCAATTCCAACCTTCACATACCTCAGGGTTGGTTGCTTCACTGGTGAGCCTTTCATGCTCCCTAGGTAACCCTCTGATAAAATTGTTTTGATGGAGTTGTTGGAAACAACAAAGAAGCAAAATTGAGAGGGGGGGGGGGGGGGGGGGGGTGAATCAGTTTCCATCGGATTAAACAAATTAGGTATAATCTTAGATCTGATCAGCTGCAACAAAAAGAAAGATAACAACAATAATAGCAACACACATAATACCAATATTTTGACGTGGAAAACCTGACTAAGGAAAAAAGTATGATGGGAATCTACCCACAATAAGATGATATTTTGTAGTAGTATGTGTACATATTACAATGGAGAATGGACATGCATTCAGGCACACTGCCTAGATCTCACTGCTCAAATTACAATGACCCAGAAGGCTACAACCCTCAGGGAAGGTTCACTACCTTACAAATAAATTTGAACTACAATCCGGCAAAGATGAACTGCAAAGATAACATCTGCTAATGCCTGACGACAATTCTGGTTAAGCTCATATGTCTGCCCTTCACCAATATCTTCTCAACACACCACACTGAAAGATGAATTCAATTAGTCACACATACACCACTCTTTGATAATGCAGACTCAACATCCATACCTCAATTACATGAATATTTCACCCATTTATACAAATCATCAACCTTGACTACAAGGTCGGCCACATCCTCAACACCTAATTACAAAATTACATTAGACGATACATAAATCATCCATTAGATCAATACAATGTCATGAAAAACATATCATGGACCTAAATCAACTCTTTGAAAGCGTACCACTGCCGAAAATCTCACCAAGATCAATTGCAACACGTTACACCACCAAAAATACTGCATAACATGAAGAATATCACTGAACCCAAAAGATCTTCAATAACTCGCACAAGGATCAATGTGGACCACCAAAACAAATAGGACATGATTAGGAAACACCAACAAGCACATTAGAACCATCCACAATAGTTTCACCAACACCACTTATTCAAATCTTTATCGGTGAACATGCTAACACTCAAGAATACTTAACAACAAGTCAGACAAGAAAGATATCTTATGGGGCATCAAATCAAGAACCATCTGAAATAAAGATACACACAAACATCCAAAAAATTCTCCCAAATCCGCAACACAATATATGATCACACCGAAGCACAACAGATTAAACACAAGAACTCTGCAACACTGAACATTGAAAACCAATCTCCATACCAGAATCCTCAACTCGATCAAATCATCACATAGCATCATGGAATCAATAAAGAATGAAATAGAGGCACTAGAGATACTTCATACTGAACCACAAATCCTCATCAATAAACTAAACCAAATCAATTATCAACAATCATCGAACCACCAAAACACAAGAATATGTTGACATCAATGACAACAACATATCCTAGCAGCAACAATATCCAACAATATCCCCCTTTAGCATTGATGGCAACATATGAATGTGAAAAATAATCAATGCAAAGGAATAAATCAACACCAACAAACTCCAACAAACTCCCCCTAAGATCATGCACACAAAGCTCCAAAGATAAGGTAGTTTTTCACATGCTTCTCTCCCCTTTTGACATCAATGTGGAAGATATAAATTGATCAAGTTTCTCTTTCACTAAGAAGGATAATCTCTCCCCCTTAGGATAAACTGACAGCTCTGAACAACACACTGACTACTCCAGCTAAGTAGCAACACCAACTCACCAACCTGGATAAGAAGATAAGACTGTGAAGTCCACCGGATTGATGCATCTCAATGCACCTAGTTATCATCAGGAGGGACAAAGACCCCTAACTTGTCTCTCAAATACACAAATGTATTTGTAGGCAAAGGCCTAGTGAAAATTTATGCAATATGATCATTTGTAGATACATACTCCAATTTTACTTCTTCATCACTAACTTTCTCCCTCAAGTAATGATACTTAATTGATATATGCTTTGTTTTAGAGTACAATACCAGATTCTTGGAAATATTAATAGAACTTGAATTGTCACAGTAAATAACAATAGGCTCATCATACACAACTCTAATGTTTTTCAACATCTACTTCATCCAAACTACTTGGGTACAGTTACTAGCAATAACAATGTATTCAACTTCAATAGTAGATAGAGATATAGCATCTTGTTTCTTACTTGCCCATGAAACCAATTTCTTCCCCAAAAGGAAAGCTCCACCGATAGTGCTCTTTCAGTCATCTACATCTACTGCCCAATCAAAATTAGTATAGACACATAGTATGAAATCATTATTCTTTGGATACCACAACCCATAATCAACAGTCCCCTTCAAATATATGAAAATCCTCTTCACAACAGTAACATGAGTCTCTTTAGGATCAGCTTGAAATCTGGCACAAAGACAAATAACATGCATAATATCTGGTCTAGTCTGAGTCAGGTACAACAGTCTACCAACCATAGATCTATACAAGGTTTGATTAGTTTTCTGAGTTGCATCATTCTTAGACATCTTGCATCTAGTCAACATATGAGTTCCAACAGGTTTAGAATTAGCTAACCCAAATTTCTTCAACAATTCCTTCACATACTTAGATTGAGAAATGAAAATTGTTAGATACATGATCAGTCCCAAAGACACTGAGAGGGGGGGGTGAATCATTTGTCAATAAATTATAAATCAAGTGCAAATTATTCAACTTGAAACTTAGTGTCGGTAAACCAAACTTTAATGCCGGTAAAACAATTTAACAGTTTTAGCAGTACCGTTCTAAGTTAATGCATGAAATAGAAAGAGAAACAACATCCACAACACATGACACAAAGATTTTGACGTGGAAACCCTATAAGGGGAAAAAACACGGTGGGAAACCTTACCCACAATCAAACGATACTTTTGCAGATAGTAAGTGTATACAAATGGGGTCTGTATATGCAGAAAGGACAACTGCTTAGAGCTCACTACTCAATCAAAAAATAGGAGTCACACTGACTACATTTGGATGGTTAGATCTAATAACAATGTATTACTTCGGAATAGCATCTGCAATGTTGGATTGAATATCGGTTTAAGCTCTGAACATGAGTGTCAAACACCTTCATAACCTTCCCTTCAACCTTCAGATAATATTTGTGTGATTCGCACAAGGATATGTTTATTTTTGCTCTTCAATATTCACACACACTCATCATGATCCATCTTTAATAAGATCTTACAATTATATATACAAAACCTAAGACCAAATGTTAAGGTCGGCTTACTAAAGATATTACAATTAAATCAATTACAAATAAGTCTTGATGCGATACAATATATCGGCTCAATGAATTTACCACATTATCCAATCAATAAACCATTCCCAAAACGTGTCGTGCTGATCTGGAATAGATATCATGTACCGGTCCATAACCTAGACCTATCTGCCTGTAAAGGCAAATTTGTCAACCCGATTAGACCAATAAGCAAAACACTAGATCCAAACATCCAAACTATGTCATCGACATAACCAAATGATCTCCAGATGATAACAAGTTATCATCACTGTCGGTGAACAATATAACCTGCTGGTGAGCATATACCACTGACTGTGCATAAGCTACTAACCATGCTAGTGAACACAATATGTCGGTTCAACAATAAACCAATATAACCATAGTTCCAAATCAACAATGTGGACCTCCAAGAAGATAAGTGTTGAAATCAATGACAAAACCAATGCAACACATGACGAAGTCATCCATAATACAAACAATCTCCCCCTTTGGCATTGATGGCAACACTAGATGGAAAAATGTCTAAGTGCCAAAAACAGAATGCCAAAAACCAATAAACCAACAATCTCCCAAAATAGATCAATACAAAGTTCTGTGCCAAAACAAAAAACCAAAACCAAAAATACATCTCTCCCCAAAGTAAAAAGTTTTTCCATAGATATCTCTCCCTCTTTGACATCTAATGCCAAAGTAATTTAGAGTCAAAGATCTTAACATATAGCCAAATGCTCCCCCTGAGAAGTAGCTCTCCTTCATCAAAGCCGGAAAAAGATATTTCTGTTAGTTCCTATCGGTTTGATGCCAATCTTCATCATTCAAGTTTTTGTCGGTGGGGAAAGTACCCCAAGCTGCTCTCTGAGATGTTCAAATGTTTCCTTAGGCAAAGACTTTGTAAAAATATCTGCAATTTGCTCTTTAGTATTCAAAAAGACCAATCTCACTTCATTTGCTTCAACATTCTCTTTCAGAAAATTGTACTTAATAGAAACATGCTTTGTCTTAGAGTGAAATACCGGATTCTTTGATATATCAATTGCTGCTAAATTATCACAATAAATAATTATTGGTTCTTTGCATTTTACCTTTATATCCTTCAACATTTGCTTGGTCCATAATACCTGAGTACAATTAATTGCTGCTGCAACATATTCTGATTTTGCTGTAGATAATGATGTACAAGTCTGCTTCTTGCTTATCCATGAAATCAATCTTCTGCCAAGAAAGAATGCACCGCTTGTGGTACTCTTTCTGTCATCTACATCTCCTGCCCAATTAGCATCTATGTATGCACATAAATCAAAATTTCCATCCTTAGGATGCCATAAACCAAGATTTTTTGTCCTTTGTAGGTATTGAAAAATCCTTTTTACTGTAGATTCATGATTTTCTTTAGGATTGCTTTGAAATCTTGAAACAATATACATTGCATTCATTATATCAGGTTTGGTTTGTGTTAAATACAATAATCCTCCAATCATAGATTTGTACCTTGTCGGATTTATAGGAGTTGAATCATCCTTTAATGTCAATTTATCAGTTGTAGTCATAGGAGTGCTTACCGGTTTGGAGTTTTCCATACCAAATTTCTTCAAGAGTTCCTTCAAGTACTTTGATTGACATATGAATATATCTTTATCTATTTGTGAAATATGCAAACCTAGAATTTTTTTATCTCTCCAATCATAGATATTTCAAATTCTTCCTGCATCTTGTTAGCAAAGTCTTTACATAACTCTTCTTCACCTCCAAAAATGATATCATCCACAAAAACTTCAATAACCAAAATATCATCTTTGGTAACTTTGTAATATAAATTATTGTCAGCATTACCTTTTGTGTATCCAAGCTTCAAAAGATATTTATCCAATCTAGCATACCAAGCTCTGGAAGCTTGCTTTAATCCATATAAAGCTTTCCTTAACCTGCAAACCATATCCTTATCACTTGCCAATGAAAATCCATTAGACTGTTCAATGTAATCTTCCTCTTCAAGATCTCCACTAAAAAATGCACATTCTACATCCATTTGATAAACTTTATAGTTCTTGTGAGCTGTGAATGCAAGAAATAGTCTAACTGCCTCAATTCTGGCTACCGGTGCAAAGGTTTCATTATAGTCAATTCCTTCTTTATGTGAATAACCTTTACAAACTAATCTTGCTTTGTTTCTGATTACTTCACCATCCTCATTAAGTTTATTTCTATATACCCATTTAGTTCCAATTACATTTTTGTCTTTAGGCTGGGGAACTAATGTCCAAGTATTATTCTTTTCAATCTATTGTAATGCATCTTCCATTGCTTTTATCCAATGTTCATCTTAAAATGCTTCAATAACAGATGCTGGTTCAACTTGAGAAATTAAACATACCTCTTCATTTGCCAATCTTCCTATAGTCATAACACCTTGATTTTTATTTCCAATTATCTGATTCTCTAAATGATTCAATCTTACATACCTGGGTTTATTCTGATTTAAATTCACATGTTGTTGTTTTTTAGTCACAAATGAGTTTTCTGACGATGCCGGTGTGACTAGATCTTCACTTTGTACTGGTGCAATCTGTGCTAGTTCATTTATAATCATTTCAACTGTCGGTTCTATAGATCTTGAATCTCCTCTAAAATGTTCATATATCTTTATATTAGTACTCTCAATGATTTTCTGTAACCTTTTATTATAACATCTATATGCCTTACTTCTAGAAGAATAACCAAGAAATATTCCTTCATCACTTCTAGGATCAAATTTGTCAATATACTCATCTCTTCTAATATAACATTTGCTTCCAAATATTCTGAAGTACTTAAGATAGGAGTATGACCAAACCATAGTTCATAAGGGGTCTTACTGGTTTCACTTTTGATGTGAACTCTATTGAAAGTGTAAACCGTTGTATTCAGTGCTTCTCTCCAGTACACATGAGGTAGATTTGCTTCCATCAACATAGTTCTAGCTGCATCCAGAATAGTTCTATTCTTCCTTTCCACAACTCCATTCTGCTAGGGTGTCCGGGGTGATGATAGTTGTCTTTTGATTCCATTCACTTCACAGAATGCATTAAATTCTCTAGATGTAAATTATCCTCCTCGATCTGATCTCAAGCATTTGATTTTCTTGTCGGTTTCATTCTCTACCATTTCCTTGTATATCTTGAATCTTCCAAAAGCTTATGATTTCTCCCTTAGGAAAGTAACCCAACACATTCTAGAATAATCATCAATTATTAGCATAAAGTATCTATCTCCCTGAAGACTTCTTGTTCGTGCTGAACCACATAAATCATCAGCCTATCATAGGAATCTCAAATTCTTTTTGTATATCATCAACAAACTTCATACTCGAATCATCATCACCTTAAAAAATAATATCATCCACAAACACCTCAACAATCAAAATGTTATCATTCTCAACCTTAAAGTATAAATTGTTGTCAGCAGTACCTTTATAAAATCCCAAATTCATCAAGTACTTATCTAATCTACCATACCAGGCTCTAGGGGCTTGCTTCAGTCCATACAATGCTTTCTTCAATCTTCATACGATGTATCCTTCGTCTGATAATAAAAATACTTCTAGTTGCTCAATATAGACTTCTTCCTCAAGATCACCATTCAAAAAGGCCGATTCGACATCCATCTAATATACCTTGAAATTCTTGTAAGCAAGATATGTAAACAACAATCTAACAATTTCAATTCTAGCTACAAGAGAAAAAGTTTCTTCATAATCAATACCTTCCATCTGAGAGCATCCCTTACATACCAATCTTTCTTTGTTTCTCACAACTTCACCAACTTTATTCAGTTTATTTTGGAACACCCATTTAGTACCAATCACATTTTTATCTTTAAGTCTCAAAACAAGCTCCCATGTGTTATTATTCTCAATCTGATTCAACTCTTCCTCCCTAGCTTTAATCCAATTCTCATCCTTACATGCTTCAACAACATCTTTAGGCTCAATCTTAGAAATTAGGCACATCTCTTCAACAACAATTCTTCTAGTCATCACACCCTTATTATTATCACCAATAATCTGATTCTCAGAATGATTCAATTTCACATACCTCAGAGTCTTCAAATTGTTCTGATTCTTAGGCTCTTGAACTTCTTCACTGACAATAGTAATATCTGGATTAACTGTCTCCACCGGATCATTTTGTTCCAAGATCTCAGTCTATGCAAGCTTAGAAACAATATCCTGATCATCAATCTCATATCTACATGCTCTAATCTTCTTCCCATGACATTCATCAACCTTCACATTTTCACTTTCCATTATCTTCTTCAACCTCTTATTGTAACGCCGATAGGCCTTTCTCTTAGTAGAATATCTCAACAAGATTTTTTCATCACATCTTGCATCAAACTTACCTATATCCTCATCTCTTTTGATATAACATTTACTTCCAAAAACTCTGAAATATCTAACTATATGAACATGACCAAACCATAGCACATAAGGAGTCTTATTAGAATCACCTTTTAGGTACACCTAGTTGAATGTGTAAACAACAGTGCTAACATCTTCTTTCCAAAAGGTTTGCATAAGATTTCCTTCAATCAACATCGTTTTAGCAACATCCAAGATTGTTTTATTCTTCCTTTCAACAACTCCATTATGCTGAGGGGTTCTAGATGAAGATAATTGTCTTCTAATTCTATTCCTCTTATAAAATGTGTCAAACTTACTGGATGCAAATTCTCCTCCTATGTCAGATCTCAGACACTTTAGCTTCAATCTTGTCTGAGTCTCTACCTTTTCTTTGAATATCTTGAATTTCTTCAATGCTTTTGATTTCTCCCTTAGAAAAGTCACCCACATCATTCTAGAGTAATCATCAATCAACAACATGAAATGCTTGTCACCCTGCATGCTTCTCACTCTTGTAGGACCACACAAGTCAGTATGCGCAAGATCCAATATACCATTAGATGTATACAACTTACTTCTAAATGATGTTCTTGTTTGCTTTCCCAATTGACATTCCTTACATATCGGATTAGAAGGCTTCACAATCTTAGGAAAATCTCTAACAACTTGAGTTGAACTTATCCTTATCATGCAATCAAAATTAACATGATGCATCCTTCTATGCCACAACCAACTTTCATCTATCTGAGAAATCAAACAAATTTTCTCATCGGCATTCAAGTGAAAGATATTACCTTTAGTATTAGTCCCTATTGCAATCTCTATACCTGAGGCATTCAGAATCTCGCATTTACCATTCTTGAATTGCAAATCATATCCCTTGTCAACCATCTGTCCAAAACTCAAAATATTATGCTTTAAACCTTCAACATATAAGACATCATTAGTATTATTCTTACCATCAAAAGATATAGAACCTCTACCATGAATCACACAATCTTTATCATCCCTAAATCTTACTATACCACCATCATACCTTTTCATATTCACAAAATTATTTTTATCACCTGTCATATGATGTGAACAACCATTGTCAATTACCCATTCATCTTTCTCTTCAATCTTAGCAACCAAAGCTTTCTCCTCAACAATGCAGCTTGTAGGATTCATTGGTACCAGATCATCTTCTTTGATAGCAATAAATACAAATTCATCTCCTGAATTCCCATTGTTTGATTCCTCATCTGTCACACTTTCATGAAGAACATAATAGCATCTCTTCTTATTTATGTACTCCCGGTAGGGCTTATAAGGCTCATCATACTTATCATGCTTCTCATATCTATCATGATTATCAGATCTATCATGCCTTTCAAATTTATCATGCTTATCATATCTAGACATTCTTTCAGGACACCTAGAAGAAAAATTTCCTATCTTATTACAAGAGAAACATTTCAAAGGTAACTTTCCATCATACTTACCAGCTCCTTTAGAAAATCTCTGAGCAATAAGTGCTTCAAGATCATCCAACTCTCTCTCCTGTTCTTCCATCTCCCTCATCTCTCTTTCATATCTTGAAACCCTAGATGAACTCTCTCCCGGATCATACAGTTGCTTGACAGATTTAGAAACTTTAAATGCAGTCTCAGATTTACCATGTGATTCTCCAAATTCGTTCAACTCAAATGCAACAAGCTTACCGACCAACATTTCTCTTGTCATAGTAGTCACACTTTGGATCTCACCAATAGTAGCGACTTTAACTTTATAAGCAGAAGACTAGGATCTCAACACCTTAGCAACAATCTCATCTTCCTCTAGAGTTCCACCATCACATCTGATGTTCATAACAATCTCAGTCATTTTATCCATAAAGGAAGTTATGTTCTCATCTTCTCCTATCTTTAATCTCATACTTTCCCTTCAAACTTTGCAGCTTAGAAACTTTAACGTGTGCATCTCCTTCATACAAGACTCCTAAATTTTTCTATATCTCATGTGCAGTCTTCAAACCCATTACATTAGTAATCTCTAAATCAGGCAAGGCTCTCAACAATGCTTCCTTATCCTTTATGTTATGTTCAGCTTCCTTGATTTCATCAGCAGTAACTGGTCCATTCAAAGGAACATTGTAGACATTCTTTGTAATCTTCCAATAATCTTCTCCAAGACACTTCAAATGAACTTCCATCCAATCCTTCCAAACAATATAATTGTTTCCATCAAATCTTGGACTCTCCTTCTTGAACACATAGATTGCCATCCCAGATCTCCTCAAGCGATTAATCTTCTTCCAGAGGATCTAGCTTTGATACCACTTGTTGACAATGACAAAGAAGGAAAACTAAGAGGGGGGATATATGAATCATTTTTCACCGAATTAAACAAATTAGGCACAATCTTAGATCTGATTAGCTACAACAAAAAGAAAGATAACAACAATAACAACAACACACATAACACCAATATTTTGACATGGAAAACCTGGTTAAGAGAAAAACCATGGTGAGAACCTGCCCACAATAAGATGATACTCTGTAGTAGTATGTATAAATATTACAATGGGGAATGCACATGCATTCAGACACACTGCCTAGAGCTCACTGCTCAAATTACAATGACCTAGAAGGCTACAACCCTTAGGGAAGTTTCACTACCTTACAAAGAAATTCGGACTACAATCCGCCAAAGATTAATTGCAAAGATAACATCTGCTAATGCCTGATGACACTTCCGGTTAAGCTCATATGTCTGACCTTCACCAATCTTTGCTCAACACACCATACTGAAAGATGAATTCACTTGATTGCACATACACCACTCTCTGATAATGCAGACTCAACATCCATACCTCATTTACATGAATATTTCACCCATTCATAAAAATCATCAAACTTAACTACAAGGTCGGTCAAACTGTCAACACCTAATTACAAAATTACATCACATGATACATAAATCATCCATAGGACCAATGCAATTCCATAAACAACATAGAATGGACTTAAATCAACTCCTAAAACGTACACCACCATCGAAAATCTCGCCAAGATCAATCGCAACACATTACACCACCAAAAATACCGCATAACATGAAGAATATTACCGGACCCAGAAGATCTTTAATAACTCGCACAAGGATCAATGCGGGCCACCATAACAAATAAGACATGATTAGGAAACACCAACAAGAACGTTAGAACCGTTTGTAATAGCTGCACCAGCACCACTTATTCAAATCTTCATCGATCAACACGCTAACACTCAAGAACAATTAACAACAACAACTTGGACAAGAAAGATAGCTTGTGGGGCATCAAATCACGAACTATCTGAAATGAAGATACACATGAACATCCTAAACATTCTCCCAAATCCGCAACACGAGATATGATCATACTGGAGTACAACAGATCAAACACCAGAACTTTGCAACAATTAACATTGAAAACCAATCTCCATACCAGAATCCTCAAGTTGATCAAATCATCACATAACATCATAGAATCAATAAATAATGAAATAGAGGCACTAGAGATACTTCATACTGAACCACAAATCCGCATATGCAAACTAGACCAAATCAATTCTCAGCAATCACCGGATCACCAAAACACAGGAATATGTTGACATAAATGGCAACAACATATCCTACTAGCAACAACGCCCAACATGAGTTAGCTCGTTAAATGAATGCAGTACATGAGGCCCAATCAGGTTCTCATAAAATAGGTTTGAAGTTCTCCCTTACCATTGTAGATATTCCATCAATTCCATCTTTAAAGCCAGAGCAATGGAAGAGGAGATGAGGAGAGTTACCATGAGGTTCTTTAAGGCTAGGAGGGACTTCGATTACAGAGGAATGAGAAATAAGTTGAAGAAGAATTATGTTCACGTGCATCGAATTGAGGATGTTTGGGCTGATTGCAGATCCAAGCATGATGTGAGAAAACTTGACTATTATCGGTTGACTGTTGAGTAGATTGAAATTTTTTTTCTCGCTGATGATCCCGACAATCTCAAGGAAGATGGGGATGTCTTAGATCCTACATATGAGAAGAACAAAGTTTCTTCTACTCCTTTTCCTCTCATTTAATGGTTGCAAAAAGAATGTGCTTCCATCAGGGAGAAGTTCCAAAGTATTCTTACGAATACCAATATATGGTTGACCTTGCATGGTGTTCCAATGAAATCCTTCTCTTTTGGTTATGATGATGATACTGTTGGCCCAATGGTAAAAAGATCAGAAATTAGAACCAAGAATAGACAGGATCCCACTACTTCGGCCAAGGCTCCCAAATTGGAGTTCACGGTTAAAACTAAGAAAGGAAAAGCTCAAGGAGAGCCATCGACCTCTAATGTTCATGAGACACATGAGTCTAATGAACAAGAGGAAGATGATCATCCTGATGAAGAACCAATTGATGTTTATCAATTTAAAGAAGAGCAAGAAGATGATCAAGAACAAGGTGGACTTAATGAAGAAGACTCGTTACATGCAAATGAATCTTCACCTCGGGTATTTTTTTCTTCATCTATGTTAAAGGTTCTCATTTTTACCTCTATGACCAAGCCTCCAGTGGTTACTTGTAATTCTCCCACAAATGTTATTCATGTATCCTCCACTAGTGCTAGTGAGTCCGCTTTAGACACACCCTATGACAATATTGAGAATGTCTTCTCAGCTTTTCCTTCTTTGTCTGAAGTGTCTGCAACTATGATGGATGATTTTGATAAATTCATGAATGAGTCGGCTCCTAGATCCAATGAGTCATCCCTTGAAAATCCTTCCCATGTTGTTACAATGATGTCACCTATAGTAACCACCACTATTCAGGATTTTATCAATCCTTCTCAGGATGTGGTAACAGGTGATAATGATGATTTGAATTTACCACCTTGGTTGATGTCTAATTCACCAAAGAGAA
This sequence comes from Cryptomeria japonica, assembly GCF_030272615.1. Taxonomy (NCBI): domain Eukaryota; kingdom Viridiplantae; phylum Streptophyta; class Pinopsida; order Cupressales; family Cupressaceae; genus Cryptomeria; species Cryptomeria japonica. The sequence continues at coordinate 224,724,127 of NC_081410.1, read as the reverse complement.
AAAAGCAAATTGTCTCTCTTGAAGATTTTGATTTCAGCTAGCTTGTTCCTGTCAAATCCAAGACTGTTAAGAAAGCTAAAACTTTGTCAAGGGTAAAGGTTGACAAGAATAGGAACAAGTATGCTGAGGTTATTGTTCCTCCTCCAAATGTAGTTATTGGTCAAGTCCAAGGTTTAGACTATGTCATTCAAAGGATTGAGTTGGGAAAACAAACTCATGATTCTACTTCAGGTGATGACATATCAACTTTGGAAACTCTTATTGCAAGGTACAATGAAGATAAGGTCAAGAAAGATCAACCCAAAGCATGAATTGAGCAACACACCTCAATTCTTATTAAAGTAACCAAGTCTTTAGAAGTTGTTGAACTAGTAGCTTCATCCTTGGATGAACAGGTTGTTAAAAGGGTTGAGCAAGCAACATCACGAAGCAGATATGTAGGAGAATGGATGGATCAAGTTTTGAGTCAAGGCACACGACTCTTAGGTTCAACCTGCACCATCATAAGTAACCTTGATGCAGTGAGGGAAGAGATAGATAACACCATAGAAGTCTTTTCCTAGGAGCTTGAAACACGAGAGAAGGATTTTGAAGCCCGGTTGAAGTTTAAAGATTATGATTCAGATGATCTCATCCAAGATGGTGTCCTCCCTTCACGACACATGTACATTGAGAAATGAGAAGCCTTGGAACACCAGATGAATATTCTTGAGTGCCTAGTCAAGGATATGAGGAAGATCCTAAAAAAATGTGTGGATAAGAAGAAAGAGATTGCAACAAAAATCTCTGAGATTCTATGTGCCTTCCTTGATGAGAATGAAAAAGTACTTGATGCAAATGAAATCATCAAATAATTCAGCTTTCTCGTGACTAGTGAGGTTGATAGGGTGGATTTCTCTTTATCCTCAATTCATAAATTGGTTGATCTCCAGTTCGTTTTGGATTTTCTAGATGCTATTTTGAGGAAGCACAAGAAGTGTTGCACTGGCTTGGAAGATTCCATCACCAGGGTCAAGGTCATCACTAGCAATACCTAGGGCCCTGATGGAATTCAAATGAAGAATGTTTTTTCAGAAGTTTGAGGAGTTCCAGAAGCGAAATTCAACTTAAGGGACATGTTTTTCCTAGTGGTATTTCATTTTATCCATCAACACCTCAGGGGTCTTTCTGTAATTACTGTTGTGCACCTGTTGAGTGCACAAGTCCTAAGTCAGTTTTAACTCTTCTTTTGACTTAGTCTTAGAATTAGTTATAATTTTCTATTTTCATGTTGCACCCCTCTGTTGGCATTATGGATGAATTGATTATGTGTTGCATTGATGTCTTGTCATTGATGTCAACACTAGCTGTTATGGTTGGTTACCGACAAACAAGTTTTGGTTACCGATAGAAGATCTAGTGTTACCGGCAAAAGAGACTATCTGTTGGACACTTCCGACATGTTTGGATCAATGGAGTATGTTTGATTTTATGTGTTACATGTTCTTGGAGCATGTTTTGGTCAGTTGGTATTGACTTGGTGATCGGATGCTATCATACACTCCTATAAACCCTTACTGGCATTGGTTTCAGGTTTTATCGACAGAGCTTTTACTGAGGAATCTTGACAGGATGCATAAGTGGTGTTGGTGTGGCTTCTACATGGATTTCAGGATGCTGAAGATGTTCTTTGATTGTGCTTCAAACAGCTTGAAGACATTGCTTTAGCGTGGTGGACCTAGAATAGGTCTGGTGCCTATCTAGGTTATGGACAAGTATCATGTTAACGTGTACTCTACACGTTACCGGTATGTTCTATGGATTGGTTATTGTTGTTTTGGTCTTAAGACGACATGGCATATCATTGTAATATGAATTTTTGTAATGATCTTATTGTAATATCTTTTAGGTGGCCGACCTAATTGGTTTAGGCCTTAGGGTTGGTATAAAATGATGTAAGATCTCATTGTAGATTATGGAATGGGAATGTGGAATAAGTGTCATGATCTTGAAATGCAATATCACATGCGAAGGAGATTTGGTTGATCATAGGTGATCGAATTGGGATTAAGGAAGAGGTCAAAGGCCTCTCATATTGAGCTTAACCGAGATTGTAATCAAGTATGGTACATGTTATCTCTGGCAGTTCATTACTCTGGATTGTTGTCCATTTGTCTTGAGGTGGTTATAACCTCTCTGTAGTCAGTGAGACTCTTTTGTATGAGCAATGCGCTCTAGGCAGTGTGCCTTCCTGCATGTGCAGGCCCCTCATTATATCACATACTTTCTGCAGAAGTATCATTTGACTGTGGGTAGGCTTCCCACCGTGGTTTTTCCCTTTCCGAGTTTTCCACATACAAACCATGGTGTTATGTGGTATGGTTGCTTTGCATTGATTATCTGTTTAATTGTTAAGTTGTATTGTTTACCAGTATCTGTTTCTATCGGCATCTGTTTCTATTTTATCGGTACTTAAATCTGGTCAAAGGTTATTAAGTAGATTAATTGATATAATTTGTTAACAACTGATTCCCCCCCACTCTTAGTTGTTCACCGGTTATCCTAACACCCTCTTCTCTATATAGGAGGGTTATTATTGTAAAAAATATCTTTTTTCCATCTATGTTTATGCAACAAAACTCTGCCCTAGTGAAAAGCAAATGAAGACTTTGTGTTCTTTTTGTTAATTTGCAATTTAATCAAGAAGGAGATAAGCTTGACATTCAAACTTTGTTTTGAGTTCCATCTTTTATGTGGTATGGATGTTCTTATGTCATTGGTATCATATGTTCTTGATTGATTAAAGTTGGTTATAGTTATTGGTATTTGAAGAACTTTTGAGTCTTTTCAAGTAATCTTTGAATTGCTTTGGAAGTTCAGAAATTGGGAATTAGTTGAGATAAGATTGCTTTAAGTCTTTGAGCTTTTACAAGTTATGTATTGAGTTTCATTTAAAGGATAAGAAGTAAATTCGTTGTGCTATATGGACGGTTTGGTTAGAGTAAAACATCTTTCAATATATTTGTCAGTCTTTGAACTAACAATATATTTGGGTTACAGTGGTTGATAGGAGTTTTAGTACATAGAAAGAATCTTTGAGTTCCTAAGTGTGCAAATTCCCATCCCTAAGTCATTTTAAGAAAATGAAAGTAACATAAAACTTTGTTCTTTCACAGACACTTTACTTTCCAAAGTTAGTATAATATTACTGCAAATTTTCAAGTTATTTAAGTTGAGGAAAAATCTTTTCTTTCAAGAGAATTAGATAAAACTAGTTCTGAAAGAAGAGAACTAAGTTATTATTGTATCTTAAATTAGTGTAAAGTTATCAGGTAGGAAAAATAGAAAATAGCTGCAGTAGAAAGGGGCAGCCTTCCCTTATAATTAGGAGGGAGCATATCTTGCCTTCTGAGAGATATTATCTTGAGTGCTGTCGTGAAACACTCATTTTGTAATCCTTCACCAATTTACAAAATTTTCACCCAACAAATTCATAAAAGAGAGCTCGTAGTAGTAAATATAAATGATTGACAATCATAAGTTTGTTGGCTACATGAATACAACTAGCCATGGATAAGAATTTCTTAATCCAATGCAAAAGTTCGTCCTTGAACTTCAATATGAATGAAGATCACATATCACAATGAGTAACCCCCAAACCAAAAGGCCTATTGAGGTTTCAGGTGATAACACCTTGCCGGATTAAGTTCAATTTGGGGTGATCTAAGAAAGAGTTACGTTATAGTTAATCATAAAGAATTTATTTTTGAGCATAGAAAAGTTGGAGCTTAACACCAAACATAATAAGTCAAGAACAATAATGGCATTATTCACTTCATCGATTGTATTTTGAAGGAATAGTAGATTGTCACTAGCATAGAAGAAATTAAGAACATGGGCATTTTGAAGGAAGTGTATGCCTTTTAAAATTTTTGTGGGAATAAGCATAATCAAAGAAGTATTTGAGAGCATCGACAATCAAGAGTATAATAAGAAAGGAGTAGAGGGGATATAATAGAAAAGAAGTAAAGAGGCAACCTTGTCTAATAAACCTAAGAGAGAGTTTTTAACAAATTTTGTTAAAAGAGAGTACTACTAGTTACAAGTTTGCCATTCATATAAATACTAACTCATTTAATAACTACATGTGTAACTTCTAGTTTAATGCTTGATTAATAGATATCCAAACAGCTTTTCGATAAAAAAAAAACAAAAACACTTCTTTTGAATGAGGTGCATCCCACCAGTAGCCAATACAATGAATATTAATTAGCTACATAGGAACCTCGGCCGGGGAGTAAAGTTTCATTTTCTCTTGAAAATTTTGTACTGAACCTTATGAATTACAATCATAGCCAACGTTACTGCTTAGTTTCTACTGGTTTTTCAGGCAGAATCCTCTGAGCACTCAGTCGTTTGTGAATCCCAAAAGTTATCGAAGCTGATGTAGGTTTCCTGTCAATTGTAAGGAAGGGCTCAAAAGTGCTAGGTGGTGCGCCATATGATGTAAGTGAAAATGCCTTTAGACCTGCACCAATGAACTCAGATTCAACACAGCTAATTTCCCCCAAGCTCAAAAGAATATAGAAACAATAACTTACTGAAGTTTGTAACTATAATCAAGAATGTAATGGATTTCTTTTCCATAATGGGTAAAACATGGATAACACAAGATTTATGTACTAAAGATAGTTATGGATAACATATTTTCAATAAAATAAAACAGCAATTTATTATATTTGTTCCTTCATTCTCTTCTTCCCATTGCTCCACTTTTGCCTCTATTCTGGCCTTTTCACTTCAGTTTCTGCTTATTGCTTTCATATTGAACTTTATTCACTTGGGTATATCATAATTTACCTTATTAGCCTATTTTTATTTTATTTTATCTTATCTTATCCTGTTTCTTTGTTTACTCTAACTCTAGTTTTTACAGCTATTTAAGCAAGGGTTTTATGAGGGGGCTTAAGCTTCTATTTTTAGGGAAGAGGAGGTCTCATGAAAAAAAATTTCTGGGCTACAGGATTATTTGGAATCTTTTCTTAGAAAATAGAAGCTCCTACATTTTAGGTCTGGGTGAAAATGGGGTGGGAACAGTTTAGCAATATTGTTTGCCATTTGTCAATCATCTGAGTTTGATTCCCACAAAAACATAAATGAATCTTGCCAAAACAATTTACAAAAAAATGAAAATGAAATTTATTTGATTATTTTTCACCAACTTCCTTAAATTTAAGAGCTTAAATTTATGAACTGAATTGCAATACAAAATTCATGGGACCACTAACTAGAAGGGGCTTCCTTAAAAATCTCAGCAGCTTCAGCTCTATTTTTTAGGAAGCCCCCTCCATGGGACCCTAGCCTTTTCCTGTGTATCCTAGGAGCACTACTATTCTTGGTTTTTACCAAACTATCCTGATGATGGATCAGTGAGTGCGATAAGAAGCCAATCAGATATAAAATCAGATCTTAATTAAAAACTAATAAGAAGGTTAGCCTCAAAAGTTGTGGCCTTACATAACTTTAGGTCACAGTCACCCAGTGAAGAAAATTGAATTAATACATACCCTGAACTGTCCCATCCAGAAAGAACACCCAAAAGCTATAAGGTATTTCTCCCTTTGCAAAGCTTCCTTCCAGCTGCTCAGATACACAAAACTTAATGGTTAGGATTACAGACCATATCTTACTATTATAACTTATAATCTGAATGGGCAAGGAGAAAAATGGTGGACTGGTTTACAAACCTTGTTGTCTTCAAATGCAAGCTCAATATCAGAAATATCCTCTTCCTTTTCAAGTATAGCCTTTACTGCAGGGATAACTTCCTCTGCCATCATTTCAGGCAAAGGTTTAGGTGGAGCTTTTGTTGCTGCTGCCACTTTTGCTTTTGGTGGAGCGGGTTTGACAGATGTTGCATTTTCCTTCACCTCTGTTGGAGCCTTTTGAGCATTGGTGATATCTTTCACTGGTTTGACTGCAGTGCTTTCGACTTTAGCGTTTGCTTCTGGTTTAGTATCTTTCACTGGTTTGACTGTAGTGTTTTCCACTTTAGCTTTTGCTTCTGGTTTGGAATCTTTCACTGTAGAAGAGTACGAAGTTTGGAAGTTAATTTAAGCTCCTCGGTGTATAAAATCTCTAGTAAGTCCACCATAAATGCAAACGGTACAAATTTGTGATGTGCCATATGCATCTACCAGAAACTGTCCCAGAACATCTCTTATCTTAGATGACACGCTACTTTCCCATATAATACATAAAATTTCAGAATCTAACCCAAACATGCCTGTACGTGCAAGTGCTAAACATTCACTACTAAGCATGTTATAACAATGTTAAACCTACAAACAGAAAAATAAAATACAATAATATCATCTATGGTAAGCAGCATTTCTGCTTCTCAGGCTGCTTTGAGTGAGCAATAACAATTGTGAACATTGTTCACAGCACTTTAGGATAGTGGGGTTCTCAGGTACAACCTAGCATTTACAGAAGTAGTACAATTGGTCTACAGTGAGCATAGTTGATAATATCTGGTGCACACCTAGTTACAGAAATAAGTAATATATAATAGGTGATTGCTGGGTCACAATCCAACGTGATAAAAAAGTCAATCAACATATCAAATCTTTTTTTCCATTGAACATCCAATCCTTTTCTTTTTGTATTGGATCCAATCTGTCTTCCATTTTTTATGCTCTTCCATGGTGCGGCAATAGCCTTCTCTAGTGGCCCAACACTCCCAAGCTTGGCTTGGTTTTTGTGGGCAGATTCAAATTTTTTGATGAGTTGTTGCCGAGTTTCAGGCTATGACGAAATCAACACACAAACTAATTCTCAATGTTCAAAATCAGTCTGCCTTTAAGTGGTTTATAATCAAATCTTTTCGGAGCTTTGCACCGAGCATTTTCCTAGTTCAATAAATTCCGACTTAAGTGGTCTGTAATCAAATCTTTCGGAGCTTTTCACCAGGCATTTTCCTAGTTTGAATATTCCGAGCCCAAGAACTGCGAAAATTGTCTGTACATTACTAATGATATTAACACATTTATTCCCCCATTTCCCCATTTTCTTTTAGAATTAGCAATCAACAATCTCCTGATTCTTCTTCTCTCTCAGATGCAATCCATCCCATCCTTCAATTCTTTGTATCAAAATGTCTACATTTAGCAGAATGCTGGTATTAGATAGGATACTAATCAAAGGTGACCCGTTTACAATCTTGTATGGTTGGTTCTACTTCTCGGTCATCCAAAATCAGAAATTGCATAGGCTGTGATACCACGATCGTATTAGCAAAATAGTATCTAGAGTTATCGATGAAAACCCCATCTGATTCAAAATATGCAAAGAAGCAACAAGCTGACCAACCACATTTGGCAAGAGAGTTTCAGGAATTACTTAGATGGCTTTCAAACATCTAGGGAGTTTTGTTTATAAAAAGGATGAACTGTAATGTTTGAAAGTGGGTTAGATTATCAAATTTATCCGACTCCGGTATTTGGAAAATTTGATAGTTAACAAACCCTGTCATGGGTGCAAACACCCAATTTAGTTAAGCCTAGGAAAACCCCAATTTCAATGCATTCCTAGGCACCATCACTTATTAAAAAAAACTCTGTTCTTTCTCTATCACTTCTTTTACCGAGAGATCTCCTGAGTTCATTAATCACCCTGTACTTGTGGGGACTGAAGAATTTTAGATTAAATCTATCAAACATATTCAACTGCGGCCTTGGGTTTTTGACATAAAGGTAGGCCACAAAGAAGTTTTTCATAATGTACATGGCTTCAAGATTGGATTCTGTTCTTAATTTTTTAAGGATGGATTGACTTTTCTTATAAACTAATTTATACTCTTTTTCAAATTAAAAAAAATCATGTTTTTCCCCCTGAAGAAGAAGTTACGAATGCATTTTCCCATTGAATTTCGAAACAGTAACAATATTCGAAGAAGGAAGAATGGTTTTCGATTTTGAAGTCAATTCTGGACTGTCCAATGAATTCACTAACAATCAAACATATCACCAAGAATACAGGAAAAATCCAAATGGCATTGAAGACTGTTTCAAGCTTAACGTAACACGGGGAAACCCTAATGTTAAGTGCTCTTATAAACCTCAATGCCACAGGAATTTAATACCTCCAACAAAGAAATAATATAAGAAAACAACAAACCATCACCTGGTCTAGCATTATGGTTTTCAAATAACAGTGAACTAAAATTGTTCCGGGAAATTTGCCCTACTGAATTGTAGTTATGAAAGCAATGCCAAACTGCAATTGAGCTGTGATCGATAATTAAGGCCAATTCAAACATTTTTCCTTATTGTTAATCATTACCCTGACATTCTTAACCCTGTACTAATTTTTACAGAGATTAACTGACTACTTACAAGTGGAGGTGGATATAGCTGACTCTGGCTCAGAAGCACAGACGACTTGTCCCCAATTTCTTCTCACAATAGCAATCAATTTCATCTCATCTTTTGGGTTCTTCAAGAATAGCCTTCTTGGGCTGAAATGATGATTGAAAATCTTTGTAGAAGGAATGTCCACATGAGATGGAAGATATAGGTTTTTAAGGCCAACGGATTTTCCTGCACAAGCCATAATGTTATCACGTCTCTGCTCACACCTCAAGTTCTTCAAAGCAGTTTGTGTACTATTTCTAGTCTGTTTTTCCCATTTGATGAGCTCAAGCTATGCATCACAAATGTTCCCACAGCTATGGTATATATAAACTTCAGTTTCAATGAAAATTCTCAGTGCAGGAAAATCTGACATACAGGTAATAGTGTCCTTGAAATGGAATCTGTATGTGGGGAGGCTAAATTTGGAAGAATTTATATTGTGCAGGAAGCAAATGTGATAATTTTGGATTAGCTGGGTATGAAATTCAGGGGTGGCAGTAGTCACGCTGTAATTGTATGGTGAGAACTGAGCGTCCTTCCTAAATATTTGTGTGGTTACCATTGGCTCTCTGTCATCCCCTCCCCATATTGTAAAATGAAGGACGCTGATATGGAAATCAGCATTTGAAAGATTAGCCAATAATTTTAAAGAATATATATATCACTCCTTAGCACCTACACGCCTACTATCTACCTCACACCTTAGCTTGGAGCTTGGTTAGAGAACACACTATTTTTTATGCCAAGCTAATAAGTGTGGCTTGTTTAATGTGTTTAGTTAATACAAATAAATTTAGATAAAAAAGTTGGGTTGGGGTTTTTCGATTGGTGAAAGCTTCTTATGATAGGTATGAAGTTATGAGGTCCACTCCCCCTTCAATCTACGTGGTATCAACATGTTGTGCCAACATTACAATTTATAGGGGGTTACCTGATCTTAATCTAAAAAAATAAGATTAATTTGATATTTAATGATTAGATGTTGTGATAGGAAGCGATTCATTGATGTTAAATGTTGTGATATGAATCAATTCATTGAGGTTTTATATTTGAATCCTTGGTTTTGATATAGATTTTTTATTCTAAAAAAAGTTTATCTTGAGGGCACACTTCTTTGCTATTTATAAACATATGTTTGATAGAAAAAACTTCAACTAAACCCTTAAAATGCACTATTAACTACTTAATATGAATGCCACATAACAAAGACATTCAAATTAAGTATAATGGATGTATTCTAAAACAAATGTAGAAATAATAGATAGAAACACACGCAAAATTGATTATACATAATTTGCACCAAAGAAAATTTAATAGAGCTAAAAATTTAAGCTCCAAAGAGCAAATATGCTTTGTTCTACAATCAAAAGACTTGATTATAGATACACAATCACCTAAAAACATCAATGAACCCACACAACAATTTTAGAGCTTCTAATGTACCTATAACACTCTTACATTACTTGAACTTGCTTTCACCCTTATATTAGCCTTAAAGATAGATTGCAACCACCATAGAATAAGAGTTGATCACTTCCCAAATGTGGAAAGATAGCCAATGTTATGCCAGTAATATAAGATTTTACCTTATTATAACATACACATATAAACTAGTAAATAAAGAAACATATAACATGAAGTAAATAAACCAGCCACATGAATGAACACCATAACCACTGAATTTATACGTGGAAAACCTCAAAGAGGAAAAACCATGGTGGGATTTGTGACCCACAATATCAATTCACTGGCCATATGAAAGATATTACATAGCATGAGCCTGCACATGTAGGAAGACACACTACCTAGAGCACATTGCTCAACACAAAAGAGTCTCACTGACTACAAGCTTTTGCTAAGATAAAACAATACCGGTGAACTCACAAAATGCATCTGCAATGCCAAAAAGAGTTCCGGTTAAAGCTCTATTTTGTACCGGTTCACGAACCCTGAATCCTTCTACTGGTATCTCCTTTCCTCCAAGAATACTTTACAAACCATCTATTGATCTTAGTATGATATTACATTCCCATACAAATGACCTTCATACATATCCTTCGCATTACACAATTCCTCTACCTTTTTCATATATCTTGTCTTATATGAAAATGACCTAACAGACTGACTTATATACCCTTTACAAACAATATGCCTTATGTCGGATTACAATACAAAAGATATTCAATTTCGGCCCTTATATAATAATTACAAAATGATTTTACAAATAAAACCTTTTGGATCTCAAACTGATGTCGACTTCACTGAAGTGTTGGTTGTCAGTGTCGGTGCCGGTGATGACCCTAAATACTCCAATGTCGGTATTCATCGGTGTATGCCTCCAAATGACGGTATATGCCTTCAATATAATCTTGTTGCCGTCAATGACAACATATGATTCCAATGAGTGTCAATTGTCATCAATCTCCCCCTTTGGCATTGATGGCAACACTCATGTGAAAAATGGATTCCTTGTCGGTTCAACTGAAACATGAAACATGCTCCCCCCGAGCTGATTGACCCTATCAACAATATACTCTACCTGATATCCTCCCCTTAGGATTACATACATATTTTTCACATTATATACACTCCCCCTTTGGCATCAATGCCAAAGACCGGTGAAAGAATTGAAAGAATAATTACAGATTACTTTACCAAAGTTTGACCAATCTCAAAATTTTCAGGTAAGCTTTCTCTAGCAACTGTACATAGGTATCCCAACCGGTTTTGAGTGTTCTAGATATGGATACAAGTCTACTCAGTAAATGTGCAAATGTTTCTTTATCAATGACTTATGTCGGTGTGGGCTTCACAAGCATATCCATACATTCCCTTTTATGTACACCAAGTGAATCCAATCTTGGACTCACCAAACCTCTGAGACTCCTTGCTCTCCGAATGATCTTGTCTCTTTCCTTTTCAAAAGAAAAAACTTGGTTCTCCAAGGTCAAAATTTGTCCATCAATGGAAGTTGTGAGTGAAGTTAGTCCATCAAAAGAATTAGCAATATTAGCAATCTTTTCATGTAATTCCTTTAACCGCTAATCTACATTTGTTGTAAGAATCTCTATATTACAACGGACCTTGTAGATGTTAGTACATTGTTTCAAAGAATTTTCAATGAGCATAAGTTTCTCTTCAAACTTCCTCTTCTTTGTCTCAATAATCTAGTCAAAAGCGACTTTCTTGTCCACAGTAAATCTTTCAAGTGCCTTCTTGTCAGAAATCTGCTACAATGATTGAAAGTTTTTAGATATATGCTTTGTTAGTGCCTTAAGCTTGCTAGAAGGGCTTGCTTCATTTTCAATCATACATTCAGGAATCAATCTATGCAAAACTATTATTAATTGATCTATTATTCCTTTGTCTGCAGATCCCTCCTTCAATAGCTTTTGAGTAGCCATCATCATTAACTCTGTAGGACTCATCTCCTGTAATTGATTTCTTCTCAACTTGAGAAGTGTCAATTGCCAAAAGTTTTGCCGGGGAATCAAATGTCAGTTCAGTCTCCTTTTCCTTATCTTCCTTATCCCCTCCCGATGTATCTCTTTTCTCATCTTCTAATGCACCAGTGGCTTCGCCAATGGGTGCAGTATCAGTTACTGTCGATGGAGTATTATCCACAATATTATCTGTAACCTGTACATTGTCTTTCCGAGACTGTACAAATGTAGTCTCCGTCAGTTTAGTCTATACACTCTCATCAATTTTGGGTTTAACTGCTGGTTCACTCAAAATTTCAACTGAACTTCCCAAAATTCCTTTCCCTTTAGATTTGTCCAGAATGGTGGGAGTTGTTGCCTTAGCAAATTCTTCTTGAGAAGTGAGAAAATCAAGATTCTTTTGGAATAATTTGGTCCAACCATCTCTGGTCTCATTTACTATCTCATTGACTCTACCCATCATTAGGCCTATTTGTCGAGTTTTTCTGCTAAAGACTGTTCTATTAGCAACATCTATACATCTTTTCATTTCCTCATTATTTATAGAGCCACACATATTGAAAAGTTCAACTTCTTTGATTTTCTTTGTCCCTCCTGATTGCATCTAATCTTCTTGCATCTAACTTATTATACAATGGTAAGGGAATTTCCTTCAAAATCTCTATCAAAGCCTTCTTATATATGTCTAAATATAACAAAATTGCTTCTTCTATTTCATTTCACTCATTATCATCTAAATATTCATAAAAATTTGACACATTTTTCAACATTCCATCTTTAGTTATCTCATCAATTAACTCTGCACAAGTCATTTTACCAGATTCAGTTGCTTCATCACTCTTTTTCTTCTTCCTGGGGGTTGGAGGAACGGATGGAGCAGGCTGCCTCTTCTGAGTAGGTTTCCTTGCCGGAGGTGTGTGTGCAGTTGTTACCTTTCTATCCAGCTTCCTCCTTGGCTCCAGCTTCTTCTCCTCTACCAGAGGCTTGTCAGCTTTCTTCCTCTGTACCCTTCTGAATGCAAGAGGTTCATTATCCTATGGATCAGAGTTAGAAGTGATAGAAGAAATTAAAGTCTTAGGCCTCTTCACCTCAAGAGCACTTGTTGCTACTAGTTGATCTACCAGTTTAGATCCATAACCTAGTTCTGTATCTATCTTGTGAATTACATCTTAAACAAATGCAGACATTTTGTCTATCTTCTTTTCTCTTCTTTTCTTGTTGAAACCAATCTTAACCTCAAGAGCCTTCTCCTCTGTAGTGCCAAAGTGTTCATCCTTATCATCAAAAGGAGCATCTATCAACATTTTAGCATATAACTCCAAAATGTTGTCATCTACTTCATAACCTAATTCAGTGATCCATATAGTTCTGGGTTCCACTGCTTCCATCAATGTCTCATCTGTTTTTACCATAAAGCAAATATCAGTGGAGTATTTCTCCACAATGTGTTTAGAAATTCTCTCCCTCAGTCTCATGTTTTCTTGAAAAGTTTTGAAGTAGCCCCAAAAGCTTCTCATCCCTATTACTGCCAAGACCAGTGATTGCTTCTTTGATCTGCATACCTATCGGTATGTCATGAGCCCAATGCTTCTTTCCCAAACCCGATAGCTCATGCATGAAGTATAACATCAAACAGACAATAAGATTCCCAAACCTGAAAGTTCCTTTCTTAACCCCTTTAATCTTGCCAAGATTAATCATTAACTCACTCCTCAACCATTCACACAAGTCATATTTTTTATTATTCTTTATCATCTGATATGCAACATGGATACAAGAACTAGAAATAGAGTTCAATCGACTTGATTGAGTTACCTTATAGCCAAGGATCATGCTGGCAAATTTCACATCTGTGTCTTTGATGGTGCTAACTCTCATAGATCTTCCATCATGGGTTGCGTTGGTGAGCTTCTCAACCACAGTGTTGGAGATCTTCTTTCCTGGTTCCTGTCCAACTTTGGGTAAGCTAGTGACCGCCTGAATAGCTTCTTTTGTAATCATGTGGGGCTGGTTTAGCCAAATGAATTCATTATGGACCCTTCTCAGAACATCTGATCACTTCATCCTTGAATTCTGGTATGTATAGGATTCCGGTTAACCCTAGATCCTCAATGATTTGATATTCTGGTTTGATTGTTCCAGAGCTACCTAGTATCATAGATTGATACATCCCCTTGATTTCCTTAGTGCCTAAATCCTCCAATGTGCAGTGAATATAGGCCCTGACATCTTCTACATAAACCACGCCATCAGGAACTCTCGAAAATGCGTCAGTAGAGTCTTCCTTATTAGCAATATGGGGAACTTCCTAGAAAACAGGCCTAAGCCTATCCTTGACCTAAATAATAGCGGGATTCACAATGAAAGTAGGAGAAGATAATGATCCGGATGCCATTTCAAAGAAATACCTGGATAACAGTCGTCGGTTGTGGGGTTTGATTACTTCTCAGATGACTACTGGAAATCCTTCAGAATGCCTTTTCTCGCTCTTGATCGCCTATGATTCGCCTTTGCTTCGCTCTGATTTTCTCAAGTGTTGGGTGAGTGAAAATGAGTCCATTTTCCCTTTTTATCAGTGAGTAAACTCTAATTCATCATTGTCATAAATGCATAGCGATGTACCCTATCGGGTGTCGGTTTCACAGTTTTATGCCGGATAAACCTCCATCAACAATCAATACCATACTCCAGATCTCTTCCAGATCTCTTTCAGGGAATATGCAAGATTTGCAATGAATTTGCCAACCCCTAAGGTGTATGCCTCAGTTACCAGTTGAATTTCCTGCCAATGCAGGAATGCTCTGTTCTACTGGTGGAGTTCCAAGTGCAGTTATCGGTGTAGTTGCATCTCCACTTGGTTCTTCAAATTTTCTAACCCATCTCTTGTTGTGATCTTGTTGTATTTCATATACCTTTTGCTTTCCTTTCTCATTTTTTTATCATTGCTATCCAGTGTAGACTTGCTTCTGCAATACTTAGCAATATGACCTATTTTGTTGCATGCATAACATGTAACATTGTTCTTTTGAATTGCTTTGCAATATCCGGTGTCATTCCTTGACCTACATTGATTAGCCAAATGACCAAACTTTCCACATGCATGACATTTAACATTCATTCTGCAATCTTCTGACTTATGACCATATTTCTTGCAATTTGTACATTGATCGAGAACTGAATTGTAGTTTTGATTTGCTCTATTTCTACATTGTCTAGCCATATGCCCGAATTTATTACAAACAAAACATCTACCATTGAATTTGTAAGCATTAGATTGCCTTACCGGTTTTGTTTGGTCTTATGAGTTATGCATACTGGTTGTCTGATCTTCATTTGCAGAGCTTTCACCTTGTACAAATCCAAGTCCTCTAGAGTCTTCACTTTGTCTTTGTCTTTTCAATAAATCATCCAACTATGCAGCACTAATCCTGAATTTTTCTTTAAACTCACTTGTAGTAGTTAGATCATCTCTCAGAGTTGTTATTTGTCTTTCAAGCTCTTGTTCATTATTCCAGGAGTGTACCAAATCAACTCTCAATAGATTATTCTCATGAGTCAATCTGCCACATTCATCAAATTTGTTATTCAGAGATATAGCAAGATTTTCTTCCTTCTTCTTTTTGTCCTCAATATCTTTTGATAACCTCATAGTCAGGTCTTGCATTTCATTCTTCATGAGCATGTTTTCTTGACTCGGCTTCTAACATTTTTCCTTAAGTGCATTTTTCTCTTCATCATCCTAGTTTAGCAAAAGTTCCTTTCTCTTAGCTTGAGCTGATGATAACCTTTCTTGCAGAACAAGAATGAATTCATTAGTAGAATTCAATTCATCTTGTAGTTTTAAGTTCTTCATTTTTTCAGCATCATAGTCCTCAAGTGCTATCTCAAGTTGCTTCTCCATAGCCATGTTCAATGATTTTGGTTTCAGGATCTTCCTCAAGTTGTTAAACTCCTTCGAGGTACCAGGCTCTGATACCAATTGTTGGTATATGATAACACTAAGAGGGGGGTTGAATCAGTGTTATGCTAGTAATATAAGATTTTAAATTATTATAACATACACATATAAACCAGTAAATGAAGAAAAATATAACATGAAGTAAATAAACCAGCCACATGAATGAACACCATAACACACTGAATTTATACATGGAAAACCTCAAAGAGGAAAAACCACGATGGGATTTGTGACCCACAATAACAATTCACTAGCCATATGAAAGATATTACATAGCATGGGGGCTTGCACATGCAGGAAGACACACTTCTCAACACAAAAGAGTCTCACTGACTACAAGCTTTTGCTAAGATAAAACAGTACTGGTGAACTCACAAAATGCATCTGCTATGCCAAAAAGAGTTCTAGTTAAAGCTATGTTCTGTACCAGTTCATAAACCCTAAATCCTTCTACCGGTATCCCCTTTCCTCCAAGAATTATTTACAAACCATCTACTGATCATAGTATGATATTACATTCCCATACAAATGAACTTCATACATATCCTTCGCATTACACAGTTCTTCTACCTTTTTCATATATCTTGTCTTATATCAAAATGACCTAACAGATTGACTTATATACCCTTCACAAATAATATGCCTTATGTCAGCTTACAATACAAAAGATATTCAATGTCGGCCCTTATATAATAATTACAAAATGATTTTACAAATAAAACCTTTCAGATCTCAAACTGATGTCGGCTTCACTTAAGTGTTGGATGCGGTGCCAATGATGACCCTAAATACTCCAATGTTGGTATCTGCCAGTGTATGCCTCCAAATGTTGATATATGCCTTCAATAGAATCTTGTTGTAGTCAATGACAACATATGATTTCAATGAATGTCAATTTCCAACAGTAACCATAGTTTTCAATTTTCTCACGACTCTCATGATTCTCCTCTACCATGATGTAGATCTTTGGGATGGTCTTTGTTAGCAGGTCAAGGGGCTAGAATCAAAATTTGAATCCTACTGTAGGCTATTGCAAAGGATCCATAGAGAAAGGAGGATTCCCTAGATGTATTCAGGAGTCATGTCCCCTCATGGGAAAACATATATGTAATGAATATAAATCATATGTGGTAGAGATATAGGAGAAATAATATAGAAATAGAGTAGAGATTAAGACCTAC
Organism: Cryptomeria japonica; assembly: GCF_030272615.1. Taxonomy (NCBI): domain Eukaryota; kingdom Viridiplantae; phylum Streptophyta; class Pinopsida; order Cupressales; family Cupressaceae; genus Cryptomeria; species Cryptomeria japonica. The sequence continues at coordinate 224,707,152 of NC_081410.1, read as the reverse complement.
CTTTTGTATTGATTTTGGTTGCATAGTTTTGGTTATGGTGGAATATGTAGCTAATTGGATGTTCAAGACAACTTAGTTCACAATCCTAGCCTCCGGTATTGATTCTCGTGCAAGATAGAAGATCCAGTATCTGGTATTTCAAGAACATGATTATTTTTGTGTAGCGTGTTGTGTGGAATCTTTGAGATGATTTCGGTGTTTGGTTTTGAATTCGAAGTGGTTGAGATGACATGTGTGAATCTTATTATCAATTATTTAGGTCTGCATATGGATTTGTAATTGGATTGAGCCAACTTATTGTTACACATTTCATGTTGAGTGTTATGTAGTTTTGGGGCCGACATGAAATTGATTTAATTTGATGGTGCAGATATATATGACCAATTTGTATGAGAATTTTAGATGTAGATGTGAGTGTGCGAAGAGTGTATGAGTGTCTGAACATAGTTTCACGTGCGCTATCTTTGATTTAGTGCTTTGGTGTATGAGAGAGCAACAAAATAGAGCAGTGAGACAAAACAATGAAGTTAGTCACTTTATGCTTAACCAGAACTACATTTTGGCATTTGTAGAGGCTACTTATCAGTTTAGACATTCTTGTTGTCATTTGTAACCATTTGTAGGATAGTGAGTCCTTCGGGGTTTTATCCCTTATTTGTAATTGAGTAGTGAGCTCTAGGTAGTGTGCCTAGATGCATGTGCATTCCTCTTTTGTAATATTATTATACTCTTGATCATAGTTATAACATTGCGGGTCTTAATCCCACCGCAGTTTTTCCCTTTCTGGGTTTCCACGTAAAAATTATGGTGTTATGGTTTTGTGCTTGTTTGCATTTAGTTTCTGCACTTTTCATTTATTCATTTGCATCCGGTGGTTAAAGAATCAGTTAAAGAAAGTTGTTAATTGCAGAACACTGATTCACCCCCCCTCTCAGTGTTCATTGATTCCAACATGTACAACCCCATTTCTCTTGCTAACATTGGTTCAATTGATAAGAACTTGGAGAGAATAGTAAAGAAAGTATAAAGCATAAGAAAGAAGAAAGTGGCAAAAAAATAACAAGCAATAGACCCTAAGGGCCACTTTTGTGAGAGAGGGGTATGTAATTAGGGGATGACAAATGGAAAGGGGTGAGGGATCTAAAGGGATCCCTAAAAAGATGCAACATTTATATTTTTAAACAATTGTGGGCTATATAAAGACTAAGGAATTTTAAGGAAAAATGTCATGGGAAAAGGAGATAAAAAAAGTGCAAGAGAAACCAAAGAATTGATTAAAATAATAATGAATAAGAAAATTGGAGAAAAAAAAAGAAAAAAAAAGTAGGATGGGGAGGATAGATGCCACAAATGAACAAAGGAAATGGGAAACAAGCCATGAAGAAGGCAGAACAAATTATGAAGAAAAGAGATAAGCATGCTAAGGAGGGTGTTGCTAAGCGCACTGATGTGGGTGTAGCCGAGGAAATGATAAAGAAATCAAAAGGAAAATATGTCACAAAGGAGTAGAATGAAGATGTAGTGGAAAATTACCTTATCTTGAGAAATGCTAGTCAAGTATGAATTCATATCATTTTTTAGTGAGAAGTTACCTCTAGAGCAAAACAAAATGATGAACATACATCACCCCTAGACTAGGAGTCACCCCTAAAGCAATCTATATTGAGAATAAGTTCAAAGAGTGAAGAAGAATTAGAAAAATAAAAAACTAAAACACATTTGTGGACAATCTATATTGTTGATTGGACAAATCAAAGTAGTACCTCATGTTGGCATTTGCATGAAAATTGTATTAATGATATGTTATGTTGTCATTGATGTTAATTGAACCGGTAATGTTATTTATGATATTGCTGATATTGTTGTTGTTATTGATATTTGCTTGTAACCAAAAGGAAGAGCTTTGTGGAAGGTGTTGTAAACCAGTATGTTAAGTTTGTGAGTTGAACCGGTAAATCGGTGTATAAGGTTAAACCCTTTTTATGCAATGTAACCGGTAAACCCTACCAGCTGTTTTTTATTAAACCCTAACCGATCAAGTTTGTTGGTTTAAGATCTAATGATGAGCGGTAATGATGGAGACACACCTGATCATTGTATCAGGATAAGTTCAAATTGTTTTGGCGCGTTTGTTTGATTGTCTAGGGAATGAGCAAAGTGAATTGCATCTAATGCATAGCGCATGATGAGTTACAAAGTCCGATGAAGCGGTTGGAATTTTTTTGAATAATGTGAAGAGATTGTTATGATTTCTAACGGTCAAGATTGAACCGACTTGTTTGTAATCTCTATGAGAGAATTAGGTTTTTTGTTGTGTTACCGACCTAATTGATTTTTATTTAAGGTCGATGAATAAGAGTGTTGGCAAAGTGTTGGGTGAAACCAATTGAGTGTGTAGTTGCCTAATCGGAGAATGGATCTACAGTTTGTGTAGAAGCATATTGAAGCTTAAAAGGATCTGATCAAGCAAATGTAGTGCTATTCAGACAGATCAAAAAACCTTTTGTTTTCTAACAATTACAACAAAATTGAAATCCCCTAACCGGGTAAGCTCTAACAAGATTAGTTACTTCTTAAATCCTCTAACAAGGTGGTCCATTAGCTTGGATTCTCAAACCCTCTACCGAGGTTACTCCTAATAGGGTATTTTCTTTTCATCAAGGCATTTTGTAAATCCCTTAACCGGGTGATTCCTAACAGAATCAGTTCTTAGCAAGACTTATTGTAAAAGCTTTAACAGGCTTGGTTCCTAATAGGGTGAACTTCAGAAGAGTTTAGATAGCTATCCTTGTGAGTCTCATCTCACCATGGTTTTTACCTATTTGGGTTTTCCACGTATAAACATTTGTGTCAAGTGGTGAATGTTTTTACGATTATGATCTTATTTGTTGATTTGATTGACTACCTAACTATTCTGATAAGGCATGATAACTGGAAGCATTGAGAGATTGAATATGTTGAGATATGATTAAGCATTTTGATGTTTACAAGATTGAAGTTGTTTACTGTTAAGTTGTTATAATAGTTAACTGGTCGATGTTGAGTATTGATCTTGACATTGAAAGTTTACTTTGTGAGTTTGAATTTGAGATTGGGAAGTTTGTGATCAGTTTTTCAGTATACTGATTGACCCCCCTTCTCTCAGTATTCTACCGGATACTTATTCTTTCATCATACCGTCAATTGTTATCAAAGCATCTCAGGTCCTCTTTAACCTAAAATCCTAACAGCTGGAGGAAAATATCTTGTAGATCATGATGAAGAAGAAAGGTCCAAAGTTCAACAAAGATAACTATAGGATATGGAGCGACAAAATGAAGATTTACATTAAGAGTCTGGGAAGACAGTATTGGGATCATGTAAAAACTAAGTATATTGCACCTACTGGAACTCTGACCGATGATCAGAAGAAAGAACAACAAGAAAATCATCAAGCATTGGAGGCTATTATCAGTTCCTTGTGTGATGTTGAATATGTAGATGTTAATGGTCTTGAAACTGCATATGAATTATGGAAAAAACTTGAAGAGATTTATAGCGGTGATGAACATGTTAAGATTGCTAAAGAGGAGAGCCTAAGAGGAAAGTTTGATGACATGAGAATGTCTGAAGGTGAGAATATCCAACAGTATGGTCAAAGGATAAAAGAGATAGTTAGTGAAATAAAGAGTGCAGGAGGGAAAGTGGAGGATGCCACAGTGATCAGTAAGGTACTGAGAACCCTGCTACCGGTCTATGCTATCCGAGTTGCAGCTATTTAGGAGTTGAAGTCCATTGACAAAACTAAGGTAACTCTTGACTCTATCATTGACAAACTTACTGCTTTTGAATTAAATGGTTATGATGGTAGTGTATAGAAATCAAAATCTGCATTCAGAGCTTCTATCTCTAACCCATCTGTGAGAAAAAGTAGAGATACTTGTCATGGTTATGAATCTAGATCTAGTAGAGATGCTGATGATGAAGACAACTTAGTGGAACTTGAAGCATTGTTGGCAAAACGACTGCCTAGAGGCACTGGGAAATATAGAGGTAAACTACCTTTAAAGTGTTTTGCATGTAGCAAGATTGGTCAGATAGCAACTAACTGTCCTAATGGTGAAAATGAATACAAGAGAGATAAATTCAAGAAGTATAAGGGAAAATGAAAGATAGATTGTCTTATAGCGGTTGACAGTGGTATTACTGATGAAGAATCTGATGATGATGCTAGTGAAGATATTGTGTTTGTAGCTATTAAGGAAGAGATATTAGATTAGAAGACGCTAGTGTCTAGGATGGTTAACTCTAATGATTGGATAATTGATAATGGTTGTTCACATCACATGACCGGTGATCAGAGAAAATTTCTTTCCTTGAAGGAATTTGATGGCGGTGTTGTTGATCAGAAGAAAACTTGAATTATATTATTTTTTTACTTTAGTTTGTCTATATGTTAGTAATTTGCATATTTGAAGGTCTTAAGGGTATTTTAAGCCCCTTCAATTGGTGATAGAGCATAGCTAGTGTATTCTCTTTCAAATTTGTGTCTACAACTCTTGGAGACCTTTCCAACGAGATCAACGATGCCTAATTTTGAGTCCCGAGTAGAAAGTTATGTCTAGTTGAAGTTAGGATAAAATTTCATATAGTTTTTTGAAAATTTCGTAGTTTTTAGATTTTATTATGTAATGAATAAATGTGACTGTTGGACTTCGATTCTCAAGAGGTTTTTCGTGACTCTTGGAATCTCATGAACTTCTATATGTTGGGTTTTCGAATGAAATAGATTACTTTTTGGCTTGCTTCAATTCTATGATTTCTAGTTCTTGTAATAGAATTTACAATACTACAGGTTTTCACTCATGTGTTGTCATCCGAATCCATACTTAGGATTAGTTGTCAGATTTGGCAATGACTCACCCTGTATGGTTAAAGGTAAGGGAGTTATTTCTCTTAATGGGAAGAGCAGTGCTAATGATGTCTATTGGGTTGAAGGTCTAAAGCACAATCTTTTGAGTGTGGCACAACTTAATGACATAGGATACCCACTGGAGTTTAGAAATGGTATGTGCAAAATATTTGACAACAAAGGTGAATTGATTGCAACCGAGAAATAAACCAGAGGTAATCTATTTCATCTTAATCTTAAAGTTAACAATTGTTTGATTGCAAAGATAGATGATAGCTGGCTTTGGCATAGGATATTTTGTCATATAAACTTTGATAACATTGTTAAAGTGAGCAAGTCCAAGACAGTAAGAGGTCCGCCTCAGCTAGACAAACCGATTAATGCTCTTTGTAAAGAATGTCAGTTAGGAAAGATGACTTCTTCAACTTTCAAGAGCAAGTCCTTCTCAGTAGAGAACTTGTTAGATTTGGTTCATACAGATCTATGTGGACCAATAAGAACAAGAAGCATTCAAGGTGATAGATATTTCACGATCTTCACTGATGATTGTTCAAGGATGATGTGGGTCACATTCTTGAATGATAATAATGAATCTTTTGGTAAATTCAAGGCATTTAGGGCCTTAGCTGAGAAAGAGAGTGGAAAAAAGATAAAATGTTTGAGAATAGATCAAGGCGATGAATTTACTTCCGAGGAATTCACCAAGTACTGTGATAAGAATGGTATCAAGTGGCAAATTTCTGCACCAAGGACACCACAACAGAATGGTATAGCAGAGAGGAACAACTGGTCAGTGGTTGAAGCTACTAGGACAATGTTGATACAAGGAAGTGTAGTGAAATTTTTTTGGAAAGAAGTTATAAGTACATCTGTCTACACAATGAACCGAGTTATGATGAAAAGAGGTAAGGACAATACCCCTTATGAATATTGGTATGGGAGATCACCTAATGCTAGTTATTTAAAAATATTTGGTAGCAAATGTTTTATTAAAAGAGGTGATTACATAAGCAAGTTTGAAGCTAAGAGTGATGAAGGCATATTTCTAGGCTATTCCACCAAGAGTAAGGCCTACAAATGCTTCAACAACTAGACACAGAGAATTGTTGAGAGTGATGATGTTTGTGTAGATGAATGTCCTGAAGTATCAGATGGAACCAGTTCAAAGAAAAAGGATGAAGATCCTTGCATTTTGCTTTTGGAACCCAAAATTGTTAAATTAGAAATTGGTAAACCAAATTCCGATATACTTGTTCAACCAGAACAAATAAATTCAGAAGAAGATGATAATGAAGAAGCTAAACCTAAAGAGAATGATCATGTTATTCCTAGGTATGTAAGATTGAACCACAGTCCTAAGAAGATCATTGGGGATAAGGATGTTGGAGTACTAACTAGAAGGAAAATAAGAGAGAACTCTTGCATGATCTCCACCATTGAACCTAGAAGTTCTAAGGAGGCAATTGGTGATGATTATTGGGTTAAAGCTATGGAGGAGGAATTGGATCAAATTGAGAAGAACAACACTTGGACCCTGGTACCCTGACCGGTAAACAAGAATGTTATAGGTACTAAATGGGTATTTAGAAACAAGTTAAATGAAGATGGTGTTGTAGTTCACAACAAGACAAGATTAGTTTGCAAGGGTTATGCTCAAGAAGAAGGAGAAGATTATGGCAAAACTTTTGCACCAGTAGCAAGACTGGAAGGTGTCACAACTTTACTTACATTTGCAGCCCATAAGAAGTTCAAGGTATACTAGATGGATGTTAAGTCTGAATTTTTGAATGGGACATTGGAAGAAGAGGTATACATAGAGAAGCTTGATGGTTATGCATTGACAGAAGAGAAAGACATGGTATGCAAATTGCATAAAGCTTTGTATGGATTAAAGAAGGCACCCAGAGCATGGTATGAGCGACTTCATACACATCTGATGAAGATAGGCTTTGCAAGAACTAGTGATGATAATAATATTTTCTCAAGTCAGAAGGAGATGAAATACTAGTCAGTGAATTATTTGTTGATGATATTATTTTTGGAGGTAATGATGTCATGAGCAATAGTTTGCAGATGAAATGAAAAATGAGTTTGAAATGTCTTTAGTAGGGGAAATAAATTTTTTCATAGGCTTGCAAATATATAAAATGAAGAATGGTATTTTAATTGCTCAATCTAAGTATGTGAAAGAGGTTTTGAAGACTTTTGGCATGAGTGACTGTAAACCAGTTGGAACACCAATGGTTATAGGTTGTAAGTTGTCCAAGGAGGATGCATCTAAGTCTGTTGATGAAAAGGAATACAGGTCAATGATTGGAAAATTACACTATTTTGTTCACAACAAACTGGATATTGCCCATGCGGTTGGTATAGTTGCTAGATTTCAGAAGAATCCAAAGGAAGCACACCTGATAGCAACAAAGAGAATTTTTAGATATCTGAAAGGTACAGCTGACTATGGATTATGATATCCATATGGAGGAAACTTTGATTTGAAGGCATACAGTGATGCTGATTGGGTAGAAAATATTGATGACCGAAAAAGTACTACTAGTGGAGCATTGTTTCTAAGAGGAAGGCTAGTTTCATGGAATAGTAAGAAGAAGAGTTGTACTTCACAATCTACTGCTGAAGCTGAGTATGTTGCATCTTATATGAATTGCACACAAGCTATTTGGATGAGGCACATTTTGGAAGGTTTTAAGATGAAGATATCAGAACCTATCAAGATTTTATGTGATAATACAAGTTCCATTAATATTTCTAGGAATCTTGTGTTGCACGCTTGCACCAAGCACATTGAATTGAAGTATCACTTTTTGAGGGAAAAAGGTTCAAAGTAAAGATGTTATCTTAGAGCATGTTTCTACCAAGGAGAAGCTTGCAAATATCTTTACCAGACCTCTACCTAAGACCACTTTTGAGTATCTTAGAAGTCAGTTGGGGGTTGTCCCTCTTCATGAAGTTAGTTGAGCATGATGCTGATTGCATCAGTCCCTGAATTACTTGTAGAATTTTACATGGATTGATGAAGAAGTGGATGTATTCCACAGGGGGAGCATCAAGTTGCAGTATGTTGTTGATGCATAATGAAAAATTGATATTACATGTTTTACTTTCAATTTGGCATTGCTGTCAAATGGGGAGACAAATTATGTGATTGAGGAGAAGAATTATGTGACTGGCAAAAGAAAAACCAGCAACAGGCTGAAGACAGATAGAGCATGGTGAATACTTGGTAATGTAAACTAGGATTCCTATTCACCAATCACAACAAAAATCAGAGGCATTGATATTTGTATTTCCATCAATCCCAAAGGGGGATATTGTTGGCATTTGCATGAAGATTGCATTAATGATATGTTATGTTGTCATTGATGTCAATTGAACCGGTAATGGTATTTATGATATTGTTGATATTGTTGTTGTTATTGATATTGGATTTTAACCAGTAGGAAGAGCTTTGTGGAAGATGTTGTAAAATGGTATGTTAAGTTTGTGAGTTGAACCGGTAAACTAGTGTATAAGGTTAAATCATTTCTATGCCATGTAACCGGTAAACCCTACCAGTTGTTTTTTGTTAAACCCTAACCAATCAAGTTTGTTTTTTTAAGATCTAATGATGAGCGGTAATGATGGAGACACGTGTGATCATTTTATGAGGATAAGTTCAGATTGTTTTGGCACACTTGTTTAATTGTCTAGGGAATGAGCAAAGTGGATTACATCTAATGCATAACGCGTGATGAGTTACAAAGTCCGATGAAGCGGTGATCATGGAGCAGTTGGAATTTTCTTGAAGAATGTGAAGAGATTGTTATGATTTCTAACGGTCAAGATTGAATTGACTTGTTTGTAATCTCTATGAGAGAATTAGGTTTTTGTTGTGTTACTGAGCTAATTGATTTGTATTTAAGGTCGCTGAAGTTGTTTGTAAGAGTGTTAGCAAAGTGTTGGCTGAAACTAGTTGAGTGTGTAGTTGCCTAACCTGGAGAATGGATCTATAGTTTGTGTAAAAGAAGATTGAAGCTTAAAAGGATCTGATCAAGAAAATGTAGTGCTATTTAGATAGATCAAAAAACCTGTTATTTTCTAACAATTACAACAGAATTGAAATCCCCTAACCGAGTAAGCTCTAACAAGCCTGGTTACTTCTTAAATCCTCTAACAAGGTGGTCCATTAGCTTGGATCCTCAAACCCTCTACCAAGGTTACTCCTAATAGGGTATTTTCTTTTCATCAAAACATTTTGTAAATCCCTTAACCGGGTGATTCCTAACATAATTAGTTCTTAACAAGACTTATTGTAAAATATTTAACAAGCTTGGCTCCTAACAGGGCAAACTTTAGAAGAGTTCAGATAGCTATCCTTGTGAGTCTCATCTCACCATGGTTTTTACCTATTTGGGTTTTCCACATATAAACATTTGTGTCAACTGGTGAATGTTTTTGTGGTTATGATCTTATTTGTTGATTTGATTGACTACTTAACTATTCCGATAAGGCATGATAACTGGAAGCATTGAGAGATTGAATATGTTGAGATATGATTACATATTTTGATGTTTACAAGATTGAAGTTGTTTACTATTAATTTGTTATAACAGTTAATTGGTTGATGTTGAGTATTGATCTTGATAGTGAAAGTTTACTTTGTGAGTTTGAATTTGAGATTGGGAAGTTTGTGATCATTTTTTCAGTATAGCGATTCACCCCCCCTCTCAGTATTCTACCAAATACTTATTATTTCATCATACCATCACCTCAATCACCTCAAATACTTCAAATACCCCAAGTACTATAGATACCTCAGAGCAAGAGGAGATGAGAAACATGAGGAAGATGCTCATTTTTGAGAAATATACAAATGATGCGATAGAACATATATTTTTACTAGAATCAATCTACCAAAGTAAGAATGAAACACAAGATAATACCAAACATTATGATTTCATTGGTTCACTAAAGGTGAACCCCTTAAATGGCACCACAAAAAACATCCTTTTAATGGGAAAGAGTGGAGGTGAAGAAGGCATTTCTAGAATTTTTTTGACTCTAGAACTCCCCACTAAAGGGGTAAGTAAGTTGAGAGAATTGACCCAATGTGAGGATGAATTCATTATATAATTTGATAAGAGGTTCAGAGAAGTGACATGCAGACTAGAAGAGCCTCTAAATTTCCATACAAAAGATGCAATGGTTTATCTCCTTAGTACAACTAGAGTTGAGAATGGTCTTGGATGACAAAAAAATCAATACATGCTTAGAACTTGTGACATTGGCTTGTTGCATAGAGAACCAATCGTGGCACAACATGGAGAATAAGAAAGTAGAATGACTAGGACTTGAAATCAAACAATTGCAACTAAGATAAGACCTTATGAAGTAAGAATTGGGACTACAGAGTTGAGGTGTATGGTGTACCTACTGTGGCAAAGAAGGACACACATGGAATGAATTCTTAAAGATAATTGGGGAGAAGAAGGAAAATGCACTAAGGGTAGACCTTATAATTGTTAGGAAACTGGTAAAATCATTATAATGTGGAACTTGAGGAGAGTGGGATGACCCTGAAATAGAAGAGTATCCCTCTCAGAATATGCTCAAGATCATAGGTATAGGGTGTTGCAATGACAAAATCAAAGAAAGTTAAACTCTATACAAGACCCTTGGGAATTAGAGCCATAGAGTCACAATGGAAAATTTAGGGGAGGAAGAGGTCAAGGTAGAGGAAAGAGAAAAATGACAGATGCTACCTATTTCAATTTTGGTAATCTAGGGCATGTCATAATTGAACATTGGCGAGAAAATGAAATAGTACATATTTTGTGATAATGAAAATCATGATGTCTTTAGTTATGATAAGGCATAACAATACTACAAAAACACACCATAGTCTAAAAGTAATGAATTATAAAACTTAAATTCAACTAAGGGAGAAAGACTCCTTTGGAAGGTATCTAAAGTCCCAAAGCAAGAAACAAGCATGTGTTGCAAAGTAGTAAAAGATGAGGATTATGCTATAGAATAAAACATCACAAAAGAAGAATATTGCATAAAACTAAAATCCAAGAAGAAAAACAAAGAAATGGTAGTTACAAGACAAGGTACCAATACTGCACAACATGAGGCAATAACCTTAGAGGATGAGATCTTGGAAGGGGTATAGGAGTTCCATCCTACGAAAAAGCAACATGACCAAATCCTAGAATATACTAAGAAAGTAGTGGAATATGAATAGTGATGCAATAGAGGGTGGAATTATGTCTCTCTCACCATTCACCTATCCTTCTCATAGGGTCTTCTATCTAACAGACAACAATAAACTTCCTAACCTAGCACATGAAGATGTTAGGTTCAATTTTGAAGAGAGACAAACCCCTCTCCATCCTCTATTGCAGAACACAAAACTATCATGAAACCTACCTTAACATTACCCATTCCACCTGGTTATATCTTATAGTAAGGTGGAATGGTTGATATTCACATATTAGACTCTCAACATCACAAACCACTTGGGTTCAAACACTTCATGTCGCAGAAATAACATGAGCTTCTATCTTCCTACTACTGGAACTTCAGACAAATAAAAGAACAAATTAAATTATATCATCACTAACAGAATCTGAAATAATTCTACCAATAGGTCGAGCAACAAAAATAAAAGAAATTTAGAAAACACCGAGTTGAGCAACAGAAAATGAAAAGTCTTTATTCCTTCTTTCTTCAGTCTTCTTTCAACATCATAACACTCAACAACCACCCTACCTCATAGTTGTCAAGGCATATAAAAAAATTTGAAATCTGGACACCAACAGTCATACCATGACTGTTGGTGCTCCAGTTACAACCGATCAAGCTTCTTTTTTAATCCATTTCTTAACATTGACACAAAACCGACCCTACAAGAACCATAATAATTTAGGAAATACAAAATGGTCACCATGGACCTTTATTCAAACCAAAATAAATCAAAATCCTCTAAACTCCTAAGTCACACTTAAGGCAAAATGATGACAAGTCGGTGCTCCTGCACCATACACCCAGAGAGGAAAAGATTTCATCCTCCTGATGAAATTGTGTGTGTGAAAAGTGGACCTGTATCTGTAAACACAACACTTCAATTAAGTCATTACATGCATGGTTAGATAGATATAAACATGAATATGAAAACCATAACAAATTGACCCATTGCCTTCTAAAAGATGCGAGTATAAGATTGCTCTCAGATTTGTATAAGCAATCCAGTGACTGGACAACAACAAGACGAAGGATTTTAATCTGTATGCACATGATATTAATGCTAGATGGATGCTAGATTAATCTAACAAGATTTAAGCAATAAATGAGATAAATGATCTAAATATGTATGCAATATTCTCAATGAACCTAGAGCAAAAACAATATAATAACAATATATTCTCCAGGATTTTTTAATGAGAGATGAGAGCCTGAATTTATAAAAAATTCAGAAAGAAACCAAAGGCTGAGATCAACTGATGATAAGCAGTCAAGATTTTCCAAGAGGAAGCACAATCTAGGTGAATTGATGTGATTGGATGCTTTTTTCAGTTTTAAAGGAAATTGAACTAAAACTAAGATTAAATCAGGAAAAACTGATTTACTCTCTATTTCATTCAATTTTAATATTTAATTGTTTTAATTGCTTTCTCTGAGATTATCTATCAATTTTTAATTTGTTTTTCAAGATTATCTCCAATTGATTTCTTTTCTCAAATTTTTAATTCTTTCTTGGTCAATTAATTCCTTTTTTGATTTATTTCCTTTTTTGTAAATTTATGACAAATTGATTTATTTAATTAAATATGCTAGGATATTTAATAAAATAAATAAGATAATTGTTTAAAAATGATTTACTTGGAATGATCAATTAATTAAATAAATATTTAATTAATATTGGTTGATTAATTTGCCATGTGACATTTGATGATTTTTAGAAATTAATTGTGTGCTCAAGATTTATTTAATTGCCTTTGGTTAGGACCTTGGTGATGTTGTTGAGATTGGGGGCCCATGGTTTGGATGACCATTTTTAGGGTATTACATTTGCCCCTCTTTGAATTAATGTGCGAGCAACGCGTTGGTTCAAAGAATAGTTAATGTCTAGGAGATGTTGGTTCTGAACTTGATTGATCATGAACTAGATGAAAAGCGACGTGTTTAGCTTGTTTCAAAGCAATGAAGCTGAATGAAGTCTGATTAAAGCGATACCGTTCCCGAACTTGATTGAACTTAGGAACGATAGAAAACAAAGATACCAAACTTGAACTTGATTGATCAAGAAGTGGATCTTACTGATCTAGAACTTGATTGATCTAGACACGGTGAGTGATGATAAAAATTGATCTTGAACTTGATTGATCAAGATATGATGAGCATAGATAAACTGTCCAGCTTGATCCAAAGCAATGAATACTGAACACCTTCTTAGATTGAGTGTGATCAAAGATACTCTTTAAACCCTTGATTGAGTTTAAACGAATAATCAACTTGATGAAAAGCGATGAAACTGATTAATGTTAAGAGATTGATTTAGATAAAGACAATATCATCTTGATATGAAGCGATGAAACTGATATGCCCCTAGAGATTGATTTTAATCAGATGATCAAGAGATCTCAACTTGATATAAAGCGATGAAGTTGAGATTCCCCTAGCGATGAGGATTTGATTGATTTTCTTTAGTTGAAAAAGATGTTTTGCTCGACTTTCGATGATGATTTGAAAATTTTATCGACATTTGAAGATGTAAGGTCATAAGGTCACGAGTATGCCCCCTCGGGAGCGAAATCAAATGATAGGAAGGGTACATGATGATAAGCAATTTTGAGCGATGATAATGATTTGAGCACAAATTGGTTCAGAGGAATTTTCAAAAATTTTGCGTTGATTGATAAGAAATTGAGCGCAAAGTTGATTCACGAGAAATTGAGCACAATTAGAAGAGAGACTGAGCTTTTGATGAAAAGAGCGCTAAGTGGTCCAAACTGTGAAATTGACTAGAAAAATGATCTTGAATTTCGATTTCGATCCCGAAAATGGACTCAGGACAGCTGATTTAGCTAAGGGTACAATTTTTGTGTCCATCAGAGCAAGTTGAAAAATTAGGCTATATATGGGACAAAAGTGTCATTTTCAATTCATTTGAACCCTCTAAAGTTTCAAAAATTCAAAAAGCCTTCTGTGAGAAAAATGGTAGTCCCTACTCATCAACATCGATTTGAGTGCCAGAGACGTCATAACCGACCCTGAAACTATGAGCCAGCGGTAAGTGATCTATCTGAAGCCTCTTTATGTTTCCAATTTTGAATTTTTGTGTTCATTTTTCAAGTTTTTCGCATGTGTGGGGTCGGGTTTTATGTTTTATCATGCGAGACAGGATCCTGTCTCATACGAGTAACTGGTAAATTATCTTTTGTCATTTGAACCCATTAGATTTGTCGTTCGGTCCCTACCCTTGTGTTGTGTGGGGTCTAATAATTTGTCGTTTGGGAATGTTTTGTCATACGAGAGCCATTCCTGACTTGTATGAGATGCTGCCCCTCTGTGTTTTGTCATTCGGGAAGCAGTGAGCATTTTTGAAGGTCTAAACTTAAAAATTTGATTTTGCACTTGACTTAGTTGGATTTGTGTGATGTTTTATTTCTCATCTTGGCTTATTTGGAATGCTGTCTAATGTTCCTTGTTGGGTTTCTTTGCAGGTTCGATTACCTCCTGTGCTCTTCAGATGCGTATATCCTCCCACCATGGCATTAGTACGATATTTATCTGAGGTTGAGCAGGCTCAGGTTGATTTATTTGGTTTGACTCATCTTTTGAGATTACCTGATATCTGTGTTAGTCACGGTATGCTCATAGCATTGGTTGAGCATTTTCACTCAAAGCATAACACATTTCATTTGCCAGTGGGGGAGTTGACTATCACTCCCGAGGATGTGTACAAGATCCTTTGTATCCCTTTTGTTGGGGATAAGGTGGATTATGATACTGCATTGTTACCTGGATTATAGGCGGTTAGGCATGTATTTAGTGATCCAGACATTTTGACCCATTCCATTAGCTGGGACATATTGATGAGCAGATACAACGAGGAGTTTCTGCTGGCATGTGTTCTAGCAGGTTTCATTGGTTGTTTTCTGATGCCAGATAGAGGGCAACAGGGTTTCCAGTGTGGATGGGGTAGGATGCTGATGAGATTGGTGGAGGCCCCTCAGAGGCTTGGCTAGGGTTCTTGCATATTGGCTCTAATGTATCGAGAGATGCATGAGATTGTTTACAGAGACGGTAGGAGCGTGGTTGCGGGTGTATATTGTTAGGCCCAACATGGAAAGCTAATGTACTGAGAGGGCAAGGGTGAATCAGTACTCCAAAACTTTTCTTGAATAATAACTTTACAGTTATGCATAAACCGAATAGTGCAGTAATATAAAATAAAGCTAAAACAAATAGATAACAATCATACATGATTCACTCCATAACACATATATTTTGGTTATGCAGAAACTCTTGGTTAGAGAGAAAAACTGCAGTGGGGATGGCACCCACAACTTCACTACTGCAATAATAAAGAGTGCTCGGTTAGAGCTATATATTAGCTATTTCTAATAGCTTACCCTGTTAGGAGTAACAAGATCTATTAGATCTACCTTGCTAAAGGATTTTACAACACTTAATCTAAATGCTGCACCTGGTTAGAGGCTTTACAATTTATAGACTTGATTAGAGTTTTTTACCCTGTTAAAGGTTTCTCTTTCAACTTCACAATGTTACAGTAAAATCATTACAAATATCTGCAACTTTACATCTGAAATGTTATAGCAGATTCTATGTGCTCAGAATAGATTACCTTGCTTCTAGCATACCTCGGTAACCCATATAGTAACTCAGTAAACCCTTTTGTTTACTCTGTTCTTCGTCTGTTCTTTGAAAACCTTCTTGATGACCTCTGTGTCTCTATAACAGTCTTCTTTTTCTCATACATACACCCTTAACTCATGTTGTATAAATAGATCTCTTAAGACGGTGATCCAATTCATTGCTTCGATCTTACAAACACGATTTGTAACCATGTAAAATATTTCATTGGTTAGATGACCTCGAAATCATACACAATCTTCTAGTGCAATTTCCAATGTGATAACGGTTAGATGTGCCTCGATATTGTAACACATTTTCATATGCATATCCAGGTTCAATGAATCTGGTAACACGTTTCACTCAGTGTCTATCAACTCGGTGTGTCATCTTTGCTGCTTGGTAGACATGAAAAGATACTCGGTAGACAACTCGGTGTATACTGCGTTCTGTGACTGCTTTCTTCTGTAACCGACTAGACTGTGCATACCGACTTCTCTGTGTATACCAACTGCATGATTTGGTAGTGTTAACCGACTAGAGTATATAGTATGACTTTGGATATAAAAAATAATGGCAACTTGATAAGTAGTAACAATCTCCCCTTTTGACATTAGTTGAGATGTTTGACAAAAACTACTTTCAAAGTTATAACTCAGAAATATATATACTTTGCAAAATGACTATAATTGACAGTATATATAGATGTCAATGAAATAGTATATTCAGATATACTCCCCTTATCATTATACTGTACATAATTCTGATTTTGCATGCTCGGTTCTATTCATTGCTCTGTTCACTGTACTTGGATACTTTGCTTATTCTGCTTGGTATACTCCCCCTGTATACTATACTCCGAATACTATATCATTCTCAATACTATATCAAAACTGTATGTATCAAAACTGTATCACTCCCCAAATATATAGTATCACTCCCCCTTTTTGACAAACATCAAAAACTTTAATTTCCATCCGGGGGCGGTAACTGGTCAAAAATGGATTTGTACTTTTTCCAGGCGTCAGTGAGAGCGACAGAGAGTGCATCCTTTACACTTTCCATTAAAGAATTCTATGCTTGAATATCAGCCAATAGTGATATTAAGCCATCAAGAGTGCTTCCCTCTTGTGTAGTAGATAGGCGTGTGGCTTGGTTAATCTATTCTTGGACGGATGAAAGATGAGGAAGGAATAATGTTTGGAGTGTCATCATATCCATCCTGATCTTGTGTTCTTCATTTCTTAGTTCCAATTGTTGAGCCATGAGCTATTGAAGTTTGGTATAAAAATTCTGAACTAAATTTGGCTCTGTGGTCAACTTGCTTGAGAGATCGGTGATCTCTTTCTCAATTGTCTCTATTTTATTCTTAATGTCTTTAATGAATATAGAAAATGTACAGAGTTTCTGAAATAAATAAAGAACATGCTTGAGTTGAGGGGACAACCCAGCAATGAATTTTACAAGTTTGACTTTGCCAATAGCTAGAGCTTTCTGTACCTCTTCTATCATTTTTGCAGTAAGCTCCTTGTCTTTTAGCTTGCTCAAATACTCAGATGCATCAACTCTGAATGTTTCTATTTGATTAAGGAGTTCATCCAGTTGAATATGGATGGCTGCATCGGTTGACACTGTAGCTATAGGTAGCATATCTGATAGTAGTGTCTTCACCTTTTGAAGTACTTTGTTCTTCTTTTGTATGGCCATCTGTTTTTCTTGTTCCGCCTTTGCTTTGCATAGTTCACCAAAATCAATGAGCGCTTGCCCCTTTAATTTTGATATATCCACATTGGGCAACACTATTGGTTTAGACAAATCAATTTTGAAACTATGCTTTTTCACTTTCTTCTCTTTACCTTTGGCTGGTTGGACCAAGAGAATAGCTTGGGAGGCTTGTTGACCCTTGGTAAGTTGCTCAGTAGAGGCAACACTTTGGTCAGTTCCTGTAGCCTCTGTGGTGTCTTTTGGTGTCTCAGTACTGGGTGTCTCAGCTACAACATTTTCAGTGCTCGAAGGTGCTTGAGAGGTCGGTTCTAGAGTAGTATCTTCTCCTACTGTAGACTTGTGACCTTTGGTGCCTTGTGCTGTATCCTGAGGAGCTTTCGTAGAGACAGGTTGATTGATCGGTGGATAAGGCTGAACTTGTTCTAAAATAGATTCACTAGATACAAGTTTTGCATATGCAATGCCTTCTATCATTTCCTGCTCTGGTTCCTCTGTATCCATGACATCTTCATCTATTTGAATAGTGTCAGCTGGGTCTTGTTTGGTAGCATCAGGACCTTGCTCGGTGACATCAAGATCGTGCTCAGTGACATCAATGATTTCAACTAGAGGTTGTTCAATGGCATCCTTGATTTTGAAGTGTTCATACTTGCTATTTAATACGCCATCGATACATAATTCATCATAGGTGTCTCTGATTTCAACATGACTGAGTTCTTCAACACGACATTTGGTGAAGAATCTCACATCTTCGATTAACAATACTCTGTCTGGGATGAGTGAAAAGGAAATTTTGTCATCCTATTCGGAGGTGACTTTAGGAGTCAAAGAGTATTTCAGTGAGGGATTCTCTACATTCTTGACAACTATGGGATCTTGGATCTTGGGCCCCATTTAAGATTTCAGGTATAAACTAGTAAAGAGTCCTTAGGGTTTCAAAATTTCAAATGACAGATGCTTTAAACTTAGCAAATAATGGCAACAAGATAAGATCGGTAAACCAGCTTAACAATATGTTGAGATTTGATGTAAATACCTTGGATTTGCTTTTGAATGAGGTTTTGATCGCCTTGGAATCGCTCTGCTCTTCTCTTTCGAAAACTTGGTGAATGAAAATGACCGCGAAAATGCTTTTAAGTACACAAAATACCTTATCGGGCTCCGTGTGGGTTAGGTCAAAAACATTAAATGCACTCGGTTCCTTTTTAACCGATTTACTCTCCTTTTTTTTTAACTGAGTAACCAAGCTTCCTTCATTTACCGACTCGACAGGCTTCCTGTATTCACCGACTTGACAGGTTTCCTGTAAAGTGCTTCAAAAGACTTTGATAGAACTTCAAACTTACTAATGCATCTTAACTATGCAGATTTTGAATTTAGTACATAATAGAATAGGAACTGTTATGATTTTATCCTTCAGAGAATGTAGTCCCTTCATACCATTACCAATTAATTTGGAGTAGGTGCACCTAACTTGGTAGGTAAGGTGC
The DNA here is from genome assembly GCF_030272615.1 of Cryptomeria japonica. Classification (NCBI taxonomy): domain Eukaryota; kingdom Viridiplantae; phylum Streptophyta; class Pinopsida; order Cupressales; family Cupressaceae; genus Cryptomeria; species Cryptomeria japonica. Next base: position 224,688,171 of record NC_081410.1, on the reverse strand, counting down.
TTTCTTCATTTGACACAATTTCTTTCTTTTTCCAAATCATCTATAATTTGCCTTTTATTTCTTTAGTGTCTCCTCTAGGTTGATCTCTGCAATCTCCAGCTAAGTGTCCAACTTTGTGACAATGAAAACATGCCATACCAGGATTTCTCCATGATCTTTGGTTGTTCATTCCAAACCTTATAAAACAGTTGGCACTAATATGTCCATATCTTCCACAACATTCACACCATATCCTTGTATTGTAATCCCATGGTACTGCTGCATATTGTCGGTTAGGATCTGTGTAAGTTCGGTAACCTCTAGTGTTTTCTCGGTGTTCAGACCACATGTAGTTCTTTTGCTTAAACCAACACTTCTCGGTATTATGTCCATATCTATTGTAGTTTCTACAAAACCCTTTGAATTTTGCCTTATGATAATTGTTAATAGAATTTGTCCTACATTGATTAGACGTGTGACCATATTTATTGCAATTGTAACAATAACCATTGGACTTAGTGACATTCGGTTGCTTACCTTTTCTGATTTGGCACATGTTGGCAGTATGACATTGATTTCCACAGTAGTAGCAAATAGGCTTCTTTCTTTTGATGTTATTCCTGTTTCTAGCTTGCTTTGATGATTCTCCTCTCTCGGTAGTATGAATTCCTTTCTCGGTAGAGTCTTTTCCTTTGTAACCGAGTCCTGCATCTTTGTTGGGTCTTCTTGTATTCAGTTGCTCATCCAACATCTTTGATGCTTCATAACTCTTCTTCATTGTTTCTTTGGATTTCTTCTCTGTTTCAAGTTCATCAGTCAACCTTGATACTTCAAATTTCAATGCTTGATTTTCATCATTCTTCAGAATTGCTTCATGATGTGCATAACCTAGTTGATCTGTCATATTTTGTTGAATCCTAGTAATCCTTGTGATTTCATCATTTTTATCAGATACTAAGGCTTCAAGTTGTTGTTTCTCTCTTTCTAGATCTCTTTCTTTATCCTCAGCTGTTCTCAATGCATCAAGATTTTCAGTCATTTGTGTGCTGAAATATTCATGTTCTCTTTTCATTTCTTTTAGTTGATCAGCCAATGCTTTGTTCTTTTCTTTCAATACTCCAATCATTTCTTTAGTCTCTTCAGATATACTATTCTCAGATGATGTCTCAATTAGTTCCACTAACTCTTGAGAATCCTGCAAATCATCAGATAATCTTCTTCTTACTTTCAGAGATTTTTGCATCTGTTTTTGCATGTCTGCAATCACTTGATTAGCATGATCCAGCTCTGCTTGCAGATACACAATCCTCCGAGATTGTTTATAGCCTTCCATTGATAAGATCTTTCTCTTTAGGCAGTTAAACTCTTTTTCAAGATTGAAGCTCTGATACCAATTGTTAGGCCCAATATGGAAAGCTAATGTACTGAGAGAGGAGGGGTGAATCAGTACTCCAAAAAATTTCTTGAATAATAACTTTACAGTTATGCATAAACTAAATAGTGCAGTAACATAAAATAAAGCTAAAACAAATAGATAAAAATCATACATGATTCACTCCATAACACATATTTTGGTTACGCAGAAACTCTTGGTTAGAGAGAAAAACTGTAGTGGAGATGGCACCCACAACTTCACTACTGCAATAATAAAGAGTGCTCGGTTAGAGCTACATATTAGCTATTTCTTATAGCTTACCCTATTAGGAGTAACAAGATCTATTAGATCTACATTGCTAAAGGATTTTACAACACTTAATCTAAATGCTGCACCTGGTTAGAGGCTTTACAATTTATAGACTTGATTAGAGTCTTTTACCCTGTTGAAGGTTTCTCTTTCAACTTCACAATATTAGAGTAAAATCATTACAAATATTTGCAAGTTTACATCTGAAATGTTATAGCAGATTCTATATGCTCTGAATAGATTACCTTGCTTCTAGCATACCTCGGTAACCCATACAGTAACTTGGTAAACCCTTCTATTTACTCTGTTCTTCGACTGTTCTCTGAAAACCTTCTTGGTGACCTCTGTGTCTCTGTAATAGTCTTCTTTTTCTCATACATACACCCTTAACTCATGCTGTATAAATAGATCTCCTAAGACAGTGATCCAATTCATTTCTTCGATCTTACAAACACGATTTGTAACCATGTAAAATATTTCATTGGTTAGATGACCTCGAAATCATACACAATCTTCTAGTGCAATTTCCAATGTGATAACGGTTAGATGTGCCTCAATCTTGTAATACGTTTTCATATGCACGTCTAGGTTCAATGAATCTAGTAACATGTTTCACTCGGTGTATATCAACTCGGTGTGTCATATTTGCTGCTCAGTAGACATGAAAAGATACTCGGTAGACAACTCGGTGTATACTGCATTCTATGACTGCTTTCTTCTATAACCGACTAGATTGTGCATATCGACTTCTCTGTGTATATTGACTGCATGATTCGGTAGTGTTAGCCGACTAGAGTATATAGTATGACTTTGGATATAAAAAATAATGGCAACTTGATAAGTAGTAACATATATATCCTACAGGTTTGGGCTTGGGAGAACCTTCTCATTTGTCGGCCGGTGGTAGATGATAGTAGAGAGCTTGGGCAGCCAATCATATACAGGTATGCTAGTTATATCACTCAGCCCCATCTGGGCCAGACAGATTCTTGGAGATGGTAGTTTGTTGACCTGATAGCCATAGTATGGAGACCATATAGGGGCTTAGAGTCGTGGGACAACTAGTAGTTGGTGCACATGGACCTTTTTGTTACACACCCTCTCATCGGGAGGTCACAAACTATTGTTGAGCGATTTGTCATTTCACGAGTGATGAGGCAGTATGGCCATCTGTAGGGGATATCCTAGGAGTATACAACTTATGCGCGTTATGCAGATGAGGAGAGATAGGGATGGTCACCATGGTTATCCTATGCCTTAGCTATGCAGGAGTTGACAGGTCTCCAATGACTTAGATGGGACTATATGGATGATGTGGTGGATGCAGGGGTATCGCCCCAGTTCAGGGATTGGTTTCAACAACATCCATTCCCTCGATTCATAGATCCAGTAGAGTAGGCTCTTCATATTGAGGATGATGCCCCTGCACTAACACAGAGATAGGGACAGGGCCAAAGGCAGGGCTAGAGGCAGGGATAGGGACAGAGAGTTGAGGCTTCGAGGCAGGCAGATGGTGATCCTGGTGCTAGCAGCAGCAGGGTTCCAGTTGGGGTTGGACAACAAAGGGGTGAGGGCGGATCCCTAGGGCATGTGGGTGTGAGATTGGGCTGGATTGAGGAGGAGTGAGTAGTACTAAGACAGGTGCGACAATAGAGAGAGGAGCAGGGTGGAGCTAGAGGTAGAGGAGAGGAGCCTGCAAGAGAGCAGGGGATGGATGCAGGGCGGTCAATGAGGGCACATCTTGCCGAGCTGCAGTCACAGTTGATAGTGGCTTAGACTTAGTTGGCAGAGTGAGATCGACACCTTGCCGAGGTAAGGGTCGCGTGTGATCTCTAGATCATAGCACTGAGAGCAGAGATGAGAGTAGAGATATAGCCCTTGCGACAAGAGGTCCTTCACCAGACTAGTAGGGCAACCTATTATGTTGCAGCATATAGTGTTGGAGTTCCTGTTGCACAGCAGGTGATACTCTACTCGTAGTATATGGCATGGTCAGAGGGAGCTCAGGCACCTCGTCAGGATCCCGGGCATTAGGCTCCTCCTCCTCCACCTAGCGATGAGGGAGAGGGTACTAGCTAGATATTTCTTTTGTAGCTGGGATATATTTTTTTTTGTAGACACACCCATTTTTTTGTAGCCGATATGATTCTTGCTCTGATGGGAGTTTGTACATGTCATTGGACATCATTTTGTACTCTTAGACTTGATATGATATACATACGAGATCCGATTTGACTTCATTGTACTTGTGTTGATTCAATTTTTGAGATGTTTTCTATATGCTTTATTCTACATGTATGCATTTCTTTCTGGCATGGATGTATGTAATGCAAATGATCATTGATGTCTATTTTTCTTTCTTTTCATATGCAAATAGATGAATGTAAATGAGTAATGCATTTTTTTTTTCATTTTTCTATGCAATAAGATGAATGCAAATGAGTAATGCAAAATCTGTCATTTTTCTATGCAATAAGATGAATGTAAATGAGTATAAAATGAAATGTATGGATATACATTAGATGCTCATGGATGCAGCTAGACATCTCAAAACACAAGTACTCGATCGGAGAAATGATGAAAAGAGACCACTTAGCTAAGAAATGATGAAGCTTCCAACTCTCATTCAGAAAATCAAGAGATCATTGTTATTATGCCCAAATCACTCTAAATTCACAAAATGCAGAATGAAATGCAAGATGAGATGCAAAATGCAACCTAAACCTAGTCACTGGATTTGAACAGCTTAATTTTCATCATTGAGCATTGTATAATTATAGCAGGCAGAGGAGAGTTCCTTTCTTTGCATGTGCAATATTAATTATCTTGTTCGCAATGATCCTTTTTTCATTCATATCCTTAGACAGATTTCGCAGGGATTTGGATTGCACAAGAAAGAAATTCCTTCAAAACAGACAAAGAAATGATGGGAGCCTCCCTGTAGCATTCAAATAAGCAGAGTCGAGGTATGTGAGGTGATTTCACCTTGATGTGAAGGCTCTTATCATAGACACCCAACTAATTTAGATGTTTCCAGATCATTAGGATCATTCCTTCAAGCAGAAAACAAAGAAGATATTATGCCCCCAATCCTTGCTCCCCTTAGTCAAGATAGACTTCCTCGAGTTACTCAGAGGGATAATAATCAAAAACCAATATAAAAGACAACACAAAAAGAAAATTTTCATTCATAGCTCAAACTGTTTAGTGATTGTTTTCCGGTATGTTGTTTTCCTTGTTAGCTCAGTGATAAAACTCTGCAGTAGTTAGGAGACAAGTAATTGACTCGGAGTGAATGACCAGGTTTCACTGACGTAAAGTTGACTTGGTTGATATTTCTTAGGACATGTAATGTGCTCTGGCGATTAACCTAAGACTAGGACATTGATCGGTTTCAAGCCATGAAGGTTCCAACGAACTAGGATGCCACAAGAGTGACTAAAATATGTACAAGCGAAAGCAAAAGATGCATGAAAGCAGAAAATGCCAACGTTGAATTGATAGATGGAGCGCTTGAGTACAAGTTTACTAGGTTTTCACCTGCTTGGCAGAGATTCATATATTTTTTTACCAAGGTGCCTGTTTACCAGGTTTTCACCAAGGCATTTTCTCTCTTTTTCACTTTTTTTTTTTCTTTTTTTTTTTCTTTTCTTCAGGACTTTTTCTGATTTTTTAGGATTTCTTCAGGACATTTTATGATTTTTATGATTTTTTTAGGACTTTTTCTAATTTTTAGGATTTTTTCAAGACTTTTTCTGACTTTTATGATTTTTTTTTCAGGACTTTTTTAGCCGTATAGGTTACTAGAGAAGAGAATATTTAGGTGAATAATTTGTTCAGATGGATGGTGTTGATCAATTCGCAGAGCTGTTCTCCTTCTGATGTTGAGAGTTGATAGGCACTAGAGCCAAAAGTCGCAGTAATGATATAGGGACCCAGCCAGTTGGGTTCGAACTTCCCTTTGCTGTCTTGAAACTGTTGATTTTTAGGATTTTCTCTTAGAACTAGGTCACCAACCTGAAATTCTCGGTGTCGAACCTTTTTGTTATATCCTCTGGACATTCTCTTTTAGTACAGTCTAAGGTGATCAAACACCACTTGTCGATGCTCATCTAGCAATTCGAGCTCTTGCAATCTAGATATTCTATAGTCTTCATCAGTAACAAGACCTTGCAAGGAAACTCTTCGAGATGATATTTCTACTTCAATAGGTAATACTGCTTCGGACCCATACACCAAAGAGAAAGGTGTAGCCCCAGTAGGTGTTATGATACTTGTTCTATAAGCCCATAATGCAGGATTGAGCTGTAGATGCCAATCCTTCCCGGATTTGTTCACTGTTCTATGCAAGATAGTCAGTAAGTTTTTGTTAGATGTCTTTGCTTGTCCATTACCTTGAGGGTAATATATTGATGACCAGTGTTGTTTTATTTTGAATTTCTCACAGAGTTCATCTAGATCTTTGTTCTTAAGCTGTCCTCCATTGTCTATTATAATTGATGAAGGTATACCATACGTGCAGATGATATAATTAAGAATAAAGAGAGCTACTTATTTGTCGGTTGCCTTGATGAGCGTAACCGCTTCTACCCACTTAGTGAAGTACTCAATGGCAGTGATAATAAATTTGTGTCCATTAGATGATGCAAGATATATTTGGCCAATCAGATCAAATGCCCACTTTGGAAGGGCCAGTGTGTCACAAAGGGTATGAGATCCCTTGCTGGAGCATGGATAAGGCGCCCATGCAGTTGACACTTTTCATAGGTTTTAGTAAATCTTATAGCTTCTTTCTCCATGTCTGGCTAGTAGTAGCCAACCCTTAGTAGTTTTCGTGCTAAAGTTAGACCATTCGAATGGGATCCACAAACACCTTCATGAACCTCAGATAATGCACATTGGGAGTCTTCAGTTTCTAGACATCTAAGCAAAGTATTATCTAAACCTCGCTTGAATAGGTCGTTAGCAATGATGACGTACCATGATGTGTTTCAGATTAGGTTCCTTTTTTCATTTCAAGAAAGATTAGCAGGGACAACTTGGTCTCACAAGTAAGAGTAAATTTGGCTATAATGAGATGAGTCATGTCCAATAATAGAACAGACCATCTGTGATTCGAGGGAATCATAGGCAGAGTAATGTAACTCTTCCACTAGGAATTCAAAGCAAAAATTAGACTCCTATAGCTGTGGTATAGATGCCAAAGTGGCCATTGCATCCATTGCTCTATTTGCTATTTCGGGGATCTACTGAAATGATATGAAGGCAAATTATTTCTTGAGATCATCCACCATTCTCTTATAAGGAATCAGTTTCTCGTCTCTTGTCTCACATAGATCATTGATTTGGTTGATAATGAGTTAAGAATCTCCATAGATGTGTAATTCAACAATCTTCCACTCGATGGCTAGCTTGATCCCATTTACCAAAGCTTCATATTCTGCAATGTTGTTTGTGCAAGGGAAGAGAATTTTGTAAGATTTTGGGAATGAGTATTTTTGAGGAGTAATAAAAAGTATTCCAGCACTAGAACCATGTTGAGTGAAAGACCCATCAAAGAACGTCTTCCATGATTGTTCAGTAAGGTGCATGATTGACTCATCTAGGAATTCTATATGCAAAGGTTGACTCTCTTCAAGTGGAGTCTCAGTAAGTTGGTTTGAAATAACCTGTCCTTTGATGGCTTTATGTTCCACATATTCAATATCAAATTCTATAAGATCCATGACCCATTTGGCCAATCTCCCTGTAAGCATTACTTTACTGAGAAGATATTTGAGCAGATCAATCTTGGTAACCAGCTTAATGGAGTGTGCTAACATATAGTGCCTTAATTTTTATGATGCAAAGACCAATGCGAAGCATGCTTTCTCTATTATAGTGTAGTTAATTTCATATGACACCAATGTTCTGCTGATGTAATAGATAGCTCGTTATTTTTTTTTTGTCATCTTGTTGTGCCAGAAGTGCCTCCAGTGAAGTATCTATAGCTGATATGTACGGGATTAGTGGCTTACCTTGAATCAGTGGCATTAATATGGGTGGATTAGAAAGATATTCTTTGATTTGTTGTAAATGTTGTTCACAATCTTTATTCCAGTTGTATTGAATTCCTTTCCTTAATACCTTCATGAAGGGTTGAGATTTGTCTGTTAGCTAAGATATAAAACACCTTATTGACTGAAGATGACCCTGCAAACTTCTCATTTGACTGATATTCTTGGGTGGAGGCATTTCCATTATAGCTTGGACCTTTTTAGGGTCAACCTCAATTCCTTTTTTTGAAATTATGTAACCAAGCAATTTTCCTGACGTGACCCCAAATGCGCACTTTTTAGGATTTAACCGGAGCTTGAATCTTTCCATTCTATCTAGTATGAGGCGTAGTTCTTGAATATGCGTAGTTCTCTTCATGGTTTTTACCAGGGTGTCATCAACATAATCTTCCATGTTTTTATGTATCATATCGTAGAAGATAGTGGTTACCGCTCTTTGCTAAGTTGCTCCTGCGTTATTTAGCCCAAATGGCATAACATTCCAACAGAAGGTTCCCCATGCACACGTGAAAGCTGTCTTTTCTTGATCTTTAGGTGCTATCTTGATCTGATTGTAACCAGAGAATCCATCCATTAATGAACACATCTCATGTCCAACAGTCATAGCTACTATCATGTCAATATTGGGCAATGGAAAATCGTCTTTCAGACATGCTTTGTTGAGATCCCTGAAGTCTGTGCAAACCCTAATAGATTTGTCTACCTTTGATACAGGTACTATGTTTGATATCCATTCTGCGTAGTCTATAGCTCTGATAAATCCATCTTTTAGCAATTTCTCTAGTTCAGCCTTGGCTAGGAGTGCCACATGAGGATGCATCTTACAGAGTTTTTGCTTGACTGGTTTAACTCCTGGTGTAATAGAGAGATGATGCATGATGAGATCAGGATCTAGTCCTGGCATATCTGAGTATGTCCATGCAAAGTTGATCTTCTTTTCTATAAAAAGGTTGTTGAAATCTTTTAACTTTTCTGCTGATAGTGATTGAGCTAAATGGATGATGTGTGGTGTCTCTTGACTCCTAGTGTTCATTGGCTGAGTTGGTTCAATCAATATGGAAGATCTCTCCTGAAAATGACTTGGCAGTATATCAAGTATCTCACCTTCAGGTGCATCAGAGAGGTTTTCACCCTTAGGTACGTCATTTATTTTCTCTTTTTTAAAGTCTAACACCACCACAACGTGGTTTTCGCCATCATATATTTCATTTTTATTTTTCTTATTTTTGCGACTAAGATACTTGATATCTATTTCTGTCATGTTTTCACTTTGTTCATTGGTGGAAGAGTACATGGATTCAACTGCATTGAGATAATAGGCTAACGTATAGTCATTGGAAAAAGTAGGTACATTCAAGGTTTGGTTATAAAGAGTACAATCAATCAGTTCAGGATGTATTAAGGATAAGGTTGGAACAGGCTCAAGGGAGTTCGTGGTACTATCATCATGGCCTTGGACCAACCAGTCACGTTCCAGAAGACTACCTTGCGTATGTGTGTCGAGAACAGGAAGAGTCACGACATGATTATCGAAATTTATGTTACATATTTATTGGACCTAACCCAACCGACCTACTTCTAGTGTCATCACCTACTTCAGATTGGACTACGTACCGTGATGTGACAATAGACAATATCTCATCATTCATGACAGAGTAGTCATAATGCGTTGTTGAATAGTTGTTGTTATAAATAGAGCTCCTGTCCGAGTCATCAGAGTCATAGGATGAAGTTGCTGACGAATCTTCAAGTGGCTTAGTAAAAGTACATATAGTATCAACACCCACATCTTTGATGCTGCAAGTTCCTTTGTGATTTGGTTCATTGATTGCTTGTATTTGACACACTTGTGGACATGACTTTGATGGTTCTATTAATCTATGTTGTCTCTTCCACTCAGCTTCCTTTGGACTGATGACTGGCTCTATTTCTATAGCTTCTAGTTCTTTTTTTGTATTTATATACCTGATTTGTCTTATCTCATTAGGAGCATTGGTAGGTGAAGAAATTGCTTGTGTTCGTTCTTTCTCTAGCTATCGCTCATAGTCTTCTTGTCTTTTTAGTCTGATTTCTTTCATTTCCTTTTGCATTTTTAGGCGTATCAGCTCTTGTGCATCATCTGTGATATCACTAGATTCTTTAGGGGTTTCTGTAGTATATGTATCTGAGAGATGGTCAGGACCCCATTCATATTCATTTGAATCAGTTTTTGAATCATCTACTTGTTGTCTGCTAGTATATGTGACTAGAACTTTTAGTGGTGCAAACAATTCTCTAATCCTGTAGACTTCATCTCTCATATCCTCTAGGACTTCTACTTCCTGTGATACTATAGCTGATATAACTAGAACTTGATTACCATCTGTTTCCTCTTTCTGGGTGGGCAATTCTTTTTGTTCATTATCACACTCTTCCTAAGTTTCTTGAGTATTAATTTCTTGTGTTGTTAAAGGTAGTACCTTTTTCTTCCACTTACGTTGATTGTGGGACGTGTGTTTCTGATCTGATTTCTTTCTTGGATCATATTCTAGTCCAACTTTATCATTGGCAGATTTAGTTTGTAACTGAATAGGGTCAACAATACCTTTTTGACGTTTTCCTAAAGGACCAGTACCTGAATATCCCATGCGTTGAAGCATCTTATAGCCTGGACCATATTGTGTCAGAGAAATCTCACAATGTCATATTTCTTCATTTGCACTGTCTTCTTTGAAAAGTGATTTGAGAACATCATCTTCTTCTATTTCGCTTGCAAGAGAAGTAGAGGACTGTATAAAGACACCATCATAAATGACTTTTGGAGCTGATATTTGTGGCTTCATAACCTTTGATGGTTTTCCCGACTGTCTTGGTGGTGGAGGAAGAGACATTAGTGAGAGTATAGGCTCTATTTTGTAGCCATCTATGCCAGTGTTTGTGATTTTCAATTTCTTTTGTAAATCTTTCAGCAAAGATTCTGAACTTTCAACTGTGGAGGCTACTCTATTATGAGGAACAAAAGCATCAACACTCTGTGTTAATGCATTGCAGGTATAACTTGTATCAACGAGAATATTGACTTCAACTCCACTATAAGGAAATTTCAAGCATTGATGATACGTAGATGATACTACTTTCATTTCATGAATCCATGGCCTGCCTAGTAAGATGTTGTATGAAAGATGAAGATCAAGGACCTGAAAAATGACATCTCTTTCTAGAGGTCCTATCCTAATTGGTAATAGTACCAGACCCTTAGAAGTTCTTTCTTCTTCATCATAAGCCTTGATTGTTATTTTCTTTGTTGGATCAATAACATTTTTTTAGAGAATCCTAGTTGTGTCAATAAATTGTAGGTACAAATATTCAACCCAGTGCCTCCATCTATCAAAGCATGTTTAACTCGATGTTTATGGATCATGGCTTCAATGTGTAACAACTTGTTATGTGGGTGAATAAATGAGTTATCATCTTCTTCAGAGAAAGTAAGGTAATGAGGTGAAGTCAAGTGACCCACCATAGATTGAAACCGATCTACGTCTAAATCTTTAGGGACACTGGTGGTAAGTAAAGCCTTGTCCAGGACCTCTCTATGAGCAAAAGAGATCTTAAGTAGTTCCAAAATGGAGATTTGAGCATTGGTTCTCTTCAATTGTTTGACAATACTATAACCAGGAGAAGATAATGAAGCCAGTTGTTTTGATTTGGCCATGATTATGTCTATTTGTCTATTCGGTAGATTTGATGTTGTTTGATTGAAAGTTGAGGAACTAGCTACTGGGAGAGTAATCTTCCTTTGAGCGCGAGTCATGGTATTAGCAGCTTGTGCTTGACTTTGGTGATCCTGAACTATGATCACATTGCAATGTTCAGGCTGAACAAATTCAATCATGTTGATCACATTATCGTTGTTAGTGTAGGTGTAATTGACTCGAGCTCCTCCCTTGGATTTTGAGGAATCTCCTTGTTCATAAGTTGGTAAGGGATCTTTAAAGGCCTTATGATCAGTATTAGTCACGTGATTTCCAACAAAGATCTTTCTTGTGTCAATGAGATCTTGGATTTCATGTCGGAGTTTCATGTAGTTGTTTATGTTATGTCCCTTGTTCCGATGGTAATCATAGTATTCATTTTCTCTCCACCATTTGGGTCTAATTTCTGGGTCATATGGTCTAGAATTATCTGGTAATGTTATCAAATTATTTTCCAATAAGGTTTTAAAAGTTGATTCATATGACTCATCTAGAGGAGTAAAATAACGCTTAGGCTTTCAGAACCAAGGCTTTTCTTTAAACCATTCTCTTGTTTTCTTTGGAGGATTTTCTACCATAGTTTCAACTGCCTTGGGTGCTTGTGTGCCACTGGCCAAGTTAAATATTGTGGATTTTGTTTTTGCTTAGATAGTATCTACTACTCCATCACTAACAATGTTTTTGTTTCTATCTTTGCCGTATTTCCAATACTTGCTCTTTTCTTTAGAGCTAGAACCTTGCGATGTTTCTTTCCAATGCGATGTTTCTCCCTTTTTGATAAGCACATCTTCCATTCTAAGGGTGTTATCTACCATTTTGTTGAATGAAGGATGTACTTGCATCTGGACACTGTACTTCAATTCAGGGATTAAGTTGTTGAAAAAATATCCATTTTCTCAAGATCTGGGATAGTCCGTGAATATCTAGAGAACATCTTTCTCCATCGTTGGAGAAAAGTGAGAAAGGGTTCTCCTATCTATTGTCTGGTATTGAAAAGTTCTATCATGGTGACCAGGTGACGAATTTTGTATGGGTATTGTTGTAAAAATAGTTGGATTAGTTCTTCAAACATTTTTATCCCTTTGGGTAGGCTTGAGAACCATTCCATTGCTTGACCCCCTAAACTCCTTGGGAAAAGGCGCATGAGGTATATTTGATCATGCATGAACTCCATACAGGCAACACAAAAATCTCTAACATGATCTTGAGGATCTGAGGTACCATTGTATTTGTCAAATTTTGGGATGTCAACTCTTGAAGGAAATGGAGACATGTAAAGGTTTTTGTCAAATGGGAATGAGCATATTGTGTCCAGAGAATATTGTTTTGGCGTTTTATCTTTGTTTTGTAGTTTTGTGACCGTAGTTTGTAATGTTTGCATTTGTTTGCTTATCTATTCCCATGGTGTTTCTACCTCTTTAGCAATTAGGGCTTCCACATTATAACCAGAAGGGAGTTTGGTGCCTTGCTTGGCTAATTATAGGAAATAGTCTTCTTTTTTCCTAGCCATGATGACCTTCATCATTTTCTGGAACTCTTTATCATTCTGACATCTATGTACTTTGGCTTTGGGAGGTTTAGGAAGCTCAGATTTAGTCGATGAGGAATCACTATTAGTGGCATGATTGCTAAAGTCGTCATGAGTGTCTCATTTACTAGCTTCTCTTTCTTGTTTTTCCCTAGACATGGTGGGAGATAAGGGCTGACCAAAGATTGGGAGATCGTAAACTGGTATCTGTGACGAGGACGGTTTATTGTAAAAAGGGTTTTCCATGAAGAATGGATTGTCTTTTGACAAAAAAGGGGTTTCTTTTTCTTTGTTTCTTTTGTTGCAAGAATTTTTTGTTTGAACAGGCATTTGTAACCGATAGGACCGAGAGCCAAATGTTTTGCAGAAGTCAAGATCAAATTGTAGCTAGTAGTTCATTTAACGTAGTGATTGAGAGAGGTAACTAAGATCTGGTCTAGTTTCAAGAATGATCTATCCTGTGTAAGATATTATCTAAGTTAACTTAGGTTTGATAAGATGTTTGTTTGAACTAGCTTAAAGATGATCGACAAAATCGTGCAACACAATGACAGAGGTACACTATCAAGGTTGTTTATGCTTCAGAGGATGATAACTAGTTTTAGGCTTGCTGTAAACCGTTTTAGGCAAGTTTGACTGTTCTGGATTGAGAAAATCAGAGACTCGTATGACAAAATTTTTGAGACCATACGACAGTAAAACAACTTCAGGATGACAATAGTTCTATTTCATATGAGTTGTTGCCTATTACCGTATGACAAATGGGTAGGTCCCAAATGACAAAAGATTAAGTGCAGTTCTATCTCGTACGATACATGATTTAGTTGAAACGACAGACTGTTGGGTTTCATACGACAGAGAATTGAGCTTTGGACGATAAATTAGCAAACTCGTACGACATAGAATATGGTGTAGGATGACAATTTACTAGACTCGTATGACTATTCATAGAGTAGGGACTAAAAATTCTGAGTTTTTTTTATTGTTGAGTATGACAAATGAGTATAACCAATTCTGAGGTGGACTGATTTCTGACCAGGATAGACTAGCTTCGACACGGATAGAGTTTTATCACTGAGTTGCTGATTTGTTTGATTTGTTTTCTCCAGTTTTAGTATTCCAGTTTTAGCTTGAGGGATGAAAACATAGAAAACACACAGTATGAATAGTAACTCCAATCACAGCACGCTACCCTATGGAAGTTGGCTTAGAGAAGAAAACCTTTGCTTGCTAACTTAAGTACACACCCAATAGCTAATCAGAATACGGCCGCTGAGTCTCACACAATGGATTCTCAACATCGTATTAGCCGACTCCAAATGCTAATGGGGGCATGATATGGCAAGTGTCTTGGGAGAGTTACTATCTCTCTTGCACAAAGATTATCAACCTTTCGGAGGTGAATCAGGTAGCTTCTAATCTTATAGTTGTTAGTCAGAAATTTGATTTGAAATTACCCCTTGAAGTCACGCAAGAATGATTGAGGCCTATAGACCGACAAGGTACTGAAACAAGTTGTAGTCATGTAAATGTGATTGAGACTGTGAGGCCCTACAAAATGCTCGATATGAGAGATCTCAAAGAGAAAACTCGAATAATCCCATCCTCTGAGACTTTAATCACCAGAGGGCTATTTATTATAGTGAGTTGGAATGCTCAGGTCTAGCTTTACTCACTTGGGTCATTCTCACAGGGTGATTACTTTTTCCCACTGTGAGAGGCCCGCTAAAGGTACACAAATCTCAAAACTTAGAAAAAAGCTTTGAGGGTCTAGATTTCTGATTGTCTGTAAAAGACAAGAGTATACTCTCCTACCTCTCATATTTTTCTGAAAACACAAAAGATAGATTTGTTCATTAACTAGATAGCAAGTTAGGTGCCTAAAAAAAAAAAAGAATTTAAAGAAAACACGATGTTTGGTTGATTCTCTTTAGGCAACCTGCAAAAACAATGCATCAGTAGTATGTTGTTTTCATTCGTTGATAGGCATACATTTGATTGATGAATTATTTGACAAGCATTCTGCAAGAAACTGGTTAGGCTGTGAAAATACTAGACAGACAAGAGACAATTCAGGGTTAGCATTAGCTTAATCAAAATTTAATTCAAGAAAAACCCCGAAAAGTGAAACTTGCTTTTAATCTAATAGAAAATAGAATCATACGACAATTCTCATAAAATGGAACGACAATAAAATTTTATCATACGAGTCCATATTCTGATTCGTACGACAGTTTACAGGATATAATATTGTGTCGTACGATAAACTACAGGCTTCAATATAATGTTGTATGATGTAGTGAAACTGCTCATATGATATTTTGCAGAGACTGTACAGACGAAACCTGCAAGATAAAAAGAATGATTTTGAGGCCAAAAAAGTAGTTTCCTGCCCCACGGTGGGCGCTAGAAATGTGTGTGTGAAAAGTGGACCTGTATATGTAAGCACAACACTTCAATTAAGTCATTACATGCATGGTTAGACAGATATAAACATAAATATGAAAACCATAACAAATCGACCCGTTACCTTCTAAAAGATGCAAGTATAAGATTGCTCTCAGATTTGTATAAGCAATCCAGTGACTAGACAACACCATTAATCTATATGAGCATGATATTAATGATAGATGGATGCAAGATTAATCTAACAAGATTTAAGCAATAAATGAGATAAATGATCTAAATATGTATGCAATATTCTCAATGAACCTAGAGAAAAAATAGTATAATAACAATATATTCTCCAGGATTTTTTAATGAGAGATGAGAGCCTGAATTTATAGAAAATTCAGAAAGAAACCAAAGGCCGAGATCAACTGATGATGAGCGGTCAAGATTTTCCAATGGAAGCACAATCCAGGTGAATTGATGTGATTGGATGCTTTTTTCAGTTTTAAAGGAAATTGAACTAAAATTAAGATTAAATCAAGAAAAACTGATTTACTCTCTATTTCATTCAATTTTAATATTTAATTGTTTTAATTGCTTTCTCTGAGATTATCTATCAATTTTTAATTTGTTTTTCAAGATTATCTCCAATTGATTTCTTTTCTCAAATTTTTA
Source organism: Cryptomeria japonica (assembly GCF_030272615.1). NCBI lineage: Eukaryota > Viridiplantae > Streptophyta > Pinopsida > Cupressales > Cupressaceae > Cryptomeria > Cryptomeria japonica. The sequence goes on along the minus strand of NC_081410.1, from coordinate 224,672,127 downwards.
ATTCTTTCTTGGTCAATTAATTCCTTTTTTGCAGATTTATGGCGAATTGATTTATTTAATTAAATATGCTAGGATATTTAATAAAATAAATAAGATAATTTTTAAAAAATAATTTACTTGGAATGATCAATTAATTAAATAAATATTTAATTAATATTGGTTGATTAATTTGCCATGTGACATTTGATGATTTTTAGAAATTAATTGTGTGCTCAAGATTTATTTAATTGCCTTTGGTTAGGACCTTGGTGATGTTGTCAAGATTAGAGGCCCATGGTTTGGATGACCATTTTTAGGGTATTACAGAAATGAGGTCTTCAACTTTGACTCCATGTTGATTAATGTCTGCTTCAAACATCCAGGTTGCATCCTCATTTGGTAAACTAAGCCATTTTACCAAGTACTCTTCATACTCCTTCCTTCTTGTTCTCTTCACCACTTTGGAATGTAAGATAGCTTCAAGCTACACAGGTTGATTAGGTGGAAGGTCTTTAATCCAGTGCACATCAGGATCCTCAGGTTCACATGCTTCTTGACCTACAAAAACAAATCCCTTAAAAGGGTGTAAATTAGCCATATTAAAGATGGATGTGATGGCAACTCCTTGTGGGAGTTCAATCTCATATACATTTTGAATGAACTTGTGTACTATTCTGGAAGGACCAATATTTTTCATCGTCTACTTGCTATATTTGCCTTTGGGAAGCCTCTCTTTTCTAAGATAAGCAAACACCGTATCCCCAACCTTGTATTGGACATCTTTCTTTCTCAAATCTGCACTTTCCTTATACTTTCCCATACTCTTCTTTAAAGTCTCTCTGACCTGCACATGGATATCTTTCATGGTTACAACAAAATCTTGATTTTGTGCACTTCTATTGTTTAATCCACTGATGTCTCTCAGCTCATAGACTCCCCTTGGATGCATTCCATAAACAACCTCAAATGGGCTTTTATCAATAGTATGGTTGACTGAGTCATTATAGGCATATTCAACTTGTGACAAGATCAAATCCCAAGCTTCCCTAAGTTCTTTTGTCAGACATCTCAATAAATTGCCCAAATATCTATTCACAACTTCAGTTTGCCCATCTATTTGAGGATGGTAAGTAGAACTAAAGGTTAAATTAGTCCCTATATTTCTCTACAAGGTTCTCCAAAAATAACCAATGAACTTGGGATCTTTGTCTGATACTATAGACAATGGAAAACCATGAATTCTTACAATCTCTCTAAAGAATAAATGTGCAATATGAGAGGCATCATTAGTTGTCTTACATGTAATGAAATGTGGCATCTTACTAAATCTATCCACTACTACATAAACACTATCAAACCCCCTTGAATTCCTTGGTAGTTCCACCATATAATCCATACTTATTGACTCCCATGGTCTTCTTGGTATGGGTAAAGGTGGATACAAACCAACATTATAACTTGAACCCTTATCTCTTTTGACGTATCATACAACTATCAATAATTTTTTTCACATCCAAGTGCATCTTTGGCCAATAGTAAAACCTCTTGACCTATTCCAAAGTTTTATCACAACCAAAATGTCCTCCTAAAGTACCACAGTGTTTTTCCTTCACCAAATTCTCCCTCATTGAGCTTTTAGGCGCACACAACTGGGCCCCCTTGAAGAGTAACCCATCTTGTATCACAAAATCCTCATAGTCCTTATGAAATGAACCTTGAAATTGTCGGCATACATTAAAAGCATCACTGAAATCTGCATCAGTAGCATACATACCTCTAAAAATGTCTATTCCCACACTTTGGAGCTGCACTTCTTGTACTAGTGTTGCTCTCCTACTCAATGCATCAACTATTTTGTTGACTTTTTCTTTCTTATGTGTAAAGCGGAAAATATCGAACCCTAGTTGTTCTCCCCTCCCCAACTCCGAGGAGAGAGAAGGGAGAGTCACTAGGGTTGATGGTTTTCACTTAGGATGGACTTTACATTCAAAAGAGGGGTTGAATCCCACAAGATCCAATCCCACGCAATGCAAGATTGGATTCTATATGAGTTTCAAGGGTTTTGATAGCAAGGATACCCTCTTTTGTAAAGAATGTAGATAGAAAGATTGAACTAGGAATGCATGCAAAGTAGGAAATATTCGCTTATAAACAGAGATAGGAATATGATATGAAGCTACGGACCTAGAATTAGCAGTAAAATGTTGAGATGGCACTGTCCTGCAAATTTGAGCAAAAGTTGACGGGACGATGGCGCCCGGCGTGCACACGGTCCTCCGAAAAATTCGCGAAACGAAGGGGGATCTGTTCATCTCTGCACAAGGATTCCAGATCTTCAATTACAGCTGCGTACCTGCAACCTACACACAGATAAGCGAAGACGATTGGGGGGTTAGGGATTAGGGGTTTGCCCTTACGTCAAACCCCGGTTTTGGAATTAACCAAGAAATGAGAAATGCTTTGTAAATGTAATGTAAAACAAGTACTAATACCTTGTTGTAAGGATGTTTGTATCCTTATGTGCGAAGGTATAGATGTTGTTGTATGTTGTATGTTTGTATGTTGTAGTATGTGATCTCCTCTTCAATGGTTGAATCCTTGTCTTGAATGCAACACTTAGCCTTGAATGGAGACTTAGAATGATCAATTTCTTGAAGGAATGCTTGAATGTTTGAATAGAGTTTCCACGTCTTGTACACATATGTCCTTCCTCTTTTTAACCTCCTCAAATGGGAGAGGAAATGTAGTTTATATACTTGCCAATTAGGGTTAAAAGACTGATTTTCCCGACCTTAGGCCGACCAGGAAATGTTATTTTCCAATTTGCAAACAAAAAGGCCCGAAGTCCCATAGGAGACCGGGCCCAAAATAGGGCCAGGGACCAGGGCGCTGGGCGCCCTGGTCCTGAAGAACCAGGGCGCTGGGCACTCTGGTCCCACCTCCCGGGACAACAGGGTGCAAGGAGGATCAGACCAGGGTGCTGGAAAAATGCAGTTTTTGGTGTCATGAGCAAGTTTCGGGGTCTCCATTCAGGTTTAGTGTTGCGTCGCCATCGTGAAGACCCAAATGCAGTTGAAATTGCAAGTGTCACAATTTTAGGACGCTACATTTAGCCCCCACTTTAGCGGGAGTATAAGCGTACGCCAATACTTCCGGTAAAGTACAAGGAAACAACATTGAAAAACTTTCACCACGTCAAGGAGGCAAGATACACCAAGCCCCCAGTGGACTAAGGATCTTACGACTTCGATTGACAAAGTAAAAGGGAAGATCACGAGGGAGAACCATGACTGTCAATAGTAAGGTTCCCTCACTATGAGTCATGCAAGAAAGATATCAAAAATTTTCAAGGCAAAGCTAAATTTGTCAAGAAATTTTCAAGTATCTTGAAAAGATATGGACGGGATGTATGCCCCCCTACATTAAAGCGATCGCACATGCCTCACCGGGGGTGATTGCTTTAAGGTAGTGATACATATAAGAATGAGAAGGGAAAGGAGCATGTTATCACAAGGATTTAGCCCCCAAGTGTGAGATAAGCCCAAGGATAATAGGCACAAAACACAAAGCACAAGGTGACTTCGCTTTCCTCGGGGTCAGTATGCTGTATGATAATTCATGTATATCATATGTATGTATGCATAATTGTTCTTCATTCCCCAATCAAGGAAGGTCACCTAGAAGAAGGGAACACATGTGTCTTTTGAGTCAACATGAGAGAGATCGAGAGATCTCAATACTTTGCATCGTCCTCAAGTAGACAACACTAAGGACAACAAATAGAAGAATGAGAATAACACATAGAGGAAGTAACAAAAGAGAGGGGGAGAGAATCTGCTATGCTAATGAAACTAGTCTAGCACGTCATCTACCCCCCGATCTTGCTGATCAATGTTTCGGGAAGGTAGGGAACACACTAGAGGAGGAACATCCAACACAGCAGATGGAGCTATCACAAGATCCAAACAAGGGCTATGTTCATATCCCAAGCCGCGGTGTTCTTGTCTAGGAGCTAGGATAAGTGCTTTAGAAAATTCATTAGATAAATGGTTATCAATATCAACAAGTTCATATTCACTATCAGAATGAACAGGAGAAGTAGCATTTTCATCATGAATAACATTTTCATCTATATCATCATCAAGATTTATAAAAATAGGATCTTTAACTCGCACAGGATCAAGACCATCATGCATCTTATGTTTAGGAGATTTTGGCTCAATCGTCGGCTGAGGAGAAAATGGAATAATGCTTGTTGAAGGTGTTTTTGGGGATTGCAAAGTTTGAGAGACAGCTACCTGAGCTCTAAGACGACGCTTTCGTCGGCGTTCACGTGCAAAACGATTTCATCTAGTCTTAGTAGGAAGTTGCGAAGAGTGAGGAGGAGGAATGTTCTCATCCTTATCACTTGGGTGTTTAGGTTGTGGTCTCTTAAGTTGAACAATAGGAGAAGAGGAAGGTCTCTTCTCTCCATAAGAGGAAGGAGGAGGAACTGCTCCATATAAAGGAGGAATATTTGGTTTAGGAAGGAGACCAAGTCCATCATGACGAGGAGGTATAGGTCTACTCTTGGGAAGTTTATTAGATATAGGCATAGTCACATCCATAGGGATGGGTTGGGAATCTTCTTGAGGAAAGACATTGGTTTTATCTTTCAAAGGAAGAACTTCCTTCTCAAGAACGATAGGAATATCAAGTTTGGGTGTTCTAGGTTCACTTAGAGATAGGATCATGTCTTTTTTCCACTTTTGATAAGATTTGAAAAGATGATCACTTCGCGGAGGAAGAGATTGGAATTGTTTAGGCCAAAAATAATCAATAGGAACACTAGAAGTTCTTTCAGCTGGTTTAAAGAGACTATGATTGATAGTAGCAACTTCACCATTATGGGGAAATTTCAAACACTTGTGAATAGGAGAAGCAATAGCTTTCATGGAAGATAGCCAAGGATAGCCTAGCTTCACACGAAATTGTTCGGATGATGGAATAATAGCAAAGTCCACATCAAGGGATTTGTTATGGACCTCAATAGGTAATGTAATAGAACCAATTGCAGGAGAAGAAAATGCATCAAATAGTTTCACAACCACATTTGTTTCATCATAGATCACTTGATTCAATTGCAAAGTAAAAAGAAATTCTTCAGTAATGACATTAACCATACAAGAAGGATCAATAAGCACTCCACGACAAGGTGTGTTCTTGACTTTTGCAACTATATATAAAGGACCATCAGGTGCCCTGATAGTTTCACTAGAATCAAAGGTGATGGAAGTTTCTTTAGGGATTTTCTGCTGTTCCACAAAGTTAATCACATTTGGAGTCATAGACACAAGATCATCAGGTGAGACAGAGGAATCAGTAGTATCAATCACATTAGAGGTATGAGAAGGCAATGGATTAGTAAAAATCTGAAGATTTTGGTTAGGAGGAGCTACAGATGTATTGCCTTTATCATTCACTCCAGAAACAGAGATAGTATTATTATCAATCAAATCTTGAATTTTCCCCTTTAAAGCAAAACATTTTTCAGTATCATGCCCAAGTTGACGATGAAATTGACAAAAAGATTTGTTATCAAAATAGGGTGAATTAATTTTTGCAGGATCAATTTGCCTTATAGGAGGAAGAGTAAGCACATTTTGTTCCAATAACTTATTCATAATACTATGCAATGATTCATTCAAAGGAGTAAACTTTCTTTCTCTCTTGAAAAACATAGAAATAGGAGACACACCTGATGCTGCATTCACATTGTTGTTGATGATGTTTTCATTGAATTTAATGGACTCTCTGTTCGGTTTAAACTTCCCAAATGGTTGTTGACTACTATCACCCTTATCACTCGGAGCCATAGGATGTGATTGTTCCATTTGACTCACAGTCAGTTGATAATTGTGAAGAGTTGTGCACAACTGTTGGAAAGAAGTAAACTCAGAAAACAGGAGTTTGTCTCGAATATCTTTTTGTAAATTAGAAATAAAGATTCTTTGAATATCATTGTCAGGCACTGGAAAAGAAATTTGAGCACACGAATGCTTATATCTACCAATGAAATCAGTCACTTTTTCTTTAACAACTTGTTTACAATGCATTAAATCAATCAAAGTAACTTTAGGACTTATATTGTTTTGAAATTGTTGAATGAAAGCATTTGCAAGTTGTTCGAAAGAAGTAATAGAATAGGAAGGCAACGAGCAATACCATTGTAGGGCTTTGTCTCTTAATGTTCTAGTAAACAATTTTGCAAGCAACCTTTGGTCATAAGCAAAATTAGTACATATTGTTTGAAAGGTCTTAACATGTGTTAGAGGATCACCCTTACCATTATAAAGCTCCAAATGTGGAATTTCAACATGTTTAGGGGGAATAGCTCAAACAATGTCAAGAGAAAGTGGGCTCGCAACGTCAAATGTGGGCACACTAAACTTAGATTGATTCATAGAGGCAATTTGTTGCTGTAAAGAAGAAACAGTTTGTGCAAGATTGTTAATGGTCGCTTCAGTCGAAGAGTTCATATTAGACGTGTTAGATTGTGATGGAGGTGTTATGTTATTGAAAGAAGGTAGAGAGTAAGGTGGTGGGACACTATGATAGTTAGTCATAGGAGATGATTGGAAAGGAGGAACACTACAAGGAGGAATGGAATGGTTAAATGAATTGCCCCCTTGCGTCATGTTCATTTGTGGTGATATAATAGGAACACTCATTGAAGGAATGATTGAAGAAGTTCGATTGAATGAAGGAAGAGGGTTAATTGAAGAAGAGGGATTGCCCCCATGACTGGTGATCATAGGCGGAATGTCTTGTATTGAAGTAGTCATTATGTTTGATGTAAAAGTAGGTATACTAGCAATAGGAGTTGTCAAAGGAATAGAATGATTGTCTTGAGTAGGAGGTTGTGTATAACCTAAGGTTTCGGCACAACTTTTCATAGGCATCACATTTGAATCCACAATGTGTGCAATACCACACAAAATATCAATTCCATTCTTATCACTTTGAAGCATACGTTTTAGACCCTCAATTAAAGGAAGAGCTTGACTATCAGGGTATTCTTGAGACATCCACTATCGAAAATCGTCAAATTGGTTATCCAATTTTGAAAGTTGTTCTACAGAAACCTCATGGAGAGCTTCTTCATCATTAGGAGGATTAGAGGAATTACCCATGTCCTCGTTAAAAAGGCTATTCAAATTAGGTTCCATCTCCTCAGTAATTAAACCTTGGAAAGACTTAATTCTAAGGCTTCGTCTAACGGGAATAGTGTAAGTAGGGCTTATTGTTGTAAAACTCATGCACTAGAGAGAGAGAGAAGATTTTGAATTTTAGAGGTAGCAAATTTCAGTAAAACCAGCCAATCTTCCAAATTTAAGCTGTTAAATACAATCAGGACAATCTCCCAAAATTTTGAAAAAAATGTCCGGGACCGTGGCGCTCGGAGTGCACACGGTCCTCGCAACTTTTTTCGAAATTTTCAGGGATGAAAGTTATGATGATTTTACAGCTAACCTGAAAAAATTGAGTGATTTTACGATATGTAGATAGGCCAAATTAAAGTTGCAATCTCAAAATTGAACCCTACCAAGATTGTCGAAAAATGCAAAATTTGAATTTTGAAAAAGAGAGGGAAACTGAAATTTTGAATTTTATGATTTTAGAGGGAATACCAAAAGCAATGCAAGTTTTGAAATTTGAAAGTTGACTCAATTTCACGCAAAATTCAATTTTGAAAGCGGAAATCAAAGTTGTTGTAATTAAGCACTTAATTTCAAAAGTCACAAATTGCAAAAATTTGAATAAATCACTGAAATTTCGAATGAATGATAACACACTTTTCAGATTTAGGACTGTAAGAAACACAATTTTGACACAAATTTCAATTTCAACAATTTTTGAATGATTAGAAGCCTCAATCCAAGCAATCACTAGACCAACTTTGACTGTAATTTTGAAAGTGTTAAAATTGATAAAATCGGCCAAAATTCTGGATTTTAGCAGAAAAATACAGTAAGATCTAGCTCCCGAAATTTCGGAAAAAATGTCGGGGACGATGGTGCTCGGGGTGCACACGGTCCTCGCAACTTTTTTCCAAATTTTCAGGGATGAAAGATATTGTGATTTTATTGCGGAATCCAAAGTTACAGCTGATTTGGAGATGTTTTGATTAGTGAAATTGTCGGACAAAGGTTGAATCAAGAGGGTTTCAAAAATTAGGGTTTTGACACTTAACCACTTAATTCTCAAAATTAAAGCACAAATATGAATTGATAATTTGTAATAGAAGGGCAGATCTGAAACAAGCATCAACAATTAAACATTTCACAAGTTTAATTACTTAAAAAGAAAATTTAGGGTTTTTATGCAATTAACCTCTAAAATTTTGCAAAAGATCAAACATGGAAATGTAATCAAGGAATCCAATTTTCAGATCTAACTATGAATAATCAGAAAGGATGTTCACGTCAGGTTCACCAAAATGTAAAGTGGAAAATAATCGAACCCTAGTTGTTCTCCCCTCCCCAACTCCGAGGAGAGAGAAGGGAGAGTCACTAGGGTTGATGGTTTTCACTTAGGATGGACTTTACATTCAAAAGAGGGGTTGAATCCCACAAGATCCAATCCCACGCAATGAAAGATTGGATTCTATATGAGTTTCAAGGGTTGTGATAGCAAGGATACCCTCTTTTGTAAAGAATGTAGATAGAAAGATTGAACTAGGAATGCATGCAAAGTAGGAAATATTCGCTTATAAACAGAGATAGGAATATGATATGAAGCTGCGGACCTGGAATTAGCAGTAAAATGTCGAGACGGCACTGTCCTACAAATTTGAGCAAAAGTTGACGGGACGATGGCGCCCGGCGTGCACACGGTCCTCCAAAAAATCCGCGAAACGAAGGGGGATCTGTTCGTCTCTGCACAAGGATTCCAGATCTTCAATTATAGCTGCGTACCTACAACCTACACACAGAAAAGCGAAGACGATTGGGGGGTTAGGGATTAGGGGTTTGCCCTTAGGTCAAACCCCGGTTTTGGAATTAACCAAGAAATGAGAAATGCTTTGTAAATGTAATGTAAAACAAGTACTAATACCTTGTTGTAAGGATGTTTGTATCCTTATGTGCGAAGGTATAGATGTTGTTGTATGTTGTATGTTTGTATGTTGTAGTATGTGATCTCCTCTTCAATGGTTGAATCCTTGTCTTGAATGCAACACTTAGCCTTGAATGGAGACTTAGAATGATCAATTGCTTGAAGGAATGCTTGAATGTTTGAATAGAGTTTCCACGTCTTATACACATATGTCCTTCCTCTTTTTGACCTCATCAAATGGGAGAGGAAATGTAGTTTATATACTTGCCAATTAGGGTTAAAAGACTGATTTTCCTGACCTTAGGCCGACCAAGAAATGTTATTTTCCAATTTGCAAACAAAAAGGCCCGAAGTCCCATAGGAGACCGGGCCCAAAATAGGGCCAGGGACCAGGGCGCTGGGCGCCATGGTCCTAAAGGACCAGGGCGCTGGGCGCTCCGGTCCCACCTCCCGGGACAACAGGGTGCAAGGAGGATCAGACCAGGGTGCTGGAAAAATGCAGTTTTTGGTGTCATGAGCAAGTTTTGGGGTCTCCATTCAGGTTTAGTGTTGCATCGCCATCGTGGAGACCCAAATGCAGTCGAAATTGCAAGTGTCACAATTTTAGGACGCTACATTATGTTTGATGGTGAATGTATAAGACTGAAGATATTCTACCCATTTCATGTGTCAGTGACTTAATTTCTCTTGACTGTTAAGAAAACTCAAAGCATAATTATCAGTGAATACTACAAACTCCTTAGGTAGAAGGTAATGTCTCCATTTTTTAAGTTCTTGGACCATGGCATAAAGCTCCAAATCATATGATGAATATCTCTTTGCTTCACTTAGTTTTTCACTAAAGAATGCAATTGGTTTTCCTTCCCAACTTAATATTGAGCCTAGTGCAAACCCACCAGAATCACACTCAATAGTAAATAATTTACCAAAATCAGGAAGAGTAAGGATTGGTTGTTGTGATACGTTTTTATTCAAGAATTAAAAACTTGGATCTTCTTCCTTTGTCCATTGAAACCTGATCTTTTTCTCCCCCTTAATGGTGTCAATAATTGGAGCAACAATATGACTAAAGTTTTTGATGATTTTACAGTAAAAACTTGCCAAGCCATGGAAACCCCTAACTTCTCCTACTGTCTTAGTTGTAGGCCAACTGATTCTTGCTTCCACTTTGGTGGGATCCATTTTAAAAGTTCTTTGGGAGACCACAAATCCTAAATAGACAAGTTCCTCCTTCATCCAAACACACCTCTTGAAGTTGACCATTAGCCTTTCCTCATTCAATCTCCTTAACACCCTGTCCAATTGTTCCAAGTGTTCTTATTTTGTCTTGTTGTAGACTAATATGTCATCCAAGTATACTACTACAAAGTTATTGATAAAATCCCTCAAGACCTCATTCATGAGTCTCATGAATGTACTAGGGCATTAGATAGCCCAAAGGGCATCACTAACCATTCGTAGAGGCCTTCATTGGTTTTGAATGTTGTTTTCCATTTGTCACCTTCTCTTACCCTTATCTGATTATAACCACTCCTTTAATCTATCTTTGAAAAGTACCTTGTGTTGGCATTGCATGAAGATTGCATTAAAGAAGTATATTAGGAAGTGTTGTCATTGATGTCAATAGCAATCCGTAATGAAGTAGTAAAGCAACCGGTAATGAAGCAGTGAAGATCTACCGGTAACCCTATCCAGTTGAGAAGCAGAACCCTAACCGATGGAGCTTGGAGATCGGTTGTGATGATTTATGACCAAATGATGATTGATGATGAAGATGCCATGAAAGCATGTTGCAAGTGATGAGTTTCAAAATGGTTTTGGCACATAAAGATAACCGTTTATCTTGGGAATGATCAAATACATAGTATGAAGTGACAAATGCGTGATGTGTTACAGGATTCAAAATGCGATGATCCAGGAGCAGTTGTAGACGCCTAGAAGAATGTAAAGTTGATTGCATGTAATCCAATAGTCAAGATTGAACCGATGTGTTTGTAATCTCTATGAGAATTTTAGGGTTTATGTTGTGTCACCGACCTAATGTATTTGTTTATAAGGTCAATGAATTGATTGAATGAGTGGTTGTCAAATTTGATTAAGTGTGAAAGTGATTGTTGCCAAACCAGGAAGTGTGTCTACAAAATCATTGGAAGGTAGATAGGAGAGGTAAATGAACTAATTCAGCAAGGAGGTGCTATTTCCAGATCGGTCAAGAACTTGATTTTCTCTAACCATTACAACAGTTTGAAATCCCCTCATAGGGTAACCTCTAAAAAACTTGTTGTTGAAATCCTCTAACCAAGTGATCCATTAGCTTGGATTTGAAATCATCCACCGAGGTTACCTTTAACAGGGTATTTGTAGTTAATCCCTTAAATGAGTGGTCCTTAACCGAATCTGTTCCTAACAGAACATTCTTGTATAGGTTTCTAACCGGGCTTGGCTCCTAACAGGTCTTCAGAAGAGTTCAAAAATACTTATGGGTATTCATCCCCACCATGGTTTTCCCCATTTGAGTTTCCACGTGAAAAATCATTGTGTCAAGAGGTGAATGATTTTGTGGATGGGTTTTTGGTATGACTGATATGAATGATTGGTAAATTTGCATAGATATATCTAAATGATTAGAAATGATCTGAAATATGTTATTATTGGTATTGGTGAAGTGGTTAAGTTTTTGGTCAAAGGATATTTAAGTTTCAAATCTATTGCATTATATCACTAAATTATTAGGTCAACCGATAAGGTTTAACAATGCATCTACAAATTTGTTAAAGTGTCTAAACTGGTAAACTTTGTGAGTTGATTCTAAGTTAAAAATAAGTTTGATGAAAATTTCGTTTACTCTTCAACTACTGATTCACCCCCCCTCTCAGTGGTTGATTGGATCTTTATAGTTTCATCATATTATCAACTGGTATCGAAGCGTTTCAGGTTCTCTTGAGTATAAGCCTAACAACTTGAGGAAAAGATCCAGGAGAAAATGATTAGGAGAGGGTCCGAAGTTCAATAGAGATAATTACAGAATCTGGAGTGATAGGATGAAGATTTACATCAAGAGCTTGGGAAGTTAGTATTGGGATCATGTTGTTACTAAGTATAACCTGCCTAGTGGAATTTTGATAGATGATCAGAAGAAGGAGCAACAAGAGAACAAACAAGCATTGGAAGCCATCATCTATACCTTGTCAGATTCAGAATATGTTGATGTTTATGGATTGGAGACTACATATGAATTTTGGAAGAAACTAGAAGAAATCTATGGAGGTGATGAACATGTAAAGATAGCCAAGGAAGATAGTCTCAGAGGAAAATTTGATGATATGAGAATGGTTGAAGGTGAAAACTTTCAACAATATGGTCAGAGAATCAAGGAGATAGTTGGAGAAATCAAAAGTGTTGGAGGTACAATGGAGGATGCCACTATGGTTAGCAAGGTATTGAGAACCCTTCTACCAGTCTACGCTATCAGAGTTGCAACCATTCAAGAACTCAAATCTATTGACAAGACAAAGGTAACTCTTTTCTCTATCATTGGTAAATTGACTGCATTCGAATTAAATTGTTATGATGGAAGTGTTTAGAGGTCAGAATCTACATTTAAAGCCTCAATCTCAACCCCACTAGTAAGGAAAAGAAAAGAACTAAGTTATAGTCATGAATCTAGATCTAGCATAGAGGTAGATGATGATGATACCTTGATGGAACTCAAAGCATTGTTGGCCAAGCGGTTACCCAAAGGTACTGGTAAATATAGAGGTAAATTACCACTGAAATATTCTGCATGTAACTGGATAGGACATATTGCTACTAACTATCCTAATGAAGATAACAAGGAAAAACAAGAGAAATATATGAAGTTTAAAGGAAAAGGAAAAATAAATTATTTCATTAAAGTGGATGAAGGTATTATAGATGAAGAATCTGAGGAAGTTACAAATGAGGACATTCTATTTGTTGCTATCAAAGAAGACATATCAAATCAGTAGGCATTGGTATCTCACTTGGATAATTTAGATGACTGGATTATTGAAATTGGTTGTTCACACCACATGACATAGCAAGTTCCTAACATTGAATGAATTTGATGGAGGTGTTGTCTGATTTGGGAACAACTCTCCCTGCATGGTGAAAGGAAAAGGATCCATTTTCCTAAATGGTAAGAGTAGTGTAGATGATGTCTACCACCAACCCAAATGAACCCCATCTCTATATGGACATGGACCATCCCTATGTATCCATCTATTACATACGTGATATGATATAGGTATGTCCTGAAGGTCTGAAACACAATCTTTTGAGTGTTTCTCAACTCAATGACAATGGTTACCCACTAGAATTCAAGAATGGTGTTTGCAAGATCTTTGGAAGAAAAGGTGAACTGATTGCAAATGGAAAACAAACTAAAGGTAACCTATTTCACTTAAACTCTAAAGTCAATAGTTGTTTGATTGAAAAAGTAGAAGATAGTTGGCTTTGGAATTAGATGTTTTGTCATGTGAATTTTCATAACATTGTAAGAGTCAGCAAGTCAAAATCAGTAAGAGGATTGCCACAGTTGGACAAACTAGTGAATGCTTTGTGCAAGGAATGTCAGTTATGGAAAATGACAACCTTAACCTTCAAGAGGAAATATTTCTCAACTGAACATTTGCTAGATTTGGTTCATACTGACCTATGTGGACCAATGAGGACTAGGAGTATTCAAGGAGATCGACACTTCATGATATTTATCGACAATTTCTCAAGAATTATGTGGGTCACATTCTTGAATGACAAGACAAAAGCATTTAGCAAATTTAAAGAATTCAAAGCCTTGGTTGAAAATGAAAGTGGAAGGAAGCTGAATTTACTTCAAAGGAATTCACTAGATATTGTGAAAAAAATGGGATCAAGAGGCAGCTATCTGCAGCAAGGACACCATAACATAACAGTATTTCAGAAAGGAACAACCGGTCAGTGGTTGAAGCTTCTAGGACTATGTCAATTCAAGGAGGTGTAGCTAAGACATATTGGAGAGAAGCTATCAACACAATTATTTATACAATGAACCGGATACTGGTCAAAAGAGGTAAAGACAAAACACCCTATGAATAGTGGTGTGGTAGATCACCGAATGTCAATTAGTTCAAAAATTTTGGTAGCAGATGTTTTAGTAAAAGAAGTGATTATATTGGAAAGTTTGATGCCAAAAGTGATGAAGGCATATTTCTTGGTTACTCCACCAAGAGAAAAGCTTACAAGTGCTACAATAACTGGACTAAGAAGATCATTGAAAGTGTCAATGTTCAAGTAGATGAATTTCCTAAAAAATCTAAAGAAATGAGCAAGAAGAAGGAAGAAGAAGAATCAAACACACTATTTTTGGAACCAGAACCGATAAAGCCAGAAGTTGGAGAACTGAACATAGAAGCCCCAATTCAACCAGAACAAGAAGGTCCAACAAAAGATGAAGAAAGTGAAGAAGAAGAAGAACTTGAAAACCAAGATCATGTTATTCCAAGGTATGTCAGACTCTTTCACATCCCCGATCAGATTATTGGAGACAAGAATGTAGGTGTGTTAAGTACAAAAATCTCATGTGATCTCCATAATTGAGCGTAGAACATCAAAAGAAGCCTTTGTAGATGAAGACTGGATCAAGGAAATGGAAGAAGAACTTGATCAGATAGAGAAGAATAATACATGGTCATTAGTACCCAGACCAAAAAACAAGAATGTAATAGGCACAAAGTGGGTATTCAGAAACAAATTGAATGAAGATGGAGAAGTGGTCAGGAATAAAACCAGAGTGGTATGCAAAGGATATGCACAAGAGGAAGGTGAAGATTATGGTGAGACATTTGCACCAATAGAAAGATTGGAAGGAGTAAGGACTCTACTTTCATTTGAAACATACAAAGGATTTAAGGTATATCAGATGGATGTTAAATCAACATTCTTAAATGGAATATTGGGAGAAGAAGTCTACATAGAACATCCAAATGGTTATGCATTAACTGAAGAAAAGGATATGGTGTGCAAGCTACATAAGGCACTATATGGATTGAAACAAGCACCAAGAGCATGGTATGAAAGATTGCACTCTCACTTAGTAAAGATAGGTTTTCAAAGAACTAGTGAAGATAGTAACATATATCTCAAGACAGAAGGAGGTAAAATACTGGTAAGTGAGGTATTTGTTGATGATATCATTTTGGAGGTAATGATGATATGTACCATGATTTTGCTAATGAAATGAAGAATGAATTTAAGATATCACTGGTAGGTGAGATAAAAAAATTTCATAGCTTTGCAAATCCAATAGATGAAGGAAGGGATTTTTATCACATAATCCAAGTATGTGAAGGAAGTGTTGAGAACTTTTGGAATGGGAGATTGTAAACCAGTTGGAACACCAATGGTTACAAGTTGTAAATTGTCAAAGGAAGATGATTCTGTACCAATTGATGAAAAAGAATAGGGATCCATGATAGATAAGATACATTATATTGTCCACAGCAGACCAGACATTGGTCATACAGTAGGATTGGCTGCTAGATTTCAGAAAAATCCGAAGGAGTCACACATGATTGCAACCAAGAGAATGTTCAAATACTTGAAAGGGACAATAGATTATGGATTATGGCATCCATATGCAGGAGACTTTGACCTAAAAGTCTATACTGATGCAGATTGGGTAGGAAATGTTGTTGACAAGAAAAGTACAACTGGAGGAGCATTTTTTATTGGAGGTAGATTAGTGTCTTGGAGAAGAAAGAAATAAAGTTGTATCTCTCAATCAACAAAAGAAGCCGAGTATGTTGCATCTTACATGAATTGTACACAAGAAATTTGGATGAAACACATATTGGAAGGTTTCAAGCTGAAGATATCTGAACTAGTACGAATTTTCTATGATAACACTAGTGCTATAAATATTTCTAAGAACCCAGTGTTGCATGCTAGGACTAAGCATATAGATTTGAAGTATCATTTCCTGAGAGAGAAAGTTTAAAGAAAATATGTATCACTGGAGCATGTTTCCACTAAAGAACATCTAGCCAATATTTTTACTAAACCTTTACCTAAGGCTACATTTGAATATCTCAGAGGTGAGTTAGGGGTTGTACCCCTACATGAAGGCAATTAAGCAGATATGGAAGACATCAATCCCAGAGCCTCTTGAAAATCTATAAGAAGGATTGGTGAAGAATGGAGATACTCCATAGGAGAGCAGCTAATTGTAGATCGGTGAAGCATGGATAAGAAACAAAATGGTTTAACTTCACTTTTTCATTGTCATCAAAGGGGGGAGAAAAGTCTATGATTGATAGCCTTATATGTTGAGGAGAGAAGATAGATTGCAGACCAGTTACTAGCTGAACACATGAAGATACAATTGAAGGATAGTTTATGTTGAAAATGTAAACCAAGATTCCTATATAAACTGTAAACCAAGATTCCTATACAAAAATGTAAACAAGGATTCCTATACCTAAATCATTTGATAGATAGTATATCTTTTACTCTCAATCATGACAATCAATTGGTATTGATAATTGTATTGCCATCAATACCAAAGGGGGAGAATGTTGGCATTACATGGAGATTGCATTAAAGAAGTATATTAGGAAGTGTTGTCATTGATGTTAATAGCAACCGGTAATGAAGCAATAAAGCAACCGGTAATGAAGCAATGAAGATCAATTGGTAACCCTATCTAGTTGAGAAGCAGAACCCTAACCGATGGAGCTTGGAGATCGGTTGTGATGATTTATGACCAAATGATGATCGATGATGAAGATGCCATGAAAGCATGTTGCACATGATGATTTTCGAAATGGTTTTGGAACATAAAGATAATTGTTTATCTTAGGAATGATCAAATGCATAGTATGAAGTGAAAAATGTGTGATGTGTTATAGGATTCAAAGTGCGATGATCTAGGAGCGGTTGTAGATGCCTAGAAGGATATAAAGTTGATTCCATGTAATCTAACGGTCAAGATTGAACCGATGTGTTTGTAATCTCTATGAGAATTTTAGGGTTTGTGTTGTGTTACCAACCTAATGTATTTATTTATAAGGTCGATGAATTGATTGAATGAGTGGTTGGTAAATTTGATTAAGTGTGAAAGTGATTATTGCCAAACCAGGAGGTGTGTCCATAGAATGATGTGAAGGCAGATAGGAGCGGTAAAGGATCTGATTCAGCAAGGAAGTGCTATTTCCAGATCGATCAAGAACCTATTGTTCTCTAACCATTACAACAGTTTGAAATCCCCTCATGGGGTAAGCTCTAACAAGCTTGATGTCATGCCCAAATTTTTTGGGCAAAACACAACCAACAATTTTTTTTTTAAAACACTAAAATTACATGTAACCATTGCTTAAAGAGTTGATACATCTTAACAAGTTGTTACAGGCAAATTCTTAAATGATATTGAATACTATCATAACAAATATGATAACTCTTATTATCAAGCGGATCAAATAAATTCTATAAGGGTAATAATAAATTCACTCAAAAGTCCCTTTCATTACAAATGTGCCTATTAATACTTACTAGGTCCATTTCTACTAAATAGACATTAATAAAATTTATTTGCCTGGATATCAATCATTTACTAATTATCAAGTTTCCTCCATCTTGTTACTACATCCTTCCTAAATAGCTTACATAATTAGGGCTTCTATTAATTTTGCGAATATGAAATGCACTAAGCAAGTTTCGTCTTAACTATGTGTGGGCTAACTCTAACCACTAACTCAATTAAGCGGAAATAACTTAAATAGAATTAAATTTTGGTTTACTAAATGACTTAATTATTATTCTTCACCAGTAGGCAAGTTAAGATTCTGAGTAACTTATTATTGTAATTAACTTACTATTAACTATGTGTGAGCTAACTCTAACCACTAACTCAATTAAGCGAAAATAACTTAAATAGAATTAAATTTTGGTTTACTAAATGACTTAATTATTATTCTTCACTAGTAGCCTACCTGAGATCAAAGGGAAATGTAATAAAAATAATAAGAATTTAACCTTGTGAAGATAGTAAGTTAATTACAATAATAAGTTGATTTTGGTATTTCATCCTTCTAGTAGGCAAGTTAAGATTCTGAGTAACTCATTGAAATTGAGGGAAATGTTATGTCCTTACTTCGTAATTCTACTCATGCGACTTCCAGGAGTAAGTCGAACCCTAGGGGAGGAGGATGCAAGGCCTTCCCCAAACCAAGCTTTGATTAACTCAGTTGACCATGTTTGACCCTATTAATAAATGCTTTATGATTCAAAAGAATGGACTGTGTTAGACAGATAGATTGGTGAGAAAAGTAATTGAACCAAGTTATACAGTTATTGCACCTTGTGGTGTACATTTTGATGTGTTATGAAATTGAAATCCTAAAAGATCCATTGATTGGATAATCTTGATTTAACGTATGTCAGCTATGTCTAGATTTAGAACTTATATGATTCCATGATTTGGATAACATTCATGAATGTTGATGCTTCATGATATAGAACTCTATATGATTCTAGGATAGGATAAATTGGAGATGATGCATGTCATTATTGGATTTGCAGGACTTTATTATAATGATAGAATTAGGATGTATGTTTTATGTGTGGACCAAAATTAGGAGAATTATGATAATTGCTTACGTGGATTTATTTGGATAAGAGATATATTGAATTGTTCAAATGTAAACTATATGTGAAGTGTTTGATGTGTATTCTAATTCATGTGTTTAATATTATACGAGGTTATTGGAAATTACTAATGTGTATTTGAGTGGCACAAGAAAAGATATCCATGTGACCATGGAAATATTATGGAGAACCAAACCTAGACCTATGTATGTTCATAAAACCAGGGTTTGTCTATTTGGAGAGACAACACCTCGTTTGTGTCGTATTTTATTCGTAATAGTAAATGATGCATATGTGTTAAATGTTATTTATTTGATTTATTTAAATCCAACAAGAGACAAGATTTCATGTGCGATTTTGTAAGAGTATTTTCTTTGTGTCACTTGACACGTGTTGATTTATGTTGGAGTTTTTAAAATTTATCTCTTGGAGGGAATTGTTTAACTATAGCTTTTTCAATTAAATTTAATGTGATTCCATAATTGCCTTAGGTAGAGAATCCTTGGGGTAGTCAACTTAGGTTTGACCCGAAAATTAACTTTAGAGGGGTTTAAAAAGGGTTAAATGGACTCTTAGGGGTAGTTTATTAGGGTTTCCTAAAGCCTATAAGGTATACCTAAGGGTTAGGAGTAATTTTAGGCATGTTTCAACTCTCATGTGACCATTTAGACACCCTAAAAAGTGGCTTTTCTAAGTTGTACGAAAATTGAAATTAGAAGCCATGAGCTAAGTTGTCAACCTTCCTTTTTGAATGAAAGTTCCCTTTTTCCCATTTTACCTTACCTTCCTTTTCAGTTTTAAAAACTGGTGAGAACTCTAACTAGTGTCTTCTTAAGCAAGAAAGGGAGATTTTGTGGGTAATCACCCACTCTCCATTTTTTGAGAAAAAAGAATTAAAAAAAAAAAAAAAAGAGATAGATTTGGGATATAGAATTTGGCTAAAGGGTAGAAAGCAAAGACTTGTGGAATTGGGCTGCTCATCTTCAACAAAACTAGCATACCTTTGGGCAGTTTAAGGTTAGTTCTACCTTTCTTGTAATGTTTTCTTATTGTATGTTTTGTTAAAAGAGTTGCTTGTGTTAAAGGCTAGTTTTCCTTGCATGTATTTCTTGAAAATTTATTTGGTGTTTTGTGCTTATGCAATTTATGTGTTTTGGGAGTAATCAAAACTTCCTACTCTTGGGAGAGAGGATGGTCTTGTGGGTGGTAGAAGTGATAGTTCTTGAGTGAGAGGCTCCCGTTATGAGAGTGATCACAAGGGATTTTATGTGACCCTTGCTGCATGGCTTGTTTATGCATTGGGGGTCATAAGGAGGGAAATAAGGCATGAAGGCCTTGGGGGGCATAAGGAATATGGGGATTGTTATACTTGATGTATTTGGTTTTCCATGAGGTTGCTATATGTTTTACCATACTTGCAGTCTCCTCAGGGTACTTGGTCCACTACCACCCTTGAAAAGACATCACAATGTGTGGTGCAGTGTAGCCGGGTTGGGATTGTGTTTGAGATTGTGTTTTCCCTTGTCTTTTGTGTTTGCATGTGTGTTACCTGTGTAGGGCTTGGTTCTCCGAGCTCGGGGGTGGCTACTAGTTAGCCTAGGCTGGGAGGTGAGCACTCCATGGTCATCTGTTTGATTGTAATTGCAGGTTGTTAGAAGAAAATAACAGGACAAGTAGAAGTGGCTGGAAATGGTTGTTGTAGAAAAATATTTGGATATGTATTTAGTATTTTCTGCATTTATTTGAAATGAGAGACCTATTTGTAAAGTGACAAGAGTATCTTGGAGATAAGATTTAAATATTTGTAATAGTCATTTAAGTTTTTTTTTTGATCGATAAAAGGCCGAAGCCAAAATTTATTTCTTTTATAAAAATATTACATCTCCATTCAGTGTGGGCACCGGTAGGAAAGAATGGAGATAAGAAAACCTCCGGTCTAGCCCAGATCCCTTATGGGATCAGATATTATAAACAACTGTAAATTTTTACAAATCCTCATCTGAGGATGGAGGCTGTCTTATTTAGACATTTTAGTTTCTTTCTGTACATAAAATCTTGCAACACTTTTCCGGTTGGATCCATCTTCACAAATATGGCGAATCCACTAATACTTCGAGCTTTAACTTTTGTCCTATATCCCGAATCTGCAAAACCTTATTGCAACTTACTTTGCCAGACTGTTAGAAGCATAGTAAACATAATAATTTGCAACAATCATTCAATGAATAATAGTATCTTTTCTTTTTATGTAAGAGGATTATAGCCTGGATATCCCTTAGCTTGAAACCATCTTAACCTTTTGGGTTTGAATTTAAGAGATTATCCAGGCTACAATTCTACCTACACTAATGAAAAGGATCAATTTCTATCAGTTCCTTAATTACTTTTAACTATGCAGACATCTGATTCTCCAAAACATAAATATATTCATATGCATATGTATGTATATTTATATGCCAATATGCGAAATAATCTATCATTGAGTCTGCCAGGATCATGAGTATATACAGATGCACACAGAAATATATATGCCTGGAGAAAGGAGTGAAACAACAAAAGAGCAAAGGGACTGTCCAGAGTCTTATCATAAATAGAACCTTCTAAATATCTGTATCCATGACTAAGCATGGACTTTCCTCTACTTCCCTCCTTAAAACCTCTATAGAAAAACATGCCACCCATTCCTCAGTAGTTTGTAAGAACCTGAATGAACCCCACACGGTAGAGAAAGGGTATCTCAAAATCCAAGATAAGTCAAATGCTATGATATTTTGTAAAATCCTCTTCTGTCATACAACCAACGAGACAGAAACCAGAGATATCTGTCCCAATTTTAACACAGGGCTTATATCCTATGTTAAAATTATTACCAACACTAACCGATACATAGAATCTTGAATACCAAATATCTAAAAAAACCAGTAACCTTAGCACGAAGACACATAGCCTGGCAGTCCCTTATTGTCATTAAAAGACATGATATATTCCTTATTGAAGTCTATACCCTCGCTGCCCAGGACAATCTTAACTCAGACTACTTGCACTGGAGGGGAAACCTGCATGTGCCAGAGCAGAAATACCAAACTTCTACCAATCTCCTCTCTACACGCCTAAAACGCCCCTTTCACCCACACACAGAATTGGGTGTCTAGGGACAGGTGAGGAGAGATATAAACAAGCATATATGAAGGTTCAGATATGGATGGATATGAATATATATTTATATATATATATATATACATACTCAAATACATATAGTTCCTGTATATATATATGTATATATGTGTGTGTGTGTAATTGTGTATGTTTCTATTTACACCCACACACACACACACATATATATATGTATATATATACATATATATATGAGTATATATATATATGTATATATATATGATTGTATATATATACATATATCTATATATATGAATATATATATATGTATATATTTATATATATATGTATATATTTATATATATATGAATACATCATATAACATGAATCAATCCGATGATAAATACATATGGGATTATCTATAAATATATACATATATATATATGTGAGTATATATATATATATATATATATATATATATATATATATATATATATATATATATCTGAATCTTAGTATACCAAAATGCTGATATAAGGAAACAGTGACCGCACTTCCTAGAGCTTATAAATGAGGGACTTGGAGAGGACTTGGAGAGGAGTGATATGAAGGGGTGACACGGCCATCACCTAAAATTAATCCGAGGGTATACCCTTCCTAAAGACATACAAATTACCATCTGCCCCTAAATTGGCTAACTTGTTTGCTATAGAATTCCCTTCCCTATAAATATGTTTAACCGAAGTTTCCTCAAAGTATTTGATCAAATCCAGAATTCTTTTTAATTCCGCTTTCAATTTCCAGTTTGACACTTCCCTAGTCCTGACTGCATTTATAGTTAACGTCGAATTCCCTTCAATTTCCAGATATTTAATCTTGAGTGATTTAGCTATAATCAATCCCTCCCGCAACGCTGAAAACTCAGCCATGTTATTTGAAGCCACACCTATAGGCTTATTAATGCTAGCTATTAGTACTCCGTTATCTTGGTGAATAGCACACCCTATACCTGCTACTCCAGGGTTCCCTCGGGAAGCACCATCAAAGTTTAGCTTAGCCCAGCCCTTTCAGGGGGGAGCCCATTTTGTTAGCTTCCTATCTATCTCAGCCTGTTTACCTCCACTCCCAATAAACGGGGGAATTATCAAACCCATCCATTTAGATCGAAGTACCTCATCCCATCTGGTTAAATTAATAGACTTTTCCTATGTATGTCTTAGTCTATTATTGACTTTTTCCACAATTGTTACCTCGATCTTATTTAGAAGGGATTCTACCCTCAATTTTGATTCTTTAAAGATCCGCCTGTTTCTCTCCTTCCATATTTCCCATATGAGGATTGCCGGGGCAATTGTCCACACTAAGTGATATATATCCTTCGTGTGAGGAGGTTGCCAACTAATCAGCCATTCTGAAATGTCCCTAGGTCTCGGAGTCGGCCAACCAAGGCTTGAGCAAAGCCATTCCCAACATCTCTGACTGAAACTACAATTAAGAAGCAGGTGATCCGCATTTTCTTCCTCTGATTCGCATAGAGGGCATCTCGATGGTCCCATGAATCCTAATTTTGAGAACCAATCTGAGGTAAGAATCCTTTTTTGGAAAGCTGCCCATGAGAAGATACCAACTTTGGGTATACCAACGTTATTCTAGCATAGGCTAATCGGAATGTTAGGATTGGTTGCAGCTCGTCTGAGTTTTAAAAGTGAGTATCCTTCTTTGGCTTTATAAATGCCCGAAGCACTACCCGCCCATATTATCCTATCTTTCCCACTATGTAATGATAGATGTCTATGCCTCAAATAATTCCAGAGGTTCTCCTTGTCTGCATTTGACAAGTTTATCTCATCAAGGGGTTTCCACTCCCAACCCAAAGCGGGGTCATTGGAGATAAGCTTGATATAATCCTTAACATACCTGCCCCTGATTGATTTGCACTGTTCTATACCTTCTTCGCTTATTCCTATTTTGTCTAGGGCTGAATATCCCCCCCAAGAGTCTTCCCAGAACAGTGCCTCAGATCCTTCCGCAATATCCCATGTTAGATAATCCCTGATCACCTCTTTACATTCTAGCATAAAATTCCAGACTTTGGATCCCTTGGGTAGTATTTCCGTCCTCAGTATACTATCAAGGTTGGAATTAGTGAGATATTTAGCTTTGAGGATCCTTACCCATTTAAGATCTGGTTCCGAGTACATTTTCCAGACTAACTTCGCCCCCAGAGCCATGTTTTGTACCCCCAAATCTTTGATGCCAACTCCCCCTATACTGATAGGTTGGCTAATTTTATCCCAAGAAATTAAAGCAAATTTCTTTTTGTTTGAATTCATATTCCAAAAGAACTTCCTCATCCTTTTTACCATTTCTAGTCGAGCTCCTTTAGGTAATTGCTAGCAGGACATTTGATATATCGGAATAGCCGCCATAACAGCTTTTAGTAATGTAATCCTCCCAGCCGAAGAGAGGCATTTGTTCTTCCAAGAATTCAACCTGAGATCCATCTTTTCAAGGATTCCTTTCCATAATGAATTAATATTGTTTCCCTTATCCATCGGAATCCCTAAATATTTACAAGGAAGTTTCCCTTTATCAAACCCTAAGATATTACAAATATCTGTCTCTATGTTTTGCGAAGTGTTGAAGAAGAAGATTTCCGATTTATTCTTGTTCACTTCCTGACGAGAAGCTAATGCATAAATGTCAAGAATCTTTTGAAAGCCATGGCTTCAGTCCTATTCGCACATCCCATCAGCATTGTGTAAAGTGACAAGAGTATCTTGGAGATAAGATTTAAATATTTGTAATAGTCATTTAAGTTATATTGCAGGAAGGAAAATGATTATTTCTGATTTTAGTCCCTAAAGTTTGAAATAAATATTGTGTGGATAGGATGTTCTAAAAAGAAAGAAAGTTGTGATTTCCCTTACGCATTTGAAACAATTTATTTGAAAAGAAATAGAATTGGTTTTGCATGCATATAGTAGGTTGGTAATAAAACATTTGATTTATACATGGACATGTTAAATTTAGTTTATTTAAATATGTCATCTAAACTATTTGTAGAAAATAAAATCAAAAATAGTATATCTATCTCTAAGGTTAAAATTAATTAATAAAACATTTAATTGCTGTTAAGATTATTTGAATGCTGTCATTTATATAGATTACAGAAAAAAATCAAATCTAAAGCTAAATGGTCAATCTACTTTAAATAATATCTTATTATATAGTTGCTGTACCAAATTTATTTATTTCTGCCACATACATAACAGAAGAAGGCAAATCTAAAAATTAGTATGAACATTTCTAAGTTTTATTTCAATATTTTCTAGTCTAAAAATAGTTGCTGTATAAATTAATTTAGTTTGGACATCTTACTTGTTTGCAGAAATTAACATCTAGATTTAAATGGACTATTCTTTTAAAAAAAAAAAATACATTGTAATAAATCAGATTATTATAATCATGCTGTTTAAAAAGAAAAAAAAATATAAAAGAGATTTTGTATATGCAAAATATATATATACACATTTAAATATATATATAGATAGACAAATACTACCATTATTCTTTTTAAAGAAAAAAAAATAATAAAAGAAATTTTGTATATGTAAAATATATATATAAACCTATATAAATATATATATGTATATATATATAAAATTGACATATTATAAAATAAATATTTAAAAAATAAATAAATAAAAAAATAAAATAAAAAATATATATATATATATATAAAACGAGAATGGGCTATCCACTGTGTGTACACATAGTGGCGCCGCGGCTTCCACTGTGTGCACACACAGTGGACAGCCCCGCAGTTGCCACTGTGTGAACACACAATGGCGGCGGCGCACTGCCTCCACCCCTCCCTTGTGTTCGGCCGCCACTACTCCCACATGGAGACCTCCGCCCTGTGTACAATAAGACAAGTAAAACCCTAGCTCGGGTAGGGTTAGGGTGGGATAAGAGAAAAAAAAATAGATTATAGATTGTTGAGTATTTTGTAATATATATATTACTAGTTTAGGGTTTTGTAAGGTTATTGTATAATTATATAAAAGTTTATTTAATTATATTTATAAATATATCTTTATATATAAGAATATATATAGAGTTTATAAATATGATTGGTTAGGATAAAATGTAGATAAAATATTTTGTTAAGTGATTATATCTTATATGGAGTTATTATTATAAATAAATAAAAAAAAAATGTTTAAAGTTTAAATTACTTAGGAAGTTTAATCTTTTAGAAACTCAATAATAAGGTTGGGTAAGCTATTTTGGCTTTGGGAAAAATATTTTCCTTTAGCCCACTAAATATAGGTTTTGATTAAGATTAAACTTTATAGGAAAATATTCATTGAAGTTAATTGATCCCTTTCATCGATATAATTTAGGCAATTTTTAATTATTTAATAAAAAAATTAAAAAAAAAAAATTCTAGACATTATCAACTAAGTCCTAGGACTAACTTAATTAGTTCCTAAAGTCGACTATTGGTTATTGGAGATTAATTCTATCTATGTCAAATTAAGGGACTAAATTAACCTATTAGTTGAGAACGATGAGATAATAATTAAGTCATTTAGTAAACCGAAATTTAATTCTATTTAAGTTATTTCCGCTTAATTGAGTTAGTGGTTAGAGTTAGCCCACACATAGTTAAGACGAAACTTGCTTAGTGCATTTCATATTCGCAAAATTAATAGAAGCCCTAATTAAGTAAGCTATTTAGGAAGGATGTAGTAACAAGATGGAGGAAACTTGATATTTAGTAAATGATTGATATCCAGGCCAATAAATTTTATTAATGTCTATTTAGTAGAAATGGACATAGTAAGTATTAATAGGCACATCTGTAATGAAAGGGACTTTTGAGTGAATTTATTATTACCCTTATAGAATTTATTTGATCCACATGATAATAAGAGTTATCGTATTTGTTATGATAGTATTCAATATAATTTAAGAATTCACCCGTAACAACTTGTTAAGATGTATCAACTCTTTAAGCAATGGTTACATGTAATTTTAGTGTTTTAAGAAAAAAAATTGTTTGTTGTGTTTTGCCCAAAAAGTTTGGGCATGACATTTTGGTATCAGAGCCCTAGGTTTATACACTGGTGAACATGAGCTACATTCATAACTTAGTGAAAAACAAACTATGGCTTGAAGTATAACACCTAGGTGGAAACTTGTGATATAATAAAGTGGAACATAAGTGAAAATTCTTTTAAATCAACAGATCAACAAAAATCAATTCAAGGGGTTCCAAAGGTCACTAAAAGCCCTGAATTTGAAACGTACTAGTCAAAATATTTATGACTTAAATAAAACCTTAAAGGGCACAAAATTTTCAATTATTAATTTATAAGAAGTATTTTCGGTGTTTAATCACGAATTTTAGCTCTTTAGTACTTATGGGGTTACCATTCCACTTGGAACCTAAACGCAATAATTGCCCTAATCAAATCAAGTATGAGGAGTTAATTCTACAATAAAATACCTCTAATGGTAACTAAAGGAATTCCATCCATCAAGATATGATCTTGACATGGCAAGTCAAGCAAGACAGTTAGACATAAGATAAAGGCAATAAACAAGATAAATAAGATCGAGACAGTACAAGTTAAGTTTTTTTTTAATCTATGTGAAATTATGATGGTTAAAAGATCAAGGCCGCCATTGGAGACATAAATGAAGAAGAGCATAAAGGGACTCTTGCAAATCTCAGATAGAAGCATTAACCTATCCTAATGACTAGGTACCTTAAGAATGTGGTTATGCTAGATTTCTTATAAAGAGTATTTGTTAGACAATTTTTGTAGTAATGTAGTGAAGCTAGAGTTGGGATAACCCTGAAGATTAGAACTAAAGTGATGGCTGACAAACTCCCTGATCAGAAAACCCTAGTAATAATATAGCTGAGTTATATAAGGAGAAAGGAGGCATGAACTTCTAGGGTTAAAACACGTAATTACAATAAACCCTAAGTTCATCCGTGGTTATATAATTTGGGAAACAAGCAAGTAAAGCCTCAAACTAATTCCTTTATGGAAAGATAACCTTGGGGAAAGTAAATAATGGAAGAGAGAGTAGAGTTGATTTGGGAATCGAACAAAAATCTCCATTGAAGTACAAGGAGTATAAAGGTATTAGGATCTTATAATCTAGATATGTGTAACTAGTTTTCGTTGAGAAACTAAGAAGAAAAGTGCAACCCAATCATGGTTAGTCGCTAGGTACAATACAATATGTAAAACAATTTAACTACTAGGCACAATCAAAGAAGATTTGCAAAATATGGCACTCAAGTGTGAAAGTATACAAAAACATCAAGTATGGATGAAGCAACATGCAGATGGAAATGGCTTATGGAAAGATAGTATAACCGTAATATAATACCGAAGATTTAATGAGAATTAGTTGGCAGTATAAAATATTTTAAAAGAACATTGATAAGGAGCCGAATTATGTGGTTAGCTAAGGGAGAACTTGGAAATTATGGGAGTCTCGAGACATTGGTAATTAGAGGACATCCTTATGTTATGCTGTAATTGGGTAACTAGATATTAGGATGGTAAGATGGTTTATTTAGAGTGGAGAGATCAAAGGTTGTGATATGCCAGAACTTGGCCAGTAAGTAAATATAAATAAGTAATATGGAACGAGATAACTACTCTTTTAACTAAATTTTAATTAAAAAGCATGGGTGTTGGTCACTTTTCAAGTGCACACCCCCTTGATTTCATAATTGCATAATTGAAGTAGGAGAGAATAAGTCCACCCTCCCAGTTGTTGAAATATGTCATGGAATGTGAATATGTCATGGAATGTGTGGGTAGAAATTGTTGTCAACCGTTATTGACCTTACTTGACAATAATTCCACCAAAAATGGCTCTTAACCTTAAGTGTTAGTAATTTGGCAAAAGCTCCTACCTAATGAAGACAAGTTAATGTTAAAGGTGAAAATACAAGGAGCTAACATAAGGCGCTAAGAAATCAAATGATGTCCCTAGTAAAACTATATGATACAAATCCTAAGTGGCTCTAAGAAAACAAGTATCAAATTTTGTATTAAGGATGCTAATAACCGTGAATAGATAGTGGATTATATCGGAAAGTGTTTCTTGAAATAGTAAGCACGTGAAGGTTAAAATGGAACATGATTTATAAAAAAAAAAAGAATGCGATCTCTTGTGTATAATAATTTATTTCGTAAATCAATAAAGGATTTTTAAAGAATCTAAAATCTCAAGAGTCTAATAATCACTTCCTAACATACTCAGGACGCGTGATCTTGGGTGATGTGCTGCGGTTACTCCCTATAGCATGGCTAGAATGGTCATCTTGTTTCGAGTTTGATTCAACATTAATTTTGATTTTCTTTGAAAAGTATATTGTGACACTGGGGCTAGAACTTTCTTTTTATTTATTATGTTTATGAAGAGAGGACCACTAAATTTATGTTTCTTTTTATATGAACTATGACACTTGCCATGTTTCTAGTTTTAATATTTTTCAATTGCCGGTATTTTCCTTGTTTTTATTGGGCTTGGCAGAAATAACTTGTATTTTGATCTTGTAAAGTGTGAAAGTGGTCATTTTGATGGTTGATACAACTAGCCCTAGTGATGTGATTTGTGTAAATGTCTATCATATTCATTGAACCACTGATAGTGTGTCACGGAAGAATACCGCAAGGAGTGAAATTAGGCACAAGAATTAACAAAGAATGTGTTTTATCAAATTAACATAAAGGAAGGAATATCCTCCTAAGTAAAATTAATTGCGAGTAATCTGAAAGAGAAAAATTTATAACAATAGTGTGACCTAGACCTAATGAATTTCGAAAGTAATGATTGTCGACTGGTAAATTTGGCATGGGTATGGAGATGATTGCGTGGATGATATCTAAAATAAGTATTAATAACTTCCATCACTCCCTTGGAATGGGATTGTTGTGTACCTTAATATTTGGAAATGGAGAATAATGCTCCCTATAAAACTTAAACCTTGGAGCCTAGAAATATAAAGACATTTTAATCCCTAGTGGCAAAAAACTACCCTATATAAGGGCGGTATTGAACAACCTAAATTTGAATTTTCCTTGTCACCTAAGAAAGTTGGAAGAAATTATGCACCTAGGACGGTTTAGCAAATAGTGTATTAACACCCTAATGAGGTGCCTCGAATGTAGAATAAGTAGATTCATTGTGGCTAAGTGTGATGTCAATTTTCTTAAGCAACATGTATGGATGAGAATACAGTAGGATAAACATGCTTTTAGACAAATCCTAAGCAAAGTAGAACTCCTAGAAATTCAATATGTGTAACCTTGATTTTGGAAGTTGATGTGTGTTTGGATGGCGCATTAATGTAAGTTGTTGAAAGATAGAACCTTGCAAACATCTACCTGAGATCGAAGGGAAATGTAATAAAAATGCTAAGAATTTAACCTTGTGAAGATAGTAAGTTAATTACAATAATAAGTTGATTTTGGTATTTCATCCTTCTAGTAGGCAAGTTAAGATTCTGAGTAACTCATTGAAATTGTGGGAAATGTTATGTCCCTACTTCGTAATTCTACTCATGCGATTTCCAGGAGTAAGTCGAACCCTAGGGGAGGAGGATGCAAGGCCTTCCCCAAACCAAGCTTTGATTAACTTAGTTGACCATGTTTGACCCTATTAATAAATGCTTTATAATTCAAAAGAATGGACTGTGTTAGACAGATAGACTGGTGAGAAAAGTAATTGAACCAAGTTATACAGTTATTGCACCTTGTGGTGTACATTTTGATGTGTTATGAAATTAAAATCCTAAAAGATCCATTGATTGGATAATTTTGATTTAACGTATGTCAGCTATGTCT
This sequence comes from Cryptomeria japonica, assembly GCF_030272615.1. Taxonomy (NCBI): domain Eukaryota; kingdom Viridiplantae; phylum Streptophyta; class Pinopsida; order Cupressales; family Cupressaceae; genus Cryptomeria; species Cryptomeria japonica. Next base: position 224,641,408 of record NC_081410.1, on the reverse strand, counting down.
GGATTTAGAACTTATATGATTCCATGATTTGGATAACATTCATGAATGTTGATGCTTCATGATATAGAACTCTATATGATTCTAGGATAGGATAAATTGGAGATGATGTATGTCATTATTGGATTTGCAGGACTTTATTATAATGATAGAATTAAGATGTATGTTTTATGTGTGGACCAAAATTAGGAGAATAATGATAATTGCTTACGTGGATTTATTTGGATAAGAGATATATTGAATTGTTCAAATGTAAATTATATGTGAAGTGTTTGATGTGTATTCTAATTCATGTGTTTAATACTATACGAGGTTATTGGAAATTACTAATGTGTATTTGAGTGGCGCAGGAAAAGATATCCATGTGACCATGTAAATATTATGGAGAACCAAACCTAGACCTATGTATGTTCATAAAACCAGGGTTTTTCTATTTGGAGAGACAACACCCCGTTTGTGTCGTATTTTATTCGTAATAGTAAATGATGCATGTGTGTTAAATGTTATTTATTTGATTTATTTAAATCCAACAAGAGACAAGATTTCATGTGCGATTTTGTAAAAGTATTTTCTTTGTGTCACTTGACACGTGTTGATTTATGTTGGAGTTTTTAAAATTTATCTCTTAGAGGGAATTGTTTTACTATAGCTTTTTCAATTAAATTTAATGTGATTCCATAATTGCCTTAGGTAGAGAATCCTTGGGGTAGTCAACTTAGGTTTGACCCGAAAATTAACTTCAGAGGGGTTTAAAAAGGGTTAAATGGACTCTTAGGGGTAGTTTATTAGGGTTTCCTAAAGCCTATAAGGTATACCTAAGGGTTAGGAGTAATTTTAGGCATGTTTCAACAATCATGTGACCATTTAGACACCCTAAAAAGTGGCTTTTCTAAGTTGTGCGAAAATTGAAATTAGAAGGCTTGAGCTAAGTTGTCAACCTTCCTTTTTGAATGAAAGTTCCCTTTTTCCCATTTTACCTTACCTTCCTTTTCAGTTTTAAAAACTGGTGAGAACTCTAACTAGTGTCTTCTTAAGCAAGAAAGGGAGATTTTGTGGGTAATTAGCCACTCTCCATTTTTGGAGACAAAAGAATTAAAAAAAAAGAAAGATAGATTTGGGATATAGAATTTGGCTAAGGGGTAGAAAGCAAAGACTTGTGGAATTGGGTTGCTCATCTTCAACAAAACTAGCATACCTTTGGGCAGTTTAAGGTTAGTTCTACCTTTCTTGTAATGTTTTCTTATTGTATGTTGTGTTAAAAGAGTTGCTTGTGTTAAAGGCTAGTTTTTCTTGCATGTATTTCTTGGAAATTTATTTGGTGTTTTGTGCTTATGCAATTTATGTGTTTTGGGAGTAATTAAGACTTCCTACTCTTGGGATAGAGGATGGTCTTGTGGGTGGTAGAAGTGACAGCTCTCGAGTGAGAGGCTCTCGTTATGAGAGTGATCACAAGGGATTTTATGTGACCCTTGCTGCATGGCTTGTTTATGCATTGGGGGTCAGAAGGAGGGAAATAAGGCATGAAGGCCTTGGGGGGCATAAGGAATATGGGGATTGTTATACTTGATGTATTTGGTTTTCTATGAGGTTGCTATATGTTTTACCATACTTGCAGTCTCCTTAGGGTACTTGGTCCACTACCACCCTTGAAAAGACATCACAATGTGTGGTGCAGTGTAGCCGGGTTGGGATTGTGTTTGAGATTGTGTTTTCCCTTGTCTTTTGTGTTTGCATGTGTGTTACCTGTGTAGGGCTTGGTTCTCCGAGCTCGAGGGTGGCTACTAGTTATCCTAGGCTGGGAGGTGAGCACTCCATGGTCATCTGTTTGATTGTAATTGCAGGTTGTTAGAAGAAAATAACAGGACAAGTAGAAGTGGCTGGAAATGGTTGTTGTAGAAAAATATTTGGATATGCATTTAGTATTTTCCGCATTTATTTGAAATGAGAGACCTATTTGTAAAGTGACAAGAGTATCTTGGAGATAAGATTTAAATATTTGTAATAGTCATTTAAGTTATATTGTAGGAAGGAAAATGATTATTTCTGATTTTAGTCCCTAAAGTTTGAAATAAATATTGTGGGGATAGGATGTTCTGAAAAGAAAGAAAGTTGTGATTTCCCTTACGCATTTGAAACAATTTATTTCAAAAGAAATAGAATTGGTTTTGCATGCATATAGTAGGTTGGTAATAAAACATTTGATTTATACATGGACATGTTAAATTTAGTTTATTTAAATATGTCATCTAAACTATTTGTAGAAAATAAAATCAAAAATAGTATATCTATCTCTAAGGTTAAAATTAATTAATAAAACATTTAACTGCTGTTAAGATTATTTGAATGCTGTCATTTATATAGATTACAGAAAAAAAATCAAATCTAAAGCTAAATGGTCAATCTACTTTAAATAATATCTTATTATATAGTTGTTGTACCAAATTTATTTATTTTTGCCAGATACATAACGGAAGAAGGCAAATCTAAAAATTAGTATGAACATTTCTAAGTTTTATTTCAATATTTTCTAGTCTAAAAATAATTGCTGTATAAATTAATTTAGTTCGGACATCTTACTTGTTTGCAGAAATTAACATCTAGATTTAAATGGACTATTCTTTTTAAAAAAAAAAAATACATTGTAATTAATCAGATTATTATAATCATGCTGTTTAAAAAGAAAAAAAAATATAAAAGAGATTTTGTATACACAAAATATATATATATACACATTTAAATATATATATATATATATATATATATATATACAAATACTACCGTTATTCTTTTTAACGAAAAAATAATAATAAAAGAAATTTTGTATATGTAAAAAATATATAAACCTATATATATATATATATATATATATATATATATATATATATATATATATATATATATATATATATATATATATATATATATATATATATATATATATATATAAAACGAGAATGGGCCGTCCACTATGTGTACACACAGTGGCGCCGCGGCTTCCACTGTGTGCACACACAGTGGACGGCCCCGCAGTTGCCACTGTGTGAACACACATCGGCGGCGACACACCGCCTCCACCCCTCCCTTGTGTTCGGCTGCCACTACTCCCACATGGAGACCTTTGCCCTGTGTACAATGAGACAAGTAAAACCCTAGCCCGGGTAGGGTTAGGGTGGGATAGGAGAAAAAAAATAGATTATAGATTGTTGAGTATTTTGTAATATATATATTGCTAGTTTAGGGTTTTGAAAGGTTATTGTATAATAATATAAAAGTTTATTTAATTATATTTATAAATATATCTTTATATATAAGAATATATATAGAGTTTATAAATATGATTGGTTAGGATAAAATGTAGATTAAATATTTTATTAAGTGATTATATCTTATATGGAGTTGTTATTATAAATAAATAAAAAAAAAATGTTTAAATTTTAAATTACCTAGGAAGTTTAATCTTTTAGAAACTCAATAATAAGGTTGGGTAAGCTATTTTGGCTTTGGGAAAAATATTTTCCTTTAGCCCACTAAATATAGGTTTTGATTAAGATTAAACTTTATAGGAAAATATTCATTGAAGTTAATTGACCCCTTTCATCGATATAATTTAAGCAGTTTTTAATTATTTAATAAAAAAATTAAAAAAATATATTTCTAGACATTATCAACTAAGTCCTAGGACTAACTTAATTAGTTCCTAAAGTCAACTATTGGTTATTGGAGATTAATTCTATCTATGTCAAATTAAGGGACTAAATTAACTTATTAGTTGAGAACGATGAGATAATAATTAAGTCATTTAGTAAACTGAAATTTAATTCTATTTAAGTTATTTCCGCTTAATTGAGTTAGTGGTTAGAGTTAGCCCACACATAGTTAAGACGAAACTTGCTTAGTGCATTTCATATTCGCAAAATTAATAGAAGCCCTAATTAAGTAAGCTATTTAGGAAGGATGTAGTAACAAGATGGAGGAAACTTGATATTTAGTAAATGATTGATATCCAGACAAATAAATTTTATTAATGTCTATTTAGTAGAAATGGACCTAGTAAGTATTAATAGGCACATCTGTAATGAAAGGGACAATTGAGTGAATTTATTATTACCCTTATAGAATTTATTCGATCCGCTTGATAATAAGAGTTATCGTATTTGTTATGATAGTATTCAATATAATTTAAGAATTCGCCCGTAACAACTTGTTAAGATGTATCAACTCTTTAAGCAATGGTTACATGTAATTTTAGTGTTTTAAGAAAAAAATTGTTTGTTGTGTTTTGCCCAAAAAGTTTGGGCATGACATTTTGGTATCAGAGCCCTAGGTTTATACACTGGTGAACATGAGCTACATTCATAACTTAGTGAAAAACAAACTATGGCTTGAAGTATAACACCTAGGTGGAAACTTGTGATATAATAAAGTGGAACATAAGTGAAAATTCTTTTAAATCAATAGATCAACAAAAATCAATTCTAGGGGTTCCAAAGGTCACTAAAAGCCCTGAATTTGAAACTTATTAGTCAGATAAAATTTATGACTTAAATAAAACCTTAAAGGGTGCAAAATTTTCAATTATTAATTTACAAGAAGTATTTTCGGTGTTTAATCACGAAATTTAGCTCTTTAGTACTTATGGGGTTACCATTCCACTTGGAACCTAAACGCAATAATTGCCCTAATCAAATCAAGTATGAGGAGTTAATTCTACAATAAAATACCTCTAATGGTAACTAAAGGAATTCCATCCATCAAGATATGATCTTGACATGGCAAGTCAAGCAAGACAGTTAGACATAAGATAAAGGCAATAAACAAGATAAATAAGATCGAGACAGTTCAACTTAAATTTTTTTTTAAGCTATGTGAAATTATGATGGTTAAAAGATCAAGGCCGCCATTGGAGACATAAATGAAGAAGAGCAAAAAGGGACTCTTGCAAATCTTAGATAGAAGCATTAACCTATCCTAATGACTAGGTACCTTAAGAATGTGGTTATGCTAGATTTCTTATAAAGAGCATTTGTTAGACAATTTTTGTAGTAATGTAGTGAAGCTAGAGTTGGGATAACCCTGAAGATTAGAACTAAAGTGATGGCTGACAAACTCCCTGATCAGAAAACCCTAGTAATACTATAGCTGAGTTATATAAGGAGAAAGGAGGCATGAACTTCTAGGGTTAAAACACGTAATTACAATAAGCCCTAAGTTCATCCGTGGTTATATAATTTGGGAAACAAGCAAGTAAAGCCTCAAACTAATTCCTTTATGGAAAGATAACCTATGGGAAAGTAAATAATAGAAGAGAGAGTAGAGTTGGTTTGGGAATCGAACAGAAATCTCCATTGAAGTACAAGGAGTATAAAGGTATTAGTATCTTATAATCTAGATATGTGTAACTAGTTTTCGTTCAAAAACTAAGAAGAAAAGTGCAACCCAATCATGGTTAGTCGCTAGGTACAATACAGTATGTAACACAATTTAACTACTAGGCACAATCGAAGAAGCTTTGCAAAATATGGCACTCAAGTGTGAAAGTATACAAAAACATCAAGTATGGATGAAGCAACATGCGGATGGAAATGGCTTATGGAAAGATAGTATAACCGTAATATAATACCAAAGATTTAATGAGAATTAGTTGGCAGTATAAAATATTTTAAAAGAACATTGATAAGGAGCCAAATTATGTGGTTAGCTAAGGGAGAACTTGGAAATTATGGGAGTCTTGAGACATTGGTAATTAGAGGACATCCTTATGTTATGTCATAATTGGGTAACTGGATATTAGGATGGTAAGATGGTTTATTTAGAGTGGAGAGATCGAAGGTTGTGATATGCCGGAATTTGGCTAGTAAGTAAATATAAATAAGTAATATGGAAAGAGATAACTACTCTTTTAACTAAATTTTAATTAATAAGCATGGGTGTTGACCACTTTTCAAGTGCACACCCCCTTGATTTCATAATTGCATAATTGAAGTAGGAGAGAATAAGTCCACCCTCCCAGTTATTGAAATATGTCATGGAATGTGTGGGTAGAAATTGTTGTCAACCGTTATTGACCTTACTTGACAATAATTCCACCCCAAATGGCTCTTAACCTTAAGTGTTAGTAATTTGGCAAAAGCTCCTACCTAATGAAGGCAAGTTAATGTTAAAGGTGAAAATACAAGGAGCTAACATAAGGTGCTAAGAAATCAAATGATGTCCCTAGTAAAACTATATGATACAAATCCTAAGTGGCTCTAAGAAAACAAGTATCAAATTTTGTATTAAGGATGTTAATAACCTTGAATAGATAGTGGATTATATCAGAAAGTTTTGCTTGAAATAGTAAGCACGTGAGGGTTAAAATGGAACATGATTTATAAAAAAAAAATGAATGCAATCTCTTGTGTATAATAATTTATTTCGTAAATCAATAAAGGATTTTTAAAGAATCTAAAATCTCAAGAGTCTAATAATCACTTCCTAACACACTCATGATGCGTGATCTTGGGTGATGTGCTGTGGTTACTCCCTATAGCATGGCTAGAATGGTCATCTTGTTTCGAGTTTGATTCAACATTAATTTTGATTTTCTTTGAAAAGTATATTGTGACACTGGGGCTAGAACTTTATTTTTATTTATTATGTTTATGAAGAGAGGACCACTAAATTTATGTTTCTTTTTATATGAACTATGGCACTTGCCATGTTTCTAGTTTTAATATTTTTCAATTGCCGGTATTTTCCTTCTTTTTATTGGGCTTGGCAGAAGTAACTTGTATTTTGATCTTGTAAAATGTCAAAGTGGTCATTTTGATGGTTGATACAACTAGCCCTAGTGATGTGATTTGTGTAAATGTCTATCATGTTCATTGAACCACTGATAGTGTGTCACGGGAGAATACCGCAAGGAGTGAAATTAGGCACAAGAATTAACAAAGAATGTGTTTTATCAAATTAAGATAAAGGAAGGAATATCCTCCTAAGTAAAATTAATTGCGAGTAATTTGAAAGAGAAAAATTTATAACAATAGTGTGACCTAGACCTAATGAATTGCGAAAGTAATGATTGTCGACTAGTAAATTTGGCATGGGTATGGAGATGATTGTGTGGATGATATCTAAAATAAGTATTAATAACTTCCATCACTCCCTTGGAATGGGATTGTTGTGTACCTTAATGTTTGGAAATGGCGAATGATGCTCCCTATAAAACTTAAACCTTGGAGCCTAGAAATATAAAAACATTTTAATCCCTAGTGGCAGAAAACTACCCTATATAAGGGCGGTATTGAAGAACATAAATTTGAATTTTCCTTGTCACCTAATAAAGTTTGAAGAAATTATGCACCTAGGATGGTTTAGCAAATAGTGTATTAACACCCTAATGAGGTGCCTCGAATGTAGAATAAGTAGATTCATTGTGGCTAAGTGTGATGTCAATTTTCTTAAGTAACATGCATGGACGAGAATACAATAGGATAAACATGCTTTTAGACAAATCCTAAACAAAGTAGAACTCCTAGAAATTCAATATGTGTAACCTTGATTTTGGAAGTTGATGTGTGTTTGGATGGCACATTAATGTAAGTTGTTGAAAGATAGAACCTTGCAAACACCTACCTGAGATCGAAGGGAAATGTAATAAAAATACTAAGAATTTAACCTTGTGAAGATAGTAAGTTAATTACAATAATAAGTTGATTTTGGTATTTCATCCTTCTAGTAGGCAAGTTAAGATTCTGAGTAACTCATTGAAATTGTGGGAAATGTTATGTCCCTACTTCATAATTCTACTCATGCAACTTCCAGGAGTAAGTCGAACCCTAGGGGAGGAGGATGTAAGGCCTTCCCCAAACCAAGCTTTGATTAACTTAGTTGACCATGTTTGACCCTATTAATAAATGCTTTATAATTCAAAAGAATGGACTGTGTTAGACAGATAGATTGGTGAGAAAAGTAATTGAACCAAGTTATACAGTTATTGCACCTTGTGGTGTACATTTTGATGTGTTATGAAATTGAAATCCTAAAAGATCCATTGATTGGATAATCTTGATTTAACGTATGTCAGCTATGTTTGGATTTAGTGTTGGCATATGGACACTCCAATGAGACATTGTGTGTGATTGAAGGTTTTGTCATTGATGGCAACCTTGCAATCCTATGGCACCGGGAAGACATTATACTGGCAAAGCATTACTCAGGCAACCTTGCAATCCTATGGCACCGGCAAGACATTATACCGGCAAAGCATTACTCAAACAAGACAGTGCACTGGCATCAACCAAATCAATCTACACTGGCACCGGCACAAAAGATGTACACCGGCACAAAAAAGAACATTTACACCAGCACTGAGGCCGACAGGATTTTTGATATGTAATATTTTGTTTATTATTGTAAGCCGACTTGGAAAATTGTAAAATGACTCTTGTATATAAAAGAGATCATTGTAGGCATTTGTAGGATATGGATAAGAAGCATAAGTAAATTATAAGGCAGACTTAATGTGCGAATTGTAGGTCAAGGGTATATGTAAAGAATAGAGCAAGAACTGGTACTGAATCTGACATTGAAGATGCTATTGTAAAGCAGTATAGAATATTGGATTTGTGTAAATCCTCATTGTAAGTCAGTGTGACTTATTATTGAGCAGTGAGCTCTAGGCAGTTGGCCTTCCTGCATGTACAGGCCCCTATTGTAAGTAATATTCTCTTATTGGCCAGTAAGTGAATATTGTGGGTCACAAATCCCACCGAGGTTTTTCCCACACCGGGTTTCCTCGTTAAACATCCTGTGTTATGGTGTTCTTTCATGTGGATGTTTTTGATTCTGTTATTTGCATTAATTCTTGCATACCGGTATACTGTTACTTTATGTTCTACATATTCAATTTTAAGAAAATTACATTACCGGTCAGATACTGATTCACCCCCCCCTCTCAGTATCTGTGGGAACCCTAACATTTAGAACTTATATGATTCCATGATTTGGATAACATTGATGAATGTTGATGCTTCATGATATAGAACTCTATAAGATTCTAGGATAGTATAAATTGGAGATGATGTATGTCATTATTGGATTTGCAGGACTTTATTATAATGATAGAATTAGGATGTATGTTTTATGTGTGGACCAAAATTAAGAGAATTATGATAATTGCTTATGTGGATTTATTTGGATAAGAGATATATTGAATTGTTCAAATGTAAATTGTATGCGAAGTGTTTGATGTGTATTCTAACTCACGTGTTTAATATTATACGAGGTTATTGGAAATTACTAATGTGTATTTGAGTGGCGTAGGAAAAGATATCCATGTGACCATGGAAATATTATGGAGAACCAAACCTAGACCTATGTATGTTCGTAAAACCAGGGTTTGTCTATTTGGAGAGACAACACCCCGTTTGTGTTGTATTTTATTCGTAATAGTAAATGATGCATGTGTGTTAAATGTTATTTATTTGATTTATTTAAATCCAACAAGAGACAAGATTTCATGTGCGATTTTGTAAAAGTATTTTCTTTGTGTCACTTGACACATGTTGATTTATGTTGGAGTTTTTAAAATTTGTCTCTTGGAGGGAATTGTTTAACTATAGCTTTTTCCATTAAATTTAATGTGATTCTATAATTGCCTTAGGTAGAGAATCCTTGGGGTAGTCAACTTAGGTTTGACCCGAAAATTAACTTCAGAGGGGTTTAAAAAGTGTTAAATGGACTCTTAGGGGTAGTTTATTAGGGTTTCCTAAAACCTATAAGGTATACCTAAGGGTTAGGAGTAAATTTAGGCATGTTTCAACTCTCATGTGACCATTTAGACACCCTAAAAAGTAGCTTTTCTAAGTTGTGCGAAAATTGAAATTAGAAGCCTTGAGCTAAGCTGTCAACCTTCCTTTTTGAATGAAAGTTCCCTTTTTCCCATTTTATCTTACCTTCCTTTTCAGTTTTAGAAACTGGTGAGAACTCTGACTAGTGTCTTCATAAGCAAGAAAGGGAGATTTTGTGGGTAATCACCCATGCTCCATTTTTGGAGACAAAAGAATTTAAAAAAAAAAGAAGAAGATAGATTTGGGATATAGAATTTGGCTAAGGGTAGAAAGCAAAGACTTGTGGAATTGGGCTGCTCATCTTCAACAAAACTAGCATACTTTGGGCAGTTTAAGGTTGGTTCTACCTTTCTTGTAATGTTTTCTTATTGCATGTTGTGTTAAAAGAGTTGCTTGTGTTAAAGGCTAGTTTTCCTTTCATGTATTCCTTGGAAATTTATTTGGTATTTTGTGCTTATGCAATTTATGTGTTTTGGGAGTAATCAAGACCTCCTAATCTTGGGAGAGAGGATGGTCTTGTGGGTGGTAGAAGTGACAACCCTTGAGTGAGAGGCTCTCATTATGAGAGTGATCACAAGGGATTTTATGTGACCCTTGCTACATGGCTTGTTTATGCATTGGGGGTCATAAGGAGAGAAATAAGGCATGAAGGCCTTGGGGGGCATAAGGAATATGGGGATTGTTATACTTGATGTATTTGGTTTTCCATGAGATGGCTATATGTTTTGGTTTTCCATGAGGTGGCTATATGTTTTACCATACTTGCAATCTCCTCAGGTTACTTGGTCCACTACCACCCTTGAAAAGACATCACAATGTGTGGTGCAATGTAGCTGGGTTGGGATTGTGTTTGGGATTGTGTTTTCCCTTGTCTTTTGTGTTTGCATGTGTGTTACCTATCTAGGGCTTGGTTCTCCAAGCTCGGGGGTGGCTACTAGTTAGCCTAGGCTGGGAGGTGAGCACTCCATGGTCATCTCTTTGACTGTAATTGCAGGTTGTTAGAAGAAAATGACAGGACAAGTATAAGTGGCTGGAAATGGTTGTTGCAGAAAAATATTTGGATATGTATTTAGTATTTTCCGCATTTATTTGAAATGAGAGACCTATTTGTAAAGTGACAAGAGTATCTTGGAGATAAGATTTAAATATTTGTAATAGTCATTTAAGTTATATTGCAGGAAGGAAAATGATTATTTCTGATTTTAGTCCCTAAAGTTTGAAATAAATATTGTGTGGATAGGATGTTCTAAAAAGAAAGAAAGTTGTGATTTCCCTTACGCATTTGAAACAATTTATTTCAAGAGAAATAGAATTGGTTTTGCATACATATAGTAGGTTGGTAATAAAACATTTGATTTATACATGGATATGTTAAATTTAGTTTATTTAAATCTGTTATCTAAACTATTTGCAGAAAATAAAATAAAAAATAGTATATCTATCTCTAAGGTTAAAATTAATTAATAAAACATTTAACTGCTGTTAAGATTATTTGAATGTTGTCATTTATATAGATTACGGAAAAAAAATCAAATCTAAAGCTAAATGGTCAATCTACTTTAAATAATATCTTATTATATAGTTGTTGTACCAAATTTATGTATTTCTGCCAGATACATAATGAAAGAAGGCAAATCTAAAAATTAGTATGAACATTTCTAAGTTTTATTTCAATATTTTCTAGTTTAAAAATAGTTGCTATATAAATTAATTTAGTTCGGACATCTTACTTGTTTGTAGAAATTAACATCTAGATTTGAATGGACTATTCTTTTTTTTAAAAAAAAAATACATTGTAATAAATTAGATTATTATAATCATGCTGTCTAAAAAGAAAAAAAAATATAAAAGAGATTTTGTATACGTAAAATATATATATACACATTTAAATATATATATATATATATATATATATAGATAGACAAATACTACCTTTATTCTTTTTAAAGAAAAAATAATAATGAAAAGAAATTTTGTATATGTAAAATATATATATAAACCTATATATATATATATATATATATATATATATATATATATATATATATATATATATATATATATATATATATATATATATATATATATATATATAATAAAATGAGAATGTGCACGGACGGGGGGGGGGAGGTGAGGGGGTTTCACGGGGAAGCCAAAGGGCTATCCATTGTGTGTACACACAGTGGCACCGTGGCTTCTACTGTGTGCACACACAGTGGATGGCCCCGCGGCCGCCACTATGTGGTCACACAGTGGATGGCCCCGCAGTCACCACTGTGTGAACACACAGTGGCGGCGACACACCGCCTCCACCCCTCCCTTGTGTTCGGTCGCTACTACTCCCACATGGAGACCTCCGCCCTGCATACAATGAGACAAGTAAAACCCTAGCCCGGGTAGGGTTAGTGTGGGATAAGAGAAAAAAAAATAAATTATAGATTGTTGAGTATTTTGTAATATATATATTGCTAGTTTAGGGTTTTGTAAGGTTATTGTATAATAATATAAAATTTTATTTAATTATATTTATAAATATATCTTTATATATAAGAATATATATAGAGTTTATAAATATGATTGGTTAGGATAAAATGTAGATTAAATATTTTATTAAGTGATTATATCTTATATGGAGTTATTATTATAAATAAATAAATAAAAAATGTTTAAATTTTAAATTACTTAGGAAGTTTAATCTTTTAGAAACTCAATAATAAGGTTGGGTAAGCTATTTTGGCTTTGGGAAAAATATTTTCCTTTAGCCCACTAAATATAGGTTTTGATTAAGATTAAACTTTATAGGAAAATATTCATTGAAGTTAATTGACCCCTTTCGTCGATATAATTTAAGCAGTTTTTAATAATTTAATAAAAAAATTAAAAAAATAAAATTTCTAGACATTATCAACTAAGTCCTAGGACTAACTTAATTAGTTCCTAAAGTTGACTATTGGTTATTGGAGATTAATTCTATCTACGTCAAATTAAGGGACTAAATTAACTTATTAGTTGAGAATGATGAGATAATAATTAAGTCATTTAGTAAACCAAAATTTAATTCTATTTAAGTTATTTCCGCTTAATTGAGTTAGTGGTTAGAGTTAGCTCACACATAGTTAAGATGAAACTTGCTTAGTGCATTTCATAGTCACAAAATTAATAGAAGCCCTAATTAAGTAAGCTATTTAGGAAGGATGTAGTAACAAGATGGAGGAAACTTGATATTTAGTAAATGATTGATATCCAGGCAAATAAATTTTATAAATATCTATTTAGTAGAAATGGACTTAGTAAGTATTAATAGGCACATTTGTAATGAAAGGGACTTTTGAGTGAATTTATTATTACCCTTATAGAATTTATTTGATCCGCTTGATAATAAGAGTTATCGTATTTGTTATGATAGTATTCAATATCATTTAAGAATTCGCCTGTAACAACTTGTTAAGATGTATCAACTCTTTAAGCAATGGTTACATGTAATTTTAGTGTTTTAAAAAAAAATTGTTGGTTGTGTTTTGCCCAAAAAGTTTGGGCATGACATTATTGCCAAACTAGGAGGTGTGTTCACAGAATGATGTGAAGGCAGATAGGAGCGGTAAAGGATCCGATTCAACAAGGAAGTGCTATTTCCAGATCGATCAAGAACCTATTGTTCTCTAACCATTACAACAGTTTGTAATCCCCTCATGGGGTAAGCTCTAACAAGCTTGTTGTTGAAATCCTCTAGCCAGGTGATCCATTGGCTTGTCTTTGAAATCCTCCATCGAGGTTACCTTTAACAAGGTATTTGTAGTCAATCTCTTAACCAGGTGGTCCTTAATCGGATATGTTCCTAACAGAACATTCTTGTATAAGATTCTAACTAGGCTTGGCTCCTAATAAGGCAAACTTCAGAAGAGGTAAAAAATACTTGAGGTTATTCATCCCCACCGTTGTTTTTCCCATTTGGGTTTCTACGTGAAAAATCATTGTGGCAAGTGGTGAATGATTTTGTGGATGTGTTTTTGGTATGGTTGATATGAATGATTGGTAAATCTGCATAGATATATCTAAATGATTGGAAATGATCTGAAATATGTTATTATTGGTATTAGTGAAGTGGCTTAAGGTTTTTGTGAAATGATATTTAAATTTCAGATCTGCTGCATTATATCACTGAAGTATTAAGTCAACCGGTAAGGTTTAACAGTGCAACTGCAGATTTGTTAAAGTGACTAAATCAGTAAACTTTGTGAGTTGATTCTAAGTTGAAAATAAATTTAGTGAAAATTTAGTTTACTCTTCAACTACTGATTCACCCCCCCTCTCAGTGGTTGATCAGATCTTTATAGTTTCATCATATTATCACTTTGCACCCGCTAGGCTATCCATAAGGTCTTATATCCGAGGTATAGGAAATCTCTACCTAATTGTGAATTTGTTTATAGCCCTGAAGTCCATGCAAAGTTGTGTTGGAGCACCTCATGACTAAGATGATAAGAGCAATAAAGGATAAAGGTCACACATGGGAATGTGACCTTTCAATTTATGTAATAGGGTAGTCTTGTTTGTTTGATTTTTGTAATAAACCCCAGCTTGTCACCCAATGTCATGGATTTGGCAAATTGATAAGCCACCATGGGCATATGGGCCTAGGGGTATTTGTTGGGACCCAGAGGCAACTGAGAGGGGGGGGGTGTGAATCAGTTGTCTAATAATTTCAAGCCAAATACAACTTAACCAAATTTGATACTTAATATTGATAAACCAAACTTAATGCTGGTAAACAGATTAATAGTTAATAATAGTACCGGTGAAACTCAATGTATGAAACAGAAAGAGAAACAATATCCACAAAACATAACACACAAATTTGTACGTGGAAACCCTATAAGGTGAAAAACCATGGTGGGAAACCTTACCCACAATCAAATGATACTAGTATAGATAATATGTGTATACAAATGGGGTTTGCACATGTAGAAAGGCCAGCTGCCTAGAGCTCATTGCTCGATCACAAGATGAGAGTCACATTGACTACAATTAGATAATTAAATCCAATGATAATGTACTGCACAAAGTAGCATCTCCAATGCTAGATTCAATACCCGTTAAGCTTTGTTTGTCTCCTTCAAACCTTTTCTTATTTAAATGATGTCTACATGAGTAGATTTTCTTATTTTTTGCATATACGAAATATCACAACCTAACCATACCGTATTACATATCACTACTTCAATCTCACAATTGAGATCTTACATATATACCAAAACCTAAAACCAAATGTGTAGGTCGGCTTACTAAGAATAATACAATAAAATATATTACAAGTAATGATGCAATGCATCATCTCGGATCAACAACAATACAAATTGATTAAACCATCTCCATAACGTGTCATGCTGATTTAGAATAGATAACGCGTGCCAGTCCATAACCTAGACCAATTTGCTTATAACAACAAATATGTCAACCCGATTAGACCAATAACCAAATCTCCAAAGCCAAGTGTCCAAACCATGTCTTCGACATAACCAAGTGATCTTCAGATGATAAAAAGTCATCCTCAGTGTCGGTGAACATTATAACCTACCAGTGAACCAAACAACGGTGACTGTGCATAAGTCACTGAACTTGCTGGTGAACATAACCAAAGATCTCCAGAAGGATAAGTGTTGATATGTGTTGACATCAATGACAAAACCAATGCAACATATCCATAATACCAACAATATCCCCCTTTGGCATTGATGGCAACACAAGATGGAAAAACCATCTAAGTGCCAAAGCAAAAATGCCAAAAACCAAAAACCAACAATCTCC
The DNA here is from genome assembly GCF_030272615.1 of Cryptomeria japonica. Taxonomy (NCBI): domain Eukaryota; kingdom Viridiplantae; phylum Streptophyta; class Pinopsida; order Cupressales; family Cupressaceae; genus Cryptomeria; species Cryptomeria japonica. Next base: position 224,625,776 of record NC_081410.1, on the reverse strand, counting down.
AGAATAGATCAATACCAGAAATAAAAATACAAATGCAGAGAGTAAAAATCTCTCCCCCAATGAATAATATCTCCCCAAAGGATAATGTGTTTTTCCATAGATATCTCTCCCCCTTTGACATCAAATGCCAAAGCAATATAAATACCAGATACAACTAGTTCATAGAACCAAAATACCAACTTATCCAGCTACTCCCCCTGAGAAGTAGCTCTCCTGCATTAAAGCCAGAAAAAGATTTCTCTATAAATTCTGTCGGTTTGATGCCAAGCATCAACTGTCTAAGTCTTTACCGGTGAGGGTATGACCCCAAGCTGCTCTCTGAGATATTCAAAAGTTTCCTTAGCCAAAGGCTTAGTAAAGATGTCTGTAATCTTCTCTTTAGTGTTCACATAAACCAATCTCACTTCTTTTGCTTCAACATTCTCTTTCAGAAGATTGTATTTGATAGAAACATGTTTAGTTTTAGAGTGAAATACTGATTCTTAGATATATCAATTGTTGTTGAATTATCACAATAGATGATTATAGGTTCTTTGCATTTTACCTTTATGTCCTTCAACATTTTCTTAATCCATAATACCTAAGTACAATTGGTTGTTGTTGCAACATATTCTGATTCTATTGTTGATAATGATGTACAACTCTGTTTCTTGCTCAACCATTAAATCAATCTTCTACCAAAAGAATGCCCCACCGGTGGTGCTCTTTCTATCATCTACATCTCCTACCCAATTAGCATCGGTGTATGCACATAACTCAAAATTTTCATCTTTAGGATACCATAAACCAAGATTTGTTGTGCCTAGTAAATACCGGAAAATCCTTTTTACTGCCAATTCATGATTTTCTCTAGGATTACTCTAAAATCTTGAAACAATACACATTGCATTCATTATATCAGGTCTTGTTTGTGTCAAATACAGTAAACCTCCAATCATGGATTTGTATCTTGTCGGCTTAATAGGAGGTGAATCATCCTTCAATGATAGTTTATTAGTTGTAGTCATAGGAGTACTTACCAGTTTAGAGTTTTCCATACCAAATTTCTTCAGTAATTCCTTCAAATACTTTGATTGACATGATAATATACCTTTATCAGTCTGTGAAATCTGCAATCCTAAAAATAATTTTATCTCCCCAATCATAGACATTTCAAATTCTTCCTGCATCTTGTTAGAAAATTCTTTATACAATCCATCTTCTCCTCCAAAAATGATGTCATCAACAAAAACTTCAATAACCAAAATGTCTTCTTTAGTCACTTTGAAATATAAGTTGCTATCAGCATTACCTTTAGTGTAACCAAGTTTCATAAGATATTTGTCCAATCTAGCATACCAAGCTCTAGGAGCTTTCTTCAATCCATATAAAGCTTTCCTTAACCTACAAACCATATCTTTATCATTTGACAATGAAAATCCATCAGGTTGTTCAATGTAAACTTCCTCTTCAAGATCACCATTAAGAAATGCACATTTAACATCCATTTGATATACTTTATAATTTTTGTGTGCTGCAAATGCAAGAAATAATCTGACTGCCTCAATTCTAGCTACCGGTGCAAAGGTTTCATTGTAATCAATTCCCTCTTTCTGTGAATATCCCTTACACACTAATCTTGCTTTGTTTTTGATTACCTAAATACCCATTTAGTTCCAATTACATTTTTATTTTTAGGTCGGGGAACCAATTTCCATGTATTGTTATTTTCAATTTGTTCCAATTCATCTTCCATAGCCTTAATCCAATGTTTATCTTCACATGCCTCAATGACAGATGCTGTTCAATTTGAGAAATTAAACATACCTCTTCATTTTCCAATCTTCCTCTTGTCATAACTCCTTGATACTTATTCCCAATTATTTGACTTTCAGAGTGATTCAATCTTACATACCTGGGTGTGTTCACTTGCTGTTGTTCTTCAGTTATTGTGGAATTATCTGATGATGCCAGTGTGACTGGATCAACATTCTGTACCGGTGCACTCTGTATAGGTACATTTGTGATTATCTCAACTATCGGTTTAGAATCCATAGACCTTGAATTTCTTCTAAAGTGTTCATCAATCTTCACATTTGCACTCTCAATGATTTTCTGCAATCTCTTATTAAAATATCTATATGCTTTGCTTTTAGATGAATACCCAAGAAATATTCCTTCATCACTTCTAGGATCAAATTTACCAATATACTCATCTCTCCTAATGTAACATTTTCTTCCAAATATTCTAAAGTAATTAAGAGTAGGAATATTACCAAACCATAATTCATAGGGTGTCTTACCGGTTTTACCTTTGATGTGAACTCTATTGAAAGTGTAAACCGCTGTATTCACTGCTTCTCTCCGATACACATGAGGTAGATTTACTTTGAATATCATGCTTCTAGCTGCATCTAGAATAGTTCTATTCTTCCTTTCCACAACTCCATTTTGCTAAGGTGTCTGGGGTGCTGATAGTTGTCTTCTGATTCCATTCACTTCACAAAATGTATTGAACTCCTTAGATGTAAATTCACCTCCTTGATCTGATCTTAAACATTTAATTTTCTTGCTGGTTTCATTCTCTACAAGTGCCTTGAATAATTTGAATTTCCCAAAAGCTTATGATTTCTCCCTGAGAAAAGTAACCCAACACATTCTAGAATAATCATCAATGATTAGCATAAAGTATCTATCTCCCTGTAGACTTCTTGTTCTTGCCATACCACATAAGTCAGCATGAATTAAATCAAGAACATCATTGGTTTTGTCAGAAATACTCTTAAAAGTTGTTCTAACTTGCTTTCCCATTTGACATTCCTTACATACCAGATTATGAGGTTTTACAATCTTAGGTAAATCCCTTACTGCCTTAGATGAACTAATCTTCACAATGCAATCAAAATTTACATGACAGAGTCTTTTATGCCATAACCAACTTTCATCAATGTGTGCAATCAAGCATGTCTTTTCAATGTTATTCAAATGAAAGATATTACCTCTAGTCTTATTGTCGGTTGCAATTTCCAAACCTGTACTATTCATGATTTTGCATTTACCATTCTTGAATTGTAATTGAAATCCTTTTTCAACTAATTGACCAACACTCAAAAAATTATGCTTCAAACCTTCAACATAATAAACATTGTCAGTATTGTGCTTACCATCAAAAGATATAGTGCCTTTTCCTCTGATCAAACAAGATTTGTCATCTCCAAATCTTACTAGACCTCCATTGTATTCCTAAAAAGATAAGAATTTACTTTTATCACCAGTCATATGATGTGAACATCCGGAATCTATAATCCATTCATTCTTTTATTCAATTTTAGCTGCAAGGGCCTGTTCTACTGGTGGAGCAATAGGTGCCGGTTGATCTTCTTTTATTGCAACAAAAGCCCATCCATTGTCTCCTGATTCTTCATCAGAATCAGTAACTCCTTCATCAGCATAATAACATGATTTGTCTCTATTTTTCTTAAATCTACATCTCTGATATTCAGGGTTAGGCTTATATATTCTTTTAGCTTCTTCTCTTAATCTTGCATGTTCTCCGAACATCTATATGCCATCTAACCAATTTTATTATAGTTAAAACATTTAAAAGGTGCTTTACCTTCATACTTACTTCCAATAGGACCTTTAGGCATTTTCCTTGCAAATAGTGCTCCAAGCTCTTCAAGTTCTTCATTTTCCCTCATGTCTTCAAGTTCTCTTGCATAAAGTTCTTTCCAATTAGATTTATCAACTGATGATGAAGATGCTACAGATGATGATTCTTTGAAAGATAAATTTGTCTTAATTGTAGCAACAGGACCAAATTCCTCAACCTCAAATGCTGAACGTTTCCCAACCAAGGTATCTTTAGACACTGATGTATTAGGCATGGTTCTTAACTCATTAATTACAGTTACTTTCATTTTGTATGCTGGTGGCAATGCTCTTAAAACTTTAGAAACAATTTCATCTTCACTTAAGGAACCTCCATAGCTTTGTATTCCCAAAACAATTTTATTAACCCTTTCCATAAAAGAAAAAATTATTTCATCTTCTTCCATTTTCAATTTTTCATACCTGACCCGAAAGCATTCCCATTTTGCAATTTTGACAGTGGTATCTCCTTCATTCAATGTTTCCAATTTATCCCAAATAGCTTTAGTAGTAGATTGGTCTGATAGTCCCATGATTTGCTGATATGACAAGGCACTCAAGAGTGCTTCTCTTGCTTTGCAATGATTCTCTTGATCCTTACCCAATGTAGGTGGATTAGGTTGATTCGGTGTAGGACCAACATAGCCATTCTGTGTAACATCCCATATGTCTCTTCCAATGCAATTCAAATGTGTCTCCATTATGATCTTCCATATACCATAGTTAGTTCCATCAAGTTTCAAACTATCCTTCCTAAAATAGTTAGTTGCCATAGAATCTCCTCAAGTTGTTAAACTTAAAAAAAAAGAGGACTTAGCTTTGATACCAATTGTTAGGACTTGGAGGCAACTGAGAGGGGGGGGGTGAATCAATTGTCTAATATTTTCAACCCAAATACAACTTAATCAAACTTGATACTTAATACTGGTAAACAGATTAACAGTTAATAACAGTACCGGTGAAATTTAATGTATGAAACCGAAAGAGAAACAATATCCACAACACATGACACAAATATTTGTACGTGGAAACCCTGTAAGGGGAAAAAACACGATGGGAAACCTAACCCACTATCAAATGATACTACTACAGATAGTTTGTGTATATAAATGGGGTCTGCACATGCAAAAAGGCCAGCTACCGAGAGCTCACTGCTCGATCACAAGATGGGAGTCACACTAACTACAATTGGATAATTAAATCCAATGATAATGTACTACAAAAAGTAGCATCTCCAATGCTGGATTCAGTATCGGTTAAGCTCTAATTGTCTCCTTCAAACTGTTCTTGAATCTTTAAATGATGTCTGCGTGAGTATATTTGCTTATTTTCGTATATATCAAATATCACAACCTTACCGTACCATATTACATATCACCACTTCAATCTCACAATTGAGATCTTACATATATACCAAAACCTAAGATCAAATGTGTAGGTTGGCTTACTAAGAATAATACAATAAAATCTATTACAAGTAAGTCATGATGTGATGCATCGTGTGTTGGCTTGATGATGATTTTAATGTATTCATCACTTATTGTCATTGATGAAATATTCTCACACACATATGCGACAACACTGACTACCGGTGTAACTTCAATTGGTTTACACTTCTAACTGGTATGTTTAAGGTTTATCTCTAAACCAGTACTTTGTGTCAACTAGTATGTACCTATGAGATAACCTGAGATAACACCAGATCGACATCAAAATCAAAATGAAGATGAAGAAGAAGATCTAGTGAAGATTTGATAACAACAGTTAATTTTCATCAGTATTAAACTGCTCTAACCGGTATCTATTTTTGTGATGAGTTACCAACACCGTTTGTTTGGTGATCATTTTTGTGATGAGTTATGATTATATGTCTAGATTCACTACACCTAGGAAATTGTGTTCCTATGGCCAACATAAGGATTGTATGTCTATTTAAGATATTGTAGTGAACCGTCTTTTGAGTCAAGTAGAAGATAGAGAGTTCTTATGTGAAAAGAATGAAAAATCTTTTGTTAAGAAGTGATAAATGTTAAGATGCAGAGAAGAATTGAATATACTTAGAAGGATTTGATAAAGCAAGTCTCATGCTACTCAAAATAGATCAAGATACTATTGTTGTTTTCTAATCATTACAACTGGTGCAAATCCCTTAACTGGGTAAGCTCTAACAAGCTTCATTGTACAATTCCTCTAACAAGGTGATCCATTAGTTTGGATTCTCAAATCCTCCAGCGAGGTTACTCCTAAGAGGGTAGTACTCTTAACAGGGTATAAGCTTCTAATCAAGCTTGGAATCTCTAACAAGATTTTCTCCTAGCAGAGCCCTTGTAAGGCCTTAACCGGTCAGTTTTCTATTACTGCAGATAGTTAACTTGTGAGTTCCATCACACCATGGTTTTTACCTATTTGGGTTTTCCACGTATAAACACTTGTGTTATGGTGGATGTTCTACTATTTGTGGATGTTGTTATTTCATCTTGGATAGCATGCAATTTTGTTTAACCGCTTGGTTAAGAACATCTATAGATTAGTATTCAAAGTAGTGTGTGTTTTGGAGTTGTTGATTCACCCCGCCCCTCAGTTCTTTTCAAGTCCATCAATTGGTATCAGAGCCCAACTTCTTTGAAGCCTAACCAGTTAGAAGGGAATCTTGAAACCACTATGGGGGACAAATGCTACTTTGAGGTGGTTAGAGAACTAGAAGCTAGTATAAATGAAGTTGAAACTCTTAGGGGTAAACTGAAAGCTTCTCAATTCAAAAGGAGAGAGCTATCTGAAAAAATGTTAGAAATATCTGACAATAGTTCTTCAGATGAAGATAAATTGATGCCTTATTAGAATACGTTGAAAATTTGTAGGGTGAGAAACTGAATCTAAGAAGAGAACTAGAAGGTCTCACTATTCGCATGAGTCAGGAGCTAGAATCCAGAAGAGCTATTGAAGATCTTATCAAAACAAAAGATCAAGATATCCAAAAAATCAAACGGGAAAGAGACACTATGCATGAGGATTTAATAGCTGAAATAGAAGAAAAGGAGAACTTAAAGTTAGACCTTGAGTTGGCATCATCCTTGAAAGAGAATTTGTCTAAACACAATGAAGATCTTGTCACTAAACTTGCTGAAGCCAATGAGAAACTGGAAAAGTTTCCCAAAAGTTCTACCATGCTAGAAGAACAAATTCAATCACAGAGAATGAAGGGTGATATCTCTGGACTTGGCTTTCACACAGCTGAGAAAGGTGAATCCTCCGGTACAAAGAGAAACTATCCAAAGAATAAAAATGCATCTAAAGTCAATAAGACTACCGGCAAGAAAGCTTTCAAATTTGTCTATTTTTTTGTTATAAGCCTGGTCATACTACAAATGTTTGTAGGAACAAAGCTATGAGAAATGCAAGTTATAATACCAGTACTAGGTATGTATCTAGAAAGTTTGAAGGACATTGCTACACTTGTGGAATGTATGGGCATAAACATATTGAGTGAAGATATGGTGAAAACAATCCTATACCACACATGCATCCTAGACCATATGGTGACCGAACAAGAAACTATGATAACCAGGTGAACAGAAATTGGCAAAGATCCTACGACAATAGTCTTAGTCCATTTAAGATGGAAAATGTAACAAGTGTGGTGTGTACCTTTTGCAATAAAGCTGGTCATGTGGCTATGAAATGTAGAAAAAAAATAGGAAGAGGAAATGTAGGACCCTGGAGATCATCTGGTATGGTCTGTTATCACTGCAACAAACTAGGACATCTGGCTAAGTTTTGCAGAACAAGAAATAGAAAACTAGTCAACTCCTCTAAGGATCAAAAAGGCAAGCAAAAGGTTGATGTTGAGGAAACAAGAGAAGACATGAATCAGACATGAAAAAAAAAAAGAGAAGTGCTTGCAGAAGAAATCACTCCTTCACCTAGTGAAGAGAGTCCAACACCGGTGACTTAAGCCTATCTAAAACGGCTAAGGGGAGCGTAACGGTAAAACATAATTCAGGCCCCTTTGTAGAATTAGCGAGAAAGAATCTTTTTGAATTCCGGTGACTTTTTTTTGTGCTGACGTGTTAATCAACTAGTATGCCACTTAAGCGGTGAAATTAGGGTTTTTAACCTAAAAGTACGAGCATTTATTACGGTCGGTAAAAAGGATAAATTTAATTTTTACCTTATCATTTTTACCCTAATCCTTTTGAAAATAATTGAAGCAATTGCAGAAGTAGAGCGAAATAGTCTTGGTATGAATTATCAAATTGCTTTGAGATTGAGAGAAATTAAGTTGAATTGGTAGCTGCAGAGAAGCGAACAAGAGTGCATTTGAACAATTCAACTAGGAAACAGAGTGGCATACAAGACATTAGGTATTTATTTGAACTTCGTCTTGAATCCTGTTTATTTTCAAATGGCATCTACATCTAAACCTGTAGAGAGATTATTAATCACTGCTAAGCTTGAAGAAATTGTAAAGGCAGAGAAAATTATGTCTTATAATGCATTATCACAAGTACCGAGTGGATTCATTGTCCAAGGTGATTTGTCTAGCTACATAGATTGCAAAATTAAGGATATGGGAACTCTTCACATCTATACTCAGCTGAAATCACTCTGTGATGAGGAAGGGAAGATAAAAACTAAGTATGCTAGGGTTTTGAGAAAGGATTTCATAATGCTGCCTACCCTCTTGAATATTTTGAAGAAGAACACATATGAATAATTTTGAGTCGAGTACATGGAGAGAATATGTATCTAGAAAGGACTCATACAATTACCAAGGAAGCCATTATGGTTGTAACGGGTTATTGCTCAACCGGTAAAATTCCTGAGTTAAGGAAAATCACAAAAGATACAATCTTCAAGCTAACCGATTCTACCTCTGATGGGCATGCTTTCTCTGTTAACAATATCAGATATCCTACAGTGAAGCTTGTAGCAATGGTAATAGGCTACAAAGTATTTTACTCCAGTAGGCTTAACAGTGTTCCATCCATAGCAATTCATACAACATATAGTATGATTATTGAAGATGAAAACTATGATATCTGTGATGCTATCAGAGTCTAGCTTGTTCTAAATTTGAAATCCATCAAAAGGGACAATACTCAAAAATTTAAGTTTGGTCAGCTACTAGTTGGGTTATTTTTCTATTTCTAGAATTTTCTACCTGGTATAGGTGACATTGAATGGTCCAAAGAACAACTGATCAATTCTCAGATAATAAATGGCATTAAAGCTATGAAAAATACCTTTTTGGCTGCCACCAATAGATACTTCAATGAATTTCAGAAGAAAATGAGCATGAGGATGAGGCTACCAAAAGATGTAGTAAGACATTTTGAAAAAGACAATATTCATGGTTACAACTAATTTTTTCTTAATGCAAGCAAGAGAACCTAGAGAGGAACAGATGGAAGAAATGAGCTATGAAGTCAATGATGACTTACTGGTTGGCTATGCTAATACTTTGTTAGCATTGCCTGTAGACAAAAAGAAGGCTAAATTGGATATTCTTGCAATCCAAGCTGCACCTGTTGAAACCAGTACTAAATCTGTAGCTAAAGCTAAAGGAAAGAAAAATAAAAGTGAAGAAAAATCTCTTGAAAAGAAGACTACAAGGGTGACTCGAAGTGTCCTAGGCAAAAAGGAACAAGGACCCAAAATAACTGAGAAAAAGGAGAGTGTACCAAAGAAGAGAAGAAACAGGAAATTAATTTTGCAACCAAAATATGAGGGAACAGAGTCTGATGAAGAACGTAAGAAGGCGAAAGCAACTGGCACAATGTCAAAAAACACAAAGGTAGTACCAAAGGTAATTACACCTCTAGAAATTGCCTCCTACAAACCTGAAACCAGGTTTGAAAGAACAATGAAAATGTTGGGAAGGAGTAGGTTTGAAAATGTTAAAGACCATTATGATTCTTTTACTGTAGATGAGCAGAAGCAAATACACCAATAGGAAATAAAATTGTTGAGTCATTACAGTAGATATCCATATGAATTAGAAAAAGATATTTCGGTATCCTTGTATAATACTTTGTTAGAAAAATGGGAAGAAGCCACTCAGTTAGATAAGGAAATTATTGATGAAATATTTGTACAGTATTTTCCCACATTGTCATTAGATGGAATTAGTGCTTTGACTAAGGAAAACAAAATATATTTTGATTTTAAAATTAGAATATTGAAGCTTCTTAATAGAAAAAGAGCAATTATTGAGACAGAAACTCGTCAACTAGGCTATCAAATTAAATAAAGGGTAGATGCCCTCCAATCTATCAATAAGGATGAATCTGCAAATGATGTTTCTCTACCAAAATTGGACATAGAGGAAATTGTCCTAGCTGATATAGTCCTCAACCGAGAAGAAGGATGACTCAGTTATTCATATTGATGAGGACATTGAGGATTCAGCAGACCTATCCGAAGATATTACTCCACCTGATATGGATCTTCCTTCAATCATAGAAGTACACAATACAATAGGTGATCAACCAGCTACTCAAATAGAGGAAGTCAGTATACCGGTAACTAAACAACAAGAGAAACCTTAACTGACAAATGAACAACTGGAGAAACCCCAATCTCCACTGGCCATTGAGATCACTCAAAATGAGACCACTAAGGAAGCTGTTACACAGAAGGCAGAAGATAAAACAAAAGCAAATATAGAAAGAGCCATCATTAAGTGTATATCCTCTGAAAAGGGAAAGCAAAAACTGCTTGATGATGATGATGATGAAGACTCTTGAAGTATTTCAAGACCTATTAATATGAATACCCTGAGTGCTTCTGAAATGATGAAGTCTGCGCGTATGATGGAAGATCATGCACATAAGAAGAGGATGAAAGAACAAAGAATTGAGGCAGAGACAATTTAGAATGTTGTAGACATCGTCTGGATTACTACCAGAAACCTCTGTCGCACATCTTCCCACTCCTATCAGCAAACTCAGTTAGTTAGTTGCAGAGGCATCTGATCAAATCAAAACACTTGAAGATGCTAGTCAAATGTTTGTTGAAAAGAGAGAAAAGAAGGCATATGGAGATAAGCTAGCAAAGCACATTAAGATTAGCAAAATGGCTTTATCTCATAATGGCAGTCTGTTGAAGAAAGCTATTGAATCTAGAGGAAAGTATCTTGCCTCTACCTCTAATGTTACTTTCTTTTATTCTAATATTTCTAAAAATCAAGCTGAAAATGAGCAAGAAATAGAAAGGTTATGTAGGGAATATGTCCCACTCCAGGACTCTATTCATGTCTTTAACCAGTCTATAGATGAACTGCATGACAAACTGATCATGAATGATAATGAGAGAGCTAAGAGATTCCAATCTCTAAGAGAGCTCAAGAATCAGCTCACCTCACAGATTGACATTCTTCAGAGAGCCTACTCTCATGCTGAAGCTATTCTTGCTACTCTGGAAACATTCTCACTTTATTTAATGGAGGAATTCTATTCTCAGTTGTTGTCTACATCAGAGTATACAAATCACATACTGGAATCATGGTAGAATGCTCTATCTCAAATGAAACAAAATTTCAACCATATTTTCATGAGAATTCCTAATGCATGACTTTGTTTTCAAAATTCATATATACTGAACTTTTTAATACAAACTTTCTCTATACATATATTTTGCTTTGTCATTTGGCATTGCTGTCAAAGGGGGAGTAATAATAATATGTATGTATGTGTGTTTTTTTTTTGAAAATTTTGTATTTATGCATACAATAAGGGGGAGTACTATAATATTACATTCAAAAGGGAGCTTGAACATATATATGTAGATATGTTGTATGCACACTTAGCAGTATTGTAAATTACTCAAAAAATTCTAAGTGTTGCCATCAATGCCAAAGGGGGAGATTGTTGGCTTGATGATGATTGTAATGTATTTATCACTTATTGTCATTGATGAAACACTCTCACACACATATGTGACAACACTGACTACCAGTGTAACTTCAATTGGTTTACACTTCTAACCGGTATGTTTAAGGTTTATCTTTAAACCAGTACTTTGTGTCAACCGATATGTACCTATGAGATAACATGAGATAACACCAGATCGACATCAGAATCAGAATGAAGATGAAGAAGAAGATCTAGTGAAGATTCTATAAGAACGGTTAATTTCAACCGATATTAAATTGCTCTAACTGGTATCTATTTTTGTGATGAGTTACCAGCACTGTTTGTTTGGTCGTCATTTTTGTGACGAGTTATGATTATATGTCTAGATTCACTGCACCTAGGAAATTGTGTTCCTAATGCTGACATAAGGATTGTATGTCTATTTAAGACATTGTAGTGAACCGTCTTTTGAGTCAAGTAGAAGATAGAGATTTGTTATGTGAAAAGAATGAAAAAGATTTTGTTAAGAAGTGATAAATGTTAAGATTTTAAGATGTAGAGCAGAATTGAATATACTTAGAAGGATCTGATCAAGCAAGTCCTGTGCTACTCAAAACAGATCAAGCTACTCTTATTGTTTTCTAATCATTACAATGGGTGCAAATCCCTTAACTGGGTAAGCTCTAACAAGCTCCATTATACAAATCCTCTAACAAGGTGATCCTTTACTTTGGATTCTCAAATCCTCCAGCAAGGTTACTCCTAACAGGTTAGTATTCTTAACAGGGTATAAGCTTCTAATCAAGCTTGGAATCTCTAACAAGATTTACTCCTAGTAGAGCTCTCTAAGGCCTTAACCAGTCAGTTTTCTATTACTGCAGATAGTTAACTTGTGAGTTCCATATCACCATGGTTTTTACCTATTTGGGTTTTCCATGTATAAACACTTGTGTTATGGTGGATGTTCTACTTTTTGTGGATGTTGTTATTTCATTTTGGATAGCATGTGTTTTGTTTAACCGCTTGGTTAAGAACATCTATAGATTAGTATTCAAAGTAGTGTGTGTTTTAGAGTCACTAATTCACCTCCCTCTTAGTGATTTTCAAGTCCATCATCATGTTGGATCAACAACAATACCAATTTATTAAACCATCTCCATAACATGTCGTACTGATCTGGAATAGATAACGTGTGCCGGTCCATAACCTAGACCAATTTGCTGGTAACAACAAATATGTCAACCCAATTAGACCAATAACCAAATCTCCAAAACCAAGTGTCCAAACCATGTCTTCGACATAACCAAGTGATCTCTGGATGATAACAAGTCATCCTCAATGCCGGTGAACAATATAACCTGCCAATGAACCAAATATTGGTGACTATGCATAAGTCACTGAACTTGCTGGTGAACATAACCAAAGATCTCTAGAAGGATGAGTGTTGATAAGTGTTGACATCAATGACAAAACCAATGCAACATATTCATAATACCAACAATATTTAGTTGAGTATTTTATAGGTTTTTATGTGTTGGAGATGTCTTAGGAAGACTTAAGGCATGTTGAAACCACTCTAGGTAGGCAGATTTAACATGTGTCAAAATTTGCTCAAAACTTGACAACTTTTGTTGATAATTTTTAATGACAACTTTTGGTTGCAAATAGAAACTTCCTTCCAATGGTCACCCCAGTTTAAAAGGTGGTTGATAACCATTGATTAAGGTATAAAATGTCATTCCCAATCATCACTGGGGAGAGAGGAGTATTTTGTAAGCAATTGGTATCATTGAAGCAATAAAAAATCTGAGAATTTCTTGCAATTGAGTTACTCTGCATGGTGTACCATATTGTACAAACATTTTGGGATTAGGAAACTAGTGGGATGCATTGGAGTGGCCAATCAACTTTTAGATGAATCAAGTCTAAGGTCCTAATTCTCCAAGACAAGGGAGAAACCTGCAATTTTCTAGAAGTGGTCTAGATTTGACAGTTTTGCCTAGGGTTTTTGCAAAGGAATGGTCTCATCTTGCTGATCCTTCATTGGTGGCTCACGGATTTGGAGAGGATGCAAGTATGGCCAATTTAATTTAGGATTTTGAAGGCCTTTTGCAGGTTAGGACTGGTTGAAGGTGAGGGTTTGATGCATTAAGGTGGGCAACTCTATTTGGCCACTGTGTAAGTGCAAGCGAATAGGTCTCACATCGGATGTTAGGGGTATGATCATAGCCTAAAAATTAGGAATTGGTGGGTTTACCATGTCCTAAAAGTGTCCCTTGAGTTGGTTTAGTGAAATAGGATCCGTGTCTACACACTCCTTTGTAAAATAGGCCTAATTGGGGCTACTAAGTCTCCTAAACAAGATAGGGTTTGGATTCTTGTGTTCCCAAACTATCAAAACCCTTGGGATATGTTTTGAAACTCCCAAAAGGGTATCCAAATCTGGAATTTTTTGTCTAGGTCATTTGGATAAATAAGGAGTTAAGTGTAGAAAACCGGTCTAGTAGGGCTACTAAGATTAATAGACCTTATTGCATCAGTCACCTCAAACTGGTAAAGAGAACCTAATTTGATCATTGAAGGAGGTCTTCCTAACCTAGGGGATTTCAAACCAAATCTGAAATAGGTATTGATGCACTAGAGAGGGGATCAAACCATTGTTGGGATACAGGGTTCTTAAGAGCCTCTAGAAGACCTTGTGAAGCACTCAATGGAAGTGACCTTGTGAGGAAGCCTTTAAGAAGGAAGGGATGTGGGACTTGTCAAACTGATCTTTCCTAACCCCTTAGAGTGTTTTGAGATTGCTAAAGTCCTTGGTTATTTTTTGGACTAGGGGAACCTATTCTATACATATACTAGGGCTCTGCATCAAATTGGTATCAGAGCATAGGAGGAATCCTTTTGGGGAGAAGAATATCACATGTTAGCAAAAGAATCAGAGGGTGAGGCTAGAAGAATGCATCCAAAGATGAAAAATGTGGAACTTTCTAGGATGGTACAAGAAAACAAAGAAGAAAATGATCAACTTAGGAATTTGATTGAGAACTTGGAAGGCAGACTAGAGAGAGGAGGACCTGATGGCTCAGAGGAAGTGGGATAAGAAGAGGAGAACCCACAAGGACAGGAAGAATAGGAAGTTCCTGCAGAACATAGGTACCTGGTCAATGCCTTGAAGTCTGTGGAGAGGAGAACCATGGACCATAAATCAAACCTTCCTATTTTTAGCAGGAAGATGGATGCCGATGGAGTGTTGAACTGGATAGAGTCCTTGAACAACTTCTTTGAATGTGAAGACATTGCTGACAACCAAAAGATGAAGATTGCCAAGTCAAAAATGTAGGGAGAAACTCTGACATGGTGGAATTTTGTGCAAGGGGAAAGAGTGAAAGAGGGAAGAGGAATGATTACCTCTTGGAAGAAGATGATTGTAGAGATCAAGGGAGTATATGTACCTGAGGACTATGAAGTCCAATTACATAAGAGAAGGTAGAATCTTAGACAAAAAGAGATGGATGTGTGTACCTATATTGAAGAATTTCAAAAATTGAGTATAAAGTCTAAGAAGGTTGAAGATGAAAGTGAAAGAGTGGCAAGGTATCTAAACGGCCTAAGGTGGAACATACAAGAAGAGTTGAACCTCTTGTGCCCTGACACTGTTCATGAATTCTATCAATTAGCATTAAAGGTAGAGGAGAAGCTCAAAAGAAGACAAGAGAAGAGTAGTAGAGGAAGGGGTAAGCAACCAAGAGGAAGGAGAAACTTTAGAGGAAGAGGATCAAATTTTGAGTTTCAAGGGGAGAGCAGTTAAGACTCCTCAAGGAATGACAACAACAACAAAGGCAAATTTAGAGGGAGAAGGCCTAATTTCAGAGGTAGATCATCAAGAAGAGGAGAAGGATCAATAAAGTGTTTTAACTACAACCAAGAGGGACACATTGCCAGTAGGTGCCCAGAGAAGATGGGGTCTAGTTCCCAAGGAGAATGGAGAGCCAACCTAACCCAAGAATCAAATTTCCAAGGTAGGAGTAAACCTGATTCACATGGTTATCTAGAGACAGGAGAGGCACTAATGTTGAGAAGAACCCTCTTGAAGGTACCAAAACCTATGGAGCCACCCCAAAGGAAGTCTACTGAGAATTGTGTGTCAATAGAAATGGTAGAGAAGTTGAAATTGAGAAGGATACCCCATCCATACCCCTATAAGGTGTCTTGTCTCACAAAGGGGCAACAAACACTTGTAGAGGAGCAGTCATGGTTGGAATTCTAGATAGGTGCATATAAAGATAAGATTTTGTTTGGTGTTGTTAACATGAATGCTTGTAACCTCTTGTTTGGAAGACCATGGCAGTATGATCTCAAGACACACCATGATGGATTTAGGAATACCTACTCCATCACAAAGAATGGCAAGGTCATAGAGCTATTTCCCTTGACTGAAAACAATGAAGAGAAGAAAGAAGCTGAGTCCAAAGTGATGATGATGGAAGGTAAACCATTCCTCAAGGAGATAAAGATAGAAGAAGCAATATGCTTTGCATTGCTTCCAGTACCAACCTCAAAAGAGAAGCATGTTGTAGATGACAAAGTAGAAGGAAAGGACAAGGATCTCAGTTAGGAGGTGAAGGAGATCATTGGCAGATACCAAGGAATAGTTGCAGATAAAGAGTTTTCCATCAATGAGAGAGATCAGTCATTGTATTGACTTGATCCCAAGGGATACATTGCCTAACAAGGCTGCATACAAACTCACACCACAAAAAAATGAGGAGATGGCAAGGTAGATTCAAGAGTTGCTAGATTTTGACCTGATTGGGAAGAGCCTTAGCCCAAGTGCAGTCCCTATAGTTTTGACACCCAAAAAGGATGTGTTATCACTGTTTTAGAAATGGGTTGTCTTTTCCCATAATTGGCTAATTTTTTGAAATTTTGAGTCAGACACACTATCAATTGCTTCAAGTCTGTGTTAGGTCTTAAGGGTTTAGGGTTTTAATTTTAAATCGTTCAATGTTTGATCAAAAACCTTCTGGCTTGTATTCCTGCATTACTTTATTCACTTAAGTAATGGGTCTTGGGGTCGTAAGAGGTGTTCCCCCTTGTCATTTGCCTAGGCAGTTGTTGAATTAATTGTAAAAATTTATGCCTTATGTCTTTTCTTCCTAATGTTGTTGGGCCCAGTAATTTGCATGCAGCTCTCAAATGGATCTATGGATTTCACTATTTCATTAGGCAAATTTGCACGTGGTTTAAGACTCGCAAAATGGCAAAAGGGAAAAGCGTGTTCAATGGTGCGCATTTGGTCAGGTTTAAAAAGGCTCCATCTCGTTCAAGATGTAATGGCTGGCATTAGTTTGCAACGAAAACTTGCAAGTGAAATACCTTTCGCGAAATGGTGAAAAGGTTTGGTGGGACCCAACAGCGGAGACTTTTCAAATGGCTAAAAGGTGATCAGGTTCAAGAGAGATCGACGGTTCACACTATTTCATGGCTGATAGATGCTCGAAGGTTATGCCCTGCAAAATAGCGAAAAGGTTTTTTCGGTCTGTGAAAAGGGAGTTTTTATAAGAGCATAATAGATGCACAAGTCTCATTTGATCTGACGGTTAGCGCAGCTTCGCAGGAGGAAGATGCTCGACAGTTAGCTTTCGCAAAGTAGCGAAATGACATGGCGCTCGAGGCAAGTAGTCCAGTTGGTCGAGATGGTGAGTAAGATGATGGCACATGGTAGAAGGTCAAAATAGAAAGCAAGTTGGATTTAAGGATTAAAAGGTGGGTCCCAGAGGTGAGTCAAGAAGTGACCTCACAGATACAAGAAGTGACCTCACAGATACAAGTGGCAAGGATGAGGTGGAATCTGATGTTCTCTCTCTGCGAATGAAAGGTTGACATGTTAGTTCGGAAATGACTAGATGCTAGGTGGATGGAGTTGAGTCAGAGGGCCCATGTCTACCAAATTCAGTTAAGTTGTTAAGCATCGAGCAAGTCAAATATAATCTAACGGCCTGTGTGAGTTCGCAATGGTAAAGTGCTCATGTTTTAAAACTAGCAAAATAGTGAAAAGGTTTTGGGGCCCCAAGAACAGATAAAAGCATGAGGTTAAAAGAGGATCAACTCCATTTCAATCTGACGGCTCACATTGTTTCGTGGCTGTGAACCAACCGAGGGATATGCTTCGCGAAATAGCGAAAGGAAGAGAAGGTTCACCCAGGTGTAATGCTAGATGGTGACATGTCAATTGACATGTGGTTTCAAAAGAAATTGAGGGCCCGCCAAGGTGTAACTGGCGGTTATAAGGGAAAGACACGTGGCTGACTTTGAACTAAACTCGAAGAGTTTTCCAGAGCTAATGGTTGAGTGCCATGTGGTACTCGGTAACTAGTGAAAGAATGGCGTAAGTGAAGCAAGCATAAAGGTCTCCCTTAAAGGATGGTCATCTCTGATTTGATCCAACGCTTCATGTTGTTTCGTGGCCCAAACTTGAAAGCGGTTTAAGCTATGCGAAATAATGAAAGACCGTTAGCTGTCAAGATAGAGGCGCGGTTAATGAAGAAGCTGATGGTCCCAGTAAGAGTTAAACACCAAGCAGTGAAAGTTCCATCTAATGCCTGACATAGCTTCACGAAAAAAAAGTGCTCAGAGGATAAAGCTCGCGAAATGGCGAAAAGGAGGTAAGGCCCGGTGCTAAGGAAAAGTTGTTAAGTCAGTGTAAAGACCAATCAAGTTTCATTTGATGAAATTGCTCAAAGGTTATGCTCTGTGAAAGAGCGAAAGAGAGAAAAGAAAAAATGTGTAGGCATGTTGTGACCCGTTGGAGCGAAAATTTTGAATTCTCTCATGAATTCAATTCTGAAGGGACGGCCTAAGCATGCGGTATCAATGTCGTAGTTAAGAGCCTGAGTACCATATATGATTTCATATCAATCAGATGAAGGTATCATTCTAGAGAATTGTTGCAGAGAAAGTGGTTGCAAAGCTATTTTCTTCAAATACAGAGAAAATTCATTCAGTTGCAGAGCGGATTTCTTCAAGCTAAAAACAGGTTTTCTTGTACTCTTGTTTGGCAATTTCTTAGTAGTGTGTTTTAATTAAGGTCTTGATTTGTTACATAACCAATTGGGGGTAATAGTTAATTTGCTTGCATATTTTAAGATGGAACCTAAGAGAGAATTCTCAGGAAAAGTCAATTACCAGGAAAGGGCCATTTGTGATGATTTTCTTGAATAGTTGACATTGTCAACTAATCATGCATCAAAGGTGAAAGAACTAGTGCCAAGAGATCCTCACTTGAAAATAGGAGAGGAGTTATATGATAAGGGTAACTGGTTGAGAGACCCACAGGTCCGGTTGTCTAGGTTGGGGTTTTTCAAAGTTGGATTTGGCATGAGAAATTCCCCAGCCCCGTAGAATAGCATCTGGGAGTTAGATGTGGGAAAATTGGTAGTTCTAGGAGTGCTCATGGATATGGATCTCCTAACTCAGATTGCACATAATTATGATCTAGTCACAAGGAGCATTAGGGATATAAATGGGAAAGCCCTTATTGAAATAAATAATGAGGAATTCAAAAGTGCTTTTGGGCTTAATGAGTTTACAAATTTTCTAGATCCTATTAATTTCAAATCATTAGCTTAGGTATACAGTGTGTAGAGGAACCACCTTAGAAATGGGCCATTTAAAGAATTATTTGTGAAGATAGGTGGGTTGACAGTTGTAGGACCCAACACTGAAGAGCCCTTTTCATTGAATCTGTTCACCCTTAGGGGTAAGGGATTTTATTGGTCAGTTTGCCAGATTTAAGGAGAGGATGCTGAGGCAAATATGCCCAATCATTACATGCTAATGATTGCTTAGATTTTGAATCATTCTCTTGCAGTAACCTTTCATTATGCTTCCTTTATTACTGATGCTATCCATGAAGGATTGATAAGAATAAAGAATGGGAAGGTTGATAGGCCTTTTGGATGGTATTCCCTCCTCATGCATCTATTTTTATTCAAAGGTGGTGATTATTTTGCAAGTGGAATGGATTTTATAAAAGAGAAAAATGGAGAAAAAATGTCAGTGCAATTATGGAGTACAGTGCTGTCATGGGGCAGAGATGATGCTAGTTTCTTAAATTTTGATAAATGTTTTGCATCAAAGATTAGGACTCTCCTCTGTTCAGAAAATCCAAGATTCCCCAAGGTTCTTTTGGAATTTATTAGACCCAAAGAATTTGTAGAAAATATAAAAATTGTCCATAATTGGGGTGATATTTACTTATATCCTGTCTCCACAATTTTCAGAGTATTTGGTTTTAGAGGCACTCCATTTTTATTGCCCTATCAGGTCCCTCTCAAAGTGGGAACTGCAGAAATCCTCAGACAAATTGGTAGTGTGCAAGAGGCAGAGCTAATAGGAAGGGGTAAAGGGACTATTTTCCCTACGGTTACTACAGCCCACCAATTTGTAATAACCAAGGGAGGTTGGAACTATTTTGAGGATTTTCTTAAACCTTATCATTTGTCAACTGTAGTGTCCAGGTGTGCCGATCCTGAAGATTTCTTCAATGGCATGTTTAGAAACAGGGCAATATGCAGAGGTAGACCCCATCAATTCTAGTTTCCTGAAGACCTCATTAGAAATGAGCTTGATCTAGATGAGCAGGAGCTGAGGAAGGAAAAGTGAGTGGCTTATAAAATGGCCTTAGACTATGTACATCAGTTTGATACTAGCTATGACCCATTGTCTAGCTTTCACCCTTTTGAGGAGAAAATAAAGTTTCTAATTCTTTGTTTTGAGGATGTAATGCAAACTTTGAAAGAAAAGAGGGAGGTTGTAATTAAAAACAACCCTAAAAAGGCAGGAATGGTTCTAAGTAGGTCTGCATCCACTAGAACAATCCCCCCTAGTGACTATATGTTGCATAAGAAGTCTAGTTATAGTGTGCTGATGCCTACAATAGGGGAGCTCTCTACCTCTAAAGGAAAGAGGAAGATACAAGATGTCATTGACATCCAAGATAGCCCAAAGAAGCAGAGAGTGGGAAAAGAAATACAATCTGATACACCCTTGTACTCTCCACCTCAATCCCCTATTTATATAGGAGATAAATAGGCAACAACTGAACAACTGATATAGTTAGTCAGTTTGGGAGAAATAGCTTACACATATGATGAAGTAGAAGAGGGAATGCCAGAAGTGCCCCTTGCTACTGAGATGAACATCACTACCAATAAGTTTAAGGGTCAGGAGTGGGATCTTGAGATCAAGTAGGCTAGTGAGGAATTCTTGGTTGGAAACAACTTTGTTACATCAAGAGCATTCATGCAATTTGTGCGGAAGTAGAACATTGACAAATACAATGCAAGGTATGAAAAGAGAAAAGGTGAGCAGCCTCATAAAGATCCAGCTATGGTAAAGGAGTAAATAAAGCAAGAAATGATAGATGAGTTTAAGACCATCAATCCTGAGCAATGAAGAGATATGGTGGCGCAAGCTGGAGTACTCATTCTCCCTGAGTGGGACATAGCAGATGCCTTGGTATTGGAAGTAGTGAGAAAAGAAACCAAAACCATGGAGGGAATTAATTTTAGCAAAGACAATGCTGCACTAGTCATGTGGTCTCTTAAGAGAGATGAGAATAAGAGAAATAAGGACACCCCAGGGTCGAGTTACCTTGGTGGAATGGTAGTGAAAAGAGTGCAGAACACAGGGGTAGTGGAAGTTGCTAGCATTGTGCTAGAGACTGCAAAGTTTAGTGTTGCATTAGCAGAAAGGGAGGCCAAAGAAAAGGCAGACCTCCAAGTTAAGTTGGAGACAATTTTGACAGCTTACAACAATGCTAAGGAAGAGGTAAGGGGTAAAGATAGCATCATTGCTAAGCTACAAAGCCAATTGATAGGATAATACCATCAAGGTGAGTCTTCAACATTGATGATCTCCTCTTCTCTTGCAAGACCTCCACCTACCAGCCCCATTATTGAGTTCCCACCATCTCCAACACCCTCTAGTTCTCAAATGGTTGAGATCACTCCCCAAGAATTGGAGAATTTAAAACAGGCTCAGGCCTTGTATGCAAAGAAGTATGAAGAAAGAGTAAGGGCTACAATTTGAAGTTTTGCAGACACCATGGGGGCCTCACTATTGTATAACAACATAAGCAAGATTTTAGATAGGTGGAATGAGCTTAATGGAGATAAGGCCATTTTGATGCCTATTTTTGACAAGTGGAAGCCTAAAGATCAAGATTTGGAGCTTATTTGTGTATCTTATGATGAAGCAGAGGCTGATCCTATCATCAAATCCACTTGTGACACCACAGAGGATCTAATAAAATTAGTAGAAGGGATAGACAATGCTGACAGGAAGATCAACTTGTACAAAAAGGAGTACACTGATCAGGTTTTTGAATTGATTTCAGGAGTTTTCGTCATCCCAAATCAATTAACGGACAAAAAAGTGTGGCTTAAGGAATTAGAGGCCAAACTATCAGCTAGAATAAAAGGAATTGTTTACTTAGATGATGCTTCCCTTTTTGTTGTAACATTTCAGGAGATAGAGAGAATCAAATCTCATTATGGTTTTCTCAATTCAGAGGTCAACAAGATGAGAAATTCCTGGAAAAGCTTAACCAAGGCATAGGCAAAAGTGATTAACTTCGCATGGCCAACTGATGATGTGTACAATGAGTGGACAAGAAAATATGCCATTCAGGATGTAGAACCATTAGAAGAGGTTGCAATGGGACAACAAGTAGAAGAATCCACAGAGGTTGAAAAGGAATTGTAACCGTTTTTGTAAAAGATCTTTGTACTTCTTTTTGAGAAGAAATGATTGTAACAAATTCTCCTAGGAAAGTCCAAATCTATGTGCATCCATATTGTTATAAATGGATACCAGGACTAGTAGAAAAAGGATCACAAAGAATTGTAAGAAAATGCTACAGAAATTTATCTGAGCTTTTCCAAGTTTTAATGGAGAATATTTGAAAGTTTTTGTAATACTTTCTTGAAGATAATATCAATATATAAACCATCGGTTTTGAGTTTAAACTTTGTGTCATCTTCAAATGTGTTTGCAAGTGTTTACTGTTTCATTCTGAATAATCTAGGGCTATTTTGTTTGAATAAGGTTGTAAGACAACTTTTAGTAGATATTTTTCTTAGCTTTTCTCTTCAAGAGGTGAATTAAATATGCAGGAATTATTTCTACCAGTAAATTCTCTGTAGGATACTTTGAATCTTGATGAGTGTTGTTTGATGTAGTATGAATAAATTCTTATGTGTGTCAGGCATATGTAGGGATCTGCAGAAGCCAAGCTAATGGGATGTGTAGAGATATTTTGATTGGGGGAGTATTGTTTGAATTTAGATGACTCTGTGACCTTGGATAAGGCACTGGTATAGATCAAGGTTGTTTATTACATATTTTGTATGTCAAATACTGAATATGAGTATAATTTTCATGCCTTTGTTTCAGTAATTTTTAAGGTGATTAGATCCACTGGTTTTCTGGATTGGTTTGCTGTGGATTTATCTTTTAAAAGGTGTGAATTTAGTTCACAAAGGTATACCTGCCTAGACTTAGAGTAGGTCCGAAGTGTAGAAGGTTAAATCAAACCTTGTCATATGTTGTCCTGGAAGTTTCCTTCTCTTTAATATCTGTTCTGCACAGAGTTATCATATTATTATAAGGATGTTGAAGTGAATCAGATTTTGAAGACAAAAGGATGGAGCATGGAGGCTTTGTACTGACTCAAGATCTCTTAGAAAGATCACCATAAGGTATATATTTCCAATGCCTAGGATAGAGGATTTGCTTGATTGTTTGGGGGGTGCAAAACATTTTTCTAAAATTGATTTAAAGAGTGGATACCACCAAATTATGATTAGGCCTGGTGATGAGTGGAAAAAAACATTCAAAACAAATGAAGGGTTGTATGAGTGGAAGGTTATGCCATTTGGTTTGTCTAATACCCCAAGTATATTCATGAGAATCATGAATTAAGTTTTGAAATAATTCACAAGGAAGTTTGTAATAGTGTATTTGGATGACATCCTAGTTTTTAGCAAAACAAAGGAAGAACACTTGAGGCATATAGACATAGTTTTGAAAAAGTTGAGTGAAGAGGAATTGATGATCAATATGGAGAAGTGTTTATTCATACAGGAAGAACTCATCTACCTTGGATTTGTGATCTCCAAAGGTCACTTGAAGATGGATCAGAATAAGGTAAATGCAATTCTTTCTTGGCCTACTCCTAAGACTATTGGTGAAGTTAGAAGTTTCCATGGATTAGCCACATTTTATAAAAAGTTCATAAGAGGTTTCAGTCAGATATGTGCTCCAATGTTGGAGACCATAAAAAGTGGTCAAAAGTGCAGGTTCTCTTGGACAAAGGAGGTAGATGAGGCATTTGAAACCCTAAAAAAAAAGGTAGCTCAACAACCGGTACTTGCCTTACTTGATTTTAACAAAGTGTTTTAGATTGAATGTGATGCTATTCATGTGGCCATAGGAGAAGTCATAAGCCAAGAAGGTAGACCTATACCATTCTTTAGTAAAAATCTCAATCAGGCAAAGAGAAAATATTCTTCTTATGACCTAGAAATATATGCACTAGTTGAAGCTTTGAAAAAATGGAGGCACTATCTGCTACCAAAGGAATTTGTGGTCTATACTGACAACCATGCCTTTAGTTTCATTAATATCCAAGAAAATTTAAACCATAGGCATATAAAATTGGTATAATCCCTCCAAGCCTATACCTTCTCCATAAAACACAAGAAAGGAGTAGCCAACAAAGTGGCTGATGCCCTAAGTAGGAGAGTACTAACCATATATGAAATCCAATTAGAAATCATTGGGATTAATGCATTGAAAGATATGTATGTTGTAGATGAGGAATTGAAGGAGATCTACAAAGCATGTACTGAATTTGGTGAAAGGTATCATGTGGATTTTTTTAATTTTCTGATCCAAGGTGGACTTCTTTTTAAAGGTGGGTAATTGTGCACACCAAAGTGCTCCTAATATCATCAAGGAAAAGCATAGTGGAGATATGGCAAGTAATTTTGGCTTGGACAAGACACTTGAATTGGTAAGAAGGCACTACTTTTAGCCCAAATTGCAGGTTGATGAAAGAAAGTTTGTAGATGCATGCACCATTTGCCAAAAGGAAAAAGGAAGAAGCACCAATGTTGGTCACTATTAACCCTTACCCATTCCGTCAAGACCTTGGGAAAGTGTGTCAATGGAATTTGTAATGAGTTTACCTAGGACCCAAAAGGGGTTTGATAGTGTATTTTTGGTAGTGGATAGGTTTAGTAAAATGGAACATTTCTTGCCATGTAAGTCCACTAGTGATTCATCTTATATAGCAAATCTGTTTTTTAGAGAAGTAGCAAGGATCCATGACAAGGATGTCAAATTTGTTGGCCATTTTTGGAGAACACTATGGATGAAACTTGGCACCAATATTTCTTTCTCATCAACCTATCATCCACAAATGGATGGACAGACAAAATTAGTAAACAAATCATTAGGAAATTTGTTGAGATGTCTTACAAGGCAGTTGTGTGTGTGAAAAAGTGGAATACGTATCTACAAGTTGTAAGACACAACACTTCAATTAAGTCATTACATTTATGGTTAGACAGATATAAGCATGAACAATAAAACCAGCACAAATTGACCAATTGCCTTCTAAGAGATGCGAGTATAGACATGCTCTCAGATTTTTGTAAGTAATACCAGTGACTAGACTACACCAAGACGAAGGATTTAATCTTTATGAGCATGATATTAAGCTAAATGTATGCAATATTATGCTAGATGGATGAATAGTAAGCTATATGAATTCAAGAAATCATAATTGAACTAAATATGCAAAAAGTTAAACTAAGATGCAATAATCCCAAAAAGCAAGGACAATATCTTCAATGACTCTAGAGCAAAAATAGTATAATAACAATAAATCTCCAGGGTGTTTTGAATGAGAGATGAAGGCTGAATCTATAGAGAATCACAAGAGAGACCAATGGTCAAGATCAATTAGCAACGAGTGGTTGAGATTATTCAAGAAAAAGAACAATTTAGGATAATTGAAATAATTGAGAGATCAAATTCAGCTAACCTTGAGATAGATTCCAAATATAGTTTGATTGAAATGCATTCAGTTTATAAGTTTGAGTTTGCATTGGAGATAAAATTCAATTAATTCCATGCACTTGAGATAAAAATAGGCAATTCTATGCATATTCTTTGATTTATTCAAGAAAAAAAGTCTTTTCAATGCAACTGAACTTCTTTTCTCAAAAGATTTGAGTTTCAATTTTAAAGTGATTAATAATTCATTTAATTGCTTTTCTGATTTCAAGTTCCCAATTTAGAAGAAGAAATAATATCTCAAGTTTGATTTCTCTCTCAATTCAATTCTTTTATTTTATTTTCAATTTAACTCTTTCTTTGCATATTGATTCCTCTTTTGTAATAAATTAATTCTTTTTTTTATGATTAATGGCAAATTAATTAATTAATTAAATATGCTAGGATATTCAATAAATTAAATAGGATAATTGATCAAAATGATTTTATTGGAATGATTTAATTAATTAAATAAATATTTAATTAATATAGAATAATTCACTTGCCATGTGACATTTAATGTTTGAAGAATTAATTAATTGTGTGCTCAAAGTTGATTTAATTACCTTTGGTTAGGACCTTGGTGATGTTGTCGAGATTAGGGGCCCATGGTTTAGGTGACCATTTGTAGGGTATTACAATTGCCCCTCTTTGAATTAATGTGCGAGCAGCGCATTGGTTCAAAGAATAGTTGATGTCTAGGAGATACCGGTTTTGAACTTGATTGATCATGAACCAGATGAAGAGCAATGTGTTTAGCTTATTTTGAAGCAATGAAACTGAACAAAGTTGATTAAAGCGATACCAATCCTGATCCTTAACTTGATTGAACTAGGACTGATGAAGAGCAAAGATACCAAACTTGAACTTGATTGATCAAGAAGTGGATCTTACTGACCTAGAACTTGATTGAACTAGACACAGTGAGCGAAGATAAAATCAATCTTGAACTTGATGGATCAAGACATGATGAGCAAAGATAAACTGTCCAGCTTGATTTGATGCGATGAAATTGAACACCTACTTAGATTGAGTGTGCGATCAAAGATACTCTTTAAACTTTTGATTGAGTTTAAACGAATAATTAGCTTGATAAAAAGTGATGAAACTGATTAACATTAAGAGACTTATTCAGATGAAGGCAGTATCAGCTTGAATTGAAGTGATGAAACTGATATGCCCCTAGCAATTGATTTGATTCAGATGATCAAGAGATCTCAACTTGATATGAAGCAATGAAGCTGAGATGCCCCTAGCGATAAGAATTTATTTGGTTTTCTTTAGTTGAAAATTTTTTTGCTCGACTTTTGATGAAGATTTGAAAATTTTCTCGATATTGAAGATGTGAGGTCATGAGGTCATGAGTATGCCCCCTCGGGAGCGAAATTGAAAGATAGCGAGGGTACATGAGTTTAGGCAATTGTTGGCGATGATAATTACTTGAGCACAAAGATTTAATTAGAGGATCATTTGAAGATTTAGCGATGATTGATGGTGAAATTGAGCGCAAATTGAAGAAAAGAATGAGAATGTGATGAAAGCACTAAGTGGTCATAGTTATTGACTAGAAGAATGATCTCAGATTTTGATTTCGATCCCAAAAATGGAATCAGGATAGGAAAATTAGCTAAGGGTACAATTTTCATATCCATCAGAGCAAGTTGAAAAATTAGGGTTGTGGCTATATAAGGGGTCCAAGTGTCATTTTCAATTCATTTTAACCTCTCCAAGTTTGAAATTTGAAAAGCCTTTTGCAAAGAAAAATGGTCATTCCAATCCAGGAGCATTGATTTGAGTGCCAGAGACATCATAATCGACTGCGAAACTACGAGCCAATGGTAAGTGACTAATTTTAAGCCTTTGCATTTCATCAATTTTGAATTTGGGTTGAATTTTTTTGCTTTTTCATGTCGTTAAAAACCGTGCAGTGTCGTTTTGTCGTGCGAGATGATACTGTCTGTCATACGACAAATTGTCCTTGTGTGGTTTATTGTATTATGCTATATGTTTTGTCGTTTGGGCTCATCCCATGTATCGTATGAGAGTTTTCTTGAGAGCCCATTTTATCATGTGAATGCATGTCTTTTATCATGCTACATGAATTCCTAACTCGTATGAGTTTCTACTTAGACTGTGAAATGTCGTATGGAAAACAGTGAGCATTTTTAAGGGTCAAAACATGAAAATTTGATTTTGGCATTTTGTGTATGTGGATTTGCGTGATGTTTAACTTATTTTGTACCAAAATTTGAATGACTCTCTGATGCTCTGTTGTTTGACTCTTCCAAGTTCGATTGCCACGTGTCCTATTTCAATGTGTCTATCATCCTACAATGAGGCTAGTCCACGAGTTATCTGATATAGATAGAGCACATATTGATTTGTGTGTCTTTACTCACCTTTTACAGATGCTGGATATCCATGTGAATCTCAAGATGCTTACTGCACTTGTTGAGTGGTTCCATTTAGAGCATAACACCTTTCATCTACCAGTGGGAGAGATGACTATTACGCCAGAGGATGTTTACAAGATTTTGAGGATTCCATTTGCTGGGTATAAGGTTGACAATGATTCTGCTCAGCGTCCTGGTATCTTAGCCTTGAGACACATTTTTCATGATGAGGACATCCTTGCGCGGCCTATCAGTTGGGATGATATGGTGGCTAGATATAGTGAGTAGTTTCCACTAGTATGTGTATTGGTAGGATTCATTGGTTGTTTTGTTATGCCAAATAGGGGACAACAGGGCTTCTTATGTGGTTGGGCTAGGATGCTGGAGAGACTACTGATTCATCCTGAAAGATTAGGACAGGGATCATGTTTGTTAGCCCACATGTATCGCAAGATGCATGAGATTGCATACAGGGATGGGAAGAGCATGGCAACAAGAGTGTTGGTTCTGCAGATTTGGGCCTACGAGAATATCCCAGTTTGTAGACCTATTGTTGATGATGCCAGAGATCCACACCAGTTGATTGTTTATAGATATGTTGGATATGTTACTCAGCCCCATATGGACAAGATAGAGTATTGGTGACGATAGCTTGATGATCTGATCATTATGGTATGGAGACCATATAGGGGTCTAGTGTTGGTATTTTGGTATGGTTTTTTCATTGATGTCAACACCTACTGAAACACTAGCACTTTGGAGATCCAGCAACATTCACCGACAAGCAAGTAACTATTACACAGTTATTGGTATATGGTTCACCCACACCTGGAATGATATGAAAGACACTTGGTAATGTCGAAGAAATCATGTGGACACTTTGTTTTGAAGAATTAATCATTGGTATATTCATATTTGCATCTTTTCTTTTACCGGCAAATAGGTCCAGGGTTATCTAGGGTTACACCGACAGGTTTATCTTTTCCAGATCAGCATGGCATACTATGAAGATGATTTATTATTGTTGTAAATGAATTAAGCTGACATGTTTAATCAGTTATTGCATTGGATATTATATTGTATGTAAAATGTTTTTATTGTAATATCTTGTAGAGCCGACCTACTAAAATTGGTCTTAGGTTATGGTATAAATGTAAGATCTTATTTGTAAGATCGAATGTGGAATACAAAAAAGATTTATGTGAAGGTATATGAGAGATTAAGCAAAGGTATACACGAAGACATCATTTGAAGGTGAAGCTAGGTTTTTGTAGAAGCATATCAGCATTACACCGGTACTGAATCCAGCATATGAAGATGCTATTTTATGTAGTACATTCTTATTGGATTTAACCATCCAATTGTAGTCAGTGTGACTCTCATTTTGTGATTGAGTAGTGAGCTCTAGGCTGTTGGCCTTTCTGCATGTGCAAACCCCATTTATGTACACTTACTGTCTACAGTAGTATCATCTGATTGTGGGTAAGGTTTCCCACCGTGGTTTTTCCCCTCACAGGGTTTCCACGTACAAATATTGGTGTTATGTGTTGTGGTTGACTCTATGTTTATGTTTCATGCATTAATCTCTACTGGTATAGCAATTTACTGTTAACACTGTCTACCGACACACTTAACTAGTTTATCGGTATTAAGCATTAAGTTGGTTAATTGGTTTTTGGTTTAAACTCATTAGACAACTGATTCACCCCCCCCCTCTCAATTGTCTTTGGGACCTAACAATTGGTATCAGCGCCTAGTCCTCTTTTACAGAAGTTTAACAACTTGAGGAGATCTAATGTCTACTAATTATTTCAGGAAGGACAGTCCTAAACTTGATGGAACCAACTATGGGATATGGAAGATCAAGATGGAGACACATCTGAATTGCATCGGTAAAGACATCTAGGAAGTTACAAAGAATGGTTATACTGCTGTTGTAGCTGGTCAGACTGCTCCAACTACCTTAGCTAAAGATGAAGAGAATGATTGCAAAGCAAGAGAAGCACTTTTGAGCGCATTATCAGATCAACAAATCATGGGATTATCGGATAGGTCTACTACTAAAGCTATTTGGGATCATTTGGAAACACTAAATGAAGGGGATTCCACAATCAAGATTGCAAAAATTGAAAGCTTCCGAGTTAGGTATGAACATATGAAAACGGAAGAAGATGAAAGGATTTCTGCTTTTATGGAAAGAGTAAATGAAATTGTTTTGGGTATTAAATGTTGTGGAGGAACATTGAGTGAGGATGAAATTGTTTCAAAAATCTTAAGAGGATTGCCACCGACATATAAAATGAAGGTTAGTGCTATAAATGAGTTGAGAACATTGCTTAATACATCAGTAACTAGGGATACATTGATTGGAAAACTTCCAGCCTTTGAAATTGAGGAATTTTGTCCTATTGCTACTATAAAAACTGATTTGGCCTTTAAAGCATCAACATCATCTGCTCCATCATTTGACAAATCAGACTGGAAAGCCTTTTATGCAAGAGAACTTGAAGAAACCAGGAAGGAAAATGAAGAGCTTGAAGAACTTGAAGCACTATTTGCAAGAAAAATGGCAAAAGGTCTAGTTGGAAGTAAGTATGAAGGTAAAGCACCCTTTAAATGTTTGAACTGCAATAAGATTGGTCATATGGCTTCGAGATGCCCTGATAGACATGCTAGACTAAGAGAAGAAGCTAGAAGAACATACAAGCCTAATCCTAAATATCAGAGATACAAATTTAAGAAGAACAAAGACAAATCCTGTTATATTGCCGATGAAGGTGTCACTGATGATTCTGATGAGGATCCAACAGAGAATGGATGGGTTTTTATTGCTATAACAGAAGATCAACCGGCACCTATTGCTCAACTGGTAGAACAAGCCCTAGCAGCCAAAGTTGAAGCAAAAGATGAATGGATCATTGACTCAGGATGCTCACATCACATGACAGGAGACAAAGGTAAATTCTTGAACTTTCAAGAATACAATGGAGGTTTAGTAAGATTTGAAGATGACAAAGCCTGTTCAATTAAAGGTAATGGTTCAATATCTCTTGATGGTAAGCATAACTTTGACAATGTCTACTATG
This sequence comes from Cryptomeria japonica, assembly GCF_030272615.1. Lineage (NCBI taxonomy): Eukaryota > Viridiplantae > Streptophyta > Pinopsida > Cupressales > Cupressaceae > Cryptomeria > Cryptomeria japonica. The sequence continues at coordinate 224,594,690 of NC_081410.1, read as the reverse complement.
TTGAAGGTTTAAAGCATAATCTTTTAAGTGTTGATCAATTAGTTGAGAAAGGATTTCAGTTACAATTTAAAAATGGAAAATGCAAAATCATGAATAGAACTGGTTTGGAAATTGCAACCGGTAATCAGACTAGAGGTAATATCTTTCATTTGAATAATAGTGAAAAGGCATGCTTAATTGCACATATAGATGAAAGTTGGTTATGGCATAAGAGACTATGTCATGTAAACTTTGATTGCATGGTAAAGATCAGTACTTCTAAGGCAGTTAGAGATCTACCTAAAATTGTGAAACCTCATAATACAATTCACACTGATTTATGTGGTCCAGCTAGAACTAAAAGCTTACAAGGTGATAGATATTTTATGCTAATTATTGATGATTATTCTAGAATGTGTTGGGTTACTTTTCTTAGAGAAAAATCAGAAGCACTTGGAAAGTTCAAACTGTTCAAAGCAATGGTTGAGAATGAAACCGGCAAGAAAATTGTATGTTTAAGATCAGATCAAGGAGGAGAATTTACATCTAAGGACTTTAATACATTCTGCGAAGTGAGTGGAATTAGAAGATAGTTATCAGCACCTCGGACACCACAACACAATGGAGTTGTTGAAAGGAAAAACAAAACTATCTTGGATGCAGCAAGAAGTATGTTATCTGAAGCAAATCTACCACATATGTATTGGAGAGAAGCAGTTAGCACTACTGTCTATACATTCAACAAAGTTCACATCAAAGGTGAAACCAATAATACCCCTCATGAACTATGGTTTGGTAATACTCCTACTCTTAAGTACTTTAGAATTTTTGGAAGTAAATGTTATATTAGAAGAGATGAGTATATTGGCAAATTTGATCCTAGAAGTGATGAAGGAATATTTCTTGGTTATTCATCTAAGAGCAAGGCATATAGATGTTTTAATAAGAGATTACAGAAAATTGTTGATAGTACAAATGTAAAGATTGATGAACAATTCAGAGGAACTTCAAGGTATATAGACTCTAAACCAACAACAGAAATTGTGACAAATGAACCTACACCAAATCCACCAATACAGAATGAAGATCCAGTTACCCTGGTATCATCAGAGGATTGCACAATAATTGAAGAACAACAACAAACTAAGACACCCCGGTATGTAAGATTGAATCATTCTGAAGATCAGATAATTAGAAACAACTTTAAAGGAGTTATGACAAGAGGAAGATTGGCAAATGAAGAGGTATGTCTTATTTCTCAAATTGAACCATCATCTATCAATGAGGCATGTGAAGATAAATTTTGGATTAAAGCTATGGAAGAAGAATTAGAACAAATTGAGAAAAATAATACTTGGACATTAGTTCCCTGGCCTAAAGATAAAAATGTAATTGGAACCAAATGGGTATTTAGAAACAAACTTAATGAAGATGGTAAGGTTGTCAGAAATAAAGCAAGACTAGTGTGTAAGGGATATTCTCAGAAAGAAGGAGTTGATTACAATGAAACCTTTGCACCGGTAGCCAGAATTGAGGCAGTCAGATTATTCTTGGCTTTTGCAGCTCACAAGGACTACAAAGTTTATCAAATGGATATTAAATGTGCATTTTTTAATGGAGATCTTGAAGAAGAAGTATATATTGAACAAACTGATGGATTTTCTTTGACAAATGACAATGATATGGTTTCCAGGTTAAGAAAAGCTCTGTATGGATTAAAACAAGCCCCAAGAGCTTGGTATGAAAGGTTGGATAAGTATCTTTTAAAGATTGGTTTTACTAAAGGAAATGCAGATAGCAATTTATATTACAAAATAACTAATGATGACATCTTGATTATTGAAGTATTTGTTGATGATATAATCTTTGGAGGAGAAGATGGATTATGTAAGGAATTTTCTATTAAAATTCAACAAGAATTTGAAATGTCTATGATTGGAGAAATAAAATTCTTTTTAGGATTGCAGATTTCACAGACTGATAAAGGTATATTTTTGAGTCAATCCAAGTACTACAAAGAATTACTAAAGAAATTTGGGATGGAGAACTCTAAACTAGTAAGCACACCTATGACTACAAATGACAAATTATCTCAAAGGGATGAATCTACACCTGTTAATCTAACTAGATACAAATCTATGATAGGAGGTTTACTGTATTTAACACAAACCAGGCCTGATATTATGAATGCAGTATGTATTGTTTCTATATTTCAAAGTAATCCTAGCTAAAATCATGAATTTGTAGTAAAAAGGATTTTCCGGTACTTACAAGGCACAACAAATCTTGGATTATGGTATCCTAGAGATGAAAATTTTGACCTATGTGCATACATAGATGCAAATTGGGTAGGAGATGTGGATGATAGAAAAAGCACCACTGGAGGAGCATTCTTTCTTTGAAAGAGATTAGTTTCTTGTTTGAGTAAGAAATAGATTTGTACATCTTTATCAACAACAGAATCAGAATATGTTGCAGCAACAACTAACTATACACAGGTACTATGGCTTAAGCAAATGTTGAAAGACATAAAGGTAAAATGCAAGGAACCCATTACTATATATTGTGATAACACTGTAGCAATTGATATATCTAAGAATCTGGTATTACATTCTAAAACAAAACATGTTTCTATCAAACTGAATTTTCTAAGGGAAAAAGTTGAAGAAAAGGAGATAAAACTGGTTTATGTGAATACTAAAGAACATCTTGCAAATATTTTCATAAAACCTTTGCCTAAGGAGACCTTTGAATATCTCAGAGATCATCTTGGGGTCATACCACCACCAGTAGAGACTTAGACAGTTGATGATTGTCATCAACCGACACAATTGAAAGACAAATCTTTTACTTCAGTCTTTGATGAGGAAGCTACTTCTCAGGGGGAGTAGTTGGTATTTTGTATGAACTTCATTTTTGTAACTTTGGCATTTGATGTCAAAGAGGGAGAGATATCTATGGAAAAACACATTATCTTTTGAGGAGAGATTGGTATTAAAGATTAATCTTTGGATAAACACATGTTACTCCCAGGGGGAGAAATTGTTGTTTAAAGAAGATTGTTGATTTTTGGTATTTGGCATTTCTGTTTTGGCACTTTGATGGTTTTTCCATCTTGTGTTGCCATCAATGCCAAAGGGGAAGATTGTTGGTATTTTGGTATGGTTTTGTCATTGATGTCAACACCTACTGAAACACTAACACTTTGGAGATCCAACAACATTCACCGGCAAGCAAGTAACTATTGCACAGTTACTGGTATATGGTTCACCAACAGGATATAATGTTCACCGACACCTGGAATGATATGAAAGATACTTGGTAATGTCGAAGACATCATGTGGACACTTTGTTTTGAAGAATTAATCATTGGTATATTCATATTTGCATATTTTCTTTTACCGACAAATAGGTCTAGGGTTATCTAGGGTTACACCGGTAGGTTTATCTTTTCCAGATCAGCATGGCATACTATGAAGATGATTTATTATTGTTGTAAATGCATTAAGCCGACATGTTTAATCGGTTATTGCATCGGATATTATATTGTATGTAAAATATTTTTATTGTAATATCTTGTAGAGCCGACCTACTAAAATTGGTTTTAGGTTATGGTATAAATGTAAGATCTTATTTGTAAGATCGAATGTGGAATGCGAAAAAGAATTGTGTGAAGGTATATGCGAGATTAAGCAGAGGTACACATGGAGACATCATTTGAAGGTGAAGCTAGGTTTTTGTAGAAGCATATCAGCATTACATCGGTACTGAATCCAGCATATGAAGATGCTATTTTGTGTAGTACATTCTTATTGGATTTAACCATCCAACTGTAGTCAGTGTGACTCTCATTTTGTGATTGAGCAATGAGTTCTAGACTATTGGCCTTTCTGCATGTGCAGACCCCATTTATGTACACTTACTATCTGCAGTAGTATCATATGATTGTGGGTAAGATTTCCCACCATGGTTTTTCCCCTTACAGGGTTTCCACGTACAAATATTGGTGTTATGTGTTGTGGTTGACTCTATGTTTATGTTTCATGCATTAATCTCTACTGGTATAGCAATTTACTGTTAACACTGTCTACCGACACACTTAACTGGTTTACTAGTATTATGCATTAAGATGGTTAATTAGTTTTTGGTTTAAACTTATTAGACAACTGATTCACCCCCCCCTCTCAGTTGTCTCTGGGACCTAACATCTAGAGCTGTAGGACGACTGGAGAGCTCAATGGAGAGATATGTTCATGACCCATCCTCTTATTGGCAAATCTGTGACCATTATTGAGCAATTTGTTGTATCTCGGGTTATAAGGCAGTTTGATAGGCCTCAGGGGATTTCACAGGAGTTCGCCACCTATGCCCATTATGGGGATGAGGAGAGATGAGGATGGGCCCCTAGGTTGTCATACGAGTTGAGAATGCAGGTGCTTGTCAGATTCCAGTGACTTTGATGGAACTATCTGGAGGATATTGCAGATGTGAGTTTATTACCCCAGTACAAGGATTGGTTTTAGAGTCATCCCTTTCCTAGATTTATGGATCTAGATGAGAATGCACCTCTCATAGAGGAGGTTGGGGATGAGGACCCTACATAGGCACAGGTACAAGGATAGGCACATGGTCAGAGAGCGGCAGTTTCTAGGTGGGCAGGTGGTGATCATGGTACTAGCAGCAACAAAGTACTAGTTGGGGAGAGACAACAATAGAGAGGGGAGGGTGGATCCCTTAGAGATATTAGTGTGGGGTCTAGTAGTGCTAGGACAATGAAGGGTGGAGGAGAGGAGGAGTTAGCAACTCCTAGATAGGTGCAACAATGGAGGGATGACTAGAGCGAGATACTCTCCAGTGAGAGGTTTGCACCAGATGAGTCAGGCAACATATTATGTTGCAACTTATAGTGTAGTGTAATACCCTAAACTTGGTCATCTAAACCATGGGCCCCTAATCTCGACAACATCACCAAGGTCCTAACCAAAGGCAATTAAATCAATCTTGAGCACATTAATTAATTCTTTAATCATCAAATATTACATGGCAAGTGAATTATTCAATATTAATTAAATAATTAATTAATTAATTAAATCATTCCAAGAATACCATTTTGATCAATTATCCTATTTAATTTATTAAATATCCTAGCATATTTAATAAATTAATAAATTTGCCATTTAATCATGCAAAAAATGAACTAATTTATTGCAAAAGAGGAATTAATCACAAAGCAAGAGTTAAATTGAAAATAAAATAAAAGAATTAAATTGAGAGAGAAATCAAACTTGAGATATTATTTCTTTCTTCTAAATTGAGAACTTGAAATCAGAAAAGCAATTAATTGAATTATTAATCATTCTCTAAAATTAGAACTCGAATCTTTTGAGAAAAAGAAGTTCAGTTGCATTGAAAATACTCTTTTTTCTTGAATAAATCAAAGAATTATCTATTTTTATCACAAATGCATGAAATTAATTAATTCTTATTTCTAATGCAACTTGAACTTCTTATCTGAATGCATTTCAATTAAAACTATAATTGGAATCTATCTCAAAGTTAAATGAACCTGATTTCTCAATTATTTCAATTAATTCTAAATTGTGCTTTTTTTATCTCTCTTGTGAATTTCTATAAATTCAGCCTTCAACTCTCATTCAAATCACCCTAGAGATATTTGAGGAACACCTTGGAGATTATTATTATGCTGATTTTGCTCTAGAGTCATTGAAGATATTGTGCTTGCTTTTTGAGATTATTTGCATCTTAGTTTAGCTTTTTCCATATTTAGTTCATTTCATTATTGCTTGAATCCATATTGCTTGAATTATTCATCCATCTTGCATCCATATAGTTTAATATCATTCTCATATAGATTAAATCCTTCATCTTGGTGTAGTCTAGTCACTGGTATTTCTTATAAAAATCTGAGAGCAATCTTATACTCACATCTTTTAGAAGACAATTTGTCGCTTTGTTATGGTTTATTATTTATTGATTATTGATTTACTAACCATACATGTAATGACTTAATTGAAGTGGTGTGCCTTTAGCTATCAGACCTTATTTCACTTTTTCACACACACATTTCTAGCGCCCACCGTGGGGCAGAAGACTACATTTTTCAGATTTTCATCCCTACAGTTTCTGCGATTTGTCGTACGACATTTCCCATATGCTCAAATGACAAAGTGTAGGTGTTGTATGATTTATCATACGGTTTGGTAAAAATAGTCATACGATTCTATATTTTCCTATTAAAAAGCAGATTTGATTCTTCAATTTTCTCATTAAATTTTGATTATACTAATGACTGACCCTGGCTGTTTATCTGTCTATTTGAGAATTTTTAACAGCCTAATCAGGTTTTTTGTAGAACGCTTGTCGAAGAATATGCTTGTTGCACAAAGACAATATGACTACTGATTCATTGTCTTTGCAGGTTGCTTGAGAAGATTTGAGCAAACACCGTGTATTCTTTAAATTCATTTTTAGGCACCTAACTTGCTATCTGGCTAAAGAAAAAATCTGTATTTTGTGTTTTAAGTAAATTCTGAGAGGTACGAGAGTATGCTCTTGTCTGCATAGACAATCAGAAATCTAGACCCTTGAGGTATTTTCTTTAAGTTTGATATTTGTACATCTTTAGCAGGCCTGCCCTCCCGAGGAGCTAATAACTCTTAATGTCATTATGGCCAGTGTGAGGGGAACAACCCAAGTGGGAATGACTAAACACAAAGTACTCCAACCCACTATAAAATAAACGTGATTTGATAAAAATCAAGTCAATGACAGTGCTCAGGAATAGCTATCCTCAGTACCTTCGGGTATATTAAACCTTGGTTTTCAAGGCTGGGAGACCTCTTAATTGAGTTTATACCTCGACACGCCCAACAAACCCCTTACTAGTTCCAATTCAAATTAGAATCTACCCAGTTCACCTCTGAAAGGGGGGATAATCTTTGTGCAAGAGAGATAGTAACTCTCCCAAGATACTTGTCATTTCGTGCCCCCATAAGCATTTAAAGTCGGCTAATACGACTTTGAGAATCCATTGCATGAGGCTCAATGACCATATTCTGATTAGCTATTGGGTGTGTACCCGAGTCTACAAGCAAAGATTTTCTTCTCTCACCAAATTCAGTAGGGTTTGCATGTTGTGATTGGAGTTATTATTCATATTACGTATCTTCTGTGTTTTCATCCCTGAAACAAAAATTGAAATACCAAAACTGAAGAAAACAAGAAACAACTCAGTTATCCAAAAACTATGTCCATGTCAAAAATAGTCTATCCCAGTCGAAACTCTATCCAAAACTAGTCTATCCTAAGTTGAAACTCTATCCAAAACTAGTCTATCCCAGTCGAAACTTTGTCCAAAACTAGTCTATCCTAGTCGAAACTCTGTCCAAAACTAGCCTATCCTAGTCGAAACTTTGTCCAAAACTAGTCTATCATAAGTCAAAACTCTATCTAAAACCAGTCTATCCTAGTCAAAACTTTGTCTGTGTCAAAACTAATCTATCCTAGTCAAAACTCTGTTTGTGTCAAAACTAGTCTATCCTAGTCAAAACTCAGTCCATCTCAAATCTGGTCATACTCAGTCATTGAAAACTCATAATTTTTCCCCTTTCCAGCAAATAGTCGTATGATTCTTCTGATTTATCATCCTGTTTCATATTCTGTGTTGTACAAAATTCCATTATTCCTAACAGTATGTCGTTTGAGCCTACACCCTGTGTCGTACGAATCTTGATTTTCTGTCATCTGGTTCTAAGAATTTTTATTCCATCTCTAATCCTGTGTCATACAATAAACCTTTGCATTAATCAGTCTGTCATTCTAGACATACCCATCTATCGTATGGTACTAGGAAACAACTCATACAAAACATTGTTGTTGTCATCCTAAAACTATTGAATTGTCATCTAGTCCTAAGAAACTAGTCATACGAATATCTGATTTTGTCAGTCCAGAATAATCAAACTTGCCTTAAACAATCTACAACGAGCATAAAACTAGTTATCATCATCCTGAGCATAAACAAATCAAAACAATATACCTCTACCATTTGTGTTGCATGATTTGTCGATCATCTTTCAGCTAGTTCAATCAACTACATATCCAACCTAAGTCACTTAGATAAACATCTTATATAGGATAGATCTTTCTTGAAACTAAATTGAGTCTTAGTCACTTCTCTTGGATAAACTTAGATAAACTTCTTATATAGGATATATCATTCCTAAAACTAGACTAAATCTTAGTTGCTTCTCTCAAATAATACGTTAACTAAACAACTAGCCCTGAATTTGATATTGACTTCTGCATCACAAACAACTTTAGGTCACCCCAATCAATAAAAAATGCCTATTCAAACCAGGAGTTCTCATAAGAAAGATGCCAAAGGCAAAGGGAAATCTTTTTCATATAAAGATAATCCATTTTACGAAGAGGATCCCTTGACTGAGAAACCTTCATCACCAGAGATACCAGTTTATGATCAATCTTTATCTCCCACTATACTTAGAACATAACAAAATGACAAAGACAACCTCAGTATTCATGAAACTGATAATGATTCCTCATCAAGTGAAGCTGAAGATTTTGAACCTCTAGAAAAAGATATTCATAAATGTCAAAAGGATAAAGATTTCCAAAAAATGATGAAGGCTATCATGGCTAGAGAAAAAGAAGACTATTTTATAGAACTAGAAAAACAAGGCGCCAAACTTCCTACTAGATATGACGTTGAGACTCTCATTACTAAAAAGGAAGAATCACCTATAATAATGGTACATAGACAATTACAAGCCTTGCGGACTGAGATCACAAAACTGAAAAACAAGGATAAGTCCCCAAAACAATATTCTTTGGAGACAATATGCCCATTTCCATTTGACAAAAACCTATACATGCCTCCATTCCCTTCAAGAGTTGAGATTCCCAAATTTGACAAATATGATGGTACTTCAGATCCTCAAGATCATGTCAGAGAATTTTGTGCTGCCTACATGGAGTTCATGCATGATCAAACATATCACATGTGCCTTTTTCCAAGGAGTTTGGGAGGACAAGCTATGGAATGGTTCTCAAGTCTACCTAAAGGGATAAAAACTTTTGAAGAGCTAATCCAACTATTTTTACAACAATACTCCTACAAAATTTGACATCCTATTACTATGATAGAACTTTGCAATACCAAATAGAAAATAGGGGAGCCTTTTCTCACTTTCCTCCTATGATGGAGAAAGATGTTCTCTAGGTATTCATGACCCATCCCAGATGCTAATAAAATGGATATATTTGTCAACAAACTGATCCCTAAATTGAAATATAGTATCCAAATGTAAGTACACCCATCATTTAACAAAATGGTAGATAATGCTATCCGAATGGAAGATGTGCTTATAAAGAAAGGAGATATCATGCCTTGGAAAGAAACACAACCAGGATTTAGCTCTAAAGAGAAGAACAAGTATTGGAAGTATGGAAAAGACAACAATAAGAACGTTGTTAATGATGGAGTAGTATACACTATTAAAACCAACTCAAAGCCCATGCTATTCAACTTGGCTAGTGGCAAACAAGCACTCAAAGCAACTGAAATTGTAGCAGAAAATCCTCTGAAGAAAGAAAAAGAGTGGTTCAAAGAGAAACCTAGACGCAAATTCACTCCTCTGGAAGAATCATACGAATCTGCTTTCAAATCTCTATTGGCAAACAACCTGATAACATTACCAGATAATTCTAGGCCATATGATCCGGAAGTGAAACCAAAATGGTGGAGAGAAAATGAATACTGTGACTACCTTAGGAATAAAATTCATAACACAAACAAGTGCATGAAGTTCAAGCATGAGATCCAAGATCTCATAGACGCTGGTAAAATTATTGTCGGGAATCACCCGACAAATGCTGCTCATAAATATTTTAAGGACCCCTTACCTGTTTATGAACAAGGTGATTCCTCAAATATCAAAGGAGGTGCCAAAGTAAATTATACTTATACCAGCAATGACAACATCATCAACATGATTGAGCCTTCCCAATCTGAATATTGCAATGTGATCATAATCCAAGATAAACAAAATGAATCACGATATGCAAAGGCTATGACCCATTCTCAAAAGAAAGTAACTCTCCAAGGAGCTAGTTCTTCAACTTCTGCTCAAACAACGTCAAACCTACCAGCCTTGTCAAACAAACAAAAAAAATCAACATTTGATAAATTTAAATGGCTAACTTCATCATCATCCTTTGGATATAGCATTGTTGAACAGTTGAAAAAGACAAATGTTCAAATTTCCATATTTGAATTACTAAAAATATCTTCTTCTCACAAAGAAATCTTGGACAACACCTTGCTCACCACTAATGCTCCAAGAGATTTAGACATTGATCGGTTTTAGCCTATGGTGGGTCATCTGACTTCACCTCACTATTTGACCTTCTCTGAAGAAGATGACAACTCCATAAATAATCCACATAACCAGCCATTGCACATTGAAGCCATGATCCATAAACACAGAGTCAAACGTGTTTTGATAAATGGAGGTGCGAGGTTGAATGTCTGTACTTATAGTTTGCTTACACAACTAGGATTTTCTGAAAATGTCATTGATCCGAGCAAGAAAATAACAATTAAAGCCTATGATGAAGAGGAAAGGACCTCTAAAGGTCTGGTATCACTACCAATCAGGGTAGGACCTGTAGAAAGAGATGTCATTTTCTAGGTACTTGATTTTCCTCTATCATACAATATCTTACTGGGCAGGCCATGGATTCATGAAATGAAGGCAGTTCCATCTACATACCATTAGTGCTTAAAATTTCCTTATAACGGAGTGGAGGTCAGTATTCTTGCTGATACAAATGTCCCCTATAATGCATTCAAAAAAGGTGCTGATACCTTTGTGCCTCATAACAGAGAAGCCTCCACAAGTGAAAGTTTAGAAGCCCTGATGAAAGACTTGGAAAATAAATTGAAAATTACCAATACTAGCATGGATGGATACAAGATAGAATCAGTACTTTCATTAGTCTCTCTTCCTCCATCGTCGAAACAATTGGGCAAACCATCAGAGGCTATGAAAACATAAAATTCAACTCCAAACATCATATGTGATGGTCTTTTTGTACAATCTTCTACTTCCCTAGTAGATGAAATAGAAGAGGATGTTGTTCTAGAATGACTTTTTAAAGAAGATAGTGAAAACGAAGAAGTACGACATTGTGAGATTTCTTCAACACAATATGGTCCAGGATACAAAATGATTCAACACATGGGATATTCAGGTACAGGTCCCTTGGGAAAACATCAAGAGGGTATTATTGAACTGATTCAACTACAAACAAAAACAATAAATGATAAGGCTGGACTGGGGTACAATCCAAAAAAGACATCAGACCAAAAACATGCTTCTAAGTCTAAGTGGTAGAAAAGGATATCGTCTTCAACATTACAGGAAACAAACACTCAACAAACTCAAGCAGAGTGTGTAAAAGAAAAAGAGGAATCAACAATAAAGAAAGAAGAAATAGTTAGCACTCAAGCTCTGATGGTGTCAGTTACAACAATACAAGGAGTTGAAGTCCTAGAGGATATAAGAGATGAAGTAGAAATAATCAGAGAATTATTTGCACCACTGAAAGTTCTAGTCACATACACTGGTAGGCAACAAGTAGATGATTCAGAGACTGACTCAAATGAGTATGAATGGGGTCCAGACCACCTCTCAGATACATCCGGTACAGAAACTCCAAAAGAGTCTAGCGGTGTCACAGATGATACTCAAGAGCTGATGCACTTAAAGCTAGAAAAGGAGATATAGGAAATCAGACTAAAAAGACAAGCAAACTATGAACAAAGGCTGAAGGAAAGAAGAATACCAGAAATTTTTGCATCTATTATATAGCCCTCTAAAAAGATAGAACAAACTAGGTATGGGATTATACAAGAAGAATTGGAAGCTATAGAAGCAGAATTGGTCATTAGTCTAGAGGAAGCTGAATGGAGTAGACGACAGGGAGTCACATAACCATCAAGATCATGTCAACATGCATGTCAGATATAAATATTAAATGAGACAAATCTTGAAGGAACTTGTAGCATTAAAGATGTTGGTGTTGATACCATACATACATTCACTCAACCACTTGAAGAAGACTCAAAAACTTCATCCAATGACTCTGAGGACTCGGACAATAGTCCTATTTATGATAATAACTACTCAGCATCAAACTCTGAATCCTCTGATATAAATGGCAAGAATCTGTCTATTGATCTTGTTACTATCAAACCTCGATATGAAGTTCAGACTGGTGTAGAGAATGATGCTACAAGTAGGTCAATTGGATTAGGTCGACTAAATATTAATGTGCACTTTAACAATCATGTTTTGACTTTTCCTGGTCTCGAGACATTTATGCAAGGTATCCTTCTGGAACTTGACTTTTTGATCTACAGTTGTGATGACAATACTGTGAACTCCCTCGAACCTGTCCACACTCTATCCTTGGTACATCCTAAATTAATTGATTGTAGTCTACAAGAACAACCCATGAATTTACCTACTTTTGCCAATGACTACACATTAGCTTATTACCTAAACGTAGTTGAACCCATGTACTCTTCCACTAGCAAACAAAGTGAAAACATGACTGAAACATATATCAAGTATCTTAGTCGCAAAAATAAAAAAAATAAAGATAAAAGATCTGATGGCAAAAACCACATTGTGGCGGTATCAGAATCTAAAAATGAGAAAATAAAGGACGTACCTAAAGGTGAAAACCTCTCTGAGGCGCCTGAAGGTGAGATACTTGATATACTGCCAAGTCACTTCTAGGAGAGATCTTCTATATTGATCAAGCTAACTCAGCCAGTGAACATTGGGAGTCAAGAGACACCACACATCCTTCATGTAGCTCAATCACTATCAGCAAAAGAATTGAAAGATTTCACTCATCTCTTTTCAGTAAAGAAGATCAATTTTGCATGGACATATTCTGATATGCTAGGCCTGGATCCTGATATTATCATGCATCATCTTTCTATCACACCAGGAGTTAAACTAGTCAAGCAAAAACTCTGTAAGATGCACCCTCATGTGGCACTACTAGTCAAAGTTGAGTTAGAAAAACTGCTAAAAGCTAGATTTATTAGAGCTATAGACTATGCAAAATGGATTTCAAACATAGTACCTGTGTCAAAGGCAGACAAATCTATTAGGGTTTGCACAGACTTCAGAGATCTCAAAAAAGCTTGTCCGAAGGACGACTTTCCATTGCCAAACATTGATATGATAGTGGATATGACTGCTGGGTATGAGATGTACTCACTAATGGATGGATTCTCCGGTTATAATTAGATCAAAATAGCTCCTGGATATCAAGAAAAGACAACTTTCACCTGTGCATGGGGAACCTTTTGCTAGAATGTCATGCCATTCGGGTTGAAGAACGCACGAGAAACTTACCAAAGAGCGGTAACTACTATCTTTCATGACATGATGCATAAGAATATGGAAGATTATGTTGATGACACTTTAGTAAATACTATGAAGAGATCCACACATATTCAAGAGCTAGGCCCTATACTAGATAGAATGAAAAAATTCAAACTCTGGTTAAATCCAAAAAAGTGTGAATTCAAAGTGACATCTAGTAAACTACTTGGCTACATCATTTGAAAGAAGGGAATCGAGGTTGATCCTGAGAAGGTCCAAGCTATAATGGAAATGATGCCTCCAAAGAACATCAGTCAAATGAGAAGTTTATAGGGATGTCTCCAATGAATCAGACCCTTTATTTCTCATCTGGCAGACAAAGCTCAACCTTTCACAAAAGTATTAAGGAAAGGAGTAATATATAAATGGGATTGAGAATATGAACAACACCTTTAGAAGATCAAAGAGAACCTGTCCAATCCATTAATATTGATGCCACCAATTCAGGGAAAATTATTGATCTTATACATATCAGCTATTGATTCATCATTGGGGGCACTTCTAGCACAACAAGATGAAAATAAAAAAGAGAGAGCTATATATTACATTAGCAGAACATTGGTGTCTTATGAAATAAACTATACTATAATAGAAAAAGCATGCTTGGTATTAGTCTTTGCATCACAAAAATTGAGACACTACATGTTGGCACATTCCATCAAGATAGTAGCTAAGATTGATCCGCTCAAGTATCTTCTCAACAAAGCAACACTAACCAAAAGATTGGCAAAATGGGTCATGGTACTTACCGAGTTTGATATTGAATATGTGGAACACAAATCCATTAAAGGAAATGTAATTATAGATCAACTCGCTGAAGCTCCACTTGAAGACACTCAACCGCTGCATATAGAGTTCTCAGATGAATCAATAATGCACCTTACCCAACTATCCTGGAAGATGTTCTTTGATGGATCTTTCACCCAAAATGGTTCCAGTGTTGGAATACTATTTATCACTTAGAAATATTCAATCCTGAAGGCTTACAAGATTCGTTTCCCTTGCACAAACAATATTATAGAGTATGAAGCTTTGGTAAACAAGATCAAGCTAGCTATTGAATTGAAGGTTCTAGAGATACATATCTTTGGATATTCTCAACTAATTATCAATCAAATCAATGATACATATTAGACTCGAGATGGGAAATTGATACCTTATAAGAGAATGGTTGATGATATCAAGAAGTATTTTACTTTTGTATCATTCTAGCAGATTCCCAGATCAGCAAACAGAGCAGTAGATGCTATGGCCACCTTGGCATCTATACCTAACTTACAGGAATCTAATTTTCGATTTGAATTCCTGGTGGAAGAGTTACATTACCTTGCCTATGATTCTCCTGAGTCCTAGATAGTCTGTTCTATTATTGGACATGACTCATCTCGATATAACCACATTTACTCTTATCTGCATGACCAAATTATTCCAGAAAATATTACCCATAATGAGAAAAGGAACTTAACCCAAAATGCTTCATGGTATGTCATCATTACTAATGATTTGTTTAGGCAAGGTTTGGATGGTACATTGCTTAGGTGCCTAGAAACTGAAGAGTCTAAACGTGCATTATCAGAAGTCCATGAAGGTATTTGTGGATCTCATTCGAATGGTCTTACTTTAGCTCAAAAACTACTAAGGGATAGCTACTATTGGTCAGACATGGAGAAGGATGCTATAAAGTTTTCTAAAACTTGTGAGAAGTGCCAGCTACATGGAAATCTCATACATGCTCCAGCAAAGGATCTCATACCCTTCATCACACATTGGCCTTTTCAGCAATGGGCCTTTGATCTCATAGGTTAGATCTATCCTACATCATCCAACGAACACAAGTTTATCGTAACTGCCACTGAGTACTTCACTAAGAGGGTAGAAGCGGTTCCGCTCATCAAAGAAAACAGTAAACAAGTAGCTATGTTTATTCTAAACCATATCATTTGCAGGTATGGGATACCTTTGTCCATCATGACTGACAATGGAGGGCAATTCAAGAATAAAGATCTGGATGAGCTCTGTGAGAAATTAAAAATTAAACAACACTAGTCATCTGTATATTACCCTCAAGGTAATGGACAAGCTGAGGCATCTAACAAAAACCTGTTGACTATCTTACATAGAATAGTAAACAAATCTGGGAAAGATTGACATCTGCAGCTCAATCCTATATTATGGGCTTACAAAATAAGTATCAGAACACCTACTGGGGCTACACCTTTCTCTTTGGTGTATGGGTTTGAAGCAGTATTACCTATTGAAGTAGAAATACCATCTCTAAGAGTTTCTTTGCAAGATCTTGTTACTGATGAAGACTATAGAATATCTAGATTGCAAGAACTTGAATTGCTGGATGAACGTCGGCAAGTGGTGCTTGATCATCTCAGAGTGTATCAAAAGAGAATGTCCAGAGGATATAACAAGAAGGTTTGACAAAGAGAATTTCAGGTTGGTGACCTAGTTCTGAGAGAAAATCCTAAACATCAACAGTTTCGAGACAATAAAGGGAAGTTTGAACCCAACTGGCTGGGTCCCTACATCATTACTGTAGTATTTAGCTCTGGTGCCTATCAGCTCTCAACATCAGAAGGAGAACAGCTCTGTGAACCGATTAACACCATCCATTTGAAGAAATTCTTCACCTAAATATTCTCTGCTCCAGCAGTTTATACAGCTAAAAAGTTCTGAAAAAATCCAAAAAACAGAAAAAGTCCTGAAGAAATCCTAAAAATTAGAAAAATTCCTAAAGAAATCCTAAAAATTAGAAAAAGTCCTGAAGAAATCGAAAAAAATCAGAAAAAGTCCTGAGAAAAAAAAAAAAAAAAACAGAGAAAAAGAAAAAAATGCTCTGGTGAAAACCTGGTAAATAGGCACCTTGGTAAAAAAAAAAAGAATCTCTACTAAGTAGGTGAAAACCTGGCTAATACGCGCCTCTTGTACTCAACGCTCTATCTATCAATGCAATGTTGGCATTTCCCACTTTCATGTATCTTTATTATCGCTTGTACATATTTCATTCACATTTGTGACATCCTAGTTCGTTGGTACCCTCATGGCTTGAAACTGATCAATGTTCTAGTCTTAGGTTAATCAACAGAGCACACTACATGTCCTAAGAAATATCAACCAAGTCATCTTTCTGTCAGTGAAACCTGGTCGTCCACTCTGAGCCAATCACCTGTCTCCTAACTATCAAAGAGTTTTATCACTGAGTACAGAAGCAAAACAACATTACTAAAAACAATCACTAAACAGTTTGAGCTATGAATAAAAATATTCTTTGTATGATGTCTTTTATATTGATTTTCGATTATTATCCCTTTGAGTAACTCGAGGAAGTCTATCTTGACTAAGAGAAGCAAGGCTTGGGGGCATAATATTTTCTTTGTTTTCTACTTGTAGGAATGAATTCGATGATCTGGAAACATCTAATAAGTTGGGTGTCTGTGATAAGAGCCTTCACATCAAGGTGAAATCGCCACACATACCTCGACTTTGCTTATTTGTATGCTACAGGGAGGTTCCCATCATTTCTTTGTCTGTTTTGAGAGAATTTTTGTATCATGCAATCCGGGTCCCTGCGTAATTTGTCCAAGGATATGAATGAAAAAAGGATCATTGCAGACAAGATAATTAATATTGAACATGAAAAGAAAGGAACTATAATCTACCTGTTATGTTTGTTATGCTTAGTGATGAAACTTAAGCATTTTAAATCAAGTGACTAGGTTTAGATGGAATTTCATTTTGCATCTCATTTTGCATTTCATTCTATATTTTGCAAATTTAGAGTGATTTCGGTATGGTAATAATCTCTTTATATTCTAAACGAGAGTTGGATGCATCATCATTTCTTAGCTAAGTGGTCTCTTTTTCATCATTTCTCTGATCGAGTACTTGTGTATTGAGATGTTAGCTGCATACATAAGCATCTTATATAGATTCAGACATTTCATTATCACTCATTTGCATTCATCTTATTACATAGAAAAAAAAAAAAATATAAAATATTTGCATTACTCATTTCTCATTTCATCATTTATTTGCATATGAAAAGAAACAAAAACAAACATTCGTATTCATCTGCATTACATAAATCCATACTGAAAATAAAATAAAATTTATGCATACATATAGAATAAAGCATATAGACAGACATCTCATAATCAATCAACACAAGTACTATGAAGTCCAATCAGATCTCGTATATATATAATCATCAAGTCTCAAGGTACAAAATAATGTCAACTGACATATACAAACTCCCATTAGAGCAAGAATCGTAAGGGCTACAAAAAATGGGTGTGTCTACAAAAAATCTCCGAGCTACAAAAATAAAATCTAGCTCTCAACCTCTCCCTCATCGCCTGGTGGAGGAGGTGGAGCCTGCTGACTGGGATCCTGACGAGGTGCCCAAGCTCCCTCAAATCAAGCCATATACTGTGAATATGGTACAACCTACTACGCTATTGGAACAACTATGCTATAAGACACAACATAATAGGCTACTCGACTCATTTGATGGAGAACCTCTTGTTGAAGAGTGTCTCGCTCTACCCTCATCGCTGCAACATGATGATCACACTCCGCTCTAAGATCCGCTAACTAATGGTCTCACTCCGCTAGCTAAGTCTGTTCCACTGTCATTTGTGACTGTAACCTAGCTAGGCATTCTCTCATCGACCACACTGTGTCATCCCCCTCATCCCTCGTAGGCTCTATGCCTCCATCTCCTCCTCCATCTCCTCCTCTAACTCCCCCTGCTCCTCTCTCCTCTACCTGACCTGTCTCAGCACTGCTATCTCCTCCTCTCCTTCACCCTCTGGCACTCTCACTCCAATCGTATTTAGGGATCCACCCTCTCCTCTTTGTTGTCTACCACCAGCTGGTACCCTGCTACTACTACTAGCACCAGGATCACCACCTGCTCACCTCAAAGCCTTGGCTCTCTGTCCCTATCTCTGTTCCTATCCCTATCCCTGCACGGGGGCATCATCCTCTATCACCTCTATGCGAGGTACCTGCTTAGTTGGATTTGTAAATATCAAGAATGGATACTGTTGGAACCAATCCCTATACTGGGGCAAGACCCCCACATCTGCAACATCATCCATATAGTCCCATTTGAGATGCTATAATCTAGTCAGTTCTTGCATACTCAAGGCATAAGATAATCTTGGTGCCCATCCTGCCTCTCCTCATCTACATAATGTGCATATACAATGTACTCCTGCGAGATCCCCTGAGGTCTACCATACTGCCTCATCACTCAAGAAACAACGAATCGCTCGACTACTATCTGTGATCTACTAATGAGTGGGTGAGTCACGAACAAATCCCTGCGAATAACTCTCCAATCATCCCATGACTCTAGATCCCTATATGGTCTTCATGTCACGGCTATCAAATCATCTAGCTACCATCTCCAAAAATATGTCCTGCCTAGATGGGGCTTAATAGCATATCCTAAATATCTATATACAATGGGTTGACTAGGATCTCTTCCATCATTTACAATCGACCTGCAAATTAGGAGGTGCTCCCAGGCCCATACCTATAAAATCAAAACTCCTATAGCCATACTCTTCCCCTCCCTATATACAATCTCATGCATCTCGCGATACATGTGTGCTAATATACAAGAGCGTCGGTCTAATCTCTGAGGGGTCTCAATAAGCCTCTCTAACATCCTACCCCATCCACATAAAAAACCCTGTTGTCCCCTATCCAACATCAGAAAACAACTGATAAAACCTACCAAGATGCAAACAAGTGGGAAGTCCTCACTCTACCTACCCATCATCACATCCCAACTGATAGAACATGTCATAATATCAAGATCTCTAAAAACATGTCTAACAACTACTAACCCAGGAAGTTGTACTGCATCATAATTAACCTTACCCCCAACAAAAGGGATACAAAGAATCCTATTTACGTCCTCAAGAGTGATGGTCATATCCCCAACTGGCAAGTGGAATGTGTTATGCTCAGAATGGAATCTCTCTACAAGCATAGTCAACATACCATGATTCATACAGATATCAGGTAAATCAAGAAGGTGGGTCAATCTGCATAAATCAATATGTGCTTGGTCAACCTCTGACAATTATCGCACTAAGGTCATCATCGATGGATATACACATCTGAACAAAACATGAGGAAATCAAACCTACAAAAATCAAACAATGGAGCATCAGGAAACATTTCAAATTAGCCTATAAGAGAAGCAAAACATCATGCAAATCCAACTACATCAACTGCAAAATCAAAATTTCAAGTTTGCAACTTTAAAAATGCTCACTATTTTTCAAATGACATAACATAGTAGAGGCATCAACTTGTACGAGTAAGAAATAGGTCTAGTACGATAAAAGACTCCCATACGACACAAGACTAGCCATAGGATGACAAAAGGGGCTCTTTTGAATGTTCTTGTACGATATAAGGGTAGGCCTAGAATGACAAAACTAATGGACTAAAATGAAAAAAGAGACTTAATCAGTTTGTCGTACAAGACAGGATCCTGTCTCGCATGACAAAATGAGAAAGCTCGACTTCAACGTGCCAAAAATTGAAAAATTCAGCAAAAAAATCCAAAATTTAAATGAATAACAGGCTTAAGATAGATCACTTACCACTGGTTCATAGTTTCAAGGTCAATTATGTCGTCTCTCATGCTCAAATCAATGCATATGAGTGGGAACCACCATTTTCCTTCACAAAAGGCTTTTTGAATTTTCAAACTTCGAGGGTTAAAATGATTTGAAAATGACACTTTTACCCCATATATAGTCAAAACCCTAATTTTTCAACTTGCTTCGATGGACTTGAAAATTGTACCCTTAGCTAATTTGCCCATTCTGATTCCATTTTTGGGATCGAAATCAAAATACGAGATCATTTTCTTAGTCAATTTCACAATTTGGACCACTTAGCACTTTTTCATAAGATGCTCATTCTTGCTTCAATTTGCGCTCATCAATAACCGCTGAATCTCAATTTTATTCTACATATCAACTTTGCGCTCAATTTCTTGCTTAATTTTCAAATATTCCACTAATCATTTGTGCTCAAATAACTTATCATCACCAACGATTGCCTAAAATCATGTACCCTTGCTATCTTTCGATTTCGCTCCCGAGGGAGCATACTCATGACATCATGACCTTACATCTTCAAAGTCAAGAAAATTTTCAAATCTTCATCAAAGTCGAGCAAAAAAAATATTTTCAACTAAAGAAAATCAAATTCTTATTGCTAAGGGGCATCTCAGCTTCATCACTTTACATCAAGTTGAGATCTCTTGATCATCCGAATTGAATCAATCGCTAGGGGCATATCAGTTTCATCGCTTCATATCAAGTTGATATTTTCCTTCATCTGAATTAGTCTCTTAACATTAATCAGTTTCATCCCTTTTCATCAAGCTAATTATTCATTTAAACTCAATCAAGGGTTTAAAGAGTATCTTCGATCACACACTCAATCTAAGCAAGTGTTCAGTTTCATCACATCAAATCAAGCTGGATAGTTTATCTTCGCTCATCGCATCTTGATCTATCAAGTTCAAGATCAATTTTATCTTTGCTTGTTGTGTCTAGTTAAATCAATTTCTAGATCAGTAAGATCCGCTTCTTGATCAATCAAGTTCAAGTTTGGTATCTTTTCTCTCTATCATTCCTAGTTCAATCAAGTTTAGGATGGGTTTATACTTTAATCAACTTTGTTCAGCTTCTTTGCTTCAAATCAAGCTAAACATCTCACTTTTCATCTAGTTCATGATCAATCAAGTTCAAAACTAGCATCTCCTAGACATTAACTATTCTTTGAACCAACATGCTTCTTGCACATTAATTCGAAGAGGGGCAAATGTAATACCCTAAAATTGGTCATCTAAACCATGGGCCCCTAATCTCAATAACATCACCAAGGTCCTAACCAAAGGCAATTAAATCAATCTTGAGCACATTAATTAATTCTTTAATCATCAAATATTACATGGCAAGTGAATTACCCAATATTAATTAAATACTTATTTAATTAATTAAATCATTCCAAGAATATCATTTTGATCAATTATCCTGTTTAATTTATTAAATATCCTAGCATATTTAATGAATTAATAAATTTGTCATTTAATCATGCAAAAAAGAAATTAATTTATTACAAAAGAGGAATTAATCACAAAGCAAGAGTTAAATTGAAAATAAAATAAAAGAATTAAATTGAGAGAGAAATCAAACTTGAGATATTATTTCTTTCTTCTAAATTGAGAACTTGAAATTAGAAAAGTAATTATTTGAATTATTAATCATTCTCTAAAATTAAAACTCTAAGCTTTTGAGGAAAAGAAGTTCAGTTGCATTGAAAAGACTCTTTTCTTGAATAAAACAAAGAATTATCTATTGTTATCACAAATGCATGGAATTAATTAATTCTTATTTCTAATGCAACTTGAACTTCTTATTTGAATGCATTTAAATTAAAAATATAATTGGAATCTATCTCAAAGTTAATTGAACCTGATTTCTCAATTATTTCAATTAATTCTAAATTGTGCTTTTTTTATCTCTCTTGTGAATTTCTATAAATTCAGCCTTCAGCTCTCATTCAAATCACCCCAGAGATATTTGAGAAAAACCTTGGAGATATTCTTATGCTGATTTTTCTTTGGAGTCATTGAAGATATTGTGCTTGCTTTTTGAGATTATTTGCATCTTAGTTTAGCTTTTTCCATATTTAGTTCATTTCATTGTTGCTTGAATCCATGTTGCTTGAATCACTATTGCTTGAATTATTCATCCATCTTGCATCCATATAGTTTAATATCATGCTCATATAGATTAAATCCTTCATCTTGGTGTAGTCTAGTCACTGGTATTTCTTATAAAAATCTGAGAGCAATCTTATACTCGCATCTTTTAGAAGGCAATTTGTCGCTTTGTTATGGTTTATTATTTATTGATTATTGATTTACTAGCCATACATGTAATGACTTAATTGAAGTATTGTGCCTGCAACTATCAAACCTTATTTCAATTTTTCACACACACATGTAGCAGTTCCTGTAGTGTAGGAGGTTGTCCCTTATTCTCAGTATATGGCGCGATCTGAGGGAGCTCAGGCACATAGGCAGGATGCTGGTCAGCAGGCTCCACCTCCTCCACCACCTGGCGATGAGGGAGAGGTAGAGAGCTAGATTTTCATAGCTCTTAGATTTTGTTATATACCCAATTTTTTTATAGCCCATACAATTCTTACTCCGATGGGAGATTGTAGATGACAGTTGATATCATTTGTACCTTGAAACTTTTATTTGTACTCTAAGATATTTATGATGATATATATGAGATCTTGATTTGATTTCAGCACACTTGTGTTTATTGATAATGAGATGTTTTTCTATATTCTTTATTCTATATGTATGCATATTTGTTTAGTATGGATGTATGTAATGCAGATGAATATGGATGTTTATTTTTTTTGTTTCTTTTCATATGCAAATAAATGATGAAAATAAGAAACTAGTAATGCATTTTTTTTTTCATTTTTCTATTCGATAATATGAATGCAAATGAATGTGTATAATGAAATGTATGGATCTATATAAGAGGCTTATGTATGCAGCTAACATCTCAATACATAAGTACTCAATCAAAGAAATGATGAAAAAGAGACCACTTAGCTGAGAAATGATTCTACTTCAAAGTCTCATTCAGAAGATAAAGAGATCATTGTTATCATGCTGAAATCACTCGAAATGTACAAAATGCAGAATGAATGCAAACTAAAACCTAGGCACTGGATTTGGAATGCTTAATTTTTCATCACTGAGTGTTTACAAACATAGCAGGCAGAATAGAGTTCCTTCTTTTCATGTGCAATATTAATTATCTTGTCTGCAATGACCCTTTTTTTGTTCATATCCTTGGACAAATTACACATATATCCGGATTGCACATTTAAAGAAATTCCCTCAAAATAGACAAAGAAATGATGCCAACCTCCCTATAGCATACAAATAAGTAGAGTCGAGGTATGTGTGGCAATTTCACTTTGGTGTGAAGGAACTTATCACAGACACCCAGCTGATTAGATGTTTCCAGATCATCAGAATAATTCCTACAAGTAGAAAACAAAGAAAATATTATGCTCCCAATCCTTGCTTCTCTTAGTCAAGATAGACTTCCTCGAGTTACTCGGAGGGAATAATAATTGAAAAACAATATAAAAGACAATAGACAAAGAAAATTTTAATCATATCTCAAACTGTCTAGTGATTGTTTTCAATAATGTTGTTTTGCTTGTGTACTCAATGATAAAACTCTTCAGTAGTTAGGAGACAGGTGACTGACTCATATTGGATGACCAGGTATCACTGATAGAATGATGACTTGGTTGATACTTCTTAGAACACGTAGAATGCTCAATCAATTACCCTAATACTAGGACATTGATTAGTTTCAAGTCATGAGGGTTCTAAAAGAACCATGATGTCACAAAAGCAACTAAAAGATGTGTACAAGTGAAATCAAAGATGCAGGAAAGCGGGAAACGCCAACGTTGCATTGATAGATGGAGTGCTTGAGTACAAGAGGCGCATGTTTGCCAGGTTTTCACCTACTTGGTAAAGATTATTTCTCTCTCCCCCTCTCTCTCTCTCTCTTTTTCTTTTTTTGAGGATATTTTATGATTTTTAAGATTTTTTTCAGGACTTTTTAGTTGTACAGGTTGTTGGAGAAGAGAATACTAAGTGAAGAAATTTTTCAAGTGGATGGTGTTGATCAGTTCATGGAGCTATTCTCCTTCCAATGTTGAGAGCTAATAGGCACCAGAGCCAAAGACTGTAGTAATGGTGTAGGAACCCAACCAGTTGGGTTCAAACTTCCCTTTGTTGTCTCAAAACTATTGATTTATAGGATTTTCTCTCAGAACAAGGTCACCAACCTAAAATTCTTATTGTCGAACCTTCTTGTTATATCCTTTAGACATTCTCTTTTGATACACTCTTAGATGATCAAACACCACTTGCCGATGTTCATCAAGTAACTCAAGTTCTTGCAATCTATATATTCTATAGTCTTCATCAATAACAAGAACTTGCAAAGAAACTCTCAAAGAGGACATTTCCACCTAAATAGGTAAGACTACTTCAGATCCATACACCAAAGAAAAAGGTGTAGCCCTAGTAGGTGTTCTAATACTTGTTCTATAAACCCATAATGTAGGATTGAGCTGCAGATGCCAATCCCTCCCAGATTTATTTACTGTTCTGTGTAAAATAGTCAGCAGATTTTTGTTAGATGCTTTAGCTTTTCCATTACCTTGAGGGTAATATATGGATGATCAGTGTTCTTTGATTTTGAATTTCTCACAGAGCTCATCTAGATCTTTATTCTTGAATTGTCCTCCATTGTCAGTCACAATGGATGAAAGTATCCCATACATGCAAATGATATAGTTAAGGATGAAAAGAGCTACTTGTTTACCAATTGCTTTGATGAGCAGAACTGCTTCTACCCACTTAGTGAAGTACTCAGTGGTAGTTATAATCAACTTGTGTCTATTAGATGACGCAGGATATATTTGGCCAATGAGATCAAACACCCATTGTTGAAAAGGCCAATGTGTAATGAAGGGTATGAGATCCCTTGCTGGAGCATGTATGAGATTCCCATGTAGTTGACACTTCTCACAAGTTTTAGAAAAATTTATAGTGTCTTTTCTCATGTCTGGCTAGTAGTAGCCAGCTCTTAGTAGTTTTCGAGCTAAAGGTAGAACATTTGAATGAGATCCACAAATACCTTCATAGACTTCAAATAATGCACATTGGGACTCTATAGTTTCTAGACACCTAAGCAAAGTACTATCCAAACCTTGCCTAAATAGATCATTAGCGATGATGACATATTGTGAACCATTTTGTATTAGGTTCCTTTTCTTATTATGGGTAAGATTTTCTGGGATAATTTGGTCTCATAGATAAGAGTAAATGTGGCTATAGCAAGATGAGTCATGTCCAATAATAGAAAAAACCATCTAGGACTCAGGAGAATCATAGGTAGGGTAATGTAACTCTTCCACTAGGAATTCAAAGCAAAAATTAGATTCTTGTAATTCTGGTATAGATGCCAAGGTGGCCATAGCATCTGCTGCTCTGTTTGCTGATCTGGGGATCTACTGGAATGATACAAAAAGTAAAATATTTCTTGAGATCATCCACCATTATCTTATAAGGCATCAATTTCTCATCTTGAGTCTGATATGTATCATTGATTTGGTTGATAATTAGCCAAGAATCTCCATAGATGTGTAATTCTAGAACCTTCCATTCAATAGCCAGCTTGATCCTGTTTACCAAAGCTTCATACTCTGCAATGTTGTTTGTGCAAGGGAAGAGAATCTTGTAAGCCTTCGGGATTGAATATTTTTTAGGAGTAATAAAAAGTATTCCAGCACTGGAACCATGTTGAGTGAAAGACCCATCAAAGAACATCTTCCATGATTGTTGAGTAAGGTGCATGATAGATTCATCTAGAAATTCTATATGCAAAGGTTGAGTGTCTTCAAGTGGAGCATCAACAAGTTGATTTGCAATTACATGTCCCTTGATGGCTTTGAGTTCTACATATTCAATATCAAACTCTGTAAGAACCATGACCCATTTATCCAATCTTCTGGTAAGTGTTGCTTTGCTGAGAAGATATTTGAGTAGATCAATCTTAGCCACTAGCTTGATGGAATGTGCTAACATGCAGTGTCTTAAATTTTTTGATGCAAAGACTAATGCCAAACATGATTTTTATATTATAGTGTAGTTCATTTCATAAGACACCAATGTTCTGCTAATGTAATATATAGCTCTTTCTTTTTTATTTTCATCCTGTTGTGCCAGAAGTGCCCCCAGTGATGAATCAGTAGCTGATATGTATAGAATCAATGGTTTACCTTGAATTGGTGGCATCAGTATTGGTGGATTAGATAGGTATTCTTTGATTTGCTGAAGGTGTTTTTCACATTCTTGATCCCAGTTGTATGTTACTCTTTTCCTTAATACTTTTGTGAAGGGTTGAGCTTTATCTGCTAGCTAAGAAATAAAACATCTGATTGATTGGAGACGTCTTTGTAAACTTCTCATTTGACTAATATTCTTTGGAGGTGGAATTTCCATTATAGCTTGGACCTTCTCAAGATCAACCTCAATTCTTGTCTTTGAAATAATGTAACCAAGTAGTTTCCTTGATGTTACTCTGAATGCACACTTTTTAGGATTTAGTCGGAGCTTGAATTTTCCCATTCTATCTAGTATGAGGCCTAGCTCTTGAATATGTGTGGATCTCTTCACAGTCTTTACTATGGTGTCATCAACATAATCTTCCATGTTTTTATGCATCATATAATGAAAGATAGTAGTTACTGCTCTTTGGTAAGTTGCTCCTGCATTCTTTATCCCAAATGGCATGACATTCCAACAGAAGGTTCCCCATGCATAGGTGAAAGCTATCTTTTATTGATCTCCAGGAGCTATTTTGATCTGATTATAACCAGGGAATCCATCCATTAATGAGTACACCTCATATCCAGCAGTCATATCCACTATCATATCAATATTAGGCAATGGAAAATCATCTTTTGGACATCCTTTGTTGAGATCCCTGAAGTCTGTGCAAACCCTAATAGATTTGTCTGCCTTTGATACATGTACTATGTTTGAAATCCATTCTGCATAGTCTATAGCTCTGATAAATCCAACTTTTAGCAATTTTTTTACCTCAGCCTTAACTAGTAGTGCCACATGAGGGTGCATTTTACAGAGTTTTTTCTTGACTGGTTTAACTCCTGGTGTAATAGAAAGATGGTGCATGATAAGATCAGGATCTAGGCCTGGCATATTAGAGTATGTCCATGCAAAGTTGATCTTCTTTTCTAAACAGAGATTGCTGAAATCTTTTAACTCTTCTGCTAATAATGATTGAGCTAAGTGGATGATATGTGGTGTCTCTTGACTCCCAATATTTACTGGCTGAGTTGGTTCAATCAATATAGAAGACCTTTCCTGGAAGTGACTTGGCAGTATATCAAGTATCTCACCTTCAGGTTCCTCAAAGAGGTTTTCACCCTTAGGTACATCCTTTATTTTTTCTATTTTTGATTCTGACACCACCACAATGTGGTTTTCGCCATCAGATATTTTATTTTTGCAACTAAGATACTTGATATTTGTTACAGTCATGTTCTCACTGTGTTCGCTAGTAGAAGAGTCCATTGGTTAAACTGTATTAAGATAGTAGGCTAACGTGTAGTCATTGGCAAAGATAGGTATATTCATAAGTTGGTTTTGGAGACTAAAATCAATTAGTTCAGGATGTACCAAGGATAAAGTTTGAACAATTTCGAGGGAGTTCATGGTATTATCATCATAACTTTGGACCGACAAGTTGAGTTCTAGAAGACTACCTTGTGTAAATGTCTCAAGACCAGGAAGAGTTACAACATGATCATTGAAGTGCATGTTAATATTTAGTTGACCAAATTCAATAGACCTACTCGTAGCACTATTTTCTACACCAGACTAGACTACATATCGTGGTTCAACATCAATAGGATTAGTAGATAGATTCTCGACATTCATGATGGAGGAGTAAGAATTTGATGTTGAATAGGTATTGTCATAAATAGAGCTGTTGTTGGAGTCATCAGTCATATGATAAAGTTTCTGACTCTTCTTCAAGTGATTGAGTAAAATTATGTATAGTGTCAATACCTACATCTTTGATGATGCAAGTTCCTTTATGATTTAGTTCATTTATCACTTGTATCTAACATACCTGTTGACATAACCTTGATGGCTCTATGAATCTCTTTCTTCTAATCCATTCAGCTTCTTCTGGACTAATGACTGGTTTTGTTTCTGTAGATTCCAATTCTTCTTGTGTAGTTCCATACTTAATTTGTTCTTTCCTATTAGAGGGAGATATAGTAGGTGAAGAATTTTCTTGTGTTCTTCCTTCTTTCAGCTTTTGTTCATAGTCTTCTTGTCTTTTTAGTCTAATTTCTTCTATCTCCGTTTGTAGTTTTAAGCATATCAGGTCTTGTGTGTCATCTGTGATGTCATTGGACTCTTCTGGAGTTTCTGTACTAGATGTATCTGAGAGATAATCTAGACCCCATTCATACTCGTTCGAGTCAGTTTCTGAATTATCTACTTGTTGTCTACCAGTGTATGTAACTAGGATTTTTAGTGGTTCAAACAATTTTCTAATTCCTTCTACCTCTTCTCTCATATCCTCTGGGACTTCTACTCCTTGTAGTGTTGTAGCTGATACCATTAGAACTTAAGTACCGGTTGTTTCCTCTCTCTTGATTGCTAGTTCTTCTTGCCTTTTCTTTTTCATACTCTTCTTGAGTCTATTGAGTGTTTACTTCCTATGATGTTGAAGGAAGTATCTTTTTCCTCCACTTAAACTGATGATGGGAAGTATGCTTCTGGTCTGATGTCTTTCCTGGATTGTATCCCAGTCCAGCTTTTTTATTTGTAGACTTAGTTTGTAGAGGAATAGGTTCAATAATACCTTCTTGATTTTTGCCCAAAGGACCAATACCTGAATATCCCATGCGTTGAATCATTTTATATCTTAGACCATATTGTGTCAGAGAAATCTCACAATGTCTCACTTTTTTGTTTTCACTATCTTCTTTGAAAAGCCATTTGAGAACAACATCCTCTTCTATTTCATCTGCAAGGGAAGTAGAGGATTGTACAAAGAGACCATCATATATGAAATTTGGAGTGGAAGTCTATGGCTTCATAACCTCTGATGGTTTTCCTGACTATCTTGGTGATTGAGGAAGAGAGATTAGTGAAAGTATTAGTTCTATCTTGTATCTATCCATGCCTGTATTTGTGTTTTTCAATTTATTTTCTAAGTCTTTCATCAAGGTTTCTGAACTTTGAGCTGTAGAGGCTACTCTATTATGAGGTACAAATGTATCAACACTCTTTGTCAATGCATTATAGGGGGAGTTTGTATCAGCCAGAATATTGACTTTAACTCTATTATAAGGAAATTTTAAGCATCGATGATATGTAGATGAAATTGCCTTAATTTCGTGAATCCATGGCCTGCCTAGTAAGATATTGTATGAAAGAGGGAGATCACGCACCTGAAAAATAACATCTCTTTTTACAGGTCCTACCCTGATTGGTAATAGTACTAGTCCTTTAGAGGTTTTTTCTTGGCCAGATCAATGACATTTTTAGAAAAGCCTAGCAGTGTAAGCATATTATAGGTACAAATATTCAACCCAGTGCCTTCATCTATCAAAACATGTTTAACTCAGTGTTTATGGATCATAGCTTCAATGTGTAATGGCTGGTTATGTGGGTGATTCAGTGAGTTGTCATCTTCTTTAGAGAAAGTGAGATAATGAGGTGAACTTAGGTGACCCACCATAGATTGAAACCGATCAATATCTAAATCTTTTGGGACATTAGTAGTGATCAAGGCTTTGTCTAGGATCTCTTTATGAGCAGAAGATATTTTGAGTAATTTAAAGATGGAGATTTGAGCATTCATTCTTTTCAATTGTTCGATGATGCTACAACCAGGAGAGAATGATGAAGCTAGCTATTTGGATTTAGTCATGGTTGTATCTGTTTGTTTGTTTGAAGAACTTGGTAGGCTTGATGTTGTTTGAGCAGGAGTTGAAGAACTAGCTCCTTGGAGAGTGACTTTCTTTTGAGAGCGGGTCACAACATTTGCATTTTGTGATTCATTTTATTTATCTTTGATTATGATCACATTGCAATATTCAGGTTGAGAAGACTCAATCCTATTGATCACATTGTCATTGCTAGTATAGGTGTAATTGACTTTGGCACCTCCTTTTGACTTTGAAGAATCACCTTGTTCATGAATAGGTAAGGGATCTTTAAAAGCTTTGTGATTAACATTAGTTGTGTGATTTCCAACAATAATTTGCTAGTGTCGATGAGATCTTGAATCTCATGCTTGAGCTTCATGCAGTTGTTTGTGTTATGACCTTTGTTTCAATGATATTCATAGTATTTCGTTCTCTCTCCATCATTTTGGTTTGACTTCGAGATCATATGGCCTAGAATTGTCTGGTCAGGTTATCAGCTCATTTCCCAATAAAGTTTTGAAAGCGGATTCGTATGATTCTTCCAGAGGAGTGAATTTGCGTTTAGGTTTTGAAAGCCAAGGTTTCTCTTTAAACCACTCTTTTACTTTCTTTGGAAGATTTTCTGCTACAGTTTCAGCTGCTTTGAGTGCTTGTGTGCCTCTAGCTAGATTAAATATCATAGATTTTGATTTTTCTTTAATAGTTTCTACCACTCCATCATTAACAATATTTTTGTTGTTGTCTTTTCCATATTTCCAATATTTTTTCTTTTCTTTGGAACTAGAACCTTGTTGTGTTTCTTTCCAAAGTGAGATATCTCCTTTCTTTATAAGCATATCTTCCATTCTAAGGGCACTGTCTACCATTTTGTTGAATTAAGGGTATACTTATATTTGGATACTGTATTTCAATTCAGGGATCAAGTTTTTGACAAAGATATCCATCTTCTCAGAATCTAAAATAGGCTGTGAATATCTAGAGAACATCTTTCTCCAATGTTGGAGGAGAGTGAGAAAGGGCTCTCCTGTTTTCTGTTTGGTATTGCAAAGCTCAATCATAGTGACTACATGATGAATGTTATAGGATTATTTTTGCAGAAACAATTGGATTAATTCTTCAAAAGTTTGTATTCCCATAGGTAGGCTTGAGAACCATTCCATAGCTTTCCCTCCTAAAATTCTCGAAAAAAGGCACATGAGATATGTTTGTTCATGCATGAACTCCATACATAAAGCACAAAATTCTCTGACATGGTCTTGAGGATCTAAGTTGCCATTATATTTATCAAATTTCAGAAGCTCCACTCGTGATGGAAATGAAGACATGTAAAGGTTTTTTATCAAATGGAAATGGGCATATCATGTCTAGAGAATATTGTTTTGATGATTTATCCTTGTTTTTTTAGTTCTATTATCTCACTTTTTAATGCTTATAATTGTTTGTTTACCATTGCTAAGGGTGTCTCTTCCTCTTTAGTGATGAGGGCCTCAACGTTATAACCAGTAGGAAGTTTAGCACCTTTCTTTTCTAGTTCTAGAAAATAGTCTTCTTTTTCTCTAGCCATGATAACCTTCATCATTTTTCAAAAATCTTTATCCTTTTGACATTTATGAATATCAGTTTTGGTAGGTTCAGAGGCTTCGAATTCATCTGATGAGGAATCACTGTCAGTAGCTTGGATACTAATATTATCATAAGCATTGTGTTTAGCAGCTTATCTTTCTTGTTTTGTTCCAGATATGGTGGGAGACAAGGGTCGATCATAAACTGGTATATCTGATGACGAAGGTTTATTACTGACAGGGTCCTCTACGTAAAATGGATTATCCTGATATGAAAAGGATGGTCCTTTGCCTCTGTCGAATTTCTTACGAAAACTTCTAGTTTGAGTAGGCATTTTTATTGAGTGATGTGACCTAGATCAAATTTGGAGCTAGTTGTTCGTTTTACGTATTGATTGAGAGAAGAAACTAAGATTTAGTTTGGTTTCAGGAAAGATCTATCCTGTGTAAGATGTGATCTAAGTTACCTAGTTTGATTTGAGAGAAGTGACTAAGACTCAGTCTAGTTTCAGGAATGATCTATCCTGTGTAAGACGTTATCTAAGTAACTTAAGTTTGATAAATGGTTGATTGAACTAGCTGAAAGATGATCAACAAAATCGTGCAACACAACTAAAGAAGTACATTGTTTATATTTGCTTATGCTCAGGATGATGATAACCAGTTTTATGCTCATTGTAGATTATTTTTAGGCAATTTTGATTGTTCTGGACTAACAAAATCAAAGATTCATATGACAGGGTTTGCAAGACTAGACGATAGTTTAATAGCTTCAGGATGATGAAAACAATATTTCGTATGAGTTGCTGCCTAGGTTCGTACGACAGGTGGGTATACCTCAGACGACAAACTGATGAATGTGATGTTTTTTTGTATGACACAAGACCAAGGCTTAGACGATACTTCCCTAAGAAGGATGACAGTTTATTAGATTTCATACGACACAAAATTGAGACTTAGATGACAAACTGTAAGGCTTGATGAATTTTCATACAAAAACACATATGTAGCAGGACAATAAATCAAAAGACTTGTACAACGGTTTACTGGACACAGACAAAATTTTGATAGACAAAGTTTTCAATGACTAACGATGACCAGTTTTGAGATGGAGCAAGTTTTTGATAGCTGATATAGGTTAGTTTATGACATGGATAGAGTTTTGACCACTAAGATAGACTAGTTTTTGATACGGATAGAGTTTTGACCACTAAGATAGACTAGTTTTTGCTATAGACATAATTTTGACCATTGAGTTGTTTATTGTTTTCTCCACATTTGGTATTCCAATTTCAGTTTCAGGGATGAAAACATGGTAAACATGCAATATGTATAATGACTTCAATCACAGCATGCTAACTCTATGGAAATTCATGAGAGAAGAAAACATTTTCTTGTAGACTCAGGTACACACCCAATAGCTAATCAGAATATGACTGCTGAGTCTCACGTAATGGATTCTCAATGTTATATTAGCCAACTCCAAATGCTAATGGGGGAACAAAATGGAAATTATCGTGGG
Organism: Cryptomeria japonica; assembly: GCF_030272615.1. Taxonomy (NCBI): domain Eukaryota; kingdom Viridiplantae; phylum Streptophyta; class Pinopsida; order Cupressales; family Cupressaceae; genus Cryptomeria; species Cryptomeria japonica. Next base: position 224,561,475 of record NC_081410.1, on the reverse strand, counting down.
AGAGTTACTATCTCTCTTGCACAAAGATTATTCCCCCTTTTGGAGGTGGACCGGGTAGCCTCTATCTTATAGTTCTTAGTCAAGAATTTTGTTCAAAATTACCCCTAAAAGTCACGCAAGCATGATTAAGGCCTATAGCCCAACAAGGTACCAAAACAAGTTGTAGTCACGTAAACATGATTGAGACCGCGAGGCCCTACAAAATGCTCGATATGAGAGATATCAAATAGAAAACTCAAATAAACCTGTCCTTTGAGACTTTAATCAACCAAAGGCCTATTTATTATAGTGGGTTAGAATGCCCAGGTTTGGATGTACTCACTTGGGTTGTTCTCATAGGATGATTACTTTTTCCCACTGTGACAGGCCCACTAATGGTACACAAATCTCAAAATTAGAAAAAGCCTCAAGGGTCTGGATTTTTTATTGTCTATGAAAACAAGAGCATACTCTCCTACTATGTGTGTGAAAAAGGTTTTGTAGCTACAAGAACAACACTTCAATTAAGTCATTATATGTATGGTTCGTAATCAATAATCAATAAGTAATAAACCATAACAAAGCGACTAATTACCTTCTAAAAGATGCGAGTATAAGATTGCTCTCAAATTTTTATAAGCAATACCGGTGACTAGACTACACCAAGATGAAGGATTTAATCTATATGATATTTAACTATATGGATGCAAAATGGATGAATGATTCAAGCAATAACGAATTCAAGAAATGATGGATGTAAATAATAATGAGTAAAACTAAATATGGATGCAAATAATCTAACAAGCACAATGATCTTCAATGAATCCAGAGCAAAATTAGTGTGACAATAATCTCCAAGCGTGTTCTCAAAAATCTCTGGGGTGAATTGGAATGAGAGCTGAAGACTGAATTTATAGAGAATTACAAGAGAAAAGCTGAAAAAAGCTCAATTTAGGATTAATTGAAAATAATTGAGAAATCAAGTTTAGTTAACCTTGAGATAGATTCCAATTATAGCTTTATTGAAATGCATTCAAATTAAAAGTTCAAGCTGCATTGGAAATAATATTAGATTAATTCCATGCACTTGTAATAAAAATAGATAGTTCCATGCATATATTTGATTTATTCAAGAAAAGAGTCTTTTCAATGCAACTGAACTTCTTTTTCTGAAAAGCTTTGAGTTCCAATTTTTGAGAATAATTCAATAATTCAATTAAATTGCTTTTCTAATTTCAAGTTCTAAATTTAGAAAAAGAAATAATATCTCAAGTTTGATTTCTCTCTCAATTCAATTCTTTTTGTTTATTTTCAATTCAACTCTTGCTTTGTAATTAATTCCTCTTTTGTAATAAATTAATTCCTTTTGCATGATTAAATGGTAAATTTATTAATTAATTAAATATGCAAGGATATTTAATAAATTAAAATAGGATAATTGATCAAAATGATTCAATTAATTAAATGAATATTTAATTAATATTGAGTAATTGATTTACCATGTGATATTTGATGATTAAAGAATGAATAATGTGCTCAAGGTTGATTTAATTGCCTTTGGTTAGGACCTTGGTGATGTTGTCGAGATTAGGGGCCCATGGTTTAGATGACCATTTTTAGGGTATTACATTTGCCCCTCTTTGAATTAATGTGCGAGCAACGCATTAGTTCAAAGAATGTGTGATGTCTAGGAGATGCCAATTCTGAACTTGATTGATCACGAACTAGATGAAAAGCAAGGTGTTTAGCTTGTTTCGAAGCGACGAAGCTGAATGAAGTCAGATTAAAGTGATACCGATCTTGAACTTGATTGAACTTAGGAACGATAGAAAATAAAGATACCGAACTTGAACTTGATTGATCAAGAAGCCGATCTTACTAATCCAGAACTTGATTGATCTAGACACAATGAGTAATGATAAAAATCGATCTTGAACTTGATGGATCAAGATACGATGAGCGAAGAAGATAAACTGTCCAGCTTGATCCAAAGTGATGAAACTGAACACCGGCTTAGATTTAGTGTATGATCAAAGATACTCTTTAAACTTTTGATTGAGTTTAAACGAATAATCAGCTTGATGAAAAGCGATGAAATTGATTAATGTTAAGAGATTGATTCAGATGAAAGACAAATATCAGCTTGATTTGAAGTGATGAAACCGATATGCCCCTAGCGATTGATTCAATTCAGATGATTGAGAGATCTCAACTTGATATGAAGCGATGAATGTGAGATGCCCCTTAGAAATAATAATTGATTGATTTTCTTTAGTTGAAAATATTTTGCTCGACTTTTGATGAAGATTTGAAAAAAAATTCTCAACTTGTGAGATGTGAAGTCATAAGGTCATGAGTATGCCCCCTCAGGAGAGAAATCAAAAAATAGCAAGGGTACTTGATCATAGGAAATTGTGTGGTGAAAATAAGTTATTTGAGCATAAATTGATTTTGAGGAATATTTGAAAAATTCGGCATTGATCGATGAAATTAAGCATAGAGTTGATCGTAAAGTTGATGTGTAGAATTGGAATTGATATTCAGCATTGAAATTGAGCGCAATTTGAAGAAAGAATAAGCATTTGATGAAAAGAGCACTAAGTGGTCCAAATTGTGAAATTGACTAGCAAAATGATCTTGACTTTTGATTTCGATCCCGAAAATGGAATCAGAATGGTCAAATTAGCTAAGGGTACAATTTTCATGTCCATCGGAGCAAGTTGAAAAATTAGGGTTTTGGCTATATATGAGACAAAATTATCATTTTCAATTCATTTCAACCCTCCAAGTTTGAAAATTCAAAAAGCCTTTTGTGACGAAAATGGGGTCCCTACTCATTAGCATCGATTCGAGCGCCAGAGATGTCATAATCGACCCTGAAACTATGAGCCAACGGTAAGTGATCGATCTTAAGCCTCTTTATGTTTTCAATTTTGAATTGTTTTGCTCATTTTTCACGTTTTTCGCATGTTTGGGGTTGGGTTTCACATTTTATCTTGCAAGACATGATTCTATCTTGTACGAGTAACTGTTAAATTTTAGTTTGTTGTTTAAAGCACTTAGAATTGTCGTTCGGACCCTACCCTTGTATCGTACGACATGTCTGTAAAAAGACCATTTTGTCGTGCAGGGTCTTATATTTTGTCATACGAGAATTTTTTATCATACGACAACTATTCCTAACTCGTACAAGATGTTGCCCTTCTGTGTTTTTTTGTTTGGGAAACAGTGTGCATTTTTGAAGGTCTAAATTTGAAATTTTGATTTTGCACTTGACTTAGTTGGATTTGCGTGATGTTTTACTTCTCTTGTAGGCTTATTTGGAATATTTTTTGATGCTTCATTGTTGATTTTTTTTTTTGTAGGTTCCATTACCTCATGTACTTTTCAGATGCATTTATCCTCCCACCATGACATTAGTATGACAGTTATCAGAGGTTGATTAGGCTCATATTGACTTGTGTAGTTTGAGTCATCTTCTTGGTTTACCAGATATCCATGTGAATCATGGTATGCTCACAACATTGGTTGAGAATTTCTATTCAGAGCATAACACATTTCATTTGCCAGTGGGGGAGTTGACTATCACTCCCGAGGATGTATATAGGATCCTTCGTATCCCTTTTGTTGGGGATAAGGTGGATTACAATTCAGGACACCTTCCAGGATTACAGGCAGTGAGGCATGTCTTCAGGGATCCTAAAATTTTGACCCGTTCCATTAGTTGGGACATTATGATGGGCAGATACAGCGAGGAGTTTCCTCTAGTGTGTGTTCTAGCAGGATTTATCAACTATTTTTTGATGCTAGATAGAGGGCAGTATGGTTTCCAGTGTGGTTGGGGCAGGATGCTGATGAGATTGATGGAGACCCCTCAGAGGCTTGGCTAGGGTTCTTACTTATTGGCCCACATGTATCACGAGATGCATGAGATTGTATATAAAGATGGCAGGAGCATGGCCACAGGTGTATTTATTTTACAGGTTTGGGCTTGGGAGCATCTTCCCATTTGTCGGCCTATTGTAGATGATAGTAGAGAGCTTGGGCAACCGATTATATACGGGTATGTCAGTTATGTTACGCAGCCCCATCTGGGCAAGACAATTTTTTGGCGGTGGCAGTTAGATGATTTGATAGGTGTAGTGTGGAGACCTTACAGAGGTTTGGAGCCATGGGATGACTGGCGACTGGTTCGCAGAGACATTTTTGTCACACACCCACTTATTGGGAGATCACAAACTATTATTGAGTGGTTCATTGTTTCTCAAGTGATGAGGCAGTATGGTAAGCCTTAGGGGATCTCGCAGGAGTATACAACTTATGCACGTTATGTAGATGAGGAGAGACAGGGATGGTCTCCACGGTTGTCTTATGCCTTGGCTATGCAGGAGCTGACTGGTCTACAATGTCTTAGATGGGATTATATGGATGATGTTATGGATGCATGGGTATTGCCCAGTACAGAGAGTGGTTTCAACAACATCCTTTTTCTAGGTTTACTGATCCGGGTGAGCAGGCACCTCACATAGAGGATATTGAGGATGATGCTCCCGCACTAGGATAGGGACAAGGTTAGAGGTAGGGCTAGAGATAGAGATAGGGATAGGGACAGAGAGACGAGGCTCCGAGGTGGACAGGTGGTGATCCTAGTGCTAGTAGCAGCAGGGTTCTAGCTGAGGGTGGACAATAGAGGGGTGAGGGCGGGTCCCTGGGGAGAGTAGGAGTGAGATTGGGTGGAGCTGAGGAGGAGTGAGTAGCTCTGAGATAGGTCGAGTAGTGAAGGGACGAGCAGGGTGGTATTGGAGGTGGAGATGGGGTGGAGAGCCTGCGAGAGAGTAGGGGACGGATGCAGGGCAATCGATGAGAGCACATCTTGCAGAGCTGCAGTCATAGTTGATAGTGGCTCAGACTTAACTGGCGAAGTGAGATTGGTAGCTTGCAGAGGTGAGAGCTGAGAGAGATTGTCAGCTTATGAAGCTAAGAGTAGAGCATGATCGATAACTGGCTGAGCTGAGAGTAGAGCATGATCATCAAGTTACGATGATGAGAGTGGAGTGAGACACCCTCTAGCAGGAGGTTTTGTATTAGAATAGCAGGGCAGACTACTATGTTGCAGCATATAGCATGGCAATTCCAGTAGCGCAATAGGTGATCCCCTATTCACAATATATGGCACATTTAGAGGGAGCTCAGGCACCTCGATAGGATCTCGGTCATCAGGCTCCTCCTCCTCCACTAGGCGATGAGGGAGAGGCCCAGAGCTAGATATTCTTTTTTTGTAGCTCAGATATGTTTTTGTAGACACCCATTTTTTGTAGCCTATACAATTCTTTCTCCGATGGGAGTTTGTATATGTCATTCGACATCATTTTGTACTCTTAGACTTGATGTGATATATATATATATATATATATATATATATATATATATATATATATATATATATATGAGATTTGATTTGACTTCATCATACTTGTGTTGATTCATTTATGAGATGTCTTTTATATGCTTTATTATATATGTATGCATTTCTAATTTAGGATGAATGTATGTAATGCAAATGATTATGAATGTCTATTTTTGTTTCTTTTCATATGCAAATAAATGAATGAGTATGAGTAATGGGTAATGCAATGTTTTCATTTTTCTATGCAATAAGATGAATGCAGATGAATGAATAATGAAATGTATGAATCTATATTAAATTTTTTATGTATGCAGCTAACATCTCAAAACACAAATACTCGATCGGAGAAATGATGATGCTTTCAGCTCTCATAAACTTAAGAGATCATTATTATCACACCGAAATCACCCTAAATTCATAAAAATGCATAATGAAATAAAGAATGATATGCAAAATGTAACCTAAACCTAGTCACTAGATTTAAAATGCTTAAGATTCATCACCGAGCATAACGAACACAACAGGAAAGTTAGAGTTCCTTTCTTTTTCAATGTGCAATATGTATTATCTTGTCCGCAATGACCCTTTTTTCCTTCATATCCTTGGACAAATTTCATAGGGACCCGAATTGCATCATAAAGAAATTCCTCAAAACAAACAAAGAAATGATATGGACCTCCCTGTAGCATACAAATAAGCGGAGTCAAGGTATGTGAGGTGATTTCACCTTGTTGTGAAGGCTCTTATCACAGACACCCAACTAATTTATATGTTTCCAGATCATTGGGATCATTCCTACAAGCAGAAAATAAAGAAAATATTATGCCCCCTATCCTTTCTCCTCTTAGTCACAATAGACTTCCTTGAGTTACTCAGAGGGATAATAATCAAAAACCAATATAAAAGACAACACACAAAGAAAATTTTCATTCATAGCTCAAACTGTTTAGTGATTGTTTTCCGTTGTGTTTTTGGCTTGTTTACTTAGTGATAAAACTCTTTGGTAGTTAGGAGATAAGGAACTTACTCTGAGTGGATGACTAGGTTTCACTGATGGAAAGATGACTTGGTTGATACTACTTATGACATGTGAATTGCTCTTTCGAGTACCCTAAGACTAGGACGTTGATCAGTTTCAAGTCATGAGGGTTCCAACAAACTAGGATGTCACGAAAGTGACTAAAAAAATATGTACAAGCAAAAACAAAGATGCATGAAAGTGGGAAATGCCAACGTTGCGTTGATAGATGGAGCACTTGAGTACAAGAGGCGCCTGTTTGCCAGGTTTTCACCTTCTTGGTAGAGATTCATTTTTTTTTTACCAAGGTGCCTGTTTGCTAGGTTTTCACCAAGCATTTTCTCTCTTTATATATATATATATATTTTTGTTTTTTTGTCTTTTTTCATTTTTTTTTTTCAATTTTTAGGATTTCTTCAGGACTTTTTCCAGCTGTACATGTTGATGGCACAGAGAATGCTAAAAGAATAATTTCTTCAAGTGGATGGTGTTAATCAGTCCACGGAGCTGTTCTCCTTCCGAATTTGAGAGTTGATAGGAACTAAAGTTGAATACTGCAGTAACAATGTAGGGACCCAACCAGTTGGGTTCAAACTTCCCTTTGTTGTCTCGAAACTGCTAATTTTTAGGATTTTCTCTTAGAACTAGGTCACCAACCTGAAATTCTCTTTGTCTAACTTTCTTGTTATATCCTCTGGACATTCTCTTCTGATATACTATGAGATGATCAAACACCACTTGTCGACGCTCATCCAACAATTCAAGCTCTTGCAATCTAGATATTCTATGATCTTCATTAGTAACAAGACCTTGCAAAGAAACTCTTAAAGATGGTATTTCTACTTCAATAGGTAATACTACTTCAGACCCATACACCAAAGAGAAAGGTGTAGCCCCAGTAGGTGTTCTGATACTTGTTCTATAAGCCCATAGTGCCGGATTGAGCTCGGGCACCTCGTTAGGATCCCAGTCAATAGGCTCCACCTCCTCGACTAGGCGATGAGGGAGAGGCTGAGAGCTAGATATTCTTTTTGTAGCTCGGATATTTTTTGTAGACACACCCATTTTTTGTAGCCTATATGATTCTTGCTCCGATGGGAGTTTGTATATGTCATTCGACATCATTTTGTACTCTTAGACTTTATACGATATATATATATATATATATATATATATATATATATATATATATATATATATACGCGATCCGATTTGACTTCATCATACTTGTGTTGATTCGTTTATGAGATGTCTTTTATATGCTTTATTCTACGTGTATGCATTTCTTTTCAGTATGTAATGCAAATGATTATGGATGTCTATTTTTATTTATTTTCATATGTAAATAGATGAATGTGTAATTAGTAATATGAAATGTAATGTTTTCATTTTCTATGCAATAAGATGAATGCAGATGAGTGACTAATGAAATGTATGAATCTATATTAAATGTTTATGTATGCAGCTAAACATCTCAAAACACAAGTACTCAATTGAAAAAAATGATGAAAAATAGACCACTTAGCGTAAGAAATGATGATGTTTTCATCTCTCATAAAATTAAGAGATCATTATTATCACACCAAAAATCACTCTAAATTCACAAAATATAGAATGGAATGCAAAATGATATGCAAAATACAACCTAAACCTAGTCACTGGATTTAAAATGCTTAAGATTCATCACCGAGCATAACTGTAGCATCGTAAATTGTACGCACTTGCTAGGGTGGTACAATTTCACACCTAGTTTAGCACCCGCCTTGGCGCATTTTGTATTTTGCATTGCATTTCCCCTTTAGCACTTAATTAATCAAATTAATTAGGTCTAAGGTCCTATTTTATCATCTCCTACATCATAACATTGGGCCCTTTCATTAAAGTGTGCCCCTTTCAATTTATTCCTCCAATACATCATTTAACCAAAAACCCTGATTAGGTCCTATTTTGAACTTGGGGGCTTGATTTCGGGGGTCAAAACATCTCAAAATCACCTGTAACTTCGGGATTCTCTCTAAAATCATCATATCCGACAGTCCTGAAAATTTGGTGAAAAGTTGTCGGGACCATGGCGCCCGGAGTGCAACATGGTCCCGGACATTTTTCCCAAAATTTTAGGAGCGCGATCCAATCATAAAATAAAGCTTAACCCCAAGAAATTGGTGGGAGATTCAATCTCTAGGTTGGCCAAAAGATGAAATTATGACCTAGGGTTTCATACATAAGAGCTCTCTTTCTTCATTTGAAAGGATCGGATTTTTTTGGCTTTGAGGGACCTTCTATGCAGCGAAAGAGCAGATCTTTGAAGACTTCAACAACATTCAACATCCTTCTATCAAGCATTTATCAATTTCATTCATCCATTTAGGGCTTGGAAGACATTGAAGAACAATAGGAGATTACCGACTGAAGATTGGCTTGTACTCCTCCCTTGAGGGTTGGGTATGATTTCGTGTTGTTTTCATGTCTTTGCATAAGCTTCAATATATCCTTAATTCATGCTTTAGATCACTTTGCATCTTGATTTAGAGAATTTACATTATCATTTACAAGCAATTAGGGTTTACTTTCTAGGTTGCTCTAGTTTGCTTTCTTGCATTTAAGGACCTTGCACACACACTAGGTCTGCACACACAATACATTTTACAATACAACTTGGCTATTCGTGGAGGTGGAAATCACCGAAGCAAGGGTTTGACTAAGGCAAAACCCTATATAGCCGCCCAAACACCTTTTCAGATATAAGTGCAGGTTTCGGGACTCGGACGACGCCGCAAGTTACAGATCCAGAAGAAGCAGACAGAGACCAAACAACACACCAAATCTCAAAGCAAAAGACCAGGACAGGGGCGTGGGGCACCCTGGTCCTGCCAGGACAGGGGCGCTGGGCACCCTGGTCCCTGGGACAGGGGCGCTGGGTGCCCTGGTCCTCTTGATAGACAACATTTTCAGCATTTTTGATAGCTTTTCCAGAGTGCAAAACAGCAGTTTCCGGAGCAGTTTCAGGGGCAGAATCAAGACAGTGGTGCCCGCGCCCCCGTCCTGAACATTTTCATTCATATTTTAACACCAGGTACACATTTACATTCTTGTCTTGTCCTTGTGTTTATAGCTTTCCATCATTTAAGTTCAATTCTGTAATCTTGTTATTAGTTCATACTTGCACTTTGGGGTTAGGGATTGAACTTGCATCATTTCATCTTTCAATTACAACAAAGGAATAGAAATCCTAATAGGTATCCCGTGGCTCTCTCTTCCACAAAAAGAAGTAGCCAATTGTGTGATACCTCTAGGCTCTTTCGTATTCCACAAGTGTGTGGTTGAAAGTGGGATTAGGGCATATTTGCTTAGTGTCACTTTTTCCCCTACACAATAACGAACAAAACAAGCAAGTTAGAGTTCCTTTCTTTTTCAATGTGCAATATTAATTATCTTTTTTGCAATGACCCTTTTTTTTTCGTTCATATCCTTGGACAAATTTTGCAGGGACCCAAATTGCATCATAAAGAAATTCCCTCAAAACAAACAAAGAAATGATGTGGACCTCCCTGTAGCATACAAATAAGCGGAGTCGAGGAATGTGAGATGATTTCACCTTGTTGTGAAGGCTCTTATCATAGACACCCAACTAATTTAGATGTTTCCAAATCATTGGGATCATTCCTACAGGCAAAAAACAAAGAAAATATTATGCCCCCAATCCTTGCTCCTCTTAGTCACAATAGAGTTTATCAAGTTACTCAAAGGGATATAAATCGAAAACCAATATAAAAGACAACACAGAAAGAAAATTTTCATTCATAGCTCAAACTGTTTAGTGATTGTTTTCCATTATGTTGTTTTGCTTGTATACTTAGTGATAAAACTCTTTGGTAGTTAGGAGACAGGTGACTGACTCAGAGTGGATGACCAGGTTTCACTGACAGAAAGATGACTTGGTTGATACTGCTTAGGACATGTAATGTGCTCTATCAATTAACCTAAGACTAGGACGTTGATCAGTTTCAAGTCATGAGGGTTCCAACGAACCAGGATATCACAAAAGTGACTAAAATATATGTACAAGCAAAAGCAAAGATGCAGGAAAGCGAGAATGCCAACATTGCATTGATAGATGGAGCGCTTGAGTACAAGAGGCACCTGTTTGCCAAGTTTTCACCTGCTTGGCAGAGATTCATTTTTTTTTACCAAGGTGCCTATTTACCGGGTTTTCACTAGGGCATTTTCTCTCTTTATATTTTTTTTCTCTTTTTCTTTTTATATATATATATATTTTTGTTTTATGATTTTTATGATTTTTTAAATTTTTTTGAGGACTTTTTCAACTGTACATGTTACTGGAGTAGAGAATGCTAAGTGAAAAATTTCTTCAAGTGGATGGTGTTAATCGGTTCACAGAGTTGTTCTCCTTCCGATGTTGAGAGTCGATAGGCACCAGAGCCGAATACTGTAGTAACGATGTAGGGACCCAGCTAGTTGGGTTCAAACTTCCCTTTGTTATCTCGAAACTACTGATTTTTAGGATTTTCTCTCAAGACTAGGTCACCAACCTGAAATTCTCTTTGTCTAACTTTCTTGTTATATCCTCTAGACATTCTCTTTTGATACACTCTAAGATGATCAAACTCCACTTGTCGACGCTCATCCAACAATTTGAGTTCTTGTAATCTAGATATTCTATGATCTTCATCAGTAACAAGACCTTGCAAAGAAACTCTTAGAGATGGTATTTCTACTTCAATAGGTAATACTACTTTGGACCCATACACCAAAGAGAAAGGTGTAGCCCCAGTAGGTGTTCTAATACTTGTTCTATAAGCCCATAGTGCAGGATTAAGCTGCAGATGCCAATCCTTCCCGAATTTGTTCACTGTTCTGTGCAAGCTAGTCAATAGGTTTTTGTTAGATGCCTCAGCTTGTCCATTACCTTGAGGGTAATATACTGATGACCAGTGTAGTTTTATTTTGAATTTCTCACAATGCTCGTCTAGATGTTTATTCTTAAACTATCCTCCATTATCAGTCATGATGGATGAAGGTATCTCATACCTGCAAATGATATAGTTTAGGATGAATAAGGTGACTTGTTTACCAGTTGCTTTGATGAGCAGAACCACCTCTACCCACTTGGTAAAATACTCAGTGGCAGTTATGATAAATTTATGTCCGTTAGATGAAGCAGGATATATCTAACCAATGCGATCAAAAGCCCATTGTTGAAAAGGCTAGTGTGTAATAAATGGTATAAGGTCCCTTACTAGGGCATGCATGAGATTTCCATGTAGCTAACATTTCTCACAAGTCTTAGCAAATTTGATGGCATCTTTTTCCATGTCTGGCCAGTAGTAGCCAGCCCATAGTAGTTTTCGAGCTAAAGTAAGACCATTCGAATGAGATCCATAAATACCATCATGAACTTCTGATAACGCACGTTTAGATTCTTTAGTTTCTGGACATCTAAGCAATGTACCATCCAAACCTCATCTAAATAAATCATTAGATATGATAACATACCGCGAAGCATTTTGGGTTAAGTTTCTTTTCTCATTTAGGGTAAGATTTCTAGGGATAATTTGGTCGCATAGATAGGAGTAGATGTGGTTGTATCAGGATGAGTCATGTCCAATAATAGAACATAGTATTTGGGTCTCAGGAGAATCATAGGTAGGGTAATATAAATCTTCCACCAGGAATTCAAAGCACAAATTGGACTCTTGTAACTCAGGTATAGATGCCAAGGTGGCCATAGCATCTGCTGCTCTATTTGCAGATCTAGGAATCTGTTGGAATGATACAAAAGTAAAATACTTCTTAAGATCATCAACCATCCTCTTGTAAGGCATCAATTTCTCATCTCGAGTCTGATATGTATCATTGATTTGATTAACCATTAGCTGAGAATCTCCATAGATATACAGTTCTGCAACCTTCCATTCAATAGCTAGCTTTATCCCGTTCACCAAAGCTTCATATTTTGCAATGTTGTTTGTTCAAGGGAATAGAATATTATAAGAATTTGGGATTGAATACTTCTTGGGAGTAATGAATAATATGCCAGCACCTGAACCATTTTGAGTAAAGGACCCATCAAAGAACATTTTCCAAGGTTGTTGAGTAAGGTGTATTATAGATTCATCTAGAAACTCTATATGCAGTGGTTGAGTGTCTTCAAGTAGAGCTTCAACAAGTTGATCAAAAATTACCTATCCTTTTATGGCTTTGCGTTCCACATATTCAATGTCAAACTCTGTAAGGATCATGACCCATTTCACCAATCTTCTTGTAAGTGTTTCTTTATTGAGAAGGTATTTGAGTGGATCAATTTTGGCCACTAGCTTGACTGAATGTGCTAGCATGTAGTGTCTCAATTTTTGTGACACAAAGACTAATGCCAAACATGATTTTTCTATTATAGTGTAGTTCATTTCATAAGACACGAATGTCCTACTGATGTAATAAATAGCTCGTTCCTTTTTATTGTCATCCTATTGCGCCAAAAGTGCCCCTAGTGATGAATCAATTGCTGATATATATAAGATTAGTGGTTTACCCTGAATCAGTGGCATCAATATTGGTGGATTTGACTGGTACTCTTTTATTTGCTAAAGATGTTGTTCACACTGTTGATCCCAGTTGTATATTACTCCTTTACTCAATACCTTTGTGAAAGGTTGGGCTTTGTCTGCTAGCTAGGAAATGAATCGTCTGATGGATTGGAGACGTCCCTATAGAATTCTCATTTGACTGATGTTCTTCAGAGGTGGCATTTCCATTATGGCTTGGACCTTCTTAGGATCAACCTTGATTCCCTTCTTTGAAATGATGTATCCAAGTAGTTTACCAGATGTTACTCTGAATGCACACTTCTTTGGATTTAACCAGAGTTTGAACTTTTCCATTCTGTCTAGTATAGAACCTAACTCTTGAATATGCATTGATCTCTTCACAGTCTTTACTAAGGTGTCATCAACATAATCTTCCATATTCTTATGCATCATGTCATGAAAAATGGTAGTAACCTCTCTTCGATAGGTTGCTCTTGCATTCTTTAGCCCAAATGGCATGACGTTCTAGCAAAATGTTCCCCATCCACAAGTGAAAGCTATCTTTTCTTGATCTCCAGGAGCTATTTTGATTTGATTATAGCCAGAGAATCCATCCATTAGTGATTACATCTCGTAGCCCGTAGTCATGTCGACTATCATGTCAATATTTGGCAATGGAAAGTCATCCTTCAGACACACTTTATTAAGGTCTCTGAAGTCTATGCAAACTCTAATAGATTTGTCCGCCTTTGACATAGGTACTATGTTTGAAATCCATTTGGCATAATCTATAGCTCTAATGAATCTAGCTTTTGGTAGTTTTTCTAGCTTAGCCTTGACCAGTAGTGCAACATGTGGGTGTATCTTACGGAGTTTTTGCATAATGAGATCAGGATTCAAGACTGACATATCAGAATATTTCCATGCAAAGTTTATTTTCTTTTTTGAGAGTAAATGAGTGAACTACTTCAATTCTTCTATTGATAGTGATTGAGCTACATGAATGATGTGTGGTGTCTCTTGACTCCCAATGTTCACTGGCTAAGTTGGCTCGATCAATATGGAGGACCTTTCATGGAAATGACTTGGTAGTATATCAAGTATCTCACCTTCAGGCGCCTCAGAGAGGTTTTCACCTTTAGGTATGTCCTTTATTTTCTCTTTTTTAGATTTTGATACCGCCACAATGTGGTTTTCGCCATCAGATCTTTTATTTTTATTTTTCTTGTCTTTGTGACTAAGATACTTGATATCCGCTTCAGTCATATTTTCATTATGTTCACTAGTGGAAGAATCCATAGGTTCGACTGCATTGAGATAATAGGCTAATGTATAGTCATTGGTAAAAGTAGGTATATTCATGGCTAGTTTTGTAAAGTACAGTCAATCAATTCAGGATGTAGTAAGGATAAATTTTGGATAGGTTCAAGAGAGTTCACGGTATTGTTATTATAATGGCAGATCAAAAAGTCGAGTTCTAGAAGTATACCTTGCGTAAGTGTCTTGAGACCAAGAAGAGCCAGATCATGATTATTAAAGTTCACATTAATATTTAGTTGATTGAATCCAATAGACATACTTGTAACATCATTTACTATGCCAGACTGGACGTCATATTGTGGTTTGACAGTGATAAGATCAATAGACAGATTTTCATTTTTTGTATCAGATGATTCAGAATTTGAGGCTAAGTAGATATTGTCTTGAATAAGACTATCATCAGAGTCATTAGGTGAAGTTTCTGAGTCTTCTTCAAGTGATTTAGTAAGTATCTGTATGGTATTAACACCAACATCTTTAATACTGCAAGTTCCTTCATGTTGTGGTTCATTTGTCATCTGTATCTGACACATCTATTGACATGATCTTGATGTTTCTATGATTTGTTGTCATCTACTCCATTCAGCTTCTTCTGGACTGATAACTGGTTCTTGTTCTGTAGCTTCCAACTCTTCTTGTGTAGTGTTATACCTGATTTGTTATGTTTTAGCATAGGGGTACATAGATGAGAAGCTTTCTGGTATTCTTCCTTCTTTCAGTCCTTGTTCATAATTTGCTTGTCTCCTTTGTCTAATTTCTTGTATTTCTTTATCTAGTTTTATGAGCATCATCTCTTGAGTATCATCTATGACACCACTAGACTCTTCTAAAGTTTCTGTAGTGGATGTGTCTGAGAGGTGGTCAGGACCCCATTCATACTCATTTGAGTCAGTCTCTAAATTGTCTACTTGCTGCCTGCCAGTATATGTGACTGGAACTTTTAGTGGTGCAAACAATTCTCTGATTCTTACTACTTCATCTCTTATATCCTCAAGGACCTCAACTTCCTGTATTATTGTAGCTGATACCTTTGAAGCTTGAGTACTGACTATTTCTTCTTTCTTGACTGTTGATTCCTCTTTCTCTTCTCTACACTCTGCTTTTGTTTGTTGAGTGTCAGCTTCATGTAATGTTGAAGGTGATATCCTTTTCTACCACTTAGATTTAGAAACATGTTTTTGGTCTAATGTCTTTTTCGGATTGTATCCTAGTCCAACCTTATCATTTGTGGATTTGGTTTGCAACTGAATTGGTTCAGTAATACCTTCCTTTTGTTTTCCCAGAGGACCAGTACCTGAATACCCCATGCATTGAATCATCTTATAGCCAGGTTTCATATTGGTTTGAAGAAATCTCACAATGTTGTACCTCCTCATTTTGAATATCTTCCTTAAAGAGCTAGTTAAGAACAACATCCTCTTCTATTTCATCCGCCAAGGAGGTAGAAGACTATACAAAGAGACCATCATACATGGTATTCAGAGTTGAAGTTTGTGTTCTCATAGCCTTTGATGGCTTGCCCAACTATTTTGGTGATGGATGGAGAGAAACTAATGAAAGTACTAGTTCTATCTTGTACCCATCCATGCCGGTATTTGTAATCTTCAATCTCTTTTCTAAGTCTTTCATCAGCGCTTCTGGATCTTCATTTGGAGAGGCTGCCCTATTATGAGGCACAAAAGTATCTGCACCTTTTGTCAATGCATTACATACGACATTTGTATCAATAGGATCACTGACTTCAGCTCCATTATAAGGAAACTTTAAGCATTGATGGTATGTTAACGGTACTACCTTCATTTCATGAATCTACGGCCTGCTGAGTAATATATTATATGACAAAGGAATATCAAGTACTTGGAAAAGGACATCTCTTTCTACTGGTCCCACTCTGATAGGTAATGATACCAGACCTTTAGAAGTCCTTTCTTCCTCATCATAGGCTTTTATTGTTATTTTCTTACCGAGATTAATGACATTTTCAGAGAATCCTAGTTGTGTAAGCAGACTGTAAGTACAAATATTCAACCCTGCGCCTCCATCTATCAAAACACGTTTGACTCTGTGTTTGTGGATCATGTCTTCAATATGCAATGGTTGGTTATGTGGATGATTTAGTGAGTTGTCATCTTCTTTGGAGAAGGTCATATAGTGAGGTGAAGTCAGATGACCCACCATAGATTGAAACCGATCAATGTCTAAATCTTTTGGAATGTTGGTAGTGAGCAATGCTTTGTCTAGGATCTCTTTGTGAGTAGATGAGAGTTTTTGCAATTCAAAGATTGAGATTTGAGCATTTGTCCTTTTCAACTGTTCAACAACACTATATCCAGAAGATGATGATGAAGTTAACCTTTTAAATTTGTCCAAGGTTGATTCTTTTTGTTTGTTTGGCAAGGTTGGTGGGTTTGATGTTGCTTGAGCCGGGTTGGAAGAACTAGCTCCTTGGAGAATGACTTTCTTTTGAGATCAGGTCAGAGCTCTTGCATATCATGATTCATTTGGTTTATCTTGGACTAGAATCACATTGCAATATTATGAGTGGGAAGGCTCAATCATGTTGATAACGTTGTCCTGATTGGTATAAGTATAATTTACCTTGGCACCTCCTTTGGTCTTTGAAGAATCATCTTGTTCATAAATAGGAAAAGGGTCCTTAAATGCTTTATGATCTGCATTGGTCAGATGATTCCCAACAACAACTTTACCAGCATCTACGAGATCTTGAATCTCATGTTTTAGCTTCATGCAATTGTTTATGTTATGGCCTTTATTTTGATGGAAGTCACAGTATTCATTTTCTCTTCACCATCTTGGTTTGACTTCTGGATCATATGGTCTGGAGTTATCTGGTAGCATTATCAAGTTGTTTGCCAATAGAGTTTTGAAAGTGGATTCATATGATTCTCTGAGAGGAGTAAAATCACGCTTAGGTTTAGAAAGCCAAGGATTTTCTGCTGCAGCCTCAGCAGCTTTAAGTGCTCATGTACCACTAGCCAAGTTGAATATCGTGGGCTTTGAGTTAGCTTGAATAGTGTCTACTACTCCATTGTTTATAGCATTCTTATTATTGTCTTTGCCAAATTTCCAATACTTGTTCTTCTCTTTAGAGCTAGATCCTGGTTGTGTTTCTTTCCAAGGCGTGATATCCCCCTTCTTTATGAGCACATCTTCCATTCGAATGGCATTATCTACCATTTGTTAAATGATGGGTGTACTTGCATTTGTATGCTATATTTCAGTTTGGGGACCAAGTTATTGACAAATATATCAATTTTCTCAGAGTCTAGGATAGGTCATGGATACCTAGAGTACATCTTTCTCCAGTGTTGGAGGAAAGTAAGAAGAGGTTCCCCTATTTTCTATTTACTATTGCAAAGATCGATCATAGTCACAGGATGTCAAATATTGTATGAGTATTATTGTAAAAATAGTTGGATTAGTTCTTCGAATGTTTTTATTCCCCTAGGTAGACTTGAGAACTATTACATTGCTTGACCCCCTAAACTCCTTGGGAAAAGGCGCATGAGGACATTTGATCGTGCATGAACTCCATACAGGCAACACAAAACTCTTTGACATGATCTTGAGGATATGAGGTACCATCATATTTGTCAAACTTTGGGATCTCCACTCATGAAGGAAATGGAGGCATGTATAGATTCTTGTCAAATGGAAAGGGACATATTGTTTCCAGAGAATATTGTTTTGGGGACTTGTCCTTATTTTTTAGTTTTGTGACCTCCATCTGTAAGGCTTGTAATTGTTTGTGTACCATGAGTATAGGTGATTCTTCCTTTTTAGTAACAAGTGTCTAAACATCATATCCAGTAGGGAGTTTGGCATCTTGTTTTGCTAGTTCTAAGAATTAGTCTTCCTTCTCTCGGGTCATGATAGCTTTCATCATTTTTCTACAGTCTTTGTCCTTTTGACAGTCACAAATTTCTTTTTCTGGAGGTTTAGTATCTTCTTCAGCTTCACTTGATGAGGAATCAATATCAGTCTCATGAATATTAAGGTTGTCTTTGTCATTGTATTCTATCTCATGTATAGTGGGAGAATTAGGCTCATCAAAAATTGATCCACCTGATGACGACGGTATGTCAGTGAGTGGATCCTTCACGTAGAATGGATTATCTTGATATTTGAAGGGTTATTCTTTGCCTTTGGCTTCTTTCTTACGAGAACTCTTGGTTTGTGTAGGCATTTTTATGGATTAGTGTGACCTAAAGCTATTTGTGATGCAGAGGTCAAGATCAATTTTAGAGCTAGTTGTTATGTTAAAGTATTGTTTGAGAGAAACAACTGAGATTCAGTCTGGTTTCAGGAAGGATCTATCCTGTATAAGATGTCTATCTAAGTTGATTCTAAGAGTAGTGTAGGATTTGGTCTGGTTTCAGGAACGATCTATGCTATGTAAGACATTATCTAAGTGACTTAAATTTTATAGGTAGTTGATTGAACTAGTTGAAAGATGATCAACCAAATTGTGCAACGCAAATGGCAGAGGTACACTGTCTTGATCTGTTTATGCTCAGAAAAATGATAACCAATATTATGTTTGTTGTAGACTATTTTTAGGCAAGTTTGACTATTTTGTTCTGACAAAACCAAAGACTCGTACGACAGGGTTTTCTAAACTGGACAACAACTGAGCAGCTACAAGATGACAA
This sequence comes from Cryptomeria japonica, assembly GCF_030272615.1. Classification (NCBI taxonomy): domain Eukaryota; kingdom Viridiplantae; phylum Streptophyta; class Pinopsida; order Cupressales; family Cupressaceae; genus Cryptomeria; species Cryptomeria japonica. The sequence goes on along the minus strand of NC_081410.1, from coordinate 224,542,533 downwards.
CAGTTTTGTTTCGTATGATTTGCTACCTCATACTGTATGACAGAGGGGTATATGCAGGATGACAAAAGACTTAGGTTAGTTCTGTTCCGTACAACACAGGATACAGAGCCAGATGACAGTTGAAATGACTCATACGACACAGGATCTGACACAAGATGACAAATGACAAAACTTGTATGAGATAGGATCTGACTTAGGATGATAAATAAGAAGACTCGTACGACTGTTCACAGGACAGAGACTAGAAATTCTGAGTTTTTTTGATTGCTGAGTATGACAACTGAGTATGACCAATTCTGAGATGGACTGATTTTTGACCAGGATATACTAGTTTTGGATAAAATTTTGACCTAGGATGGACAAGCTCTGACATGGACAGAGTTTTGACTTAGGGTGGACTAGTTCTGACACAGACAAAGTTTCAACTTAGGATGGACTAGTTTCTAACACGGACATAGTTTTGACTTAGGATGGACTAGTTTCTGACACAGATAGAGTTTCGACTTAGGATGGACTAGTTTCTGACACGGACAAAGTTTTGACTTAGGATGGACTAGTTTCTGACATGGACAGAGTTTCGACTCACTGAGTTGTTTCTTGTCTTCTCCAATTTTTGGTATTCCAATTTTTTTTGTTTTAGGGATGAAAACACAGAAAACATGTAGTATAAATAGTAACTCCAATCACAGCATGCAAAACCCTAAGGATTTGGTGAGGAAAGAAAACCTTTGCTTGTAGACTCAGGGACACACCCAATAGCTAATTAGAATACGAACACTGAGTCTCACGCAATGGATTCTCAATGCCGTATTATCCGACTCCAAACGCTAATGGGGGCATGAAATGACAAGTATCTTGGGAGAGTTACTATCTCTCTTGCATAAAGATTATCTCTCTTTCAGAGGTGAATCGGGTAGATTTTAATTTTAATTGGAACTAGTAAGGGATCCATTCGGCACATCGAGGTATAAACTCAATTAACAGGTCTCCTAGCCTTGAAAACCAAGGTTTAATATACAAAAAGGTATGGATGAGAGCTATTCCTGAGCACTGTCGTTGACTTGATTTTCATCAAATAACGTTTATTTTATAGTGGGTTGGAGTACTTGGTGTTTAGCCGTTCCCACTTAGGTCGGTTGCCTCACACCGACCGTAACGGCTTTAAGAATTTTTCAACCCCTCGAGAGGGCAGACCTGCTAAAGATGTACAAATCTCAAACAAAGAAAAAGCCTCAAGGGTCTGGATTTCTGAATGTCTAGAAAAAGACAAGAGCATACTCTCCCACCTCTTAGAATCTTCTCAAAACATGAAAGACAGATTTGTTCTTTAACTAGAGAGCAAGCTAGGTTCCTAAAAATGAATTTAAAGAATACACGATGTTTAGTCGATTTTCCTTAGGCAACTTGCAAAGACAACAAATCAATAGTCATATTGTCTTTGTGCGACAAGCATATTCTTCGACAAGGATTTTGCAAAAACTAATTAGGTTGTGGAAAATTCTAAGATAGACAGATAAATAGTCAGGGTCAGTCGTCAGAATAATCAATAAAAATCATGAAATTTTGCCTCTTTTTTTTTTTTACTAGAAAATACAGAGTCATACGATAGTATGAAAACTCGTACGATACAAGATTCCAGCTTGTATGAGACATGATTCAAGTTCGTACGATACCTACAGTTTGTCGTTTCAGCCTGTGGGAAATGTCGTACGAGATGTACGAACGAAAACCTGAAAAATCTAAAATCTGGAAAATAACAAAAAAAATAAAAATAAGCAGTCACTCTTGGATGCCGAAAAATATAGTCTTCTGCCCCACGGTGGGCACCAGAGATGTGTGTGTGAAAAAGGGTTTGTAGCTGCAAGAAAAACACTTCAATTAAGTCATTATATGCATGGTTAGTAATCAATAATCAATAAGTAATAAACCATAACAAAGCGGCTAATTGCCTTCTAAAAGATGCGAGCATAAGATTGCTCTTAGATTTTTATAAGCAATACCAGTGACTAGACTAGACCAAGATGAAGGATTTAATCTATATGATATTTAACTATATGGATGCAAAATGGATGAATGATACAAGTAATGATGGATGAATGATACAAGTAATAATGAATTCAAGCAATGATGGATGTAAATAATAATGAGTAAAACTAAATATGGATGCAAATAATCTAACAAGCACAATGATCTTCAATGACTCCAGAGTGAAATTAGCGTGATAATAATCTCCAAGAGTGTTCTCAAAAATCTCTGGGGTGAATTGGAATGAGAGTTGAAGACTGAATTTATAGAGAATTACAAGAGAAAAACTGAAAAAAGCTCAATTTAGGATTAATTGAAAATAATTGAGAAATCAAGTTTAGTTAACCTTGAGATAGAGTCCAATTATAGCTTTATTGATATGCATTCAAATTAAAAGTTCAAGTTGCATTGGAAATAATATTAGATTAATTCCATGCACTTGTGATAAAAATAGATAATTCCATGCATATATTTGATTTATTCAAGAAAAGAGTCTTTTCAATGCAACTGAACTTCTTTTTCTGAAAAGCTTTGAGTTCCAATTTTAGAGGATAATTCAATAATTCAATTAAATTGCTTTTCTGATTTCAAGTTCTAAATTTAGAAAAAGAAATAATATCTCAAGTTTGATTTCTCTCTCAATTCAATTCTTTTTGTTTATTTTCAATTTAACTCTTGCTTTGTAATTAATTTCTCTTTTGTAATAAATTAATTCCTTTTACATGATTAAATGGCAAATTTATTAATTAATTAAAATGACATGATAATTCGTACAAGATCACACGATATCTACAGTTTGTCGTTTGGGCATATGGGAAATCTCATACGATATTTCATAGTAATTGTATGGACAAAAAATCTAAAAAATAAGAAAAAGTTAGTCTTCGAGGCCGAAAAGATGTAGTCTTCTACCCCACGGTGGGTGCCAAAAATGTGTGTGAAAAAGTGGAATAAGTATTTGCAAGTTGTAAGACACAACACTTCAATTAAGTCATTACATGTATGGTTAGACAGATATAAGCATGAATAATAAAACCATCACAAATTGACCAATTTCCGTCTAAAAGATGCGAGTATAGACTTGCTCTCAGATTTTAATAAGCAATACCAGTGAGTAGACTACACCAAGACGAAGGATTTAATCTATATGAGCATGATATTAAGCTAAATGGATGCAAGATTATGCTAGATGGATGAATAGTAAGCTATATGAATTCAAGCAATCATAATTGAACTAAATATGCAAAAAGTTAAACTAAGATGCAATAATCTCAAAAAGCAAGCACAATATCTTCAATGACTCTAGAGCAAAAACTGTATAATAACAATAAATCTCCAGGGTGTTTTGAATGAGAGATGAAGATTGAATTTATAGAGATTCACAAGAGAGACCAACAGTCAAGATCAATTAGCAACGAGCGGTTGAGATTATTAAAAATAAAAACACAATTTAGGATAATTGAAATAATTGAGAGATTAGATTAAGTTAACCTTGAGATAGATTCCAATTATAGTTTGATTGAAATGCATTCAGTTTATAAGTTTGAGTTTGCATTGGAGATAAAATTCAATTAATTCCATGCACTTGAGATAAAAATAGGTAATTCCATGCATATTCTTTGATTTATTTAAGAAAAATGTCTTTTCAATGCAACTGAACTTCTTTTTTTGAAAGACTTGAGTTCCAATTTTAGGGAATGATTAATAATTCATTTAATTGCTTTTCGGATTTCAAGTTTCTAATTTAGAAGAAGAAATAATATCTCAAGTTTGATTTCTCTCTCAATTCAATTCTTTTATTTTATTTTCAATTTAATTCTTGTTTTGCATATTGATTCCTCTTTTGTAATAAATTAATTCCTTTTTTATGATTAATGGCAAATTTATTAATTAATTAAATATGCTAGGATATTTAATAAATTAAATAGGATAATTGATCAAAATCATTTTCTTGGAATGATTTAATTAATTAAATAAATATTTATTTAATATAGAATAATTCACTTGCCATGTGACATTTAATGATTGAAGAATTAATTAATTGTATGCTCAAAGTTGATCTAATTGCCTTTGGTTAGGACCTTGGTGATGTTGTCGAGTTTAGGGGCCCATGGTTTAGGTGACCGTTTTACTTCAATTAAGTCATTACATGTATGGTTAGATAGACATAATCATGAATAATAAATCCATCACAAATCGACCAATTGCCTTCTAAAAGATGCAAGTATAGACTTCCTCTTAGATTTTTATAAGCAATACTAGTGACTAGACTACACCAAGACAAAGGATTTAATCTATATGAGCATTATATTAAGCTAAATGGATGCAAGATTATGCTAGATGGATGAATAGTAAGCTATATGAATTCAAGCAATCATAATTGAACTAAATATACAAAAAGTTAAACTAAGATGCAATAATCTCAAAACGCAAGCACAATATCTTCAATGACTCCAGAGCAAAAACTGTATAATAACAATAAATCTCTAGGGTGTTTTGAATGAGAGATGAAGGCCGAATTTATAGAGAATCACAAGAGAGACCAATAGTCAAGATCAATTAGCAACAAGCGGTTGAGATTATTCAAGAAAAAGAACAATTTAGGATAATTGAAATAATTGAGAGACTAGATTCAATTAACCTTGAGATATATTCCAATTATAGTTTGATTGAAATGCATTCAGTTTATAAGTTTGAGTTTGCATTGGAGATAACATTCAATTAATTCCATGCACCTGAGATAAAAATAGGTAATTTCATGCATATTCTTTGATTTATTCAAGAACAGAGTCTTTTCAATGCAACTGAACTTCTTTTCTCAAAAGCTTTGAGTTCCAATTTTAGAGAATGATTAATAATTCATTTAATTGCTTTTCTGATTTCAAGTTCCCAATTTAGAAGAAGAAATAATATCTCAAGTTTGATTTCTCTCTCAATTCAATCCTTTTATTTTATTTTCAATTTAACTCTTGCTTTGCATATTGATTCCTCTTTTGTAATAAATTAATTCCTTTTTTATGATTAATGGAAAATTTGATAATTAATTAAATATGCTAGGATATTTAATAAATTAAATAGGATAATTGATCAAAATGATTTTCTTGGAATGATTTAATTAATTAAATAAATATTTAATTAATATAGAATAATTCAGTTGCCATGTGACATTTAATGATTGAAGAATTAATTAATTGTGTGCTCAAAGTTGATCTAATTGCCTTTGGTTAGAACCTTGGTGATGTTGTCGAGATTAGGGGCCCATGGTTTAGGTTACCATTTTACTTCAATTAAGTCATTACATGTATGGTTAGGTAGATATAAGCATGAATAATAAACCATCACAAATCGACCAATTGCCTTCTAAAAGATGCGAGTATAGACTTGCTCTCAAATTTTTATAAGCAATACCAGTGACTAAACTACACCAAGATGAAATATTTAATCTATATGTGCATGATATTAAGTTAAATGGATGCAAGATTATGCTAGATGGATGAATAGTAAGCTATATGAATTCAAGCAATCATAATTGAACTAAATATGCAAAAAGTTAAACTAAGATGCAATAATCTCAAAAAGCAAGCACAATATCTTCAATGACTCTAGAGAAAAAACTGTATAAGAACAATAAATCTCCAGGGTGTTTTGAATGAGAGATGAAGGCTGAATTTATAGAGAATCACAAGAGAGACCAATGGTAAAGACCAATTAGCAATGAGCGGTTGAAATTATTCAAGAAAAAACACAATTTAGGATAATTGAGAGATCAGATTCAGTTAACCTTGAGATAGATTCCAATTATAGTTTGATTGAATGCATTCCGTTTATAAGTTTGAGTTTGCATTGGAGATAAAATTAAATTAATTCCATGCACTTGAGATAAAAATAGGTAATTCCATGCATATGTTTTGATTTATTCAAGAAAAAAAGCCTTTTCAATGCAACTGAACTTCTTTTCTCAAAAGCTTTGAGTTCCAATTTTAGAGAATGATTAATGATTCATTTAATTGCTTTTTTGATTTCAAGTTCCCAATTTAGAAGAGTAAATGATATCTCAAGTTTGATTCTCTCTCAATTCAATTCTTTTATTTTATTTTCAGTTTAACTCTTGCTTTGCATATTGATTCTTCTTTTGTAATAAATTAATTCCTTTTTATGATTAATGGAAAATATGTTAATTAATTAAATATGCTAGGATATTTAATAAATTAAATAGGATAATTGATCAAAATGATTTTCTTGGAATGATTTAGTTAATTAATTAAATATTTAATTAATATAGAATAATTCACTTGCCATGTGACATTTAATGATTGAAGAATTAATTAATTGTGTGCTCAAAGTTGATTTAATTGCCTTTGGTTAGGACCTTGGTGATGTTGTCGAGATTAGGGGCCCATATTTTAGGTGACCATTTTACTTCAATTAATTCATTACATGTATAGTTAGACAGATATAAGCATGAATAATATAACCATCACAAATCGATCAATTGCCTTCTAAAAGATGTGAGTATAGACTTGCTCTCAGATTTTTATAAGCAATACCAGTGACTAGACTACACCAAGATGAAGCATTTAATCTATATGAGCATGATATTAAGCTAAATGGATGCAAGATTATGCTAGATGATTAAATAGTAAGCTATATGAATTCAAGTAATCATAATTGAACTAAATATGCAAAAAGTTAAACTAAGATGCAATAATCTGAAAAAGCAAGCACAATATCTTCAATGATTCCAGAGCAAAAACTATATAATAACAATAAATCTCCAGGGTGTTTTGAATGAGAGATGAAGACTGAATTTATAGAGAATCACAAGAGAGACCAATGGTCAAGATCAATTAGCAATGAGTGGTTGAGATTATTCAAGAAAAAGCACAATTTAGGATAATTGAAATAATTGAGAGATCAGATTTAGTTAACCTTGAGATAGATTCCAATTATAGTTTGATTAAAATGCATTCAGTTTATAAGTTTGAGTTTGCATTGGAGATAAAATTCAATTAATTCCTCATGACCTCATCTCAAGTGGACTTGAAATTCATTCACCCTAGGAGTATGATGCAGGAGCACCTCATGACTAAGATGATAAGAGAAATAAGGGCTAAAGGTCACACATGGGAATGTGACCTTTCAATCTATGTAATAGGGTAGTCTTGTTTGTTTGATTTTTGTAATAAACCCCACCTTGTCACCCAATGTCATGGATTTGACAAATTGATAAGCCACAATGGGCATATGGGCCTAGGGGTATTTAGTTGATTATTTTATAGGTGTTTATGTGTTGGAGATGTCTTAGGAAGACTTAAGACATGTTGAAACCACTCTAGGTAGGCGGATTTAACATGTGTCAAAAGTTACTCAAAACTTGATAGCTTTTGTTGACAACTTTTAATGACAACTTTTGGTTGCAAATAGCAACTTCCTTCCAATGGTCACCCCAGTTCAAAAGGTGGTTGACAACCATTGAGTAAGGTAGAAAATGTAATTCCCAATCATCATTGGGGAGAGAGGTGTATTTTGTAATCAATTGGCATCATTGAAGCAATAAAAAAATGAGAATTTCTTGCAATTCAGTTACTCTGCACGGTGTACCGTACTGTATGAACATTTTGGGATTAGAAAACTAGTGGGATGTATTAGAGTGGCCAATAACCTTTCAGATGCATCAAGTCTAAGGTCCTAATTCACCAAGAGAATGGAGAAACCTGCAATTTTCTTGAAGTGGTCTAGATTTGATAGTTTTGCCTAGGGTTTTGCAAAGGAATGGCCTCATCTTGCTAATCCTTTATTGGTGGCTCGCAGGTTTGGAGGAGATACAAGTATGGCCAATGTACTTTAGGATTATAAAGGTGTTTTTTTAGGTTAGTACCGGTTGAAGGTGAGGGTTTGATGCATTAAGGTGGGCAACTCCATGTGGCCATCGTGTAAGTGCATGAAAATAGGTCTCACATCGGATGTTAGGGGTTTGATCATAGCCTAAAACTTAGGAATTAGTGGGTTTAACATGTCCTAAAAGTTTCCTTTGAGTTGGTTTGGTGAAATAGGATTTATGTCTACACACACCTTTGTAAAATTGGCCTAATTGGGGTTACTAGGTCTCCTAAACAAGATAGGGTTTGGATTCTTGTGTTCCCAAACTATCATAACCCTTGAGATATGTTTTGAAACTCCCAAAAGGCTGTCCAAATCAGGAATTTATTGTCTGGGTCCTTTGGAGAAATAAGGAGTTAAGTGTGGAAAACCGGTCTGGTAGGGCTACTAAGATTAGTAGGCCTTATTGCAACAGTCACCTCAAATTGGTAGAGAGAACCTAATTTGATCATTGAAGGAGGTCTTCTTGACCTAGGAGATTTCAAACAAAATCTGAAATAGGTATTTATACACTAGAGAGAGGATCAAACCATTGTTGGGATATAGGGTCCTTAAGAGCCTCTAGAAGACCTTGTGAAGCACTCAATGAAAGTGACCTTGTGAGGAAGCGTTTAAGAAGGAAGGAATGTAGGACTTGTCAAACTGATCTTTCCTAACCCCTTATAGTGTTTTTATATTTATAGAGTCCTTGGTTTGCTCTTGGACTAGGGTAACCTATTCTATACCTATAGCAGGGCTCTACATCACAAAGTCTCCACTTCCCATCTTTTTTGGGTGCCAATACAGTTGGCACAACACATGGACTTAGGCTCTTTCTTACTAAACATTTATCCAACAACTCCTACACCTATTCTTGATCTCCTCATTTTGTTGAGGTGTCATCTTATATGCTTCCTTATTAGGCAGACATGCACTAGGTATTAAGTCAATGTGATGACTTACATCTCAGACTGGAGGCAAAGCATTTGGCAACTCCTCCACCACTATATTCTCATACTTGGCAAGTAGACCCTACACTTAATTTGGGACTTCTTCCTTGTCACTAGCTGTAGTATTATATATTGTCTTATTTAAAATGGAATATCCACATCATTCCTCCTCAAGATCCTTAAAAAAATCCTTCTCCTTCACCACCATGACACTAAGTCCCTCACAAGCTACACCCATTTTTTCTTGTAGTGGTTCAAGGGTATAAGACACTCCATCCTTCTCAATAACATATGTGTTTTTATGCCCATCATGTTGGGCTCTCCTATCAAATTGCTAAGGCCTTCCAAGAAGAAGTTGGCACATATCCATTGGAACAATATCACAAAGAACTTTATCCTTGTAAGGACCCATATTAAACTCTACCCATGCTTGCTCATTCACAAGTACCTATTGTCCCTTATTAAACCATGATATCTTATAAGGATTTTGATGAGGGATTCTCTTCAGTTTAAGTTTTTCTACCATTTCTAAAGACACTATATTATCTATTGAATCTGAATCAACTATAACTTTTCATACCTTGTTGTGATATTTGTAGGTTGTTCGGAATAAAGCCTTCCTTTGGGGAGGCTCCTTGATGGTTGGTACTTTTATTAGAGTCCTTTTAATCATTAGAGTTTCTTCTATCTCTAGAGTGACATGAATAGAAGGAGAGTTCACACTCCCTTCATCCTCCTCCCCCACTAATTGATTCCTCTTCTCTCCATTATAAGAACTTGTACCAGCTTTATCAGGACACTTCCATGTTAGATGTCCAATTTGGTTGCAGTTATAGCATTTTCCTGAGAAAGTATTAGAACCCCTTCCCGGTCCATTGAATATTCATCTGCCCCCCCATCTCCTACCTCTAAAACTTCCTCTTGAATCACCATTAGGCTCTTGGTTTGTATTCTACTCACTTGGGTCCTTTTGCGATCCTCTTCCACTATGATTTCCTCAGCCTCTAAAATTTCCTCCCCTACCTCTTCCTTGTTGTTCTTGCTTTCTCTTAATCTTTTCTTCAGCCTTACAAAGAATTGATAACATTCTTCCATAGTCCTTGGGGTGGAAAATCTCAATTCATCTTGTATATTGAATCTCAACCCATTGAGATACCTTGAAATCTTCTTCACCTCATCTTCACGGTGTCCGGATCTTAAAGTCGGTTTGTGGAATTCTTCAATATAGGACATAACATCCATATCCTTCTGCTTCAAATTTTGAAGTTTCATAAATGTCTAAACAACATAATCAATTGGTAGGAACTAGGCCTTGAGTTTTGAGACCATTTTGTCCCATGACTCTATCTTTGTTTTACCTCCTTTCACCCTCTCTTCTTGAACAAAATTACACCAAGTGAGTGATGGACATTTCAGCTTTGTTTTGACATACCTTACTTTCTTGGTATCCTCTACCTCCTCAAATTCAAATAAGTTGTCAAGTGCATCTATCCATTCTAGGATCTCTTCACTATCTCTTTTTACTCCATACATGGGCACTTCAGCCTTCGCCATGGAAACATTATCCCCTTTTATAGCCTTGAGCATCCTTATCATTCTCAACTCTTCAAGGTCCATTGGTGGCTCTGGCACCTGCTAAACCACATCAGGAGGGTTGTTACTGTCACCCCCTTTCTCCTCCTCATCACTTTGGTCTCCATTGACCATTCCTCTTCTTTGATTCTTCTCCAAAGATGTTAACTGGGCCAAGGTTGCTTCTTGAGGTTCTTTGAAAAGTTTTTCCTTCGAGAGAAGTTGATCTTTCAACTCCTGAATCTCCCTACCTGCAAATAACCTCTTGGAGGCATCTTGGATTTCAACTTACTATAACCTAGTTTCATTCACTTCTTCCTCTTAATCTACAACTGTGCTTTGATACCACTTGCTAAAACAAAGGGTGGAATTATCTCTCTCTCACCATTCACCTATCCTTCTCATAGGGTCTTCTGTCTAACAGACAACAGTAAACTTCCTAACATAGCACATGAAGATGCTAGGTTCAGTTTTGAAGAGAGACAAACCCCTCTCCATCCTCTTCTGCAAAACACAAAACTATCATGAAACCTATCTCAACATTACCCATTCCACCTGGTTATATCTTATAGCAAGGTGGAATGGTGGACATTCACATCTTAGACTCTCAACTTCACAAACCACTTGGGTTCAAACACTTCCTATCACAAAAATGACAGGAGCTTCTATCTTCCTACTACCTGAACTTCCGACAAATGCAAGAATAGATAAAATCATATCATTACTAACATAATCTAAAATACTTCTACAGAATGAGACCCTATAGGCTGAGCAACAAAAATATAAAAGAAATTCAGAAAATGCCAAGTTGAGAAGCATAAAATGAAAAGTATTTATTCCTTGTTTCTTCAGTCTTCTTTTAGTAACATAACACTCAACAACCACCCTACCTCATAGCTGTTGAGGCATATAAAAAACTTTAGAATCTGGACACCGACAATCATACCATGACTGTTGGTGTTCCAATTACAACCGATCAAGCTTCTTTATATTTCATTTATCAATATTGACACAAAACCAACCCTACAAGAAACATAATAACTTAGGAAATACAAAATGGACATCGTGGACCTTTATTCAAACCAAAATAAATTAAAATCCTCTAAAATCCTAATTCATACTTAATCCAGAATGATGAGAAGTCGGTGCTCCTGCACCAAATAGAGAAAAGAAAAGGAACAAAAAAACTAATTCTCAGAATAAGAGGTAATATTATTAAAACAATTGGTGCAAATGGTAGGACAACATGATTTCTTAAAAAAAATAAAGTAAATTAGCAAGTATTGAAATAATAAAAATATTTTGCAAGCCAGTTCATTAGGGGAAAATGACAAACATTGGAAGACCAGGCCAATTATGATTGACCTTAAGATTCATCACACAAGATCTCTAGAGTCATGGTTGATCTAGGGGTAGATGTAAACTTAATCCCTAAGAGAATATGGGAGTACTTAGGAAGATCGATGCTAGAACCAACTCCATATAATATCAACTTGGTGGATGGGACCAATATGAAAACCCTAGGAGTTTGGAGACATGTAGAAGTTAGTGTAAAAGGGGTGAAGCAAATTGTTGACTTTGAAGTGGTAACAATCAAGGAGACATTTGATTATTTTAATACACTCTTAGGGATAAGATGGTTTGTGGATTCACATGGGGTAGTAGATTCTAGGAAGGATGAAATCTCATTTTTAGATGATTGGAGAATAGTACATATCCCTTTAGGGAAGAGCCAAGATGAAGCTTATGTAGAAGAAGTGAATGCAGAGGAGTACAATGAAGGGAAAAACATAAATACCATAGGTAAACTCCCCATAATTGAATTTTGGGAAGAACCTAATATAAAAGGAGAATTGGAAACTAATGATACTACTAGAAACTTACATAGTGAGACTTCCTTGAATGCATGGATGTAGGATGAAATAAAAATATACTTCTATAGGATCTTTGTTTCAAGAAGAGGGTTTATTGTAAGAAATACATTAGAAGGAAAATCGCCCATAGTAAATCCACCACATAACACTTGTGCCAACTCAAAAAGCAATGGAGAAGCCAATATTGAGATATCTTACCATATGACTCATATATCATGGGGAATATCACCCATTAATTTGCCTAAATATTCTAGAGTAGGGGATTTATTAGCATACATTGCACCAAATAGAATAAATATTTACAAGTGAGGCCCACATAATTGATATTCTATGACATACACTCATCTACAATTTCGCAAGTTGGTATAATGCACACAAGAATACTCTCACTAAGTAGAAATCTTTCAAATCCTAATAAAAGCAAGATATCTACTAGAAGCAGGAGAGTACTTTGACATACCCACACATCAGGGCAATACCTTACTACAACATCAGATGGATATGTGTATGTACTACTGGGAGGAATAATATGAATATGCTAAAAGACTATACATTCAAATGTTTTGTATTAAACACTATCACTGGTGGCGCAAACTTAGTATATTAACCAAGAGAGAAGAGGAGAGACCAAGAAATGAGGCAAAATGGGAACAAAATTTCTACATAATTTCTCCTTATATATTGAACACCCACATGTACACACCACACTAATCAAAATGAAGGATATTATATTCAAACTAGACTAAGACTAGGAGATAGTGGTACTACAACTTTCATCCCCACCACCAAAAGAAGAAGGAATATGGAAGTGCATTGAATGGTTGGACTTAGAATCAACTAGTGTGGGTAAAAAATGTTGTGTGATCGAAAAGCATGGATAAAGAGAGATTGAAGCATCTACCTAGACTAGGGAAAAATTCTATAATAACCCAATAAAACTAAGAGAGGAGAAAATTGCAGCAGAAGAACACCCCAAGCTCACTAAGACAGGGGACTATTGGGATGAAAAAATAGTAGCTCGAGTTGGAGAGACCCTCCTAGAATTTCAAGACTTATTTCATAGGACTTTAATTGATATGAAGGGATTAAAGAAGTGGAGTTTATGAAAATACAACTAAAAGAAGGCGCTAAACTAGTCTAGAAAAGACCATATAGGCTTAATCTCCATTTATGAAAAAGATATTAAAAAAATGGATAAGATGCTAGGTGTCTATATCATCAAACTAGTGGAAGATGCTAAATGGATAAGTCCCATGGTGATTTAGAATAAAAAGACACACGAAATAAAGATTTTTGTTGATTATAGAGAATTGAACAAATCTTGCTTACACGATCATTTTCCCACCCCATTTATAGAACAAATCCTAGAATCAATGACAGGAACAAAAATATACTCATTCACTAATGGCTTCTCAAGTTATCATCATGTCAAAACAAGGGAGGAATACCAACCTAAAACTACTTTTTCTATAGAACAAGAATCCTAAATGTACATAGCTATTTAATTTGGGTAAGGACTTTGTCATGTTTTCAAAAACCCAAAATTCCCCCAAATGGCATTTCATCTCAATTTTCTACATCACAAATGGAAATTCCTATTATAGACTCTTAGTCAGTTTTTAATGACCTTTTTCTAACTTATTAATTAATTCGATCTTAAAATCAATCAAATTAGTTAACAATTCAATCAATCCTTTTAACAATCAATCAATTTAGTTCCACTCTCAATCAAATCTGTTAACTAGTCAGTTAAATGAGTTATTCTCTCAATCAGATTTAGTTACATTAAGTAATTGTCTCCATCTAGATTCTTTCTCATCGAATCTCAACCATCGAACAAGTATGTTCTCAAATCAATCTCAACCATTGAATTGAACTTCTGAAAATCTACAAAGTGAACATCAATCCTCGTTATCAATAACCACCATCTTTGTATTCTTGTTCATCTACGTTGTAGGTTTTCTAGTACGATTTTGAGAGCCATTATCCCACACAAAGAAAATAAGCACAATAGATTCCAAGTGCATTTTAGATCAACACGAGTTTTCTAGTTTCATTACTACTTTGATTTAATTGATCTTTTATTTGTATTCCTTTATTGTGTTGTGTTTGGATGTTGTTAGTAGATTTAAGGTTTAGTGGTTACCTTTTATGTCTATTAACATGTTGAATTTCTCTCATACACATCTGGTAAACTCGACTTGAATCCAAGTCTCTTTTATATCTATATTTTAGAGGTTCTTCTAGTGTTAATTGGTTGTTTTATTCAAAAAATTCAAGACTAACCTTGCATAGATTAGATTGTAGGCAAGACTGTAGGGTTTCCAAAGATTTCATCATATCTCTCAAACGGTTGATAATTTATGTATGATTTTTTAGCTTAAAGTTAAGGATCATATCAAGAGTCTACAATCCAAGAATCAACCTTATACCATCATTTTTGTGTGAGATATGGGAATTTTAACATTTTTCATAAATATTTAATTTTTGGAGCAAATCATTGAATTTTTAAATATATTTGAGCTGCAAGTTAAGGATCATTGTAGATGTCTATAGCCCAAAAGTTGGGCTTTTATCATCAATTTTGAGTGAGACATGGTAGTTTTATTTTTTTTCATAAATCCTAAATTGTGGGTGCAAATAAGAAAATTTCTCTAAACAATTTACATTTTTAGAAATATCTTAAAATTATACAGAGGTTCTCTTCTTTACACTTTTTATTTTAATGTCAAATAATAAATGTAAAGTTAGATCTTTGAGAATTTAAGTTTATCTGTAAATCTACTTTCTAGGGTGCAAATTAAGGTCTTTTTCTAAAATTTTTACATTTTTGGAAAAAACTTAAAGATTCATTAGGGCTACATTATTTGAACTTTGATTTTTGGGGTAAAAAAAATTGCAAAAATTTTGGATTTTCTTTGACTAGGTATCACATGCGTAATGATTAGTAATGTATCCATCTGGTGAAAATTTGAAGTTAAACTCTCACAGTTGGCTCTTTTCTTTATGTTTTTTCAGTTATTTTTAATTCCAAATTTTGGTCATTTTCTATTCCTAGATTATAATTTTGTGTTAGTAATCTTTCTTTTTAGTTGTGGCAATTGTGGGTCAAAGATGAGATTGTGCAAACTACTAATGCGTGCTTTGCAGGGATCTAATTTTTTTTATGTTTTCATTGCTTGGTACTTAGCAAACACTTCATTTTTCTAAGGGAATTAACTCTTGTTTGATTGTCTTGTGCTTTAACATGTTCTTGTTATTCACCCAAAATCTTAAGAGAAGTATCCTCTCCCCTTGCCTTCGTGGAGCTTGGGTGCAAGAGAAAATCTTAAGATTCTAGTAGGAGGGGCTTCCTAGGGATTTCATTACCCCATGACTCAACCCTAAGCAATATTTGATTTGGGCCGCTATACAAAAAGGATGAGAGCGAAAGTTATAGTTGAAACCCTAGAACCATGTCGAGGTGTGTCATTCTTGGAGGTGGAATTAGAGCCACACAAGGTTGACTAAAGCCTTAAGTTGCTTGCCACCAAATGTATGTAATGTGATTGTCCCCAAATAATGACTAAGAACCTTTGTTTTTAGAGGCCAAAATATCATATTTGATAGTTCAGAGAGTGTAGATAGTACCCTATAGATACCCCTCATGTACCTCCCATGGTAAAGTAGGAAATCCTTGGTTCATAAGGTCTTTGAACCTTCAAGGTAAGAGAGAAGGGAAATATTTTGTAGGCTTGGATCTTATCTACATGTCATGGATAGGTATTTTATTATAGTGGGGGGCCTATCAAGTAGCATCCTTTGTCGCCTTGTGTAGGACACATGCCTTTTATTCTAATTGTTTGTTAAAATCATTGTGTAATACCAATAGAGTTAGTTTAGTTTTGGTCCTTCTAAGTTTCCTAGGAATTGGCCTCATAGGTTTGCATAGTCCTTGTATTGTCATCCAACTATCTTGAAAAATTCCAAAAAACAAAATAGGTGCACTTTAGCTCTATTTCCACCCAAGGTATCGACTTTGTCATTTCCTCAATTGCATTATCATCCAAAATTCTAAAAATTTCCAAGCATATAGTGTTTACCTTTACATAGGAATCTTTCATGGCCTACACACGATCACAGAGAAAGATAAATCAAATATATCAAGATGCCTCTTTCAAGAATGAACAAAATCATCCACCTATGTCTAGCAATGACTCATTCCAAAGTGATTATATCAATGTCATAACTACCTCATGTGATTCCACACTAAACAATAAATCTAGTGATGACATCTTTTGAGTTTACCCCCAAGGGCTATCCACAATACAAATCCAAGCCAATCCATTCCTTTATACAAATCCCTTGTACAATTTAGAAATATTAGATCAAATACCACCATATGATCTATTCCCAGTTAGACCTACTCTAGAGAGTCACATTCAAAATCCATTCTTATCATTCCAAAGAATTTAATCCTTCCACGAATCTCCTATACATATCCAAAATCATACCCCATGTCAAGAGGATAATCTAAAGTTAGAAGTAATGAGTCTTAACATAAATCAAGATCAAGATACCATGACTCTCCAATCTCATCCAATATTTGATCAAGATCCCACCTATCAAGGTTCTTATAAAGATCCCCTAATCCTTTTATATTTTGTCCATGATATTCTCCTTACATGCCAAGAGAAAAGTGTCCTTCCAAGTCCCATTTAACACCCACCTCCTAATCAAGATCATAATATTTCTTCCATCCCCTCCATGATCCAATTCAAAATCAAGAGAAAATTACAAATTCCAATGATCTCCCTCCATGTCAAAATCAAAGTATCCCTTTGTTGTAAGGAAGTTAAGTAGCAAAATAACTTCCTACACTAACCTTGAGAGGAGGCTAATGCAATTTTTTTTATAGATCATTATAGTTGTTACATAAACTTAATAGAAATAATCAAAATATCATGCATACCACAACATAGAAACATAGTGATTTACATGGGGAAAACCCTTTCAGGAGAAAAACCCCACACTCTAAAAGCAGTTGAATATATTATTCAAAAATTAATAACAGATTACAATATAATATCAGAGCAATGTATTCATAGGAGTACCACTAATCAGAGACTTAGAGATAACTCAATCACCATAAGACTCTTACACACAACCTCTATCTCACACACCTCATATATAGGAGATACAATACAAGAAATTGTCAAACAGTATTATAAATCCATGGGCTAAAACCACCCAATAAAGTAGAGACAACCTTATCTCCCTTCTAGATGCCATATGATGTGTTAAAACACACATCAACATGTGTCCCTTCCTTTTATAACTCATTTATGGGTTGTAACATTTTATATTTCCTATCTCAGGAGTACAAACTTCCAAAGGCCATAACTTGAGAACCGTGTGTCCTATTGATGAATCATTTGAGTGATAGAAATATCGTGAGGTTCTAAATTGCCTCGTAAGATGATATGATGCTTATTCTCACTTTTCAGAGCATTTCAAGGCCTCTAAAGTGCTCAAAATTAAATTTAAACCTTTCATTGCACCCCTCCAAAACAAAAAAATTAATATCTTCAAAACTAGCTATGATCTTGTGATGTAACTTTACCGAAATGCTTATCTAACCAACCAAAAGCTTCTAGGAGAATTTCACACCATTTCATGCCCAAATAAAAACTTACTATAACTAGTAACCTCATGTAAATGCAAGGTTGAGACACCATTTTCCCAACATTCTTCCACTTGTCGAACAACTTGAAAGAGGAAAGGGAGTATCAACACAATAAGTTAATTGCTAGGGGCCATGAGGCCCATAGACTCCAAACACCATCTAAACTTCTATGTGCTCACAGCCTTAGTCAAACCATTTGCAACATTCATCAAATTTTATACCTTTTCCAACTCCACCTTGCTATCTTTGACCATATCTCTAATAAAATGATACTGAACATCAATACATTTGTTCAGGGCATGAAATTTCAGGTTCTTAGTTAGGTAGATCACAGTCTGACTATCACAATAAACTGTCACTCTACCTTGTTTTATTCCAATATCTTAACACAGTCTCTTAATCCAAATGGCTTCTTTACAAGCATGAGTAGTTGCCACATACTCCACTTCAATAGTGGACAAAGCAACCACAACCTGTCACTTACTCATGCAACTAATTGCACCACCAAATAAAGTAAATACATAAGCACTGGTGGATCTTCTGCTATCAATATCACCTGCCCAGTCTAAATCCACATAACCATGAATATCAAGGGAAGTCATGTCTCCAACGAAATTACTATGATAACACAAAGAATACTCTAAGACTCTTTTGATTGCATCCCAATGAAGTCTACCAAGATTAGACATATATCTAGAAAGAACTCACACTGCTTGGGAAATTTTTAGTCTGGTACAAACCATAGCATACATCAAACTTCCAACTACACTCTAGTAAGGTACTCTGCTCATGTCTTCCATCTCTTATGGGGATGTAGGACAATCTAAAGAAGATAATTTTGTTCCAACTGCAAAAGGAACACATAATGGTCTACAATCCTGCATGTTTAACCTCCACAAAACTAAATTCACATACTTACTCTGGCCTAGCCATAACTTTTTGGTCACCCCATCTCTTCTAATTTCCATCCCAAGAATATGCTTTGCAGCACCAAGATATTTCATTTCAAATTTAGCAGCGAGCTAAGACTTTAGTTCTGAAATCACAGTTTTCCCTTTACTAATGAATAACATATCATCAAAATACAATGCAATGTACAAGAAATTATCACCATCAGATTTATAATAAACACAGTGATCTGATTTACAATGCTCAAATCCCAAACTCAACACATATGTATCAAATTTCTGGTACCACATCCTAGAACTCTGTTTGAGGCCAACCAAATATTTATTTAACTTATAGACCAAATTAATTTTACCTTTTACCACATAGTGCTCCAGTTATGTCATATAAATACCCTTCTCCAAATCACCATGAAGGAATGCAATTTTCACATCCATTTGCTCAACCTCTAAATCATAAGAAACATCAATAGAAAGCAAGAATCTAATGGATATCATTTTTGCAATAGGAGAAAATATCTCACCATAATCAACACCCTCAACTTGAGAGTAGCCTTTTGCAACTAACATTGCTTTATACTTCTCAATGCTTCCATCTGAACCAATCTTTTTCTTGAGCACCCATTTACAACCAACAAGATTTTGTCCTTTAGGCAATGGTACAAGATCCCAAGTATTAATTTTTTTGAAAGCTATCATTTCTTCTTCCATAGAAATCTTCTAGGATTCTACATCATTCATACCTAATGCCTCTTCAATAGATCTAGGTTCATCCATATTAGTATTCAAAGAAAAAATACATCTCCAATCATTAGGTGAATACCTTTCAGGTGGTTGTCTATGTCTTGTAGACCTTCAAATAAGATGACTTGGAGGTTCTTCCTCCTCTTTTGAAGATTAAGAGCTAGATGAGATCTCCTCAACTTCTTGCCTATCAAGTGGTCTTGATTCAACTCTTTTAGGTGTAGAAGGAAATTGAATCACATCTTTTTGTTTAGTCTATTCTGGCTACAATGTAACAAAAGGAGACTTAATTTCTCTAAAAATAACACTTCTACTATGAATTACCTTTTGTGCAAGAGGGTCCCAAAGCTTGTATCCTTTCCCACCATAACTATAACCGATGAAGAACATTCCATAGCCTTGTTCTGCAACTTTGTTTGCTTCTCCTTTGGAACATATGCATATTCATCACAACCAAAAACTCCAAGATGTCTCACAGAAGGCTCGTGACCTGACCATGCTTCCATAGGAATTTTATCAACAAGAGCTGATGTAGGAGACCTGTTAATTAGGTAGCAAGCAGTGGCAATAGCTTCAGCCCAAAACTTTTGTTCTAGACCGACACCATTCAACATACTCCTAGCCTTCTCCATCACTGTCTTGTTCATTCTTTTCGCACCTTCATTCTATTGTGGAGAATACAGAGTTATCTTCTATCAGTTAATACCATAAACTTTACAAAATCTATCAAAATTATTAGAGAAAAATTAATTGCCATTATTAGTCCTCAAACATTTAATTTTCTTTCCAGTCTGCAACTCAACCATTGCTTTAAATTCTTTAAAATGACTGAAAATTTTAGATTTACTCTTTAGAAAGTATACCCATGTCCTTCTATTAAAATCGTTAATAAATGAAACATAATATGTGGATTTTCCAATTGAAAGAACATCTACAAGAACAAACACATCAGAATGAATAAGATCCAAAACACCACAAGATTTATGAGAACTTGAGTAAAACTGAACGTGGTTTTTTTTTCATAAATGCAATGATCACATAAATCAAAGTCAAGATTACAATCATTCAAACCTTCAACAAGGTTGTTATTTTTCAAGGTCCTCAAACCCTTTTCTCCAATGTGGCCAAGTCTCTTGTTCCATAACATAGTCTTCTTTGTAGATAACTTTTCTTCATAATAAAGAGTAGTCTTAGGTACCCAAAAGCCATTTCCATCCACTGAAGGTGAAACCCTCAAATCTTTCGATGGAGTATCCACAAATTTACTTTTTATAGAAGTGCTATAACAGTAAATAGTGTATGCCTCTATCTTATACAAAGTTTTGAATCTGACACCTCTAGAAATCACCATGGTACCCATAATCATCTTACATCCTGCATCAGAGAAGACTACCTGCACACCCACACCTATCAGTTTGCTCGCAAATAATAAATTTTGTTTTAAACCAAGGATATGCAACACACTGCTAATAAAAATGTCTAAATGTGACTCATCACCCAAGTACACCTTGTCTCCATTAAATTCTCCATATTCAAAAAACCAATCTTTATTAGAAGTCATATGAAAAGATGCACCTAATTCAAGTAACCATGTCTCATTACCTACATGAGTAGCCAAATTTGCAATGAATGCATCACCATCTTCCTTCTCATACTCGCAATCAAAATCAAACTTCTTCTTTTTCTTCTTCAATCTTCTTTGCACCTTATGGATGTGACCTAGTTTACTGCAATTCTAGCATATTGACTCTAGGAGATTTGGATCTCCCTTTGGATTTGGACTTATTATGATTCTCATTGTTATTGTCTTTTTTCTTAGGTCTTCCACGAATAATTAGGGCTTCCTTCAAACTGATGGATACCTTCCTTCGCATCTCTTCACCAAGTAGGGCACCCACCACATCTTTAGACTTCAAAACAATAGAAGTACTATCAATAGCCATAACAAGAGAATCCCACAAATTAGGTAAAGAACAAAGAAAGATCTGACATTTCTCCTCTTCATCCATTTTAACGCCAACAAATACCAATTGAGTCACCAACATATTAAATGCTTCTAGGTGATCTGCAAGTCATCCACCATCTTCCATCTTCAAGGAATATAATTTCTTCCTCAAGAAAATCTTATTTAATAAAGATTTGGCTTGATACATCTCACCAAGCTTAGTCCATAACTTCTTTGTTGTATTATCTTTGTGGACATTAACCAGAACAAAGTCTTCTAGGCACAATCTGATTAGACCCTTATCTTTTTGGTCTATAACATCATACAAAGCAGCAGCAATAGGGTTTGCAAGTCTTGAGACATTCACATCAACAAAATCCCACAGATCTCGATCTATTAGCAGATCTTCCATAGTCAGCTTCCACATCTCAAAATTACTACCATTAAATTTCTCCACCTCTATTCTCCTTGATGAGTTTGCCATCCTAAAATTCTTGCAACAAGATCAAAAAGTGTCTTTTGCACAAGCTCCCACTCAAATCTGGATTAGTTCAAAAAAATCCAACAACCCACAACTGAAACCAAAGGTGATCAGGTTCTAATACCACTTTTAAGGAATTTAAGTAGCACAACATATTCCTACACTAACCTTTAGAGGAGGATAATGCAAAAAAATTTACAGATCATTAAAATTATTATAGATTCTTACCAAAAAATATCAAAATATCATGCATACCACAACATAGCAACACATTGATTTAGTGGGGGAAAACTCTTTTCAAAGAAAAACCCCACACTCCAAAAGCAACTCAATATATTATCCAACAATCAATAACAGATTACAATATACTTGTAGAGTAAGCTCTTCATAGGAGTACCACTAATCAGAGACTAAAAGGTAACTCAATCGCCATAAGACTCTTATATAAAACCTCTATCTCACACACCTCATATATAGGAGATACAATACAAGAAATCATCAAACGGTATTACAAAACCATGGGCTAAAACCACCCAATAAAGTAGAGCCAACCTTATCTCCCTTCTAGATGCCCTATGATGTGTTAAAATAAACATCAACAAACATCTCTCCCTTTTACAACTCATTTATGTGTACGATACATTTTATAGTTTCTATTTCAGGAGTACAAACTTTCAGAGGCCATAACTTGAGAACCGTGTGTCCTATTGACGAACTTTTTGAAGCACTAAAAAGATCATGAAGTTCTCTAATGCCTTGTAAGATGATATGCCTCTTATGCCCACTTTTCAAGAAATTTTGGGGCCTCTAAAGTCCTCAAAATTAAATTTAAACCTTTCATTGCACCCCTCCAAAACAAAACTTTAATATCTTCAAAACTAGCCATGATCTTGCGATGCAACTTTACTAGAATGCTTATCTAGCCAACCAAAATATTCAAAGAGAATTTGTACCATTTCATACCCAAATCAAAACTCACTATAAATAGTAACCTAATGTAAATGCAAGGTTGAGACACCATTTTCCCAACATTTATATCCTTGTCCTAATCCCCCTCATGATCCAAATTTATCTCACCATCCTATTGCCTCTATCCAAGTTGTTCATTAACCCCTTACATATCAAATGGGTTCCTCCACTTTCATCCAATCTGATCTACTTTATGATTATGTCATTCCTTCCATACCATATCCTCCTCAAAATGGACTCACGTCTTGTTTCAAAATTAATATGAATTCCATTACTAAAAATATTTGTCAAACCATGCATTATGAAGGAAAAGGGTTAGGCCTACATGAAAAAGGTATATTAGATCCCCTTCATATCAAAGAAAATCTCAATCATCATGGCCTTGGCTATATAGCCCACTCTCAAAACATTGGTGTCCCTACTAAATCCCACATTCCTCCATCTAAATCCAAGCATACACAGTCCCTATCCTTGAAATCCATTTTGGGTCCTTGTATCCCAAAATCAAAGTCTTCCTCATTTTCATCCATCTGAGGACCCTTCATCCCTCCATCCACTATCCATATGACCCCTAACTCACAATCCAATTACTTTGTCACAAATCAAGGTCAACAAAGGCATACATCTTTGAACACCTTCTAACCATCTACCTACATCAACTCATCTAAAATACCTCCATATCATTCATATTTATCCATGAATTTCATTCTCTTTGGAAGAAATTTAGATGCCAAGCATAAAATTCACAAGTCAAAAAATCTACATACATGCAAAGATAAATATTTCCAATCTAAAAGACATGTCAAATAAAAGAAAAAATTGATCCAAAATAAAAAATAAAAAATCCAAAACTATGTGGATTCCTAAGTCTCTTATAGAAACAAAACATTCCAAAGAACCACAAAGGAAAGAAAAATAAAAGACCATGTGGATTCCCAAGTTTCTCATAGAAACACCGTTTCCTAAAAGAAAATCAAAATTGGCATCCAAACTTGTTATTCACAAGGCTTCCCTCATTCCTCCATCTAAACATCTCTCATCTTTCAAACTTATTTCGGGTCTGTATATCCCAAAATTTGATATCTTAAATATTACATCACATGATTCATCCATTTTTGGTCCTTATGTCCCAAAATCCATATCCACTCCTCCCTCAAAATTTCAAAAACCAAAATCCACTTGTCTTCCATCACTCCACCACCCCTCAAGATGTGTGCCAATGTTGATCTTTAAAACATTTTCATCCACCCAAACATAAATCTTCCAACATCCTATCCATTATCCAACACCTATTTTCCATCCTTACATCCCTCTCATGCAATCCTTTACATAAATCCTTTCCCCATTTTATCTTAGCATCTATTTCATTTCACTTTACCACCACCCCACCAACATATTTGAGCATACCTCAATAGCCATGGTCCATAGTAGCGCATATTTCAAGGATAACATCTAACAAATGAGATGCTGGAGTCCTTCCTCCATCTCGTATCAAACAACCATTAACTTCTAAAAAGTTAAAAAAGAAAAAGAAAAAAATGGTCATCTTGATGAAAACCTGACAAACAGGTGTCTCATGTGACACAAGAAAAAAAAAGGAGAAATAATTCATCAAATGGTGAAAACCACTTCTTGTGGCACCTTGGGTCCAAGAAACATGATGAAAATCTAGAAAACATGCCTCATGTGTAATCCATCATTCCCTTGCACTCTACACTTGGGGGAATGTTTCATCCACTCTATCCTACCTATCACATCTCCCATTATCCCTCATCCACTATCCATCACCCTATCTACATCGATCCTATTTTTCAACCTTTTATCTTGACAAGGATAAGGATCTTCATAAGCATCACACATCCTCTTAGATATGGTTGTTCATTTCTTCTACTAGGATATGTTGTTGTCATTGATGTCAACATATTCTTGTGATTTAGGAGTGATTGGGAAGATTTCCTGATCTGATTTTGTAGTTTGGTTTTGTTGATCACTGTTTTGCAGAGGTTGATATTTTGTCTGATATATTCTGGTGTGATCAGATCTTGTGCTGAGACTTTGAGATATTTTTTTGGTTGGTCTTGTGTATCTTCATTTCAGATGGTTCATGATTTGATACTCCACAAGTTATATTTCTTCATGATAGTTGCTAATTGGTTGTGTTCTTGAGCTTCTAGACATTGATCGATGAATATTTGAAAAGTGGTGTTGGTGCAGCTATTTCAGATGATTCTAACATGATTGTTGGTGTTTTCTAGTTGTTTCCTATTTTTTATGGTGATCCACATTGATCTTTGTGCTAATTTTTGGTGGTTTTCATCAACCAGTATTGATTTTCATGTTATGTGGTATTTCTGGTGGTGTAGCGTGTTGTGGTTGATCTTGGCATGATTTCTGGTGGAGTTTATCATTTAGGAATTTGAATTAGGTCCATGTTATGCTATGCAAATCATTATATTGGTTTGGTGGTCGATCTTTGTATCGTGTGATGTAATTTTTTAATTGAGGGTTTAGCCGACCTTGTTATCAAGGTTGATGAATTGTATATATAGGTGAGTTATTCATGTAGTTTGGGTGTCGGTGTTGGGTGAGTTCACAATAATGGTTCCCACTTTCACCCAAAAAAGAAAAAAACGATGGTAGGAAAAAAATTTAGAGAGGGTTCACATGAAGTGGGGGTGTTTGAACGAACTACCCTTTGGGGTTCGAGGGAACCCCCCACTTCGCTCGAACCCCCTGTTTTGAGTGAACCGCCTTTAACACTTGTTTATGTCAAATTTTAATTATATTGGGGGGTTCGCTCGAACCCCCTTTCATTCGAACCCCTTTTTTTACACTTCTCTGAAACTTTTTGCAAATTTTTACAAATTTTTGGCCTTCAATCCTCTGGTTGAAGGTTCAAATGGAACAATCTTGACAACCCAAAGTCTAGTGTGGTAGTCTTCAAAGCAAGATTTCCAATGACTACAATTTTATTACATATTGAGTTCATTATGAACTTGTTTTTTTAATTTTACCAAACATAGATTTTCACAGAACATGAATTTCTCTATTCAACGCATTGGGATAAATAGTAAACTAATTCAAAAAAATTATGAAAAATATCTATGCCCTAGGTACTGATGTCTTCTTTCTAACAAAAAAAAGAAGTAATTTTGATATATATAGAACAAGTTATGTGTTCAAAAGTACACCTATATCTAGAATATAATTAGTCGGACTTCAAAACTTAATAAAATGAAAAATATTCACAATATCATTATCTTCAAAATAATTTAAAATTTAAAAAAAAATAAAAATATAGAATCTACAAACAAAATGCCACAAATCACTAATTACCATCATCTTCAAATTCTTAATACTTTAAAAGTTATAGTTGTCAGAAGTTGAAGGTTATTTTGCAAATGTTCATCTCAGTGTCAAAAGTGGCAAAAAAGTGGGAACCATTATTGTGAGTTCACCCTGTTGTGTCTGCATTATCAAAGAGTGGTGTATGTGAAAACAAGAGATTTATCATTTGGTGTTGAGGTTGAGGTGATATTGTAGTTGTAGAGTAGACAATTGTGCTTAACTAGAACTATAATCAGGCATTTGGAGATGCTATTCTTTTAGTTCATTTCTTTAGGATTGTAGTCTAAATCTTGTTGTAAGTCAGTGAGACTTCCCTGGGGGTTGTAGCCTTCCGAGAAAATATCTTTTGAGCAGTGAGCTCTAGGAAATGTGTTTGAATGCATGTGCATTCTCCATTGTAATATTTTCACATACTACTGTAGAGTATCATCTTACTGTGGGTAGGTTCCCACCATGGTTTTTCCCCTAATCGGTTTTTCCATGTCAAAAATATTGGTGTTGTGTGTTGTGCTATTAATTTTCTTATATGTTTATTGCTGTAGTTTGTTAGATCTATTGTTGTGCTTAAAGTTTTATATTCTGATGAAGGTTGATTCACCCCCCCTCTTAGTCTTCCTTCTTTGCTGCTGCTAACAATTGGTATCAGAGCTAGATCCTCTGGTAGAAGCTTAATCGCTTGAGGAGATACGAGATGGAAACTCAAGGTATTCTCTCTAAGAAGGACAATCTGAGGTTTGATGGAAGAAACTATACAATATGGAAGAATTAGATGGAAGTGCACTTGAAATGTCATGGAGAAGATTACTGGAAGATTACAAAGAATCCCTATATTGTTCCTCAGAATGGACCATCTACTCCTGATGAGGTTAAGGAAGTAGAATACAATATTAGAGTGAAGAAAGAATTTCTTAGTGCCCTGACTAATTCAAAGATGACAAATGTTATGGGACTTCAGACTACACATGAAATCTGGGAGAAGCTTGAGATCCTGTATGAAGGAGATAAACAGGTGAAAGTTGCTAAGTGGTAGAGTTTGAAAGGAAAAGATGAGACATTGAAGATGGGAGATGATGAGAACATACATTCTTTTATGGCTAAGGTGAATGACCTTATCCTAGGTATTAGATGTGCTGGTGGAAGCATTGAGAAAGATGAAATTGTTGCTAAGGTGCTGAGATCTTTGCCTCCTTTTTATAAATATAAGGTTTCTTCTATTGATGAGATCCGAAGTGTGACTATAGTGGCAAGAGATGTGTTCATTGGAAATCTTGTTGCATTTGAGTTGAGTGAGTTTGGAGAATCTCATGGAAAGTCTCAGATAGCATTTAGAGTATCTGCATCTATATCCAGTAAGCAGAAGTATGATCCTGATGAGTGCAAAATATCTAGATATGAGAGAGAGAGAAAAGAGATTGAAGAGTAGGAAGGAGAGCTTGATGAGCTTTAAGCATTGATTACTTGGAGATTGCCTAAAGGTTCTGATAAGTATGATGGAAATTTTCCTTTGAAATGTTTCTCTTATAATAAGATAGGACATTTTACTTCTAGATGCCTGAAGAGAATGGCTAAGTATGACATGCATGATAAGTTTGATAAGGATGATAGGAATGATAGCCATGAGAAGTATGATAAGCCTTCTAAGTCTAACTGGATGTTAGGAACTAGAAGAACTATTATTATACTATTGATGAAGGTGTTACAGATGATGAATCGAAAGGAGATGAAGTTGTGTTTATTTCCATTAAAGAAGATTGACTTGTATCTATTGATTCCACTATCTTTTCTATTGAGGAGAAATCTTTGACAACTAAGGTAGAAGAAAAGGATGAATGGTTGATTGGCAATGATTGTTCACATCATATGACTGGTGATAAAAGAAAATTTGTGAGCATGGAAAGGTATGATGGTGGAATAGTTAGATTTGGAGATGAAAAAGCCTATGTAATCCATGGGAGAGGTTCTATTTCTTTTGATGGTAAGCATAACACTGATGATATCTTGTATGTTGAAGGTTTGAAGCATAATCTTTTGAGTGTTGGACAGATGGTTGATAAGGGTTATGATGTACAATTCAAGGATGGTAAATGCAAGATCTTGAATGCCTCTGGTATAGAGATTGAATCTAGGAGTAAAACTGAAGGTAACATTTTTCATTTGAATGCTAGTGAGAAATGTTGTTTGATTGCTAAGATAGATGAGAGTTGGTTGTGGAATAGGAGAATGTGTCATGTAAACTTTGATTCAATGATTAAGATCTATTCTACACAAGTTGTTAGAGATCTCCCTAATATTATTAAACCCGCTAATTCGGTATGCAAGGAATGTCAGTTGGGTAAGAAAACAAGAATTTCTTTCAATAGCAAACAATATACATCTGATGGACTGCTAGATCTTGTGCATACCAACCTATGTGGACCTACAAATTCTAGAAGTGTGTAGGGTGATAGATATTTGATTCTTCTAATTGATGATTATTCCAAGATTATGTGGATTTCTCTTTTTGAAGGAGAAATCAGAAGCATTGGACAAATTTAAGTTATTCAAAGATAAGGTGGAAACTGAGTTCAGATTTAAGTTGAAATGTCTTAGATTTGATAGAGGTGGAGAATTCTATTCCAGTGAGTTCAATTCATTATGTGAGATGCGTGGAATTAGAAGACAAAATGGAGTTGTTGAGAGGAAGAACATAACTATTTTGGATGCTACAAGGACTATGTTGATTGAAGGAAATGTTCTGAAGATCTAGTGGAGAGAAGCCATTAGCAATGCTTCTTACACATTCAACAGAGTTCACATCAAAGGTGATACTGGTAAGACCCCTTATGAGCTTTGGTTTGGTCATGTTTCTACTGTGAGATATTTCAAATTATTTGGTAGAAAATGTTATATCAAGAGAGATGAGGATATAGGAAAGTTTGATACTAGAAGTGATGAAGGTATCTTCTTGGGATATTCAACTAAGAGCAAATCCTACCGGTGCTATAATAAGAGACTGAGAAAGATAGTTGAAAGTGCAAATGTAAAGGTGGATGAGAACCTTGGAAAGGAGATCAAAGCATGCAGTTATGATGTAGGTCAACATGTTGTTTTGGCTCTTTTTCAACCTGGAGAACCTAAGAAGAATGATCTGGTAGAGAGTGTTAATCAGGATGTTTCTACTGCTGGTAAAGATGTATAGGAACCATAGAATCAAAACAAATAGAAGACTCCGAGGTATGTAATATTTAATCATTCTAAAAATCATATTATTGATGATAAGAATACATGTGTGATGACTAGAAGAAGGTTGGTTGCTGCAGAAGTATGTTTGATTTCTAAAGTTGAACCTAAATATGTTGCTGAAGCTTGTAAAGATGAAAATTAGATGAGAGATATGGAAGAAGATCTAGATCATATTGAAAAGAATAATACTTGGGAACTTGTGCCTAGACCTATGGATAAGAATGTTATTGGTACTAAATGGGTATTTAAAAACAAATTGAATGAAGCCAATTAAGTTGTCAGAAATAAAGCTAGACTAGCCTGCAAAGGATAATCACAACAAGAAGGAATTGATTATGAGGAGACTTTTTCTTTGGTTTCCAGACTTGAAGCTGTTAGATTGTTGCTTGCTTATGCTGCTTATAAATATTTCAAGGTATATTAAATGGATGTCAAACCAACCTTTTTGAATGGTGATCTAGAGGAAGAAGTTTACATTGAAAAACTTGATGGATTTTCACAATTGGATGATGGAGACATGGTATGTAAGTTGAAGAAAGCCCTTTATGGACTAAAACAAGCTCCTCGAGCTTGCATTACTAGACTAGACAAATACTTGTTGAAATTGGGATTTACTAAAGGTGACGCTGACATTAATATGTATTTCAAGATTGAAAATGATAACATCCTGATTGTTGAAGTCTTTGTTGATGATGACTTGAGCATTAAGTTTCTCGGTGATATGCAAAAAGAATTTGAGATGTCTATAATTGGTGAGATGAAATTCTTCTTAGGTTTGCAGATTGCATAGATAGGAAAATTTATATTCATATCTTGAACTAAGTATGTGAAGGAATTGTTGAAGAAGTTTGGATTAGATGACTCCAAACTGATCGGAACTCCTATGGTGACTTGTTGTAAATTGTCTAAAAATGATGAATCTCTGAAAGCTAATCAGAGTTTGTACAAATCTATGGTTGGTGGACTGCCATATCTTACTCGAACTAGGCCTGACATTATGCATGTTGTGTGTATGGCTGCTAGATATCAATCTAATCCGAAGGAGAGTAATATCACTGTTGTTAAGAGGATATTCAAATATCTAAAGGGAACTATGGATTATGGTTTATGGTACCTGAGGACTGATGATTTCATGTTGTGTGTCTACACTGATACTGATTGGGATGGTGATGTAGATGACCAGAAGAGCACTATCGGTGGAGCATTGTTTTTGGGTAAGAAGTTGGTTTCATGGGCTAGCAAAAAACAAGATTCAATGTCCTTATCTACTCCTGAAATCGAGTACATTATTGATGCTAGTAATTGCACTCAAGTGGTTTGGATGAAGAAAATGTTGAAAAGTATCAAAATTATTCATGATGAGTCTACTGTTATTTACTTTGATAATTCTAGTGCTATCAACATGTCAAAGAATCTGGTTCAACATTCGAAGACTAAGCATATCTCAATCAAATATCATTACTTGAGAGAACAAGTCAGTGAGGAGAAGGTGAAGCTAGAGTATGTATCTATAAAGGAACAAATAGATGATATTTTCACTAAGCCTTTGCCTGTAGATACATTTGTCTTCTTGAGAGACAAGTTAGGGGTATCCACCCCTCCTAATGAGAACAAGATGCATTGAGTTGCATCAATCTAGTGGATTTCAGAGCCTTATCTTTCTATCCAGATTGGTGAGTTGGTGCTCCTCCTCTACTGGAGTAGTCTGTTGACTTGGTTGTGTGTCACAAGGGGAGAGAGATTCATGTTTCTATTTTTGGAGAAAGTTTGGTTATCTATTTTTAGATCTTTGGCATTGATGTCAAAGGGGGATAAAGATCATGTGAAAATCTTCTTTATCTGTCTTGACCTTATTGGTGTTATCTTCTTTCTTTGCATTGACTATTTTTCACATTCATATGTTGCCATCAATGCCAAAGGGGGAGATTGTTTGATATGGTTGTTCATTTTTTCTGCTAGGATATGTTGTTTTCACTGATGTCAACATATTTCTATGATTTATTCTAGTGTGATTGGGAAGATTTCCTGATCCGGATTTGTAGTTTGGTTTTGTTGATCACTATTTTGCAGAGGTTGATATTTTCTCTGATATATTCTGTTGTGTTGAGATCTTGTGCTAAGAATTTGGGATATTGTTTTGGTTGGTCTTATGCATCTTCATTTTAGATGGTTTGTGATATGGTACTCCACAAGTTATCTTTCTTCGTGATAGTTGTTGATTGGCTGTGTTCTTGAGCTTCTAAACGTTGACCGATGAAGATTTAAAAAGTGGTGTTGGTGCAGTTGTTATGAATGATTCTAACATGATTGTTGGTGTTTCCTAATCGTGTCTTATTTTTTTTCAATATCCACATTGGTCGTTGAGCAATTTTTTGGTGGTTTTCATCAACCGGTATTGATTTTCATGTTATGTGGTATTTCTGGTAGTGTAGAGAGTTGCAGTTGATCTTGGCATGATTTCCTATGGAGTTGATCATTTGGGAATTTGAATTAGGTCCATGTTATTCTATGCAAATCATTATATTTGTCTGATGGTCTATCTTTGTATAGTGTGATATAATTTTGTACTTGAGGGTTGAGGGTTTAGCCGACCTTGTTATCAAGGTTCATGAATTGTATGCATAGGTGAGTTATTCATGTAGTTTGGGTGTTGGTGTTGTGTTTGCATTTTCAGAGAGTGGTGTGTGTAAAAACAAGTGATTTATCATTTGGTGTTGAGGTTGAGGTGGCATTGGTGTCGCAGAGTAGACAACTGTGCTTAACCAGAACTATAATCAAGCATTTGGAGATGTTATTCTTTTAGTTCATTTCTTCAAGATTGTAGTCCGAAGCTTTTTGTAAGTCAATGAGACTTCCCCGAGGGTTGTAGCCTTCCGATCAAATATATTTTGAGCACTGAGCTCTAGGAAGTGTGCCTAAATGCATGTACATTCCCCATTGCAATATTTTCACATACTATTGCAGCGTATAATCTTATTGTATATAGGTTCTCACCGTGGTTTTTCCCTTAATTGGGTTTTCCACATCAAAATTATTGGTGTTGTGTGTTGTGCTATTAATTTTCTTATCTGTTTATTGCCGCAGTTTGTTAGATTTGTTGTTGTGCTTAAAGTTTTATGTTCCAGTGAAGACTGATTCACCCCCCCTCTCAATCTTCCTTCTTTTCTACTGCTAACACATCCTATTTTCTTTGCCTTATCCACATCCTATTTGCTTCACCTTATCCACATCCTTTTGTTGAAATCCAAGAACACTGAGAGGGGGGGTGAATTAGTGTTTTTCCGGTAATATAAGATTTTACTTTATTGTAACATACACATATAAACTGGAAAAATGAAGAAATATATAACATGAAGTAAATAAACCACCCACTTGAATGAACACCATAACACACTGAATTTGTAATGCCCACCAAAATACCCCAGAGAAATATAGCTAAAAACACGCTAATTTTTTTATTTTTTATTTTAACAATACAACACATAACATCTCATAAGCAATGCAGCAAGCACACAACAACATTTAAGTGTTATGAACATAGAATAATTCACTCAAGACATTCAAACAATTATGCAAGCGGAATACAATAAATCATTACTACTAACTCCCTAGGGTATCTCAACGCCATTACTTAATCTACCTACATAAGCAATAAGCATTTACTTTCTTCTAGATCAATACCACATAATCTTATTCATTATACACACATAGGTGCATCATAGAAACACCTAACACTCATGATATACAACCTACATAATCTTTCATTTAATATGAGATTCTATCTTTCAATGCACCACTATTTCCTTTTTCACTTAGATTCATTTTATATGCCAAGTCCAAATGTTCCTATTATCATTAACCAACCTCTAACTATAAACATCACCATACACATACCAAGATTAACCCTTACATTGTATTAGCACCATTTCCATTTATGATTATCTTCCACATAATCATTTATGATTCTACGCTCCTAGTGTGCTTATTACTTCATCATGATTCCTAAAGTACATAAAGCAATAATCACATAGTCTTCCTAAACTTTTAATCCATAGCTCATTTAATACTCCTAAAATCTCTTACACTATATTAATTAACCAACAATCATCTTATTACAAATCAGGTAACTACATGAATTCATCTCAACACAAATTATGATACAATATCCTAATTCCATAACCACTAATAGCATCCACCAAATGGAGATATAATCTTAAACCATAACACATGATACATTCTAATCCTTTCCTAAAAGACAAGCACCCATCTTACCATCTATCCATACACTTACTAGTAATTTCCATTAATAAGATTAGAAATTAATTCACTAAGAAGATCCATACAATATTTCATAAGGAACCTTCAATTTCATCCCAAGCATTATAGGATTTCGAATCAATCATTAGATCACTGTCTATGAAGTATGATAATATAATTTCAAATTATTTAATCACAACTCATAAACATGTCCTAAAATATCTTCCAACATTACTCAAACTCATACATCCTATCAAGACATAACATTTCTTCTACTTAAATCATTAGTTAAAGACATCATTTTAGATCTAATACCATTGTCATAACATTTACACCATTTTCTTTTAACGTGGTTTATCAAGAACATGAAATGCATCATTAAATTCTAAACCACCATACTTATCCACATCTCATGCATCCATTTCATTTAATATAAAAGTGTTACAACACAAATCAAGGTTCATCATTACAATCATATACCATAATCAAAATCTATCACTATATCTAGAACAACATAGTCATTCCTGATAAACATGATCTCTTTTACAACCATTACATAAGAATTTCATTACATAAGTCACATAACCATTTACATTCTTGCTGCAATTATTATCCATGAACTATCTAAAGAAGCATCCTCATCCACGCAAGAAGAATCCAAAGATAGGAACATCCCAATGGTTTAAAAGCACCAACCACCCGACCATGTGGAACCAAAGGAACCACCCCCCATGCTAGGAGATGACACAAGGTCCCAACACACACTCTACATCTAAGCTGACACTCAAAACCAAAGACACTAACTAACAAGGACTCTCAAGCAAGAACTCACATAGAGCCACAAGAATAAACTCCCAGAGGCGTAAAACTCGTTAGGACATAAATGCATCCAATAAGCATATTCATAAATCACAAAGGGGGAACACATGTAGGAGTGGAGTG
Organism: Cryptomeria japonica; assembly: GCF_030272615.1. Classification (NCBI taxonomy): domain Eukaryota; kingdom Viridiplantae; phylum Streptophyta; class Pinopsida; order Cupressales; family Cupressaceae; genus Cryptomeria; species Cryptomeria japonica. The sequence continues at coordinate 224,507,775 of NC_081410.1, read as the reverse complement.
TCATCACATGCCATCCTCATAACATAATAACATAATAACACAAGGCACTAGCGTGATGGACATGTGGAGCCATCTCAACCTATGAGAGACCAAGGGAGATTAGCTTACCATCTTCATAGCCTTCTCATGCTTATCCTGAAACATCCTCCTTAGGACTAAGGCATGAGGCTTAAAACTATTCATTATCTTGTTTAAATGAGTTATAATTTTCCCATCCCAATTAATTCATTATCAATGTTATCACTTGCTTACAAATCATGGAAAACTCCAATGTACCCTGGTGGTCTAGACTTCATGCATCCTTACAAGGAACCTCATGCAAGCCTATCTCTCATGACCCTGGTCATCACAAGGAAGCCCACTCCTCCTAACATGGCCCAACAACACATCACAATAGGCTCTACCAACATAAATACATTAAAATAATACTCAATGCAGCCAATAACTTCCACACATACTCTCAAAACATATGCAAGGCTACAACAACATCAATATAACAAAATGAGCCTCTTGGCTATCAATAAACAAAGGCATATCAAGCCATCAAATGTTGCCATCAAATAGAAGATAACATCACAACAAGGCCTACTCACTTGCTGGTCCAAAATAGCATATATATTCACCTCAATCATCCATGGCCTATTCACATGGAAGCGAGTCTATAATGTCCACAATGGTGCAGAGGAGCAAATATACATAAGACCATCTAAATACATCGAAACTTATAAAAGCCAAATCTGGAAAATATAACAGCCCTCAAATAAAGCCTCTGGTACAAAAATTAATCCGGAAAGTACCACACAAGCAAACAAATAGAAAATTAACCTACTGGAAAAACTACAGGAAAAATTACAGGGAAAAATTACAAGGAAAAACTACAGGAGACCATTTCTCACATTCTAACTTGATTTCTCAAAAAAAAGAAGAATAAAATAATCCCTTCCAAAACCGATTTCTGAAAATCCATAAAAAAACACCAGTCCAAGCCTTTAAACCAATTTAAATCCAACCACCAGCAATCTCCAAATCAAACTTAGAAATTCATTCACCAATTATAATCAAACTAAAATAAATATAAATATTTCCCACAAACTCTAAAATAAAGCCTTATAATCAAACCAAATATTTCCTTTCAATCGATACAACTATAAATTTATTTTCCAAAGCTCATACATTAAATCACAGACATGGAGCATACAGGAAAACTATAAAATAAAATATAAAAGGGTAAAATACATCTCCAACCTACAACCTGTGTTATGGAAGAAGTCGAAGAAGAGATCCCACAAGCCAAACCAAATCAAATCCAAGCTCCAGCCAAAATCCAAGAGAGAAGAAAACCAAAACCAGGAAGAAAACTTGCTGGAGAAAATTTTCCAGAGAAGAATCAACGCCCGAAAACTTCACGGGAAAGAAAATAAAAAGACAAACATTAACCAAAAACCCTAGCCTCAATCTCAGCCAATCAAAATATTCCAATCAATAATATATTTCGTACCTACTTTCCCAAAGTTCAAGAAAATAAAATATATTTTCTACCTACCATAAACTTCCAGCCAATCAAATCTAGGGTAGGTAAAATAAATTAAACCATTGACCTGGGGTGAAAATGACTTTTAAATAAAAGAATACAAATTACCCCCTTTTAGTTACTTAATGGGTAAAATAATATTACTCAATAAATAAAATTCACTTCAACATTAAATAAATAATTTCCCACCATAGACATTTATAAATAAATATTAATAATAATAGGAAATTAATAAATAGAATTAAATAAATAAAACTCCAATAAATAATAACTCAATTGAACCCAATAAATAAAAGCTAATAAATTAAATATCAAATACTCAACATTAAATTAAATAGATCAAATAATAAATAAATCTTTATTAAATAAATAAATAAAAGATCAAGCCAATTAGATTAAATACATTATTCACTTAAATAAATTCCTTATAAGGGGAAATCCAAATACACAATGAGAAATCCATACCTCAAAACTCACACAAAAGAAGCTAGAGGGATTTGATCTCCAAACCTCCAACTCATGATGAAGAGACTTAACCAATACACCACAACACTTACTTGACCAACAAAAAGGAAAATAAAAATAACATAAGATATCAACAAATCAGCTAACATCAAGATAACCTGACAAGGTGAACATCTTAGACCTAGAGTACGTGAGGGGAACTTGTGCCAACTTCGAACCACATGCCATTGGGATTTAAAGACATGTTCAGACCTATGGAGCCAGGTGGAGTCGAAGTCTGGTACCTACAAATCCTGCAACCACAAAGCAACGATACGACATATGCATATATATATTATAACAGGCAAGGGTTAGAGAATCGCAATGACGCATCCCGCTCACAATGAGTGATGTGGAATCGTCTCTATCCCAAAGACAATCATACAACAATCAAACACACCATAAGATCAACTCATCATAGATAATCAGTAAATATGGTCAGTACATAAAAAATCATCAAGTGCATGATTAGTATAGTTCATGATTATAGTAAGGCATGTAAAATTCATCAACACTTATGCTCATCGAATCACATGATCAATATAATCTTTTGATAATCAATCACATAATAAGTATATATATTGTCTAATAAATCACGTGATCAATAATGATAGTATCAACATCATATAAATCATCTGAAATAGTCTATGCCCAATAATTCCTATCATGCATGAATTAAAAGTCAACTCTAGTCAAAACAAGTCAAGTCAAGGGTGGACACTACAGAGTTTATACGTGGAAAACCTCAAAGAGGAAAAACCATGGTGGGATTTGTAACCCACAATATCAATTCACAAACCATATGAAAGATATTACATAACATGGGGGCATGCACATGCAGGAAGGCACATTGCCTAGAGCATACTACTCAACACAAAAGAGTCTCACTGACTACAAGCTTCTGCTGAGATAAAATAGTAATGTTGAACTCACAAGATGCATTTGCAATGCCAAAAAGAGTTCTAGTTAAAGCTTTGTTTTGTACCGGTTCATAAACCCCGAACCCTTCTACCGGTATCTCCTTTCCTCCAAGAATGCTTTACAAACCATCTACTGATCATTGCATGATATTACATTTGCATACAAATGACTTGCATACATATCGTTTGCATTACACAGTTCTTCTACCTTGTCATATCCCAAAATGACCTAACAGACTAACTTATATACCCTTTTCAAATAATATGCCTTATGCCGGCTTACAATACAAAAGATATTCAATATCGTCCCTATACAATAATTAAAAAATAATTTTATAAATAAAACCTTCTGGATCCCAGACTCATGTCGGCTTCACTGAAGTGTTGGATATCGGTGTTGGTGCTAGTGCTAGTGATGACTCTGAATGCTCCAATGCTGGTATTCGCTGGTGTATGCCTCCAAATGCTGGTATATGCCTTCAATAGAATCTTGTTGCCATCAATGACAACATATGAATCCAATGAGTGTTAATTTCCAACAATCTCCTCCTTTGGCATTGATGGCAACACTCATGTGAAAAATGGATTCCCTATTGGTTCAACTTAAACATGAAATAGAAATTATGCTCCCCCTGAGCTGATTAACTCTGTTTGCAATATACTCTGTCAATATCCTCCCCTGGGATTATATACATATTTTTCACATAATATACACTCCCCCTTTGGCATCAATGCCAAAGACCGGTGAAATAATTGAAATAATAATTACATATTACATTACCAGAGCTTAACCAATCTCAAAATTTCTGGATAAGCTTTCTCTAGAAACTATACATAGGTATCCCAATTGGTTTTGAATGTTTTGGATATGGATACAAGTCCACTCACTAAATATGAAAGTGTTTATTTCTTAGTGACTTCTGTTATTGTGGGCTTCGCAAGTATATCCATACATTCCCTCTTATGTACACCAAGTGAATCCAATCTTGGACTCACCAAACCTTTGAGACTCCTTGCTCTCCAAATGATCTTGTCTCTCTCCTTTTCAAAAGCAAGTACTTGGTTCTCCAAAGTCAAAATTTGTCCATCAATGGAAGTTGTAAGTGAAGTTAGTCCATCAAAAGAATTAGCAATATTAGAAATCTTTTCATGTAATTCCTTTAACCTCTTATCTACATTTGTTGTAAGAATCTCTATATTACAACAAACCCTATAGATGTTAGTACACTATTTAAAAAAAAATTCAATGAGTACAAGTTTCTCTTCAACCTTCTTCTTCTTTGTCTCAATAATATGGTCAAAAGCGGTTTTCTTGGCCAAAGTAAATCTTTCAAGTGCTTTCTTGTCAGAAATTTGCTGCAATGATTGAAAGTTTTTATTTATGTGCTTTGTTAATGCCTTAAGCTTGCCAGAAGGGCTTGCTTCATTTTCAATCACACAATCAGGAATCAACCTATGCAAAATTGTTATTGATTGATCTATTATTCCTTTGTCTGCAGATCCTTCCTTCATTAGCTTTTGAGTAGCCATCATCATTAGCTCCATGGGACTAATATTTGTGATCAATTTATTCTCAACTTGAAAAGTGTCAATTGCCAAAAGTTTTACTGGGGAATCAAGTGCTGGTATGGTCTCCTTTTCCTTTTCTTCCTTATCCTCTCCCGGTGTATCCCTTTTCTCATCCTCTTTTTCACTGGTGGCTTCACCAAATGGTGCAGTATCAGTTACTATCGGTGGAGTATTATCCATAATATTATCTGCAACCTATACATTATCTATATTACCTTGCCCAGACTATAAAAATGTAGTCTCTACCGGTTTAGTCTGTACACTCTCATCAATTTTAGGTTTAACTATCGGTTCACTCAAAATCTGATGTGAACTTCCCAAAATTTCTTTCCCTTTAGATTTGTCTGGAATGGTAGGAGTTGTTGCCTTAGCAAATTCTTCTTGAGAAGTGAGAAAATCAGGATTCTTTTGGAAGAATTTAGCCCAACCATCTCTGGTCTCATTTATTATCTCATTGACTCTACCCATCATTAGGCCTATTTGTAAGGTTTTTCTGCTAAAGATTGTTTTTATTTGCAATATTTATACACCTTTTCATTTCCTCATTATTTATAGAGCCACACATACTCAAAAGTTCAAATTCTTTGATTTCTCTGTCCCTCTTGATTGCATCTAATCTCCTTGCATCTAACTTATTGTACAATGGTAAGGGAATTTCCTTCAAAATCTCTACCAAAGCCTTCTTATATATGTCTAAATATAACAAAATTGCTTCTTCTATTTCATTCTTCTCATTATCATCTAAATATTCATAAAAAATTGACACATTCTTCAAAATTCCATCTTTATATACCTCATCAATTGACTCTGCAAAAGTCATTTTACCAGATTCAGTTGCTTCATCACTCTTTTTCTTCTTGCTGGGGGTTGCAAGAGTGGACAGAGAAGGCTACATCACTCTTTTTCCTCTTGTTGGAGGTGTGGTTGTAGTTTTTATCTTTCTAATTAGCTTCCTCCTTGGTTCCACCTTCTTCTCCTCTACCGGAGGCTTATGAGCTTTCTTCCTTTGTACCCTTATGAATGCAAGAGCTTGATTATCCTCTAGATCAGAGTCAGAAGTGATAGAAGAAATGAAAGTCTCATGCCTCTTCATGTCATGAGCACTTGCTCCTATCAGTTGATCTACTGGTTTAGATCGAGAACCTAGTTCTGTATCTATCCTGTGAATTACATTTTGAACAAATTCAGACATTTTGTCTATCTTCTTTTCTTTTCTTTTATTGTTGAAGCCAATTTTGACCTCAAGAGCCTTCTCCTCTGCAGTGCCAAAATGTTCAGCCTTGTCATCTAAAGGAACATCAATCAACATTTTAGCATATAGCTCCAAAATATTGTCATCTACTTCATAACCTAATTGAGTGACCCATATTGTTCTAGGTTCCACCGCTTCCATCAGTGTCTCATCTATTTTTACCATGAAGAAAATATCAGTGGAGTATTTCTCCATAATGTGTTTGGAGATTCTCTCCCTCAGTATCATGTTCTCCTGAAAAGTTTTGAAGTAGCCCTAAAGCTTCTCATCCCTGTTACTACCAAGACCAGTGATTGCATCTTTGATCTGCATACCCACCAGTATGTCATGAGCCAAAAGTTTCTTTCCCAAACCCGGTAGCTCATTCATGAAGTACAACATCAAACAGACAATAAGATTGCCAAACCGGAAAGTTCCTTTCTTAACACCTTTTATCTTGCCAAGATTAATCATCAATTCACTCCTTAACCATTCACATAAGTCATATTTTTCATTATTCTTTATCATTTAGTGTGCAACATGTATACAAGAACTGGCAACAAAGTTCTATCGACTTGATTGAGTAACCTTGTAGCCGATGATCATGCTAGCAAATTTCATATCTGTGTCTTTGATGGTGCTAACCCTCATTGATCTTCCATCATGGGTTGCGCCGGTGAGATTCTCAACCACAGTGTTGGAGATCTTCTTTCCTAGTTCCTGTCCAACTTTGGGTAAGCTCGTGATCGCCTGAATAGATTCTTTGGTGGTCATGTGGGGCTGGCCTAGCCAGATGAATTCATTATGGACCCTTCTCAGGACATATTTGATCACTTCATCCTTGAATTCGGGTATGTATAGGATTCTGATTAACCCTAGATCCTCAATGATTTGATATTCCAGCTTGATTGTACTGGTGCTACCTAGTATCATAGATTGATACATTCCCTTGATTTCCTCAGTGCCTAAAACCTCCAATGTGAACTGAATATAGGCCTTGAGATCTTCCACATAAACGATGCCATCAGGAACCCTCAAAAATGTGCCAGTAGAGTCTTCCTTCATAGAAATTTGGGGAACTTCCTTGAAAACATGCCTAAGCCTATCCTTAACCTCAAAAATAGTGGGATTTGTGATGAAAGTAGGAGTAGATGATGATCCAGATGCCATTTCAAAGAAATACTTGGATAACAATCGTTGGTTGAGGGGTTTTGATTACTTCTCAAATGGCTGCTAGAAATTATTTGCTTTCTCTTGATCACCTATGATTCACTCTTGTTTTCTCAAGTGTCGGGTGAGTAAAAATGAGTCCATTTTCCCTTTTTATCAGTGAGTAAACCCTAATTCATCACTGTCATAAATGCTTAGCTATGTACCCTACCGGATGCCGATTTCATAGTTTTATGTCAGATAAACCTTCATCAATGATCAATACCACTCTCCAGATCTCTTCCAAATCTCTTTTGGGGAATTTTCAAGAGTTGCAATGAATTTGCCAATCCCTAAGGCGTATGCCTCAGTTAGTAGTTGAATTTCCTACCAGTGTAGGAATGCTCTATTCTACCAGTGGAGTTATAGGTGCAGTTACCTATGTAGTTACATATCCACTTGGTTCTTCATATTTTCTAACCCATCTCTTGGTGTGATCTTGTTGTATTTCATATACCTTCTACTTTCCTTTCTCATGTTCTTTATCATTGTTAATTAGTGTAGTCTTGCTTCTATAGTACTTAGCAATATGACCTATTTTGTTGCATGCATAACATGTAACATTGTTCTTTTGAATTGCTTTGGCATATCCAATGTCATTCCTTGACCTATATTGATTAGCCAAATGTCCAAAATTTCAACATGCATGACATTTAACATTCATTCTGCAATCTTTTGACTTATGACCATATTTCTTGCAATTTGTACATTGACCGGGAACTGAATTGTAGTTTTTATTTGCTCTATTTCTACATTGTTTAGACATATGCCCAATTTTATTACAGACAAAGCATCTACCATTGAATTTGTAAGCATTAGATTGCCTTACCGGTTTCCTTTGGTCTAATGAGTTCTGCATACCGGATGTCTGATCTTCATTTGTAGTACTGGAGCTTTCACCTTGTACAAATCCAAGTCCTCTAGAATCTTCACTTTGCCTTTGTCTTTTTAGTAAATCATCCAACTGTGCAACACTAATCCTAAATTTTTCTTTATACTCACTTGCAGTAGTTAGATCATCTCTCAGGGTCATTATTTATCTCTCTAGCTCTTGTTCATTATTCTGGGATTGTACTAAATTAGTTCTTAACAGATTATTCTCATGAGTCAATCTGCCACATTCTTCAAATTTGTTTTTCAGAGATATAGCAAGATTTTCTTCCTTCTTCTTTCTGTCCTCAATATCTTTTGATAACCTCATAGTCAGGTCTTGCATTTCATTCTTCATGAGCATGTTTTCTTGACTTAGTTTTTGAAATTGTTCCTTAAGTGCATTTTTCTCTTCATCATCCTAGTTTTGTAAAAGTTCCTTTCTCTTAGCTTGAGTTGATGATAACCTTTCTTGCTAAACAAGAATAAAATCATTAGCAGAATTTAATTCATCTTGCAGTTTCAAGTTCTTCATCCTTTCAACATCATAATCTTCCAGTGTCATCTCAAGTTGCTTCTCCATAGCCATGTTCAATGATTCCTATTTCAGGATCTTCCTCAAGTTGTTAAACTTCCTCTAAGGTACTAGGCTCTGATACCAATTGTTGGAATCCAAGAACACTAAGAAGGGGGGGTGAATCAGTGTTCTGCCGGTAACATAAGATTTTACTTTATTGTAACATACACATATAAGTCGGTAAATAAAGAAACATATAACATGAAGTAAATAAACTAGCCACATGAATGAACACCATAACATAGAATTTATACATGGAAAACCTCAAAGAGGAAAAACCACGGTGGGATTTTGTGACCCACAATATTAATTCATAGGCCACATGAAATATATTACGTAACATGGGGGCCTGCACATGCAAGAGAGCACACTGCTCAACACAAAAGAGTCTCACCGACTACAAGATTCTGCTGAGATAAAATAGTAATGGTGAACTCACAAGATGCATCTACTATGACAAAAAGAGTTCCAGTTAAAGCTCTATTTTGTACCGGTTCATAAACCCTGAACCCTTCTATTGGTATCTCCTTTCCTTCAAGAATCCTTTACAAACCATCCAGTGATCATTGTATGATATTACATTTGCATACAAATGACCTACATACATATCCTTCACATTACATAGTTCTTATACCTTGTCATATCCCAAAATGACCTAACAGACTAACTTATATACCCTTTTCAAACAATATGCCTTATGTCAACTTACAATACAAAATATATTCAATGTCGGCCCTATACAATAATTATTGTTGTCATTGAGGATTGCACTCATGATACTAAGTTCGAAAACAAGAAATCATGTGAAACATGGACACACCTTCGAGGCTATGGGTTGGTGAAAGTGAATGTGAATCTCTAGAGTTCAGGTTGGCTTCCTATTCTGATGGATCTCCTACACTAACCTCTTGTGGGAAAAGGGTAAAAGTCTTGCATGTAATGAAAAAACCTATCCTAATGGAGGTGATACACCAAAATGATGCAGTTCTACTTGTTGTCCTAAAACTATAACCAACTGAAACAAGACCCAAAAAATATCTCACAAATCAAATAAGATCATGAAATTCATAAAAATTTCATGTGAAGGCTCAAAATTATCTAACTTTTGCATGTAGGAAAAGTAATTATCACAAACATGCAAAGAACTAGAAACCAAATGAACACAACCCAAAACCTGAATTTACTATGAAATCTTCCTATTTCTGAAAAGCATAAATGAGACAAAGAAAAGGATTCATAATTAAATCACAATAACTTTGTCAAAATCATTCATTTGATAATGGAAGAATAAGAAATAATTGACAAGGAAACTGAAACTCTCTATTGCAAACTGAAGATAATCTCTATTACAATGCTGAAAATTGAAAAAAGGTGCTAAGATACAATACTTTTTTTGCAAAAATGTGTATGCAAAGAAGAATGAACCTGGGGGAAAAAAAAAGGAGGAAGAGAATATATAGAAATTATGATGAATCCCCTTCAAAAACCCTAAAAAGACTGCATGAGAAAAGCCTTGGATGAATCTACCCACAAAAATGGCATAAAAACTAATGCATAATACTATAAAATAACAATCTTTATTTCTCAAAAGGATTGCCACTAATTCTGCATGAAGAGAAAATCTCTTTACCGCATATGGAGCTGCCAGTCCTACCTAACAAAGCTTCACTAAAAAAGAAGAACTCTTTGTTTGAAAATCTGCATGTCTAAGTGCAAAAAATAGCTATCCCCATGTGAAATCTACATGATGAAATTAACTGAGACTGTATTAAAAGAAATCCCATTGAAAATATCAAATGTATTCCCTGGCAATTGCTCTTCATGCTGAAACTTTTGGTATAAATGGTTGAAAAATATGATCTCTCTATTTCGTGAGCTTTCCAATGGTATGAAAAACTTGCATTTTGGACAATCGATTAGTATTTGTATTAATCTTTCATGCATAAATTTAATGCTTTGCTTGGTGGGCTTTTCACCATGCAAATGATCAGTTTTCCTAACCTATGAAATCAAATCCATCAGGTCAATGACAAGTTAGTCGAGCAATTATCCTTATCATCTAATCCTCTTTGATCTCTATCTACACTCTGTCACGTGGCACTTTTTGATTGACTCTGAGGTCTTTGCTCCTTTATCTCAACATGGCCTCACTAACCACCAGGAATGAAAACTTATTGCTTGTTGCTAACTCCAGACAGATATCCATCGAGAAACTTCAAGCCATGGTATAGCGACCATCATCAGATCTTTTTAGACTTGCTCGTCCTTTAAAACCCCACTTGAGTTGCTCTTTAAAAAAATGTGCCCACTTAGTCAGTTGACCCTTGCCACGTGCTACATTCATATTTGTCTATGGATCCACTTGGGCTCCACTTAAGTCTCATCATTTTAGACCGGACGCACCACTTCCTGGGTTTACTTCTTTATCTTGGGCCCATAGGAAAAAATGATTTTGAAACATTTGAACCACTTTCTAGTATTGAACCACTGAACCATTGAACCTTTGACCCATTTTCAACCATTGAACCACTTTGAAGTTCAAGGTTTGTAGACTTCTGCCACGTGTTAGCCTCTTATTTGCTTGCGGGTCCACTTGTCTACCATCTTCTTTTGGCTTATTCCATACTAGCATTTCTTTCTTCATTGGGTCATCAGGTTAGCATGAAACAACTCATTCCGATGGCCGATGACAATTTTGCAAGCTGTACACTTTCTCATTAGGCTCCATCAGATCACAGGCTAGGTCTGAATCACTTGTTCTGATGACCGATGGTAGCACTCCAAATTGTGCACGTTCCCTACACTTTTCATCTAGCCTTCGGGATAACATGGAACCTGCTATTCCGATGTTTGATGGTCTTGGGCTCATCTTGTCGCCAAGTCACAATGATAACCTGGTGTGCAGCTTTCCATTGTGCCTTAGCGACCACTATCTAATCTTTTTCCTAACTGTTGGATGTGATCAATCTGTTCAATCTTTAACCTTGGCTGATTTTCTCTCTTGTGTTGCGTGTCAACATGTGTCACCACTTTTGGATCCAGCTGGGTGCCACCTTAACTGCTAGGTCATCAATTGACATGTCACGTGAGATAACCAGCAAGCATCTTCATCATGCAGTATAGCAACATCCTTTGATCTTCTCTCAAATTGCTCGATCTTTAACTTCTTAGCCACTCACCTTTTTTGCACGTGCTTTGTCGCTAAGTCGCGGAGATAATCAGTGAGCTTCTTTCTATAGTGATATAGAGACAACCCTTAGATCCTTTGGACTAACTTTGATCTTCTCTGAACTTGTTCGATCTTTAGCACCGACTGATCTTCTCTCTTGTGCCACTTGTACACATGTGTCACCGCTTGATTAGCTCATGAGATCCACTTGGGCACCACTTGTCTACCACGTCATTAGTCACCACGCATCTTGCTCTGTCGGATCTCTTCTTTCAGCCAAACTACTCTCTCAGCGAACCATTTACCAGTCTCATCGAACCTAAGGTTTCATCGATATTGTTATGTCGATGAAACTGAGCCGTCGGTGAAATTTTTTTGGGACTCATCATAGCTAAGATCTGATCGATGTCATCCATCTGTGTCATGTCACCAGCCACTGGACCTCCACCTATTTGCCATGTCATCAGTCTTATACCCTCTATCTGCCATGTCATCAGTTGCCAAGTCACAACAATAATCTGGTGTGCATCTTTTCCTTACGACATAGCGATAGACATTAGATCTTTGTGATCACCATTGCTTTCTTCAATTGCTCGACCTTTAACCCATGCTGATTTTCTCTCTTGTGCCACGTGTCAACATGTGTCACCGCTTGATTGGCTCATGAGATCTGCCTAGGCATCACCTATCTACCACGTCATCAGTCGCCAAGTCGTGGTGATAATTAGTGAGCATCTAATCATAGTGCCTTAGCGACAACTGTTGATGTACCCGCATCATTGTTGATCTTTTACAACTTGCTTTCTCTTTAGTCTCTTCCCATTAGCCAGTCATAAAATTAGGATGCATTGAGATGCACGCACATGCAGGGTCCACTGGGCGACGAGTCACCTCTTTTCAAAAGCTTTCAAGCTTGGACACTTTAGTTACATGTGCTATGAGCTTTAAATGCCATACACTCCATCTACACTACCAATATGGGATAATTGTTCTTCATGCCCTAGATTTTCCATCAGGTCATCGGGATGATATGAAATGGTTCATTCTGATGGCTGATATAACCTTTAGTGCTCCGCACCTTCCTATTGGGTCTTCGGAATGACTTGGAACCTGCTATTCTGCTAGCCGATATAACTTTTCGCGTTGTTCTTGCTCATCGGGTACATATTACTAATTGGGGTAGGTCTTACTAATAGGGAAAAATTCAAAAGCATGACTTTTTTGGAGTCCCAATCAGGCTTGATAAGCCACGCCTTTCTTGAAAAGGAGCATAAATTCTCTATGATCTATAGCATGTTGAGCTCAACCCTTGTGGGAGCCCATTTTATCCCACATGCTTCATTGTTTTTTCCTATATCTACACATGAAGAAAACAAGTTAGAAAAATATGTACTTTTGATTTCTTGCTCATGATTTGGGCCATTTTTCAATATGAATGAATGCAAGGATTCATTAGGGCACCAAATTTGGCATGTACAAAATTTTGGTAACATTTTTGGTGACCTCTCAGAGGTGTTTTCCTACTAAACAATAGAGTCCAATAGCCTAGCATATCCATTGGGCATCAAGTCAATTCTGGCTTTTCCAAAAATCTAGAACTGCATCTCAACACTCAAAACAAATTTGAAAAGGAAACTATAAAGGCTCTGCATATAGCTGAGCCTGCACACTGTGCAATCTGCACTTAAGGAAAAATAGAACAAAAAATGGTCTAAAAAATCAAATTGCGATGTGCTTGAAAGCAATTATTCAATTTAAACTACTACAACTCTGCTTATAGTTGAGCTTGACAACTGCAAAAAAGAAAGAACTACAACTATTCTACTATGTACATATGTGAATTGTTAGTACTCAATAGCATAATTTGAGGTGAATCCCATTGACAGGGATTGGCAACACCTCTCCATCTAATTTAGCAAGTTGGAAAGAATTATGTTGTTTGCATTCTATGATAACATACAGACCATCCCACATAGCATCAAACTTGGTATGCCTACCAGGTTTGTTCTTTAACTCATCCCACTTGAAAACAAGATCACCTTGATTAAATATGTGTTGTACTTTTCTATCAAAGGTTCTCTTCATCTAAGCATGGTGAATTTCTAATTTTCTATATGCTTCCCTTCGAGTTTCTTCTAACTCCATAAGCTAAGCAAGCCTAATCTGCATTGGTTGTTCTTCAAGTAACTCAAACTCTTTTACATAATTCAAAGTTGGCAATTCAACTGAAATAGGTAACTTGGCTTCTTTTCCATAAGTTAAAACATAAGGAGAGTTACCTGTTGATCTCTTTGGTGTAATTTTGTTAGCCCAAAGGGCTAACTTGAGCTTTTCATGCCAAGTTCTTTGATTCTCAACAATGGTCTTCTTAATGATGCTGATCAAGTTCTTGTTAGTTGATTGTGCTTGTCCATTACCCTGAGAGTAATAATTGGATGAAGTGTTCAAATATATATTATGCTTAACTGACCAATCTGAAACTCTAAGACCAATGAAAGCTAAAGCATTATAAGAAATGATTGATTCTGGAGTACCAAACCTAGACACTAAGTCTTGACAGAAATTTAGAACAGAAGACTCATTAGCTTCCTTCAATGGAACTTCTTTTGTCCACTTTGTGAAATAATAAGTTGTTGTAATAATCCATTTGTGACCTGCACTTGAAGGTGGATTAATAGGTCCTATAAAATCAAGCCCCCACTTTGCAAAAGGTTGCTCTACTTCAATTGGCTGGAAAGGCAAGGTTGCCAGCCTCTATTTGCCTGCAAACAATGAACATTTTTCACATTTCTTCACCCATGAGTGAGAATCCTTAAATATTTCAGGCCAATAATAACTAGCTCTCATAATTCTCAGAGCTATTGTTCTCACTGCAAAGTGACCTCCAGTAGGTCCTTCATGAAATTCTTTTAGAACTTTTTCAATTTGATCTGGCTCAATCCATCTTAATAGAACATCGTTATAATATTTTTTGAACAAAATATCATCTATTAAAGAATTAGGAATATCTTGTAGCCCAAATACCTTCATTTTGATCTCTCTAAGCCTTTCGGACAGTCACTAGTTTGTAAATAATGGACAATTTGCTGATTCCAAGTGACTGACAAAGCTGGGGTAGCAGGTTGTTCTTTATTTTTTAGCACCGTTACAACTTGTTTCTCCTCTTCTTTACTATTTTTTGTGCTTCCAGTAAGTTGTTCGCATAAACCCTTGCCTCTAACTAGCTTGGTTACCTTGATATAAATGTCATATTCCATTGCCTTAGTAATCCAACTTGCCCTTTTGTCAGTTATGTCTTTGCTAAGCAAAAACTCTTTCATTGTATGATGAGCAACCATAAGTTGAATTTTATTGTTAGAAAGCATGTACCTAAATTTCTTAAGGCTTCTTATTACTGCTAACACATGCTTTTCTACAAATGAGTATTTCGTCTCATAATCATGCAAAATGTGACTAAAGAAAGCAACTGGCTGTTCTAAGCCTTCATCATTTTGCTGACACAACATTGCAAAAATAGTATCCTCACTCCCAAAAGCATATAGAATAAAATCTTTCTTAAAATCAGGATTAATGAGAGTAGGGGTTATTGCAATTGCCTCCTTTATTTCTTCAAAATTGATCTTACCTTCCTTAGTCCACTGAAAAGGAATGTTTTTCTTAAGCATGGTTGTAAGTGGCTGCATCAATGCTGCAATATTAGGAATAAAATTTTTGATAAAGTTAATCCTACCTATGAAACTTTAGAGTCCCTTATTTGTTGGTAATGGCAACGCAAGTATGGTTGTGATCCTCTCAAGATCTATTGAAATCTCATGCTTTGAAATAATATATTCCAACAACTTGCCTTCATGAACTTCAAATATTCTCTTTTTGGGATTTAATAAAACTCCATATTCCTTGCATCTCTTAAATACCTGTCTGAGATGGTCAAGATGTTCATTAGCCTTTTTAGAAAAAATAGTTACATCATCTAGGTAAACCAAAACAAACTTGTTAATCAGGCCTTAAAATGCCATATCCATTGCACACTGAAATGTTGCCCCTGCATTGGTCAGTCCAAATGACATTTTATTATAAGCCATTGTACCCCACTTGGTGGTAAATGTTGTTTTGTACTAGTCTTCTTCTTTGACCATAATTTGATTATATCCTGAATAACCGTCTAGTAATGAGAAACTCTCCGATCTTGATACAACCTATAAAATTTGCTCCATTGAGGGCAGCGGGTAATGGTTTTTCAGGGATGCTCTATTTAGATCTTTAAAATCAACACATAATCTTAGTTCACCATTCTTCTTCCTAACGGGAACTAGATTGGACACCCGGGATGTGTGCTTGATTGGAAACATGATGTTTCCTTCAATCAACTTATTTAACTCAGTCCTCATAAGATGTTCTAATTTTGGATTAAGAGGTCTTTGTTTCTGCCTCATTGGTTTTGCATTATCTACCAAATCTATGGTATGCTGAGCTAAATGAGGATCAAATCCTTTCAAATCTTCATACCTCCATGCAAATATGTCATTGAATTCTTGACAAAGTTTTACAAAAGCATGTTTTTCTTCAGGGGTACATACCTTGCCAATTTTTAGTAGCTTGTCCTTGAATATTTCAACAGGTTCATAATATTCTTCCTTCACAAACTTGTTGCCTTTGTCCTTCTTGACCTGATCATCTGTATTAAAAATAGATTCAAGGGTTACCAGACCCTTGGGCAACTTGTTAGTTTTCAATTGGAGAAACTGATTTTCATATTTATCTTTGAACTTACGTTGATTTCTAGCAGAGAACTCAACTTTTTCAATTAGGAAATTACTAATCTACTCATCTGAGTCAAAAACTTGCCAATTAACAGTGTTATCTGGAACTGAGGGTCTTACTACAACTTTGACATGTTGTTGTCTATCAATATTTCCTACCTCATTTGGTATGTTAAATTGAGCACCTAAAGCAACAAGCCTATCTGCTTCTTTATTTTGACTTCTAGGAATGGACAGTAGATTAAATGCATCAAAATATTCAATTAAATCCCAAATTCTATGCTTGTACATTTTTAAAACATCATTCTTGGTAACATGGATATTCCTTAGTTGGTTCACAACTAGTTCACTATCACCAAAAACTTGTAAACATTTAACTTTTTTCTACCTAGCCCATTCTAAGCCATGTGCTAATGATTCATACTCAATTGTATTGTTTGTACAACTAAAATTGATAACTCAATGATGAACCACTAGTACCAAACTGGTACTAAGAGGGGGGGGGTGAATCAGTACAAACACAAATACAGTCCAAAACCAGTTTGACAACAAATACTCCAAATGATTGATAAACAGGGATACTGGTAAAACAGAGTGCAGCTAGTAACATCCAGTATAGCTCAATCAGTCATGAACCGGTCACTCAATAAGCTTTTCTCTTAGCTCAATACCACAAGATCATTATATTCTCATGCATAAACTAGTAAACTTAACCATCAAATTTTCACAACAGTGAGTTCAATATGTTTTATAGACAGGCATAAAACATAGAACCTTCATGTGCTTAATAGATAAAACAGAGCATCACAAGACAAGAGCATTACACATGACACACATATTTTTCACATGGAAACCCAACTGGGAAAAACCACGATGGGAATGAATACCCACAAGCTACTTTTTGAACTCTTTAGAAGTCCGCTCTGTTAGGAGCCTTGTCCGGTTAAGGACATTACAATAGGTTCTGGTAGGAACCGATCCTGTTAAGGATCACCTAGTTAAGGGTTAAACCCGGTAGGGTCACCTTGTTAGAGGATTTTAAGAACTCAATAGCTGAAAGGATCTCCTAAGCTTCTCTAGCTTCTCAGAACTCATTAGCCTCGAGTTACCCAGTTAAGGGATTTGAAACAAGCCAGT
The DNA here is from genome assembly GCF_030272615.1 of Cryptomeria japonica. Taxonomy (NCBI): domain Eukaryota; kingdom Viridiplantae; phylum Streptophyta; class Pinopsida; order Cupressales; family Cupressaceae; genus Cryptomeria; species Cryptomeria japonica. The sequence continues at coordinate 224,490,298 of NC_081410.1, read as the reverse complement.
TAAGACCACCCGATTTATGGGATTTTGAATCAAGCCAGTTAACGCTACCCTGTTAGGGGATTTTACAACTATTGAAGTGGTTAGAGATCAACAGGTATTACAATGATCTGTTAACAACACTTAATGCTAATGCAGATCCATTTTAGGCTCCTCTTTTCCTTCTGCACATTCACTTTGCAGGTATCTCTTCTCTCCTTTGGTCTGGCAAGAATCACATATCACTTTCCTTGGATACACTCACAACTTTTTCCAACAACCTCAGATAGAAACCCAACATTGACCTTATAAGAAACATACAGGTCGGTAGCAAAAACCCTAAACCCTAAACCAGTTAGGTTAAGCAATTCAAATGGTTCAATCCTGACCGTTGAATCATACTGCATTAAATGCAACAATCTTGAATCGATCTCAAGACATTCTCCATCATCCATTATCCACCATTTTCATGGTGGCTGACAACCCTTCACGCGTTATCACCGTTTGACAGACTTCGCACATTCCTGAGGTAGATAGGAATAGTCATCTTCATGCAAGATCCTTCATGCACACAGAGCTTACATGGCAACATGATCTGTCCTCCATCATATTGCTAACTCATCACACAAAGATCACCGATTGAGTCACACAGACTTGAGGTAATCCAACCGGAAACCCCAAAGTGGAAGTTGCCTACCAACTGGTAGTCATACAGTGCTTCCATGTGTCGGTTCCCATAACTTCATGCCAGTTCATTTTGAACAAATATGCTACTTCACTTTGGCATATAAACCGGTTCACACATATTCTGATTCCTCTCTCTTCACTTATCACATGTGCCAGTTCACACTGTGTCTCATATTGACATTAATGACAACATACAATATCATTATGTCTTCATGTCGATTCACATAATGCCAACAATCTCCCCCTTTGGCATTGATGGCAATATAGAAAAGATATCTTCTTTGGTTCACATCTTCACCCCATTTGCTACAGATATCTTTTCGCTTCACTCCTTCTCCCCCTTTGACAATAATGCCAAAGTGGAGGTACAATCATCACTATTTCATCATGCTGCTCCCCCTGAGGAGTAGCATCCATAAACACACCAATCAACCAAAGATTTGTCTTTTCAATACCTGATTGATGTGGACCAATAACTTTTAGTTCACCTCCTGAAGGGGCAATACCCCTAATTCACCTCTCAAATGCACAAATGTTGTCTTTGGGAGAGGCTTGGTGAATATGTCTGCTAACTACTCCTTACTGGACACATGCTCCAGTGCAATCTCTTTATTCTAAACCTTTTCCCTCAAGAAATGATACTTAAGCTCAAAATGCTTGGTTCTATAATGTAAAACCGAATTCTTTGATATATTGATAGCACTTGTGTTATCATAGAATATACTTACCAGTTCAGATACAAGGATCTTGAAGCCTTCCAGTACATGCTTCATCCAGATTGTCTGAGTGCAATTCATGAAAGCTGCAACATGCTCTTCTTTCACTGTAGACTGAGAGATGCAACTCTGCTTTTTACTCATCCATGAGACCAGTCTACCACCGAGAAAGAATACACCACCGGTTGTGCTCTTCCAGTCATCCACATTACCGGCCCAATCAGCATCTGTGAATACTTTCAGATTGAAATTATTACTGTATGGGTACCACAATCCATAGTCAACTATTCCATTCAGATACCTAAGAATCCACTTGACTGCACTCAAGTGAGATTCTCTTGGACTCTTCTGGAACCTTGCAGTGATGCCAACTGCATGTGCAATATCCGGTCTGCTATGCACTACATAATGCAACTTATTAATCATTGATCGGTATTCCTTCTCATCAACCACTGCAGAATCATCCTCCTTTGTCAATTTGCAACCGGTCACCATCGGTGTACCAACCGGTTTGCTATCTTCCATGCCAAAAGTCTTCAACACCTCTTTGACAAATTTGGACTGAGTGATGAAGATTCCATCTTTCATCTGCTGGATCTACAGTACAATGAAGAACTTAATCTCCCCTATGAGTGACATCTCAAACTCTTTCTTCATCTCATCAGCAAACTCATGACTCATCTTGTCATCTCCACCAAAGATGATGTCATCAACAAAAACTTCACAGATTAGAATCTGATCTCCTTCAGACTTCAAGTAGATATTGCTATCTTCACTTGTTCTCTCAAATCCAATCTTCACAAGATGGGAATGTAGGCACTCATACCATGCCCTAGGTGCTTGCTTTAGACCATATAATTCTTTATGTAGCCTATATACCATGTCACTGTCTTCAGATAGGCAAACCCATCTGGTTACTCAATATACACCTCCTCTTCAAGTACACCATTTAGGAATGTAGATTTTACATCCATTTGATATACCTTGAACCTCTTAAAAGCTGCATATGCAAGAAGCATATGAACTCCTTCCAATCTAGCTATAGGAGCAAAGGTTTCCCCATAGTCTTCACCTTCTTCTTGAGCATATCCTTTGCATACCAGTCTGGCTTATTCCTAATCACTGTGCCATCCTCATTCTACTTATTTATGAACACCCATTTGGTGCCAATGACATTTTTATACTCTGGTCTAGGTACCAAGGACCATGTACCATTTTTCTCTATCTAGTCAAGTTCTTCTTCCATTGCCTTGATCCAGTCTTCATCTTTATGAGCCTCTTTGAATGACTTAGGCTCAAATTCAGAGATCATACATGAGTTTTCTCTGATCTTTCTTCTGGTAAGGATTCCTGCATCCTTATCACCTATGATCTACTTGGGATCATGATTCAACTTGACATACCGAGGAATGGTCTTAACTGGTTCTTCTTTCTTTTCTTCTTCATCCTCATCTTCATCAGTATCAACATTCACCGGTTCAGGAACACTGTTACTGGTACTAGGTTGACTGACAACTGGTTCCTAGAAGGTTGCAATCGGTTCATTTACAACTTGCTCACTGCTGACTTCCTCAGTCTTCTCAGAGGATTCATCAACTCTTATATTGATGCTTTCCATAATTCTCTGAGTCCTATTGTTGTAGCACTTGAAAGCTTTACTCTTGGTGGAATATCCTAGAAATATTCCTTCATCACATTTAGGTTCAAATTTTCCCTGATGTTCACTCCTCTTGATGTAACATTTGCTACCAAATACCTTAAAGTAGTTAACCACAAGTGTCTTACCGGTCCAATACTCATAAGGAATTTTGTCCTTACCCTTTTTAATGAGTACCCGGTTCGTAGTGTAGACTGCAGTGCTCACCGCTTCTCTCCAAAAGGTGTGAGCAACCTTTCCTTGGATCAACATTGTTCTAGCTGCTTCAACCACAGTCCAGTTATTCCTCTCTGCTAGGCCATTCTGCTGTGGTGTCCGATGGGCAGACAACTGTCTCTTGATGCCAAGTTCTTCACAGTACTTGTTGAATTCACTGGAAGTGAATTCCCCTCCTTGATCAGTTCTGAGACACTTGATCCTTTTACCGCTTTCCTTCTCCACTAATGCTCTGAAAGCTTTGAATTTCCCAAAAGCTTTAGATTTGTCTTTCAAGAATGTGACCCACATCATTCTTGAGCAGTCATCAATGAGAATCATGAAGTACTCATCACCCTGCACACTTCTAGTTTTCATAGGACCACATAAATCAGTATGCACAAGATCAAGCAAGTTATCAGCAGTGAAAGATTTACCTTTAAAGGTTGAGGAAGACATTTTCCCCAATTGACATTCTCTACACAAGGTATTATCCAGTTTTCTCAACACTGGCAACCCTCTAACTACCTTGATCTTACTAGCCTTTACAATGTTATCAAAGTTCACATGGCAAAATCTCCTATGCCATATCCAGCTATCATCAATCTTAGCCATAAGACATGTACTTATATTCACCTTTAGATGAAATAGGTTACCTTTAGTCTGCATGCTGGTGGCTACCAATTTACCATCTTCACCTTTGATTCTGCAAACTCCATTCTTGAGTTGCAGAGTGAGGCCACTATCATTTAACTGGGCAACACTTAGAAGGTTGTGTCTGAGACCATCAACCCAATACACATTGTTAGCACTACTCTTTCCATTCAAGGAGATGGACCCTCTGCCTTTGACCATGCATGGTGCATCATTGCCAAAGTGAACCACACCACCATCATACTCTTCTAAGGATAGAAACTTGCTCTGGTCACCAATCATATGGTGAGAACAGCCACTGTCAATGATCCACTCATTGGAATCATCAAACCGAAAGCCAAGAGCCTTCTTGTCTGCCACATCTTCCTGTACAGCAACGAACACAATGTCTTCATTCTCTTCATCTTTTGATTCCTCATCTGTGACACCTTCATCAACTGCCACAAAACAATTTCTCTGGTTTCCTCCTTTGAATTTCTTGAACCTTTCCAGTTAGTCCTTGTTGTCACTATTAGGATAGTTCATAGCAATATGTCCTATCTAGTTATAGGAGAAACATTTCAAAGGAAGCTTACCTTTGTATTTACCAGTCCCTTTTGAAAATCTCCTAGCAAGAAGAGCTTCAAATTCTGTCAGAAACTCTTCATCCTTCATTTCTCTGTTCTGATTGGGTTCCCCACTAGTGCTAGCCTCTTTTCCTTTTCTAGATGGTATAGCAGAAGCTTTAAAAGCTGATTCTGACTTTTGAACACTACCATCAAAACTATTCAGCTCATAGGCTATCAACTGGGATATGATGGAGTCCAAGGATGCCTTAGACTTGTCTATTGATCTCAGCTCCTGAATAGAAGCAACCCTTATTGCATAGACCGACAACAAGGATCTCAGGACTTTACTTACCACAGTGGAATCTTCTATTTTGCCACCTGCACTCTTTATTTCTCCAACAACTGTTTGGATTCTTATTCCATACTACTGAATGGTCTCTCCTTCAACCATCCACATGTCTTCAAACTTTCCTCTCAGGCTCTCTTTCTTAGCCTGTTTTACATGCTCATCACCACCATAGATATTTTCAAGAGCATCCCATACCTCTTTGGGATTTGCCTTGTTCTAAACATCATAAACTCAATGTCAGAAAGACTACTGATGAGGGCTTCCATGACTTGCCCATTTTCTTGTATCTCTCTCTTTTCGTCATCGGTGAGAGTACCGGTAGGAACAACATATACATTTTCAACATAACTCCAGTGTTGAACACCCATGCTTTTGATGAATATCTTCATCCTATCCTTCCATATACCAAAGTTTCCCTTGTTGAACTTTGGACCTTCCCTCTTCATCATTTGGCTAGGATCTTTTCCTCAAGCGGTTAAGCTTACAACACAGAGGACTTGGAGTGCTCTGATACCAATTGATAACTCAATGATGAACCACTAGTACCAAACCGGTACTGAGAGGGGGGGGGGTGAATCAGTACAAACACAAATACAATCCAAAACTGGTTTGATATTAAATACTCCAAATGACTAATAAACAGGGATACCGGTAAAATAGAGTACAGCCAGTAACATCCAGTATAGCTCAATCAGTCATGAACCGGTCACTCAATAAGCTTTTCTCTTAGCTCAATACCACAATATCATTATATTCTCATGCATAAACTAGTAAACTTAACCATCAGATTTTCACAATAGTGAGTTCAATATGTTTTATAGACAGGCATAAAACATAGAACCTTCATGTGCTTAACAGATAAAACAGAGCATCACAAGACAAGAGCATTACACATGACACACATATTTTTCATGTAGAAACCCAACTGGGAAAAACCACGGTGGGGATGAATACCCACAAGCTTCTTTTTGAACTCTTTAGAAGTCCACTCTGTTAGGAGCCTTGTCTAGTTAAGGACATTACAATAGGTTCTGGTAGGAACCGATCCTATTAAGGATCACCCAGTTAAGGGTTAAACCTAGTAGGGTCACCTTGTTAGAGGATTTTAAGAACTCAATAGCTGAAAGGATCTCCTTAGCTTCTCTAGCTTCTCAGAACTCATTAGCCTCGAGTTACCCAGTTAAGGGATTTGAAACAAGCTGGTTAAGACTACTTGATTTAAGAGATTTTGAATCAAGCTAGTTAAGGCTACCCTGTTAGGGGATTTTACAACTATTGAAGTGGTTAGAGATCAACAAGTATTACAATGATTTGTTAATAGCACTTAATGCTAATTCAGATCCGTTTTAGGCTCCTCTTTTCCTTTTGCACATTCACTTTGTAGGTATCTCTTCTCTCCTTTGGTCTGGCAAGAATCACATATCACTTTCCTTGGATACACACTCACAACTTTTTCCAACAACCTCAGACAGAAACCCAACATCAACCTTATAGGAAACATACAGGTCAGTAGCAAAAAATCCTAAACCTTAAACCAGTTAGGTTAAGCAATTCAAACGGTTCAATCCTGACTGTTGAATCATACTGCATTAAATGCAACAATCTTGAATCGATCTCAAGACATTCTCCATCGTCTATTATCCACCGTTTTCATGGCGGCTGACAACCCTTCACGCATTATCACCGTTTGATAGACTTCGCACATTCCCGAGGTAGATAGGAATAGTCATCTTCATGAAAGATCCTTCACGCACATAGAGCTTACGTGGCAACACGATCTGTCCTCCATCATACTGCTAACTCATCACACAAAGATCACCGATTGAGTCACATAGACTTGAGGTAATCCAACCGGAAACCCCAAAGTGGAAGCTACCTACCAATCGGTAGTCATAGAGTACTTCCATGTGCCGGTTCATTTTGAACAAATATGCCACTTCACTTTGGCATATAAACCGGTTCACACATATGTCGGTTCCTCACTCTTCACTTATCACATGTACTGGTTCACACTGTGTCTCATTAAGACATTAATGACAACATACAATATCATTATGTCTTCATGTCAGTTCACATAAGGCTCATGCTAGTTCACATAATGCCAATAAAAATAAAATCTAAAAGCAATGTAGTATCTCATACCTTCGGGTGAAACTAGCATAACACCACCTTTGAAACCATTCTGACCTCTTGAACCATCAAAATAAAGCTGCCAAACCTGATTTTGTTGTTGTTCTTACTACTGGTCAAGAGAAATATTCTCTTTTTCAAGCTTAGGAATAACATAATCCTCCTCATGAATCATATAAACACCAAGAGCTATTTCATCCATACTGATGAAAGGATCTTCTAGCATTTTATGGGCTGCCCACTCATCCAAATTCACATTAGGTATGCCTTGAACAGGTGTATCTGGATCCTAGATAGGTGGTAACTCCTCATAGTCTCTGATGGTAAGATTTGCATTTATAGGACTTGGGGTATATGGTTCTAAGTGGCAAGTGTCTTGGGGTTCTGACTTAATGGTAACCTTAGTACCATATCGAGTTCTAAAAAATAAGTGTGACCAATCAACAGAAAGGTATCCTCCTAATTTTGCTGTGAAATCTCTAGATAGGCAAATAGAAAAATGTGGAGGTAAGTCATCTATGTACATATCCTAAGGTATTACAAAATTAGGACAAGCATGCAAGGTCAATCCAAGATCTTTGACCAATCCAACTGACTTAACTATTGTTCCATCTAACTGCACAACTCCTCTAGAAACAGGCTCATAATTTAGACCAAGTTTATCTACAAGGTCTTTGGGCATAATTGAACTACTGGCTCCTGAGTGTATCAAGAAATTGTGGACTAGATGGTTGCCAATTATCAATGTTACAAAAAATGGAGGAGGCTTTGTTGTTTGGATTGACTGATTGTTCTTAACTGGGACATCATTAGCTAATGCAACTATGGGATGATCTTTCTGAGGCTCATTAGTCAAGGAAAGATTATCCAATTTGTCTCTCAACAATTCCTTTTGTCCAAGAATTTGCAATGCATCTATCATTGTCATGGAAACATTGGTTTTTGCCATAGATTTAACAATATTAAATGGAACACCACTAACCTTGTGTTGTACTTTTGGAACAACGGGCTCTGGCTAAGTTGGATTTGACTGAGATTGAACATTCTGTTGTTCTTTAGGTGCTACAGGTTGTCCTCTTGGTAAAATCTACACATTTTGGATAGGTGGAGGTGTGCTAACAACTTGTTGACTTGTAGAAGCTTGTTGTTTTCCTTTATCTGGCTGATGTGTAGATTTATTTTGTTGTTGTCCATTATTTATAGCTTGCTGTTGATTATTTGCAGCTTGTTGTCCAATGTCAATAGCACGTATCTTTGACCTTGTATTTTTTGCAACAGGTGAAAAAGGTCTATTTTGTGCTTGTGAATGATTAACTCCACAAAATTCATCATAGCCAACTTAGGAACTTTTGGTTCCTCATTTATACCTGCATCTTGATAAGACATGTTATTTTGAACCATCAAAGCTTGTGATTGAGAATTCATTGCATTTTGGCATGATGTTTGGTTATGAGGTTGTTGGCAAGGAAAACACCACTTTTGTGCCATATTGTTTTGAGCAAAAATGATTTATTTAGAATTGCTAGTAGTATTTTGATTATACTATTGGTTTTGCCTATTGTTGTAGTTTCTAATTTGATTCTGAGCATCAACTTGGTAGATAGGCCTATTGGGTTGATAAGGAGCTTGATATGGGGCTTGATACCTTTGATTTTGGTTCTGATTTTTCTTGAGGTTTACCAATTCATTGCCAAAATTTTGCATAGTCTGCTGGATTTGTTGAGTTGCTTCAACATTCTTTATAAACATCTCTTGTAACATCTGTAGTTGCTTTGATGAGTCTACTACAACATTATTTTGAACATAATTTTGAAAACCTAGTGCTGGAACAAGTATTGCAGCTATAGGAGGTACTTGTAAAGGCATCAATGGTTGTATATTGGGAAAAATGGGCATAGGAGGCCTAGGGGCAATTTTACCAGCTTGTATAAGGCTATTTTCTGCTCTAATAGATAAATCATAAGCTTTTGGTAATGTAACCCCACCCATAGATTGAATCATAACAAAAATGTCGCTATTTAAAGCTCTCAAATAATATAAAAATACATGTTCAGGAGAAGGCTTTACCATTGTAGGAATTCTATTCCAGGTTCGCTCAAAATGGTAATTAAAATCAATCATCTTCTCTTGCGGTGCCCTCTTGATAGTGGTCATCTTCTCAACCAATTATAGGTGATCTGATTTATCTGCAAACTGATTCGTTAGCTTGTCACCCAAATCATCCCAATCAGTAACCAAATTAATTTGCAAGCACCTGAACCATTGTAATGCTTTGCCTTTGAATGATGCTTCCAGTAGCTTGAGTGCTACATTTTCTTGGGTTATATGGTGAACTACACATAGAGATGCTATATCTCTTATGTGCTCAATGGGTGTAACGTGGTCTTCACCAGTGAAACTAGGAAGACTCTTCAAAGCTACTCCTGGTATAGGATCATGTAGGGTCAAATTCAAAGGGTTGCCTCCATTGAAGGGTACAAAAGCACGTGTTCTTGTTACTATTAGACACAATGCACCATTGAGAGGGGGAGGGGGTGAATCAGTGGTTCTCAAATCTCTTCACTTTTAGTAATCTTATGGGAGCATACTAGTTGATATATTTAACTCAATGCAAACTTACCAATTATAGAGGAGACTGTCTTAAAAGAAAACACACTCACAAGGAGACTCACATAACACCAGCATATACGAGGAAAACCCAAGATTGGAAAAACCTGGGTGAGAAATGTCATTGGAGTCTACTGCTCCAATCCAACCTCATAGTAAACATAGTTACAAAGTTTAGGGCACCAACCCAAGGGGCACCAACCCAAGGAGCACCAACCCCTACCTAATTTATGGGCTACAACCCAAAGGAGCACCAACCCCTAACTTTAGGGCACCAACCCAAGGAGCTACAACCCTTGCACCGAGCTACAACTCAATGTTCACAATGTAAACATCAAATACATAAGTGGTTATCTTGTTGCGAGTGAATCTTGCAACAATTATGTCTATCTTACTCTATCGGTGAGATACCTTCTCTGCTTCACCGACTCACTTCTCTGCTGCTCTTCACCTGCTACTTCTTTGCTGGTAAGACTTACCAGTTTATCTCTGTTCTCTACCACTCTCATTGAATCTCCTCTTCACTACTCCGCTTTTCATCAATTCTCCTCTTTGTCGGTTCTTTGTTTATCTTCTCTATAGCCTCCTTCACTTCTGCATTTCCAATAGAACACTATCGGTTCTTCTCTCCAACCAGTTGAATGCTTGAACCAAGTTCTTTCTCTCTCCCACTCCCTTTTCAGATGCTTGTTGAGCACTTGGATTATTTTCTCTTACTTGCAGAAGTCTTCAATTTCATAATCACACCATATTCAACTATTCAACAGCACCAAACATTCTCTTCTGCAACATACTTATAGATAGGTTTTCCCTCCAAAAACCAATTCAAAATCTAGGCAGTTAGGGTTTCCTCACCATCCTCGAGGCAAACTAAATCCAATCAGATCTTGCATGATCTAATCTTTCTAACATCCAATTTCACAACTCTGCCAGCTTCGCATCTCCTGAATCACGCCTTCCATCTCTGGCGACTTGCTTTTTACCCTAATGGTTGATCCCTTGGTCAATCATAAAAGATCTGTTGTGTTGTTTCCTCTATCATCTTGATCTTCTCAATCACTCTAGGCTGACTCATAGTTGTCTTCCAGACCTCGAGCCACAAACCCCTGCAATCACTCTGTAGCAAGTCCTGTGATTTCTGTGACCTTTCATTAAAGCTGACCAACCCTGCAACAACCTTGTCAATGTACATTCCATCTTTATCCAAATGCAATTTTGCCATGTTGACTCCATGTAGCATCCATATCGACTAACTGCCGGCTTGGCACTTCATGTTGGTCCAAATGGGATCACCAACCAGCTACTCAATTGGTTCCTCTTTCCTGTTGGTTTGCTAACCCTGCCATTATCACACACTGTATCGGTATCCTCATCATGTTTGCATCCTGTTGAACTGTGGGTGGAACAACTTGGCCAGCCGTCAGACATGTCTTTCTTTGAGAAATCTCATTTTCTCATTACCCCAAGGTGGAGAGTCATCTGCATCTGCACCTTACTCATATTACCAATGGGCTTACATATCGATTATCATGCTTGATGACACCGGTCATCAACCTTTGCTAGACTCCTTCATCAATCAGATCACTCTCCTCTGACTATATCTGCTCAGCCAGTTTGTCTGAATGACAAACCTATCACTCTTCTTCAGCATGCCTTCTCTATCAATCCAGTGCATAAACTTGATCTCATGTACTTAAGAAATTCCCTCAATTCACTGGTGGATCTAGTGTGATCCTTCAAGTCCTTTCTTTTTCCTATTCACTTCATATCTCACCAAACTATAGTGCCTCAATGCATATAGGAGATAAGCCCCACTTACTTGGAGTAACACCTTGTCATCTGCTCATGTGAGTTCCTTGTTTGTGCAACATATCTTTAAATAGGCACATGTGATCCAGTGTGAACACACTCACTATTTATTCAGTACTTCTCATGATGACTGCATCTTCAACCAGTGAGGGTCCAGTAGTTTTGCAACCTCACAGTATACTGGTTCATTCTTCTCTTCCAATGTCGATGTGATTTAGATAACATTCTGCCTCTTCATCACACAAGTCAGGCATCAACTTGTGTATTGTTGACTCTTGAGGTCATCATCCTTATCTTTACCGATGTTTAGCAACACAAGGTGATATCCAAGATATCACATCATGTACTCCTTCATAACAGTGTTGCACGCACATCTCTTCTACCGGTGATCATCCCATATTGGTTGACATCAATGACAACATAATGCCAATAATATCCCCCTTTGGCATTGATGTCAATAAATGTAGTATCTGACATACTACAGAATCCTTCTCCCCCTTTGACAATAATGACAAAGGGCACTATCAGGATATCATTCCTCCCTATATTTATTGGTCACTGACATAATTATTTCTCCCATTTTGTCTTTATTGGATGTAACACTTCCTTTGATGCCCCTTGTTATCTTGTCACCAGTTGTTACATCTTCTCAAGTCACAACACTTGAGATGGGGAACTTAAACATCAATTGAAATTGACTGAGTAGGCAGGTACGAAACCATTTGAGCTCATTTTTTCAAGAATGACTGATACCAATTGTTGATGTGTCAGTGAATACTGCTCACCTATCGGTCAACCTGCAACACCTCTACAAATTCCATCTCCTTTATTTTGAGTGGTAAGTATCCCTACAAGTTCAAGAAAGCCGACTCTTCATTATGAGACTCTTCATGATGAGCACTTGAACTCCCCCCAAGTCATACATCTCAGGTCCTCATATCCTGTCATGTATAGTACTGAGACTCTAATTTCCTCCATATACTGGTTCAGTTGTGCATATGTGATCATATGATGATCCTTCAACTCCATTATATCCACTATAGCTTATGACATGATTTTGGATCTACTCAATGCCAGACAATGTTATCATCATGCCAGAAATCAAAACCGGTTAGCCCAAAATATGCATGCCTGCATTATCAATAACCTTGGCCAATCATATGTCATTCAAGTATTTTTTAATACCACCTGAGACACTAACTCCTTATTCCATGCTATCAGGGTTATGCAATGAACTTCCAACTTCATTGTCATCTATAACCTGCAAGTTCCTATTAGCGGTTATACTAGTAACATCCTGCACATACTGGTTAACATATGATACCAATTTTTAACCATTACTTCTTGACATATGCAGTGGTGATCCATCACTAATCTGAAGGTGTGTAGTCAAGGCAACATCTACACACACTCATCTTTGCATTTTCCTCTTTCATACTAGCACATTTTTCCATGTTGCCATCTTCATAGAGGAGGTGAATGATTGTTTCAATGTGCATTACTCCCCCTAAGATCCTGCATCTCCTTTAGGCCTTAGAAGATATCACCTGTGCAATGAGTGCATAGTGCCGGTTCACGGTCTTCTTCCTCCATACCTTCTTGGACTCATTCTTCTTCCTATTTCCAGACTCGAGAGCAGGTCTTTCCTTTTTCTGTTGAATGGGTCCTTCCATTTCCTGATTCTTCATTACAACTAGAAGTAGTGCTATAGTAGCACACAACATTCATCCCAACATTATGATTGGGAAATCTCTTGACATACCAGTTTGACCATCTTCTCCTGGTCATGTTTCTTTGACTAGTAAATGAAACCGGTGAACCTCTTACTCTTGCAGGAACATTTCTCCTTTGGTTCCAAGCATATATTTGTCTTCCATATGCTTTGTCTTTGCCTATTTGTAGAGCATGACCATTTTTTTGATCTCCATGTAACTGCAGGTTCCTCTTCCTACATTCAAACTCTCTATGGCCAGATCCATTGTAGTTATGACAAACAATCTTTGCATAACTAGGAGAAGGAACATGCATGTATCTACTTCTAGATACATCCTTCCCATAAGCATGATTTCTATGAGATCCTACATTATTCTTTCTAGATCTCTTTCTAAATTCCTTACCTTATGGCCATAATAATTACATGTAAAGCAGTAACTGGTAAATGATGGCATATGACTTACATATTTACTTTTCCATGCATGAGGAGATCTTGTCAGTTTTGCATTCCCATCTTCACCTTTTTGAGAATGGGTCCTTGGTTGTCCATTTTGAGCACCTCTTCCATCTGATCTATTCTTCTTCTCCAACACTTTCTTCCCCCTGTGGGTGGTAGAATTTTTCTATCCTCTGCCGATGGAGGATCTCCTTTGCTACTTCCTCATCTTCCTACTTCCAGTGGAGTTTTCTTCTTCCATCTTCCCCTTACCTCTGGGATCTGTATGAATATTCCTTCTTACAACATTGATCTTCACTTTTGTCTACAAGTCCATACCAGTTGTGGTCAAGTCAACCTTCTTTAGAGGAAAATTTCTAACTAGAGAAGTCTGGCCTTTGTTTTCTTCAAGCAGCCACTGAAATTTTTTGTCTTTTATCTCTAGCTTAGAACCTAGATCTTCACACCCGCATTTCTTGGTGTCTTCTGCCCGAGTCTTCAACTCTAAGATGCATTTCTCAAATTCTTCAAGGCATTTGACTAACTGGTTCTGCTCCAAAATAGCAGTATTCTTGAATAGCTTATATTCCCTTTTAACTCTATTGAGTTCTTTAAGATTATTTACAAGCTCTCCTTCAAGGTCAACTTCTATTGCTTCTTCATCTTCAGAAGGATTTTGATGGCAGGATCTATTTTCCATGTCTTCCTCTTCATCATCATCACTGCTCAACATATTTTGTTGAGGGGAATTATTTGCCCAACCACTTTTAGATTCTTCGGCCACGAAGAGTTGAGCTCCTTCATCATCACTACTATGGTTGCTAGCAGATCTATATTCATCATCCAGATAAATATGAGAGGTATTTCTCATATTTGCTTCAATTTTTGGTTCTACAGTTGAGGGTTCATTTCCATAGAGCTTCTTCAATCTTTCCAATAAGCTCTTTGTTGTTTTACACTTGTCCACCTATGAGAGACATCACTGATGAGTCCATTGAAAATAGCCTTCATGGCTTATTCATTGCACTGGTTTCTTCTTTCTTTTACAAATCCGGTAGGAGGATTGACCTTTCTAGGGAGACCATCAACTACTGACATCCATACATCAAACCCTAAGGAGGATAGGAAAAATTCCATTCTGCAACACCAAACAGAAAAGTTTGAACCATTAAATACAAGAGCGGAGATTGATACTAAACAAACCATTGTGTCCTTAGGCCGAAATCTACCCAAGTTGGAGAATACTCTTCTAATTGGGAACCTATGCTCTGATACCAATTGTTAGACAAAATGCACCATTGAGAGGGGGAGGGGGTGAATCAGTGGTTCTCAAATCTCTTCACTTTTAGCAATCCTATGGGAGCATATTGGTTGATAGATTTAACTCAATGTAAACTTACCAGTTATAGAGGAGACTATCTTAAAAGAAAACACACTCACAAGGAGACATCACATAACACCAACATATATAAGGAAAACCCAAAAGCCAAGATAGGAAAAACCTCGGTGAGCAATGTTGTTGGAGTCTACTACTCCAATCCAACCTCACAGTAAACACAGTTACAAAGTTTAGGGTACCAACCCAAGGAGCACCAACCCCTACCTGATTTATGGGCTACAACCCAAAGGAGTACCAACCCTTGAATTTAAGGCACCAACCCAAGGAAATACAACCCCTGCACCAAGCTACAACTTAGTGTTCACAATGTAAACATCAAATAGATAAGTGGTTATCTTTTTGCAAGTGAATCTTGCAACAATTATGTCTATCTTACTCTATCGGTGAGATACCTTCTCTGCTTCATCGACTCACTTCTCTGCTACTCTTCACCTGCTCCTTCTTTGCTAGTAAGACTTACTAGTTTATCTCTCTTTTGTACTTCTCTCACTGAATCTCCTCTTCATTGCTCTACTTTTCACCAATTCTCCTCTCTACCAGTTCTTTGTTTATCTTCTCTACAACCTCCTTCACTTCTACATTTCCAGTAGAACACTACCAGTTCTTCTCTCCAACTGATTGAATGCTTCAACCGGGTTCTTTCTCTCTCCAACTTCCTTTTCAGATGCTTGTTGAGCACTTGGCTGATTTTCTCTTACTTGCAAAAGTTTTCAACTTTGCAATCACACCATATTCAACTATTCAGCATCACCAAACATTCTCTTCTGCCACATACTTATAGATAGGTTTTCCCTCCAAAAACCATTTCAAAATCTAGGTAGTTAGGGTTTCATCACCATCCTTGAGGCAAACCAAATCCAATTAGATCTTGCATGATATGATCTTTCTGACATCCAATTTCACAACTCTGCCATATTTGCATCTCTTGACTCATACCTTCCATCTCTAGTGACTTGCTTTTTACCCTAATGGTTGATCCCTTGGTCAATCACAAAAGATTTTTTGTGTTGTTTCCTCTATTGCCTCAATCTTCTCAATCACTCTAGGCTGACTCATAGTTGTCTTCCAGACCTCGAGCCACAAACCCTTGCAATTGCTCTGCAGCAAGTCCCATGATTTGTGTGACCTTTCATTAAAGCTGACCAACCCTGCAACAACCCTGTCAATGTACATTCCATCTTTATCCAAATGCAGGTTTTCCACGTTGACTCCATGTGGCATCCATATCAACTAACTACTAGCTTGGCACTTCATGTTGGTCCAAATGGGATCACCAACCAGCTACTCAACCGGTTCCTCTTTCCTTTCGGTTTGCTAACCCTGCCATTATCACACACTGTACCAGTATCCTCATCATGTCTACATCCTGCTGAACTATGGGTGGAACACCTTGACCGATCGTCAGACATGTCTTTCTTTGAGAAATCTCATTTTCTTAGTACCCCAAGGTGGAGAGTCATCTGCATCTACACCTTGCTCATATTACCGATGGGCTTACATACCAGTTATCACGCTTGATGACACCAGTCATCAACCTTTGCTAGACTCCTTCATCGATCAGACCATTCTCCTCTGATTGTATCTACTTAGCTAGTTTGTTTGAATGACAAACCTATCACTCTTCTTCAGAATGTCTTCTCAGTCAGTCCAGTGCATAAACCTGATCTCATGTACTTAAGAAATTCCCTCAATTCACCGGTGGATCTAGTGTGATCTTTCAAGTACTTGCTTTTGCCTATTCACTTCTTATCTCACCAAACTAGAGTGCCTCAAGGCATATAGGAGATAAGCCCCACTTACTTGGTGGAGTAACACCTTGTCATCTGATCATGTGAGTTCCCTATTTGTGCAACATATCTTTAAATAGGCACATGTGATCCGGTGCAGACACACTCATTGTTTATTCATTACTCCTCATGATGACTGCATCTTCAACCGGTGAGGGTCTAGTAGTTTTGCAGCCTCATAGAATACTAGTTCATTCTTCTCTTCTAATGTTGATGTGATTTAGATAATATTCTGCCTCTTCATCACAAACAACTACTCAAACATCTTTCTATCTCATCACACAAGTCAGGCATCAACTTGTGTATTGGTGACTCCTAAGGTCATCTTCCTTATCTTTACCAGTGTTCTACAACACAAGGTGATATGCAAGATATCACATCCTGTACTCCTTCATAACAATGTTGCACACACATCTCTTCTACCAGTGATCATCCCATACCGATTGACATCATTGACAACATAATACCAATAGGTATGACCATTGTAAATACTGGAGGATTTACTGGTGGATTTTGGGTAATAGATGTTTGAATTGGAGTAGTCACAAAAAGAGAATTTATGTGGGTAGAAAAATTGGGCTGAGAATTATTAGGTGGAGGAGAAGAATTAGACAAAAGATTAGAATCTAGAGTTTCAAGAAAAACTTCAACTAGGGAACTTTCTGGAAACTCAACTATTGAATTTGTTGCTTTTTTCTGTCTTTTTGTTGTCTTTGACTTTCTCTGTGCTGGTGGTAGCTCAATATGCTCAACTGGATCCTCACTCTATCTAGTTTGATACTTTTTCATATGCTGTTAAGACCTGTTTTGCACATAAAACCAGAAAATAGAGTCGCTAGGTACTTGAAAAAATAACCTCAATAGGCTGAAATATTGTTGTTAATACCAAAACAATAGCAAAATGGATTTTCTTTGAGCTGTGATAGCTCAAACATGTCCCACCGGGCATGCCAAAAATTGTTGTCACTGAGGATTGCACCCGTGATGCTAAGTTCGAAAACAAGCAATCCTCTAAAACATGGAAACACCTTCGAGCCTATGGGTTGCTCAAAGTAAAGGTGAATCTTCAGAGATTGGGATGGCTTCCTATTCTGATGGATCTCCTACACTAACCTCTTGTGGGAAAATGGTAGAAGTCTTATATGTAATGAAAAAACCTATCCTAATGGAGGTGATACACCAAAATGATGTAGTTCTACTTGTTGTCCTAAAACTATAACCAGCTGCAACAAGACCCAAAAACTATCTCACAAATCAAACAAGATCATGAAATTCATAAACATTTCATGTGAATGCTCGATGTTATCTAACTTTTGCATGTAGGAAAAGTAATTTTCACAAACATGCAGAGAAATAGAAACCAAATGAACACAACCCACAACCTAAATTTACATGAAATCTTCCTATTTCTGCAAAGCATAAATGAGACAAAGAAAAGGATTCAAAATTAAATCACAATAACTTTGTCAAAATCATTCATCTGACAATGGAAGAATAAGAAATAATTGACAAGGAAACTGAAACTCTCTATTGCAAACTGAAAATAATCTCTATTACAATGCTGAAAACTAAAAAAAGGTGCTGAGATACAATACTTTTTTGCCAAAAAGTGTATGCAAAAAAGAAAGAACGGGGGGAAAAAAGGAGGAAGAGAATATAGAGAAATTCTGATGAATCCCCTTCAAAAACCCTAAAAATAATGCATGATAAAATCCTTGGGTGAATCTGCCCACAAAAATGGCATAAAAACTCACTCATAATACTGTAAAATAACAATCTTTAATGCTCAAAAGGATTGCCACTAATTCTGCATGAAGAGAAAATCTCTTTACTCCATATGCAGCTGCCAGTCCTACCTAACAAAGCTTCACTGAAAAAGATGAACCCTTTGTTTGAAAATCTGCATGTCTAAGTGCAAAAAATAGCTATCCCCATGTGAAATCTGCATGATGAAATGAACTGAGACTGTATTAAAAGAAATCCCATTGAAAATATTGAATGTATTCCCTGGCAACTGCTCTTCATGCTGAAACTCCTAGTATAAATGGTTGAAAAATATGATCTCTCTATTTCATGAGCTTTTCAATGGTATGTAACAGTTGCATTTTGGAAAATTGATCAATATCTGTATTAATCTTTCATGCAAAAATTTAACTCTTCACTTGGCAGACTTTTCACCGTGCAAACAACCAGTTCTCCTAACCTCTGAAATCAAATCCATCGAGTCAATGACAAGTTAGTCGAGTAGCTATCCTGAACATCCGATCCTCTTTGATCTCTATCTGCACTTTGTCACGTGGCACTTTCTGATTGACTCTGGGGTCTTTGCTCCTTTATCTCAACACTACCTCACTAACCGCCCTGAATGAAAACTTATTGCTTGTTGCCAACTCCAGACAGATATACATCAAGCAACTTCAAGCTGTGGTATAGCGACCATCATCAGATATTTTTAGACTTGCTCGACCTTTAGAACCCCTCCTGAGTTGCTCTTTGAGAAAATGGGCCCACTTACTCACTTGACCCTTGCCAAGTGCTACATTCAGATTTGTCTACGGATCCACTTGAACTCCACTTAAGTCTCATCATTTTAGACCATACCCACCACTTCCTGCATTCACTTCTTCATCTTGGGCCCACGAAAAAAATGATTTTGAAACATTTGAACCACTTTCAAGTATTAAACCACTGAACCACTGAACCATTGAACCTTTGAACCATTTTCAACCATTGAACCTATGAATCATTTTCAACCATTGAACCTATGAACCATTGAACCACTTTGAATTTCAAGGTTTGTAGAATTCTACCACGTGTTAGCCTCTGATTTGCTCGTGGGTCCACTTGTCTACCATCTTCTTTTGACTTATTCTATACTAGCATTGCTTTCTTCATCGGGTCATCGCATTAGCGTGAAACAACTCATTTCGTTGGCCGATGACAACTTTGTAAGATGCACACTTTCTCATCGGGCTCCATCAGGTCACAAGATAGGTCCAAATCACTTGTTTCTATGACTGATGGTAGCACTCCAAACTGCAGACCTTCGCTGCACATCTCATCAAGCCTTCAGGATAACATGGAACCTGCTATTCCGATGTTCAATGGTCTTGGGCACACCTTGTTGCCAAGTCGCAATGATAACCTGGTGTACAGCTTTCCATTACACCTTAGCAACCACCGTCTGATATTTTGCCTAATCATTGGACGTGATCAATCTATTTGATCTTTAACCTTGGCTGATTTTCTCTCTTGTGCCGCATGTCAACATGTGTCACCACTTTTAGATCTATTTGAGCACCACCTTAATTGCCAGGTCATCAGTTGCCATGTCGCGTGAGATAACTGGCGAGCATCTTCATCATGCGGTATAGCGATGTCCGTTAATCTTCTCTCAAACTGCTTGATCTTTAACTTCTTAGCCACTCACCTTTTTCGCACATGCTTTGTTTCCAAGTTGTAGAGATAATCGATGAGCTTCTTTCTATAGCATTATAGCGACAACTCTTAGATCCTTGGGACTACCATTGATCTTTCTTGAACTTTCTCCAACTTTAGCACCGACTGATCTTCTCTCTTGTGTTGCGTGTACACATGTATCACCACTTGATTGGATCATGAGATCCACTTGGGCATTGTAATACCCTAAAAAATGGTCATCTAAACCATGAGCCCCTAATCTTGACAACGTCACCAAGGTCCTAATCAAAGGCAATTAAATCAATCTCGAGCACACAATTAATTTCTTAAATCATCAATGTCACATGGCAAAATTAATCAGCCAATATTAATTAAATATTTATTTAATTAATTGATCATTCCAAGTAAATCATTTTTAAACAATTATCCTATTTATTTTAATTGAATATCCTGGCATATTTAATTAAATAAATCAATTTGCCATAAATCTTCAAAAAAGGAAACAAATCAAGAAAGAGGAATTAAAAATTATGAGCACAGATCTACAAAAAAGGAAATAAATTAAAAAAAAGGAATTAATTGACCAAGAAAGAATTAAAAATTTGAGAAAAGAAATCAATTGGAGATAATCTTGACAAACAAATTTAAAATTGATAAATAACCTCAAAGAAAGCAATTAAAACAATTAAATATTAAAATTGAATGAAATAGAGAATAAATCAGTTTTTTCTTGATTTTATCTTAATTTTAGTTCAATTTCCTTTAAAACTGAGAAAAGCATCCAATCACATCAATTCACCTGGATTGTGCTTCCTCTTGGAAAATCTTGATCGCTCATCATCATTTGATCTCAGCCTTTGGTTTCTTTCTGAATTTTCTATAAATTCAGGCTCTCATCTCTCATTCAAAGATCCTGGAGAATATATTGTTATTATGATGATTTTTCTCTAGGTTCATTGAGAATATTGCATACATATTTAAATCATTTATCTCATTTATTACTTAAATCTTGTTAGATTAATCTTGCATCCATCTAGCATTAATATCATGCTCATATAGATTAAAATCCTTCGTCTTGGTGTTATCTAGTCACTGGATTGCTTATACAAATCTGAGAGCAATCTTATACTTGCATCTTTTAGAAGGCAATGGGTCGATTTGTTATGCTTTTCATATTCATGTTTATATCTGTCTAACCATGCATGTAATGAATTGATTGAAGTGTTGTGTATTCCAAATGAGATACAGGTCCACTTTTCACACACACAGGCACCACTTGTCTGCCACATCATCATTCACCACACGTCTTTCTCTGTTGGATCTCTTCTTTAAGCCAAACTACTCTCTCGATGAACCGTTTACTAGTCTCATCGAACCTAAGGTTTCATAGATATTGTTATGTCAATGAAACTGAGCCTTCGGTAAAACTTTTTTGAGACTCATCGTGGCCAAGATTTGCTCAATGTCATCCATCCGTGCCATGTCACCAGCCACTAGACCTCCACCTATCTGTCACGTCATCAATCTTATACCCTATATTTTACACCTCATCAGTCACCAAGTCGCTGAGATAATCAGGTGTGCATCTTTTCCTTGCGACATAGCGACGACCGTTAGATCTCTGCGATCACCATTGATCTTTCTTCAACTGCTCGACCTTTAACCCAGGCTGATTTTCTCTCTTGTGCCACATGTCAACATGTGTCACCGCTTGATTGGCTCATGAGATTCACCTGGGCACCACTTGTCTACCATGTCATTAGTCACCAAGTCGCGGTGATAATTGGTGAGCATCTAATCATAGTGGCTTAGCAACAGTCGTTGATGTACCCATGTCACCATTGATCTTTTACAACTTGCTTGCTCTTCAGTCTCTTCCTGCTAGCCGATCATAAAATTAGGATGCGTTGAGATGCGTGCATATGCGGGGTCCACTGGGGGACGAGCCATCTCATGTCAAAATATTTCAAGCTTTGACACTTTAGTTACATGTGATCTAAGCTTTAAATGCTATACACTTCGTCTACACTGCCAATGTGGGATAATTGTCCTTCATGCCCTGGCTTTTCCATTGGGATGATATGAAATGGTTCATTACAATGGTCGATACAACCTTTAGCACTCCGCACCTTCCTATCGGGTCTTTGGAATTACTTGGAACCTGCTATTCCAATAGCCGATATAACTTTTCGCGTTGTGCTTGCTGATCGGGGTACATCTTGCTGATCGGGGTAGGTCTTGCCGATAGGGTAAAATTTAAAAGCATGACTTTTTTGGAGTCCCAATCAGACTTGATAAGCCATGCCTTTCTTGAAAAGGAGCATAAAGTCTCTGTGATCTGTAGCATGCTGAGCTCAACCCTCGTGGGAGCCCATTTTAACCCACATGCTTCATTATTTTTTCATGTAGCTGCACATGAAGCAAACAAGTTAGAAAAAGATGTACTTCTGATTTCTTGCTCATGATTTGGGCCTTTTTTCAATATGAATGAATGCAATGATTCATTAGGGCACCAAATTTGGCATGTGCAAAATTTTGGTAACAATTACAAAATGATTTTACAAATAAAACCTTTCGGATCCCAGACTGACGTCGGCTTCACTGAAGTGTTGGATGCTAGTGCTGGTGTTGGTGTCGGTGTCGGTGTTGATGTTGGTGATGACCTTGAATGTTCCAATGTTGGTATCTATCAGTGTATGCCTCCAAATACCGGTATATGCCTTCAATAGCATCTTGTTGCCATAAATGACAACATATGAATCCAATGAGTGTCGATTTCCAAAACCTTTATTCCATATCCCTTATCTTATCAATTTCTTACTTCCATAATCCATATCACCCTTGATCTTGATTATCCTATCCAATCCTATCTCCATCCTATGCAAATCAATCCCTCGATCTTGATCAAAACTAAGGACATAAAATACAAAACATGTTTTTTAGAATCCTCTTGACATATCCATGCTTGTGGATTGCATGTCATTCATTCTAGCAAGCTATAACTTACCTCACTATATCTAGTCCCTTAGCTTGGATAAACATGTTATCTCATTGCGAGATAGTCCTTATAAACCAAATTGGCTCTGATTCAATAAAAAGCTACCTCCATCTTTTGCCTATCCATACCATCTTGCCATTTCATTCATCCAATCATAATGTTCTATGCCTTGCTAGACATTGGGGCAAATCAATATATTTTACTTGATATTAAATCCTGACACATGTGTTTTACCATAATCAATGATCTAGACATCTTTCAAAATCCAAAAATAATAATTTAAAACATTCAAAATCCAAACAAATAAAAAAATCTTTAAGAATCCAAACAAATAAAAAATCTTTGAAATCCAAAGAAATTCAGAAAATCAATCAAATTCAAAAATAATAAAACATTAAAAAAAGCCTTGAAAAATCCCCAAAAAATCAAATAAACTCTGAAAACTTTAAATATTAGAAAACAATTGAAAAGCCAAAAATGATCTATCATTCATTATTCACAATAAATTATCCTTTGTAAAGACAAACATTTGAGAAAACACAACCATGACTTCAAGCAATATATTAAGCTTAATAAATCATGTATTAATAGACAAATTGCCAAGCTAGCCTACAACCTAACTAATCAACCGCAAATCAGTTTTCAACATCCTTATCAAACATCATGTCCTAACGTGTTACAACCCTTTGTGAAAATACTATTTACTTTTACTTGTTTTAGTTAAAATGCTTTATCACATGAATATGTTTTGGAATATATATGTATTTTGATTAGTAATCAAATGAATGATTATGCAATCAATATGATATTTTGATATGAAATATATGATGAATATATATATATGTAGGTTTTAATAATAGATGAGATTGTTGTGATGTGCTAAGTTGGATGCAGTAATTGAACTAGCCTTCGGACGGGAGGACGATTATCACTCAGGAGAGGAATTTGGTTCGGTAATCTTAATATATGTGTCTTATTGAGCTATCACACACTGGCAACGTAGTTGGTCAAGTTAAATTAGACTATTTGGGTTAGTGGTAAGATGCCTTTTGTCTTTTGGGTAATGTTTAGTAGGGTTTGTTTATCCTTGCTTGAAATGTTGGATTGAATCTTTTTGATAGGTTTAAACCCTTGTGTTTTCTTATCTATCTATAAATTAATCAATGAATATATATATATATATATATATATATATATATATATATATATTATTGTCTTGCATGTTCTATTTTCCACGTTGCAGATTGACTTGGTCTTCACCCTCATTCACCTCAACCTCTATGTGGAGGGAGGGAAGAAGAGGAGGGGGCCACCCACCATGGAAGGTGGTGCACCCTACTCCAAAGGAGGAGGGTGTGGTGGTTAAACCACCATCTCTCCCTTTAATTTATGCAAGGTTAGCAATATTTGTAAACCATGATAAACACATTGGCCCCCCTTTCCAATTTGTAAGGTGATGCACATAATGGGGATCGATACTTTTACCAAGAACTGACACATTTCACAATGCTAATAAGCATAGGAAGACTTGGTCGATAAGTATATATTGATTAGATAGAATTCAAAGTTGATTAGGAAATGGATAAGGTAGTTATTATATTTGACTAAGTATTATATTATGGATGATTCATAGTAATATTTCATAGGACTGTTTATGTGTCGACTTTGTGATTAGTAGAGAAGCCACATAGGCTTAGTGGTGGCGATAAGAGGGAGATTGGTGACAATTTTGAGAGATTAATATTGGATATTGTCGTGCATTTCTGCTGCTAGGATATGTTATTTTCATTGATGTCAACATATTCCTATGATTTGCTCCAATGATTGCTGATTGGGAAGATCTTATGATTCAGTTTGTAGTGTTGTTTTGTAGAGTTCAGTCTTTCCTCTGACATATTCTGGTGTGATCAGATCTTGTGCTAAGATTTTGGGATATTTCTTGGGATGGTCTTGTGTATCTTCATTTCAGATAGTTCATGATTTGGTGCTTCACATGTTTTCTTTCTTCGTGATAGTTGCTGATTAGTTGTATTCTTGAGTTTTTGATGTTGATCGATGAAGATTTGATAAGTGGTGTTGGTGTAGCTATTATTGATGATTATAATATTCTTGATGGTGTTTCCTAGTCATGTGCTATTTTTTTTGGTGATCCAAATTAATCATTGTGCGAGTTTTTGGTGGTTTCTATGAATTGGTGATGATTTTCCTGTTATGCGGTATTTCTGGTGGTGTAGCGTGCTGCGGTTGATCTTGGTGAGATTTCCAGTGGAGTTGAGCATTTAGGAATTTGATTTAGGTGCATTTATATCATGTAAATCATTATATTGGTCCAGTGGTTGATCTTTGTATCATGTGATGTAATTTTGTAATTGATGGTTGAGGGTTTAGCCGACCTTGTCAAGGTTGATGATTTGTATATATAGGTGATATATTCATGTAATTTGGGTGTCATTGTTGTGTCTGCATTATCAGAGAGTGTTGTATGTGTGAACAAATGATTTATCCTTTGGAGTTGTGATTAAGGAGAGGCTGGTGTTGCTGGGTAGACAACTGTGCTTAACCAAAACTATAATAAGGCATTTGGAGATGCTATTCCTTCAGTTCATTTCTTCCAGATTGTAATCTGAATCTTGTTGTAAGTCAGTGAGACTTCCCTAAGGGTTGTAGCCTTCTAAGCCATTATATTTTGAGTAGTGAGCTCTAGGGAGTGTGTCTGAATGCATCTACATTCCTCATTGTAATATTTTACATACTACTGCAGAGTATCATCTTACTGTGGGTAGGTTTCCAATGTGGTTTTTTCCTTAACCGAGTTTCCACATCAAAATCTTGGTGTTGTGTGTTGTGTTGTCAATTTTCTTATCTTTATTATTGTTTTAGTTTATCAAATCTATTTTTGTGATTAAGTTTGTAGATCTGGTGAAGACTGATTCACTCCCCCCTCTCAGTCCTCCTCTTTGGTGCTAACACTTAATTATAGTATTAATTCTCACATACTTTTATATAAATAGAGGAGCTCTCTTGGAGTATAAGAATCTCATCTCATTTCATCATATCTCATCTTTTTCGTTTCCATAATCATTTGTCATTTTGATTATTGTTCTTATTTTTCATTATTTTTCATTGAGAGAAGGAAATAGCTCATTGTTGTGATAGAATAGGATAGTTATTGTGTATGCTAAAATTCATCATTAGTTCAATAAAAAATAAAAGGGAAACCACGAATCCCTATTCAATTAAAGAATTTAAAACAAACTTAATGAAATAACACAATCAAGCAAACAGGAATGTAAAATAATCAATTAAAACTCCCTATTCCATGACTGCATATTGCTTCCATTGTTCTTCTCCTCTTTGTGGTATGATGGCTCTCAGATATCGCACTGGCAACATTTAATTGACACAAAGATTCAAAGTTCATGATTCTCCTTGATTGTTCGTGATTGTGATGATCAAAATAGAGATTGAATGCTCAATTTATAGATTTTTGGAGAGGATTGATTGAGAGGGGGAACAGATTGATCAAGAGGTGGAACTTAGGTGAGCTCACATGCCATTTGATAGTTGAATTGTTGATTTGGAGGTAGAACAGAATTGATTGAATAGATAAATTGAGTTAACAGATTGAGAAAAAAGTTGATTGAAAGATGAAAAAGGGTGATTGGAGGAAATAAAGAGGATGAAATAGTTAACTGATTGAAAGCTGATTGAGAGCTTTATTTAGAAAAATATAACTAAAAGATAGAAATAGGAATTGAAAAGATAATTAAATTAATTAATTGATTGAATGAATTAATTAATTTAGCATGTGCTTGCACTTTGACTTTGATTTTCAATTTAATCTTTGCATGAGATTTAATTCAAATATTGAATTTATTTTAAATTCAATTTGTTATTTGAATATATTTAGAACTTGACTTTGATTTTTGAGATCATGCACATGTATTTGAAATTAGGAGAAATTAGAAGAATTAGAATTAGAAATTGGAATAATTAATGAAATTAAATGAAATTAGATGAAATTAGTGAAATTAAACGAAATTAGAATTTGGGGATTTGGAATTTGAATTAGAGGAAATAATTAGTTAATTAAATAATTTAAAGAAACTATTTAATTATTTAGAAATTGAATTTAATTAAATAATAAATATTATTTAAATTAAAGGATTAAAATCATAATCAATTAAATAATTAATATTTAATTAATATTAAGAAAATGGTTAATGATTAATTGAATAGAGATAGAAATTGAAAATGGAATTTATTTAAATAATAAAGATTATTTAAATTGAAGGATTAATCAGAATTAATTAAATAATAAATATTTAATTAACATTAGAAAACAGTTAAATGATGAGAAATAGAAATTGAAATTGAATAAATAATAAGATTATAGAAGAAATATGAAACTTAGAAGAATAAGATTAACTAGCTTAATTAAATAATTAATGATTTTATTTAATCAATTAGATGAATAATTAATACATGACCAATGAGATATTTTTAGGTGTCTA
This sequence comes from Cryptomeria japonica, assembly GCF_030272615.1. Classification (NCBI taxonomy): domain Eukaryota; kingdom Viridiplantae; phylum Streptophyta; class Pinopsida; order Cupressales; family Cupressaceae; genus Cryptomeria; species Cryptomeria japonica. Next base: position 224,462,703 of record NC_081410.1, on the reverse strand, counting down.
CAATTGCTATTCTCAAGGCTTGGGAATTTCTAAGCTAGTGAAATAGTGGTGAAGCTAGTGTAATTGGAGGAAGGAATCGGTATTGCGTAATAGCTATATTACAGGTATAAGGATTCCTCCTTTCTTTTATATTGATATGTTATGTTTAGATTAAGATGTTTCATAAGCTCAATTGAAGCAATGGTAAAAATTGTGTTACTTGAAGTTCATGTATTCTTGAATATTAGGAACTTATAATCTTATAAATAGATTCATGTATGTGCTTGATAAGTTAGAATTATGCTATGTTGTGATTTTTAGTAATTAGGAATAATTGAGTTGGTTAATCTTAAGGTTAGGACAATCCAGGGATAAGAATAATATAGACCGTCATTCTATTATTAAATCATAGGAAAAATATGGGTTTAGTAAAATGGTCAGTTTACCAAATAGGGCAATGAAGTGGGTAGACATACGAATCTCACTAGAAGTAGTGGGTGATGAGTTCTTTGGTGAAAGTAATGTAGGTTGGCTTTGTCTACATTGTTGGTTCACTGTGATCCAAGTTTACATACTAGGCAAGGAACATCATACATCTCTGTTGTATCTAATGTATGATAGCTCTAGTTTTGTAGGAAACAACACTATGCTCATAAGGCTATATTATTGTGAGGTTACCAAACCAAACTCTTCGTCGAAGGGTTGGACCACTTCAGTTAGAAAAGGCACACGGGACTATAAAGTCTTGGTTGGGTGGAAAAGCGCTTGAGTGATGATCTTCCTCATGTAGATGGCAACCAATATTTGAGGATGTATGCCAGTAAGGACATCAGGACCACTTTGTATAACATGTATTCAAATATTCCTAAAATATTCCTAAAATATTTTAGGAATATGTATTCAAATATTCCTAAAATAAATGGAAGTTTGAAAAGGATAATGTAAATGCATTCATATGTTTATGAATGTGATGTTGTATATGTTTCATGATGAAATGAAAATTGATAAGAGATTTATTTCAAATATGCATCTTGTTTTGAAAAGAAAAAGGAAATTTTTTGTTACTTGTATTTTGGCAGTGTAATTCTTTTACTTGTGGGTTAAAACTTAGTAAATCAAAAGGGTGGAATTTTGGGCATTTTACTTGTGGTATTAGAGATACTAGGTTCAACTCTGGAACCTATGAGCTTGCTAAAATTTCCCACCAACATTATAAGAATCTGATGTTGAGAATTCTTGTGCCAAAATGGTGCATCTCGGGAAAACTACTAGGAAGTCAGTAATTGGAAATGAGTGCTACCTAAAGGTCAAGAAGGAGAAATAAGCCATTGGCAAAACCATTGAGGGAACCAATCCTAATAATTGAATCTAGCTAAGTGACATCAAGACCTTTAGTCATGCCTTATCTCATGTTCGTCAGGAGAAAAAGAGGATGAAAGAAGCAGTTAACTTTGTACCTCCTATCTCCTCTACCAAGTCAGACTCCTTACCACTTTCTAGAGATATGCTTATGAAATGGAGTATTGGTCTAGACATGATATGTAGGGACCCTCGTATCCCCACATTGTTAGAAATGATTCTAGTTTCTACTAGTAATGAATCAGTGGGATATGTTCCCCATAGTTATGTATCTGAAGAAGAATCTATAGGTTACTTACCCTTTGACCATGAAATTGAACAAAAATCAAAGAAATATATACCTCGTGATTATGTATTCGAAAGTGAATTTGAGGGTTACTCTCCCCTTTACTACCTAAATAGTCATTATATGTAATCAAAAGGATATTTAAAATCCTCTATATATAAATAAACTTTGGGTTGACAAATCATGTGCATAAGTTTCTTAGGACTTATATGCTTATGAATGATGCTTTATTTTTGGAATATTTGTAACCTTCCTTGGATCTAATACAAATGAGACCTCTAGGTGGAATCAAAATTGTGAAAAATAGTTAGAACAAGAACCAACCAAGAGGGTAGCCAAGAAGAAGGCCAAGGTATGGAAAACATAGAGGCAAAACTAGATCATATTCTGGCTATGATGAATGAAAGTAGGGAAAGAATTGAGAACATAGACAAAAAGGTCAATGAAATAGAAAGTCAAGAGCAAGAAAATGTTGATGATGAGGAAGGAGAGAATAATCATGATCAATCACAAGAAAGTGATCATAATAATGAAGAAATGCAAACTAGGGTGGAAATAAGTACAAGGAAAAGGTTCGCAAATGAATTATCCTGTGACATGAAGAAAGTGTAGACACCTAAAAATGTCTCATTAATTGTATATTAATTATTCGTCTATTTAATTAAGTAATTCTTTAATTATTTGATTAAACTAACTATTTCTTCTAATCATCACCCTTCAACACTTCTAATTATTCTATTTCTATTCTCAAATCATTTTAATTAGTTAACCCTATCTCAATTATTAATTAAATATCTATTATTTAATTAATTATGATTTATTCCTTAGTTAATTAATCTTTATTATTTAATTAATTCAATCTCCTATGTTTAAATAATTTTATTTAAATTAATTAATTAAATTCCTCCAATTCCCCAAATTATAATTCCACTTAATTCCATCTAATTTCATTTCATTTTCCCCAAATTTGAATTTCATATCATTTCATCTAATTTCACATTTTTAAATTAACATTTCACCAAATCTGAATTTCGGTTAATTTCATGTGCATTTCAGCATTCGAATGACCAAACTCAAATCCAAATTGAAAATGAAAATCAAATTCAATTTCAAAATCCTACATCACATGCTAATATCAGAACTGATTGATCAAATCAGTTAACCCATCAATCATCCCTTTTAACTCAAAATCATCTTTTTATGACTAATCCATCAATTCACTCATCTCCCTAGTCTATTCAGTTCGTTGATCAATCAAATGAGTTTACTAGCCAATCTATTTAGTTCACTAATCAATCTATTGAGTTAACAAATCAATCAACTCTATTAATTGATCAATCAATTTCAGTTATCTATCAATCAACACTTGAGTTCTATTTCTCACCCCCTTTGTGTTGAAAATCTATAAATTAAACATCATTTTCTCAATTCAAGCTAGAATCACAAAATCAAAGTCTTCAAAATTGTTGTCCATCTTATGTAGGAAATCAAGTGCAATACTTGAGAGATACCTACATCATCAACAATGGAGAAGAGAAATAGAAGCCTTGCTATTTCAATTGAGGGAGTTTTAAATAAATCATTCTTTCAATTCAATTGATGTTGCATTATTCTATTGTCATTAAGGAGTAATATTGATTAGATTAGAGTTGTGATTCGCTCTTTGATATCTTATTATGCAATTTATGCTTATTTACTACCTAAGTGCATTTGGTGAACCCGACATGAATCATGCTAGCCTCAATTGTTTGTTTTTAATGATTTTGCAGATCCATACCTGAAACATAATCCTAATTTCACAATTGCCTAAGAGGAAATTCACAATTACTTATTTTGTATTGCAATTGCTTAGTAGTTGCACCACAATTGCTAAGTAGTTGAACCACAATTGTAAAAATGTATCGCAATTGCCTTAGGGGGTTGCAAATTTAAAAATTCTTTTGTCATTTCTTTATTATCTAATCTTGCACACCTAACCGATAAATTTCATCAAATTTTGAAAAATTCAATTTCTGCATATAAGATATATTTAATCCAATGGCAGGAAAGGTGACTTTCAGAATTTCATGTGCAAGGAAGGTAAAACAACATAGGAGACAACAAAGGAAATATCAAATAATCTTAAAGGCAGAAAGGGAGCTCCGTGAGATCAAAGAAAAAGAGGAGATTGCTCAATATCACATAAACATCCACCATTTCTTAATCAAGTACAAGTTTTTCGATGAGATTGATGTGATGGCTCATGTGGTGTGGGACAATGTCATTAGAAAATAACCCTTCTATCTTCTATCTTTTTCTTCTATTTTTTTTTAAAAATAAAAATTTAAAAATTATTATTATTTTTTTTACTATGAGCAATTGATCTTATATCAATTCGAAATTGGGAGTAGTCATCACATTGCAATTGCTTAAACAATAATTCGCATTTGTTGTGTAGGTAATTCACTTAGATTAAGTTTTTCTTTTCTATTTTGTTTCAGTTCTGGTTTTTATCAAAATATCTTTCTGTCTATGAAAAGATAGAACTTTGTAATTGGAAAATTAGGCTGGATAGCCCATCGTGTGCTTACTAACATCATGTTATGCAGGGGTAGCTTAGAAACACTTCAATTTGGTGCAAGTAAAATGAACCACAAACAAATTTGTCTTTTATTTCACAATTGCGATGAAGGTTAAAATTGAACCCCATGCTTTTTTGGAGCAACATCTCCAAATAGAATACTAAATCAGTGCAATGAAAAGTTAAAAAGAACCCTTGTTTTTTCGTGTATTCGAAGGGATAGGTATTATGCTCTCCCCTTCAATGGGTGATAAAAAAACTAGCCTCTCTTCTTTAATGCTTTTATTTATTTATTTTACTTAAATCCTTTAGAAGGCCTGCCCTCCCGAGTTGCCCTTAGGGCGCCATTAAGGCCAATGAGAGGGGAACTACCTAAGTGGAAATGACTAAAGCCAATTAATCCAAGCTACTATAAATAAATGCGTATGTGATGAAAATAATATGCAATGAGTGTTACATGTTGTCACAACGGTGTTATGCCTCCCTCAGTGCCTATACGGTATGTTAAAGTTTATAGAGCGTAACCTCTACAGACTGGGAGACCTCCCTCAATGGAGTATAAAACGCTACTGATTTTGACCACCCGAATGGAACCCTGTCTAAAAACCATAAAAATTAGAAGAAAAACTGAGTCAGTAACCAGACACTTCTTTTATCACAGTGCAAGGGTGGGGAAGTATCTGCCCTCAAGACACTCACCATATATCTCCTAGGATAATAAACCAATTGAGGATAAATCTTCTTTGGTCCAATTCATAGAAAAAGGCAAAAAAATGGGCACACCCTAGGGTATGACAGAGTTGTTTGAGGTGACAGAGTATCAAGATGTGGGTTGAGGTAATACTTGTGATATTTTGACCTTAGGAGAGTCTGTCTGATGTGATATCGAATGAGCTCAATATATCAAGAACAAAATGAGGTCTTGATAAAGATCCCAACATTCATTAAAATTTGAAAAAAATCCTTAAACAAATGTTCTTTTCATGGTTTTATTCTTTTAATGTGACTATTGTGTCCTTTGCTACAATTCAACAAATTTAAAATATTGCAAGATACAAATCACAACCTCAACAAAGTCAAAGTTTTAGTGTTCAACAAGATCAAACAAAACCTCAACAAAGTTAAGTGTCAACAATAACACCAACATTAGATCCAAACCTTTTGCACAAATTCAAAGATGGTGTACATGTTACTTTCAAGTGATCATAGGTCCTAGGCATTCAATTCATGCAAAACTACCATTAGAATCATCACACAAAGTTCTCACACAAGTCATTTCACCAAATTGTCTTAAGATTTAGCATTGCATTAGAGTGTAGGAATCATACCTAAGTCCATGGGTATTAGAGGAGATGGAGAATTCCCATTCGAACAACTTGTTGGTATTTTGGTATGGTTTTGTCATTGATGTCAACACCTACTAAAACACTAGCACTTTGGAGATCCAACAACATTCACCGGCAAGCAAGTAACTATTGCACAGTTACTGGTATCTGGTACACCGGCAAGATATAATGATCACCGACACTTGGAATGGCATGGAAAACACATGGTTATGTCAAAGACATTGTTTGTACATCTTGTCCTCGAGTTTTGTTCATTGGTATATTCATAGTTGCATATTTGTTGTTACAGACAAATAGGTCTAAGGTTACACTGACAGGTTTATCTTTTCCAGATCAACATGGCACGCTATGGAGATGATTAATTATTGTTGTAAATGCATTAAGATGACATGTTCAATCGGTTATTGCATCGGATATTATATTGTTTGTAAAATGTTTTATTGTAATATCTTGTAGAGCCGACCTACTAAAATTGGTCTTATGTTATGGTATAAATGTAAGATCTTATTTGTAAGATCAAATGTGGAATGTGAAAAAAGATTGTGTGAAGGTATATGTGAGATTAAGAAGAGTTATACACGTAGACATCATTTGAAGATTGAAGGAGGGTTTTTGTGGAAGCATATCAGCATTACACCGGTACTGAATCCAGCATATGAAGATGCTATTTTGTGCAATACATTCTTATTGGATTTAACCATCCAACTGTAGTCAGTGACACTCCCATTTTGTGATTGAGCAGTGAGCTCTAGGTTGTTGACCTTTCTGCATGTGCAGACCCCATTTATGTACACTTACTATCTACAGTAGTATCATCTGATTGTGGGTAAGGTTTCCCACCATGGTTTTTCCCCTTACAAATATTGGTTTTATGTGTTGTGGATGACTTTGTGTTTATGTTTCATGCACTAATCCTTACCTGTATAGCAATTAACTATTATAACTGTCTACCGACATACTTAACTGGTTTACTGGTATTAAGCATTAAGTTGGTTAAATTGTTTTTGGTTTAAATTTATTTGACAACTGATTCACCCCCCCCCCCCGGCGCCCTCTCAATTGTCTCCAAGACCTAACAATTGGTATCAGAGCTTAGTCCTCTTTTGCAGAAGTTTAACAGCTTGAGGAGATCCAATGTCTACTAATTATTTCAGGAAGGATAGTCCTAAACTTGATGGAACCAACTATGGCATATGGAAGATCAAAATGGAGACTCATCTAAATTGCATTGGAAAAGACATCTGGGAAGCTACAAAGAATGGTTATACTACTGTTGTACAAGGTCAGCCTAGTCCAGCTAACTTGACAAAAGATGAGGAAAATGATTGCAAAGCAAGAGAAGCACTTTTGAGCATATTATCAGATCAAAAAATCATGGGACTATCAGATAGGTCTATTGCTAAAGCTATTTGGGATGATTTGGAAACACTGAATGAAGAATATTCCACAGTCAAAATTGCAAAACTTGAAAGCTTCTGAGTTAGGTATGAACATCTGAAAATAGAAGAAGATGAAAGGATTTTTGCTTTTATGGAAAGAGTAAATGAAATTGTTTTGGGTATTAAATGTTGTGGAGGAACCTTAAGTGAGGATGAAATTGTTTCAAAATTTTTAAGAGGATTGCCACCGGCATATAAAATGAAATTCATTGCTATAAATGAGTTAAGAACAATGCCTAATACATCAGTTACTAGGGATACATTGATTGGGAAACTTTCAGCTTTTGAAATTGAAGAATTTGGTCCTGTTGCTACTATAAAGACAGATTTGGCCTTTAAAGCATCAACATCATCTGCTCCATCATTTGACAAATCTGATTGGAAAGCCTTTTATGCAAGAGAACTTGAAGAAAGTAGGAAAGAAAATGAAGAACTTAAAGAACTTGAAGCACTATTTGCAAGGAAAATGCCTAAAGGTCTAGTTGGAAGTAAGTATGAAGGTAAATCACCCTTTAAATGTTTTAATTGCAATAAGATTGGTCATATGGCTTCAAGATGCCTTGATAGACATGCTAGACTAAGAGAAGAAGCTAGAAGAACATACAAGCCTAACCATGAATATCAGAGATACAAATTTAAGAAGAATAAAGACAAATCTTGTTACATTGCCGATGAAGGTGTGACTGATGATTCTAATGAAGATCTGACAGACAATGGATGGGTTTTTGTTGCTATAACAGAAGATCAACTGACACCTACTGCTCAACCGGTAGTACAGGCCCTAGCAGCTAAAGTTGAAGTAAAGGATGAATGGATCATTGATTCAGGATGCTTACATCATATGACAGGAGACAAAGGTAAATTCTTGAACTTTCAAGAATACAATGGAGGCTTAGTGAGATTTGGAGATGACAAAGCTTGTTCAATCAAAGGTAAAGGTTCAATATCTCTTGATGGTAAGCATAACACTAACAATGTCTACTATGTTGAAGATTAAAGCATAATCTTTTGAGTGTTGGTCAATTAGTTGAGAAAGGATTTCAGTTACAATTTAAAAATGGAAAATGCAAAATCATGAACATAAGTAGTTTGGAAATTGCAACCGATAATCAGACTAGAGGTAATATCTTTCATTTGAATAACAATGAAAAGACATGCTTAATTGTACATATTGATGAAAGTTGGTTATGGCATAAGAGACTCTATCATGTAAACTTTGATTGAATGGTAAAGATCAGTACTACTAAGGCAGTTAGAGATTTACCTAAAATTGTCAAACCTCAGAATATAGTATGTAAGGAATGCCAATTTGGAAAACAAGTTAGAGCTAGTTTCAAAAGTATTCCAGAAAAAACAAATAATGCTCTTGATTTGATTCACACTGATTTATGTGGTCCAGCTAGAACTAAAAGCTTACAAGGTGATAGATATTTCATGCTAATCATTGATGACTATTCTAGAATGTGTTCGGTTACTTTTCTCAGAGAAAAATCAGAAGCACTTGGAAAGTTCAAACTATTCAAAGCATTGGTAGAAAATGAAACCGGTAAGAAAATCAAATGTTTAAGATCAAATCAAGAAGGTGAATTTACATCTAAGGAATTTAATACATTCTACGAAGTGAATGGAATCAGAAGACAGCTATCAGCACCTCAGACACCACAGCAGAATGGAGTTGTTGAAATGAAAAACAGAACTATCTTGGATGTAGCAAGAAGTATGTTATCAGAAGCAAACCTATCAAATGTATATTGGAGAGAAGCAGTCAGCACAATGGTCTATACATTTAACAAAGTTCACATCGAAGGTGAAACAGGTAAGACCCCTCATGAACTATGGTTTGGTAATACTCCTACTCTTATGTATTTCAGAATTTTTGGAAGTAAATGTTATATCAGAAGAGATGAGTATATTAGCAATTTGATCCTAGAAGTGATGAAGGAATATTTCTTGGTTATTCATCTAAGAGAAAAGCATATAGATGTTTTAACAAGAGATTGCAGAAAATTGTTGAGAGTACAAATGTAAAGATTGATGAACAATTCAGAGGAACTTCAAGGTATATAGACTCTGAACCGGCAATAGAAATTTTGAAAAATGAACCTACTCTAAATCCACTGGTACAGAATGAAGAGCCAGTTACCCCGGTATCATCTGAGGATTCCACAGTAATTGAGGAACAACAACAAACAAAGACACCCTGGTATGTAAGACTGAATCATTCTGAAGATCAGATAATTGGAAACAAGTTTAAAGGAGTTATGACAAGAGGAAGATTGGAAAATGAAGAGGTATGTCTTATTTCTCAAATTGAACCATCATCTGTTAATGAGGCATGTGAAGATAAATTTTGGATTAAAGCTATGGAAGAAGAATTAGAACAAATTGAGAGAAATAACACTTGGACATTAGTTCCCTGGCCTAAAGATAAAAATGTAATTGGAACGAAATGGGTATTTAGAAGCAAACTTAATGAAGATGGTAAGGTTGTTAGAAATAAAGCAAGACTAGTGTGTAAGGGATATTCTCAGAAAGAAGGAGTTGATTACAATGAAACCTTTGCACTGGTAGCTAGAATTGAGGCAGTCAAATTATTTTTGGCTTTTGCAACACACAAGAACTACAAAGTTTATCAAATGGATATTAAATGTGCATTTTTTAATGGAGATCTTGAAGAGGAAGTATACATTGAACAACATGATGGATTTTCTTTGACAGATGACAATAATATGGTTTGTAGGTTAAGAAAAGCTCTGTATGGACTAAAACAAGCTCCAAGAGCTTGGTATGCAAGATTGGATAAGTATCTTTTAAAGATTGGTTTTACTAAAGGAAATGCAAACATCAATTTATATTATAAATTAACTAATGATGACATCTTGATTATAGAAGTATTTGTTGATGATTTAATCTTTGGAGGAGAAGATAGATTATGTAAGGAATTTTCTATTAAAATGCAGCAAGAATTTGAAATGTCCATGATTGGAGAAATAAAATTCTCTTTGGGATTGCAGATTTCACAGACCGATAAAGGTATATTCTTGAGTCAATCCAAATACTTCAAAGAGTTACTAAAGAAATTTGGGATGGAGAACTCTAAACCGGTAAGCACACCTATAACAAGAAATGACAAATTATCACAAAGGGATGAATCTACACCTGTTAATCCAACTAGATACAAATCTATGGTAGGAGGTTTACTGTAGACACAAACTAGACCTGTTATTATGAATGCAGTATGTATTGTTTCAAGATTTCAAAGTAATCCTAGAGAAAATCATGAATCAACAGTAAAAAGGATTTTCTGGTACTTACAAGGTACTATAAATCTTGGATTATGGTATCCTAGAGATGAAAACTTTGAATTATGTGCATACACAGATGCAAATTGGGCAGGAGATGTGGATGATAGAAAAAGCACCACCGGTGGAGCAAACTTTCTTTGAAACAGACTAGTTTCTTGGTTGAGTAAGAAACAAAGTTGTACATCTTTATCAATAGTAGAATCAGAATATGTTGTAGCAGCAACTAACTGTACACAGGTACTATGGCTTAAGCAAATGTTGAAAGACATAAAGGTAAAATGCAAGGAACCTATTACTATCTATTGTGATAACACTGCAGCAATTGATATATCTAAGAATCTAGTATTACATTCTAAAACCAAACATGTTTCTATCAAACTGAATTTTCTAAGAGAAAAAGTTGAAGCAAATTATGTGAATACTAAAGAGTAGATTATAGATAGTTTCACTAAACCTTTGCCTAAGGAGACCTTTGAATATCTCAGAGATCAGCTTGGAGTCATACCACCACCGGTAGAGACTTAGACAGTTGATGATTGTCATCAACTGATAGAATTAACAGAGAAATCTTTTATTCCAGTCTTTGATGAGGAAGCTACTTCTCAGGGGGAGTAGTTGCTATACTGAATTGATTGGTATTTTGTATATGAACTTGGTTTTATTGTAACTTTGGCATTTGATGTCAAAGGGGGAGAGATATCTATGAAAAAACACATTATCCTTATTATCTTTTGGGGAGAGATTGGTATGGAAAAACTTTGAGAAACACAAGGAAAACACATGTTGCTCCCAAGGGGAGAAATTGTTGTTTAGAGAGATTGTTGCTACTCTCTGTATCTGTATTTTGATTTCTAGTTATAATCTTTTTGGAGATTATTGGTTTTTGGTACTTGGCATTTCTGTTTTGGCACTTTGATGGTTTTTCCATCTTTTGTTGCCATGAATGCCAAAGGAGGAGATTGTTGGTATTTTGGTATGGTTTTGTCATTGATTTCAACACCTACTAAAAAACTAGCACTTTGGAGATCCAGCAACATTCACTGGCAAGCAAGTAAGTATTGTGCAGTTACTGGTATTTAGTACACCAGCAAGACAAAATGATCACCGACACTTGGAATGACATGGAAAACACATGGTTATGTTGAAGACATCATTTGGACATCTTGTCCTGGAGTTTTGTTCATTGGTATATTCATAGTTGCATATTTGTTGTTACTGGCAAATAGGTCTAGGGTTACACCGATAGGTTTATCTTTTCTAGATCAACATGGCACGCTATGGAGATGATTAATTATTGTTGTAAATGCATTAAGATGACATGTTCAATCGGTTATTGCATCAGATATTATATTGTTTGTAAAATGTTTTATTGTAATATCTTGTAGAGCCGACCTACTAAAATTGGTCTTAGGTTATGGTATAAATGTAAGATCAAATGTGGAATGCGAAAAAGGATTGTGTGAAGGTATATGCGAGATTAAGCATAGCTATACACGCAGACATCATTTGAAGATTGAAGGAGGGCTTTTGTGGAAGCATATCAACATTACACTGATACTGAATTCAGCATATGAAGATGCTATTTTGTGCAATACATTCTTATTGGATTGAACCATCCAACTATAGTCAGTGTGACTCCCATTTTGTGATTGAGCAGTGAGCTCTAGGCTATTGGCCTTTCTGCATGTGCAGACCCCATTTATGTACACTTACTATCTGCAGTAGTATCATCTGATTGTGGGTAAGGTTTCCCACCATGGTTTTTCCCCTTACAGGGTTTCCACATACAAATATTGGTGTTATGTGTTGTGGATGACTTTGTGTTTATGTTTCATGCACTAATCCTTACTGGTATAGCAATTAACTATTATAACTATCTACCAGAATACTTAACTAGTTTACTGGTATTAAGCATTAAGTTGGTTAAATTGTTTTTTGTTTAAATTTATTTGACAACTGATTCACCCCCCCCCACTCTCAATTGTCTCTGGGACCTAACACAACCCAATCTTGGGCCGAACAATGACCAGTTATAAAAAATTGATGGTTTAGATAACCTTGCTTGGGAAGTAAGAGTCAATCATGCCCAATATGATATATTTGAGGCCATCATAGATGATGAAATCAAGAAGTTTGTTCATCTTGATGAGAAACTAAGGAAAAAGATACAAAGATCAGCTCAGAAAGAAGCCATTAGACAATTGATACAAAAGACCATAGCAGCATTTCTCAAACCATGTTAAAAGAGAAAGGTGCCAATTATTTTAGGTGTCAATCATTTTAGGTATCAATCATTTCTAGGGTCTGCATTATCTTCATAGTAGTCTTCAATGTATGGGTCTAAAAGAAAATGATTAATTCCCATTTGAACAACCCAATCTTGGGCCAAACAGCGTTCAATTAGAAATAATTGATTGTTTGAATATCCTTGCTGAGGAATTAATAATTGATCAAGACCAATATGACATAGTCCAAGATGTCATAGATAAAAAAGTTCGGAAATGAATACAAATAGACATAGACCTCAAAAATTGAATCAAAGAAGAGGTAGCATTTGAAGCTTTTCAACAATACACTTAAAATCTTGTGTTTGAATTTCAGAATCCTCGATAGCAAGTCATCATTCATAGATTGCATTATCTGCACTTTAACTTTTTAGGAAGTCATAGAAACATATTAAGTTGCATTTAATTGAGTCTTGCATACACATTTTAGAGAGTCAAGATCACTTCGAAACAATACTCATGCTATTAACGCGTGCTCAAAAGGCCAACAACCAAATGGATCCTAACAATGATTCCTTGGTTAACCCAACATGGAATATGGATCTATCCACACAACAACAAAAAATAGGATCACACACCCGCAACAATGTCAACAAATGCAAATAGGATGCCTTCCATCGATGAAAATAACATAATTTGACAAAGGAAGAGTTGGAAGCATCCCAACAAGATCTTGCGACACTAATGATTCCCAACACTCTCATTAATAATGATAGAGATAGATATCTTACTCTCTTAGTCTAGAATGGAGCCAAGTTACCTCCAGGGATAGACATTTCAATGATATTGCCGTAAGGTGTGACATTAAATCAAAATATACCTCAAATGCCTGTTGCAACACAGAAAGAAGTAGCAGTTGCTACATCAATGTGAGGTATATCTCAAAATGCCAATATGGCTACAACCTCAACACAGTTAACAGTGGCATCAGAAAGTACCAATCTTACACCATTGATAATGCCCAACATGACACTGCAAGCTCCAATGGCTCACAATGCTACCTTAGGAAATTTTAACTCAACCCGTAGTTTCAGTTGGTTCCACCCATAGTAGTCAGAATATGAATCAAGGGACAACTAGCTTGGCTCACCCAAATGTTAGTCCACAATTTACATACTTCACACCACCTACTAGAACTTATGGCGCACAGTTACCTAGTCTGTCTACATTTCAACAAGCTCAAAGGTACTCAAATACTACCCCTTTTGTGGGAAACAGTCATCAAGTCAATACACCATTGACCCAAACAGAGATTCTGACCCAACAAATGGAGAACCTTAAAAATCAAATGGCCAGTATGCAAGCAGGTAATGATAAAAAGAGCTACACAATGGAGGACCTCTATCCATATCCTTTTGATAGAAAATTATACACCCCACCATTTCCCTCGCATTTTGAAACTCCAAAAATTGACAAATATAGAGGGAAAGGGGATCCTCGAGATCATATCAGAGAATTCTTCACAACATGTATTGAAGTAGCTCACAATGATACATACTTAATGAGGTTGTTTTCCAAGAGCCTTGGAGGGACAACATTGGAATGGTTTTCACACCTTCCACCCAAAATTACTTTATAGGGAGAATTGGCTGAGTTATTTATATCTAACTTTGCCTTCAATATAGATAATCCAGTTACCTTAATGGATTTATGTGAAACAAAGCAAAAAGAAGGTGAAACTTTCACCATATTCTTGCAAAGATGGAGAGGCCTATATCGCAGATGTCCTAGTCACATCCCCGAAGCGAAGCAAGTAGACATCTTCAATGAAAATCTTGTGCCTCCAATTAATTATCCATTACAAATGCAATGCCTAAACAATTTTAAAGACATAACAAAAAAAGGCATCAAATGTGAGAGCGGCCTATTAGAACAAGGGATATTGAAACACCACAAGGATAGTGGACCAACCACCAGCATAAACAATGAAAGGCCAAAATTTTGATCTAGAAATAAAAATATCACAAATGGTGGAGTTGTCGATGCGTGTTGTAAATAGAGCTCAACCAATAGTATCTCTACAAGGACTAGCTGATTTTGCCAATAAGAATCAGTCTCAGACAAACAACACCAATGCACTACAATCAAACAATCCAAGGCCACCAAGGATAGGTGCACCCAGAAGAAACTTTACACCCCTCGGAGAACCTATTGAATCAACACTAAAAAAGATGATGCAAAGCAATGCCATAACTTTACCAGAGGCTAGGCGATATGAAACAGGTCCATTAAAGCCCGCTTGGTGGAATGACAATGATTTTTGTGAGTATCACCACAATAAGGGTCACAAGATAATAAGTTGCTACAAATTGAAGAACCTCATCCAAGATCTCATTGATCAAGGTGACATTACTATGGATACCAATAAGGCACCAAACACAAATCATACCATTTTCAATGATCCTTTCATCAAACATGACAAAGGAAAGGCTTCTAGTTCTAATGCACAAAAGAATAATGCCATTTATACCAATGTCGCATTTGACTATACCATTAACACACTAAGTGCAGGAGATGAAATGGTAGCTACAATCACAATGAATCCTAAAAGTAGATATTGTGTTGTCATCACTAGAAGATCAAAGGTCACATTACAAGGGGTGCTTTCCAACCCCCCTTCAATGACTAGCAACTACAATATGGTGGATCAGTTAAATCAAACTCTAGCCCAAATTTCACTATTTGAGTTATTGTGCATATTTCTAGCTCATAAGGCAATCCTGGATAAAGCCTTACAAGATTCAGTTGTTGCTAGAGATATTGATGAGAACACCTTCCAGTCCATGGTTGGAAACTTGGCAGCTTCAAAGGTCACATTCATTGAAGAGGTTGTACCTACAAACTGACCCATGCATAATGATCCCTTGCACTTGGAAGCTTTGGTTGACTGAAAAAAGGTTTTGAAGAGTACTTATAGATGGTGGAGCTGGCCTTAACATATGCACTCTACATTTGATCAAAGCTTTAGGATATTTTAAACATTATATTGATTCTACCAAGAGAATCAATATCAAAGCCTATGATGACGCGGAACACCCCTCTAAGGGTGTGGTGACTTTACCATTACAAGTAGGACCAACTACAACAAACATCACCTTTCAAGTCCTAGATAGAGAATTGGGGTACAATATGCTATTAGGTTGCCCATGGATACATACAATGCAAGAAGTACCATCAAATTTTCACCAATGAGTAAAGTTTCCATACAATGGCATAGAAATCACTGTCTATAGTGACCCAAACCCTTTTCAACACTATAATTATTTAAGGGCAAGCTCAGACAATCAAGTACCAAACAATCAGGAAGCCCCTCTTCACTTACAAATGGAATCATTATCAATTAATGAAACAAATAAAAATACACCAACCACATCTTCTTTGCATATTAAAGAAGTTGGTTGTGGAGAATATTCCATTTCGAGTACATCAGAAGATAAACAATCATTATTTTCTCCCAGGTCTTTTGGGAAGCCTCAAAATACAACAGTGAAACAAGATAAAGGAAAAGAGATAGTAAAGTATTCATATTCTTGCTATTTCATTAGATGAGGAGACCTACAAGAAGAATCTCTAAATGAAGATATCAATCACTGGATATACAGAGAAGATTATGACATGGCAATACCCAGGATACCTCTACATCAATATGGTAACGACTTCAAGATGTTACAAAAATATGGGTATGATGGCACCACATGATTAGGACTACAAAAGAAAGGAACATTAGAACCTATTTTGCCACATGAAAACCCAAAGAATTGAGGCTTGGGATATAAACATGTGCCCCAAATAACAAAAGCTAGACAACATACATTGGATATACTAAGAAAGCCTAGGCTACCCTTGGAATACATACCTCAGAATCAGTCATCAACAAAGATCTATTTCTCTTCACCTTAGAAAAGAAAGAGAGAACCAACATCTCCTATCATGGAATCAGATGGTGAAGACATGAGGCAACTTCTACAAGAACCTAGTATAGAGACATCTAGTTGTACAATGCCTGAAACATCTGCACATGCAAACATGGTAACAGATATAGGCTGAACACCAGCAGATGAGCCAAATCCTTGGTTACTATAAATAATTTTGCCAAGAGAAACAACTTTAGCTCCTCCATTTGAGTCAAATGAAGAAAGACTACAAAGAATGATACTAGGCTTAAGAAGGGTATCCACAATACAATGAAGATCCACTGATTTACAACAAACTCAGTTACAAGAATAAGAGCATATAAGTGACACAGAATCAGAAAGTGAAACATACATAGAAAGCATCATAGATTTGTTAGGATTCCCACAGATACTGAGAGGGGGGGTGAATCAGTATCTAACTGGTGAATAGAATTTCTTGACTTAAAACACATAGAGCATATTATAACAATGTATCGATATGCAAGAAATAATGCAATAAACAGAAATGAAAGTAACCACATAAGAAACACACCATAACACAGTGATTTAAAGAGGAAACCCGATGTGGGAAAAACCTCGGTGGGATTTGTGACCCACAATATCCACTTATTGGCCAATAAGAGAATATTACATGCACATGCAGGAAGGCCAACTACCTAGAGCTCACTGCTCAAACACAAAATGGGAAGTCTCACTGACTTACAATGATGGATTATACAAATCCAATATCTTGTACTACTTTACAATAACATCTATAATACCAGAT
Organism: Cryptomeria japonica; assembly: GCF_030272615.1. NCBI lineage: Eukaryota > Viridiplantae > Streptophyta > Pinopsida > Cupressales > Cupressaceae > Cryptomeria > Cryptomeria japonica. Next base: position 224,445,464 of record NC_081410.1, on the reverse strand, counting down.
CCAGTACCGGTTGCTACTCTACTTCTTACATAAACCCTTAACCTATATTTCACATAATAGGTCTACCTTATATCTTTTCTTCTTATCACTTAATCACTTAAAAAATGTCTACAATGATCTCTCTTATATATAAGAGTCATTTTACAACTTGCCAAGTTGGCTTACAAAGATTTTACAATAATAAACAAAATATAATATAACAAAAAAATCCTGTCAGCCTCTATGCCAGTATACTTCCTTTCTCTATCGGTGCCAGTGGTCTAAGTGCCGGTGTAGAGTCTGATCTTGCTAGTGTCGGTGTAGTGTAATGCCTTGCCGGTGCCATAGGATTGTAAGGTTGCCATCAATGACAAAACCTTCAATCACCTACAATGTCTCATTGGAGTGTGCATATGCCAACAATCTCCCCCTTTGGCATTGATGGCAACACTCATGAGAAAATTGAAAAGTGTATCCAAAATTGTAATCCAAAAATGTGTTACCAAAAAAAAGTAAGAACTACCCCTGAGCAGATAAGTCTTTTGCCGGTTATTTTCTCATACTACTACTTGCCCTTTGGCATCAATGACAAAGGTTGTCAAGGTGTCAATAGAGTTGTAGTCTCAACCTTGTAACTGGGTGGTTACAATTTGAAAAAGCTCTGCCAAAATCAAGTTTATACTCTCCATAAACTTCTTGCTGTCCTTTATTGCTATCTCTATTCTTTTAACTGTACCGGTGAGGTGTTGCATATGCTCTGCCATTGTTTTCTATCCTTGTACTAGTGCCTCAGATATTTCCTTCCATAATGATGCTAGATAGTCCAATCTTGGACTTAGTCTTAGTCTCAAATTCTTTGCTTTATTTACTATTCTCTTCTTTTCTCTTCCTATCTTAAGTAACTCTTCCTCAAAAGTTGTTATCTTCTGTTCAAAAACTGATAATGTATAAGGCGAGTTAACAAAATTATCAGCAAGTTTATTGATTTCATCTTGTACCTTGCTCATCTTCTTATCTATGTCTACTGTCAAAAAGTTTGTCTTGCAAGTATCTTTGTACAGAGTTTTGAATTTCTTCAATAAGTTACATAGTTCTGGTAGAAGTGTGTCAAATTCCCTAGTACACTTCTTTATCTGATCTTCAAAGAATTTTTGCTTTTCAATTTTTACCTTGTCCTTCAATGTCTCTTCCTTTATTTTCTCAATAGTCACTATGTTCTCAGTGATGTATTTACACAAAGTATCAAGTTGTCCTAAAGAATCCTTATTGTCTATGTTACAATTAGGAGCTATTACCTTTAAAATTGGGATTGTGTCATCTATAGCTTTATAAGCCTGTGAACTACAATCTGTTATCCTTTTGATTGAATCCAAAAGTACTTCAGTTACATTTGTTGATTTGTGGCCTGCTGAGGAGGAACCAACATTTTGAATTCTGCTAGTGGAGGAAGTAACCAAGCTCGTTATGACCTCTGGTAGGTCAGTCTGTGTTTGCATTTCCTTAAGCAATGGTTTTTTATTTTCTCCTGTTGCCGGTTGTACTATTTCCTCATGACTCTGCTCCTGTACCTGTTCCTATTTCAGAGCCTTTTGCTCTTCTTGTTTCTCTATCTGTTCTCCTGTGTTATCATCTGTCAGTTTCTCTTGTGTTTGATCAGTTTGCTCAGTTATTGGTGGCTCACTAGCCATGTCTGTCATACTAGTTGTATCTTTATCTACCACAATGTTGATCTTTTGTGTATCAACATTTACTGTGTATAGTACCTCAGGATTAGGATTAGTATCCTTTATGTCCATACTCTCAACTGTCGATTGATCTTCAGTAGTTTTTACTGGTGATGTAATTTGAGATGGTGGGGATAAGTTATCTTTAACTTTGATGCTCAGAGGTCCACCAACATTTCCTTTACCCTGGTCTCTTTCCTTCTGATATACCTTTATAAGTTTGGGGTTCTTGTACTCTTCCTATTTCTCTTTTTCAACTAGGAATATATCCCATGCATTTTTTGTTTCTTCAGTTACCTCATTAACTCTTCCAACCATTAAAGCAATATACCAGTGTGCAGTAGAGAATATTGACCGATTGGCTTCAGCAATTAAATCATCTATCTTCTTAGGTGAGTTTACTGGATAAACAAATAGTAACTTTTCAATTTTAATTTTCTTATCAAGCTCTATAACAGCTTGTCTTCTTACTTCCAGTCTTTTGAACAATTCATCTGGTACTTCATCTATCACTTCCATCAAAAATTTCTTATACATGTCCATATGCAAAATAACACTGTTTTCCACTTGTTCTTTTTCATCTACTATCAGAGTGTCATAGACCTTTCCTATATTTTTGAGTTTCCCTTCCTCTGTAATTTCATTTAGCAATATGTGAAGAGGGGCCAAGTTTTGTTTTGTTCTCTTCTTCTTCTTTGGTGTCAACTTTTTCTTTGGTGTTGTCTTTCTAACAGGAGACCTTACTACTTGTTGTTTCTATCTAGTCCTTCTAGGAAAAGGTGTGGTTGCCAGTGAAGGATCTCTTTTCCTTACAACTCTTTTCAAAGTTGTAGGCATGTCACTCTCCAAAGAAGTGCCTACTGGTGATAGGTGAGTTTCAGGCTATGGGGCTACTAACTCATCCTTAGTGATACTGGTTTGTTTCAGTATATCTTCTTTAATAGCCTTTGCCTGTCTAGAACCTCTTCTCACAACTGCCTCAACCTTTTTCACTCTCTTTTTAGATTGAATTTGATTTTCTATGGTCTCAGCACTACCAAATACTTCTTCCTTTGGTTCATTTGGTGCTTCAAGAAGTGCTTTAGCATAAGTCTCAATTATATGATCATCAGTCTCATAACCCATCTTTGTTACCTAGATTGTTCTAGGGACGACTGCTTCCATCTAGATCTCATCCTTTTTTATTACAAAACATATATCATCCTTGTACTTGTCAACAATTTTTTGTGATAATCTAATTCTCTTCTTCATTTTGGCCTTAAGTGCTTGAAAATAATCATGAATATTCTTTTCCTTGTCTTCACCCATGTTATTCAATAGTTTTGTTAACTGTTTTCCTATCGGAATATCAAATCCAAGTTCTTTATAGCCTATACCGGGAACCTATTTGGTTATGTGTAGCATCAAGCATACAAGCAAATTACCAAACCTAAAATTTCCTTTCTTATATTTCTTTATCTTGCATAAGTTGTCAATTAACTCATCTTTTAACCATTCACATATGTCAATTTTCACATTGTCTGTAACCATGTCATAAGCACTCTTAATGCAAAAACTTAAAACTAAGTTGAGTCTATTTGCATGAGTAGCTTTATACCCTAAAATCATGCTAACAAATCTCACATTTATATCTATTACATCATTTACCCTCAAGGACCTTCTGTCAGATGTTGCACCAGTTAAGTTCATAACTAGGTCATTGGAGACCTTTTTGGTCTTGTCTGGTCTTTTACCGGTGGATGGTAACCCTATGACAACTTTCATAGCTTCCCTGGTAATTTTGTGAATTGCATCTAACCAAAAAAATTCACCATGTACCCTACTTAAGACTATCCTAATCACATCCTTGGGAAATTTAGGAATGCAAAGGATTTCAGTAAATCCTAGGGTTTCAATGATTTTATGTTCCGGTTTTACATTTCTGAAATTATCACATATGACAGATTTATATGTTTTGATCTCTTCATCTCCTAATTCCTCTATGTTACAGTGAATGTAAATTCTGGGGTCTTCAGCATAAACAACTCCTTTTGGAATTTGAGAAAAAGCACCTACACTATCATCTTTCTTTGCTACCTCGGGAACTAGTTGAAACACAGGCCTAGGGAGTTTTATAACCTCGACTACAGTAGGGTTTGCTATATATTCAAGTGTAGAGGTGGATGCCATGATGATAAATACCTTTTTCTTCCTTTGGATGGATTGATTGCTTGAAGTGCTTCACCTCTTTGCTCGAAATCCCTTAGCTCTACAAATTTCACGCTCTTCAAATGTTTGAAATCTTGGTGAAGTGAAATGGAGCCAAAACCACAAATTTATAATGTTTATTTGTCATCTACCACATTTAATGCATGCCGGTTAAGTATTCACTTAACATTGTCTGTTGGTAATGAAGTAATTTCCAACTTCTCATCTCTAACCGAGGGAATAATAGCATGTGTCATTATATTGTCAAACCCTCAAGGAAACTTTCTTCAATTAGATGAAGAACTTCCTGCAGGTGGAGCACTATTCTGTCCTGTCGGTGGAGTAATACTATGTTCTATTGGTGGAGTGTTGATTGGTTCTACCAGTGGAGTATTCCCAACATTTAGATCAGCTTTTCTAATCCATTGTTTTGAGAATTCTTGTTTTACCTCTTCAACTTTTTCTTTCCCTTTCAAGCTAGAACTTTTGTTATCTGTCGGTGATCCTTTACTTCTATAGAATTTTGCAATATGCCCAATCTTGTTACATGCATAACAAGTCACATTATTTTTCTGAATAGCTTTCCCATAACCTATGCTAGTTTTTGTTCTGCATTGATTAGATAGGTGTCCAAATCTTCCACAAACATAACATCTCACATTCATTCTGCAATTTTTAGAGTTGTGACCAACTTTGTTGCATTTTGAACATTGACCAATGGGTGTGTTGATATTCTAATAATTTCTAGATCTACATTCATTTTCTCTATGACCATACTTATTAGAGTTAAAGCATTTTCCATTGAATTTATAAGTATTAGGTTGCCTTACCGGTTTGCTATGATCCTGAGTATTTGCAGTACCAGAGCTTTCACCAACTTCAAAGCCAATTCCAGAAGTGTCACCCTTAGGTTTTTGATTCTTCTGCAAGGTGCCAAGTTCTTCTGAACTTTTCTTGAATTTTTCTTTATGTTGATTTGCAGTTTCTAGTTCTCTTTCTAAGACTTCTTTCTACCTCATTAGTTCATTGGAGTCATTCTGAGTGTGCATCAGATCTGTCTTCAATAAATCATTTTCATAGCTAAGTCTTGTGTTCTCATTTGTTGCATCACTTAGTCTTCTGGTCAATTCTTCTTCATTCTTTTTCCTATCCTCAATTTCTTTACAAAATCTCATAGTCATATCCTGCATCTCATTCTTCATTGTTATGTTCTCTAGTTTCAGCTTGCTTATCTGATCATTAAGTGATTCCTTTTCATCATTCTCATTTTGCATCTTTTCACAAAGTTATCTTCTCTTGTTTCTTGCAATAGTAAGATTCTCTTGAAGTGCCTGAATGATATCCTGAGCTGCCTTTAGATCATCTTCTAGTTTGATATATTTTTCTGCATCATAGTCTGAGAGAGCTGCTTCAAGTTGCTTCATCAGATTTTCCATATCTACCGGTGTCAAGATCTCCCTCAAGTTGTTAGGCTTCTAAAAATAGAGGACCAAGCTCTGATACCAATTGTTAGAATTCCCACAGATACTGAGAGGGGGGGTGAATAGAATTTCTTGACTTAAAACATGTAGAGCATATTATAACAGTGTACCGGTATGCAAAAAGTAATGCAATAAATAGAAATGAAAGTAACCACATAAGAAACACACCATAACATAGTGATTTAATGAGGAAACCCGGTGTGGGAAAAACCTTGATGGGATTTGTGACCCACAATATTCACTTACTAGCCAATAAGAGAATATTACTGCTACAAGAGGGGCCTACACATGCAGGAAGGCCAACTGCCTAGAGCTCACTACTCAAACACAAAATGGGAAGTCTCACTGACTTACAATGATGGATTATACAAATCCAATATCTTGTACTACTTTACAATAGCATCTATAATGCCAGATCCAGTACCGGTTGCTGCTCTGCTTCTTACATAAACCCTTAACCTATATTTCGCATAATAGGTCTACCTTATATCTTTTCTTCTTATCACTTCATCACTTACAAAATGTCTACAATGATCTCTCTTATATATAAGAGTCATTTTACAACTTGCCAAGTCGGCTTACAAAGATTTTACAATAATAAACAAAATATAATATAACAAAAAAATCCTGGCGGCCTCTGTGCTGGTATACTTCCTTTCTCTACTAGTGCCAGTGGTCTAAGTGCTAGTGTAGTGTAATTCCTTGTTGGTGTAATGCCTTGTCGGTGCCATAGGATTGTAAGGTTGCCATCAATTACAAAACCTTCAATCACCTAAAATGTCTCATTGGAGTGTGCATATGCCAACAAGATTCTCATGATTATGAATTTCCATCTGATAATGAAGACAACCCACTACCAATTTATGATGAAGAAACAATAGATCATAGCCAAGTATGCATGATATCAGGATCTTCTAAGACAACAGAAGACAAATACTTACCCCTTATGCATCCATGTTTGATTTACTAGGGGAAAGGTGAAAAACCATAATTAGATTGGTTTCAAAATGATGAAGCCATAGCTAAATTCTTGGGTGCAAGGGACAATTTCCATTATAATGATCACAAAGCTAGCTATGCAGTAGATTTGGATAGAATTGCATATTCTGGAGAAGCAAGATCCTCTCCTAATCACAACAATAATAATAAAGGAGAACACATAATGGATGCTCTACCTATTGATAAAGAACAATCAACATTATTGGTAGAAGAAACTGAGGAAATCAACATCGGAGATGCTGAGAAATTTCATAACATTCACCTAGAAAAATCCCTAGATCCAGTGGAAAAACAGAAATTTATCAAATTCATTAAGAAAAGACCAACCAATTTTGCATGGTCTTATGCAAACATGCCTGGATTAGATCAATCGTTGCACAACATATAGTTGCATATCATTATTCCTTTCTAAAATAGTTGCATCAATAAAAACATGATGATTGTCTAAGTCACTCACTTGTTTGCATTGAAAGGAATGAAGGTTGTCTCATTTCCTAGATACTTGTTCATGAAGTCTTTAGGTCTTTAGTCATTTATCTTCAATGCCACCTTGTGATTAAGCTTTATCCATGGCTGGGTAGAGGTTTCACTATCAAGTCTTGTTACCCAAAATCTATCAATTGCTATATCTCACACATTAATCAAAAGCTCTAAGTCATTACAGATACCTAGTTGGTCATGTGGCTAGTGAAAAATCCAATATTCTACTTTAGCGTCATTGTAATTGTCATATCCAAGTAGGTTTCATTACTTACAAGTCAAGGAAAGAAAATAAAAGAAAAAAGTGTTATGTCAATATCCATCTCAAAGCAAAAAGAGCAAAGATATATAGCTGAAATATCATGCATACAAGTGCAACGAAAGATTGACTACGGGAACATGCAAGTAACTCCATTAGGGCTATGGACGCCTACTAGAAATGGACAAATGTTTGAGAGATTATAGTGCATAACCTCATCGGAGCCCTAAAAGTTTGCTGGCAGCGAGGCTCTATCCAAGTTGCTTTTGAAGTCCGATTATTCACATAGCTAGCCACATAGGATTCTAAGGGTCTTTGATGGCTATAAGAGTTAGAATAAACTCAATTTCATACACATGGGCAAAAGAAGATCAATGTTTCAAGAATTGATGGAGAATTTTTCCGTGCCTTCATTCATAAATCTTGGTTACATAGTGTGTTAGGTTGGATGGTCTAAGTCTTTTTTAAAATGGATTGAACTCCTATCTCTGAAAATTTTCTCACATTTAATCCAATTAGTACATGTTAACATGAAGGAAACACACAATCATCCTTGTTCGCATAGGAACTGCATTCTTGTCATGCATCCTGCATTAGCATAACTCATAACAAAAATTCATTGTCTCCACATACATGTTGCATATCATCATCATAGGTTAGCACTTGGGGGCATAACTGAAAAATTTCTAAAAAATCAAACAACGACCTGAAAAAATACTAAAAATTAGATAACGACATGAAAAAATACTAAAAATCAGATAAAGACCTGAAAAAATACTAAAAATCAAATAACAACTTGAAAAAATTCTAAAAATTAGATAACAACCTAAAAAATTCTATAAATTAGATAAAAGTCCTAAAAAACATCAAACAAAAACACCAAAAATTCAAAATTAAACAAAAACATTCATAAAAAGTCCTGAACAAATAAAAAACAAACTAAAAATCCAAAAAACACCAAAAACTTGCAATAAATTGTCTTGCAAGAATCAAACACCCTAGCAGATATCCAACAAACACTTCACATGAAGTTAAACAAAGGATACAACTATCTTGTCAAAATGTCTGCATTCAAACTGATCAATTGTCTAATCTATCAAATCACTATCAAACTATCAACATGATCAACATCTTATCTTAAACAGAATCAATACACTCGAAACCAAACAGATCAGTCTTATACGGGTTCCAAAACTTCTAAAACCAGACATTATCAAAATCACATCAAACATATCAAAGCAAAGGCGCAATCAATCTAACTATTGAGTTTTGTCTATTTTTGGTTGACTCTTTTTATCAAATTGGCAAATACAATTTCTTTTAGGTACTCAAGGATGTCCAAAAAGTGACTAGAGGAGTCATGATGGGCATGATCCTTTTCTTTGTTTGTTGTTTGTGGTTTGAACCAATGAAGTTATGGGGCAATTTCTCTAGTGGGTGTCTGTGATAGGAGCATTCGGCCTGTGAATGCCACACATACCTAGACCCCTAGTGTAATTCCCAGAATGGAGGGTTCATTCCTTGTCTGCTACATTTTTGTTTCTTTGCAATGAGATATCTATACATCTTGGTTCCTCATACCCAAGTGAAATAAGATCCATTGTTATATAATAAGGCTCAATGATGATAATGTATTGCACTACAAATCAAGCAATGAAGACTTTCTCATCAAAATTCCATCAGATCATCTCTATCATTTCTAAATCTAGAATAAACAAAGGTCGATTCAATTTATTGATCATTTCATATCTATTCCACGTCTAACAACTAACAATTCTTCTAAATTCACAGTTTTTAACACCTATTTTGACACACAAAAATAAACATTATCACATTATATTTTCATATATATCATTTCATAATATTAGACTGTTGCATTATAATAAGAATTTCATCAACCATTATGCATCACAACATAAAGATACATTAAATCATTGCATGATACCACATTCACATTACATTCATCATCACAATAGCATAAAACACAATAAAGAAACATTATACCATAAGTTAATTATCAAATAGCTCATCACGAATGCATATTATATATCATATAGAAATGTGTCAAAATACATCGTATCTATAACATCAATATCCAATCTCTCAACCTATGTTTCCTCTATCAGTAGGTGCATCTCACCTAATTCTAGTCTGTCTCGATGGTGCCCTAGGTGGACCCATCACTCCTCCACTGCTAGTTTGTCGAGAGGTAGATCGACTCAATATTCTCCCCATGAAAGCACTAAAACTAGGCTCCCTATGACCCTCAAGAGTAGCACTCTCATAAGGCTACCGATAATAAATAGCCTCCTGTGCAGCAGCAAAATATCTATCTGCTTGGATACGTGCCTCTATCACCGGCCCAAATAATTAATCATATGCATCCATGGTAATCTGAGCTCTCCTAGCTACCTCATCCCTTTCCCTCTGTAGACAATCCCTCTCTGTAGTCAACTCCTTCATCGTCTACCTATACTAATCTCTATCCTCCATCTGCCACTGCTGCAAACTAGCAACCAAGTCCTCTAAACACCTAACTCGTTCTCTCAATCCGTCCTCATCTCCTCTCTCTGCACCTCTAGACTCCAAAACCTGGGGCATCTCCACATCATGTCCATCATCCTCACCCTCATCTTTATCACTGCTCAATGAGCTTGATCCTGACTCATCATCCTCATCATAACTACTCTTAGATACAGTCTCTCCACTAATATCCACATCCTCCTCTCCACTATACACCTTCTCTGTAACTGCTACTATCAGATTTATACCTCCTACATCTCTAACTCCTCCACCTCTACCTCCTCTATCTCTACCTCCTCCATCTCTCCCCCCACCTCTCCCTCTCCCCCTGGGACCCCTACAATGTCTAATCTACTAAGTACCAATTGGAACTATCGGATTTGTCAAAGGTATAGGCTTGTGTTGTATCCACCATACAATATACTGTGATGTGGACCCTAGATCCGCTACCCCAACACGCCATCCCCACAAAATAGGAGCAAGAGTATCATGTTGGCATTATACACTCAGATGAGAAAGGTAGATGTTGTCATTGATGGAAACAAGATACAACAAGGTTTCATAGGTTTAACCGGCAACAAACTTCACCTATCGACATCGACAGATACAACAAGGCTTATTCACACCGGCAATAGATCATACCGGCATCCAAAGCCGACTTGGGAATAATATTATTTATGTAATGTAAATTGTAATTATATGGCCAACATGATGTATTGTAAAGACTCATATATGTATGAGATTTTGTAGGTCATTTGGTTAGTAGAAGTAGGTAATGAAATGTGTGTATGTAAGCGGTATGTGTGATAAGATAGGGATATGATACCGAATAATTATATATACACTTTGATGTGTTTATCTTGAGAGAGAATAAGAAGAAGAGTAGAGAAAAGACTATTCTTTGTAAGAATAATCATTTACTAGCAAGGTTTTTGGCAGAGGTATCAGACAGAGCTTAAACTGGTACTGAATCCAGCATTGCAGATGCTATTTTGAAGCAGCACATTGTTACTGGATTTAACCATCCAATTGTGTAGTTATTGGGACTCCCTTTTTGTTGTTGAGCAGTGAGCTCTAGGCAGTTGGCCTTCCTGCATGTGCAAGCCCCTATTGTACTAAGTAATATTTATTCATATTGGCCAGTGAGTAAATATTGTGGGTCACAAATCCCACCGAGGTTTTTCCCTCACCGGGTTTCCTCGCCAAAATATCTATGTTATGGTGTGCATTGATGTTGATTCTTTTGTTTCTCTTTACTAAATTATTGTTTTCTTACTGGTATATTAATTTCAATTATAGAGTTGCAAATAAGTTTAAATCTTTCATCTACCGGTCAGACACTGATTCACCCCCCCCTCTCAGTATCTAACAATTGGTATCAGAGCCTGGTCCTCTATTTGCAAAAGCCTAATAGCTTGAGGAAGATTCTGAAACTGGTACCAATGGAGATTTTGAGACAACAATTTGAAGTGGCTCTTGAAGATTTTGATGCAGACAAATTGAAGAATATCAAACTGGAAGAAGAACTTAGATCTTCTCGAGAATTCATCAAAGCACTTCAAGAAAACCTGGGCATAGCAAAGAATAAGAGAAAAGAATTTCATGTGCAACTACAAAACCAAGATGATGAAGAAAAAGAAACTCTTAGAGATATTACAGAGAAACTGAGACAAGAGAATAGTAACATTAAGAATGAGATGCAAGATTTAACCATGAGACTATGTAAGGATATTGAAGACAAAAAGAAGAATCAGGAAGATTTGGTCAAATGACTTAATGAAAGATCAAATGAATCTACAAGGCTTAGTTATGAAAATGATGTGCTTAAAATAGAGTTGATTCAGATGCAACATGACAAAGAGGAACTTATGAGACAAGTTAGCACTCTAGAAGTTGAGTTGGTCACTGCAAATGAATACAAGGACAAATTCAAAAAGAGTTCAGACAAGCTTGATGATATGCTGAAAAGTCAAAAACCTAATGGAGAAATAGTTGGACTTGGATTTGAATATGGAGAAAGTTTAGGAACTACAAGCAATCATGATCACAACAAACCAGTAAGGCAACCCAATGCTTATAAATTCAATGGCAAATGTTTTAATTGCAACAAATTTGGTCATAGAGCAAATCAGTGCAGATTTAGGAATAATCAGAATACAAACTTATCCACCGGTCAATGTTCCAAATGCAATAAACATGGTCATTGATTAAAAAAATTGTAGAATGAATGTAAAATGCTATGCTTGTGGTAGATTTTGACATCTATCTAATCAATGCAGAACTCAAACCGGACAAGGTTATGGAAAATTTATTGAAAGAAACAATGTAACCTATTATGCATGTAATAAGATTGGGCATATTGCAAGTGTTTGCAGAAGAAAGAATGTACCGACAAACAACAGAGGATCTAATGATAAAGGAAAGGAAAAGGTGAATGAAATCAAGCAAGAATTCTCTAAACAATGGGTCAAGAAGAGAGATCAGAGATATGATGAATCTGGCTCTGCACCGGCAGAACAGAGCAATCCTGCACTAGCAGGAGATTCTTCATCTAAATAAGGAATAATCCTTAGGGGTAAGTAAACTAATTGAAGATCATGCATTTTACCCTTAGATGGTGGTAAGAAGTCATAATTCTTCTTTACCAGCACATATGTTGAGTATTCACTTAACCGGTGAAGCATTTAATGTGGTTGTTAAGTTAACTTTTTGGTTATAAAGTATTTAAATTTTTCATTTCGACTTACCAAGTATTTTAGTATTCAAAGAGCATAGAAGTTGAGCACTAGCATTCAAGAAGGGAAGCAACAAAGATTTTTTAGGGCATCCAAGGTTTTCACTTAAAAGGTATTTATTTTACGACATGGCTTCTTCATCTTCCATTCCTAAATTCATTGCAAACCCTATTGTTGTGGAAAATATCAAGCATCCTAGACCAGTCTTTAAGGTAATCCCTAAGATAGCTAAGTTGGATGACTCCATTGGTGCATTTTCAAAAATCCCAAAGGGAGTTGCATTTGCTGAAGACCCTAGGGCATACATTCACTGTAACATTGAACATTTAGGATCTGAGGATTTAAAGAACATGTTCATGAATATTATCATAGACAAACAAGGTGTAGTCAAATTGGAACACAAGATTGTGGAAGATTTAGGGTTTGTAGACATCCTTCACATGCCTGAATTTTCAGATGATATTGTCCATTATGTTCTTAGAAGAATTCATGGTGAATTTTTATGGCCAGACTCAATTTTCAAAATCACTAAGGAAGCAATTAGGGCTGTTACAAGTTTACCTTCTACCAGCACTAGGCCTAAGAAGAAAAAGAAAATTCCAAACAAAGAGGTTATGAACTTAACCGATGCTACATCAGATAATAGATCACTCAGGGTTAGCGATATAACTGTTAACAATGTTTAAGATGCTACTATGGTTATTGGATATAAATTTGCTCATACAAATAGGCTGAATTTTGTTTCTAGTCTATGCATTCACAACGCTTATGAGATGGTAAAGAGCTATGCTCAAATTGATTTTTGTGAATGGTTGAAAGATGAACTGATAGAAAATTTAAATAAGATCAAAGGTGATAAGAAAGGAACTTTCAAGTTTGGGAATTTGATTGTATGTTTAATGCTATACTTCTCAAAGGAGATTCCTAGTATAGGCCACAAAGACTTTGCCTATGATATTTTTGTTGGAAAACAGATTAAGGAGGCAATTACTAGCATGGGTTTATATGGTGACAAGAAGCTAAAAGAATACTTCAAGGACTTTCAAGCTAAAATGAAGCAAAGGGAAAGAATCCCTCAGAATATTGTTGATAAATATGACAAACATATATGCTTTGTTATTAAGAGAGATGAAGTATGGATGGAGGTAGTTAGACCTAGAACTATCTAGGCAACTGAGATGGGTTATGAAGTGAATTCAAACATTCTAGAATCTTATGCCAAGATACTCCTAGATGCTCCACCAGAACTAACAGAGAAGATATTTGGCAATGCTAAAACTATTGAAAAAGATGTTGAAATTTAGAAACAGAGGAAGAAAGGAGACAAAATATTGAAAGATGCTTTGAAGTTTGTTGAAGTTGTTACAAAGGGATTGTTGAAATTTGATCCAATGAGTGGTGTTGCTGCACAAGAAAGAAAATCAGAATAGCAACTGGTAGCACATATTTCTCTTGTGGCTACCTCATCTGACTCTGATAATGACAAGGTTGCGGAATTCAAAAGGGTGGATAGGAAGAAGAGAAAATCCTCACTAGCACCTGCTCCATCACCGAATAAAACAAGGATTCTAAGAAAGAAACAATACACTGTGAGAGAGCCCAATGGTCCCAAGAAGAAGGTCACATAGAAGAAACTAGAACAAAAGGTATCTAATAATCTTTCACCAGAAGAGCTTGTAAATGAAATAATTCAAGATGGCAATCTTGGAAATGTTAGTAAGTTCTATCATTGTTTCAAAGATTCTGTTAAGGATACCATTGAGGAGCATAATTTTGTACTTAGATATATATAAGAAAGTTCTTATTGAAATCATTGATGTTCTCCCTAATGACTTATATCTGAGACTTGAAGCTAAAAGAATGTCTACTATGGAATTGGATAAGAAATTGAAGGTTGAAGCACTCTTGGTTGTTCATCTAGTTAAATCTAGACAAGAAATAGATGAATTGATAGTTGAAGCTAACAAAACTATTTTTGCAAGTGGTCACCAACATGTAAGCCTCATGGTTGGCAGAATAAAGGAAATAGAAGATGAGACAGCAGATAAATGGTGTATTTTCTTTATGGAGAAAGAGAAAAGAGAAGAAAAAGAAAGACAAAAGGTCGACAAATCTTTTACTAAGGTATACCAAAAGGGAGATAAAGGAAAGAATAAGGTTGAGTACCTGACTTCACAATAAAATATAACTTACCCCCACCGGCTCAGGACACCCCACCGAAAGTAGCAGAGGCACCGACAAAAATGCAAAATCAGCCTGAAGAGAAGTTAGAGGAAGTGAAAGCAGATGATATTGATCCCAAGTCAAACATTCTATTCATAATGAATGTTGACACTCAGGGCATCATTATTGTAATGGATAAGGAAATTGTTGAGGAAAAGAAATTAGAATCTATCACAGTTGACACTCAAGATAATGTTGAGATACTAATAGAAAAAGAATGAGAACAAACAAAATCTAAACCGACAGAGAATAAGAGTAAGAATGAGGATAAGGAAGTGGTTAAGGTGGCTGAACAGGTATCTGGAGAAGAGAAGAAACTTAATGCAGAACCTAGCACTTCTCCCAATACTTCTACTATGGATTTTAGACCAACAACTGTTACTGATGTACTTTTGGATTCTATAAAGAAAATAATTGAGTGTAATGCCTTAGCATTTAAGGCTATTGATGACTCTCTACCAATTTCGCAGATAATTTCACCGACATGCAAGGTAGATCATATTGTTGGCTCAATAAGTAAATTGGACACATTGTCCAAATTAATCTCTTCTAACATTCAGTATTTAGATAAAATAAATGAGGAGACTATTCAAGAAGGTGTTAATAAAGAAAAGGAATAATTCCTTGTTAAAATAATAAAGGATTGTAATCAACAGATTGATTCGTTGCTACCGATATTGAATTCCACTATTTTGGAATATAAGGAATTGTATAGGGAAGCTTGCAAACCTCATCATTTAACTAAAGATATTGATGAACAAATCAGGAAAACTCAGAAAGAGATTGATGAAATTACAGATAAGATGATTGGTTCTTTGGAACTAACATCAGTCTTAGATCAGGAAATGGCTATTCAAGAAGATAAAATTGAAAATTTAGAAAGAGAGAAAACAAGGTTGAAGATGAAAATCTGGGACTTGAAGTAAGCTTGGTCCAAGATTGGACAATCTACTAACACACCAGAATGAACTATCCAAGGCAAAGGAGACAGATCACCGGAACAAGAAATGTACTATCTTACCGAGATGATCAGGCAGACTAAAGCAATAATTACCAACAATACAAAGTTCCTGCAGGGTCTTAACTTAGTTCTTGCGGATATTTTTTAGATTGTACATTGTTAGGTCCTGGGGACAACTAAGAGGGGGGGGGTGAATCAGTTGTCCAATGAATTGAAACCAAAAACAATTTAACCAACTTAATGCTTAATACCGATAAACCAGTTAAGTATGCCGGTAGATAGTTTTAATAGTTAATTGCTATACTGGTAAAGATTAATGCATGAAACATAAACACAAAGTCATCCACAACACATAACACTAATATTTGTACGTGGAAACCCTGTAAGGGGAAAAACCATGATGGGAAACCTTACCCACAATCAGATGATACTACTGCAGATAGTAAGTGTACATAAATGGGGTCTACACATGCAGAAAGGCCAACAGCCTAGAGCTCACTGCTCAATCACGAAATGGGAGTCACACTGACTACAGTTGGATGGTTAAATCCAACAAGAATGTACTGCACAAAATAGCATCTTCATATGCTGGATTCAGTACTGGTGTAATGTTGATATGCTTTCACAAAAACCTAGCTTCACCTTCAAATGATGTCTTCATGTATAGCTCTGATTAATCTCACATATACATTCACACAATCCTTTTTCGCATTCCACATTTGATCTTACAAATAAGATCTTACATTTATACCATAACCTAAGAACAATTTTAGTAGGTCGACTCTACAAGATATTACAATAAAAATATTTTACAAACAATATAATATCTGATGCAATAACTGATTGAACATGTCAGATTAATGCATTTACAACAATAATTAATCATCTCCATAGCGTGCCATGTTGATCTGGAAAAGATAAACCTACCGGTGTAACCCTAGACCTATTTGCCGGTAACAACAAATATGCAACTATGAATATACCAATGAACAAAACTCCAGGACAAGATGTCCAAATGATGTCTTTGACATTACCAAGTGTTTTCCATATCATTCCAAGTGCTGGTGATCATTATATCTTGTCGATGTACCATATACCAGTAACTGTGCAATAGTTACTTGCTTGCCGGTGAATGTTGTTGGATCTCCAAAGTGCTAGTGTTTTAGTAGGTGTTGACATTAATGACAAAACTATACCAAAATACCGACAATCTCCCCCTTTGGCATTGATGGCAAGACAAGATGGAAAAACCATCAAAGTGCCAAAACAGAAATGCCAAGTATCAAAAACCAACAATCTCCAAAAAGATTATAACCAAAAATCAGAGAGTAATAATCTCTCCTAAACAACAATCTCTCCCCCTAGGAGCAACATGTGTTTTCCAAAGTTTCCATACCAATCTCTCCAAAAAGATAATGTGTTTTTCCATATATATCTCTCCCCCTTTGACATCAAATGCCAAAGATATAATAAAACCAAGTTCATATAAAAAATACCAATTGATTCAATATACCAACTACTCCCCCTGAGAAGTGGCTTCCTCATCAAAGACCAGAATAAAAGATTTGTCTATTAATTCTGCTAGTTGATGACAATCATCAGTTGTCTAAGTCTCTATCGGTGGTGGTATGACTCCAAGCTGATCTCTGAGATATTGAAAAGTCTCCTTAGGCAAAGGTTTAGTGAAAATATCTGCAATCTGCTCTTTAGTATTCACATAAACCAGTTTTATCTCCTTTGCTTCAACTTTTTCCCTTAAAAATTCAGTTTGATAGAAACATGTTTGGTTTTAGAATGTAATACCAGATTCTTAGATATATCAATTGTTGTAGTGTTATCACAATAGATAGTAATAGGTTCCTTGCATTTTACCTTTATGTCTTTCAACATTTGCTTAAACCATAGTACCTATGTACAGTTAGTTGCTGCTGCAACATATTCTGATTCTGCTGTTGATAAAGATGTACAATTTTGTTTCTTACTCAACCAAGAAACTAATCTGTTTCCAAGAAAGAATGCTCCATTGGTGGTACTTTTCCTATCATCCACATCTCCTGCCCAATTTGCATTTGTGTATGCACATAATTCAAAGTTTTCATCTCTAGGATACCATAATCCAAGATTTATAGTGCCTTGTAAGTACCAGAAAATCCTTTTTACTGCTGACTCATGATTTTCTCTAGTATTACTTTGAAATCTAGAAACAATACATACTGCATTCATAATATCAGGTCTAGTTTGTGTCAAATATAGTAAGCTTCCTATCACAGATTTGTATCTAGTTGGATTAATAGGTGTAGATTTATCCCTTTGTGATAATTTGTCATTTGTTGTCATAGGTGTGCTTACCGGTTTAGAGTTCTCCATCCCAAATTTCTTTAGTAACTCTTTCAATTATTTGGATTCACTCAAGAATATACCTTTATCAGTCTGTGAAATCTGTAATCCTAAAAAGAATTGTATTTCTCCAATCATAGACATTTCAAATTCTTGCTGCATTTTCATAGAAAATTCCTTACATAATCCATCTTCTCCTCCAAAGATTATATCATCAACAAATACTTCTATAATCAAGATGTCATCATTAGTTATTTTGTAATATAAATTTTTGTCTGCATTTCCTTTAGTAAAACCAATCTTTAAAAGATACTTATCCAATCTTGCATACCAAGCTCTTGGAGCTTGTTTTAGTCCATACAGAGCTTTCCTTAATCTGCATACCATATCATTGTCATCTGTCAAAGAAAATCCATCAGGTTGTTCAATGTATACTTCCTCTTCAAGATCTCCATTCAAAAATGCACATTTAATATCCATTTGATAAACTTTGTAGTTCTTGTGTGTTGCAAAAGCCAAAAATAATCTGACTGCCTCAATTCTAGCTATCGGTGCAAACGTTTCATTGTAATCAGCTCCTTCTTTATGAGAATATCCCTTACACACTAGTCTTGCTTTATTTCTGACAACCTTACCATCTTCATTAAGTTTGTTTCTAAATACCCATTTGGTTCCAATTACATTTTTATCTTTAGGCCGAGTAACTAATGTCCAAGTGTTGTTTTTCTCAATTTGTTCTAATTCTTCTTCCATAGCTTTAATCCAAAATTTATCTTCACATGCATCATTAATAGATGATCGTTCAATTTGAGAAATAAGACATACCTCTTCATTTGCCAATCTTCCTCTTGTCATAACTCCTTTAAACTTGTTTCCAATTATCTGATCTTCAAAATGATTCAGTCTTACATACCGGGGTGTCTTAGTTTGTTGTTCTTCCTCAATTACTATGGAATCCTCAAATGGTACCAAGGTAACTGGATCTTCATTCTGTACTAGTGGATTTAGAGTAGGTTCATTTGTCAAAATTTCTGTTGCTGATTCAGAGTCTATATACCTTGAAGTTCCTCTGAATTGTTCATCAATCTTTACATTTGTACTCTCAACAATTTTTTGCAATCTCTTGTTAAAACATCTATATGCTTTTCTCTTAGATGAATAACCAAGAAATATTCCTTCATCACTTCTAGGATCAAATTTGTCAATATACTCATCTCTTCTGATATAACATTTACTTCCAAAAATTCTGAAATACTTAAGAGTAGGAGTATTACCAAACCATAGTTCATGAGGGATCTTACCGGTTTCACCTTTGATGTGAACTTTGTTAAATGTATAGACCGTTGTGCTGACTGCTTCTCTCCAATACACATGTGGTAAATTTTCTTTTGCTAACATACTTCTTGCTGCATCCAAGATAGTTCTATTTTTCCTTTCAACAACTCCATTCTGCTGTGGTGTCCAAGGTGTTGATAGTTGTCTTCTGATTCCATTCACTTCACAGAATGTATTAAAGTCCCTAGATATAAATTCACCTCCTTGATCTGATCTTAAACATTTGATTTTCTTACCGGTTTCATTTTAAACCATTGCTTTTAATAGTTTGAACTTTCCAAGTGCTTTTGATTTTTCTCTGAGAAAAGTAACCCAACACATTCTAGAATAGTCATCAATGATTAGCATGAAATATCTATCACCTTGTAAGCTTTTAGTTCTAACTGGACCACATAAATCAGTGTGAATCAAATCAAGATCATTATTTGATTTTTCTGGAATACTTTTGAAACTAGCTCTAACTTGTTTTCCAAATTGACATTCCTTACATATTGTATTCTGAGGTTTGACAATTTTAGGTAAATCTCTAACTGGCTTAGTCGTATTGATTTTTACCATGCAATCAAAGTTTACATGACAGAGTCTCTTATGCCATAACCAACTTTCATCTATATGTGCAATTAAGCATGTATTTTCATTTTTATTCAAATGAAAGATATTACCTCTACTCTGATTACCGGTTGCAATTTCCAAACCAGTTCTATTCATGATTTTGCATTTTCCATTTTTAAATTGTAACTGAAATCCTTTCTCAACTATTTGACCAACACTCAAAAGATTATGCTTTAATCCTTCAACATAGTAGACATTGGCAGTGTTATGCTTACCATCAAGAGATATTGTGCCCTTACCTTTGATTGAACAAGGTTTGTCATCTCCAAATCTTACTAAACCTCCATTGTATTCTTGAAAGTTCAAGAATTTACCTTTGTCTCCTTTCATATGATGTGAGCATCCTGAATCAATGATACATTCATCTTTTACTTCAACTTTAGCTGCCAGAGCCTGTACTACTAGTTGAGTAGTAGGTGCCGGTTGATCTTCTGTTATAGCAATAAAAACCCATCCATCATCTATCGGATCCTCATCAGAATCATCAGTCACACCTTCATTAGCAATATAACAAGATTTGTCTTTATTCTTCTTAAATCTGTATCTCTGATATTCAGGGTTAGGCTTGTATGTTCTTCTAGCTTCTTCTCTTAGTCTAGCATGTCTATTAGGGCATCTTGAAGCCATGTGACCAATCTTATTGTAGTTAAAACATTTAAAGGGTGCTTTACCTTCATACTTACTTCCAACTGGACCTTTAGGCATTTTCCTTGCAAATAGTGCTTCAAGTTCTTCAAGTTCTTCATTGTCTTTCCTACTTTCTTCAAGTTATCTTGCATAAAAGGCTTTCCAATCAGATTTGTCAAATGATGGAGCAGATGACGTTGATGCTTTAAAGGCCAAATCTGTCTTTATAGTAGCAACGAGACCAAATTCTTCAATTTCAAAAGCTGAAAGTTTCCCAATCAATGTATCCCTAGTTACTGATGTATTAGGCATTGTTCTCAACTCATTTATAGCAGTAACCTTCATTTTGTATGCCGGTGGCAATCCTCTTAAAACTTTTGAAACAATTTCATCCTCACTTAAGGTTCCTCCACAACATTTAATACCCAAAACAATTTCATTTACTCTTTCCATAAGAGGATAAATCCTTTCATCTTCTTCCATTTTTAGATGTTCATACCTGGCTCGGAAGCTTTCAAGTTTTGCAATTTTGACTATGGAATCTCCTTCATTCAGTGTTTCCAAATGATCCCAAATAGCTTTATCTATAGATCTATCTGATAGTCCCATGATTTGTTGATCTGATAATGCGCTCAAAAGTGCTTCTCTTGCTTTGCAATCATTTTCCTCATCTTTTGTTAAGTTAGCTGGACTGGGCTGACCTGGTACAACACTAGTATAACCATTCTTTTTAACTTCCCAGATGTCTTTTCCAATGCAATTTAGATGTGTCTCCATTCTGATTTTCCATATGCCATAGTTGGTTCCATCAAGTTTAGGACTGTCCTTCCTGAAATAGTTAGTAGACATTGAATCTCCTCAAGCTGTTAAACTTCTGCAAAAGAGGACTAAGCTCTGATACCAATTGTTAGGTCCCAAGGACAACTAAGAGGGGGGGGGGGGTGAATCAGTTGTCCAATGAATCGAAACCAAAAGCAATTTAACCAACTTAATGCTTAATACTGGTAAATCAGTTAAGTATGTCGGTAGATAGTTTTAACAGTTAATTGCTATACCGGTAAATATTAATGCATGAAACATAAACACAAAGTCATCCACAACACATAGCACCAATATTTGTACGTGGAAACCCTGTAAGGGGAAAAACCATGGTGGGAAACCTTACCCACAATCAGATGATACTACTACAAATAGTAAGTGTACATAAATGGTATCTGCACATGCAGAAAGGCCAATAGCCTAGAGCTCACTACTCAATCATAAAATGGGAGTCACACTGACTACAGTTGGATGGTTAAATCCAATAAGAATGTATTGCACAAAATAGCATCTTCATATGCTAGATTCAGTACTAGTATAATGCTGATATGCTTTCACAAAAACCCAGCTTCACCTTCAAATGATGTCTTCGTGTATAGCTCTACTTAATCTCGCATATACCTTCACACAATCCTTTTTCGCATTCCACATTTGATCTTACAAATAAGATCTTACATTTATACCATAACCTAAGACCAATTTTAGTAGGTCGGCTCTACAAGATATTACAATAAAAACATTTTACAAACAATATAATATTCGATGCAATAACCGATTGAACATGTCGGCTTAATGCATTTACAACAATATTTAATCATCTCCATAGCGTGCCATGTTGATCTAGAAAAGATAAACCTGCTGGTGTAACCCTAAACCTACTTTACAGTAACAACAAATATGCAACTGTGAATATACCAATGAACAAAACTCCAGGACAAGATGTCCAAACAATGTCTTCAACATTACCAAGTGTTTTCCATATCATTCTAAGTGTCGGTGATCATTATATCTTTTTGGTGTACCATATACCAGTAATTGTGCAATCGTTACTTTCTTGCCAGTGAATGTTGCTGGATCTCCAAAGTGCTAGTGTTTTAGTAGGTGTTGACATCAATGACAAAACCATACCAAAATACCAACATACATAGCAGACTACAGGTATCTAGGTAATTTTTGAATTTTTGATACTTTTGACATCCTTTGTCATTGATGTCAAAGGGGGAGTGGTATAGTGAGAAAAATGTACAGAGTAAGACATGGTGAAAAGTGAACAGATGGAGATCATTTGCTCAGGGGGAGCACTTTCAGTTTTTTTATTTTTCTCATGAGTGTGCCATCAATGTCAAAGGGGGAGATTGTTGGCATTATACACTCAGATGAGAAAGGTAGATGTTTTCATTGATGTCAAAAAAGTGGCAACAAGTGAAAACAAGATACAACAAGGTTTCACAGGTTCAACCGGAAACAAAATTCACCTACTGGTACTAATAGGTACAACAAGGTTTATTCACACCAACAAACAGTTTACACCGGCAACAGATCATACTGGCATCCAAAGCTGACTTGGAAATAATATTGTTTATGTAATGCAAATTGTAATTATATGGCCGACATGATGTATTGTAAAGACTCATAAATGTATGAGATCTTGTAGGTCTTTTGGTTAGTAGAAGTAGGTAATGAAATGTATGTATGTAAGCAGTATATGTGATAAGATAGGGATATAATACTAGATAATTGTATATACACTTTGATGTGTTTATCTTGAGAGCGAATAAGAAGCAAAGCAAAGAAAAGACTATTTTGTGTAAGCAAAATCATTTACCAGCAAACTTTTTGGCAGAGGTATCAAAAGAGCTTAAACTGGTACTAAATCCAATATTGCAGATGCTATTTGAAGCAGAACATTGTTATTGGATTTAATCATCCAATTGTGTAGTTAGTGGGACTCCATTTTTGTTGTTGAGCAGTGAGCTCTAGGCAGTTGGCCTTCCTACATGTGCAAGCCCCTATTGTACTAAGTAATATTTATTCATATTGGCTAGTGAGTAAATATTGTGGGTTGCAAATCCCACCGAGTTTTTTCCCTCATCGGGTTTCCTTGCCAAAATATTTGTGTTATGGCATGGATTGATACTGATTCTTTTGTTTCTCTTTACTACATTATTATTTTCTTACCGATATATTAATTTTAGTTGCAAATAAGTTTAAATCTTTCATCTACCAGTCAGACATTGATTCACCCCCCACTCTCAGTGTCTTTGGGATTAACCAAGTATCTAACACATCAAACTCAGCAATAGAAACATGAGGTTGCATAGAAGCACCTTAATCACCAACGTCTCGAGTAGTGCAAGCAAAATAAACTATCACATCCAGAATACCCTGTACCTCCCTGAACTGTCTGAGTACACGGCCATGAAGATGCATGTCAACAACCCTATGAACACCCACTTATCGACCAATAATATATCTTTGTTGTCGAAAAAAAGGAAGATGTTGAGCATCATCAGTCCAACTAGGGCAAGTAAGATAAGGTCTCCATGATAAATGTTGTAAGATATCAATCTGATGACGCCAATACAAGATGTTACTTGATGTTAACCAAAAGCATATGGCTGATCTGGCTCTAAATCAATATGTAATGTAGGATGAAAGATAGCTATGTGCTCCCAAGCCCATGTTTAGAGCAAAGTAATGCCATATCCAACTAATTTTGGCTACAAGTAAACAATCCCATGCATGATAGTAAGTGGCAAGAAGACAAGGACCCCAAGAAAACACACATCTATCAATAATCATATCATGTTTGAATCACCTCCATCCAACAGGAAAACCATGGGTATGTCTATCAGGAATCAATAATCTAGCAACAGTGCAAGCAAGCACAACGGTGAGATCATCATAATCAAAATCATCCCTACGAATCTCATAACGACCATGAATATGTAGATCCTTCTCCTCATACTCGAATAAAGTACACAAAGAAGAAACACCATTATGATGATCAAAAGTAACCCGTGTACCAAATATCAGAATGCTTAAGATACACCACACATCCTTAAGTGTGATGGATGCCTCACCTATTGGTAGATGAAAATAACATGTCTTTGAATGCCACCGCTCAATCAAAGTAGTCTTCATGGCCCTATTGGTCGTAACCTTGGGAAAATGAGCTATATAATACAATCTAACCTGTCATAACAAAGCAGTATCCTTTGTATCCAACTCATGACATCGATCAAGACCATCTAGTCTTGTCTTTCTAGCAAGGAGTACAGGATAATGCACCTGCATTTGGAAAATATACAAATGAGTCAATTACATCATCAAATTGTCAGGACACATAAGAAGAAAAATGCCTTTATTATCAAATGTGAAATACTTATATCAACTACGAAGTAAAATTATCAATTGCGTTATGATTTTATCAAATGGGAATTATTTTTATCAACTGCAAAGCAAAATTATCAATTGTGAAGCAAAACATGAAAATGCAAATCAAAAGAAGCAAATGCAAAATAAAACATCAAATGTGGTACAATTAAATCAATTCCACAATAATAACATCAATTGCGGCAAAATCGATAGTCAAGTGCGAAAATCACAGAAAATTACATATCACCACACAATTAAATTTTTTGAAAAAACAGACATAAACGAGCAATAGATCATGCAACTCACCATGCCACTAGTGTCGGGAGGTCTCTAATAAGACCGCACTCGCTCGGATAAATGTAGCCTCACTCTATGACTTGCCATTTTGCTCCAAGGATGTCAAAAGCACTAATATCTTTAGGGACTTCTTGCAAAACACAATAGTGCAAATGAGCTCAAAATTACGATTTTTTCTCAACATAACGCCTATGGACCCCTCCAACTTCAACACAGTTGTAAACATAGCAAATGAGATCGAATCCATTTCAAACTTTGTATTATCACTATCTAGCACATTTCCAAAAAATTGGTCTTCGTTCCACAATTTTTCGACCACTTCTTCTGAGGGGGCGTATTTATACCCTAAGCGTCACCAAGGCATACTGGGGCAGTTTTCCTTTTCATTTTCTTTGAAACAACATCATTTCAACATTGTCTCAAAGAGGGGCAAATGTAGACACCTAAAAATGTCTCATTAATCGTATACTAATTATTCATCTATTTAATTAAGTAATTCTTTAATTATTTGATTAAACTAACTATTTCTTCTAATCATCACCCTTCAACACTTCTAATTATTCTATTTCTATTCTCAAATCATTTTAATTAGTTAACCCTATCTCAATTATTAATTAAATATCAATTATTTAATTAATTATGATATATTCCTTAGTTAAATAATCTTTATTATTTAATTAATTCAATCTCCTATGTTTATATAATTTTATTTAAATTATTTAAATTAATTAATTAAATTCCTCCAATTTCCCATATTAAATTTCATTTTATTCCATCTAATTTCGTTTCATTTTCCCCAAATTCAAATTTCATACATTTCATCTAATTTCACATTTTCAAATTAACATTTCACCAAATCTGAATTTCAGTTAATTTCATGTACATTTCAGCATTCGAATGACCAAATTTAAATCCAAATTGAAAATGAAAATGAAATTCAATTTCAAAATTATACAACACATGCTAAAATCAGAACTAATTGATCAAATCAGTTGTCTAATTAGTTAACTCAATTAACTCATCAATTATCTTTTTTAACTCAAAGTCAACTTTTTATGACTAATCTATCAATTCAATCATCTCCCTAGTCTATTTAGTTCACTGATCAATCAAATGAGTTTACTATCCAATCTATTCAATTCAGTGATCAATCTATTGAGTTAACAAATCAATCAACTCTATTAATTGATCAATCAATTTCAATTATCTATCAATCAATAATTGAGTTCTATTTCTCACCCCCTTTTTGTGTTGAAAATCTATAAATTAAAAATCATTTTCTCAATTCAAGCTAGAATCATAGAATCAGAGTCTTCAAAATTGTTGTCCATCTTATATAGGAAATGAAATGCAATACCTAAGAGCCACCTACATCATCAATAATGGAGAAGAGCAATGGAAGCCTTGCTATTTCAATTGAGGGAATTTTAAATAAATCATTCTTTCAATTCAATTGATGTTGCATTATTCTATTATCATTTAAGAGTAATATTGATTAGATTAGAGTTGTGATTCACTTTTTGATATTTGATTATGCAATTTACACTTATTTAGTACCTGAGTATAGAAATTCATTCCACCTAAGTTTGAAGGAACCACTAGTGGTGATGCAGCTGAAGCATGGATCACTAAAATGGACAAATATTTTGAGATCAAGAATTACTCTGAGATTACCAAAACTATTTGGGGAGCTTAATGATTGGCTAGAGAAGCATCTAATTGGTGGATGAACAAGAAAATCAAGCTTGGATTGAATTCCTTAAGACTTTCTTGGAGTGAGTTTGTGGAAATATTCTGGAAATGGTGGTTATTGCAAGTATTATATGATCAACAAGTTGATTGATTTCTAGAACCTAAGACAAGGAGACTCTTTAGTAAATGAGTATTGGGAAAAGTTCACCCGTCTTTTGAAGTATGTACCCATGTACCAAAAGGATGAGTGGTTTTGCATAAGGAAGTTTATCATGGGTCTTAATGCTTAGATAAGAGGAGAAGTGGATGTACACGGTCCTGCCACCATGGAATTAGTGTACAAGTAATCTATTAAATAAGAGAAAATGCTTAATTCCATTGCAAACTAGCAGGAAAGGAGTTGAAAGAGGTTTAAGTGGTCACAAGATAATTAAATTTCCAAGAAGGCAAGTGGTGGTCAATATTTACAAAAGAAAGGAGACAAAGGATATTATAACAATTAGAATGAATCAAGGAGGGACCACAAGGAAAATCACAACATAAGGAATAATGATGACTACAATTAAAAGTCTGTACCAGGGAATGGGTCATTAAGAGGATGTTTCACATGTGGAGGACATAACTATGCAAATCAATGTCCCAAGAAACCACTAGGGACATAACCCCATGTAAACCCTTTACCTTCTCAACGAGAAGCTTTCTAATAGAAGATCCATGTTGCTTTAGACAACCGACAAGCAAAGTGCTAGATCATTCCCATAGGAGTTTCAGGTACTTTGTTTGGAACACCTATTTCAATTTTAATTAATACTAGAGCTACATAAAGTTTTGTTTCTACTAGAATAGATAGTAGGATATCGAGAAAATATGGTTATATGGAAAAATCTTGGATTGTGGAATATGAAAACTAGACAAGAGCTAAGGTGGAACAATATCTATTTGAGGCTAGGATAGAACTTCCAATATTTCCTATGGAAGTGAACTTGTATGTAGCCCCCTTGGGTTCTCATGATTTTATTTTAGGGATGAACTAGTTTTGGAAGCATAGAGAAAAAGTAGATTGCCATGGCAAATCAGTTGAATGTCTAGATGACCAAGGGAATTGGGTACATTTCAAGGAACTCCTGGAGAAGTTAAGTTGCAACAAATCTTTGTTGTACTAATGCATAGGGCCAAGAAGAAAGATTGTCAACTTTTTGTTGTCAAACTAGAACAACTTGATGGAAGCAAAGAATTCATAACTCAAGATGATGTAATATATTATAGACCTCAAGAGTGTCAAGAAGTTGAGGACAGTGAGATAAGGGTATTAGGAAAGTATGACATGGAAAATTATTCTATACATAAGGAATATGTGGATGTATTTCTAGAAGAATTACTTGGATTGCCTCCCAAGAGAGTGTTTGATTTCTTCATTGACATCATTTCAGGATTGGAACCAATATCAAAGATTCAATATAGGATGACCACAAGAGAGTTGATGGAGTTAAAAATTCAATTAGAAGAACTTTTGTCTAAAGGATTGATTAGACCTAGTGTATCACCTTGGGGAGAGTCAATAATCTTTGTGAAGAAGATGTGTGTGTGAAAAGTGGTAATATTGTAAGTTGTAAGACATGAACACTTCAATAAGTCATTGCATGCATGGTTAGATAGATATAATCAATGAATATAAAAACCATAATAAATTGACCTATTGCCTCCTAAAACATGCAAGTATAGACTTGCTCTCAGATTTATCTAAGCAATACCAATGACTAGACTACACCAAGATGGAGGATTTAATCTATATGAGCACAAAATTAAGCTAAATAGATGCAAGATTAAGAAAATTAAGCTAGATGGATGCAAGCTATGATTATCAAGCTATATGATACTAATCAAGCTAACATGATTAAAATAATATGTAAAAAAGATAAGATGCTATATGATTCTAACCAAGCTAACATGATTAAACTAATATGCAAAAAAGATAAGATGAAATAATCTCAAAGCACAATATTCTCAATGACTCTAGAGAAAAAATAACATAATAACAATAAAACTCCAAGGTATTTTGATTGAAAGATGAAAGTCTGAATTTATAGAGAATCCAAAGAGAGACCAACAATCAAGATTGATTAATGATGAGCAGTTGAGATTCCTCAAGAGAAAGCACAATTCGAGTGAATTGAAATGATTGGGTGCTTTGATTCAGTTTCAGAAGAGATAAGATTGAGGTGATCTTGAGATAAATTCAATAAAGCTTGATTTAATGTATTTGGATTATAAGTCTAAGTTTGCATTGGAGATAAAATCAATTAAAAGAATTAATTTATGCATTTGAGATAAAAATCAGTTAAAAAGAATTGATTTCATGCATATTTCTTTTATTTTCTCAATATTTGTTTTATTAGAAAAAGCCATTTTAATGCAAATGAATCATTTTCCTCAAGATTTCTTTGAGGTTAAATTTAGAGAAAATGATTTATTCAATTTAATTGCTTTTCTTACTTTTCTGAGATTTCTCAAGTTATCTCAAATTAGAAAAATAAATATCTCAAGTTGATTTCTTTTCTCAATTTAATTCCCTTTTTTTCAAATTAATTCTTTTTCTCCAAATTAATTCCTTTTACCAAATTAATTCCTTTTTCCAAATTAATTTATTTCTCCAAATTAATTCATGTTTGATGATTTAATGGCAAATTTATTCATTAATTAAATATTCTAGGATATTTAATTAAATAAATAGGATAATTGATTAAAATGATTTACTTGGAATGATTAATTAATTAAATAAATATTTAATTAATTTAAAATGATTTATTTTCCATGTGACATTGATGATTTAGGAATTAATCAATTAGGTGCTCAAGATTGATTTAGTTGTATTTGGTTAGGACCTTAGTGATGAAGTCGAGATTAGGGGGCCATGGTTTAGATGGCCATTTTTAGGGTATTACATTTTCCCCTCTTTGAATTGATGTGCGAGCAACACATCGATTCAAAGAATAGTTGATATCAAATAGATATCCATTTTGAACTTGATGGATCGCAAACTGATGAAAAGCTAGATCTTTAGTTTGATTTGAAGCAATGAAACTAAACATATTGATTAAAGCGATACCAAACCTAAACTTGGTTGAACTTGGACCGATGAAGATCAAGATACCGATCTTGAACTTGATGGATCAAGAAACAGGAACTGATCTAGAACTTGATTGAACTAGAATCGATTGAGAAAAGATATAATACCGATTCTGAACTTGATTGAACAAGAGCCGATTAGAGAAACAAAATATATAGCTTGATTTGATGCGATGAAACTGAACACCGATTTGAAGATTGATTGAGATGAGGACAAAAACTGATATACCCCTAGAGATTGTTTTTATTTGACATTGAAGAATCTCAACTTGATATGATGCGATGTAGTTAAGATGCCCCTAGTAACAAGGTTTTAGTTGATCTGATTTGATTGGCATTCAATTAATCTTTGATTGAAAAGATTTTCTACTCAACTTTTGATGAAGATTTGAAAAATTTCTTGACTTTTTGATGATGTAATCACTGATAATGTTGATGTAATGAGTATGCCCCCTCAGGAGCAAAATCGAAAGATATCGAGATTGCAGTGATTTTAGGCAATTTTGTTTAATAAAATGATTTATCGATGATAATCTGAGCATGAAGATTGATGTAAGAATTGATTTGAGATAAATTTA
Source organism: Cryptomeria japonica (assembly GCF_030272615.1). Taxonomy (NCBI): domain Eukaryota; kingdom Viridiplantae; phylum Streptophyta; class Pinopsida; order Cupressales; family Cupressaceae; genus Cryptomeria; species Cryptomeria japonica. Next base: position 224,415,112 of record NC_081410.1, on the reverse strand, counting down.
AGAAATTCAAAGTTAATTGGAAAAGATTTGAGCGCAAAATGATGCAAAAATTGACCTAAAGGTGAAAGTCCCAAGTGGTCTATAAAATTGACGTCAGATTTTGATTTTGATATAAAAAATATGATAAATATGATGATTCTAATGAATGAATTAATTAATGGATAAATATGATGATTTTGATGCAAATGTGAATGCCATGTTTATTTTTTTCTTTTTCAATGTGATAAGATGGATGCAAATGAATATGCAATGGATTTTTTTTTATGTATATGATATGCTCATGTATGCAACTAACATCTCACATAGGAATTGTGATGTCAATACATAGGTAATCGATCATGTCAAAGATGATGATACACATTTGACCATTTGGCAGAGAAATGATGATCATTTTAGATTCAAGCTTAATTTAAAGGAAAGAAAAAGTAAGTTATCATGCTGAAATTTCTTGAAATGCACAAAGCTTAGTATGAATGCAACCTAAGACTTAGTCACTATATTTGATATGCTATTTATCATCATTGATCATTTTAAGATGTCGAAGATAGACAAAAGAACCAAGGCATATTGAGCTAGGATGACCTGAATGTCATGTCCTTTTGATTTAGCAAGTGAACATAAGCACCAAGGCAGAAAGAGCCATGATGACCTGAATGTTGCTTGCATGCAAACACACTAGACAAAGCAGAGTTCCTTCCTTTTCATATGCAATATTGATTATCTTGTCTGCAATGACCCTTTTATCATTCATATCCTAGGACAATCTAAACATGCATCCAGATTGCATAACAAATAAATTTACTCAAAACATGCAAGGAAGTGGTTCCAAGCTCCCTGCAACATACAAATAAATGGAGTCAAGGTATGTGTGGCAATTTCACCTTGATGTGAAGGCACTTATCACAAACACCCAACTTATGAGATGTTTCCAGATCATCTGAATCATTCATACAAGCAAAAAACAAAGAAAAGTATTATGCCCCGAATCATTGCTCCTCTTAGTCAAGATAGACTTCCTTGAGTTACTCAGAGGAAATAATAAGCAAAAACCAATTTAAAAGACAACATACAAAGAAAATTTCAATCATATCTCAAAAAAATTAGTGATTGTTTTCATTGTTCTTGTTTTGTCTACTTACTTAGTGATAAAACCCTGAAGTGGTTAGGAGATAGGTAACTAACTCAGATTGGATGACCTAGTACTACCGACCGAAAGATGACTTGGTTAAACTGATTAGTACATTTAGATTGATCAGTTGATTACCCTAAGACTAGGAAGTTTGACTAGTTTCAAGCCATGAGGGTTCTAAAAGAACCAGGGTGTCAGAAAAGTGACTGAAGGATATGTACAGACTAAAGCAAAGATGCAGGAAAGCGGGAAATAAAATAGGAAATGCCAAATTTGCGTTGATAGATGGAGCACTTCAGTACAAGAGGTGTCTGTTTACCAGTTTTTTACCTTCTTGGCATATATTCTCTTTTTTTACTACCAAGGTGCCTGTTTACCAGGTTTTCACCAAGGCATAGGATTTTTTTTTGGATTTTTTTTTTCAGGACTTTATATATATATATTTTTTCAAGACTTTTTTATATTTTTTAATTTTTTTTTTTAATATATTTGAGACTAAGATACTTGGCACCCGCTTCTATCATGTTCACACTTTGTTCATTGATGCAAGAGTTCATGGGTTCAATTGCATTAAGGTAAAATGCTAAGGCATAGTCATTGGAAAAAGTAGGGATATCCATGGGTTGGTCTTGTAGAGTATGGTCAATAATCTTAGGGTATACCAGGGATAAAGATTAGACAGGTTCAAAGGAATTCATAGTATTGTCATCACAATCGTGGACCGTCAAGTTGAGTTCTAGAAGACTACCTTGCATTAGTGTCTTCACAATGGGAAGAGTCATAACATGATTATCAAAACCTACATTAGTGTTTAGAGAATCTAACCCAACAAACCTACCACTAGACCCTTCTCCTACTTCAGACTGGACTACATATTGTGGTTTAACAATAATAACTTCTTTAGACAAAGGTTCAACATTCATGAAAAAGTAGTCATAGTTTGGTGTTGAATAGGTAATATCAAAGATGGATCTTATTTTAGGTTGATTAAAGTTCAAAGATGAAGCATTTGACTCCTCTTCAAGCGACTCAGTGAAAGCATTTATGGTATCAATATCTACATCTTTTATGCTGCAAGTTCCTTCTTGTTCCAATTCATTGATCACCTATAATTGTCATACTTGTTCACATAGCCTTGATGACTCTGCTAGTTTTTGTCTTCTTTCCCATTCAGCTTCTCCTGGACTTATGATCGGTCCTTCTTGACTAACCTCTAGTTCTTCAATTATGTTCCCATATCATACAGTAGGTGAGTGATCTTCCTGTGCTTTCTCTACTCTTATTTGTTGCTCATAAGCTTCTTGTCTTCTTAGATTAACTTCCTCTAGTTCTTGTTGTAGCTTCATGTGGGCTTTTCTTGTGATTCATCTATAATATAACTAGATTCTTTAGGATTTTATTCAGTAGATGCATATGATAGAGGTTCTAGACCCCATTCATACTCATTTGAGTCTGTTTCTGAATCTTCTTCTAGTATTATCCCTGTATATGTGACATAAATGTTTAATGGTGCAAAAATTTCTTTGATACTTTCTACCTGTTCTCTCATTTCTTCTGGAATTTTGACTTCCGGTCTTCTTCTTGTTGGTACCTTTGGGAATAGGTTATGAGTTTCTTCTTCTCTTTTGATTTCTAGTTCTTCTTATTTTTCTCATATTCTTCTTGAGTTTGTTGTATGTTTACTTCCTATGATGCTTGATGTAGTGTCTTCTTCCTCCACTTAGGTTGTTGATAGGAATTTTGTTTTTGATTTGATGGCACATCTAGATGGTATCCAAGTCCAGTTTTGTCATTTGTAGACTTGGTTTGCAGCTAGATGGGATTATCTTATAGCCTTTACCATATTGTTTAGGAGAAATTTCACAACGTTGCACTTCTCTATCTTCATTTTCTCCTTTGTAAAGCCATTTGAAAATAGCTTCCTCTTCTATTTCATTTGCAAGAGAAGTAGAGGATTTTAAAAAAGTATCATCATAAATGATGTTTGCAAGTGAATTTTGTGGTCTCATGGCTTCAGATGGTTTTCCAAACTGTCTAGGTGATGGAGGAAGATTCATCAGTGAAAATACAAGTTCTATCTTGTATCCGCCCATGCCGGCATCTGTGATTTTCAGTTTCTTTTTTAAGTCCTTCATAATAGCTTTTGAATTCTTAGATATAGAGGCTGCTCTATTGTGAGGGACAAGAGTATCAACACATTGTTTTAATGTGTTGTAAGTGTAGATAGTATCAACAGGAACAATGACCTCAACTCTATTATAGGGAAACTTAAAACACTGATGGTATGTAGATGGCACTGCTTCCATATCATGAATCCACTATCTTCCCAATAAAATGTTGTAAGATAGAGGAAGATCAAGCATCTAACATATAACATCTCTTTCCATGGGTCCTACCCTGATTGGTAATAGCACCAGACCCTTAGAGGTTCTCTCTTCTTCATCATAAACTTTTATTGTTATCTTCTTTCTTGGATCTATATCATTCTCATAAAATCTAGATTGTATGAGTAGATTGTAAGTAAAAATGTTTAGCCCAATGCCTCCATCTATCAAAACACATTTGACTCGATGTTTATGGATCATGGCTTCAATATGTAATGGCTGATTATGTGGATGGTTCAAGGAATTATCGTCTTTTTCAGAGACAGGTAGTGAGTTGAAGCTAGATGACCCAACATAGATTGAAACCGATCTCGATCTAAGTCTTTAGGGATGTTGGTAGCAAGTAAAGCTTTGTCCAAAATCTCTGAATGAGCAGGAGAGATCTTAAGTAGTTCAAGAATAGATATTTGAGCAATAGTTCATTTTAACTATTCAACAATGTTGTAGCCAGAAGAAGATGGTGAAACCAACTATTTAGATGGAGAAGACTTAGCAATGATAGTAGCTGGTTGTTTATTTTAAGATGTCGACAATTTTGATGATTTTGATGGATTTGATGATGATATATGATCAGAAGATGAGGAACCAACTCCATTGAGAGTAACTTTTCCTTGATCATGAATCACAACGTTTATTTCTCTCGGCTTGTTTTGATCTTCTTTAACTATGATTACATTGCAATGGTCCGATTGAGAGGGTTCAAGCATGTTAATGATATGATCATCATTTGTATAGGTGTAATTTACCTTGGCATTTGTTAGAGATTGGTTCTTCTTGAAAGAATGGATTAGTTTGTAATTAAAAAGACCATCCCTTACTTTTGTTAGAATTCTTAGAAGAGCTTCTGGTTTGAATAGGCATTTATAATTGATGTAACTGAGAGCTAGAAGTGATATAGATGTCAAGATCAAATTGGAGCTAGTTGTTTTCTTGAGGTGATAATTGGATGAAGAGATTAAGATCAAGTATGGTTTTAGGAATGATCTATCCTGTATAAGACATGATCTAAGCATATTAGGTTGATCAGATTGATGTATGATTGATTGAACTAGCTAGGATATAATCAACAAAATCATGTTACACAACGATAGGGGTACACTATCAAGATTGCTATGCTCAGGCTGAAAAAGACCAGATATATGCTCACTGTGGTGTATCAGGACTGATTAGGAACGTATGATAGATCTAAAAAAGCACATAAAAACATAGGCTTCTGGACTGATGAAAATAGAGGCTCATATGACAAAAGATTATGAGCCATATGACAATTTAAGGACTACCAGACGACAAACTAGTAATCTCGTACGAGTTTGTGCCTTAATTTGGTAAAAAATTGTAGCAAATATATAAACTCATACGATAGCCTATGTGATACCAAATGGCAATTCCCACTAGATAGTATGACAAAATGGTAAAGATGAACCCCTAAGATTATGACTCGTACGACAATTTAACAGTTACCAAATGATAATTCTCAGAGGCTAGTACGACAAACTAGAAGACTCGTATGACACAGGACTGGACATGGACAATTTTCTGACAAGAATAAGTTTTTGACCACTGAGTTTTTAATGTTTTGATTATTTTCTCCAGTTTCAGGGTTTAAGTTTCAGTTTCAAGGACAAAGACACAACAAACACACAAGATGTAAAGTGACTTCAAGGACAACACGCTAATCTTAAGGAAGTTGGCTGAGAGAGAAAACCTTTGTTTGCAAGATTAGGTACACACCCAATAGCTAATTAGAATACGGCCCCTAAGTTTATACAATGGATTCTCAATGTCGTATTAGTCGACTCCAAATGCTAATGGGGGCATGATATGACAAGTATCTTGGGAGAGTTACTATTTCTCTTGCACAAAGATTATCCCCCTTTTGAAGGTGAACTAGGTAGCTTCTATCTTAAATTTCTTAGTAAGGACTTCCATTTGAAATTACCCCTTGAAGGCGCGTAAGCACGATTGAGGCCTATAGCCCGACAAGGTACCAAAACAAGATGTAGTCATGCCAGCATGACTGAGACCCTACAAAATGCCTGATATGAGAGATCTCAAAGAGAAAACTTAAATAAATTTGTCCTCCTAGACTTTAATCCCAAAGAGGCCTATTTATTATAGTGAGTTGGAATGCTTGGGTCTAGCTATACTCACTTGGGTCATTCTCATAAGGTGATTACTTTTTCCCACTATGACAAGCTCACTAAAAGGAACACAAATCTCAAACTAGAAAATATTGAAGGGTCTAGATTTCTGATTGTCTATACAAACAAGAGAATACTCTCCTACCTTTTAGACCTTTCTCAAACACAAAAAACAAATTTGTTCATTTAACACATCGCAATTTAGGTGCCTAGAAAACAATTAAGAGTACATGGAGTTTACTTGAATCTCCTCAGGCAACCTGCAAAAACAACGAATCAATAATCATAATGTTTTTGAGCAGTAGATTCTTTGATAGGCGTAAGTTTGATTGATAGATTATTTGACAAGAATTCTGCAAAAAACCTATTAGGCTGTGAAAATCTCTCAGATAGACAGAAAACAAATCAGGGTTATCATTAGTATGAGCAAAATCCAACCAGAAAAACCCTAAAAAATCACTTTGTTTTTAATACGAGAAAACATAAAATCACACGAGTAAACTTACAAAGTCGTACGATGATTCTCAATAGACCATATGAGTAACCTTACAAATCCATATGAGAAAATAAAGAATCATACAAGTTTTCTCACAGAGCCGTATGATGATTATCAATAGACCATATGATATGCCACATAAATTCATACTACGCCTAACAAAAACTCATACGAGTTTTAGCATAAATTGTACGAACAAAATTTGAAAAATAAAAAAGAACTGATCTGCAAGGCCTAAAATTGTAATCTTCAGGCCACACATTGGGCGCAAAAAAATGTGTGTGAAAAGTGGTAATCCTATAGGCTATAAGACACAAACACTTCAATAAGTCATTGCATGCATGGTTAGACAAATATAATCAAGGAATGTAAAAACCATAACAAATCGACCTATTGCCTTCTAAAAGATGCAAGTATAGACTTGCTCTTAGATTTATCTAAGCAATACCAATGACTAGACTACACCAAGATGGAGGATTTAATCTATATGAGCATACAATTAAGCTAAATGGATGCAAGATTAAGCAAATCAAGCTAGATGGATGCAAGCAATGATTATCAAGCTATATGATTCTAATCAAGATAACATGATTAAACTAATATGCAAAAAAGCTAAGATGAAATAATCTCAAAGCATAATATTCTCCATGACTCTAGAGCAAAAACAACATAATAACAATAAATCTCCAGGGTCTTTTGATTGAGAGATGAAAGTTGAATTTATAGAGAATCCAAAGAGAGACCAATGATCAAGATTGATTAATAATGAACGATTGAGATTCCTTGAGAGAAAGCAAAATCCAGGTGAATTGAAATGATTGGGTGCTTTGATTCAGTTTCAAAGGAGATAAGATTGAGTTGATCTTGAGATAAATTCAATAAAGCTTGATTTAATGCATTTGGATTATAAGTCTGAGTTTGCATTGGAGATAAAATCAATTAAAAGAATTAATTTCATGCATTTGAAATAAAAATCAGTGAAAAATAATTGATTTCATGCATATTTCTTTTATTTTTTCAAGAGCTGTTTTATTAGAAAAAATCATTTTAATGCAACTGAATCCTTTTCCTCAAGATTGCTTTGAGTTTAAATTTAGAGAAAATTATTTATTCAATTTAATTGACTTTCTTGATTTTATGAGATTTCTCAAGTTATCTCAAATTGGAAAAAGAAATATCTCAAGTTGATTTCTTTTCTCAATTTAATTCCCTTTTTTTTCAAATTAATTATTTTTCTCCAAATTAATTCCTTTTTCCAAATTAATTCTTTTTTCCAAATTAATTCATTTTTGATGATTTAATGGAAAATTTATTTATTAATTAAAATGCTAGGATATTTAATTAAATAAATAGGATAATTGATTAAAATGATTCACTTGGAATGACTAATTAATTAAATAAACATTTAATTAATTTAAAATGATTTATTTGTCATGTGACATTGATGATTTAGGAATTAATCAATTAGGTGCTCAAGATTGACTTAGTTGCCTTTGGTTAGGACCTTAGTGATGTAGTTGAGATTAGGGGCCCATGGTTTAGATGACCATTTTTAGGGTATTTCAAAAGAAAGATGGTACACTGTGCTTGTGCATTGTTTATTGTTTGCTCAATAAAGCAACGATAAAGAAAAAATACCCACTACCACTTATTGATGATCTATTTGATCAAATGTGAGGAGATGCAATATTCTCAAAAATTGATTTACGATTAGGATATCATCAGTTAGGGATCAAGGATGAGGAAATTTTCAAAACAACCTTCCGAACTAGGTATGGTAAGGCAACTGAGGGGGGGTGAATCAGTTGTCTATTAATTTCAACTAAATATACTTTAACCAAACTTAGTGCATAATACCGATAAACCAAACTTTAATGTCGGTAAACAGTTTAATAGTTAATTGCAATACCGGTAATGTTTAATGCATGAAACAGAAACACAAATAATATACATAACACATAACACAATTATTTGTACGTGGAAAACCTATAAGGGGAAAAACCATGGTGCAAAACCTTACCCATAATCAGATGATTCTACTGTAGATAGTATGTGTATACAAATGGGGTCTGCACATGCAGAAAGGCCAACTGCGTAGAGCTCACTGCTCAATCACAAAATGGGAGTCACACTGACTACAATTGGATGGTTAAATCCAATGATAATGTACTGCTCAAAATAGCATCTTCATATGTTGGATTCAATACTGGTTAAGCTCTAATTTTCCTTCTTCAAACCTTCCTTCAATCTTGAATGATGTCTGCATATATAGCTCTGCTTATATTCACATATACCTTATTATATTCCTCTTCCACTTTCCTTATTACAATCTCACAAATGAGATCTTACATTTATACCAAAACCTAAGACCAAATAGTGTCTTCTACATAACCAAGTAATCTCCAGATGATAACAGATCATCCTCAGTGCCGGTGAACAATATAACCTATCGGTGATTGTGCATAAGTCACTAAACATGCCGGTGAACATAACCAAAGATCTCCAAGTATTCTCAAGTGTTGACAAGTATTGACATCAATGACAAAACCAATGCAACACATCCATAATACCAACAATTATGAGTTCACAGTCCTACCTTTTGGACTAACAAATGCACTTGTAGCATTCATGAACTTGATGAATAATGTATTCAGAGATTGCTTAGATAAATTTGTGTTGGTCTTCTTGGATTATATTCTTATATATTCTAAGAATGAAGAAGAACATCTCCAACACTTGGGAATTATCTTACAAAGGTTAAGGGAGCATAAGTTGTATGGGAAACTCTCTAAATGTACATTCTTTCAAAGGAAAGTAAAAAAATTGGGTTATGTGATTTTGACTGAGGGAATTATAGTTAATCCTACAAATATTAAAGCAATACTTAAATCGCTAGTACCAAGAAATGTAACAAAAGTTAGAAGTTTCATCGAGCTGGATGGGTATAATCCTAAATTTGTGGCAAACTTTTCCAAGATAGATTTTCCCATTACTTCATTACAAAGAGAAGAGAAGAAGTTTGAGTGGTCGGAAAAATGTCAAGTACTATTTGACCAACTTAAAGAGAAGTTGACTCCAACTCTTGTATTAAAATTACCAAGTCCAAATGATAAATCTATAGTCATCACAGATGCATCAGGAGAAGGTTTAGGTGGAGTGTTGATGAAAGAAGGGCGAGCCATGGCCTATGAGTCAAGGAAGTTAAAACCATATGAGAAAAATTAAGCTTCACATGATTTTGGAGGTAGTTGCAGTTTTCCATGCATTAAAAAAGTGGAGACACTATCTTTAGGGAAAACCTTTTGAATTAAAAACCAATCATCGCAGTTTGAAGTATTTGTTTACCCAATCAAATTTGAATGCTTGATAAAGAAGAGGGTTGGAATTGATATCAGATTATGATTTCAACATCAATTACATTAAAGGAAAGGAGAATAGAGTTGCAGATTCCCTCAGTAGAAGGATGAATATCTCCTTAATGATATCTATCCAAACTGATTTCAAAGGTCAAGTGTTGCAAAAATCTAAGGGTGATGAGTACTATGAGCGATCAGGAAAGCACTCTTGGATAATCCAAAAGACCCAAGGTATAAAGGATTTCTTTTTGAACCCAATGGATAATTAAGGTTTAAAGGAAGAGTCTATGTACCCAACTCTAGAGAATTAAGGGATTTGGTATGAAAAGAAGTTCATACAACACCATATTTTGGACATATTGGAAAAACAAAGTTGTTAGCTAATGTTAAGACATTGTATTTATGGAAATGGATGAAAAGGGATGCTGCAAGATTTGTAGAAAGTTGCTTGGAATGAAAGAGAGTAAAGGAAAAACATCATCATCCTGTAGGATTGGTGTATCCCCATGAAGTTCTATAGAGGAAGTGGCAAGTCATTAGTATGGATTTTGTTCAAGGTCTACCTATGTCAAGGAATAAGCATAATTCCATTCTAGTAGTAGTGGACAAGCTTACCAAGGTAGCACATTTCATTCCAGGGATTTGACTGATGGAGCACCTATTATAGCACAAAATTTTATCCAAGAGGTGTTTAGATTACATGGAATCTGCTAGATACTTGGTTAGTCCTAAAGACACTGAGAGGGGGGGTGAATCAGTGTCTAACCAATAGATTAAAGATTTAAACTTATTTGCAACTTTATAACCCAAATTAATATACCGATAAGCAAATAATAATGTAGTAAAGAGAAACAAAAGAGTAAGCATCAATGCACACCATAACACATATATTTTTGGCAAGGAAACCCGGTAGGGGAAAAACATTGGTGGGATTTGTGACCCACAATATTTACTCACTAGCCAATATGAATAAATATTACTCAGTACAATAGGGTCTGCACATGCAAGAAGGCCAATTGCCTAGAGCTCACTTCTCAACAAGAAAAATGGAGTCTCACTGACTACACAATTGGATGGTTAAATCCAATAACAATGTACTGCTCAAAATAGCATCTGCAATGCTGGATTCAATACCAGTTTAAGCTCTGTCTGATACCTCTCCCAAAACCTTGCTTCTCTCTACTCTCGTTCTTATTCACTCTCAAGATAAATACATCAAAGTGCATATACAATTATTCGCTATCATAACCTATCACATATTATCGCTTCCTTACATTACCTATCATATCATATTATGTGTTCAAATGACCTACAAGATCTCATATATATATGATTCCTTACAATACATCATGTTAGCTATACAAATATAATATTACATTACAATATATTTTGCATAAACAATATTATTTTCAAGTTGTCTTAGACTGTCAGTATAATCTATTGCCGATGTAACTGGATGCTGGTGTGAATAACCCTTGTAGTGGCTGCTGGTGCTGGTAGGTAAAGTCTATTGCTAGTAGATCCTATGAACCATTTTACTAGTTGGTTGCCATCAATGACAACATCAATCATTCTCATCTGAGAGTATAATGCCAACAATCTCCCCCTTTGGCATTGATGGCAACACTCATGAGAAAAATCAAAACTGATATCCAAAATTTGAAGTCCAAAAACTGAGAGTGCTCCCCTTGAGCAAGTGATCTCCTTCTATTTATTTTTCTCATTACACCACTCCCCCTTTGACATTAATGAAAAAGGATGTCAAAAGTAGAAAAAAATCAAAATTTACCTAGATACATGTACCTAGTTATGTACAATCTAAAAAATGTCTACCAAAACCAAGTTAAGACCTTGCAAAAACTTTGTACTATCAAAAATTACAGTCTCTGTCTGTCGGATCATCTTGGTGAGATAATGCATCTATTTCTCTGATGATCTTTCTCCTTCAATTTTTTCCTTAGATAGCTCATTCTGGTGTGTTAACAAATTATCCAATCTAGGACAAATTTTGTTCTTTAATTCCCGGGTTTTCATCTTCAACCTTTCTTTCTATTTCCAATTTCTCAATCTTCTCTTCATAAATAACCATCTCTTGATCCAAAACTGATGTGAGTTTTGAAGAACCAATCATATTGTCAGCAATGTCATCAATATTTTTTTGTATTTTCTTTATTTACTCATCAACATCTTTTGTTAGATGGTGAGGTTTGCATGCTTCCCTGTACAATTCCTTGTATTCTAGAATGGTGGAATTCAATGTTGATAACAATGAACCAATCTATTGTGTGAAATCCTTTATTGTTTTGTTAAACAATTCACCCTTCTCCTTATTAACTCTTTCATGAATGGTCTCCTCATTTATCTTATCTACAGTTTGAATGTTAGAAGAAATGAATTTGGACAATGTGTCCAATTTACCTATAGACCCAACAATGTGATCAACCTTGCACGTTGGTGCAATCATCTACAAAACTGGTAAAGAATCATCCATAGCCTTAAATGCTAAGGTATTGCATTCTATTATCTTCTTTATGGAATCTAATAATACATGAGTAACATTTGTTGGTTTGTAATCCACAGTAGAAGTATTGGGATAATTTTCTTCTCTTCTCCAGATATTTGTTCAGTTACCTTAACCTCTTCTCTATACACTTTCTCTTCCTTATTTTCACTCTTATCCTCATTCTTATTCTCTACCGGTTCAAATTGTGTTTGTTCTTGTTCTTTTTCTGCTTTAGCCGATATCTCAATATTCTGCTGAGTGTCAACAGGCTTGACCGGTGATTCAGGTTTCTCAACATTTATAGCTTCATATTTCTTCTCCTCTGCAATTTCCTTGTCCAATACAATATTGATGTCTAAAGTGTCAACATTCATTGTGAATAATATGTCTGACTCAGAATCAACATTATCTATTTTCACTTCCTCTGACTTCTCTTTTTCAAGCTCATTTTGCATTTCAATCGGTGCCCCTGATACTACCAGTGGGGTGTCCTATGTTGGTGGCAGTAAGTTGTCCTTAATTGGGATGTCAGGTACACTGCCAACCTTACTCTTACCCTTGTCTATTTTTTGATATACCTTAGTAAATGATTTATCAACTTTCTATCTATCTTTCTCTTCTCTCTTCTCTTTCTCAACAAAGATATATCCCACTTATCCATTATTTCATCTACAATCTCTTTTACTCTTCCGGCCATAAGACTAACTTGTCGGTGACCACTCACAAAATAGTCCTATTAGCTTCAGATATTAAATCATCTATTTCTTGCTTAGAATTAACAAGATGAACCACTAACAGTGCCTCAACCTTCAATTTCTTATCTAACTCCATAACGAATATTATTTTTGCTTCAAGTCTCAAGTATAGATCATTAGGAAGAACATCTACAACCTCAAAAAGAACCTTCTTATATATATCCAGATACAAAATAATGCTCTCCTCAATAGTATCCTTATGAAAATCAATAAAAGAATGATAGAACTTACTAACATTACTAACATTTCCTTCCTAAGTTATTTCATTTATCAGTTATGTAAGTGAAAGTGTATCCTGTTCTTTTTGTTCCGGTTGCTTCTTTGGTGTGACTTTCTTCTTCTGACCACTGGGCTCTCTCACACCCTAATGTTTCTTTCTAAGTGTTCTTGATTTCTTTGGAGATGGAGCAGGTGTCGGTGAGCGTTTTATTTTCTTTTTTTCCACCCTTTTGAATTTTGCAGACTTATCATTGTCAGAATCGGATGAGGTAGCCACAAGATAAATATATGTTATCAGTTGTTGTTTTGATTTTCTTTCTTGTTCAACAACACCTCTCATCGGATCAAGTTTCAACAAGCCCTTCTTAACAACTTCAAAAAATTTTGAAGCATCTTTTATTACTTTGTCTCTTTTCTTCCTTTGCTTATGCATAGTAACATCACTCATTACCAAATATCTTCTAAGTCAGTTCCGATGGAGCATCTAGGAGTATCTTGGCATAAGATTCCAAGATGTGTGAGTCCACTTCATAACCCATCTCTATTATCTAGATGGTTCTAGGTCTAACTGCCTCCATCCATAATTCATCTCTTTTAATCACAAAGCATATTTGTTTGTCATATTTGTCAGCAATTCTTTGGGGAATCCTTTCCCTTTACCTCATTTTATCTTGAAAACCTTTGAAGTATTCTTTTACCAGTTTGTCACCATGAGAACCTATGTCGATAATTGCCTCCTTAATCTATTTTCTAATAGAAATATAATAGGCAAAGTCCTTCTGTCCAATACCGGGAATCTCCTTTGAGAAATATAGCATTAAGCATACAATCAAATTCCCAAACTTGAAAGTTCCCTTCTTTTCACCTTTGATCTTATCTAGATTTTCTAACAGTTCATCTTTCAACCATTAACAGATGTTTTTAGTATTATTCATAATCATCTCATAGGCACTATGAATGTATAAACTTGAAATAGAATTCAACCTATTAGTATGAGCAACTTTGTATCCAATAACCATACTAGCATATTTGACATTGTTATTGGTTATATCACTAACCCTAAGTGATTTGTTATCTAATGTTGCACCGGTTAAGTTCATAACCTATTTGTTTGGATTTTTTTTCTTATCAGGCCTAGTGCCGGTAGAAGGTAAACCAGTAACAACCTTAATTGCTTCCTTAGTGATCTTGAAAACTGAATCTAACCACAAAAATTCATCGTGAACTCTGCTAAGAACATAACGGACAATCTCATCTGAAAATTCAGGCATGTGAAGGATGTTAATGAACCCTAAATCTTCAGCAACCTTGTGTTCTAGTTTGACTACATCTTGTTTGTCAATGATAACATTCATGAACATTTATTTTAAATCTTCGGACCCTAAATCTTTGATGTTATAGTGAATGTATGCCCTAGGTTATTCAACAAATGCAACTCCTTTTAGAATTTTTGAAAATGCACCAATGGACTCATCCAAATTAGCTATCTTAGGGATGATCTTAAATATTGGTCTAGGATGCTTGACATTTTCCACCATAGTATGGTTTGCAATGAATTCAAGAACGAAGGATGAATAAGCCATTCTGTAAGATAAATACCTTTGATTGTCGAATGCAAGTGAAAACCTTGGATGCCTTGAAAAAACCTTTGCTTCTTCACTTCTTGAATGTTGGTGCTCAACTTTTGTGCTCTTCAAATGCTTGAATGCTTTGGTAAGTCGAAATGAGAAAACTAAGTACTTTATAACCAAAAGTGTAACTTACAACTGCAATAAATGCTTCGCCAATGAAGTGAATACTCAACATATGTGTCGGTAAAGAAGAAATGTGACTTCTTACCACCAAGTGAGGGTAAATACATGATCTTCAATATGTTGCCTTACCTCTAATGATTATTCCTTAGTTAGATGAAGAGTCTCCTGCCAATGCATGATTGCTCTATTTTGTCGATGCAGAGATAGATTCATCATTCCTCCGATCTCTCTTCCTGATCCATTGTTTAGTGAATTCTTGCTTGATTTCATTCACCTTTTCTTTGCCTTTGTCATTAGATCCTTTGTTGTTTTTCAATACATTCTTGCTTCTGTAAAATCTTGTAATATGCCCAATCTTGTTACATGCATAATAGGTTACATTGTTTCTTTGAATAGCCTTTCCATAACCTTGACCGGTTTGAGTTTTGCATTGATTAGATAGATGTCAAAATCTACCACAAACATAGCATTTCACATTCATTCTACAATTGTATGAGTTATGACCATTTTTATTTCATTTGAAACATTGACCGATGGATGAGTTTGTATTCTGATTATTCCTAAATCTACACTGATTTGCTCTATGACCAAATTTGTTGCAATTAAAGCATTTTCCATTGAATTTATAAGCATTAGTTTGCCTTACCAATTTGCTGTGATCATGATTGTTTGCAGTTCCAGAACTTTCTCCATGTTCAAATCCAAGTCCAACTGTTTCTCCATCAGGTTTTTGACTTTTTTAGCATATCATCAAGCTTGTCTGAACTCTTCTTCAATTTGTCTTTGTATTCATTTGCAGTGACCAACTCACTTTCCAAAGTACTAACTTGTCTCATAAGTTCCTCTTTGTCATGTTGCATGTGAATCAAATGTGTTTTAAGAATATCATTTTCATAACTAAGCCTTAGAGATTCATCTGATTTTTCATTAAGTCTTTTGGCCAAATCTTCCTCATTCCTCTTTCTATCTTCAATATCCTTACATAGTCTCATGGTTAAATCTTGCATCTGATTCCTCATGTTACTATTCTCTTGTCTCGGTTTCTCTGCAATATCTGTGAGAGTTTCTTTTTCTCCATCATCTTGGTTTTTGCAGTTGCACATGTAATTCTTTTCTCTTATTCTTTGCTATGACCAGGTTATCTTGAAGTGTTTTGATGAATTCCTGAGAAGATCTGAGTTCATCTTCTAGTTTGATATTATTCAATTTTTTTGCATCAAAGTCATCAAGAGATCCTTCCAACTGTTGTCTCAAAATTTCCATCGATACCAATTTCTGAATCTTCCTGAAGTTGTTAGGCTTCTGCAAATAGAGGTCTAGGCTCTGATACCAATTGTTAGATACTTGGTTAGTCCCAAAGACACTAAGAGGGGGGGTGAATTAGTGTCTAACCGGTGGATGAAATATTTAAACTTATTTGCCACTTTACAACCCAAATTAATATATCGATAAGAAAATAATAATGTAGTAAAGAGAAACAAAAGAATAAGCATCAATGCACACCATAACACAGATATTTTTTGCAAGAAAACATAGTAGGGAAAAAACCTTAGTGGGATTTGTGACCCACAATATTTACTCACTGGCCAATATGAATAAATATTACTCAGTACAATAGGGGCCTGCACATGCAGGAAGGCCAACTGCCTAGAGATCACTGCTCAACAAGAAAAATGGAGTCTCACTGCTACACAATTGGATGGTTAAATCCAATAACAATGTACTGCTCAAAATATCATTTGCAATGTTGGATTTAGTACCAGTTTAAGCTCTATCTAATACCTTTGCCAAAACCTTGTTTCACTCTACTTCTTATTCACTCTCAAGATAAATGCATCAGAGTGCATATATAATTATTCGCTATCATAACCTGTCACATATTACCGCTTCCTTACATTACCTATCATATAATATTGTGTGTTCAAATGACCCACAAGATCTCATATATATATGAGTCTTTACAATACATCATGTCGGCTATACAAATATAATATTACATTACAATACATTTCACATAAACAATATTATTTCCAAGTCAGCTTGGATTGCCAGTATAATCTGTTGCTGGTGTAACTAGATGCCGATGTGAAAAACCCTTTAGTGACTATTGGTGCCGGTAGGTGAAGTCCATTGCTGGTAGAACCTATGAACCCTATTACCAGTTGGTTGCCATCAATGACAACATCAACCATTCTCATCTGAGTGTATAATTCCAATAGAACCCTTGAAAGAATAATTTCAGATAGGGATGCTTGTGTGACATCTAGGTTTTGGCAAGCCTTATTTTCTTCATTTGGGACTCAGTTGAATATAAGTTCAACATACCATCTAGAAACTAATGGTCAAATTGAGAGGGTAAACCAAGTATTGGAAGATTTGTTGAGAATGTATTGTATGGATCAAGTGGGAAGATTACTTACCCTTGGTAGAATTGATATTATTAATTATTATCGGCCTGCATGTTCTATTTTCCACATTACAAATTGAATTCATTTGCACCCTCATTTACCTCGACCTTTACATGGAGAGAGGGAAGAAGAGGAGGGGTGTTGGCATTAGATTGTCATTGATGTCAAGAATTGAGAAGGTGCAGTGGAGAGATCAGACAAGATGCAGTAGAGAGATCAGGTTAATAGGTTGGTAAAAGTGTTGTTGTAACATCATATTAGACACCGTGCTATATGACATTATATAACACACCATATTATACGATATCATATAACTCATTGTGTTATATGCACAAGGAGTTATAGGATTATTGCATGAAGCGTGTCATTGGGGAATGAAAATGGACAAGGAGGACACATGCAGTTGTGTTGAAAATGTATTGTGAAATATGGTTTGACTCTGAAAAGGTTAGTTGTGGTTGTCAATAACATGTAGGTTATCACATGTAGTTATAGGGAGTATCAGTTGCATTTGTCAATAACACACAGGTTATCCCAGGCAGTTACAGGGAGTATCAATCGCATTTGTCAATAACACGTAGGTTATCGAAGATAGTTACAGAGAGTATCAGTTGTAGTTATTAATAACATGATGGTTATGTGATCTAGGTTGTCAATAACATGACTGGTTGGTCGTACTGGTCTCACGGTAGAGGATGTCAATAATGTGCAGGGTATGTTGCTTGACTTATCCCACGGCATGTTATACAAGGTAAGATAACCTTGTGGGATAATGAAAATCAAAGAGGTCAAAGTGAAGAGATGTCCTCTCTTATCCTACAGTGTCAAGTGTGACTAACAAAATTCACATGGGATAAGAAAGTTAAGGAAAGATTGTTGACTCCCTTATCCCACATGAAGAGAGAGGCTACACAAGATTTGCGTGGGATAACAAAGTAAAGTGAAGGACACTAAGGAAACCCTTATCCTGCGAGGGTTTACAACAACAAGAAAAGTGTTGAGGGATAAGAGCATAAAGGAAGAGGAAAGGTTTCCTTATCCCATGTGTCTCCACGGGGATAAGGTAAGGGCTAAGGGAATAAATAGCTTATCCCGTGTAGGCTTATCTTGCATGGGAAGAATAAGCAGACATACATGTGAGGCGGATGACACACAATGTTATGCAATCTGCAACACACATCTGTGTTGCTTGTGTGTTCACATGGATGTTGACATAAGTTTGACCTGATGATGTGGCATGTACAGAGTGAATTAGAGGACACTTGTTGAAATTATGAAAGGGTATTTTGCCGATAGAATTGAAGATTGTGATCAACTTTGTAGCCATGTCTGCAAGCTGATAAACTCAGAGGTCCACATGGATGATTGACTAGGATTGACCAAGTGATTTGGACAACATGTTTGCAAGCCGATAGACTTTGTAATCCATGTGGCGGTCAACCAAGTATGACCAGAAATGATGAACGACAAATTTGATACCATAGATGCATGTCGATAGATGCGTAGGATTATGTGGAAGTTTATCAACATTGACCAAGTGATGTGGATGCAAAATATGAAGACACATGGCTCTTTGGTGGACATAACAAATCAGATTTGCAGACTTAGTTCATTTGATGGAGGTTGTTGTCCATCTTTTCTGGGTA
Organism: Cryptomeria japonica; assembly: GCF_030272615.1. NCBI lineage: Eukaryota > Viridiplantae > Streptophyta > Pinopsida > Cupressales > Cupressaceae > Cryptomeria > Cryptomeria japonica. Next base: position 224,396,321 of record NC_081410.1, on the reverse strand, counting down.
GGTCAACAGAGGATGGAGAATAGATTAATGGCAGACCAGGTGGATATTTTTGCAGGACTCGAGGTGATCAACGCTAGCAGAATCAAATCTGTGAGGTAGATTTAGATTTTTAAAAATAGCAACCCAATATAGAGAACATCCAAGAAACCATAAAAGAGTCATTTAATGCAGATGGTCGATTTAAGAGAGAAAATCCAATCTACTATTGACCAGATCCTTAGATGGAATGAATCATTTTTAAAATGCTAATTTGGAGGGAAAGACATTCTCTGGTGAAGAAATGATAGAGCAGAGCAATAAATGTGTTTGGACTGAGGTAGTTGTCTTTGTAGAGACATAGATAGACATGATGCACTGAAGTGAGGTGTATTGTTGTATGACGTGGCTGCTGATTAAAAAAGAAGGTGTCATCGCCAAGAAAAGTATAGAAAACATAGAGAATAGTGAAGTGTGATGTAGTAGTGAATATGAGATAAAGAACAGAGAGAGAGAACAATGAGAAATTGTAGAACCAGAAATAGAGTGCAGAGAGCTGAGATAGTAAGAGGAAGCAAGTTCTTAAGTAGAGGCAGAGAGAGAAGCAGAAGGAGAGCAAAAAGAAAATAAAAAGGGGGATAACTAGTAAGGTGCTACAAAACTTCATTTGTAGCAATGTGTCTAACTTGTAATTGAGTCCATATTTATTTTAATCTCTGAGTGGGTGCTCAGAGAAGGGGTAGGTTCTCCTTTGGGTTGTAGCCCATAAAAATAGGGGTCGGTGCTCCTTGAGTTGGTGCTCATAATTTCACAGGTGGGTGCCCTAAAACTTATTATAATTTGTTATTCATTGCAAGGTTGGATTGGAGTAGTAGACTCCAACAACTATTCTCATTGATGTTTTCCTACATTGGGTTTTCTCCGTATATCTAGTGTTATGTGATGTGCTCTTGTGCGTGTGTTTATGTTTTCGTTACATCTTTAAATTTTGCACACTAAACTTAAAGTTTTTGAAATACATTGATTTACTCCCCTCTCAGTGTCCATTTGTGCTCTTCAATTAGTATCAGAGCCTAGGTTCCCTTGTAGTAAAAGATTTCTCTAGCTTGGGTAGATTCTTGTTAAGTGGACACAATGGCTAGGAATGAATCCTCATCCTCTAAAGCACCTATGTTTGATGGCACCAACTATGCTTTTTGGAGTAGAAGAATGGAAACCTACTTGTCTTCCCTAGGGTTTGATGTCTGGATGTTAGTAAAAAAAGGTTATACAGTCTCTCAAGTTCCTCCTACCGACCTTGATACTAAAAGAGAATATGAGAACAATGCCAAAGGTAAGAATGCAATCTTAAGTGGTCTATCTGATAGAGAGTTCATCAAATTCATGCACTACATATCAACAAAAGAAACTTGGGACAAGCCACATAAGATATATGAAGGAGATACCAAAGTGAAAGAAGCCAAACTACAAAATATAAGAGCTCAGTTTGAAAACTTGAGAAGGAAAGAAGAGGAAAAGATAGCCAACTATCTGCAAAGAGTGGATGAGACTGTGAGTGCTATAAGATATCTTGGAAAGGATGTCAAAGATGAATTTACTATCAAGAAGGTTATGAGATCATTAACCTCAAAGTATGACACAAAGGTCTCTGCTATTGAGGAAGCTAAAGAATTAAAGACATTCTCTATGGATGAATTGTTTGGCTCCTTATCAACTTATTAAATGAGAACATTATGAGGAGAAATGTTAAAAAGAGAGGCTTCTTTTAATACTACCAAAAAGGGTAAGGAAGAAGTTGCTCATGAAGAAGTTGAAGAAGATTTAGACATTGCTATAGCTAACTTTGTGAGAAAACTCTAAAAGGGATCAGGCAAGATTCAAACACTACATATGACAAACAAAACAATAGACCTTTTGGCAAAGAAAAGATGAAAAAATCCTACAAACCAAGGAGAAAAAGTTTTAGGAAAAAGAACAATCTTTATACCTTTGAAGATGATGCCACAGATGAAGAGAGTGTCTCTGATGATGATTGTAGTGAATAAGAAAGAGAGATTAATATATTTATGGCACAAGGAGTACTAAATGATGTTCAAGATGGCAGTGATGAAGAGGAAGAAGTTGAAGTCATAGTTGACCTAGAAGGTGAACTTATAAGTGCTCTGGAAGAACTGAGAAAAGTAAGAAAAGATTTCAAGAAGTTCAAGTATGCTGTTGTTGAAGAACAAGAGCTATTAAATAAATCTCTTGAGGAGTGAAAGACAATAATTTCTAATTTGAGAATCCAGCTGGAAGAGTAAAAAACCATGTGTGAAGTGACAAAATCAGATCTAGAAGCCAAGGAGAAAGAGCATCAAAAGTTAGAAGGAGAGATTGTGAGTCTTAGAAAAGAACTTGAAAAAGTGCAAGGATGAACTCAAAGTGAGAATCAAGTATGAGGGCAACACTGATGCACTGGACAAAATGTTGAACAAGAAAAGGAACTCAAAGGATACAAAAGGTGTTGGATTTGATGTTGGTTAATGCTCTTCCATTAAAGATTCATCAAATAATGAAATACATTTTGTATCTTCAAGTAAAAATGGAGGTGAACAAACCTTCACAGTTAGCAAGCTCACCGAGAAGAAAACATATACCACTGCTACAAGAAATCAATCAAGGAACTTGCATGCTGATCCTAAAGGAAAAGATAATACTAATGATGGACACTTCACCAAGGTCAAGGACACAAGAAAAAAAGAACTCAAGAAGACCAAACTATGGTTCTCAAAGGAGACAAATGAGAAACAACTTCAATAATGAGTGGTATGTACCTTAGTTCCATGGCTACTGCTATAAATGTAATACTTATGGTCATAGAATTTCTGATTGTAAGCTTATGCATAGGTCTTCTCCTAGTTTGAAAGTATAAATCAATTTGATTCTCTTAGGAATATGAATGTTATTTGTTATCATTCTAATGAGTATGGTCATAGGAATTATGAATGTCAGAGAATTGTATCTTAGTCCTACAATAGTTTTTCAAATTCTTCATTCAATGCAAATGTAAAATGCTATCATTGTCAAAACTTGTGTCAGATTGCAAAACATTGTAAGCTTAGGACAACTAAGAAAAAGAAGACGGTGTCAAAATTTGAACCTAATGTAAAATCAGAGTAGAATGGGACAACAGAAAAGAAAAAAGAAATCAAACAAGTTTGGGCAAAGAAGGATAAAATAAATCTGAGTCAAAGTTTGATTGTTCAAACTGCCCTACATGCTGGAAAGAAAAACTTGTGGGTAGTTGATGGTGGGTGTTCCAACCACATGACTGGTGATAAGAAGAAATTCATCAAATTAGAAGATTGGAATGGTGGTTCAGTGAAATTTGGAGACAACTCTTCAATCAAGATAAAAGGCAAGGGCACAATAAACATTCATGGCAAGCTAAAAGATCATGATGTATATTATGTGGAAGGTCTAAAACACAATCTGCTAAGTGTGAGTCAAATGTGTGACAAGGGATATAGATATACTTTTGACTCCAAAGGATGTGAGATAAGAAAGGAAAGAAATGGACAACTTGTTGTTGAAGGCAAAAGGATAGATGGAAATGAATATAGTCTTAAGGAATGCTTTGAGTCTCAATGTATGATGGGACAAGTTGATGAGAGTTGGCTATGGCATAGAAGACTAGGCCACATCAATTTTGGTAACCTTGTCAGGGTAAGCAAGAAAGGGTATGTAAGACACATACCTCAAAATATTAAGCCAACAAGCACTTTTTGAGATGGGTGTCAAAGAGGAAAACAAACTAAAGTGAGCTTCAAGATAAATGAGTATTCTACCACAAGGCCTTTAGAACTTGTGCATACAGATTTGTGTGGACCCACAATAACAAGAGCTCTAAATGGAGAAAGATACTTCATACTCCTCATAGATGATTTTTCAAGAATGACATGGGTCACCTTCCTGCAAGACAAATCACAAGCTTTTGAAAGATTCAAAATCTTTAGGAAGATGGTTGAGAAAGAAAGTGGATACAAGCTAAAGTGTTTAAGATCAAACGGTGGAGGTGAATTCACATAAAATGAATTTGAAGGCTACTGTGAATGGCATGGAATCAAAAGACAATTTTTAGCTCCTGGGACACCACAACAAAATGGTGTTGTGGAGAGGAAAAATAGAACAGTCAAAGAGATGGCAATGACAATACTAAACGAAGCCAATCTGCCTGATTTTTATTGGAAAGAGGCAATTCACACTGTTGTATATACACTAAACATAATGCAATTAAGGGTGAACAGCAATATGACACCTTATGAACTATGGTATGATAGGAGACCTTTTGTCAAGTATTTCAAGGTGTTTGGCAGAAAATGCTTCATCAAAAGAGATGAAGATGGATTAGGAAGATTTGGTTCAAGAAGTGATGAAGGTATCTTCTTGGGGTACTCAACTCACAACAAGACCTATAAATGTTTCAATAATAGGCTAAAGAAGGTGATTAAGAGTGTACATGTAAGGGTGGATGAAGATCTACATAAAGGAAAATAGAGCATAATAAATCAAATTGAAGAATCACATGGTGAAGATGAAGATCAATCTAAAAGTGAACAAGAAGAAGTACCAAACAAGACTCAAAATAGATATATGCAAAAGAATCACCTTGAAGAGAAGATCATAGGCAACAAAAATGAGGGAGTAAAAACTAGAAGAATAATTACAAGAAATAATGAACAAGTACATTTTTTCCTTATGACTGAGATGGAACCCAAAACATATGATGAGGCTAGCAAAAGTGAGAAGTGGATAAAGGCTATGGAAGAAGAGTTGTTGTGGATTCAAAAGAATAAAACATGGGATTTGGTTCCTAGGCCAACATACAAGAGTGTTATTGGCACTAAATGGGTCTACAAGAACAGGATGAATGAAGAAGGTAAGACAATAAGGAACAAGGCAAGGCTTGTATGCAAGGGATATTCTCAAGTAGAGGGCATAGATTTTGAAGAAACATTTGCACCAGTTGCAAGGCTTGAAGCTATAAGGATGTTCTTGGCATTCTCAACTTATAAAGGATATAAAGCATATGAAATGGATGTCAAATCTACATTCTCGAATGACAATCTTGAAGAAGAGGTCTATATTGAGCAACCTGAAGGATTTCAGCTACATGAAGATAAGAAATTTGTATGCAGATTAAGAAAAGCTCTGTATGGTCTAAATCTAACACCTAGAGCATGTTATTCTAGGTTAGATAAGTACCTCCATCAGCAAGGTTCCAGAAAGGGAAATGCTGACAACAACTTGTACATTAAGGTAGATGGAGACCAAATGATTATAGTTGTGGTATATGTAGATGATATCATTTTTGGAGGCAATAAAGATATTCTATGCAAAGAGTTTGCTAACCAAATGTTGCCCGAGTTTGAGATGTCAATCCTTGGAGAGCTGTCATATTTTCTTAGTCTACAAATTTTTCAATTAGATAAAGGAATATTTATATCACAAACTAAGTATGCAAAGGACATGTTGAAAAAGTTCAAATGGAGGACATAAAACTGGTTAGTACTCCAATGGTGACAGGACGCAAATTAAGAAAGGATGATGAGCCACCTAGTGTAGATCAGACCTTGTATAGATCCATGAGTGGCAGTCTATTGTATCTCACAACTTCAAGGCCTGATATTGTGCAAGCAGTGTGCATGGTTACAAGATTTCAAGCAACCTCTAAGCAATCTCATGTTAATGCAGTGAAAAGAATATTCAAGTATCTACAAGACACACTTACTTGTGGCTTATGGTATCTAAAGAAAGGAGATTTTAGTTTGTGGGCCTATACTGATGCAGATTGGGCAGGATGTGTAGATGATAGGAAGAGTACCAGTGGTGGAAATTTCTTCCTTGGAGATAGATTAGTTTCATGGCACTGAAAGATTTTATTTCACTATCAATTGTTGAAGTTGAGTATATTGTTGTTGCTACATGCTACTCACAGGTTTTGTGGGTGAAACAAACTCTCAAGGACATGTTATGCCCTGCATATCTAGTCCCATCATTTTCATTCCCATCAAAATACTATTCCCCCCTTTTTTCTTTTTTTGTTAGATTTCCTTTGTTTTTTAGTTTTTGCTTTAGCCACCTCAAGATTTTGGGTTCCCAAAGTCCCGAGGTGACCTTTTGTTTGTTTTTTGGTTCCTTGCTCAGAAGTTTGAGTTCTCAAACTCCTAGGTTTACTTCTGTTTTGTTTCAGAGCAACACCTCGAAAACCCGGGTTGCCAGACTCCCAAAGTGTTTGTTTGTCTTAGGAGTTATCACCCCGGAGGTTTGGGTTCCCGAACTCCTGGGTTCATTTTCTATTTTTTTCATTCAGTATCCTATAACCCTGAGGATCCAAACTTGTCGCCTGTGTTGCATTTCGGAAACCTGGGTTTATGGGTGCCTAAAGTCGCATTTAATGTGGTACCTAGTCAGGGGTATAAAAATGGTTGGAGATCATTTTGGAGCTCTTTTGTGCACTCACTCATCCAAATTTAGAGCTCTGAACTCCCAATTTTGCATTCTTGTACACCTAATCAAGCACTGTCTTCATTTTTCTTGCCAGGTAGGTGGATTTCTCACCTTCCTCATTTGGATTTGCTTGTGTTTTAGGTTACATTTAATTTTTTTCTTTTATTTTTGATTTCTTAAATTTTGCTTGTTTTGTTTGATTTTTTTCTTTGATTTTTCTATTGTGCCCTAACCTCTGAATCTCGGGATCCTGAAGTTCCAGGTTAGGGTTTTTTTTGCTATCATGTCATTTTGGAAACTCGGGGTTCCCAAGTTTTGGAAATGATATTCTTTTGGGTTTGTTGCTTGTTTTCATGTTATTTTAGAAACTTGGGTTCCCAAGCTCCCAAAATAATGGTTGTAGGGTTTCTTTTTGTTGGCAAATGCACACTCCAATGAGAAATTGTAGGTGATTGAAGGTATTGTCATTGATGGCAACCTTACAATCCTATGGCACCGGCAGGCACCGACAACGACAAAGATGATTACTGACAACCCAGCCGACTGGATTTTGTTTATTATATTTTGTATTTAATTGTAAAATATTTTTGTAAGCCGACAAGGAGAATTGTAATAGGACTCATATAAGTATGAGATCTTGTAGGATCATTTCTATATGGAATGTAATAGGCAAATGTGAACATGCAAATTTTAAGGCAGATTTTGGAATAAGGTTTATGGAAGTTGTATGAGCTTAAACTGATACTGAACCTAGCATAGAAGATGCTGAACCAAAGTAGCACATGATATTAGATTTGCATAATCTATTTTTGTAAGTCAATGAGACTTCCCTTTTGTAATTAAGCAGTGAGCTTTAGGCAGTTGGCCTTCCTGCATGTGCAAGCCCCTATTGTAAGTAATATTCATTTATTGGCCAGTGAGTGAATATTGTGGGTCACAAATTCCACCGAGGTTTTTCCCACACTAGGTTTCCTCATTAAAAATTTTGTGTTATGGTGTGTTTTCTATGTTGCGGTTATTGATCTTATTTACTGCATTATTTCTGGTTTACTAGTACACTGTTTTAAAATGCAATTTGTTTAATAAGACAAGAAAATATGTCAACTAGCATGATATTGATTCACCCCATCTCTCAGTATCTTTAAAAATCCTAACAATTGGTATTAGAGCCTGGTCCTCTATTTTCAAAATCCTAATAGTTTGAGGAAGGTTCTAACACCGGTATAGATGAAAAACCTGAGAAAGCAATTGGAAACAACACTTGCAGATTATGATGCAAAAAAGTTGAAAAATATGAAACTTGAAGATGATCTGAAGGATGTGCAAGAAATCATTCAAGGACTTCAAGAAAATCTCACTATTGCTAGGAACAAAAGAAGAGAACTTCATGAGAAGATACAGAGTGATGATGATGAAAAAGAAACTCTTAATGATCTTGTAAGCAACATGAAGCAAGAAAACATGACCTTGAGAAATGAGATGCAAGATATGACTATGAGGTTTTGTAAAGACATTGAAGATTGAAAGAAGAATGAAGATGACTTGAATAGGAGAATCAATGATGCTGGAAATGAAAATCTAAGACTCAATCATGAAAATCATATGTTGAAGACAGATATGATTCACTTGGAGCATGATAAAACTGAACTCATGAGATAGAAAGATTTCTTAGAAAATGAGTTCGCTACTACAAATCAAAACAAGGAGAAATTCAAGAAAAGCTCAGAAGAACTTGATGACATGCTGAAAAATCAGAAACCTAATGGAGATACTAATGGTCTTGGCTTTGAAGTTGGTGAAAGCTCCGGTACTGCAAACAATCATGATCACAATAAACTGGTAAGACAACCTAATGCCTACAAATTTAATGGGAAATGCTTTAACTGTAACAAGTATGGTCATAGATAAAATCAGTGTAGATCTAGAAACTATCAGAACACCAATGCACCCACTGGTCAATGTTCTAAATACAACAAAATTGGTCATAATTCAAAAAACTGCAAAATGAATGTAAGATGTTATGTTTGTGGAAGATTTGGACACTTATCTAATCAATGCAAAACACATACCGACATAGGATATGGAAAAGCTATTCAGAAAAATAATGTGACTTGTTATGCTTGTAACAAGATTAGACAAATTGCAAAATTTTGTAGAAGGCATCACAGGCAAATAACAAAGGACCCAGTTTGAAAGCTAAAGAGAAGGTTGAAGAAGTAAAGCAAGAATTTTCAAAACAATGGATTAGAAAGTCAGATCAAAATGTTAATGAAGCTATTCCTTCACCGGTAGAATAGAGTATCACTCCACTGGTAGGAGATTCTTCATCTAACTGAAAAGAAATCCCTTGGGGGTATGGCAACAAATCTAAAAACATGCTAGTTTACCCTCGATTGATGGTGAGAAGTTGAATTACTTCTTTACCGCCAGATGTGTTAATTTTCACTTAACCAGTAGGAATTTAATGTGGTAGTTGAAGGAAATGACATTATAAAGAAAGTGTTTTTCACTCTTTTTCATTCACCGAGAATTCAAATTTCCTTAGAGCACAAAAAACTCAAGCAAAGGCATCCACAACGAGAAGTGAAGCAAATCATTCAAGCATTCAAACCTAAAGGTATATTAAGGTATTTATACAATGGCTTCCTCCTCTGCACCTGAATTCATTGCAAACCCTACAGTAATTGGAGTGATTAAACACCCTAGGCCCATATTTAAAATCATTCCCGAAGTAGCGAAGAAGGATGATACCTGTGTGTGTGAAAAAGGATCTGTAGCTGCAAGCACAACACTTCAATCAAGTCATTACATGTATGGTTAGTAAATAAATAATCAATAAGTAATAAACCATAACAAAGCAACCAATTTCCTTCTAAAAGATGCGAGTATAATATTTCTCTCCAAATTTTATAAGCAATACCAGTGACTAGACTACACCAAGATGAAGGATTTAATTTATATGATATTTAACTATATGGATGCAAGATGGATGAATAATTCAAGCAATAACAAATTCAAACAAATGATCGATGCAAATAATCTAAAAAAGCACAATGTATTCAATGACTCCAAAGCAAAAATTAGTGTAATAATAATCTCTAAGCGTGTTCTCAAAAATCTCTAGGGTAAATTGGAATGAGAGCTGAAGGTTGAATTTATAGAGAATCACAAGAGAAATGATGAAAAAGCTCAATTTAGGATTAATTGAAATAATTGAGAAATCGTGTTCAGTTAACCTCGAGATAGATTCCAATTATAGTTTAATTGAAATGAATTTAGATAGGAAGTTCAAGTTTGCATTGGAAATAATATTAAATTTATTCCATGTATTTGTGATAAAAATAGACGATTCTTTGATTTAAGAGTCTTTTCAATGCAACTAAACTTCTTTTTCTGAAAAGCTTTGAGTTCCTATTTTAGAGAATAATTCAATTAATTGCTTTTATGATTTCAAGTTCTAAATTTAGAAAAAGAAATAAAGTCTCAAGTTTGATTTCTCTCTCAATTCAATTCTTTTTGTTTAATTTTCAATTCAACTCTTTCTTTGTGATTAATTCCTCTTTTGTAATAAATTAATTCCTTTTGCATGATTAAATGGCAAATTTATTATGAAAGGATATTTGATAAATTAAAATAGGATATTTGATCAAAATGATATTCTTGGAAATGATTCAATTAATTAAATAAATATTTAATTAATATTGAGTAATTGATTTGCCATGTGATATTTGATGATTAAAGAATTAATAATATGCTCAAGATTGATTTAATTGCCTTTGGTTAGGACCTTGGTGATGTTGTCGAGATTAGGGGCCCATGGTTTAGATGACCATTTTTAGGGTATTACATTTGCCCCTCTTTGAATTAATGTGTGAGCAACGCGTTGGTTCAAATAATGTGTGATGTCTAGGAGATGTCAGTTCTGAACTTGATTGATCACAAACCAGATGAAGAGTAAGGTGTTTAGCTTGATTCGAAGTGATGAAGTTGAATGAAGTCTGATTAAAGCGATACCAATCCTGAACTTGATTGAACGATAGAAAACAAAAGATACCAAACTTGAACTTGATTTATCAAGAAGTGGATCTTACTGATCTAGAACTTGATTGATCTAGACACAATGAGTGAAGATAAAAATCGATCTTGAACTTAATGGATCAAGATACGATGAGCGAAGAATAAACTATCTAGCTTGATTCGATGCAATGAAACTGAATACCTGCTTAGATTTAGCATGTGATCAAAGATATTATTTAAATTTTTTATTGAGTTTAAATGAATAATCATCTTGATGTAAAGAAATGAAATTGATTAACATTAAGAGATTGATTCAGTTGAAGGACAAATATCAGCTTGATGTGAAGTGATGAAACTGATATGCCCCTAGTGATTGATTTGATTCAGATGATCGAGAGATCTCAACTTGATGTGAAGTGATGAAGCTGAGATGCCCCTTAGCAATAAGAATTTTGATTTGATTTTCTTTATTTGAAAATATTTTGCTTGACTTTTGATGAAGATTTGAAAAATTTCTCGACTTTGAAGATGTGAGGTCATAAGGTCATGAGTATGCCCCCTCGGGAGCGAAATCGAAAGATAGCGAGGGTACATGATTTTAGGCAATTTTTGGTGATGATAATTATTTGAGCACAAATTGATCCTGAGGAATTTTGAAATTTTGGCATTGATTGATGAGAAATTGAGCACAAGTTGATTTGTAGAATGAAAATTGAATTGAGATTCAACATTGATTCATGAGAAATTGAGTTTAATTTGAAGAAAGAATGAGCTTTTGATGAAAAGCGCTAACTGGTCCAAATTTTGTGAAATTGACTAGCAAAATGATCTTGAATTTCAATTTTGATCCCAAAAATGGAATCAGAATGGGCAAATTAGCTAAGGGTACAATTTTCATATCCATCGGAGCAAGTTGAAAAATTAGGGGTTTGGCTATACATGGGAGGAAAGTGTCATTTTCAAATCATTTTAACCCTCCAAGTTTGAAAATTCAAAAAGCCTTCTGCGAAGAAAATGGTGGTCCCTACTCGTGAGCATTAATTTGAGCACTAGAGATGACATAATCGACCTTGAAACTATGAGCCAACGGTAAGTGGTCAATCTTAAGCCTCTTTATGTTCTCAATTTTGAATTTTTTTGTTTATTTTTCAAGTTTTTGTCATGTTTGAAGTTGGGTTTCACGTTTTGTCATGTGAGATAGGATCCTATCTTGTACAACAAACTATTGAATTATCTTTTTTCATTTGAGACCATTACATTTGTCATTCGGACCCTACCCATGTATCGTATGCCATGATTGTAAAAAGACCATTTTGTTGTGCAGAGTCTGATATTTTATCGTATGGGGATGTTTTGTCGTACAGAGGTCAATCCTGACTCATATGAAATATTGCCCTTCTATGTTTTATCATTCGAGAAACAGTGAACATTTTTAAAGATCTAAACTTGAAATTTTGATTTTGCACTTGACTTAGTTGGATTCGCATGATGTTTTATTTCTCTTGTAGGCTCATTTGGAATGTTTTCTAATATTTGTTGTTGGGTTTTTGCAGGTTTGATTACCTCCTGTTCTTTTCAGATGTGTTTATCCTACCGCCATGGCATTAGTATGATATTTATCAGAGGTTGATCAAGCTCATATTGATTTGTGCGGTTTGACTTGTCTTCTTGGTTTACCAGATATCCGTGTGAATCACGGTATGCTCACAACATTGGTTGAGTGTTTCCATTTAGAGCATAACACGTTTCATTTGCCAGTGGAGGAGATGACCATCACTCTCGAGGATGTATATAGGATTCTTCATATCCCTTTTGTTGGGGATAAGGTAGATTATGACGCAACACTGTTACCTAGACTACAGGCGGTTAGACATGTATTCAGGGATCCAGACATTTTGACCCATTCCATTAGTTGGGACATTATGATGAGCAGATACAATAAGGAGTTTCCATTGGTTTGTGTTCTAGTAGGATTTATTGGTTGTTTTCTGATGCCAGATAGAGGACAACAGGGTTTCAAGTGTGGATGGGGTAGGATGCTGGAGAGATTGATGGAGACCCCGTAGAGACTAGGCTGGGGTTCTTATATATTGGTATCACAAGATACATGAGATTGTATATAGGGATAGCAGGAGCATAGCTGCAGGTGTATTTATTTTACATGTTTGGGCTTGGGAGCACCTTCCCATTTATTAGCCAATAGTAGATGACAGTAGAGAGCCTGGGCAGCTGATTATATATAGGTATGTCGGTTATGTTACACAACCCCATCTGGGCAAGACCAATTTTTGGTGGCGACAGCTTGATGACTTGATAGTCATAGTATGGAGATCGTACAGGGGCCTAGAGCCATGGGATGACGGGCGATTGGTACATTGGGATATTTTTGTTACATGCCCACTTATCGGCAGATCACAGACTATAGTGGAGCGATTTGTAGTATCACGGGTGATGAGGCAATATGGCAGACCTCAGGGGGTGTCACAGGAGTTCACAACGTATGCCCGATATGCTAATGAAGAGAGGTAGGGATGGTCACTAAGGTTATCCTATGCCTTTAGTATGCAGGAGCTAACTTGTCTACAATGACTGAGATGGGACTACCTGGATGATGTTGCGGATGCGGGGTATTGCCCCAGTTCAGGGATTGGTTCCAGCAGCATCCATTTCCAAGATTCACAGATCCAGCTGAGCAGTCTCCTCATATAGAGGATGTTAAGGATGATGCCCCCACACTGAGATAGGGCCAGGGAAAGAGACAGGGATGAGGATAGAGAGCTGAGGCTTAGACGTAGGCAGGTGGCATTCTTGGTGCTAGCAGTAGTAGGGTTCCAACTGGGGTTGGATAGTAGAGGGGTGAGGGTAGATCCCTTGGGAGGATAGGAGTGAGATTGGGTGGAGCTAAGGAGGAGCATTCAGCTCTGAGATAGGTTTGGCAACGGTGTGAGGAGAAGGGTGGAGTTGGAGGTGGAGATGGGGGTAGACAGCCTGCGAGAGAGTAGGGGACTGAAATGGGATGGTTGATGAGAGCACGTCTTGCAAAGCTGCAGTCACAGTTGACAGTGGCTCAGACTCAGCTAGTGGAGTGAAATCGATAGCTTGTAGATCTTAGGGTTGAGTGCGATCATTAGATCTCAGAGATGAGAGCAGAGACAAGAGTAGAGATAGAGGCCTTGCAATAGGAGGTCCTTCACTAAACTAGTAGGGAAGCCTACTATGTTACAGCATATAGCGTCACAGTTCCAGTTGCATAGCAGGTTATCCCCTACTCGTAGTATATGGCATGGTCAAAGGGAGCTCAGGCACCTCGTCAGGATCCCGGTTAGTAGGCTCCACCTCCTCGACTAGGCGATGAGAGAGAGGCCGAGAGCTAGATATTCTTTTTGTAGCTCGGATATTTTTTGTAGACACACCTATTTTTTGTAGCCTATATGATTCTTGCTCCGATGGGAGTTTGTATATGTCATTCGACATCATTTTGTACTCTTAGACTTTATATGATATATATATATATATATATATATATATATATATATATATACGAGATCCGATTTGACTTCATCATACTTGTGTTGATTCATTTATGAAATGCCTTTTATATGCTTTATTCTACATGTATGCATTTCTTTTCAGTATGTAATGCAAATGATTATGGATGTCTATTTTTATTTATTTTCATATGCAAATAGATGAATGTGTAATGAGTAATATGAAATGTAATGTTTTCATTTTCTATGCAATAAGATGAATGTAGATGAGTGAATAATGAAATGTATGAATCTATATTAAATGTTTATGTATGCAGCTAAATATCTCAAAACACAATTACTCAATCAAAAAAAATGATGAAAAATAGACGACATAGCGTAAGAAATGATGATGTTTTCAGCTCTCATAAAATTAAGAGATCATTATTATCACACCAAAAATCACTCTAAATTCACAAAATATAGAATGGAATGCAAAATGATATGCAAAATGCAACCTAAACCTAGTCACTGGATTTAAAATGCTTAAGATTCATCACCGAGCATAACAAACAAAACAAGCAGGTTAGAGTTTCTTTCTTTTTCAATGTGCAATATTAATTATCTTTTCTGCAATGACCCTTTTTTTTCCATTCATATCCTTAGACAAATTTTGTAAGGACCCGAATTTCATCATAAAGAAATTCCCTCAAAACAAACATAGAAATGATGTGGACCTCCCTGTAGCATACAAATAAGCGGAGTCGAGGAATGTGAGATGATTTCACCTTGTTGTGAAGGCTCTTTTCACAAACACCTAGCTAATTTAGATGTTTCCAGATCATTGGGATCATTCCTATAAGTAGAAAACAAAGAAAATATTATGCTCCCAATCCTTGCTCCTCTTAGTCACAATAGACTTCATCAAGTTACTCAAAGGGATAATAATCGAAAACCAATATAAAAGATAGCACACAAAGAAAATTTTCATTCATAGCTCAAATTGTTTAGTGATTGTTTTCCGTTATGTTGTTTTGCTTGTATACTCAGTGATAAAACTCTTTGGTAGTTAGGAGATAGGTGACTGACTCAGAGTGGACGACCGGGTTTCAGCTGTACATGTTGCTGGAGTAGAGAATGCTAAGTGAAAATTTCTTCAAGTGGATGGTGTTAATCGGTTCATGGAGTTGTTCTCCTTCCGATGTTGAGAGTTGATAGGCACCAGAGCCGAATACTGTAGTAACGATGTAGGGACCCAACCAGTTGGGTTCAAACTTCCCTTTGTTATCTCAAAACTACTGATTTTTAGGATTTTCTCTCAGGACTAGGTCACCAACCTGAAATTCACTTTGTCTAACTTTCTTATTATATCCTCTAGACATTCTCTTTTGATACACTCTCAGATGATCAAACTCCACTTGTCGACACTCATCCATCAATTCGAGTTCTTGCAATCTAGATATTCTATGATCTTCATCAGTAACAAGACCTTGCAAAGAAACTCTTAGAGATGGTATTTCTACTTCAATAGGTAATAATACTTTGGACCCATACACCAAAGAGAAAGGTGTAGCCCCAGTAGGTGTTCTAATACTTGTTCTGTAAGCCCATAGTGCAGGATTAAGCTGCAGATGCCAATCCTTCCCGGATTTGTTCACTATTCTGTGCAAGCTAGTCAGTAGGTTTTTGTTAGATGCCTCAGCTTGTCCATTACCTTGAGGGTAATATACTGATGACCAGTGTTGTTTTATTTTGAATTTCTTACAGAGCTCATCCAGATCTTTATTCTTGAACTGTCGTCCGTTATCAGTCACGATCGATGAAGGTATCCCATACCTACAAATGATATAATTTAAGATGAACAAGGCAACTTGTTTACAAGTTGCTTGGATGAGCGGAACCACTTCTACCCACTTGGTGAAATACTCAGTGGTAGCTATGACAAATTTATGAACGTTGGATGATGCAGGATATATCTGACCAATGAGATCAAAGGCCCATTGCTGAAAAGGCCAATGTGTAGTGAAGGGTATAAGATCCCTTGCTGGAGCATGTATGAGATTTCCATGTAGCTGACATTTCTCACAAGTCTTAGCAAATTTGATAGCATCTTTCTCCATGTCTAGCCAGTAGTAGCCAGCCTGTAATAGTTTCTGAGTTAAAGTAAGACCATTTGAATGAGATACATAAATACCTTCATGAACTTCCGATAATGGATGTTTAGATTCTTCAGTTTCTAGACACCTAAGCAATGTACCGTCCAAACCTTGTCTAAATAAATCATTAGCAATGATAACATGCCATGAAGAATTTTGAGTTAGGTTTCTTTTCTCATTACAGGTAATATTTTTAGGGATAATTTGGTCTCGTAGATAAGAGTAGATGTGGTTGTATTGGGATGAGTCATGTCCAATAATAGCACAGACTATTTGGGTCTCAGGAGAATCATAGGTGGGGTAGCATAACTCTTCCACCAGGAATTCAAAGAAAAAATTGGACTCTTGTAACTCAGATATAGATGCCAAGGTGGCCATAGCATCTACAGCTCTATTTGCGGATCTAGGAATCTGTTGGAATGATATAAAAGCAAAATAATTCTTAAGATCATCAACCATTCTCTTATAAGGCATCAGTTTCTCATCTCGAGTTTGATATGTATCAATTATTTGATTTACAATCAGCTAAGAATCTCCATAGATGTGTTGTTTTGCAACCTTCCATTCAATAGCTAGATTTATCCCATTCACGAAAGCTTCATATTCTGCAATGTTGTTTGTGCAAGGGAACAAAAACTTATAAGACTTTGGGATTGAATACTTCTGAGGAGTATTAAACAATATTCCAGCACTGGAACCATTTTGGGTGAAAGATCCATCAAAGAACATCTTCCAGGGTTGTTGAGTAAGATGCATTATTGATTCATTTGGAAACTCTATATGCAGCGATTGAGTGTCTTCAAGTGGAGCTTCAGTAAGTTGATCAGAAATTACCTATCATTTCATGGCTTTGCATTCCACATATTCAATGTCAAACTCTATAAGGATCATGACCCATTTTGCCAATCTTCCAGTAAGTGTTTCTTTATTGAGAAGATATTTAAGCGGATCAATTTTAGCCACCAGCTTGACTGAATGTGCTAACATGTAGTGCCTTAGTTTTTGTGATGCAAAGACTAATGCCAAGCATGCTTTTTCTATTATGGTGTAATTCATTTCATAGGACACCAATGTTCTGCTGATGTAATAGATGGCTCACTCCTTTTTATTATCATCCTATTGTGCCAGAAGTGCCCCCAATGATGAATCAGTTGCTGATATGTATAAGATTAGTGGTTTACCTTGAATCGGTGGCATCAATATTGGTGGATTAGATAAGTACTCTTTTATTTGCTGAAGGTGTTGTTCACATTCCTAATCCCAGTTGTATATTATTCCTTTCCTCAATACTTTTGTGAAAGGTTGAGCTTTATCTTCTAGCTGAGAAATAAAGTGTCTGATGGATTGGAGACGTCCCTGTAGACTTCTCATTTGACTGATGTTCTTCGAAGGTGGCATTTCCATTATGGCTTGAACCTTCTCAGGATCAACCTCAATTCCCTTCTTTGAAATGATGTAGCCACTTAGTTTACTAGATGTTACTTTGAATGCACACTTCTTTGGATTTAACTAGAGTTTGAACTTTTCCATTCTGTCTAGTATAGGACCTAGCTCTTGAATATGCATTGATCTCTTCATAGTCTTCACTAAAGTGTCATCAACATAATCTTCCATAATCTTATGTATCATGTCATGAAAGATGGTGGTAACTACTCTTTGATAGGTTGCTCATGCGTTCTTTAGCCCAAATGGCATGGCATTCCAACAAAAGGTTCCCCATGCACAGGTGAAAGCTGTCTTTTCTTGATCTCCAGGAGCTATTTTGATTTGATTATATCCGGAGAATCTGTCCATTAGTGAGTACATTTCATACCCATTAGTCATGTTGACTATCATATCAATGTTTGATAATGGAAAGTCATCCTTCAGACAAGCTTTGTTGAGATCTTTGAAGTCTGTGCAAACTCTGATAGATTTGTCTACCTTTGACACAGGTACTATGTTTGAAATCCATTCGATATAATCTATAGCTCTAATGAATCCAACTTTTAGTAGTTTTTCTAGCTCAGCCTTTACCAGCAGTACCACATGTGGGTGCATCTTACGAAGTTTTTGCTTGACTAGTTTAACTCCTGGTGTCATAGAAAGATGGTGCATGATGAGATCAAGATCCAGGCCTAGCATATCAGAGTATGTCCATGCAAAGTTTATTTTCTTTTCTGAGAATAGATGAGTGAACTCCTTCAATTCTTCTATTGATAGTGATTGAGCTGCATGAATGATGTGTGGTGTCTCTTGACTCCCAATGTTCACTGGCTGAGTTAGCTCGATCAATATGGAAGACCTTTCCTCGAAATGACTTGGCAGTACATCAAGTATCTCACCTTTAGGCACCTCAGAGAGGTTTTCACCTTTTGGTACGTCCTTTATTTTCTCTTTTTTAGATTCTAACACCGCCATAATGTAGTTTTCACCATCAGATCTTTTATTTTTACTTTTCTTGTTTTTCGACTAAGATACTTGATATCCACTTCAGTCATGTTTTCACTATGTTCGCTGGTGGAAGAGTACATGGGTTCAACTGCATTGAGATAATAGGCTAACGTATAGTCATTAGAAAAAGTAGGTATATTCATGGGATGGTTTTGTAAAGTACAGTCAATTAGTTCAGGATGTAGTAAGGATAAATGTTGGACAGGTTCGAGAGTGTTCATGGTATTTTCATCACAATTGCGGATCAAAAAGTCGAGTTCCAGAAGGATACCTTGTGTAAGTGTCTCGAGACTAGGAAGAGTCAGATCATGATTATTAAAGTTCACATTAATATTTAGTTGATCTAATCCAATAGACATATGTTGGCATATGTGCCTAAAAGAGAACTGGTAATATGCTGAAGAGTGAACTAGTAACATGAGGAAGAGTGAACATGATTATTGAAGTTAAGAAACTGACAAAGAGAACCAGTATGATGTTGTGAACCAGCATATGTGAAAAATTGAAGCGGTATGCTTGTCCAAGTGAACCGGTATGATGTTGCGAATCGGAACCGGTATGTCAGAATGAGAACCGGTATATGGAATGTTTTGTATCTAGGGTTCATATGGCATAACTACTGGTTGGTGGTCTCAGCTTCAGGGTTTTTGGTTGAAGTGTTTTGAGCCTGTGTGTTTCAACCGATGGCATTGTGTGATGAGTTAGCATTGTAATGGAGATCAGATCATGTTGCCACGTCAGCCTCATGCACATGAAGGATCTTGCATGAAGGAGATCGATCCTGTCTACCTCGGGAATGTATGAAGTCTCTGCAAATGGTGGAGAACACGTGATGGGTTATCACCTCCAAGAAGCGACGAAGAACAAACAATTAAGAATGTCTTGAGATCTGTTCAAGACCTTTGTATTCAAATGCAAAGTGTTCAATGGTCTGGATTGAACTGACTAAATTTCTCAACCCAAGTATTTAGGGTTTAGGGTTTATGCTACTGACCTATCTATTTCCTATAAGGTCGATGTGGTGTTTCATGCTCAAGTTGTTGGCAAATGTTGTGTGTGTATCTATGTGTAGAGATACGTGATTATTGCTAGACCAGTTGAGAGGATTGATACCTGCATAGTGTGTGTGCAAAAGGAAGGAACTAAAGCGGATCTACATTAGCATTGAGTACTATTACTAGATCATTGTAATACATGTTGATCTCTAATCACTTCAATAGTTGGAAAATCCCTTAATGGGGTAGCTTTAACCAGCTTGCTATAAATCCTTTAACAGAGTGACTCAAAGCTATTAAGTTCATAAAATCCTTTAACAAGGTAACCTCTAACAGGGTTTAACCCTTAACCGGGTATTCTAGCCATCCCTTAACCGAGTGACCCCTAACAGGATCAGTTCCTAACAGAAGCTATTGTAACAATCTTTAACCGAACTAGGCTTCTAACAAAGAGGACTTCTAAAGAGTTTAAAACAATTTGTGGGTATTCATCCCCACTGTGGTTTTTCCCAGTTGGGTTTCCATGTGAAAAATATGTGTGTCATGCGTGATGTCCTTTTCATGTGATGCTTTGTTATTTTCTATCAAGCGATGAATCATGTTGATCTAGCAAGTTATTATATCTCTAATGATAGATTATCTATTTATGCATAAGGACAAAGTGGAAATGAGGGAGTAGCTTGTATGGAAAGCTAAGAAGATTGACCGGTTCATGTCTTTCACAGTTGCACTATGTTTAACCGGTAGTAGTCTGGTTTGGACCGGTGTTAGGGATTGCCAGTAGTTTATAGTCTGCAATCAAACCAGTTTAGGAAAAGTTTTTGTGCCTGTACTGATTCACCCCCCCCCCTCTCAGTACCGGTTTGATACTCACTATTCATCACCGAGTTATCAACATACTTGTAACATCATTCCCTACATCAGAATGGATGTCATATCATGGTTTGACAGCAATAAGATCAGTAGACATATTTTCACTGTTTGTATCAGATGATTCAAAATTTGAGGCTGAGTAGATATTGTCTTGAATAGGACTTTTGTCTAAGTCATCAGAGTCATCGGATGAAGTTTCTGAGTCTTCTTCAAGTGATTTAGTAAATGTATGTATGGTGTCAACACCAACATCTCTAATACAGCAAGTTCCTTCATGTTGTGGTTCATTTGTCATTTGTATTTGACATACCTGTTGACATGATCTTACTATTTATGTGATTCATTGTCATCTACTCCATTCAGCTTCTTCTGGACTGATAACTGGTTCTTGTTCTATAGCTTCTAACTCTTCATGTGTAGTGCTATACCTGATTTGTTCTGTTTTAGCATAGGGGCACATAAATAAGAAATTTTCTGGTATTCTTCCTTCTTTCAGTCCTTGTTCATAGTTCACTTGTCTCCTTTGTTTGATTTATTATATTTATTTTTCTAGTTTTAGGTGCATCCGCTCTTGAGTATCATTTGTGATGGTGGTAGACTCTTCTAGAATTTCTATAGTGGATATGTCTGAGAGGTGATCTGAACCCCATTCATACTCATTTGAGTTGGATCTTCTACCTATTGTCTACCAGTGTATGTGACTAGAATTTTTAGCAGGGCAAACATTTCTCTGAACCTTTCTACTTCTTCTTTCATTTCATCCTAGATTTCTATTTCTTGGAGCATTGTAGCTGATACTATTGGAGCTTGATTACTGACTATTTCTTCTCTCTTTATTTCTCATTCCTCTCCTTCTATTTCATATCTATCTTGAACTTGTTGAGTTTTTACTCCCTATAATGTTAAAGGTCGTATCCTTTTCTTCCATTTAGTCTTAGAAGCATGTTTTTTATCTGATGTTTTTCCTGGAATGTATCATAGGCCAGTTTTATCATTTGTGGATTTTTTTGTAGTTGAATTGGTTCAATAATACCTTCCTTTTGTTTTCCCAGAGGACCAGTACCTAAATATCCCATGCGCTGAATCATTTTGTAGCCAGGACCATATTGGTTTGAGGAAATCTCACAATGTCGTACCTCCTCATTTTGACTATCTTCCTTAAAGAGCCAGTTAAGAACAACATCCTCTTCTATTTCATCCACTAGGGAGGTAGAAGACTGTACAAAGAGACCATCATACATGGTATTCGGAGCTGAATTTTGTGCTCTCATAGCCTCTAATGGCTTGCCCAACTATTTTGGTGATGGAGGGAGGGAAACTAATGAAAGTACTGGTTCTATCTTGTAGCCATCCATGCCGATATTTGTAATCTTCAATCTCTTTTCTAAGTCTTTCATCAGTGCTTTTGGATCTTCATTTGGAGAGGCTGCCCTATTATAAGGCACAAAAATATCTACACCTTTTGTCAATGCATTACAAATGACATTTGTATCAGCAGGAATACTGACTTCAGCTCCATTATAGGGGAATTTTAAGAATTGATGGTATGTTGATGGTACTGCCTTCATTTCATGAATCCACGACCTGCCCAGTAAGATATTGTATGACAAAGGAATATCAAGTACCTAGAAAAGGAAATCTCTTTCTATAGGTCCCACTCTAATTGGTAATGATACCAGACCTTTAGAGGTCCTTTCTTCTTCATCATAGGCTTTAATGGTTATTCTCTTGCCGAGATCAATGACATTTTCAGAGAATCCTAGTTGTGTAAGCAAACTGTAAGTACAGATATTCAACCTCGTGCCTCCATCTATCAAAACATTTTTAACTTTGTGTTTATGGATCATGACTTCAATATGCAATGGTTGGTTATGTGGATGATTTAGCGAGTTGTCATCTTCTTCAGAGAAGGTCAGATAGTGAGGTGAGGTTAGATGACCCACCATAGACTGAAACCGATCAATGTCTAAATATTTTGGAACGTTAGTGGTGAGCAATGCTTTGTCTAGGATCCCTTTGTGAGAAGATGAGAGTTTTAGAAATTCAAAGATTGAGATTTGCGTATTTGTCCTTTTCAACTGTTCAACATCGCTATATCCAGAAGATGATGATGAAGTTAACCTTTTAAATTTTTCCAAGGTTGATTATTTTTGTTTGTTTGACAAGAATGGTGGGTTCAATGTTTCTTGAGCTAGGTTGGAAGAACTAGCTCCTTGGAGAGTGACTTTCTTATGAGAACGGGTCAGAGCTCTTGTATATCATGAATCATTTGGTTTATCTTGAACTATAATCACATTGCAATATTCTAATTGGGAAGGCTCAATCATGTTGATAACATTGTCCTAGTTGGTATAAGTATAATTTACCTTGGTACCTCCTTTGGTCTTTAAGGAATCACCTTTTTCGTAAATAGGCAAAGGATTTTTAAATGCTTTATGATCAGCATTGGTCGGGTGATTCCCAACAACAATTTTACTAGCATCTATGAGATCTTGTATCTCATGTTTTAGCTTCATGCAATTGTTTATGTTATGACCTTTATTCCGATGGAAGTCACTGTATTCATTTTCTCTCCACCATCTTGGTTTGACTTTTGGATCATATGGTCTAGAGTTATCTAGTAGCGTTATCAGGTTGTTCGCTAATAGAGTCTTGAAAGAGGATTCATATGATTCTTTAAGAGGAGTGAAATCACGCTTAGGTTTAGAAAGTCAAGGTTTCTCTTTGGACCAATCTTTTGTTTTCTTTGAAGGATTTTCTATTGCAGCTTCAGCAGCTTTAAGTGCTTGTGTGCCACTAGCCAAGTTGAATATCGTGGGCTTTGAGTTGGTTTTAATAGTGTCTACTACTCTGTCATTAATAACATTCTTGTTGTTGTCTTTGCCAAATTTACAATACTTGTTCTTCTCTTTAGAGTTAGATCTTGGTTGTGTTTCTTTCCAAGGTGAGATATCCCCTTTCTTTATGAGCACATCTTTCATTCGAATGGTATTATCTACCATTTTGTTAAATGATGGGTGTACTTGCATTTGTATACTATATTTCAGTTCAGGGACCAAGTTATTGATAAATATATCCATTTTCTTAGAGTCTGGGATAGGTCATGGATACCTAGATAACATTTTTCTCCAACATTGGAGGAAAGTGAGAAAAGGCTCCCCTATTTTTTGTTTAGTATTGCAAAGATCGATCATAGTCATAGGATGTCGAATGTTATATGATCATTGTTGAAAAAATAGTTGGATTAGTTCTTCAAACATTTTTATTCCTTTAGGGAGGCTTGAAAACTATTCCATGGCTTGTCCTCCCAAACTCCCCGAGAAAAGGTGCATGAGATAAGTTTGATTGTGCATGAACTCCATACAAGTGGCACAAAACTCTCTGACATGATCTTGAGGATTTGAGGTACTATCATATTTATCAAATTTGGGGATCTCAACTCGTGAAGGAAATGTAGACATGTATAGATTTTTGTCAAATGGAAATGGGCATATTGTCTCCAAACAATATTGTTTTGGGGACTTATCCTTATTCTTTAATTCTGTGATCTCAGTCTGTAAGGCTTGTAATTGTCTATGTACTATGAGTATAGGTGACTCTTCCTTTTTAGTGATGAGTGTTTGAACATCATATCCAGTAGGAAGTTTGGCACCTTGTTTTGTTAGTTTTAGGAAATAGCCTTCCTTTTCTCGAGCTAGGATAGTTGTCATCATTTTTCTAAAGTCTTTGTCCTTTTGATAGTCACGAATATCCTTTTCTAGAGGTTCGACGCCTCCTTCATCTTCACTTGATGAGCAATTATTATCAGTTTCATGAATACTAATGTTGTCCTTGTTCTTTTCATTGTGTTCCATCTCATATATAGTGGGAGATTCAGGTTCATCAAAAATTGGTCTGCTTGATGACGAAGGTATGTCAGCAAGTGGATCCTCCACGTAAAATGGGTTATCTTGATATGAGAAGGGTTGTCCTTTGCCTTTGGCTTCTTTCTTACAAGAACTCCTGGTTCGAATAGGCATTTTTATGGATTAGTGTGACCTAAAGTTGTTTGTGATGCAGAGGTTAAGATCAATTTTCAAGCTAGTTTGTTCGGTTAATGTATTGTTTTGAGAGAAACAACTGAGATTTAGTCTGGTTTCAGGAAAGATATATCCTATATAAGATGTTTATCTAAGTTGATTTGAGAGTAGTGACTTAAGATTCGGTCTAGTTTTAGGAAAGATCTATCCTGTATAAGACATTATCTAAGTGACTTAGGTTTGATAGGTAGTTGATTGAACTAGTTGAAAGATGATCGACCAAATCGTGAAATGCAAATGGCAGAGGTACACTATCTTGATCTTTTTATGCTTAGGATGATGATATGCTCATAGTAGACTATTTTTAGGCAAGTTTGATTGTTTTGTATTGACTCGTACGATAGGATTTACTAAACCGGATGATAATTTAGCAGCTTCTGGATGATAATAGTTCTATTTTGTATGAGTTGTTGCTTCATACCGTATGACATATGGGTATGTGCAGGATGACAAAATATTCACTGCAATTTTGTTTCGTACGACACATGATTTAGGCTCAGATGACAGACTTATGGATTTTGTACTACACAGGATATGGTGTAGGACGAGAAATCACAAGACTCATATGACATAGGATATGGTGTAGGACCATAAATGATCAGATCTGTACGACTGTTCACAGAGAAAAGACTAAAATTCTGAGTTTTTTGACAACTAAGTATGACCAATTCTGAGATGGACTGAGTTTTGACCAGGATAGACTAGTTTTGGACAGAGTTTTGACTTAGTATGGACTAGTTCTGACACGGACAGGGTTTCAACTTAGGATGGACTAGTTCTGACACAGACAAA
The DNA here is from genome assembly GCF_030272615.1 of Cryptomeria japonica. Lineage (NCBI taxonomy): Eukaryota > Viridiplantae > Streptophyta > Pinopsida > Cupressales > Cupressaceae > Cryptomeria > Cryptomeria japonica. The sequence goes on along the minus strand of NC_081410.1, from coordinate 224,371,044 downwards.
GTTTCAACTTAGGATGGACTAGCTCTGACAGGAACAAAGTTTTGACTTAGGATGGACTAGTTCTAACATGGACAGAGTTTCAACTTAGGATGGACTAGTTCTGACACAGACAGAGTTTTGACTTAGGATGGACTAGTTCTCACACGGACAAAGTTTTTAATCAGTGAGTTTGTTTCTTGTCTTCTCCAATTTTGGTATTTCAATTTTTTTTGTTTCAGAGATGAAAACACAAAAAACATGTAGTATGAATAGTGTATGTGGGAAAAGCGGGGCTATGAAACTCAAAATGTGAAAAATGAAGTCTCAAAGAGGCTTGTCCACACACCCACATGACTTCTTGGTGCAAGCTATGGAGTCATGAAGGATGACTCAACTTCCCAAGGTTGGTTCCATGGTTCTCTATCTCACAAGGTCCCTCAAACCAATGCCTTTGCTCTCAGATCACTGAGCAAAGTGGCTTAGGGATGACAAATGCAAGAACGAGGGATGCTTTTGGTTGATTTTACCATGAGAATGCATCCTATCTATGCATGATTCTACAAATGAGTTAAACTAGATTATAAGATGACAAGATTAGTATAAATACTATCCTAACATGATATACTAGCTAATGATTTACACTAATGATAAAGGAAATAGTCTAAAATGTTTATTAGATTAATTCCTATTGCAAAGAGAGACTAAATGTATTGATAAAATTGAGCATAAGTGTGATACTAAGAGCTTGCATGGACTTTAGCTAATAGATTTCTTAGATTCATGGATGGATCCCAAAATGGAGGAAGGAGAGCTCTATTTATAGCAAAAATAGGGCAATGGATGGTCAGGATTGAAAGAGTTAATCAAGGGTCAAGATTGAAAGTTGTCAATCCATGTTTACAATTCTCACCAATGAAATGGTGACAATTGTCAACATAAGGTTGGTTGAGAGGAGATGTAAGAAGCATTAAATGCTTGAGAAGACCTCATGGTTACCCTAGGGGGTACTAGGGTTAAGGTTAGGTTAGGGTTATCCAATGGATAAAGCTTTTACCCAAAGGATAAACTCTTGTGCAAAGGTTAAAGGAATAACTATGGTCAAAGCAATAAATGCTTGATGAGACCCTTGGGTTAGATGGAGGTTAAGTTAGGCAAAAAGTCTCTAACCATGTTACTAAGGGTTAGTTAACCATTAATGGTTTGAAGACTTTGGGGACAAATTTGTAAGAGTCCTTCCAAATTTGGGGGCATTCAACAAGTTGTTGAATGGATAAAGGTTTTAATGCATTTGAAGACTTTACTCCAAATTTGAGAAGTGACCTCCTCAAATTAAGGGAAAGGGGATAATTGATGGGTTAGGGTTAATTGATTAGGATTAGATGGATTCTAGAAGAATTTAGGAATAGGGTTTAGGATGCAAGTGGGAGATGTAGGAAAATGCAAATGGGTTAGGGAAAATAGAATTAATTAAAATAAATTGCTTTATTTCAATTTGGTTGCAAGTTGGGGATTTTAAATAAATTAAATTTATTTAATTGGGGTAAACTATTTAATTAAATGTGAATTTAATTAAAAAGTAGAGAGAAGGGTTTTAATTAAATAAAATGATTTATTCAATTAAATGATGCAAAAAGGGCTTAAGTGAATTTAACTAAATAAATTGAATAATTTACTTAATTAAATAGAGGAATGTGGGTGATTTAATTAAATTAGATTTAATTAAATAGAGGAATGAACATAAAATATTCATTTTAGGAATATGGTCATTTTTATACATCTACAAATAGTAACTCCAATCACAGCATGCAAACCCTACGGAAATTGGTGAGAGAAGAAAACCTTTGCTTGTAGACTCAGGTACACACCCAATAGCTAATCAGAATACGGCCATTGAGTCTCATGCAATGGATTCTCAACACTGCATTATCCGACTCCAAATGCTAATGGGGGCACGAAATGACAAGTATCTTGGGAGAGTTACTATCTCTCTTGCACAAAGATTATCCCCCCTTTCGGAGGTGAACCGGGTAGCTTCTAATTTTTAATTGGAACTAGTAAGGGATTTGTTTGGCACATCGAGGTATAAACTCAATTAAGAGGTCTCCTAGCCTTGAAAACCAAGGATTAATATACCTGAAGGTATGGAGGAGAGCTATTCTCGAGCACCGTCGTTGACTTGATTTTCATCAAATCACATTTTTTTTATAGTGGGTTGGAGTACTTGGCATTTAGTCATTCCCACTTAGGTCATTCCCCTCACACCAGCCATAATGGCTTTAAGAGTTTTTCAACCCCTTAGGAGGGTAGGCCTGCTAAAGATGTACAAATCTCAAACAAAGAAAACGCATCAAGGGTCTGGATTTCTAATTGTCTAGAAAAAGACAAGAGCATACTCTCCTACCTCTCAGAATCTTCTAAAAACACAAAAGATAGATTTGTTCTTTAACCAAATAGCAATTTAGGTGCCTAAAAATAAATTTAAAGAATACACGATGTTTATTCAATTCTCCTCAGGCAACCTGCAAAGACAACGAATCAGTAGTCATATTATCTTTGTGCGACAAGCATATTCTTTGGCAAGTGTTCTGCAAAAAATTGATTAGGCTGTGAAAAATTCTAAGATAGATAGATAAACAACTAGGGTCAGTCGTCAGAATAATCAATTTGAACAAAAAACCAAAATCGTGAAATTTTCTTTTTTTGTCTTTTTAACCAGAATAATATAGAGTCGTACGAAAGTATTTAAGCTCATAGGAGACAGGATTCTAGTTCTTATGACACCTGCAGTTTGTCATTTTTGCCTGTGGGAAATGTCGTACAAGATGTACAGACGAAAATCCAAAAAAACTGAAATATAGAAAATAAAAAATAAAAAAAAAAGTCAGTCTTGGAGGTTGAAAAATGTAGCCTTCAGCCCTATGGTGGGCGCCAGAGATGTGTGTGTGAAAAAGGGTTTGTAGCTGCAAGCACAACACTTCAATTAAGTCATTACATGTATGGTTATTAAATCAATAATCAATAAGTAATAAACCATAACAAAGCGACTAATTGCCTTCTAAAAGATGTGAGTATAAGATTGCTCTCATATTTTTATAAGCAATATCAGTGACTAGACTACACCAAGACGAAGGATTTAATCTATATGATATTTAACTATATGGATGCAAGATGGATGAATAATTCAAGCAATAATGAATTCAAACAAATGATGGATGCAAATAATCTAAAAAAGCACAATGTATTCAATGACTCCAGAACAAAAATCAGTGTAATAATAATCTCCAAGCGTGTTCTCAAAAATCACTGGGGTAAGTTGGAATGAGAGCTAAAGGTTGAATTTATAGAGAATCACAAGAGAGATGATGAAAAAGCTCAATTTAGGATTAATTGAAATAATTGAGAAATCATGTTCAGTTAACCTCAAGATAGATTCCAATTATAGTTTAATTGAAATGCATTTAGATATGAAGTTCAAGTTTGCATTGGAAATAATATTAAATTAATTCCATGCATTTGTGATAAAAATAGATAATTCTTTGATTTAAGAGTCTTTTCAATGCAACTAAACTTCTTTTTCTAGAAAGCTTTGAGTTCATATTTTAGAGAATAATTCAAGTAATTGCTTTTATGATTTCAAGTTCTAAATTTAGAAAAAGAAATAATATCTCAAGATTGATTTCTCTCTCAATTCAATTCTTTTTGTTTAATTTTCAATTCAACTCTTGCTTTGTGCTTAATTCCTCTTTTGTAATAAATTAATTCCTTTTGCATGATTAAATGGAAAATTAATTAATTAATTAAATATGCAAGGATATTTAATAAATTAAAATAGGATAATTGATAAAAATGGTATTCTTGGAAATGATTCAATTAATTAAATAAATATTTAATTAATATTGAGTAATTGATTTGCCATGTGATATTTGATGATTAAAGAATTAATAATATGCTCAAGATTGATTTAATTGCCTTTGGTTAGGACCTTGGTGATGTTGTCGAGATTAGGGGCCCATGGTTTAGATGACCATTTGTAGGGTATTACAATACCCTAGGAGCATTTTCTAAAATACCCAAAGGAGTTGCTTATGTTGAGGATCCTAGAATTTACATACATTGTCATATTGAAGAACTAGGTGCTAATGAGATTATGAACATTTATAGGATAGTAATATGTGATGAAAATGGTAATGTAAAATTGAAACACAAGATATTTGTAACCCTCTGGTTTGTGGAGATTCTTAGCATTCTTGATTTTACCAAAGAGGTTATAAGGATTGTATTGAGCAGAGTTCATGGGGAGTTCTTTTGGCTAGATTACATTCATAAGATAACAAAAGAAGCAGTTAGGGAAGTGACAGGCTTACCTTCCATCAGTAACAGGCCTGACAAGACTAAAAAGGTTCCAAGCGACACTATAATGACCCTAACCGGTGCAACCTATGACAAGAGATCCTTAAGAGTCAATGATGCAAAGGATATCAATGTAAGATTCGTTAGCATGATTCTTGGATACAAAGCTTCACATGCCAACAGATTAAACTTTGTTTCTATTTTATGTATCAAGAGCGCTTATGACTTAGTAAACAATAATGCAAAGATTGACATATGTAAATGGTTAAAAGATGAGCTAATAGACAATCTGAAGAAAATTAAGGGTGACAAGAAAGGCACATTCAGATTTGGTAACGTACTTGTATGTCTATTATTGTATTTCACCAAGGAAGCTCCTGGTATTGGTAGAAAGGATTTTGGATTTGACATACCAGTAGGAAAACAACTTTTGGATATTTTTAATAACATGGGAGATGACAAGGAGAAGAACATAATTGAACTCTTTCAAGCACTGAAGGCTAGAATGAAAAATAGGGAAAGACTATCTCAATCCATATTTGATAAATATCAAAAAGAGATATGTTTTGTTATAAAGAAGGATGGAATCTGAATGGAGGTAGTGGTTCCAAGGACAATTTGGGTTACAGAGATGGGTTATGAGGTAGATGAAAACATAATAAAAACTTATGCAAAAGCCCTTCTAGAAGCCCCTAAAGAATCAACAAAAGAAGTATTCAAAAAAGCAGAAACCATTGAAAGAAAAGTTCAATCACAGAAATGAATAAAGAAAATAGAACAAACAATTAGAAAGGCAAATAGACATGAAAAAGAAATCAAGGAAGATATATTGAATAAAACTGGTATTATGGAAAGTGAATTGGAAGGACTACAACTGGAAACACATCTTTCACCAATTGGTACCTCCTCTAACAATGAAATACCGATTGAATTTAAAAGGGTAGAAAGAAAAAGAAAAACCTCACTAGTACCCTCACCTGCTTCCAAGAGAACAAGAAGGAAACAACAGGCAGTAAGGCCTCCGACAAAGAAAATGACCCCAAGGAAGAAGAAGGAAAAACAAGTTCTCCCTCCCTTAGACAAACTTTTGAATGAAATAACTGAAGATGGTAACTTGTCAAATGTTACCAAGTTGTATAACACTTTCACTAATGAAGAAAAGGAAAGCATAGAAAATAGTGTTATTCTACACTTAGATATTTATAAGAAATTTTTGATAGAAGTTGTAGATGATCTTCCAAGTGACTTGTACAAAAGGTTAGATGCAAAAAGGTTAGCAATTTCTGAACTAGACAAGAAAATAAAGGTAGAAAAACTACTTGCAGCTCACCCAGTAAGATCAGCAGAAGAGATTGATGAACTGATAAGTGAAGCAAATAGGACTGTATTTTCCATCGGTCACCAACATGTAGCATTAATGGCTAGCAGAGTAAATGAGATCACTGAAGATACAACGGAAAAATGGGATATCTTCTTTGTAGAGAAGGAAAAGCAAAAAGAACTTAAACGACCAAAGACTTTCAAAGTTTATGAAAAAGAAAAAGATAAAGGTAAAGGCAAGGTAGGTGGTCCTTCGAGCATAAAGGTAATAGATAACTTGCCCCCACCTTCTTCTAATAATCCACCGGCACAAACCATTGATACACCACTAGTAACAGATAATGTTGAGAGTATGGAGACAACACATGAAGACACCAATCCTGATTCATAGGTGTTGTATACCATGAATATTGACACACAAGAAGTCAACATTGTGGTTGATAAGGAAACAACTGAGAAGAGAGATGTGGCAACTGAGCCACTAGCTAAGGACATTGTAGTTGAGACAAATGTTGAGGATACAATTGGAAATGTTGAGATTGGGATTGAAACACATACTGAACAATCAACTGATCCCCTAGATACTGGAAAGACATATACCACTGATGTACACACTAAAAAACCTACTGAGCAACCGACTACTGATAAATCTATTGAGATACCGACAGTAGATAGTTCAGAGGTACATACAGAAAAATAGGTAGTTAACACTAAGACACAATCAAAGAAACCAGCAATGGAAAGCACAGAGAAACTGACAAAGGTACATTCTAAGAAACATGAAGAGGAAAAGGTTCAGACAAAGATAGTGCCACCAACAACACCTGAGAAACCCAAACCTTTTCTAGTAGAAATGTAGACTCAAACTAGCCTACCAGAGGTCAACATAAGTGAAGAGGTTACTCACACCGGTGGATTGCAGATCATTAAGGTAGTTGGACAGTCATCTGGTTCCTCCTTAACAGTATTCAGACCGAAAAATGTAATAGAAGTATTATTAGATTCCATCAAGAAAATCATAGAGTGTAATGCACAGACACATAAGGCTATTGATGACACAATTCCTTTATTGAACTGATTGTACCCAAGTGCAATGTGGAAAATAAAGATTCTTTGAGTCAACTAGACACATTGTCTAAGTACATCATCGGCAATCTTTTGACAGCTGATTAGATTAGTGAGGAGACATTCAGTGAGAAAATGAACAAGGAAAAAGAAAAATTCTTTGAAAAGACAATAAAGAAGTGCACGGAACACATTGACCTTCTCCTACTGGCACTAAACAAAACTTTAATGAAATTAAGGAGTTGTACAAAGCCACCTACAAGAGTGATGTTCTGACAGTGGATATTGACAAGGAAATCAACATAGTACAAAAAGAAATAAATGATATAGCTGACAATCTCATTGGTGAACCCATATCGGTAATAGAGCAAGAGATAGCAGGTTTTGAGGAAAAACTTGAAAAATTGGAAAAGAAAAAGGAAAGTATAAAATACAAGGCTAAGGAACTCAAATGTAGACTAGGTCCGAAACTAGACATCCTCATCTCCTTGAGAAAATGCACATACTCACCGGTACCATCCAAAGGATAGAAGTAGCATTGAAGGATAGTGAGAGGTTCACTAACAACTTGAATTATGCATTAGCGGATCTATATCAGATTGTAACCCAACGGTTACAGGGATTGTAACAAGAACTACACTCAATTGACATTAATTGACAGCCTTTTTCATTGATGCCAAAGGGGGAGTGGTAGAATTAGAAAAATGATTGGCAGAAGACATCATCTGCTCAGGGGGAGCACACAATTTTGGAGCACACAATTTTGGCAAGATTTTTTTGGACAACACATTTTTGGATATAATTTTGACTTTTTCTCATGAGTGTTGCCATGAATGCCAACGGGGGAGATTGCTGGAAAATGCACATTCCAATGAGAAATTGTAGGTGATTGAAGGTATTGTCATTGATGGCAACCTTACAATCCTATGACACCGGCAGGCACCGACACGGGCAATGGCAAAGATGATTACCGACAACTCAGCCGACGGGATTTTATTTATTATATTTTGTATTTAATTGTGAAATCTTTTTGTAAGCTGATGAGGCGAATTATAATAGGACTCATATAAGTATGAGATCTTGTAGGATCATGTATGTATGGAATGTAATAGGCAGATGCGAACATGCGAATATTAAGGCACATTTTGGAATAAGGTTTATGGAAGTTGTATGAGCTTAAACCGGTACTAAACCTGGCATAACAGATGCTGAACCGAAGTAGTACATGATATTGGATTTGCATAATCCATTTTTGTAAGTCAGTGAGACTTCCCTTTGGTACTTAAGTAGTGAGCTTTAGGCACTTGGCCTTCCTGCATGTGTAGGCTCCTATTGTAAGTAATATTCATTTATTGGCTAGTGAGTGAATATTGTAAGTAATATTCATTTATTGTGAATATTAGCTTTTGGTGATTTCGGTATCTTGGGTCCCCGGTGTTCCAAGTTTTTTAGTTTTGTCAGCGGTCTTAACTTGGGATCCCAGACTTTCGAAGTCCCAGGTTTTCTTCATGGTCTTTTGCATTTTCTCACCTCGGAACCCCGAGAACCTAGAGTCCCGAGGTGAACTATTTTTGCACTGTTTTCTCTTTGAGTAGTGTTTGATGTTTGTTTGGTTTGTTTTGCAGGGTTAGCTATGTTTAATGGAATCTTCCCCAAAGAAAAAAGATCTTGAGAAGCTGCCAATCACATTGAAATATCAATACTAGGGGCAAACATATGCCTCCAAGCTGGAGGATGCCATCCAATGGGTAACAGACATAGAGATCGAGCACATAGAGGTCAAAGATATAGAAAGATAATTAGAGAAACTAGGATTGAGTGAAGAATATAGGAGGATCAAAAGATCCGATCTAGTAGAGGTGACTATTTTCTTGCAATCAGTACAAGTGTTGGAGTTTATAATGCAAGTTGCACAATTTTATAAACTCGACACTAGGCAATGTGTCGATGCTGATAGGAAACCGGTAATTGATTTGTTGTCAAATATGTTGGCCCTAGTGTTCCAAATTCCCACTAGGAGGGAGGTATTGGTTGAAGGAGAAGAAGATGGTGAAAGAGAATGGAACCAGAATATGATCCAATGCAAGAAGAGAATGAATGAGGAATGGCTCGAGGAGGAAAGAAAGACAGGCCTAAAAGAAAATGAAATTTTAAGGCATAATTTCAAAGAACCACAAAGGAATTTGATGATAATGCTTAGCAAGGCCTTCGACAAAACTGCATGTCGACACTTTCAGCCATGGATGTTCTCATTCATGTTGACAATTTTGGATGGAGGACAATATCATGACTGGGCTCAAATTTTGTCTGATAACATCAAAGAACAGCTCAAAAAAGTGCACAACATGAAGAAATATTTATTTACATCTGATGTAGGAGCATCCCCGATTTATAGCAATCTTGCATCAACCAAAAACATTTTCCTTTTGTTTTGCTTTTTGTTTGCAGTTTCAGTTTTTCTTTCTGTGTGTCCCAGTTTTGGCTCACCAGATGTTGTGGAGTTGCATTCTACTTGAAGACTTTATCATCTTTCTTGCTTCCAGACCGCATCGTATTTGGATCATTTTTTTGGCAAGATATCACTACCAGTTTCCATGATAGTTTCCTATTACTAGTTGATAGTCCTTTGTTACCGGTTGCCTAGACCTATTTTGGTGATCTACCAAAACCCCTTCCCAAGCTTGTGGAGCCTTGGGCGTTGATTCTGATGTTCCTTGACATGTGGCCGACCTTTTTTCCATGATCTATGTTTCATCCTTTAGATTTTTTGGAGGAATCTATTGGCGGAGGCCAACTTTATTATTTTACATGTTAGGTCTTGTTCTTCGAGTTTTGATCCCTTTTGGTCCAACTGGATCCTTTGGATCAATATATATATATATATATATATATATATGTGTGTGTGTGTGTGTGTGTGTGTGTGTGTGTGTGTGTGTGTGTGTGTGTGTGTGTGTGTGTGTGTGTGTGTGTGTGTGTGTGTGTGTGTAATTATGCATTAGAAGGAATGAATGAGAGGATCAAGTAGCTAGACTGTGCGTAGAAGTCAGATCTTATGATTCAAGGTCCGATTGTGACCTATTCTACTAGGCCTATGAGCCGACATGTTGTAACCCGATTGTTACCGATTGGATGCAATCAAATTTCATGCAATAAAATATTTTGTTTTGTATTGCCTCCATCATATCTTTGTGTTTTCATTGTGTTTACTCTTGTTGTCTGGTCTAGATTGATCTCTTTAAGGTCCCTCCTCACTGGTGATTGCTTCAAGTGGTATCAAAGCGAAGTTTCATTCCGGAGGTTAAGTGTCCTAAGATTTTGATGTAGGGTGGCAGATTGTGGATCCGACTTGTAGCTGTAGAGGACTAGCATGAATGATGGCACGAAGAGGAGCTAGGAATGGTGGAGTACGTGGGAATACAAACCCTCCTGGGATAGAGATGTTGCAAGGAATAGCAGCCCAGTTAGAAGCCATGGAGACAACCCAAAGAAGAGGCCACCATATTAAAGATGTAAGTGAAGATGAAGGAGAAGAAGCCCCAACAGAGCAAGAAAACCTACCGGCATTTGATCCGGATGAGGAAAGGTTTTTGAGGATTTTGAGTAGGGAGAATACTAAACCTCATTTTACCCCACTGGAATATGATGGGAAATTAGATTCAGATGAATTGATGAATTGGATCTCAGAGATGGAGAAGTATTTGTTGGGATCCAAGAACACTGAGAGGGGGAGTGAATTAGTCTTCTGTTAGAATGAATAGTTTTTAACTTTCTAGACCATACATATATATACTAGTAAACAAATAAACATATAAAAATAAGAAAATAAACCATCCACATAAATGAACACCATAACACACAAAATCTATACGTGGAAAAACTCAATGAGGAAAAACCACAGTGGGATTTGTGACCCACAATATCAGTTCACTAGCCATATGAAAAGATATTACATATAATAAGGGCTTGCACTTGCAAGAAGGCACACTACCAAGAGCATACTGCTCATCACTAAAGAGCCTCACTGACTACAAGATTTCTACCAAAGTAAATTATTAAAAATAAAATCAAGAATGCATCTACTATGCCAAACAGAGTTCCGGTTCTGGTTCTACTCTATACTAGTTCATAAACTCTAAACTGCTACCGGTATCACTTCTCCTCCAAGAATGATTTCCAAGCTATCTACAAATCATTGCATGATATAGAATTCACATAAAAAATGATCTCCATACATATATTTTTCATCATACAATTGTGCTATATTCTCCTATATCCACACATTTTATATATCTTGCTTCCTTACAAAAATAACCTAGCAGACTGACCTATAAACCTATTACAAATGATATGCCTTATGTCAGCTTACAATATATTTACAAAAGATATTCAATGTCGGCCTTGACAATATTAATTACAAAATGATTTAAGTAAATCCTCCTTGATGTCGGCTTCCAAAGAAGTATTGATGCCGATGTTGTTGTTGGTGTAGCTCTGAATTCTCCAAAGTCGGTATCTACCGGTATATGCTTCGTAGTGTCAGTTTATGACTTCCATCATATCTTGTTGCTGCCATCAATAACAACAAAATGAATCCAATGAGTGTCAATTTCCAACATTATTTTGAATTTGAAAACACTATAGAAGAGAGGAAGGTGAAATATGCCTGTACCCAGTTGAAAGGTCATGCATCTCTATGGTGGGAGCATTTGAAAGTTGATAGATAGAGGAGAGGTAAAGAGAAAATTAAGATATGGGATTGGATGATTGTTAAGTTGAAATAAAAGTTTGTGCCAACAAATTATCAAATGGATTTGTTCCAGAAGTTGTAGAATTTGAGATAGAAGGAATCTAGTGTGAAGGAGTACACCAAAGCATTTTACAAGTTGAATATCAGATCCAAACATGTTGATGATGAAGTTGAACAAGTTGCAAGATATTTGAATGGATTGCAAATGTCTATAAAAGATGAATTGAGATTGATCAAATTGGATAGTGTTGAAGAGGCTTATCAGTATGTCCTAAAGGAAGAAGAGAAGTTAAACAAAAGACATGAGTAGAGGTAGAGAGGTAGAGGTTGAAGGTTTACCAGAGGAAGATTTCAAGGAGGAAGAGGAAATAGTATAGACCAAAGAAAGGAAAAGGAAGTGAACAAAGAAGGTAATTCATACAGGAAGGATGATAGAAATTTCTACCAGAGGAGAGAACCAAATGGTTACTGGAATGAGAATTTTGGAAGACAAGACAAGAGGAAATTTAGAGGAACTTGCTATAAGTGTGGAGGAGAAGGACATCGTGCATTTGAGTGTATGTAGACAAAAACTACTGGAAGAGAACCTATAGTGGAAGAAAACCCCACTAGATTAGACAATAAACTAGAAGATGGCTAATTGTTGATGATGAGGAGAGATTTGTGTCATACCGAAGGAGATGAAGAGCCCTTGCAGAGGAAGAATATGTTCAAGACTAGATGTAAGGGATTTGGTAAATGTTGACAATTTGTTATTGATAGGGGTAGTTTAGATAATCTTGTTTCACTAGAGATGGTGAATAAGTTGAAAATGGAGAGATTGAAACACCCTAAGCCTTATCAGATAACATGGATTCAGGACAAACATAAGTTGTTAGTAAGTGATTAATGTTTGGTGAAATTGAAAATTTGGAATTATCATGATGAAGTCTTGTGTGATATTATGCCTATGGATATTTGTCATATTTTTTTGGGTAGACCTTGGTTGTTTTATAGACAGGCAGTATAGGATGGGAGAAAGAATACATACACTATTGTGACCAATGGGATGAAACAAACCTTGTTGCCTTTGGAGGAACCTTTGAAGAATGAAGTCTGTACGAATGCTAGAACCTGTTTAGTAGATGCAAGGAAATTCATGGATGGACTAAGACATGAGAATGTGTGTTTTGCCTTAATTCCTAAGAAGAATGGGAGGCTGAAACCGAAAGAGATAAGAGATTTACTAATAGAATATGAGGACATCATTTTAGATAATGTACCTAATGGATTGCCACCCATGTGAAGTATTAGTCATTGCATGGGCTTGGTTCCTGAAGCTAGTTTTCCTAACAAAGTTGCACACCAGTTGACACCAATAGAGAATGGATAACTAAATAGACAAGTACAGGATCTATTGAAGAAAGGTTTGATCACAAAAAGTCTGAGCCCTTATGCAGCACTAGAAGTATTAACACCTAAGAAGAATGGAGAGTGGAGAATGTGTATCGATTCAAGAGTAATAAACAAGATCATAGTAAAATACTAGTTTCCTTTGCCTAGGATGGATGACATATTTGACTATTTGAGTGGAGTAAAATACTTTGCAAAGATAGATTTGAAGAGTGGATATCATCAGATCAAGATCAGAGAAGGTGATGAGTGGAAGAGAACATTTAAGACAAATGAAGGACTATATGAATAGTTGGTGATGCCTTTTGGATTGACTAAGAAGCGAGTACTTTCATGAGGTTGATGAATGAGGTATTGAAGAAATTATTGGCTAATTTTTTATTGTGTATTTGGATGATATTCTAATTTTCAATAAGACAAGAGGGGAGCATTTGTTGCAGTTAAGACAAGTTTTGCAGAGATTGAGAGAAGAGAAGTTGTTGATCAATATCAAGAAGTGTTCTTTTATGAAGGATGAGTTAGTCTATTTGGAATTTGTGATATCTAAGGATGGTTTAAAGATGGACCCTAAGAAAGTGAAAGCAATTGTTGAATGGTCTACATTGGAAAGCGTTGGAGAGGTAAGATCATTTCATGGATTGGCTAGTTTTTATCGAAAGTTTATCAAAAATTTCAGTTCATTTTGTAACCCTATGACTGAGACCATGAGAGGAGATTAGAAGGAATTCAAGCAGACCACTGGAGAAAACAAAAGTTTTGAACTGTTGAAGCAAAAAGTAACCAAGCAACCTGTGTTAGCTTTAACATATTTTAATAAAGTATTTCATTTGGACTGTGATGTAAGTGGAATAACAATAGGAGTAGTCTTGAGTTAGGAAGGGATATCAGTAGCCTATTTCATTGAGAAACTGAATGATTCCCAAAGGAGATATTCAATGTATGATCAAGAGTTTTATGCCATAGTTCAAGACTTGAAGAAGTGGAGACATTACTTGTTGCCTAAGAAGTTTGTGTTGTATACAAATCATCAAGCTTTGCATTATTTGAATTGTCAGAGTAAGTTGAATCAGAGACATATGACATGGGTAGAATTCTTCTAGAGTTACACCTTTGTGTTGAAGCATAGAAGTGGGGAATCTAACAAATTTGTTGATGCATTGAGTCGGAGAAGGAATTTGCTAACAGAGATGAGAGTTATAGTATTAGGAATTGAAGATTTGAAGACCTTGTATGATGAAAACCTGGATTTTGCAGAACCTTGGAAAGCATGTAGAGAACCGGTTATGGTAGACAGAAGCAAATGGTTGGGTTATTTCATTCAAGATGGGATGTTATTCAGAGGAGTTTGATTGTGCATACCTAAGAGCTCTATGAGAGAGAAACTGATAAAGGAGAAACACAATAGAGATTTAGCTAGATGTTTTGGTATTGACAAAACAATAGCATTGGTGAGTGACAAGTACTTTTGACCCAAGATTCATAACAATGTTAAGAGATATGTACAAAGTTGTAGAGTTTGTCAAGGTGCAAAGGGTAGTAGTCAGAATGTGGGATTGTATAAACCTTTGACAGTAGCGGTAAGATCTTGGGAGGATATAAGCATGTATTTTGTATTTGGATTGCCTAAGACACCGTGAGGGAATTATTTTATATTTATGGTAGTGGATAGATTCTCGAAGATGGCTCATTTTATACCTTGTAAGAAGACATCAAATGCATTGCATGTAGCAGACCTATTTTTCAAGGAAGTGGTAAGGTTGCATGGATTACCTAAGAGAATAGTTTCAGGCAGAGACACTAAGTTTGTTTGCTAATTTAGGAGATTAATTTGGAAAAAGATGAAGAGAGATTTGAAGTTCAGTTCTACTTTTCATCCATAGACTAATGAATAGATAGAAGTTGTTAACCAGAGATTGGGAAACTTGTTGATATTTTTAGTGGGAGATAAAACCGGAAGTTGGGATTTGATCCTTGAATAAGTAGAGTTTGCCTACAACAATTCAGTGAATAGAAGTACCGAAAATAAAAAATTTGAGATTGTTACCTGAGTGCATCCTAGAGGTATATTAGAATTGAGAGATATTAGCAGTGAAGACCAGAGAAGTTCAGAAGCAGAAGATTTTGCAGATCACATGGCAACATTGCATATTCAGTTTAAGAAGCATTTGCAAGACATGAATAGAAAGTATAAGGAGAAGGCAGATAAGAATAAGAGACATAAGGAATTTGAAGTTGACAATGAAGTGATGGTATATCTTAGAAAATAGAGATTCCCAGTTGGAACTTATAATAAGTTGTAGATAAAGAAGCTTGAACCTTGCAGAATTTTAAGGAAGTTCAGTTTTGGAAATGCATATGAAGTGGAGTTACCAGATAGTCTATTTATTTCAACTATATTCAATATTGTAGATCTTCATGAGTACCATGAACTAGAATTCAATAAGAACAATGTTGCAGACTTGGAGAAACGGTTGCCCCAAAAGGAACTGGATCATATTGAAGAGATTTTAGACAATAGGATTGGGAGCAGTACCTGGAGCAGTTAGTATAAGGAATATCATGTGAAGTGGAAGGACATAATAGTTGAAGATTCATCTTGGATTTCTCAGGTAAAGGTAGACCACCTTGGTTTCCCTTTCACCCTAGAAAAGTGAGAGGCTCACTTTTTCAATAACCTCAGATGTCTAATGAAGGAGCATCCTCGGTTCATAGCAATCTTGCATCAACCAAAAATATTTTCCTTTTGTTTTGATGTCTGTTTATAGTCCTTTCTGTGTGTCCTAGTTTTGGCTCACCAAATCCTATGGAATTGGATTCTTCTTGAAGACTTGATCATCTTTCTTTCTTTTGGACCGCATCACATTTGGATCATTTTTCCAGCAAGATATCACTATCGGTTTCCATCACAATTTCCTATTACCGGTTGACAGTTCTTTGTTACTGGTTGCCTGGACCTATTCTGGTGATCTACCATAACGCCTTCTGAAGCTT
The DNA here is from genome assembly GCF_030272615.1 of Cryptomeria japonica. Classification (NCBI taxonomy): domain Eukaryota; kingdom Viridiplantae; phylum Streptophyta; class Pinopsida; order Cupressales; family Cupressaceae; genus Cryptomeria; species Cryptomeria japonica. Next base: position 224,355,200 of record NC_081410.1, on the reverse strand, counting down.
GCAGATCCTTGGGCATTGATTCTATTGGAATCCAAGAACACTGAGAGGGGGGTGAATATCCAACCTCACAATAAAAAACATAGTTACAAAGTTTAGGTCACCAACCCAAGGAGCACCAACCCCTGACTTTAGGACACCAACCCAAGGAGCTACAACCCCTACCTGATTTATGGGCTACAACCCAAAGGAGCTACAACCTAGTGTTCACAATGTAAACATCAAATACATAAGTAGTTATCTCGTTACAAGTGAATCTTGCAACCATTATATATATCTTACTTTGTCAGTGAGATACCTTCTCTGCTTCACCAACTCACTTCTCTGATGCTCTTCACCGACTTCTTCTCTGCTGGTAAGCCTTACTAGTTTATCTCTCTTCTATACTGCTCTCACTGAATCTCCTCCTCACTGCTCTGCTCTTCACCGATTCTACTCTCTCTTGGTTCTTTGTTTATCTTCTCTGTAGCCTCCTTCAGTTCTTCTCTACCGGTATGAACACTACTGGTTCTTCTCTCCAACTGGTTGAATGCTTCAAATAGGTTCTCTCTCACTCCCACTCTCTTCATAGATGCTCGTTGAGCACTTGGCTGATTTTCTCTTTCTTGCAGAAGTCTTCCAATTTACAATCACACAATATTCTTCTATTCAGCAGCAGTAAACCTTCTCTTCTACCCCCACACTTATAGCCAGATTTTCCCTCCAAAAACCAATTCAAAATCCAGGTGGTTAGGATTTCCTCACCATCCTCAAGGAAAACCAAATCCAATCAGATCTTGCACGATCTGATCTTTCTGATATCCAATTGCACAACTCTGCCATTTTTGCATCTCCTAGATCACACCTTCCATTTCTAGCGACTTGCTTTTTACCCTAATAGTTGATCCCTTGGTCAATCACGAAAGAACGGTCATGTTGTTTCCTCCATCGCCTCGATCTTCTCAATCACTCTTAGCTAACTCATAGTTGTCTTCCAAACCTCAAGCCTCAAACCCGTGCAATAGCTCTGCAACATGTCCCATGATTTGAGTGACTTCTCATTAAAGTTGACCAGCCCTACAACAACCATGTTGATGTACATTCCATCTTTATCCACACCCATGTTCACCACGTTGACTCCACGTTGGATCCATATCGACTAACTACCATCTTGGCACTTCATGTTGGTCCAAATAGGATCATCAACCAGCCACTCAACCAGTTCCTCTTTCCTGTTAATCCATTAACCTCACCGGTATCACACACTGTACCGGTAACCTTATCATATCTACATTCTGCACCTTGCTCATATTACTAGTGAGCTTTACATCTTGGTTATCACTCTTGATGATACTAGTCATCATCCTTCACTAGACTCCTTCATCGGTCAGACCATTCCCCTCTGACTGTATCTACTCAGTCAGTTTGTCTGAATGACAAGCACATCACTCTTTTGTTGTATCAGCATCTCAGCATGCCTTATCTATCGGTCCAATGCATAACCCTGATCTCATGCACTTAAGGCATTCCCTCAATTTACCAGTGAATCTAGAGTGATCCTTCAAGTTCTTTCCTTTACCTATTTACTCTTATCCCACCAAACTATAATGCACTTAATGCATATATGAGATAAGCTCCACTTACTTGGTGGAGGAACACCTCATCATTTTCTCATGTGAATTCCCTATTTGTGCAACATATCTTCAAATAGGCATATGTGAACTAGTGTGAGCACATACACTATCAGCCATTGCTTCTCATGATGATTGCATCTTGGTTCGGTGGGAGTCTTGTTGTTCTGCAACCTCACATCATACTGGTGACCTGTTAAATCTTCTCTTTTGGTGTGGATGTGATTCAAATAACATTATGTCTCTTCATCATAAACAACCACTTAAACACCTCTCTATCTCATCACACAAGTCAGGCATTAACTGGTGTGTTGGTGACTCCTGAGGTCATCTTCCTTACCTTTTCTGGTATTCTGCAACACAAGGTGATATCCAAGATATCACATCCTATACTCCTTCATAATTGTGTCGCACATACATCTCTTCTACTGGTGGTCATCCCATACCAATTGACATTAATGACATACACAATGCCAACAATATCCCCCTTTGGCATTGATGTCAACACATGTAGCATCCGACATACTACATAGTCTTTCTTCCCCTTACTATGATCCATGGATTCACACACATGTAGTATGTGGTATACTACAGAATCCTTCTCCCCCTTTGACAACAATGGCAAAGGGCACTGTTAGTATATCATTCCTCCTTGTATTTACCAATACTGACCAAGTACTTTCTCCCCCTTTGTCTTCATTGGATGTAACACTTCCTTTGATACCACTTGTTATCTTGTCACCGGTTGTTACATCTTCTCAAGTCATGACACTTAAGATGGGAATTGAACCATCAATTTACACCAATTGAGCATGCAGGTCCAATGCAATTTGAACTCAATTTGTAGAAAGTCTGATACCAATTGTTGATGTGTCAGTGAATACTAATCACCTGTCAGTCAACCTGCAATACCTCTACAATTTCCATCTCCTGCAGTTTGGGCAGTCAGTATCCTTGTAAGTTCAAGCAAGCTAGATCTTCATCATGAGCACTTGAACTCCCCCTGAGTCATATATCGCAGGTTCTTATCTCTAATTAGGTACAGTACTAGGACTGCAATCTTCTCCATATATCGGTTTAGTTGTGCATATGTGATGATCTGATGATCCTTCAACTCTGTTGTTTCCACCATAGCCTATGACATGATCCTAAATTTTCTCAATGTCATACAATGACATCATCATGCCAAGAGACAACCCGATTAGCCCAGAAACATGCAAGCCTGCATGATCAACAACTGCGACCAACACATGTCTTTCAGATCTTCATCAACACCACCTGAGACATAATTTCACTCCATTCTACTGGGGCTAATGCAATTCTCTCCAACCTCATTGTCTTACATAACCTGCAAGTACCTATTATCATACATGTTGGTAACATCCTGCACATATCGGTTAACATTTGATGCTAATTGTTAACCTTCACTCTTTGAAACATGCAGTGGTGATTCATCACTGATCTGTAGGTGTGTAGTCAAGGCAGCATCTACACACACTTGTCTTTACATTTTCTTATTTCATACCAGCAACAACATGTTATTCCATGTTGCCTTCTTCACTAAGGAGGTGAATAATAAATTTAATGTGACACTCCCCTTGAGGTCCTGCGTCTCCTTTAGACCTTGGGAGATATCATCTATGCATTGAGTGCATAGTGTCGGTCCAAGGTCTTCTTCCTCCATACCTGCTTGGTCTTATTCTTCTTCTCACTTTCAGGCTTGAGAGCAGGTCTTTCCTTCTTTTGCAGATAGGTCTTTCCATCTCCTGATTTATTATCACAACCAAAAGTAGTGCTATAGTAGCACACAACATCCATCCCAACTTCATGATTGGGAAATCTCTTGACATACCAGTTTGACCATCTTCTCCTGGTCATGTTGCTTTGACTAGCAACCAAAACCAATGGACCTCTTACTCCTAGAGGGACATTTCTCCTTTGATTCCATGCAGGTCTCTACCTTCCATATGCTCTGTTTTCACTTTTTTGCAGAGCATGGCCATTTTTGTCAGTCTCCATGTGACTGTAGGTTCCTCTTCCTACATTCAAACTCTCTATGGCCAGATCCATTGCAGTCATGACAAATAACATTTGCATAACCAAGAGAGGGAACATGCATGTATCTATTCCTGGATACATTTTTCTCATATGCATGATTTCTATGAGATCCTATATTATCCTTTATAGATCTCTTTATACATTCCCCTATCTTATGACCATAATCATTACATGTAATGCAGTAACCGGTAAATGATGACATATGACTTACATATTTACTTTGCCATGCATGAGGAGATCTTGTCGGTTTTGCATCCCCATCTTTTCCTTTTTGAGAATGGATCCTTGGTTGTCCATTCTCAGCACCTCTTTCATCTGATCTCTTCTTCTTCTTCTCCCACACTTTCTTCCCCCTGTGGGTGGTAGCATTTCTTTGTCCTCTGCTGGTGAAGGGTCTCCTTTGTTGCTTCCTCATCTTCCTGCTTCCGGTGAATTTTTCTTCTTCCATCTTCCCCTTACCTCTGGGATCTACATGAAGATTCCTTTTTGTAGAATTGATCTTCACTTTTATCTGCAAGTCCACACCAATTGTGGTCAGTTCAATCTTCTTTCGAGGAGCATATCTAACTGGGGAGATCTGTCTTTTGTTGTCTCCAAGTAGTCATTAAAGTTTTTTGTCTTTCATCTCTAGCTGAGAGGCTAGATCTTCACACCAGCATTTCTTGGTGTCTTCTACCTGATTCTTCAACTCTGAGATGCATTTCTCAAATTCTTCAAGGCATTTCACTAATAGGTTTTGCTCCACAATAGCAACATTCTTGAATAGCTTGTATTCCCTTTTAACTCTATTGAGCTCTTCAGGTGTATTTACAAGCTCTCCTTCAAGGTCAACTTCTACTACTTCTTCATCATCAGAATGGTCTTGATGGCTAGATCTATCTGCCATGTCTTCCTCTTCATCGTAATCACTGATCAACACATCTTGTTGAGGGGAACTATTTGCCCAGCCACTTTCAGATTCTTGGGCTACGAAGAGTTGAGCTCCTTCTTCATCATTGTTGCGGGTGCTAGCAAATATATCTTCATCATCCAGATAAATATGAGAGGTATTTCTCATATTTGCTTCAATTTATGGTTCTACAGTTGAGGGTTCATTTCCATAGAGCTTCTTCAATATTTCCCATAATCTCTTTGATGTTTTACACTTGTCCACCTATGAAGAGACATCACCAATGAGTCCACTGAATATAGCCTTCATGGCTTCTTCATTGCACTGGTTTCTTCTTTCTTCTACAAATCTAGTAGGAAGATTGACCTTTCTAGGGAGACCATCAACTACTGACATTCATACATCAAACCCTAAAGAGGATAGGAAAACTTCCATTCTACAACTCCAAATAGAAAAATTTGAACCATCAAATATAGGAGTAGAGATTGATACTAAATAAACCATTGTGTCCTTAAGCCGAAATCTACCCAAGTTGCAGAACACTCTTCTAACTGGGAACCTACGCTCTGATACCAATTGGTATACACAATACACCACTGAGAGGGGGAGGGGATGAATCAGTGGTTCTCAAATCCTTTTCCCTTTTGCAATCCTATGTGAGCATACTGGTTGATAGATTTAACTCAATGCAGACTTACTAGTTATGGAGGAGACTAACTCAAATGCAAACACACTCACAAGGGGACATCACATAACACCAACATATACAAGGAAAATACAAGATGGGAAAAACCTCGGTGAGCAATGTTGTTGGAGTCTACTACTCCAATCCAACCTCAAATAAAAAACACAGTTACAAAGTTTAGGGCACCAACCCAAAGAGCTACAACCCATTGTTCACAATGTAAACATCAAATACATAAGTATTTATCTTGTTACAAGTGAATCTTGCAACCATTATATATATATATCTTACTCTGTTGGTGAGATGCCTTCTCTGCTTCACTGACTCACTTCTCTACTACTCTTCACCTACTGCTTCTCTACCGGTAATCCTTACCAATTTATCTCTCTTCTGTATTGCTCTCACTAAATCTCCTCCTCACTGCTCTTCTCTTCACCGATTCTACTCTCTATCAATTCTCTATTTATCTTCTCTACGGCCTCCTTCACTTCTCCTCTATCGGTATGAACACTACCAGTTCTTCTCTCCAACTGGTTGAATGCTTCAACTAGGTTATCTCTCACTCCCACTCTCTTCACAGATGCTTGTTGAGAACTTGGGTGATTTTCTCTTTCTTGTAGAAGTCTTCCACTTTGCAATCACACAATATTCTTCTATTCAGCAGCAGCAAACCTTCTCTTCTACCCCCACACTTATAGCCAAATTTTCCCTCCAAAAACCAATTCAAAATCTAGGCAATTAGGGTTTCCTCACCATCCTCAAGGAAAACCAAATCCAATAAGATCTTGCACGATCTGATATTTCTGACATCCAATTGCACAACTTCACCATTTTCGTATCTCCTAGATCACGCCTTCCATTTCTAGTGACTTGCTTTTTACCCTAATAGATGATCCCTTGGTCAATCACGAAAGAACTATCTTGTTGTTTCCTCCATCACCTTGAACTTCTCAATCACTCTTAGCTGACTCATAGTTGTCTTCCAGACCTCAAGCCTCAAACCCCTGCAATAGCTCTGCAACATGTTTTGTGATTTGAGTGACTTCTCATTAAAGTCGACCAACCCTACAACAACCCTGTCGATGTACATTCCATCTTTATCCACATGCATGTTCGCTATGTTGACTCCATGTGGTATCCATATCGACTAACTGCCAGCTTGGCACTTCATGTTGGTCCAAATAGGATCACCGTCTAGCCACTCAACTGGTTCCTCTTTCCTGTCGATTCGTTAACCTCACCAGTATCACACATTGTACCGGTAACCTTATCATATCTATATTCTGGACCTTTCTCATATTATCGGTGAGCTTTACATACCGATTATCACTCTTAATGATACCAGTCATTATCCTTCACTAGACTCCTTCATCGGTCAGACCATTCTCCTCTGACTATATCTGCTCAGCTGATATGTTCGAATGAAAAACACATCACTCTTCTATTGTATTAGCATCTCAGCATGCCTTCTTTGTCGATCCAGTGCATAACCCTGATCTCATGCACTTAAGGCATTCCCTCAATTTACCGATGAATCTAGAGTGATCCTTCAAGTTCTTGCATTTACCTATTTACTCTTATCCCACCAAACTATAATGCACTTAACGCATATAGGAGATAAGCTCCACTTACTTGGTGGAGGAACACCTTGTCATTTGCTCATGTGAGTTCCCTGTTTGTGTAACATATCTTCAAATAGGCATATGTGAACTGATGTGAGCACATACACTATCATTCATTGCTTCTCATGCTGACTGCATCTTCATCCGGTGGGAGTCTTGATGGTCTTCAACTTCACAGCATATCGGTGACCTGTTGTCGTGCCCAAACTTTAGGGCACAAAAACAGAACAACAAAAAAAAAATTTTGACGTCATGAACTCGCAACATATTCTATAATATAATAACTTTATTAAAGTTTTGCCTTATCTAGGATGTAAATAAACTTACTTCTAAGGTTGGGTAAATTAACCAACTCGAGCGAGCGACTTGTTGGGAGGGGATTAATTAGCATCGCGGATTAGTTAGGTAGCTCAATTACTTAAGACAAGTGGTCGCTAATTAAATCAAGGGATAATTGATTATCTTATTGTATTAAATCATTCCCAATCCATATAAGGATAATGCTATTAATTAATTGATGCACATGCGAAATTATTATATACATCCAACCGATGAGGGTTCGAATTACTACAATGTCATTTACCCACTAAAACCGACAATAAGCTAAGGCCAATTCTAATTTTCCCTAAATCCCTTGATTTTGTCAATTAAATTTCAATTCGACCAAAAATCGGTCTCAAGGGCTTAAGGTTCATAAATTTACAAATTCCTCCTTTCAAATTTTCCTAACGTCCAAAAATATTTGGGGAAAATCTATTGATTAATTAAATAAATTAATCGATTTAATGTATGGTGTATCCAACCATAATAACCCCTTTGTTTTTAAATCCCTTTAATTTTAGAATTTTAATCCCCTAAAGAATAAAAGGACATATAATAATTCCATTATTAAATTAACCCCAAATATATATATATATATTTAATCCAAGTTTAAAATTCCAATAAATGGACATATAATAATTCCTTTATTAAATTAACCCCAAATGTATATATATTAACATCAAAGTTTAAAATTCCAATTTAAATGGACATATAATAATTCCATTATTAAATTGACCCCAAATATATACATTAAAACCCAAGTTTAAAATTCCAATTTAAATTTCTCATATATATATATATATATTCTTAAAATGCTAACCCTAACCCGAAATTGGGTTAGGGTCGCATATATATATATATATATATATATATATATATATATATATATATATATATATATATATATATATATATATATATATAATTCTTAAAATGCTAACCCTAACCCGAAATTGGGTTAGGGTCGCATTTCTATATATTACACCTTATTTTATTTTATTTTTTTATAATATTATACCCTAACCCGTTTCGGGTTAGGGTTTATAACACCATTTTCTTTGTCTTTGTTTTTTTTGAGTTTAGGGTGTGATTGCAGGTACGGAGGCGGAGAGGGTTTCATGTGGGGAGAGGCGGAGGAAGTGGGGAGGGGTTCCGGGTGCCACTGTGCATACACACAGTGGCGGCAGCGCCGCCCACTGTGTGTACACACAGTGGTAGACGGCATAGCCGCCGCCCACTGTGTATACACACAGTGGCAGGCGTCGTTCACTGTGCGTAGCACAGTGGCGGTAGCGACCGCCCACTGTGTTACACACACTGCGGTGCCCTTCGGCGCCGCCCACTGTGTGTAGCACAGTGGCTCGGCCGTGGCCGTCCACTGTGTTACACACAGTGGCCCACGTGTCTCCATTTCCCTTTTTTTTTTTTAACAATATTTTAATATATTTCGTGTTTTGAAAAGAATGTTATATGATGTGTTTTTTTTTTAATATCAAATATATATATATATATATATATATATAATTGTATATATATGTTTATATACACATATAAACATTGTTATGATCAGAACATAACATATATGTCTTTATTTTTTTTTGTTCTACAGACATCTACAGAGTATGTGTTTTAGATGCAGAAATATATATATATATATATATATATATATATATATATAATTAAGAAGTTTATTCTGCAATACCTTTATATGTTTTGTAACAGAGATGCACAAGATTCAGAATATATATATCTTTTATTTCGTTGTTACAGGGGTATGCACATACAGGAACTTATATATATATTTATATATATATATAGGTATATATTTTCAATATATATACTTATATACCTATATATATATATATATATATATATTTTTTTTTTTTTTTCTTACTTTTATTTAAACTCTCTACATAAATAAAACAATACTAGTTCTCTTTTTTTTTACAGACAGTAATCTAAACTATGCAAGTAAACAATGAAACCTAACGCATTTTTTCTTTTTCCTTTCTTTAATACTGCAGTAAATAAACAAGTGAACAGACTAGATTTAGATGTAGTCTACAGCAACACAATAGACATCAAACATAAAATAAAATTTACATTGTTTTTCCAGAATGATAAGTTACAATAGCCCATATATAAAAATGGGTGAATAAATTTCAACAATCATTTCTTTCTAAATCTTTACATAGAAAATAAAAAATACATTTGTTTAAACAGAACAGAATCAATTTAAGCCCTATATTTACATATGCATTTTCTTTTTTTTTTGCTACAAATCATAAAGTTACAATTTCTTTCTACTTTCCTGGATTTAAATAAAAATCAGGAATCTGAATAAAAGTCTGCAACACAACAATCTGCAACTCCTAGTCTTTTTTCCCAAGCCACCTGCAGGTAAAATTTAGGACTATGACCATGGGATGCTCACCTCCCAGCCTAGGCTTACCAGAAGCCACCCCCGAGCTAGGAGAATCAAGACCTAGACGGGGTTACAACCAAGCAATACAACACAACAATAAGGAAAACACACAAACATACACTTTCCCATCCCAAGCTACACTATCACCACATTTGTGGTGATCAATCTACGGGTGGAAGTGGACCAAGTACCATTGGGGAGACTGCAGCCAAAATATAACACAAGCCACCTCATGGCAACACAAAATACTCAACAGAATTCATCCCACACACCTTATGCCCCCCAAAGGCTCAAGGCCATTTCTCTCCCCTTATGACCCCCAAATGCATACACAAGGCTATGCAGCAAGGGTCACAAAGGACACCCTTGAGATCACTCTCCTTAAGGAGAGCCTCTCACCCAAGGCTGTCATGCTTCTTCCACCCCAAGATCATCCTACTCTCCCAAGAGTAAGAGATCTTGGACACTCCCAAAAATCAAGAACACAACAAAAAACAAACATAGAATGAAACTACACATTATTTTCTTCAACAACAATTTAAATAAACACTTTCTTTACAAGCATTTCTTTCCTTCAACAAAACAACATAACTAACATAAACAACATAAACAAGAGGAGATAAAAACCAACCTTATCCTGCCAATAGGTATGCTAAATTTAGTTGGAGATGAGCTGCCTAATCCACACAACTTTCTGCAATCCTTTGGCCCCCAAATTTCCTCTATTCCTAAAACTGGTTTCTTTTTTTCTCCCAAGTTTTTCCAAAAATCTCCAAGGATGGAGAGTGGGTGATTAGCTCACTAAGCTTCCATTCTTAGCCTAAGAAGGCCTCTCTCACTCCTTCCAACCTCTTGGATAGAGTGAGAGATCCCCCATTGGGTTGGTCTTCCCTAGGTCTTACACACTCCCTAACCTAGGTGTCTAGAGAAGGGAAATGAAATGGGGAAGAGGGATTACTATCTCCAAGAAGGTTATCCTACCAAGGATGGCACTCCTATAGATGGAATTCGTCCATCTTGGGAAAACCACTTTTTTGGGTGGTTAAACAAGTCCCAAGGGAAAGACACATGGCCAATTTTGGCCTTCACCCATAGTTACCCCATGAGGCCTAATAGAAAAGCTCTAAAATTGACTCTAGGAGTTGATTTGACCTTCAGAAAGTCCACCTGGAGTTAACCTACGGGTCAACTCTGAGTTGACCTTCCTTGTGGCTCACTAACCTAGATTTCTTAGTTCCTTCAAGGATAATTAGGAGATATAACAATTAACAAAAATAAAACTTTCCAAAAAGGTGACAAGACAATTTGCCAACACAACATACTACATAGGTGTCAAGTGACACTTCAACATAATTCCACATCACAATTACATACATGGCAATTGTCCCTAAAACAATTTAAACAATTCAATAATTACAATTTACACTCATGCAACATTTTACATTTACGAATAAAATACAATACATACGGGGTGTTGTCTCTCCAAATAGACAACCCCTGGTTTTACTAACGCACATAGGCCTAGGCTTGATTCTCCCTAATATTTCCATGGTCACATGGATAATTTCCTGCACATCTCAATTTAAACATTAGTACTTCCCAAATAGCCTCATATAATATATAACACAAAATCAGAATACAATACATTCATTCTGCAAGGACTTGACATTATAAAATACGATTTGTCACAAATCAAAGCAATTTCATCATAATCCTCAAAATTTGATCCATCTACAAGATATGCGAACATTTTTCTAACATTATAACAAATCTTGAAATTCAGATAATAACCTGCATCATCACAATATTACCCTAATCTAGAATCATATAATATTCTATAATCCACAAGGCATAGAAATGAAGCATCCATATATATATCCATGTTACCAAAATCGTGGGACCATGTAAAGTTCTCTATCCATAATGTGTCAAAACTAGCATCCAAAATAGTTCCAAAATGAAAATAACTGAAGAGATAGGATGGGTCGGGGTAGGGCCTCACACCTGTTCAATCATCTCTTCCTATGTGGATGTGATTCAGATAACATTTTGTCTCTTCATCATAAAAAACCACTTAAACACCTCTCTATCTCATCACACAAGTCAGGCATTAACTTGTGTGCTGGTGACTCTTGAGGTCATCTTCCTTACCTTTTTCAGTATTTTGCAACACAAGGTAATATCCAAGATATCACATCCTGTACCCCTTCATAACAATGTTGCACATACATTTCTTCTACCGGTGGTCATCCCATACCGGTTGACATCAATGACAACACAATACCAACAGACTGGTGACTAAGAAATGTCAACATTTGTAGTTTCAGCTTTCTTTACCTCTATAGTTTCCTTATCGAACACAATATTAAAATCCTGAGCATCCACATTCATGGTAAAAAGAATGTCTGACTCCGGATTAATGTCATCTTTTGTCATTTCCTCTACCTTCTATTCTGGTTGACTATCAGTTTGTGTCGGTGCCTCTGCAGTTATTGGTGGAGTGTCCTTTGCTGGTGGAGGAAGGTTATCCTTGACCATGATATCAGGTACACTTCCAATTTTCCCTTTACCTTTATCAACTTTCTGATATACCTTAGCAAAAGACTTACCTACTTTATGTCTTTCCTTCTCTTCTTTCTTCTCTCTCTCAACCAAAAATATATCCCACTTATCCATTGTTTCATCTACTATTTCTTTAACTCTATCGGCCATAAGACTAACTTGTCAGCAACCACTCACAAAAATTGTTCTATTGGCTTCACATATTAGATCATCAATTTCCTTCTTGGAATTAACAGGATGCACAGCTAATAGAGCTTCTACCTTTAATTTCTTGTCAAAATCCATAACAAACATTCTCTTTACCTCTAATCTTAAGTAAAAATCATTAGGTAGAACATCTAAAACTTCAATAAGAACCTTTTTGTATATGTCTAGATACAAAATAATACTTTCTTCTATAGTTTCCTTATCTGAATCATTGAAAGAATGATAAAATTTATTCACATTATCAAGGTTACCATCTTGGGTGATTTCATTGATCAACTCTTTTGGTGAAAGAGTATCTGGTGCCTTAGGTTCAGATTTCTTCTTTGGAGTCACTTTCTTCTATGGACCGCTAAGATTCATCAGTCCTTTTGTAACATCCTTTACCATCTTAGAAGCATCTTTCATTAGTTTCTCTATTTTCTTCCTCTGCTTTTGCATGTCTACTTCCTTCTCAATTGTTTCTGCATTTCCAAAAATTTCCTCTGATGGTTCTGGTGGAGCATCTAAGAGTATTCTAGCATATGAATCTAAGATGTGAGAATCCACGTCATATCCCATTTCAGTAATCCAAAAAGTTCTAGGTCTAACTGCTTCCATCTAAATTTCATCCCTTTTCACTACAAAGCATATGTATTTATCATATTTATCAACAATGCTTTGGGGAATCCTTTCCCTTTGTCTCATTTTAGCTTGGAAATTATTGAAGTAGTATTTCACCAACTCATCACTATTAGATCCCATACCAGTAATTGCCTCCTTTATCTATTTTCCAACGGAAGTATCATAGGCAAAACCTTATGTCCTATACCAGGAATCTCTTTTGAAAAGTAAAGCATGAAACACACAATCAAACTTCCAAATTTGAAGATTGCTTTCTTATCACCTTTGATTTTGTGCAAATTCTCTAACAATTCATCCTTTAATCATTCACAGATGTCAATTTTAGCATTGTTAAGATCATCTCATGAGCACTATGAATGCAGGAACTAGATGCAAAATTCAACCTATTAGTATGAGTATTTTTATAACCAATGACCATACTTGCAAATTTAACATTTTTATCCTTTATATCATTGACCCTAATTAACCTGTTGTCAAATGTAGCTCTGGTTAAGCTTGTAACCTCTTTGTTTGGGATTTTCTTCTTGTTAGGCCTAGTGTCATTCGGTGGTCAACCAGTAACAACTCTTATAGCTTCCTTAGTGATCTTAAAAACTGAGTCCAACCACATAAATTCACTGTGAACCTTGCTAAGAACATAGCAGATGATTTCATTTGAGAATTCTGGCATATGGAGGATATCAATGAAACCTAAATCATCAACTACCTTGTGTTCCCATTTCACTACCCCATTCTTGTCAGTGATAACATTTATGTACATTTTCTTCAAATCTTCGGACTCTAAACTTTCAATGTAGTAATGTATGTATGCCCTAGGATCTTCAACAAACACAACTCCCTTCGGAATTTTTGAAAATACACCAATGGAGTCATCCAGTTTTTCTATCTTAGGAATTATTTTGAAAATAGGTCTAGGTCATTTTATGTTCTCCACAATGGTAGGGTTTTCTATGAATTCAGGAATGGAGGATGAAGAAGCCATTGCAAAAGATAAATACCTTTAAACTGAGAAATCCTTGAATTCTCTGAAAGACCTTTGTTGCTTTTCCTTTAGAATGCCTTTGCTCAATTTTACTCTCTTTGAATGCTTGGATGCTTGGTGAGATGAAATGAGAAGTTACAGTGCCTTTATAATAAAAAATTAACTTCGAACCACAATAAATGCTTCATTGGTGTAGTGTAAACTCCACATATCTGTCGGTAAAGAAGGATTATAACTTCTTACCACCAACCGAAGGTAAATGCATAATTTTCAATTAGTTGCCTTACCCCTAAGGACTACTCCTTAGTTAGATGAAGAGTCTCCTACCAGTGCATGATTACCTTGTTCTGTCGATGCAAAGATAGATTCATCAATTCTCTAATCTCTCTTCCTAATCCACTATTTAGAAAATTCTTGCTTGATTTCAGTCACCTTTTCTTTGCCTTTGTCATTAGATCCTTTAATGTTTTTCGGTACAGTCTTACTTCTATAAAATTTTGCAATATGCCCAATTTTGTTACATGCATAACAAGTTACATTGTTTCTCTGAATATCTTTTCCATAGCCGTGACAGGTTTGAGTTCTGCCTTGATTAGATAAATGTCCAAATCTACCACAAACATAGCATTTCACATTCATTTTGCAATTGGCTGAGTTATGACCATTTTTATTGCATTTGGAACATTGAAGGGTGGGTAAGTTTGTATTCTGATTATTCCTAAATGTGCACTAATTTTCTCTATAACCAAATTTGTTACAATTAAAACATTTCCCATTGAATTTATAAGCATTAGGTTGTCTTACCAATTTGTTGTGATCATGATTGTTTGCAGTCTCGGAACTTTCTCCATGTTCAAATCCAAGTCCAACTGTTTCTCCATCAGGTTTCTGACTTTTCAGCATATCCTCAAGATTATCTAAACTCTTCTTGAATTTGTCTTTGTATTCATTTGCAATGACCAACTCACTTTCCAAAGTGCTAACTTGTCTCATAAGTTCCTCTTTGTCATGTTGCATGTGAATCAAATCTATTTTAAGCATATCATCTTCATAACTAAGCCTTACAGAATCATCTGATCTTTCATTAAGTCTTCTGGCCAAATCTTCTTCATTCCTCTTTCTATCTTCAATATCCTTGCATAATCTCTTGGTTAAATATTACATCTCATTCTTCATGTTGTTGTTCTCTTGTCTCAATTTATCTACAATATCTCTGAGAGTTTTCTTTGTTGGCATTCTACACTCTAATGAGAATTATCAATGTTGTCATTGATGGCAACTGACTAGAAACCAACCGGCAACAAGTTTCTACACATGCATCAGCATTACAGACATCATGCATCGACAGGAACTAGCACCGGTAGGCACTTTTACCAGCATCCAGATTACACCAGAAATGAAGTATACCGACACTCAGACCAACATGGGATAAAGTTTTTCTTATATGAATTATATTGTAAATTTTATTAATTATTTGTAATCTGACTTGGTATATTGTAAAGACTCATATATATGAGATCTCATAGATCATTTTGTATGATGGTTGAATATAATGAATAGGAGATTATTGTAAGAGGTGATAGAGTGGACAACGAAGGTTTTGGTTAAGGTATTTGACTGAGCTTAAACCGGTACTGAACCAGGCATTTGAGATGCTATTTTGAGGAGTACATTGTATTGGATTTAACTATCCATATTGTAGTCAGTGAGACTCTTTTGAGCAGTGCACTCCAGGTAGTTGGCCTTCCTGCATATGTTGTAGGCCCCTATTGTAAGTAGTATTTATTCATATTGGCCAGTGAGTAAATATTGTGGGTCACAAATCCCACCGAGGTTTTTCCCACACCGAGTTTCCTCGTTAAAATATCTTGTGTTATGGTGTGTATTTATGTTATCTCTTTTATTTCTATTTACTACACTATTTCTTGTTTAGCAATACATTGTTTTGGGTTGAGAAGTTACAAATAAGTTCAAATATTTAACTAACCGGCTAGACATTGATTCACCCCCCCCCCCCCCTCTTAGTGTCTTTGGGACTGTCATTGAATCTAACAATTGGTATCAGAGTTTGGTCCTCTCTTTGCAAAAGCCTAACAACTTGAGGAAGATTCTGAAACCGGTCTAGATGGAGAATTTAAGAAAACAGTTGGAAGGAGCTCTTGAAGATTTTGATGTAGAAAAATTAAAAAGTATCAAACTTGAAAATGATCTAAGGACTACTAAGTAATTCATTAAAGGACTTCAGGAGAACCTAGTTATAGCATAAAATAAGAGGAAAGAACTTCATGAGAAAATGCAGAAACATGATGATGAAAAGGAAACGCTTAGTGATATTAGAGACAAGTTGAGGCAAGAGAACACTAACATGAGGAATGAAATGAAAGACTTAACCATGAGGCTATGTAAGGATCTTGAAGATAGAAAGAAGAATGCAGAAGACTTGACTAGGAGACTTAATGATGGAGGGAATGAAAATCTGAGACTTTGTCATGAAATTGATATGGTAAAGACAAATCTGATTCACATGCAACATGATAAAGAAGACCTTGTGAGACAAGTTGGAATTCTTGAAAATGAGTTGATCACTACAAATGAACACAAAGACAAATTCAAGAAAAGTTCAGAAAGACTTGATGACATGCTGAAATGACAAAAACCTAATGGAGATACAAATTGGACTTGGATGTGAACATGGAGAAAGTTTCGGGACTGCAAAAATCAAGATCACAGTAAACTGGTAAGACAACCTAATGCTTATAAATTTAATGGGAAATGTATCAATTGCAATAAATTTGGTCATAAAGAAAATCAGTGTAGATTTAGAAATAATAAAAATACAAACTTACCCACCGGTAAATGTTCCAAATGCAATAAAGTTGGTCACAATTCAGAAAATTCCAGAATGAATGTGAAATGCTATGTTTGTGGTAGATTTGGGCATTTATCTAATCAATGCAGAACACAAACTCGTCAAGGAAATGGAAAAGCTATTCGGAGGAATAATGTAACTTGTTATGCATGTAACAAGATTGGACATATTGCAAAATTTTGTAGAAGCAAGAATATACTGACAAACAATAAAGGATCTAGTGTGAAGGGAAAAGAAAAGGTAAATGAAATAAAGCAAAAATTTTCAAAACAACGGATTAAGAAAGAAGATCATAAAGCTGATGAATCTATCTCTACACTGGTAGAACAGAGTAACCCTCCACCGGTAGGAGATTCTTCATATAACTAAGGAATAATCCTTAGGGGGTATTGAAGAAAATTGAAAATCATGCATTCTACCCTCGGTTGATGGGAAGAAAACACATTTCTTCTTTACTGGAAAATATGTTGAGTTTTCACTTAACCGGTGAGCATTTAATGTGGTTTTTAAAGAACTTTTTGGTTATATAACATCAAAAAACCCTCATTTTGACTCACCAAGAATTCAAAGAGTGCAAATTTGAGCAAGGGCAATCTAAAGGCAAAGTAGTGAAGTGATTTTCAAACATTCAAGGATTTCAAGCTAAGAGGTCTTTATCTTTCAAAATGGCATCTTCATCTTCTGCACTTGAGTTTATTGCAAACCCTATTGTGGTAGAAAATGTTAAGCGCCCTAGGCCTGTGTTTAAAATTATCCCTGAAATTGCCAAGCAAGATGATTCTATCGAAGCATTTTCAAAAATTCTGAAGGGAGTTGCTTTTGCCAAAGACCCTAGAATCTACATTCACTGCAACATAGAAAATCTAGGAACTGATGATTTGGAGAACATGTACAATGGTGTCATTACTAATTTAATTAAACTGGAGCATAAGATAGTTGAAGACTTAGGATTCATTGAGATATTGAACTTACCTAAATTTCCTAAGGAGGTAATCCATCTAGTTCTGAGTAGAGTTCATGGAGAGTTCATGTGGCTTGACTCTATTTTTAAAATCTCTAAGGAAGCCATCAAGGCAGTTACTAGTTTACCCTCAACCGGTAGTAGGCCTGACAAAACTAAGAAGATGCCTAACAAGGGAGTTATGGAGTTAACTGGAGCTACATCTGATAACAGATCTCTTAGGGTTAATGACATTACTGATCCTAATGTGAGATATGTGAGTATGGTACTTGGATACAGAGTAACTCATGCTAGTAGATTGAATTCAGTTTCTAGCTTACGTATTCATAATGCATATGAGATGGTAAAGAGAAATGCTAAGATTGATATTTGTGAATGGCTTAAAGATGAATTAATAGACAACCTGAAAAAGATTAAGGGTGACAAGAAAGGGACATTTCATTTTGGCAACCTTCTTATGTGTCTGATGCTTTACTTCACCAAAGAGATACCCGACATTGGTCATAAGGACTTTGGATATGACATCCCAATAGGCAAACAAATCGAGGAAGCTATCACTGGTATGGACTCTAACAGTAACAACATTATAACATATTACTTCAAAAAATTTCAAACTAAGATGGGAGCTAGAGAAAGGTTACCCCAAATCATAGTAGACAAGTATGACAAGCAAATCTACTTTGTAATCAAACGTAATGAAACATGGATGGAAGCAGTTAGCCCTAGAACTATTTGGGTTACTGAAATGGGTTATGAAGTGGATATAAACATGCTTGAAACATATGCAAAAACATTACTTGAAGCACCTAAAGAACCAACTAAAGAACCCTTTGGAAATGCTGAGACCATTGAGAGTGTTGTTTCAATGCAAAAACTGAGAAAAAGAAGACAAAATTTTATCAGAGATGCATCCAAGATGGCGAAGGAGGTCAAATAAAATGTGATGAACATAAGTGGTATATCTGCCAGTGATCTAGAAGGATTGAAATTGGAAGCTCATGTTTCACCGGTTGTTACTGTTAGGAATCCCATAGATACTAAGAGGGGGGGGTGAATCGGTATCTGACTGGTGAATGGAATTTCTTAACTTAAAACATGCAAAACATAATATGACAGTGTACCGGTATGCAAGAAATAATGCAATAAACAAAATCAAGAACATCCACATGAAAAGCACACCATAACACAAGATTTTAACGAGGAAACCCGGTGTGGGAAAAACCTCAGTGGGATTTGTGACCCACAATATTCACTCACTGGCCAATAAGAGAATATTACTTACAATAGGGGCCTGCACATGTAGGAAGGCCAACTGCCTAAAGCTCACTGCTCAATGGGAAGTTTCACTGACTTACAATAAGGATTATACAAATCCAATATCTTGTACTTCTTTATAATAGCATCTTCAATGCTAGATTCAGTACCAGTTCCTGCTCTGTTCTTTACATATACCCTTTAACCTATATTTCACACAATAGGTCTGCCTAATATCTTCCTTTTTTGCTTACATCTCCTATATCAAATGTCTAGAGTGATCTCTTTTATATATAAGAGTCATTTTACAATTTGCCAAGTTGGCTTACACATTTTTACAATAATAAACAAAATATAATATAACAAAATCCTATTGGCCTCTGTGCCAGTATACTTCCTTTCTTCTGTGCCGGTGTCGGTGTCCTGAGTGCCGGTGTAGAGTATGATCTATTGATGTCGGTATAATGCCTTTTCCAGTGCCATAAGATTGCAAGGTTGCCATCAATGACAAAACCTTCAATCACATACAATGTCTCATTGGAGTGTGCATATGCCAATAGTTACTTCTTCAAATACTGATAGTGGGAAAGAAGCTGAGTTCAAAAGAGTAGAAAGGAGGAAGAGAAAACCCTCACCGATACCCTCTCCTTCTCCCAAAAGGACTAGAACTCTAAGGAAGAAGCAGCATGTAGTTAGGGAACCTAAAAAGAAACTAACACCAAAGAAGAAATAGACTAAGACATCGGATACCCTGACACCGGAGGAACTAGTAAATGAGATCACACATGATGGAAATCTTTGCAATGTGAATAAGTACTATCATTCCTACAAAGATTTAGATAAGGACACTATAGAGACCAGTATAATTTTGCATTTAGATATCTATAAAAGGGTTTTGATTGAAATTGTATAGGATCTACTAAATGACTTATATTTAAGGCTAGAAGCTAAAAGAATGTCAATAATGGAACTAGATAAAAAGCTAAAAGTTGAAGCATTATTGGCAGTGCACCCTATAAACTCTAGAGAGGAAATTGTTGAGCTAATCTCTGAGGCAAACTAGTCAGTTTTTATCAGTGGACACCGGCAAGTAAGCCTAATGGCTGGTAGAGTTAAGGAGATTGCTGATGAGACTATGGCCAAATGGTATATCTTTTTTGTTCTAAGGGAAAATAAAGAGGAAAAGGAAAGACAGAATATAGACAAATATTGTGCTAAGGTGTATTGAAAGGACAAAGGGAAAGGCAAGATTGGTGGTGTACCTGCTATAAAGGTAACAAATAACATCCCTCCACCAACTTAGGACACCCCTCCATTAACTTCAGCATCACCTGTACATACAGAAAATCAACTAGATAAGGCAACTGATGAAGTAACTCATGATGATACTAACCCGGAGTCTGAAATACTTTTCACCATGAATGTGGATACACAATATATAAACATTGTTGTGGATAAAGAGAGTGCAGAGGTTAAGGCAGATGATGTTAAGGACAGTAAGGTATCTGAGATACCTACACACACTGTTGACTCTCAGAAGAGTGAGATACCGGCACAAGTAGAGCAATTGGAGACTGAGAAACCAACAGAGGATAAGGTGACTAACACAAAGCAACTAGAATCAGAGAAACTGACAGATGAAGAGGTACTTGTACAGACCAAAAAATCAAAAGCAGAGGTACAAACACATATAGAGGAACCAGTAGAAAATGTAAGTAAAGTGGAAGCAACTAATGGAAATAAGGAGGAAATAGTGAAGGTAATTGGGCAAGCATCTGTTGAGAGGAAACCCATAGCAGAACCAAGCACATCTATAGGTGAATTTAGACCTACTAACATAACAGAGGTTCTATTGGATTCTATCAAGAAGATAACATATTGTAATGCCTTAGCATTTAAGGCTATTGATAACATAATACCTATCTTGAAAATGATTGCACCTACCAGTAAGATAGATCACATTAATGATTCTTTAGGTAAATTGGACACATTGTCCAAATTCATTACTGAAAATGTCATAACTATAGATAAGGTGAATGAGGATACTCTAAAGGAAAGAGTAGATAAAGAGAAAGGAGAATTCTTTGAGAAAACCATCAAAAACTGTAATGAGCATATGGATTCATTATTACCAGTACTCAACTCAACAATTTTGGAGTATAAGGAGCTGTATAGATAAGCATGTAAAGCTCACTATTTGACAGAGGATATAGATGAGGAAATCAAGAAGACACATAAATAAATTGATGATATTGCAGATAATTTAATAGGTTCTTCGGGACTTATCTCATTTTTTGAGTAGGAAATGGAAGTTTTCGAAGAGAAGTTAGAGAAACTTGAGAAAGAGAAAGCAAGGACAAGGTCAAAAGCCCAGGAACTCAAAAGTAAACTTGCTCCAAAATTGGACTGTCTCATTACTCAGCGGGTTGATCTATCAAAGGCAATAGTTCAAGGAGAACAATCACCAGAGAAGCAAATGCACTATCTAACCGGCATGATCCAGCAGATTGAGACCATTCTCTCTGACAGCAACAAATTCATGTAGAGCCTTAATCTAATTTTGACAGACATTTTTCAAATTGTAACCAACCGGTTATAGAAAATGAGGTAGCATTTTTGTATTCTTTGATTCTTTTTGACTTCCTTTGCCATTGATGTCAAAGGGGGAGTAGTAGTATGGAGAAAAATAAGGAGTAGTATGGAGAAAATAATGCACAAAGGAGATCACTTGCTCAGGGGGAGCACACTTCTTTTTGGATAGCAGTTTTGGATTTTTCTCATGAGTATTGCCATTGATGCCAAAGGGGGAGATTGTTGGCATTCTACACTCTAATGAGAATTTTTGATGTTGTCATTGATGGCAACCAACTCGCAACCAATCGGCAACAAGTTTCTACACATGCACCGGCATTACAAACATCATGCACCAGTAGGAACTTTCACCGGCATCCAGATTACACTGGAAATGAAGGATATTGGCACTCATGGCGACATGGGATACAGTTTTGCTTATATGAATTATATTGTAAATGTAATTAATTATTTGTAAGCCAACTTGGTATATTTTAAAGACACATATATATGAGATCTCATAGGTCATTTTGTATGATGGTTGAATATAATGAATAGGAGATTATTGTATGAGGTGATATAGTGGACAATGAAGTTTTGGTTAAGGTATCTGACTGAGCTTAAACCGGTACTGAACCAGGCATTTGAGATGTTATTTTGAGCAGTACATTGTATTAGATTTAATTATCCATATTGTAGTCAGTGAGACTCTTTTGAGTAGTGCACTCCAGGCAGTTGGCCTTCCTGCATGTTCAGGCCCCTATTGTAAGTAGTATTTATTCATATTGGCCAATGAGTAAATATTGTGGGTCACAAATCCCACCATGGTTTTTCCCACACCAGGTTTCCTCGTTAAAACATCTTGTGTTATGGTGTGCATTTATGTTGTCTCTATTATTTATAGCTTATCTTGAAGTGGTTAAATTCCTAAGCATTTCTAAGTTCATCTTCCAGTTTGATATTTTTCAATTTTTCTGCATCAAAATATTCAAGAGCTCCTTCCATCGGTACCGGTTTCAGAATCTTCCTGAAGTTGTTAGTCTTCTACAAATAGAGGACTAGGCTCTGATACCAATTGTTAGATACTTGATCAGTTCCAAAGACACTGAGAGGGGGGGTGAATCGATGTCTAACGGGTAACCAAAAGATTTAAACTTGTTTGCAACTTTATAACCCAAATTAATATACCAGTAAACAAGTAATAATGCAATAGATAAATAAAAAAGCATAACCATCAATGCACACCAGGACACAAATATTTTTGGTGAGGAAACCTGGTAGGGGAAAACCTCGGTGGGATTTGTGACCCACAATATTTACTAACTATCTAATATGAATAAATATTACTTATACAATATGGGTCTGCACATGCAGGAAGACCAACAACCTAGAGCTCACTACTCAATCATAGAAAGGAGTCTCATTGACTACAATTGGATGGTTAAATCCAATGACAATGTACTGCTCAAAATAGCATTTGTTAGATACCTCTTCCATAGACCTTTCTTTTCTCTTCTCTTCTCTTATTCGCTCATAAAATAATTACATCATAATGCATATATAGTTATTCGCTCTCATATACTATTTACATTCATTACCTAAGTATATTTAAAAATGACCTACAAGATCTTATATATATATGAGTCTTTACAATACATCATGTCGGCTATACAATATAAAACAATATTATTTCCATGTTGGCTTAGAGTGTCGGTGTGATCTAATATCAATGTAGACTGGATGTCGGTGTGAATAAACTTGCAGTGCCTGTCGGTGCCGGTAGATGATGTATGTTACCGGTGTAACATGTGAACCATGATACCAATTGGTTTCCATCAATGACAACATCAACTATTCTCATTTGAGTGTGTAATGCCAATACACAACAACATAAGTCTACTTAGGTTTCTCCTTTTTCTTCAACACTCCCTTTCCAGATGAGCTTGGTCCTGAAGATGGTGTCACCGGAGCAGGTGAAGACTTGGTCTCTTTAGGTTTAACCTTGGAGAGAACTGGGTCGGCCTTAGGCTTTTTGGTTTCCTCTTTAGCTTCCATCTGTGCATTTTTTTCTCTTGCCAACTTCACCTCCTCCTAATGAATCCCATCTGCACTACCACTTCCTCAGCCATCTTTGAAACTTTCCTTTTTCTACCAGGTGCAGTGAACTATTTGTGCAATTCAAGGTCTTTCTCTTTAAATTTTCTAAATATTCCTTATTTTGGATCCACCAGTTGTCTCAATAGGTGTGAAGCATATGCCTCAAGCATGATAGAGTCAACTTCATAACCCATGGGCATGATCCAAACTATCCTAGGCTCCCGACTTCCCTTTAACATTGATCTTTATCAACGATGAAGCAAATTGTTTGTTCATACTTCTCCACAATCTCCTTAGGGATTCTTTCTCTGTTCTTCATTGCGGTTTGGAAAGATTTTAAATAACTCCAGAGAGTAGATAGTCTCATTGTAGCATCTCCTATTCCCCAAAATCCCTCTTTGATTTGCATTTCCATCAGTATATCATAGGCCCATTGGACCTTTCCTTTTATACTAGGATTCTCATTCAAGAAATATAAGGCCAAGTAGATAAGAAGTGTATGTGGGAAAAGCGGGATGATAGAACTCAAAATGTGGAAAACGGAGCTCTATGAAGCCTTTCTCACACACCCACAGGACTTCTTGGTGCAAGCTATGGAGTTATGAAGTATAACTCATCTTCCCAAGGATGGTTCCATGGTTCTCTATCTTGCACGGTCCCTCAAACCAATATTTTTGCTCTCAGATCACTGAGCAAAATGGTTTAGGGATGGCAAATGCAAGAATGAGGGATGCTTTTTGTTGATTTAATATGACTTGCATCCTAAGATATGCATGATGCTACAAATGCAATAAACTAACTATAAGATGACAAGGTTAGTAAACAAAACTATCCTAGCATACAATATTAGTTCATGATTTAAGCTATATGATAAGGAACATACTCTAAATTAGCATTTTTAGATTAATTCCTGATTTAAAAGAGAAGCTAAATGATGAGCATATAAAATTTGAAATCTTGAATGTATTTGAGTATAAGTGAGATGCTAAAGTCTTGGATCCTTTAAAATAGAGGAATGAGAGCTCTATTTATAGCAAAAATAGGGCAATGGATGGCTAGGATTGAAAGGTTTAATCAAGGTCCAAGTTTGAAAGTTGGGAATCCATGTTTGCAATTGGCACCAATGAAATGGTGACAATTGTCAACATAAGGTTGGTTGAGAGGAGGTGTAAGAAGCATTAAATGCTTGAGAAGACCTCATGGTTACCCTAGGGGTTAAGGGTTAAGGTTAGGTTAAGGTTATCCATTGGATAAAGCTTTTACCCAAAGGATAAACTCTTGTGCAAAGGTTTAAGGATAACCATGGTCAAAGAAATAAATGCTTGATGAGACCCTTGGGTTAGATGGAGGTTGAGTTTATGGAAATTCTTTAACCATGTAAGAGGGTTTGAGTTAACCATTAATGGTTATGAAGACTTTGTGGATAACTTTGTAAGAGTCCTTCCAAATTTGGGGGCATTCAACAAGTTAGCTTGTTGAATGGACAAAAGGCTTTAATGCATTTTGAAGACTTTGCTCCAAATTTGAGAAGTGACCTCATCAAATTTAGGGGAAAGGGATAATGGATGGGTTTTGGGTTAATTGATTAGGATTAGCTGGATTCTAGAAGAATTAGGAATAGGATTTAGGATGCAAGTGGGAGGTGTAGGATTTTGCAAGTGGGTGAGGGAAAATAGGTTTTATTAAAATAAATTGCTTTATTTCAATTTGGTTGCAATTAAATAAATTAGATTTATTTAATTTATGATAACTATTTTAATTAAATTTGAATTTAATTAAAAAGTGGATAGGGGCTTTAATTGAATAAAATGAATTATCCTATTAAATGGTATAGTGAATTTAATTGAGTAATTTACTTAATTAAATAGAGGAATGCAGATAATTTAATTAAACATAGAAATGAACATAAAATATTTATTTAGGAATATGGTCATTTTTATACATCTACATTTTGCCCCTCTTTGAAGTGACATGTGTGCACATGTTATTTAAAAGAAAATGATGTGTCGTTGCGATTTTATGATCAATGTCATTTTTATGATTTTTTATGATTTTTAAGTCGTGCCCCAGATTTGATGCGTGATGCCCCAGATTCGATAATTGATGGTGATGCCCCCTTGGGAGATGAATCAATATTTTGAAAAATTTAATTTGATATGATAATTTGTGTTTGGTGTGTATGATTTTAGCTAGGTGAAATGTTTAAATTGATTCATCTCCCGATAATTGACGCATTTTAGGGTATGAGGGAGACTGTGAACAAATTACATGCTCATTGCCCTAACCCTAATTTCATTTTTCTCTTATAAAAGGGAAAAAGTGCTTTGATTTGATTCATTTGTGCATTGTTGACTTTTGAGAAAGAGATTTTGGAGAGAAGTCAAAATGCCCATTCCTTATTCTAGGCATAGTTTTGAGCGCGTTCGGAGGTATCGGAGACCTGCCGCATACGGACCACTAATAAGTCAACGTTTTGACCCATTTTTTATTTTTCATTTGATCATTTTTGGTCCATTTTTTTTTTAAATTCGGTTTAATGGTTTAGCACATAGAAGGCATAGTTTAGCCATGCGATAAATTAGGTAGCGCATAGGGTATAAATTTTAGGGTAGCATCCGAAATTTAATAGGGTAGCGCATACAAATTTTAGGCTAGCGCATGGTCCGAAAGTAGCGCATGATGAATATAGGCTAGCGCGTCAGGCTTAAAGGGTAGCACATAGTTTAAACCTAGTGCATAGGGTACGCAGGAGGTCACATGGGTAGGGGGATTTAGCGCGTAGGTTAGACCTAGCACATAGGGTCAAAAAGGTAGCGCTAGCAAGGGATAGGTTAGCGCATAGGTCAGTTTTAGTGCCTAGGGTAGGTTGGGTGGCACATGGAGGAAAACGAATAGCGCGTAGAGTCAGTCTAGCGCATAGGTGCATTTTAGCGCACAACTAAGTTTTTGTAGCGCATGGGCCGGGTTTTGCCAGAGTTAGTAATTTTTTTGAAGGTGGAAAATTACATAGGATAAGGTCATTTTGCCTGGGGGATGGAATTTTGGTACTTGCTTGGTGTTTTTATGGTTTTTTTGAAAATGTGTCCAATATGAGCGTTGATATAACTTGATTTAAGTTGTGATTTGTTTCAAGTTATTGATATAGATATGAATGTGTTGTTTTGATTGAAGCATGATTTGTTTTTGCACTATGTTTCAAGTTCAATGTGTGGAGCCTGATTTGTGTTACAAGCTGATATGGGTTGGAAACTTGAGTTGTTTTCCAAGCTGATATGGGTTGGAAACTTGAGGTGTTTTACAAGCTGATATGGGTGGGAAACTTGATTTGTTTTACAAGTTTATGTGATGTGGAGACTTGAGTTGTTTTACAAGTTTTGATATGGTTTTTGATAACTTGAGTTGTTTTACAAGTTGATATGGAATGATATGATGTTGAACTTGATGTAGATGAGCAAATTGTTTCATGTTTTTGATGTGCCCAGGGAGCACAGAGTACAGAGCTTCATGCAGGCGAGATCGAGTCAATCTCGAGAGACTGGGATGCAATCAGAAAGCAGAGGCATGATGGGGCCCTAGAGACAGGATCCTCTTGGAGATCCAGGAGCTGGGATATCAGCTGCGAGACCATCCCCCTCAGGAGATAGTCATACTTGAGAGACGATGTCTCTATTATATTTTTAGATTATTGTGTTGCTTGTATTGGGCACAGACATGACAAATTTTGTATATTTTGATCATTTGTGATATATATATATATATAGATGACATCATTTTCCTTGATCATGTGATGTGTTATATGGATGCATGTTCTATATTCTCTTTCTTTACTTTATGATGATGCAATGCTTAGATAGATAATATGATGCATGATGTAAATGTATGATGTATGTTTTGATATGCTATGAGATGTATCTTGAAAATGAGATGTATGATAATGATATGTTGAATGATATGCAACTACTTTTACAATGATATGTTAAAATGATATGCAACTATTTTAAAATGATATGCAACTATGTTTTTGGAGCATCCTCATTCTGCATTTGCCATCCTGATATAACCATATGTTATTTGCTTTCAAGATAAGTATCATCATTGAGCATTGATTTGTTTGGGATATGTTGAAAATTTATACAAGCATAATGGTATAATTGAACCATAATGACCTGAGAAAAATTTACATGATGTTTGATTTTTGCAAGATAGCACAAGCGTCAAGGTATAATTGAACCAGGACGACCAGAGTGTGGATTGTGTATAAACAGACAAGATTAAACCATTTGTATGTGTAAAGTGGAATCATGTCTTCAGTGATACTTGATGTATCACATCTCGAGACAAGTATTTACACAGTACAAATGATCGCCTCCTAGATAGAAGACTAAGAAAATATTGGAGTTGCCCCATGATCTCTAGCTTTGAAGCCTTTAGTGAGAAAATGCAGAGAATCCAATAATTTAAAAAGTTCAAAATGCAAAAATAGTCAAGATTTTATGCTATAATGTAACATTTAGTACTTCAGAAAATCATCCATCTTTGGTATTTCTGTGATGCTTTGTTTTGTTTTTGCGATGAAGTTTAGTTTTGGTCGTTGGATGCGATGTTTCTGAGCTTTGTAAATAGTTTTGATGTCTTGAATGTGTTGCAAGTTTTGACGATTTATTGCCCCTAGCTGAGTGTGCCTCTTGACGTGAATATGTACAGTGATTTCCAAGCCATGGTGGAATGTGGTAAGAGGATATATATGGATAGACCAGGATAGTGACTACGCTAAGTATGTCCTGAGTGGATATTTGCTAAGTGTCGGGCGATGGCTGATAGTGCTTTATTATGAAGATAAGGATGTGGATATAGATAGAGGAGTTGTCCTTTCATAATAGTGCCTGTTACCAGGTTTTCACCAGTTGCTTTTATTGTACCTTTTTATTTGCTTTTTCTGGATTTTTTTTAATTTTTTTGCTTGTTTTTGCTTTTTCTGTGCATTCAAACTACTCAAGTGTAGTATTTCTTCAAATGAATGCTATTAGTTGGTTCTTCGAGCACATCTCCTTCTGAGGTTGTGAGCTGATAAGCACCTGATCCATAGACTGATATGATGACATAGGGACCCAACCAATTAGGTTCAAACTTCCCTTTCTTTTCTCGATCTTGTTGATTTCTTGGATTTTCTTTGAGGACTAGGTCACCAACTTTGAAGTTGCGAGGGATGACCTTGTGATTGTAGCTCCTGCACATGCGTTGCTGATATGCTTTGAGATGAGTGTAAGCATGCTAATGTCTTTCATCTAATAGTTCCAGTTCTTGCAGTCAGTTGACCCGATACTCTTCATCTGGGATTAAACCTTTTAGAGAGACTCTGAGAGATGGAATTTCTACCTCCAGTGGTAAAATAGCTTCAGATCCATAGACCAATGAGAAAGGTGTTGCTCCTATAGGTGTACGGATGCTGGTTCTATATGCCCAAAGTGTTGGATTGAGTTGGATATGCCAATCTTTGTCTGCATCATTTACTATTTTCTTGAGAATCTTTAGTATTGTTTTGTTGGATGCTTCTTCTTGACCATTCCCTTGGGGGTAGTATGGTGTAGAGAACCAATGTTGTATTTTGAATTGTTCACATATTTCTCAGACATCTTGGTTTTTGAATGGTCGTCCATTATCGGTAATGATGGAACTTGGAATACCATATCTGTAGATCAAATAGTTTAGGATTAAAGACACAATTTTCTTTCTTACTGTGGTCATTGGGACTGCTTCTATCAACTTGGTAAAGTATTTTGTTGCAGTTATAATGAACTTGTGTCCATTTGAAGATGAAGGATGAATTTTGCCAATCAAGTCTAGCCCCCATTGATAAAAGGGCCAGGATGGTGTAAATGGTTGCAGTTCCTGTGCTGGCGCATGTATCAGATTGCCATGGATCTGGCATTTAGGACACTTCTTGGCGAAGTGGTAATAATATTTCTCCATTGTAGGCCAGTAGTATCCCATCCTTAGAAGCTTTTTAGCAAGAGTAGTCCCACTTGAATGTGTTCCACAAATACCTTCATGAAGCTCGTGTAAAGCGGAATCAGATTCATTTCGATCAAGGCAATGAAGAAGAGTACCATCTAGACCTCGACGGTACAAAGTATCAGCAGTAAGGGTATACCGGGCAGCTTGTCGAATAAAATTACGTTTTTGGTTACGGGATTGGTCAATGGGTAAGATGTTGCTCTTTAGATAATCATATATCAGTCCATATAAAGGAGAATCTGAACTAGTTAAGGCATAGATGACATGGGATTCAGAGTGGTCATAAGCTGGGAAGAATAGTTGCTCTACCAGGAACTCGTAATGACTCTATTGCTCTAGAATTTGTAGTAATGAAGCGATAGTAGCCATGGCATCGGCTGCTTTGTTGTTCAACCTTGGTATCTGCTCAAAGGTGATGTGTACAAAATACTGTTTGAAGTCATCCACCATTCATTTGTAGGGTAGTAGCTTGTCATCCTTTGTTTGATAGTCATTGTTGATCTGATTGACGACTAGTTGTGAATCTCCATAGACCATTAACTCTGTGATTTTCCATTCTACGACCATTTTGATGCCTATAACGAATGCCTCATATTCAGCCACATTATTCATGCATGGGAACATAAGCCTATATGATCTTGGTATAGTGTGTCCTTCAGGAGTGATGAAAAGAATGCCAGCACCTAAACCATGTTGGGTGTAAGATCCATCAAAGTATAGAGTCCATTACGTGATAGAAATAGCAAGAATGTCCCTGTCCGGAAATTCAATCTTTATAGTTTGTTTTCTTGGTAGCGGTGCTTTAGCTAGTTGATTTGCAATTGCTTGTCCTTTGATAGCTCTTCGTTCTATGTAGTGGATGTCAAATTCACTAAGAATCATGACCCATTTAGCCAATCTGCCAGTAAGAGTGGCCTTGTTGAGTAGATATTTGAGAGGATCAATTTTTGCTACTAGCTTAATTGTGTGTGCTAGCATATAATGTTGAAACTTCTAAGATGCAAAGACCACTGTTAGACAAACCTTCTCAATGAATGTGTAGTTGAGTTCATAGTTGTTCAATGTCCTGCTGATGTAGTATATGGCTCGTTCCTTTCCTTGTTGATCTTCTTGTGCTAATAGTGCCCCCAGTGATATATCTATTGTTGAGATATATAGAATAAGGGGCTTTCCTGTGACTGGTGGTACTAGAATTGGTGGGTTCATCAGATACTGTTTGATTTGATAAAAAGATTCTGCACACTTGGTCTCCCATCTCAAAGGTACATTCTTATGGAGCAAATGATTGAATGGCAGACTTTTATCAGCTAATTAAGTGATGAATCACCTAATTGATTGAAGTCATCCTTGTAGAGATTTGAGTTGACTGATATTCTTTGGTGGTGGCATCTCCATAATGGCTTGTACCTTTGCTGGATCTACTTCAATACCTTTCGCTAAGACAATGTAGCCTAGTAACTTTCCTGATGTAACCCCGAAGACACACTTCTTAGGGTTGAGCCAAACTTGGAATTTCTCCAATCGGTCAAAGATCTTTGTTAGGATGCCGAGATGTTTTGCTCTAGTGAAGGATTTAGCTAGTAAATCATCCACATAGTCTTCCATGAATGTGTGCATCATGTCATGAAAGATTCTTGTCATTGCCCTTTGATAAGTAGCCCCTACATTCTTTAAGCCAAAAGGCATAACATTCCAACAGTACGTTCCCCAAGGATAGGTGAATGCTATTTTATCTTGATCTTTTGAGGCTATTTTGATCTGATTATAGCCTGAGAAACCATCCATTAGTGAGAGCATTGCATGGCCTGCTGTGAGGTCTACAATTATGTCGATACTGGGCAGAGGAAAGTCATCTTTTGGACAGGCTTTGTTGACATCTCTAAAATCAGTGCAAATTCTGATACTGCCATCTGGTTTTGATACTAGCACTATGTTGGAGATCCATTCTGCATAGTTGATGGGTCGGATGAATCCGACATCTAATAGTTTCTTTAGTTCAGCTTTGACCATGAGTGCCACTTGTGGATTCATCTTTCATAGCTTTTGTTTGACTTGCTTAACTCCTGGAGAGATGGACAAGTGATGCATGATTAAGTGTGGATCTACTCCGGGCATATCGGCATATGACCAAGCAAAGTTAATTTTCTTTTCTTTAAAGAAAATGATAAATGTCGATCTTTCCTCCTCTGTCAGAGATTCTGCAAGGTGTATGTTTTTGACTGCTTCTATGGTACCAATGTTGATTGATTGAGTGGGCTCAATCAATATGGGTGATCGCTCATGAAAGTGCTCTAGAAGAGTGTCAAGTCTCACATCTTTAGGTGCCTTGAAAAGGTTTTCACCCTCAGATGCGTCCTTTATTTTTACTTTTTTGTGATCTAGAGCTGCAATTGACTAGTTTTCAGCATCAGATCTTTTACTTGGTTCATTTTTGCGAATGAGAGACTTGGCACTCCTTGGTTTGCAGACATTGTTACTTTGTTTGTTGGTAGAGCCTATTTCTGGTTTAATAGTACATAGGTAATGGATAATAGATTCATCATCTGGGAAAATTGGTATATCATGTATTTCGGGTTCATCCCAGTCAATGAGATCAAGAAAGACAAGCGGTAAGGAATCATTTGGTGGATCAAGTTCTGCTACTATAAGTGTTACGACAGAGGTTTCATCATGATTGGTCTTGGTTTTAAAGAAGTCAAGGATTTCATTGAGGTCTTCGATGGTATTATCTTCCATGTAGACTTGTTCATAATGCTTCTGTTTGCTTTCCTTGGCATCATAGATATTTTGTGGTCCAAATTCAAGAGGTCTATCTTCTGCGTTATGCTCTTCCTGAGAAAGGGGTATGGTGCCAATATTATTAGGGATATCTGCAGCAGCATTTGAGCAGCTACCTTGGAATCAGTCTCTGAGGCATCATCCCAAATTCTATCAGTGCTGTGAACAGGTATGTTGTATGGTGAAAATAGATCTTTGATGATGGATACCATTTTGATAGTTTTTGTTGATTCGGTGTCAAATCCTGCTTCTACTTTCTGTATTTGTTCATAGACTGTGCCTCCTCGGGGAGGAACAATGGTATCAAGAGATGATATTATCAGTTATGGAGATATTGGTGTTTGAATATGAGCTACTGCTGTAGATATGGCCTTCTTGTGGCTTAGGAGCTTTTCCTGATGTAACTTCTTCTCTTGACGTTCACGTGCCTTACAAATTGTTTATGCTGACTCAAATAGTGCTTCCTACCAGGATTCTTCTTTGTACTTCTTCTTTGCTTTCCATTGAGTTTTTGCAATTATGCATGGCATCTTTCTTAATAGGAAAGTGAGTTTACAACCCAATCCTATTTTGTCTCCACTGGGCTGTGAAGGAAGATATATGAGTTCAGTGACTCCTTCTTTGTGTTTTTCAATAGGTCCTTTACCGTTATATCCCATTTGCTGCATGATTAAGTATCCCTTTCCATATAGGTGTGTCGGTAGAACTATGTCTAGAGCAGCTACTCTGTTATCTTCTTCCTCATCTTTGTATAACTAGCTAAGAATGTCCTTATCTTCTGATTCATGTGTTAGAGTGCCCAGTTGGATGAAGGTACCATCAAATTTGGTGATGGGCTGAGTTACCAGATGCATTGATGTAGTAGGCAATCCATGAGATCTGGGTGATGTTGGTAACTTGGCCAAACACAAGGGTTCCAAAGAGAGTTCTCCCATACCTTGGTCTTTGATTTGCATTTTCTACTTGAAATCTCTAGATAATGATTCGGGCCTTCCTGTCTATAGATCTGATGCTGAGGATCGTTGCTTTTCTCTATTATGAGAAACTAAACTGTCCTGGGCTGCCCCCATTGCATTACAATGTTGAAATAGATTGTGATCAACAGATATGGAGATCTCTTGCCCGTTATAGGGAAATTTGACACACTGGTGATATGTAGAAGGCACTACTTTCATTTCATGTATCCAGGGTCAACCTAACAAAATATTGTAGGTGAGATCTATATCTAAGACCTGACACATAGTATCTTTTTGCACTAGTCCAACTTGAATGGGTAACATCACAGTTCCTTTAGATGACCTTTCCTCATCATCATATGCCTTTATGGTAATCTTTTTATGGGGATCAATAAACTCTTCTGAGAAGCCTAATGCATGGATAAGCTTTAAAGTACATATATTAAGTCCAGCTCCTCCATCTATTAAGACTCTTTTTACTCGGTGCTTATAAACGATGACCTCAATATGGAGAGGAGTGTTATGCGGATGACTCAAGGAAGTATTATCATGCTCCGAGAAGGTGAGATTATGAGGTCCTGTCATATGGGCAACCATGGCTTGAAATCTGTCTACATCCAGATCTTGAGGTACATTTATTTCCAAGAGCGCTTGTTCCAATATGTTTTTGTGTTTGGGTGACAGTTTCAACAATTCTAGTATAGATATCTGAGCCAGAGTTTTGCGCAGTTGGCTGACTAAATCATATTGGATCTTTGGTGTAGCAGTTGTAGGTGTGGTATGTCCTTTCAAGACATATTTTTGAGTTCAGGTTGTTACATTGATAGATTCATGATCATGCTGGTCTCGAATGGTGATGACGTTTACCTGATGATCTTTAGCTGATATGTGATTGATGGTGTTATTGTAGATATGGTTGATACGAGCTCCACGTGTATCGTTTGAGGTTGAAGATCCATCTTTGTTGTAATTTGGAAGGGGATTTTTAAAGGCTCCGTGGTCACCATTTGTTTTGAGACCATCTACCGTTAAGTCACCTCGATCAATCATGTCTTGAACAATTTTTTTCAATCTCATGCAATTGTTCGTCCGATGACCCTTGTTATGATGAAAATCACAATAGTGTGAATAATTCCACCAAGGTGGTTTGATTTGGGGTTCATAGTTGCTAATTGCAGGCAAAGAGAGAATCTTGTTTGCCAGAAGTTCTCTGAATGTTGATTCTAGTGATTGCCCCAGTGGTGTGAAGACACGCTTTTGGAAATTGTTAGTGTTGTCACGCGAATTGTTATTAGGTCCTGGATTCATGGTTTTGTTTTGAGTATCGTTGGTGTTGTTTGTGTTGATTTGTCCTTGATTAGTGTTTGTTGCATATGTGTTAGTGTTTGGATTAGCACCTTTAGGATTTTTCATAGCCTGAGGATTTCCATATAATGCGAGCACTGGTTGCTTAGATTTTGGATCATGCGATTCATTGTTGCCTTCGTTTTTGTTTCGAGTCCAGAATCGAGACTTGTCCAAGTTGCTATTGTTCTAGTTATTGTAGTTTAATGAGTTTGTTCCTTCTTTGAAGAATTTGAGCATTCCCTTTTTGACACACGCTTCCTCTACTTGAATGCCATTTTCAACCAATTTAGCGAAAGACGGTATGCATTGGAGTTTGAGCCTATAACTCATTTCACCATTCAAGTTGTCGATGAAGATTTCCATTTTCTCCTTTTCAGGAATATCTCGAGGATATCATGATACCATATGTCGCTAGCGTTGAAGGAATATCATGAACATTTCGTTGTTCTTTTGTTTGGTGTTGCAGACATCTAGCATGGTTATAGCATGTTGAATGTTATAGGAGTATTGTGTTATGAACTTGTTAACCAATTCATCAAACGATTTGACAGGTGGCATAATTTTGGATAACCATTCCATTGTTTTCCCTCCCAAGCTTCTTGGGAATAACCTCATCAGATAGGTGTGATCATGAGAAAACTCAAGACTCATGGTACAGAATTCTTTGACATGATCACGGGGATCACTTTTTCCATCGTACTTGTCAAATTTAGGCACGTCTGAGTTTGGAGGAAAAGGAATCATGTGCAATCTTCTATCAAAAGGATAAGGATAGATTTCGTTTAATGAGTACCACACTATTGTCCCTTGTTGCATGTCTTGCATTTGTCTTTGTAACATTTGCATTTGTTGAGTAAGGGCAACCAAAGGCGCATTGTTTTGTTGAGGGAAAGGTTCTTCCCTTGTATTGATCCTGGGTTGAAACGGTGTATGGAACGGTATGTTTTTCTTGGGAATGTATTGTCTTGGTGTATGTTGCTCTGGTATGTTTTGATCAGGGATATCTTGTTCAGGGTTGTGTGCTTCCCTTTCCCATTGTCATTCCTAGTATTCGTAATGCTGAGGTTGCATTATAAACACATCTATGTCAAGGTTTACAGGGAGTTTTACTCCTTTACTTGTGAGCATGAGCAAATATTTTTCTTTGTCATTTTCCATGAGCCTTTCTACAAGCTTTTGGAATGAAGAGCTTTCCTGACATTCCTAAAGAAGCTCTTCAGAAATTTCAGTATCCTCTAGGTGTGGACCTTCAAAAGGATTTGACAATCGTCGATTCATACTAGACTCTGCTTGTGTCTCGCTTTGTTGGTTTTGTTGAGAGCGAGTAACAGGCATTTTAGTAGAAACTTTCAGTGACGAAGGGGACAAAATCCTCTTCGATATGTTGCTCGAGGGTTGGTGGTTTAGGTTGGGGTGTGTTATAAGTGATACACTCGTCGAGCAAGAATGCCAGATTGATCCTTCCTCCATGGTTTATGATTTGATTAAAAATGGATTTTTGACAATATGCCCTAGTCTTTAAAAGCTCTTTGTCAAATTCGTTGGATTTTTTTTGGATATAACGTTTGACGTGATGAAGGAATACTCGATGAGATTTGAAGAGTTGACGATTGATATATAAAAACTTGTTTCTCTTGATGAATTTGGAAAAACTAGGTTGTTGTTTCTTCAACGTGATGCTACGATAAAGATTCTTTCTTCTCAGAATATGGGGATTAGTCATGCATAAGTGATCAATGGTTTCCTTTGATTTGTTTTGGATTTAGTTGATCTTGTTTTGAAAATTCAAGTTTTACTCCATCAAAGTGAAGGTTTAGATGCTCCTTCATGACAAAGTGTGTCAAATGATATGGATAAAATTCTCCCGATATGGAAACTTGATTTGACAACCTGAAAATTTTAAACAAGTGTTTTTGAGATGAAAATCCATGAGATGGTAAAGGATTCTTTTGATACTTGTGATGAGGTTTCTAGATTATGATAGGATAGATATGTTTTACCGTGCGATCAGTTTCGGATTTTTACAACGTTTGTTTTGACACAAACTTTGCTCAATAAATAGCTTTCAAAGTTTTGTTTTCGCTACTTTGCTTTGATGAAAAATGATGCTAATGGAAAAAGGCTTCTGAAGATGTTTTCAATGTTTTTAAAATTACTCACTGTTTTGCCCCCTGTCTTTTTGCTTTTGGTCACGCACTAAAACAGAGACAAGATGCGCTACTAAATTTACTTCACGCGCTAGGCTGCCCCCAGACACGCGCTAAAGTTTTGACTATTTAAAATTTTGTTTTATGTCTGCTTTGAAAGGCTATGTGCTAGTATGGTTCTGTGATGCGCTAACTGTTAAACCCCATGCGCCAAAGTTTGGCTTTCACGCGCTAAGTTGATGCTTCAATGCGCTAGACTGTTTAACCCTATTTTGGAATTTGGATAGGACGCTACTGTTTGGATTAGATGCGCTAACTTGATACTTGGATGTGCTAACAAAAATACCCTACGCGCTAAGGAGTTGTTCCCACGTGCTAATCTGCCCTGATTTTTCCTTTGGTTGGTTTTTCTGCAATTCTCGAATTTGATTGTGAGTTTTTCAGCCTTGATGGATGATTTTTTGAAGTAGTAAATGCAAGCATAGCACAAAGAAGACAACCATTTTTGCCTAATCTAACAAAAAGTGTATGTTTTGCGAGGATGTGTTCAAATCCTCAATGTTTTAATAGGTTTGGATACAAAAAAATACACTTCAGAAAGACTCTTTATTCAAAGGTCATAAATAACATCATAGCCCACTAGTCTCGATACTCCGTCAGCTCAAACAGCTATGTCACCCCTAGAGGGTGCCCATTTTTTTGCCTTTTGCCAGAAATTAACTCAAAGCAAATTGATTCACAATTGAGTAGTTATCTTGGGAGATATATGGTGAGAAATCTTGGGGGTGGATTCTTCCCCACCCTTGCACTATGATGTTATAAATGTCTGGTTACTGACTTGGTTCAAAGTTTCTATTTCTATGGCTCGTAATCAGACTTCCTGTTCGGTCATCAGTGATAAACTCCCTCAGGAGGCTTCCCAACCTTTAGAACAAAGGCTTTACGTATCTCGAGGATATTGGGGGAAAGCTAATCACTACACACAACTGTTGAAAAGGACTTTCGTCACTTTCCACTTTTGATTATAGTGGGTTGGAACACTTGGCGTCAAAGTCATTTCCCACTTAGGTCCTTCCCTTCACACCGGCCATAAATGGCTTTAAGAGTTGATTCCAACTCCTCGAGAAGGTAGGCCTGCTAAAGGATTTACTGCTTGAAGTAAAGAAAGCTTTTAAGAGTGGTCTGGATTTTTGATCACCCAGTTAAGGGGAGAGCATATTCCTTCCACTTTCGAGACAAGGCAAATGCTTTTTCTTTTTAGCCTTTCAAGATAAATGATCTGCTAACCTCTATTGGGAGATGTTGCTCCAAAAAAGCATGGTGTTAATTTTACTTCCCCAAATCAGTGATTATTTAATCTAAGGAAATAACTGAGTCAACAAAGAAAAAGGTTTGATTTGGTCAACAAAAGAAAAATCGATAAACAAAAGGGGAATAACTTCCCTCTTTGATTGCAAGAAATCTTTTAGATGAGGTCCTTTCCTTTGCAAAAAAATTGAAAATGAATCCTTTTATACACCAAAGGATGGTGAGGTTATTTTTATAGCTATTTTTGCAAACAAGGAATCTTTGTCTTGTTCTTCTTAGAGCCCAAAAATAGGTTTTCTCCTATGAAAGCAAGAAATGTTTTGTTTAGTGGTTCTTTTTATAGCCCAAAGGGAATAAGTGAGTTCAATTTTTAAGAATAGAAGAAGTTTAAAAATTTAAACTAACTTAACTAAGTTAGCGAAAATCCTAACTATCTTAATATTTTTAAAATTTAAGCTCCCATCTGCAACAAATTTGTTAGAATCCTGCAAGAAAACAAGTTGAAAATGTTAGATGGTTGGTGGACTTCAACAAGTCTATTTTTTTATTCCCGGTTACAGATTTTGAAACTTTGATTTCTATCTGTTTTTGATGCGCTACAGAACAAACTGTATGCGCTACACAATAGCCGTGATGCACTAAAAGAAAGTGGTGACGCACTACACTATTTTCGGGATGCGCTACTCTGTGTGCCGAAAGTGTTGCTCTGTTTTTCTCCCGCGCCGAGACCTACAGGAAAAATTTAATATTCTTATGTGCTAATATACAAACTTTACGCGCTAGATGATGGACCCCACGCGCTGAACAGTGAACTGGATGCGCTAGGCTATTGACCAGATGCGCTAGGGAATGATTCCCATGCGCTGATTCTCATTTTTCACGGACCTACAAAAGTGGTTATATTTCAAAACTGATTAGATATATGGGGTAATGCCCCATGGTGGGCTCCAGAAATGTATACGGGAAAAGCAGGATGATAGAACTCAAAATGTGGAAAATGGAGCTTTATGGAGCCTTGCTCACACATCCACAGGACTTCTTGGTGCAAGCTATGGAGTTATGAAGTATACCTCAGCTTCCCAAGGATGGTTCCATGGTTCTCTATCTTGCACGGTCCCTCAAACCAATGTTTTTGCTCTTAGATCACTGAGCAAAATGGTTTAGGGATGGCAAATGCAAGAACGAGGGATGTTTTTTGTTGATTTAATATGAGATGCATCCTAAGCTATGCATGATGCTACACATGCAATAAACTAACTATAAGATGACAAGGTTAGTAAACAAAACTATCCTAGCATACAATATTAGTTCATGATTTAAGCTATATGATAAGGAACATACTCTAAATTAGCATTTTTAGATTAATTCCTAATTTAAAAGAGAAGCTAAATGATGAGCATATAAAATATGAAAGCTTGAATGGATTTGAGTATAAGTGAGATGCTAAAGTCTTGGATCCTTTAAAATGGAGGAATGAGAGCTCTATTTATAGCAAAAATAGGGCAATGGATGGCTAGGATTGAAAGGTTTAATCAAGGGCCAAGTTTGAAAGTTGGGAATCCATGTTTGCGATTGGCACCAATGAAATGGTGACAATTGTCAACATAAGGTTGGTTGAGAGGAGGTGTAAGAAGCATTAAATGCTTGAGAAGACCTCATGGTTACCCTAGGGGTTAAGGGTTAAGGTTAGGTTAAGGTTATCCATTGGATAAAGCTTTTACCCAAAGGATAAACTCTTGTGCAAAGGTTTAAGGATAACCATGGTCAAAGCAATAAATGCTTGATGAGACCCTTGGGTTAGATGGAGGTTGAGTTTATGGAAATTCTTTAACCATGTAAGAGGGTTTGAGTTAACCATTAATGGTTATGAAGACTGGGTGGATAACTTTGTAAGAGTCCTTCCAAATTTGGGGGCATTCAACAAGTTAGCTTGTTGAATGGATAAAGGCTTTAATGCATTTTGAAGACTTTACTCCAAATTTGAGAAGTGACCTCATCAAATTTAGGGGAAAGGGATAATGGATGGGTTTTGGGTTAATTGATTAGGATTAGCTGGATTCTAGAAGAATTAGGAATAGGATTTAGGATGCAAGTGGGAGGTGTAGGATTTTGCAAGTGGGTGAGGGATAATAGGTTTTATTAAAATATATTGCTTTATTTCAATTTGGTTGCAATTAAATAAATTAGATTTATTTAATTTATGATAATTATTTTAATTAAATTTGAATTTAATTAAAAAGTGGATAGGGGCTTTAATTGAATAAAATGAATTATCCTATTAAATGGTATAGTGAATTTAATTGAGTAATTTACTTAATTAAATAGAGGAATGTGGATAATTTAATTAAATTGGATTTAATTAAACATAGAAATGAACATAAAATATTCATTTAGGAATATGGTCATTTTTATACGTCTACAAGAAGAATTCCATATTTAAAAGTGTTCTTCTTGTCTTGCTTAATTTTCTTCAAATTACTCATTAGTTCATTCAGAAGAACTATACATAGACCATACCTCATGTTAGTTTGGAGCATCTGATATGTTTTATATATGGCAGTTTCAGAGATGGAATTATGTCTACTTGACTGGTAAATTTTGTATCTGACCACCATTGATGCAAACTTCACATCACACTCCAGAATGTTGCTTAAGGTCATTTCTCTATTGTCAAAGTTGGAACCATTAGTTGCTATCACTTTGCTATTCAATACTTTTCTTAGACTAGGTACTTCACAGGTTTCACTGAGGCATGTCACAACTTGAATTGCCTATTTGGTGATTTTGTGAGGCTTATCAAGCGACATGAACTCATCATGGACTCGACTAAGAATGTACCAGATCAACTCTGCTTCATCGAACAATGAAAAATGGACAAACTGTGGAAAACCCTTATCCTGAAGAATCTTATATTTTGGTTTGTTTCTCAAACTATCCGCCAAATGCTTGTTATGAAGGTTCAACATGTCAGTGTTTCCAAGCTCCTCAAGATTACAATGGATGTATGCCCTAACATGCTCATTTTGAAGGACGTCATAGGGTACTGAAGAAAATGCACCTTCTCGATCATCCTTGACAGACTTAAAAGGATGTTTCTTGTAAATAGGTCTGGCTCTATCCTTAATTTCCTCAACCAACGGGGTAGCAATTCCAGAAGCTAAAGCCATTTTGAACTTAGGGTTTGCGGAAACTGATAGTCTAAAACAAATAAATACCTCAATTCACAACTGGATGCTAGAATTCTCTTTAGGATCATTGAATTTGATGTTGAGATCACTAAATTGCTTTTCTCTTGTTCTCTGTGCTATTCTCTTGATCGCATTGTGATGAATGAAACTTTGAAATGCTTTTTTAACCTTCGAAAACCTAATTCTTTATTACAATAACTATTGCAACTGGTGACCTTGATTTTCATAGAATATCTTACGGGAGCATCAAATATTCTCTAAAACTTTCAGACAACATCAATTTTAGGTCACCAAAGAGGGGTTTCTTAGAATCTGCATGAAAAGTTCCCCCTAAGGCATAAAGCCCTAGTTACTGGATTTGGATGCAGAACCATTGTCTACATTAGATTCATCTTTTCTGACTCACATATTTTCATGTTTGTCTCTGATCTCTTCTAAATATTCCTTTCCCTTCTCATCTAATTTGTTATTGTATACCAGAGTACTATTATTGCTTTTGCAATACTTTGCAATGTGACCGGTTTTATTACATGCATAGAAAATAACATTCTGCATAGGTCTAAAGTTCATCTGATTTGGTCTCATCCTGCACTGATTAGAGATATTTCCAAACATCCCATAAGCATAGCACCTCTTATTTTGGAAGTTATTAATTACTGCTCTACACATATTTGACTTGTGACCAAAGTTATTACATATGAAACACTGACCGGTAAAGGAAGGAACATTATTCATGTTGTTCATTTCATTATTCATCCTACCTCTATATTGATTTGCCATATGACTGAATTTATTGCAAGTAATGAATATACCATTTAATTTATGGGTATTAAGTTGTCTTACCAGAGGATTCTTTCTCTTCTTCTGATCAGGTTTTGCATTGGTTTGTCCAGATCCAGAGGATTCACCTTTCTCAAATCCAAGTCCTCGCATGTCCTTTCCATGTCTCAAACTTTCTAGCATCTCATCAAGCCTTGCTGAGATAGCTTTGAATTTTTATTTGTAATCATTAGTGAAAGAAAGTTCATCTCTTAAGGTAGTAATATATCTTTCAAGCTCTTGACCATTATTCCTTTACTATGTAAACTCAAGCTTCAACTAATCATTCTCATAAGTAAGCCTGAAGCATTAATCAACTCTTTCCTTCAATGATTGTGCTAGATTATCTTCATTTTAATTTTGGTCCTCAATCTCCTTAGTCGGCCTCGTCACAATGGATTGCATCTCATTCTTCAATACAACATTCTCTCTCTCAAGCTTGTCAACTTCATCAACTTTACCATGATTTTCCATGATTTGATCTTCTTTTGCCTTCAACTTGTCCATCAATTCCTTCCTCTTGTCCCTTGAAGTGCTTACTTGATCCTTCAAGTCATTAATGAATTCATCAACAATATTTAGGTTTCTTTTCAAGGAACTAATCTCATTCAAGTCATTGATGAATTCATCAACAACATTCAGGTTTCTTTTCAAGCAACTAATCTCATTCAAGTCATTAATGAATTCATCAACAACATTCAGGTTTCTTTTCAAGGAACTAATCTCATTTCTTGCTGCATCAAGATCATCAAGTGCCACACTGAGTTGTCTCTAAAAAATGGAATCCATTGATTCAATCTCCCAAACCTTCCTCAAGTGGTTAAGTTTCCTCAGAGGAACTAGACTCTGATACCAATTGTTGGAATCAGTGATCTACCGATTAGCAAATTTTTAGACTTAACTTTAAACCATTGGAAGCATATACATCAAACTAAAATTCAAGAACAAAAACAATCGACCACAAAATCATAACACCAAATTTTTATGTGGAAACCCAAATTGGAAAAACCATGGTGGTATTTGAACCCACAATATTATTCCAATATGGCTAGTAGTAAAATAATATTACAATATGGGAATGCATAGGCATTCAGGCATACTGCCTAGAGCTCACTGCTCAAATACAATAAGAGCTACAATCCTGGAAGGCTCACTACCTTACTAATTAATTACAATGATGAATTTTAGAAAATGAACTCCAAAATAGCTTCTACAATGCTTGGATGAGTTCCAGTTAAGTGCCAAATACACTGACTAAATCACCTATGTTGTTTTGCTATGGTCTGCCATGTTCACTGTCTCAATCAACTATCAGATCAAGAATGCGCATGTGAAACTATGACAAAACATTTTCTCAATCATCACTCCCTCGAATAAAATCATAACATACACAAAAAAGATCATCTACACCGGTCTTATATATCCGCAATCACAAAATAGATCATTTATCAAGTTCGCTTGCTAATGTAATGTGTAGTCACATGTCGGTTTGATCGGATCACCAAAGATAAATGTGGATCACTAAAACAACAATAAAATGATGTCCCTATGTCAGCCCAATTAACTCAAACATGATTCATAGCTCTGCAATCATTGGAAATCTTCCGGACCCAAAAATGCTATGTTCAACCTGAAATATCGGTTAACTATCTACTAGTTAACATCCTCTTCCGAAAATCAAGATCCGTGATTACCAGATGGGAATCTCATGAAGAGTTGTCATCAATGACAATCCTAAACCGATAATCAACCATCAGAAGCTATCGAATGAGTGTCAGTTGCCAACAGTCCTAGGCATCAAAGGTATCGGTGCTGAGATCATTTCCTCCTACTTACAAACATAAGGTAGATACTATTCATAATATCTA
The DNA here is from genome assembly GCF_030272615.1 of Cryptomeria japonica. Lineage (NCBI taxonomy): Eukaryota > Viridiplantae > Streptophyta > Pinopsida > Cupressales > Cupressaceae > Cryptomeria > Cryptomeria japonica. The sequence continues at coordinate 224,311,043 of NC_081410.1, read as the reverse complement.
GAGTGTGGCTACTATAACAAGAGACATGTTGGTTGGTAAGATTGCTGCATTTGAACTGAGTGAATTTGGTGAATCACATGAAAGATCTAAGACAATATCTAGAGCATCTATATCTAGAAAGAAGAAGTATGATCCCAAAGAATGTAGAATATCCAGCTATGAAAGTGGGAGAAAAGAGATGGGAGAGCAAGAAAGAGAATTGAGGGAGCTTGAAGCATTGATTTCCTAGAGATTTTCTAAGGGAGCCAGTAAGTATGATGTAAAATTGCCCTTGAAATGTTTCTCTTGCAATAAGATAGGACATTTTGCTTCTAGATGTCCGGAGAGAATGTCTAAGTATGATAGGCATGACAAACTTGATAAGCATGATAGGAATGATAGATATGAGAAGCATGAGAAGTATGATAAGCCTTACAAGCCTAACTAGAAGTATAAGAATCACAAGAGCTATTATTCTTCTACTGATGAACACATTACAGATGAAGAATCAGAAGGAGATGAAGTGGTATTTATTGCTATCAAAGAAGATAGATCAGTACCTATTGATTCCACAAGCTGCAATTTTTAGGAGAAAGCTTTAGCTGCTAAAGTTTAAGAAAAAGATGAATGGGTGATTGAAAGTAGTTATTCACATCATATGATCAGTGATAAAAGCAAATTTGTGAATATGGAAAGGTATGATGGTGGAATAGTAAGATTTAGAGATGACAAAGCTTGTGTGATCTGTGGTAGAGGATCTATTTCCTTTGATGGTAAACATAACATTTATGATGTCTTGTATGTTGAAGGTTTGAAGCGTAATATTTTAAGTGTTGGCTAGATGGTTGATAAAGGTAATGATTTACAATTCAAGAATGGAAAATGCAAGATCCTAAATGCCTCTAGTATAGAGATTGCATCAGGAACTAAGACTGAAGGTGATATTTTTCATTTGAATGCTGGTGAGAAAACTTGCCTGATTGCTCAAATTGATGAAAGTTGGTTGTGGCATAGGAGAATGTGTCATGTTAATTTTGATTCAATGATTAAGATTAGTTCTACACAAGATGTTGGAGATTTGCCTAATTTGTTAAGCTTGCTAATCTGGTATGTGAGAAATGTCAAATGGGTAAGCAAACAAGAATTTCTTTAAAGAGAAAGAAGTATACATCTGATGGATTAATAGATCTTGTGCATACTAACCTATGTGGACCTACAAACATTAGAAGTGTGCAGGGTGACAGATACTTTATGTTATTGATTGATGATTATTCCAGAATGATGTGGGTTATCTTTTTCAAGAAAAAATAAGAAGCATTGGACAAATTCAAGATATTCAAAGTAAAGGTTGAGACTGAGATAGGATTGAAGGTGAAATGTCTGAGATCTGATAGAGGAGGATGATAATATGATGAAACTATAAGGATCCGGTCAGCTACTAAGAGGGGGGGTGAATCAGTAGATAGAAAATATGCTAAACTTTCACCAAAAAAACTTTCAACTCAGAATCAAATCAGTAAACTTAACCGGTTTAGTTTCTGAATCAAAAACTACAACTGCATTGTCAAACTTTACCAGTTGATCAAAACATCAATGATACAATGCAACAGATTTGATACTCAAATACCATTTAGCCAAAACATTAAACCACTTCACTTAATACCAATAATAACTCATTTCAGATCTTTTTTGGTCATCTAAATATATCTAAGTAGATTTATGAGTCATTCATATCAATCATATCAAAACACATCCACAAAATCATTCACCACTTGACACAATGATTTTTCACGTGGAATCCCAAAAGGGAAAAACCATGGTGGGGATGAATAACCACAAGTATTATGAAATCTTCTAAAGTTCTCCCTGTTAGGAGCCAAGCCTTGTTAGAAGCTTTTACAATAATGTCCTGTTAAGAACAGATCCAGTTAAGGACTACCTGATTAAGGGATTGACTACAATATCATGTTAAAGGTAACCTCGAAGGAGGATTTCAGATCTAGGCTAATGGATCACCTTGTTAGAGGATTTCAACAATACCAACCCTATTAAAGCTTACTTGGTTAGGGGATTTAACTATTGTAATGTCTACAAAACAACAGGTTCATTGTTGATCTATAAATAGCACTGCCATGCTTAATCAGATCCTTTTCTGCTCCTATCTGCCTTCACAACATTCTTTAGAAACACCTTCTGGCTCGACAACTATCACACTTAACCAAATTTGCCAGCACAATTATTGAAACATATCATCAACCTTATAAGAAAATACAATAGGTCGGTAACACAACACAAAACCTACAAATCTCATAGAGATTACAAACATGTCGATTCAATCTTAATCGTTAGATTTCATAGCAATCAACTACACATTGTTCTAGAAAAATTCAACCGCTCCTGGATCACCACACATTGGATCCTATAACTCATCACATATTTTTTACTTCATTCCATGCATTTGATCTTTCCCAGGATAAACAGTTATCTCTACGCGCCAAATCCACTTTGAAACTCATCACGTGCAACATGCATACGTGAAATCTTCATCTCCGATCACCATTCGTTCATAGATTAACATGACCGATTCTCCAAACTTCATCGGTTAGGGTCTGCTTCTCAACAGGTTAGGGTTACTGGTTGAGCTCAACTTCAATAATAATATCGGTTTCCTTCACTGCTTCAATACCGGTTACAATACACCTTTATTACCGGTTGCTATTGACATCAATGACAACACTATACTTAATCAATGCAATCTTCATGTAATGCCAACATTCTACCCTCATTGATAGCAATAAAAATATCAATACCAATTGATTGTCATGATTGAGAGTAAAGAACATACACGAGTATAGGAATCTTGGTTTATATTTTCCAATCATATTACGTCCTTCAATTGTGTCTTCATATCTTCAGCTGGTAACTGGCTATCAATCATATACAATTCTTCTCCCCCTTTGAGATCAATGCCAAAGTGAAGGTAAACCATTCTGGTTCTCATCCATTCTTCACCAATTTGTAACTAGCTGCTCCTCCTGTGGAGTAGCTCCACTCTACACCAATCCTTCTTCAATATTTTCAATAGTCTCTGAGACTGATGTCTTCAACATCTGCTTAATTGACTCCATGTAGGGGTACAACCCCTAACTTACCTCTAAGATATTCAAATGTAGCCTTAAGTAGAGGTTTAGTAAAGATATCTGCTAGTTCTTCTTTAGTAGATACATGCTCCAAAGATACATTTTTTCTTTGCACTTACTCTCTCAGGAAATGATACTTCAACTCAATATGCTAAGTTCTAGCATGCAACATTGGGTTCTTAGAAATATTTATAGCACTTGTGTTATCACAGAAAATTCTCACCAATTCTGATATCTTCAACTTGAATCCTTCCAAAATGTGTTTCATCCAAATTGCTTGGGTACAATTCATGTAAGCTGCAACATATTCAACTTCTGCAGTTGATTGAGAGATACAACTTTATTTCTTGCTGCTCCAAGACACTAGTCTGCCTCCAAGAAAAAATGCTCCTCTAGTTGTACTCTTCATGTCATCAACATTGCCTACCCAGTTTGCATCTATATAGAAATTTAAATCAAAGTTTCCTACATATGGATACCATAATCCATAATAAATTGTGCCTTCCAGATACCTGAAAAATTGTTTTGGTTGCAAACATGTGTGTCTCCTTCAACCTTTTCTGAAATCTAGCAACCAATCCTACTACATAAGCAATGTTCAGTCTGTTGTGGACAACATAATGTAGTTTACCTATAATGAACCTATACTCCAACATAATGTAGTTTACCTATCATGGACCTATATCAATCTTTCATACCATGCTCTAGGTTCTTGCTTCAATCCATATAATGCCTTATGTAATTTGCACACCATATCATGGACCTATACTCCTTTTCATAAACTAGTGCAGAATCATCCTCCTTTCACAATTTACAACCTGTAACCATTGGTGTTGCAACTAGTTTACAATCTCTCATTCCAAAATTTCTTAACACTTCCTTCACATACTTGGATTGTGTGATGAAAATACCTTCCATCATCTATTGGATTTGAAAACCTATGAAATTTTTTATCTCACCTACTAGTGACATCTCAGACTCATTCTTCATTTCATTAGCAAAATCATGACACATGTCATCATGACCTCTAAAAATGATATCATCCACAAATACCTCACATACCGGTATCTTAGCTCCTTCTTTCTTGAGATATATGTTACTATCTTCACTGGTTCTTTGAAAACCTATCTTCACTAAGTGAGAGTGCAATCTTTCATACCATGCTCTAGGTGCTTTCTTCAATCCATATAATGCCTTATGTAATTTGCACACCATATCCTTTTCTATAGTTAAATAATAACCATCTAGTTGTTCAATGTAGACTTCCTCTTCCAATATTCAATTTAGGAATGCTGACTTAACATCCATCTGATACACCTTGAATCCTCTGTATGTTGCAAATGCAAGTAGAGTCCTTACTCCTTCCAATATTTCTACTGGAAAAAATGTCTCACCATAATCTTCACCTTCCTCTTGTGCATATCCTTTGCATACCAGTCTGGCTTTATTTTTTACCACTACTACATCTTCATTCAATTTATTTTTGAATACCCATTTTGTACCTATTACATTCTTGTTCTAGAGTTTGGGTACCAATGACCAAGTATTGTTCTTTTTGTTGAAAATGTGGTGACTGATCAGCAAAGTACTATACACTCAACACGTATCCTTGTCGGGGTCTAGGGTTGGGCTGGGCCCTGGGCAGGGGTTCGGGGGTGGCAGCCCCTGAGAAAAGCTAGGGTTCGAGGGTGGGAGCCCCCGAGAAAAAAAAAATTGCCATTTTTTGTTGATGAAAACCGAAATTGTAATAAAAACCCTAAAAAGGCCGACTTTATTTTTTCCCTAAAAATGCATGTTATAAGTGGCTGGGATGCTTAAGGCATTGTAAGGTTGATGTACTATTTTTGCTAGATAATAAGAAAGATTGGATGACTATGTATGGTGGACGTAACCCATTCTAGGTGAACCATGTTAAATCTCTGTGTTATCTGTGTCCTGTTTTATTTCTTTATCTTTTGTATTTAAATCTGCATATAATTGTTAGTTCATATTTGCTTCGGATCTACTTGAAACCCTAACAATTGGTATCAGAGCGAGGTTTTCCAGTAAATTGGCAGGACTTTCAGATTTGAGTGGGAGCAATGGAGGATTCCAAATTCAAGGTCGAAAAGTTTAACGGCCAGAATTATCAGTTATGGAAAATGCAGATGGAGGATTCCCTGTATCAAAAGGATTTGTGGCGGCCATTGGAAGGAAAGGCAAAGAAAGCGACCACAATGCCAGATGAAGAGTGGGACATTTTAGATAGAAAGGCACTGGGATCCATTCGATTGTGCCTTGCACCATCTGTAACATTCAATATAACAGAAGCAAAAACGACTGTAGATTTGATGGCAACATTGGCTAAGTTGTATGAGAAACCCTCAGCTTCGAATAAGGTATTTCTTATGAAGCATTTGTTTAATTTGAAAATGAGTGAGGGAGGATCTATAGCAGAGCACTTAAATGAATTTAGTACAATTACCAGTCAATTATCTTCGGTAAAAATTACCTTTGCAGAAGAGGTTAGGGCTCTCTTGATTTTATGTTCTTTGCCAGAAAGTTGGAATAACTTGGTTATGGCTGTAAGTAACTCTATCTCTGGTAAAAATACTTTGGTATTTGATGATATTGTTGGTGTTATCCTAAGCGAGGAAATGCAAAGGAAAAGCATAGGTGAGACTTCAACATCATTGGGTAGTGTTTTGAATGTGGAGAATAGAGGAAGATCAAAGGAAAGAGGAAAAGGCCCTGGGAATGAGAAATCACGAGGGAAGTCAAAGAAAGGATGCTCTCAATCTAGAGGAAAGAAAGATTGCCGGTACTACGAAAAGCCTGGTCATCTAAAGAAAGACTGTTGGTCTTGGAAAAACAAAGAAGGAGACAAAAATGAAAATGACCGGAAGGAAGATAATATTGCAAGTAATACTTTACAAGATGCTTTAATCTTATTTTTGGATAATGTTAATGATTCTTGGGTAATAGATTCTAGGGCTTCATTTCATGCTACACCCCATAGAAAATATTTTCTATATTATGTTCAAGGTGATTTTGGACAGGTATATTTGGGTGATGATGAGCCCTGTTAAATTGTTGGAAAAGGAAAGATAAAGATCAAGTTGCAGAATGGTAATGACTAGTTTCTGCAGGAGGTAAGACATGTTCCTAATTTAAAAAGAAATTTAATTTCTGCAGGGCAACTAGGTAGTGAAAGTTGCATAGTTACCTTCTCAGACTATATGTGGAAGGTCAATAAAGGATCATTAGTAGTAGCTAAAGGTGTGAAGGTAGGCACATTATATCTGTGTACTGGTAACACTTACTCTACCTTAGCTGCTATAGATAAAGTTACTACAGGGACAACAACAATAAATGTTGCAAGAACATATTCGATAATGTGGCACCATAGGCTTGGGCACATGAGTGAGAAAGGGATGAAAACCCTTCACTCCAAAAATTTATTGCCAGGACTAAAGAAGATTGATTTAGAGTTCTGTGAAAACTGTGTTTATGGTAAACAGAAAAGAGTCAGATTTCTCAAGGTTGGGAAAGAGAAGAAGAGTGAGAAGTTAGAGCTTGCACATTCAAATGTATGGGGACCGGCTCAGGTACCATCTCTTGGTGGCTCTTGTTATTATGTTATTTTTATTGATGACTCAACCAGAAAAACATGGGTATATTTCCTAAAACAAAAATCAGATGTTTTTGAAACTTTTAAGAAATGGAAAGCTTTGGTTGAGAATGAGACAGGGAAAAAGTTGAAGTGTCTCAGATCGGATAATGGAGGTGAGTATTGCAGCAAAGCATTTGAAGATTATTGCTTTTTAAATGGGATTCAAAAGTAGAAGACAATTCTAGGAACTCCACAGGAAAATGGTGTGTCAGAGAGAATGAATAGGACTATCATGGAACGCGCGAGGAGCATGAGATTGCATGCTGGATTGCCCTTACATTTTTGGGCAAATGTTGTACATACTGTTGTCTATTTGATAAATAGAGGACCTTCAACCCCTTTGGATGGTGGTATTCCAGAGGAGGCATGGACTGGTAAAAAGGTAAATTATTCTTTTCTAAAAACTTTTGGTTGCGAAGCTTTTGTCCATGTTGATAAAGAAAATAGAACCAAGCTTGATGCTAAATCTCAGAAATGTACCTTCATTGGATGTGAGATAGATGAATATGGCTATCGGTTATGGGATTTTGAAAATAAGAAAATAATTAGAAGTAGAGATGTTATATTCAATGAGAAGGTTATGTATAAAGAATAGATGCAGGAAAAGAAGCATGAACAGGACAAACAAGAATATGTGGTGTTGGATGAGATTCCTGAAAATGAAATGCCACAGGTACCTGATGCTCAGCAACAATAGATTGTCCCACAAACTCCTACGAGGACAAGTAGACCCCCTGAAATATTTTCTCCTTCTTTGTATTCTATTTTATTAACAGATTCTGGTGAACCAGAAGAATATGAAGAAGCAATGCAGGTGGATGCCAAACAACAGTGGCAGCTAGGCATGAAAGAGGAGATGGACTCCTTGATGAAAAATAAGACTTGGGACTTAGTCCCTTTACCTGCAGAAAAAAGAGCCTTGCCTAACAAATGGGTTTATCGGCTAAAGGAGGAGGAAGGAGGTTAGAAAAGATATAAGGCCAGACTTGTGGTAAAAGGTTTTGCACAGAAAAAGGGTATAGATTATGATGAAATATTTTCTCCAGTTGTAAAAATGACTTCAATTAGAACTGTACTTAGTCTTGTGGCTGCAGATGATTTACATCTTGAACAATTAGATGTCAAAACAACTTTTCTCCATGGAGATTTGGAGGAGGAAATTTACATGTTGCAACCACAGGGATATGAGGTCAAAGGTAAGGAGAACTTGGTGTGCAAGCTGAAGAAAAATTTGTATGGCCTAAAGCAAGCACCCCGACAATGGGATTTAAAATTTGATAGTCTCATGGTTGAACATGGTTATCATAGATGTCATTCTGATCATTGTGTATATTTTAAGAGATTTGATAATGGCAGTTATATTATCCTGTTGCTTTATGTTGATGACATGCTTGTTGCTGGGTCTAACATGCAACATATAAATGATCTTAAACAGAAATTAGCCAGGTCATTTTCTATGAAGGATTTGGGTGCAGCTAAGCAAATTCTCGATATGAGGATTACATGGGACAGGAAAAATAGAACCTTGAATTTTTCCCAAATTGATTATATAAAGAAGGTATTGAAAAGATTTAACATGCAGGATGCAAAAGCAGTTAGTACACCTTTGGCTAGTCATTTCAAATTGACTAAGGAGATGTGTCCAAAGGCACAGGAAGAGGTTAATAAAATGTCTAACATCCCGTATTCATCAGTTATTGGCAGTCTGATGTATGCAATGGTATGCACAAGGCCAGATATTGCACATGCAGTGGGAGTTGTGAGCAGGTTTATGAGTAATCCAGGTATGGAACATTGGAATGCTGTGAAATGGATTCTTCGGTATTTGAAAGGAACTACTATGAAGGCATTATGTTTCAAAGGATCTAATGCGACTCTGAGTGGATTTGTTGACTCTGATCTAGCGAGTGATATTGATTCATGGAGGAGTACTATAGGGTATGTTTTTACTATAGGGGGAACTGCAGTCAGTTGGATTTCTAGGCTGCAAAAGGTTGTTGCACTTTCAACCACTGAAGTTGAGTATGTTGCTGCTATAGAAGCCAGCAAGGAGATGATTTGGTTGCAATGCTTTCTGGAGGAATTGGGTTAGACACAAGAAGATAGCCCATTGTATACTGATAGCCAGAGTGCCATTCATCTTGTGAAGAACTCTGCTTTTCATTCAAGGACAAAGCACATTCAACTCAGGTACCACTTCATCTAAACTATTTTGGAGGAGGGTCAGTTATGGCTTGAGAAGATTCACACAAGTGGGAATCCAGCCGATATGTTCATGAAGGTAGTTCCACAGGAGAAGCTAATTTCTTCATCAGTTTCTATTGGTCTTCTTGATTGATAATTGTGGAATTTATACCAGTCGAGTCATGGTGTTTTATCCAGTGGATGTTGCATGTACAGTGGTGTCATGTAGTATCAGTCTCCAAGTGGGAGATTGTTTGCTATGGAGCCTGATCAGTCTCCAAGTGGGAGATTGTTGAAAATGTGGCGACGGATCAGCAAATTATTGTACACTCAGCACATATCCTCATTGGGGTCCGGGGTCGGGCCCCGGCCGGGGGTTCAGGGGCGACAGCCCCCAAGAAAAGTGGGGGTTCGGGGGCGGGAGCCCTCGAGAAATTTTTTTTTTGCTATTTTTTGTTGATGAAAACTGACATTGTAATAAAAACCCTAAAAAGGCTGACTTTATTTTTGCCCTAAAAATGCATGTTATAAGCGGCTGGGATTCTTAAGGCATTGTAAGGTTGATGTACTATTTTTGCTGGATAATAAGAAAGATTGGACGACTGTGTAAGGTGGACGTAACCCATTCTAGGTGAACCATGTTAAATCTCTGTGTTATCTATGTCCTGTTTTATTTCTTTATCTTTTGTATTTAAATCTGCATGCTTGAAACCCTAACACTTCTCTATATGGTCAAGTTCTTCTTCCACTACCTTGATCAAGTGTTCATCTCCAAAGGATTATTTTGTTGTTCTAGGATCAATGGTGGAGATCATACAAGAGTTTTCTCTTATCCCTCTTCTAGTTCACACACCTGCATTCATGTCTCCAATAATCTGATCGAGGCTATGATTGAGTCTGACATACCTTGGAATAACATGATCTTGGTTATCAGGTTCTTCTTCTTCACTTTCTTCATCTTCTGTTGGACCTCCCTGTTCCAGTTGAACTGGGGCTTCTCTATTTTGTTCTCCAACTTCTGGCTTTACTGGTTCCAGTTCCAAAAACAGTGTGTAAGGTTCTTCTTCTTCCTTCTCCTTGTTGGTTTCTTCTAATTTCTTATGAAATTCATCAACTCGGACATTAACACTTTCAATGATCTTCTTAGTCTGATTGTTGTAGCACTTGTAAATTTTATCTTGGTGGAGTAACCAATAAATATGCCTTCATCACTCTTGGCATCAAACTTACCAATATAATCACCTCTTTTGATAAAACATCTACTACCAAAAATTTTTAAGTAACTGAAATTAAGTGATCTACCATACCAGCATTCATAGGTTATTTTGTCCTTACCTCTTTTAACCAGTATATGGTTCTTTGTATAAAGAGTTGTGCTAACAGACTCTCTCTAGAATGTCTTACCTACACCTCCTTGAATTAGCATAGTCCTAGCAGATTCAACAATTGACCAATTGTTCCTTTCTGCAATACCATTCTGCTGTGGTGTCCTAGGTGCAGAATGTTGCCTCTTAATTCCATTGTTTTCATAATACCTAGTGAATTCCTCTGAAGTAAACTCACTACCTTGATTAGTTCTTAAGCACTTAAGCTTTCTTCCACTTTCATTTTCAACCAAGGCTCTAAATGCCTTAAACTTGCGAAATGCTTATGTCTTGTCTTTCAAGAATGTGACCCACATCATCCTTGAGCAATTATCGGTAAAAATAATGAAGTACCTATTGTAATACCCTAAAAATGGTCATCTAAACCATGGGCCCCTAATCTTGAGTACATCACCAAGGTTCTAACCAAAGATAATTAAATCAATCTTGAGCACACAATTAATTTCTAAAATCATCAATGTCACATGGAAAAATTAATCACTCAATATTAATTAAATATTTATTTAATTAATTGACCATTACAAGTAAATCATTTTTAAACCCTTATCTTATTTATTTTAGTAAATATCCTAGCATATTTAATTAAATAAATCAATTTGCCATAAATATTCAAAAAAGGAAACAAATCAAGAAAGAGGAGTTGGAAATTATGAGCACAAATCTTCAAAAAAAGGAAATAAATCAAAAAAGGAATTAATTGACCAAGAAAGAATTAAAATTTGAGAAAAGAAATCAATTGGAGATAATCTTGAAAAACAAATTAAAAATTGATAAATAATCTCAAAGAAAGCAATTAAAACAATTGAATATTAAAATTGAATGAAATAGGTAATAAAACAGTTTTTCTTATTTTATCTTAATTTTAGTTCAATTTCTTTTAAAACTGAGAAAAGCATCCAATCACATTTATTCACCTAGATTGTGCTTCCTCTTGGAAAATCTTGACCGCTCATCATCATTTGATCTCAGCCTTTGGTTTCTTTCTGAATTTTCTATAAATTCACGCCTTCATCTCTCATTCAAAGATCCTGGAGAATATATTGTTATCATGCTATTTTTGCTCTAGGTTCATTGATATTTGTGCATTTAGATATTGCATATTAAGTTATTGCATACATATTTAGATCATTTATCTCATTTATTGCTTAAATCTTGTTAGATTAATCTTGCATCCATCTAGCATTTAAGAGCAATCTTATACTCGCATCTTTTAGAAGGCAATGGGTCGATTTGTTATGGTTTTCATATTCATGCTTGTATCTATTTAACCATACATGTAATGACTTAATTGAAGTGTTGTGTCTTGCATATATAGATCCTTATTCCACTTTTCACATACACATTTCTGGCTCCCACCATGGGGCACAAAACTACTTTTTTAGCCTCAAAATCATTCTTTTTATCTTGCAAGTTTTGTCCATACAATCTTTGCGAAATATTGTACAAGTAATTTCACTGCATCGTACGACATTATATTGAAGCCTGTCATTTATCGTATAACATAATATTAAACCCTGTTATTTGTCGTACGAATCAGAATATGGACTCATACGACATACTATTTCTGGTTATTTGATCTTGTCTTTTGTTGTCCTATGCTTATTTCTATCTTGTATGACAAAACCCTTTTGTCATTTCATTCTATGAGAACTGTCGTACGACTCTATTTTCTGTTAGATTAAAAGCAAGTTTCACTTTTCAGGGTTTTTTCTTGAATTAAATTTTGATTACGCTAACACTAACCCTGAATTGTCTTCTGTCTACCTGGTATTTTCACAGCTTAACCAATTTCTTGCAGGATGCTTGTCAAAGAAGTTATCAATGAAACATACACTTGTCAAAGAATGGAAACAATATGACTACTGATGCGTTGTTTTTGTAGGTTGCCTAAAGCAAATCGACCAAACATCATGTATTCTTTAAATTCATTTTTTTAGGCACCTAACTTGCTATCTGGTTAATGAACAAATCTATCATTTGTGTTTTTAAAAAATTCTAAGAGGTAGGAGAGTATGCTCTTGTATTTTTTTAGACAATCAGAAATCTAGACCCTTGAGGCATTTTCTTTGTTTGAGATTTGTACCCCTTTAGCAGGCCTCCCTCCCGAGGGGTTGAAAAACTCTTAAAGTCATTACGGCCAGTGTGAGGGGAACGACCTAAGTGGGAATGGCTAAACACCAAGTACTCCAACCCACTATAAAATAAACATGATTTGATGAAAATCAAGTCAACGACAGTGCTCAAGAATAGCTCTCCTCAGTACCTTCGGGTATATTAAACCTTGGTTTTCAAGGCTAGGAGACCTCTTAATTGAGTTTATACCTCAACACACTGAATGAAACCCTTACTAGATCCAATTAAAATTAGAAGCTACATGATTCACCTCTGAAAGGTTGATAATCTTTGTGCAAGAGAGATAGTAACTCTCCCAAGACACTTGCCATATCGTGCCCCCATTAGCGTTTGGAGTCGGCTAATACGGTGTTAAGAATCCATTATGTGAGACTTAGTGGCTGTATTCTGATTAGCTATTGGGTGTGTACCTAAGTCAACAAGCAAAGTTTTTCTTCTCTAAGACAACTTCCATAGGGTTTGCATGTTGTGATTGGAGTTACTATTTATACTGCATGTTTTCCACGTTTTCATCCCTGAAACTAAGACTGGAATACCAAAACTGGAGAAAACAAATCAAACAAATCAAAAACTTAGTGATAAAAATCTATCTGTGTCGAAGCTATTCTATCTCGATCAAAAATTAGTCCATCTCAGAATTGGTCATACTCAGTTGTCATACTCAGCTATTGAAAAAAAACTCAAAAATTTTGTCTATGTCCTGTTAACAGTCGTACGAACCTGATCATTTGTCGTCCTACATCATATCCTGTGTCATACGAGTCTTCTAAATTGTTGTCCAAGCTCAATCCTCTATCGTACGAGACCCAGCAGTCTATCATTTAAACTAAATCCTATGTCGTATGAGACATAACTGCATAGAATCCTTTGTTGTTCGAGACCTACCCATTTGTCATATGGTACTAGGCAGCAACTCATATGAAACGTAACTGTTGTCATCCTAAAGTTGTTATACTATCGTACGGTCTTAGAAATCCTATCATACAAGTCTCTGATTTTGCCAGTCCAGAACAGTCAAACCTGCCTAAAACAGTCTACAACAAGCCTAAAACTGGTTATCATCCTTCGGAGCATAAACAACCTTGATAGTGTACCTCTTCCGTTGCGTTGCACGATTTTGTTGATCATCTCTTAGCTAGTTCAAACAATCATCTTATCAAACCTAAGTTAACTTAGATAACGTCTTACACAGGATAGATCATTCTTGAAACCAGACCAAATCTTTTTTACTTCTCTCAATCACTACGTTAAATGAACTACTAGCTACAATTTGATCTTGACTTCTGCAACACATTTAGCACTCGGTCCTATCGATCACAAAATGCCTATTCAAACCAGAAATTCTCACAGCAAAAGAGACAAAGAAAAAGAAAAACCCTCTTCATCAAAAGACAATCCATTCTTTGTGGAAAACATCTTTTACAATAAACTGTCCTCGCCACAGATACTAGTTTATGATCTACCAATCTTTGGTCAGCCCTATTGGTATTTTGGTATGGTTTTGTCATTGATGTCAACACCTACTAAACTTTATAAACTTTGGCACTTCAGAGAATCAGCAACATTCACCGGCAAGCAAATGGCTTATGCATAGTCACCGGTATCTAGTACACCGGTAGGATATAATGATCACCGTCACTTGGAATGGCATGGAAAATACTTGGTTATGTCGAAGACATCATTTGGACACCTTGTCTTGGAAGATTTGATTATTTGTATATTCATATTTGCATATTTGTTGTTATCGACAAATAGGTCTAGGTTATACACCGGCAGGATTATCTTTTCCAGATCAGCATGGCACGCTATGGAGATGACTTATTATTGTTGTAAATGCTTTAAGCCGACATGTTGAATCGATTATTGCATCAGGCATTAATTTATTTGTAAATTGATTTTATTGTAATATCTCTTAGAGCCGACCTACTAAAATTGGTACTAGGTTATGATATAAATGTAAGATCTTATTTGTAAGATCGGTTCTGGAATGCGAAGAAGAATTGTGTGAAGGTATATGCGAGATTAAGCAGAGCTATACACGCAGACATCATTTGAAGGTGAAGCAAGGTTTTTGTGAAAGCATATCAAAACTACACCGGTACTGAATCCAGCATATGAAGATGCTATTTTGAGAAGTACATCCTTATTGGATTTAACCATCCAATTGTAGTTAGTATGACTCCTATTTTGTGTTTGAGTAGTGAGCTCTAGGCGCTTGGCCTTTCTGCATGTGCAGACCCCATTTATATACACTTACTATCTATAGTAGTATCATCTGATTGTGGGTAAGGTTTCCCATCGTGGTTTTTCCCCTTACAGGGTTTCCACATACAAATATTGGTGTTAAGTGTTGTGGATGACTTTGTCTTTTTGTTTCATTCATTAATCTTTACCGGTATTGCAATTATCTGATAAAACTATCCACTGGTATAAAAGACTGGTTCACTGGTATTAAGTAGTAAGTTGGTTAAGTTGTTTTTGTTTTGAATTTATTTGACAACTAATTCACCCCCCCCCCTCTTAGTTATCTCCGGGACCTAACAATTGGTATCAGTGCCTATTCCTCTTTTGTAGAAGTTTAACAGCTTGAGGAGATCCAATCTCTACTAACTATTTCAGGAAGGACAGTCCTAAACTTGATGGATCTAACTATGGCATATGGAAGATCAGAATGGAGACACATTTAAATTGCATTGGAAAGGACATCTGGGATGTTACAAAGAATGGCTATACTGCTCCTACTCAAAGCCAGCCTAATCCACCTAACTTGACTAAAGATGAAGAAAATGATTGCAAAGCAAGAGAAGCACTTTTGAGTGCATTAACAGATCAGCAAATCATGAGATTATCAGATAGATCAACTACTAAAGCTATTTGGGATCATTTGGAAACACTGAATGAAGGAGATTCCACAGTCAAAATTGCAAAGCTTGAAAGCTTCCGGGTCAGGTATGAAAATCTGAAAATGGAAGAAGATGAAAGGATTTCTACTTTTATGGAAAGAGTAAATGAAATTGTTTTGGGTATTAAATGTTGTGGAGGAACCTTAAGTGAAGACAAAATCATTTCAAAAGTTTTAAGAGGATTTCCACCGGCATATAAAATAAAGGTCACTGCTATAAATGAGTTAAGAACAATGCCTAATACATCAGTAACTAGAGATACATTGAATGGAAAACTTTCAGCCTTTGAAATTGAGGAATTTGGTCCCTATTGCTACTATAAAGACAGATTTAGCCTTAAAAGCATCAACATCATCTGCATCATCATTTGACAAATCTGATTGGAAAGCCTTTTATGCAAGAGAACTTGAAGAAAGTAGGAAAGAAAATGAAGAACTTGAAGAACTTGGAGCACTATTTGCAAGGAAAATGCCTAAAGGTCCAGTTGGAAGTAAGTATGAAGGTAAAGCACTCTTTAAATGTTTTAACTGTAATAAGATTGGTTACATGGCTTCAAGATGCCCTGATAGACATGCTAGACTAAGAGAAGAAGCTAGAAGAACATACAAACCTAACCCTGAATATTAGAGATACAGATTTAAGAAGAATAAAGACAAATCTTGTTATCTTGTTGATGAAGGAGTGACTGATGGTTCTAATGAGGATCTGATAGACAATGGATGGGTTTTTGTTGCTATAACAGAAGATCAACCGGCACCTACAGTCCAACCGGTAGAGCAGGCCTTGGTAGCTAAAATTGAAGTAAAGGATGAATGGATCATTGATTCAGGATGCTCACATCATATGACAAGTGATAAAGGTAAATTCTTGAACTTTCAAGAATATAATGGAGGTCTAGTGAGATTTGGAGATGATTAAGCTTGTCTGATCAAAGGTAAAGGTACAATATCTCTTGATGGTAAGCATAATACTGACAATGTTTACTATGTTGAAGGTTTAAAGTATAATCTTTTGAGTGTTCGTCAATTAGTTGAGAAAGGATTTCAGTTACAATTCAAAAATGGACAATGCAAAATCATGAATAGAACTAGTTTAGAAATTGCAACCGGTAATCAAACTAGAGGTAATATCTTTCATTTGAATAATAGTGAAAAGACATGCTTGATTGCACATATTGATGAAAGTTTGCTATGGCATAAGAGACTCTGTCATGTCAACTTTGATTGCATGGTAAAAATCAGTACTACTAAGGCAATTAGAGATTTACCTAAAATTGTTAAACCTCACAATACAGTATGTAAGGAATGTCAATTTGGAAAACAAGTTAGAGCCACCTTCGAAAGTCTTCTAGAAAAATCCAATAATGCTCTTGACTTAATTCATACTGACTTATGTGCTCCAGCTAGAACCAAAAGCTTGCAAGGTGATAGATATTTCATGCTAATCATTGATGACTATTCTAGAATGTGTTGGGTTACTTTTCTAAGAGAAAAATCAGAAGCACTTGGGAATTTAAAACTGTTCAAAGCAATGGTAGAAAATGAAACTAGTAAGAAAATCAAATGTCTAAGATCAGATCAAGGAGGAGAATTTACATCTAAGGAATTTAATGCATTCTTTGAAGTGAATGGAATCAGAAGACAACTATCAGCACCTTGGACACCACAGCAAAATGGGGTTGTTGAAAGGAAAAATAGAACTATCTTGGATGCAGCTAGAAGTATGTTATCAGAAGCAAATCTACCACATGTATATTGGAGAGAGGCAGTAAGTGCAGTGGTCTATACAGTTCACATCAAAGGTGAAACTGGTAAGACTCCTCATGAATATTTGGAAGTAAATGATATATTAGAAGAGATGAGTATATTGGCAAATTTGATCCTAGAAGTGATGAAGGAATATTTCTTGGTTATTCATCTAAAAGTAAAGCATATAGATGTTTTAACAAAAGATTGCAGAAAATTGTTGAGAGTACAAATGTAAAGATTGATGAACAATTCAGAAGAACTTCAAGGTATATAGATTCTGAACTGGCAACAAAAATTCTAACAAATGAACCTACACTGAATCCACTGGTACAAAATGAAGATCCAGTTACACCAGTATCATTTGAAAATTCCACTGTGACTGAGGAACAACAACAAACAAAGACACCCCGATATATAAGACCGAATCATTCTGAAGATCAGATAATTAGAAACAAGTATAAAGGAGTTATGACAAGAGGAAGATTGGAAAATGAAGAGGTATGTCTTATTTCTCAAATTGACTCATCATCAGTTAATGAGGCATGTGAAGATAAACACTAGATTAAAGCTATGGAAGAAGAATTAGAACAAATTGAGAAGAATAACACTTGGACATTAGTTCCCCGGCCTAAAGATAAAAATGTAATTGGAACCAAATGGGTATTCAGAAATGAACTTAATAAAGATGGTAAGGTTATCAGAAATAAAGCAAGACTAGTGTGTAAGGGATATTCTCAGAAAGAAGGAATTGATTACAATGAGACCTTTGCACCGGTAGCCAGAATTGAGCCAGTCATATTATTTTTGGCTTTTGCAGCACATAAGAACTACAAAGTGTATCAAATGGATATTAAATGTGCATTTCTAAATGGAGTGTTACTACTTATCAAGTTGTCATTAGTTTTATATCCAAAGTCATTCTATATACTCTAGTTGGTTACTACTACCGAAATATTCAATCGGTATGCATAGAACAGTAGGTTAAAGAAGAAAGTATTCACAGAGCCCAGTATACACCGAGTTGTCTACCGAGCATCATTCCATGTCTACCAAGTAGAAATAATGATACACCAAGTTGATATACACTGAGTGAAACATGTTACCAGATTCATTGAATCTAGACACACATGGGAAAACATGTTACAAGATCAAGGAACATAGAACCGTTATCACATTGGAAATTGCACTTAAAGATTGTGTATGATTTTGAGGTCATCTAACCAATGAAATATTTTATATAGTTATTCATTCGATAAATCATGTTTGTAAAATTGAAGCAATGAATTAGATCACCGACATAAGAGATCTATTTATACAGCATGGATTAAGGATAAAAGTGAGAAAGATAGAGATATACAGAGGTGTATGAAGCAAGACATGTAAAAGCACTAAGTGTTATGACTGTTACAAAGACACAGAGGTCACCGAGAAGGATTTTAGAGAACAGTCAAAGAACAGAGTAAACAGAAGGGTTTACCGAGTTACTTTATGGGTTAGCGAGGTATGCTATAAGCAAGGTAATCTTATTTTGAGCACATAGAATCTGCTATAACATTCCAGATGTAAAGTTGCAGATATTTGTAAAGATTTTATTGAAATATTTTGAAGTTGTAAGAGAAACCTTTAACAAGGTAAAAGACTCTAACTAAGTCTATAAATTGTAAAGCCTCTAACTAGGTGCAAGATTTAGTTTAAGTGTTGTAAAATCCTTTAGCAAGGTAGATCTAACTGATCCTGATACTCCTAATAGGGTAAGCTATCAAAAATAGCTAAACATGTAGCTCTTACTAAGCACTCTTTATTATTGCAGTAGTGAAGTTGTGGGTGCTATCCCCACCACATTTTTTCTCTCTAACCAAGAGTTTCTGCATAACCAAAATATATGAGTTATGGAGTGAATCATGTATGATTGTTATTTATTTGTTTTAACTTTATGTTATGTTGCGGCAATTTTTGGTTTATGCATAATAGTAAAGATATTGTTGGAAAAAGGTTTTGGAGTACTAATTCACCCCCCCCCCCCCCCCCCCGCCGAGTACATTAGCTTTCCATATTGGGCCTAACAATTGGTATCAGAGCTTGAAACTTGGAAAAAGGTTTAACAACCTAAAGAGAAAGATCTTATCAATGGAAGGCTTTAAACAATCTAGGATAATTGTGTATCTGCAAGAAGAGTTGGATCATGCTAATCAAGTGATTGCAGACATGCAAAGACAAATGCAAAAATCATTGAAAGTGAGAAGAAGATTATCTGATGATTTGCAGGACTCTCAAGAGTTAGTGGAACAAATTGAAACATCATTTGAGAACAGTATATCTAAAGAGACTGAAAAAATGATTGTACAACTGAAAGAAAAGAACAAAGCACTAGCTGATCAGCTAAAAGCAATGAAAAGAGGACATGAACATTTCAAAACACATATGACTGAAAATCTTGATGCATTGAGGACAGCAGAGGATAAAGTAAGAGATCTAGAAAGAGAAAAACAACAGCTTGAAGCATTAGTATCTAAAAAGAATGATGAAATCATAAGGTTGACTGGGATTCAACAAAATCTATCAGATCAATTAGGTTATGCACATCATGAAGCAAATCTGAAAGATGATGAGAATCAAGCATTGAAACTTGAAATATCAAGGTTGACCAATGAACTTGAAATAGAAAATAAATCCAAGGAAACACTGAAGAAGAGCTATGAAGCATCAAAGATGTTGGATGAGCAACTGAATACAAGAAGACCCAACAAAGAAGCAGGACTCGGTTACAAAGGAAAAGACTCTACCGAGAAGGGAATTCATACAACCAAGAGAGGAGAATCATCAAAGCAAGCTGGAAACAAGAAGTGCATCAAAAGAAAATAGCCTATTTGCAACTACTATGGAAATCAAGGTCATACTGCTAACATGTGCCAAATCAGAAAAGGTAAGCAACCGAATGTCACTAGGTCTAATGGTTATTGTCACAATTGCAACAAATATGGTCACACATTTAACCAATGTAGGACAAAGTCTATTAACAATTATCAGAAGGCAAAATTCAAAGGGTTTTGTAAAAATTGTAATAGATATGAACATAGTACTGAGAAGTGTTGGCTTAACCAGAAAGACTATATGTGGTCTGCACACCGAGCAAATACTAGAGGTTACCGAACTCACACAGATCCTTACCGACAATATTCTGCAGTACCATGGGATTACAATACAAGGATATGGTGTGAATATTGTGGAAGATATGGACATATAAGTGCCAACTGCTTTTTAGGTTTAGAATGAACAACCGAAGATCATGGAGAAATCCTGGTATGGCATGTTTTCATTGTCACAAAGTTGGACACTTGGCTAGAGATTGTAGAGATCAACCTAGAGGAGACACTAAAGAAATAAAAGGAAAATTATAGATGATTTGGAAAAAGAAGGACATTGTGTCAAATGAAGAAAGCACCTTACCTACTGAGTTAGGTGCACCTATTCCTAATTAATCGGTAAAGGTATGAAGGGACTACATTATCTCAAAGGTCAAATCTTAACAGTTCCTATTTTATTATGTACTTAATTCAAAATCTACATAACTAAGATGTATTAGTAAGTTTGAAATTCTATCAAAGTCTTTTGGAGCACTATACAGGAAGCCTATCAAGTCGGTGAATACAGGAAGCATGTCAAGTTAGTAAATGAAGAAAGTCTAGTTACTTGGTTAAAGTGCAAAAAGGAAAGAAATTTTAGTGGAACCGAGTGCATTTAATGTTTTTGACCTAACCTGCACGGAGCTTGATAAGGTATATTGTGTACTTAAAGCATTTAAGTGGTCATATTTCACTCGCCAAGTTTTCAAGAGAGAAGAGCAGAGCGAATCACAGGTGATCAAACCACCTCCCGAGCAAAATTCAAGGTATTTACATCAATCTCAATGCATTGTTAAGCTGGTTTACCGATCATATCAAGTTGTTATTATTTGCTAAGTGTGAAGTGTCTGCCATTTGAAAATCTTCAAACCCTAAGGATCTTGTGTTAATTCTTATCTGAAATCTGCAATGGCACCTAAGATCCTAGATCTCGTTGTTGTTGAGAACATCGAAAAGCCCTCACTAAAATACTCTTTAACTCCCAAAATTGCATCTGAACCGGATGACAAAACTGCATTTTCACTCATTCTGGATAGAGTTTTATTAGTCGAGGATGTGAGATTCTTTACCAAATGTTGAGTTGAAGAACTAGGTCATGTTGAAATCAAAGACACATATGATGAATTGTGCACCAATGGTAAAATGGATAGAAAGTATGAGCACATTAAGATCAAGGGATTGACTGAAGCCTTAACCTATCCTCGTGTCTTCAAACCCCAGTGGGTCAAGTTTGTTCTGAGCAGAGTTCATGATGACTTCATGTGGCTAGAAGAGCAACTATTTAAGATCACCAAGGAAATCATTCATTTGATCACTAGTTACCCTATTTATGATCATGCCCGAGCTCAGAAAATGATATCACAGAAGGAATTGATCAGTTTAACCAGAGTAGAATCTAATTGTAGGGGATTGAAATTGAACAATGTCACTGATGCAGAACTAAAGTTTTCCATTAGAGTAATAGGTTACTGTTTCTTCCAATCAGAAATGGAAAATAGTGTACCCTATGCAGCAGTAGACTTAGCATATAAAATTGTGAAGAAAGGCATGAAAATTGATTTATGTGAGGTATTGCTAAAAAACCTATTTGAGAATCTGAACACCATAAGGAAGCCAAAGAAGAACAATTTGGCCAATACACTAAAGTTTGGATCACTATTAATATACATGTTTTTCTATTTTGAAAAATTCTTTCCATCAGTCAGTAAAGTTGTTTGGGAACTACACCGACCAATCACCCATCAAATCAATGACTTCATCAAGAAGCTAGGTGATAATTTTAATGATATTATGGATGATTATTTTAGTAAGTTTCAGGAAAGGATGCATAATAGGTACCGGATTCCACCCAAGCTAGTGGAGAAATACAAGGATGACATATATTTTGAAGTGGACACTGATTACTATTATGTGAATGTTGTGGAACCAAGAACTCAATCTTTGCCACCTATGGGTTATGAGATTGATCTTGACATCACACAACAACAAATAGATGCATTTCTTACATTACCAAGGCATGCTACCGAGCTGAGGTATGGAACATATGAAGAAGTGAAGGAAAAAGTAAAAATGAGCATTGTAGTACCCAAAGCTACAAGGAAGGCAACAAAGATGTTAAAGGCATTAACGAAGAAATTTGGAGAAGAATCTTCCTCCACACCTGCCAAGGGCACTATAGTAATCACTGAAGAGGAATCTGAAGCACAAGAGGCAGCTATAACACTGAGCACAGAATTACCTAAGGGAAAAGTGTTGAAAAGAAAGAAATAGGATACATCAAAGGTATCACCGACTCCTCCAGCAAAGCGACCTAACACAAGAGCATCTGCAGCTTCACCGAGTAAGAAAACAAAGAGTGTTTCCACACCAAAGGTAACAAAAACTTACAAGAAATCTACTCGGAGACTCATTTTGGCAAAAGAGTCTAGTGACACCGAATTTGAAGATGCAAGTAAATTTCAAATTGTCAAGAGCAAAAAGGTAAATGTACATAGTGTTGAAAATTTATGTGCTAATTTGAAGAAATATGGTGGATTTGGATCATTCAGATATGTAAAATATGAATCCAGATCTAATGATGAAAAGAGACAAATAGAAGAAGCGGTCATCTACACACTATTGAAATTCTGATTGGTCCCATTGGAAGTATGTAAATCTCTTCCAAATGAATTATATTTGCATATTGATAATAGGTGGAAGTATGCAATGGACTTAGAGAAACAGATGAGAGAAAGAAGTCTAGTACATATTTTCCCAGACATGTTAGTAGATGACATCACCGAACATCTGACAAACTACCACACAAAATTCCTAGTCAAGCAAAGAGCTTTGAAATTGATGAATGGCCTTTACTTGGATGTAGAGAATGAAACCAAAGAAAAATGGCAGGAAATCTTTAGAATCAAGAATGTTGGTGAGCAAGCTGAAGTTGAAATAGTTGATGTCACCAAGAAAGATCCTGATATCACCGAGCAGGACCCTACTAACACCATACAAGTAGATGAAGATATCATGGATATAGAGGCACCGAAACAAGAAATGATAGAAGGCAATGCATATGCCCAACTTGTATCCAGTGAGTCAGTTTTGGAGCAAGTCCAGCACTATCCTCCGGTCAATCAACCTATTTCAACCGAGATCCCTAAGGATATAGAACAAGGCACAAAAGGTCACAAGTCTACAGCAGGAGAAGGTAGTTCTCAAGAACAGACCTCTCAAGCTCCTTCCAGCACTGAAAATGTTGCAACCGAGACACCAAGCTCAAAGACACCAAAGGACACAATAGAGGCTAAAGAAACCGACCAAAGTGTTGCCTCTACTGAGCAACCTACTTGTTGTCTTCAAAATCTGATTCCGTTTAACATCCTTAAAATAATATGATTAAGCTCGGTGCAGAAGAGACATCAAAGATAAGGAAATTCTCAAGACAACATATGACAAGGTTTGATTGAACCTTCTAAACTTTGGACTTACTCAGAGCCCAGGCAGGTATACCTTTGTGAATTGAATTCACACTTTCAAACATAAACCCACAGCAAACCAGTCCAGAAAACCAGTGGATCTATTCACCTTGAAATCAACTGAAAATAAAGAATGGAAACTATACTTAGATTCAGCATTTCAATCAACAAAACATGCAATAAACCACTTCAATCAATACCAGTGCCTTATCCAAGGTTACAAAGTCATCTAAACTTAGATAATACTCCTCAAACAAAACATCTTTATGCATCCCGTTGGCTTGGTTTCTATTAATCCTTGTATATGCCTGACACCTACAAGAATTTATGCATCCCAAATTAAGCTATGATCATCAAGATTCAAAGTCTCTTCCAAAGAGTTTACTGGTATGAGTGATCCCCGCATCTTTAATTTCCCTCCTAAAGAGAAAAGCTAAAGAACACTCCTACTAAAATTGCTTTGCAATTCCATTCAAACAGAACAACCCTGGATTATTCAGAATGAAAATAGTAAACAAATTGTAAACACACTTGAAGACAACACAAAGCTTCACTCATAAATGATGGTCTATATATTGATATTTAGTTTCAAGAAATATTACAAGAAGTTTTGTATATTCTCCATTAGACTTGGAAAAGCTCAAATAAATTTTTGTAGCATTTTTTTACAATTCTTTTGCGATCTCTCTTTTCCTCTAGTCCTGGTATCCATTTATAACAACATGGATGCACAAAGCTTCAGACTTCTTGAGGAGAGTTTGTTACAATCATTTCTTTCTTCCAAAATAAAGAGGTTACAAGCTTTTTGTAAAAGCAGTTACAAGCTCTTTTCGGCCTCTGCAGTTTCTTCAACAAGCTGTTTAGTTGCAACCTCTTCTACCTTTTCAGGGGCACTCTCCAACTGTTCCGGATCATGGGTGGCATATTTAATTGTCCACTCACCATACACCTCTTCTGTCGGCCATGAGAAATTAATCACTTTATCTTAAGTCTTAGTCAACCTTTTCCAAGAATTTCTCATTTTGTTGACTTCTGAATTGAGAAAACCATAATGTGACTTAATTTTCTCTATCTCTTGAATTGTCAAAACAAAGAAAGAAGCATCATCTAAATCAATAATTCCTGTAACTCTTGCTAATAATTTAGCTTCTATTTCTTTAAGCCACATTTGTTTGTCCTTTAACTGATCTAGGCTAACAAAAACTCTTGGGAGAAACTCAAAAACTTGATCAGTGTACTCCTTTTTGCACAAATTTACCTTCCTATCAACATTATCCACTTCTGCTGCTAATTGTATTAAGACTTTAGCGACATCAGAAGTGGATTTAATGATGCAATTGGCCCTTGCTTCATCGCAGGATACACACATAAACTCTAAATCTTGCTCCCTAGGCCTCCATCTGTCAAAAATAGGCGTCAAAATGGCCTTGTCTCTCCTAAGCTCATTCCATATTTCCATAATTTTACCTACATTGTTGTAGAGCAATGAGGCATTTATTGCATCTGCAAAACTGGAAATTGTAGCCCTTACTTTCTCCTCATATTTCTTTGCATATAAGGCCTGAGCCTGTTTCAAGTTTTGTAATTCTTGGGGAGTGATTTCAATCATTTGAGAGCTGGAGGGTGCTAGAGATGGTGGAAACTCAATGATAGGGCTGGTAGGTGGAGGTCTTGCAGGAGAAGAGGAAATCATCAGTGTTGAAGACTCACCTTACTGGTATTGTCCAGTCAACTGGCTCTCCAACTTGGCAATGATGCTATCCTTACCTCTTACCTCCTCCTTGGCATTGTTATAAGCCTTCAAAACTGTTTCCAACTTAATTTGGAGGGCCTCTTTCTCTTTGGCTTCCTTCTCTGCTACTGCAACACTAAATTTTGCAGTCTCTAACACAGTGCTAGCAGCCTCCACTACCCCTGTACTCTGCACTCTCTTCACCATCATTCCACCAAGGTAACTTGACCCTGGGGTGTCTTTGCTTTTCTTACTCTCATTTCTCTTGAGAGACCACATGATGAATACAGCATTGTCCTTATTGAAAGTAATCCCCTCCATGGGTTTAGTCTCTTTTCTCACTGCATCTAGTACCAGGGCATTTGCTATATCCCATTCAGGTAATATAAGCACTCTAGCTTGTGCTACCATATCTCTTCCCTACTTAGGGGTGATGGTTTTGAATTCTTCCATCATCTCTTGCTTTATTTCCTCTTCCACCAGGGCTGGATCTTTATTGGGCTGCTCAGCCTTTCTCATTTCACATCTAGCATTATATTTATCTATGTGTTGTTTCCATATAAACTGCATAAATGCTTCTGATGTGACAAAATTGTTATCAGCTAAAAAGGCACTACTTGCCTGCTTTATCTCAGGATCCCACTCCTGGCCTTTGAGTTCAGTGGTAGTGATATTCATTTCAGCAGCAATGGGTTCTTCTGGCATTCCTTCCTCCACTTCATCATAAGTGTATGCAATTTCCCGTAGACTACCTAACTGTAGGAGTTGCTCAGCTGCTGCTTGCTCATTTCCTATATGGATAGGGGATTGGGATGGGGAATACAAAAGTGTATCTGATTATACTTCTTTCCCCACCCTTTGCTTCTTTGGTCTTTCTTGGATGTCAATGACATCTTGTATCTTCCTCTTTCCTTTGGAGGTAGAGGGCTCCCCTGTTGTAGGCACTAGCACACTATAAATGGATTTCTTATGCAGTGTATAATCACCAGGAGGGATTGCTTTGCTGGAAGCTGACCTACTTAGGATCATTCTTGCCTTCTCAGGGTTGCTCTTGATTACAGCTTCCCTCTTCTCCTTCAGTGTCTGCATCACATCTTCAAAACAAACAATCAAAAAAATTATTTTCTCTTCTAGTGGGAAAAAGCTAGATAATGGGTCATAGCTGGCATCAAACTGATGCACAAAATCCAAGGCTTTCTTATAAGCCACCCACTTCTCTTTCCTTAGCTCCTGCTCATCTAGATCAAACTCATTTCTGATGAGGTCTTCAGGAAACTGGAATTGATGAGGCCTACCTCTGCATGCTACCTTCTTCCTAAACATACCATTGAAGAAGTCTTCTGGATCGGCACACCTGGACACTGCAGTGGACAAATGATAAGGCTTGAGGAAATCCTCAAAGCAATTCCAGCCTCCTTTTGTTATTACAAATTGGTGAGCTATGGTAGTTACAGGGAAAATAGTCCCTTTACCCCTGCCTGTCAACTCTGCCTCTTGTAAGCCACCAATTTGTCTAAGGATCTCCGCGATTCCCACTTTGAGAGGGACCTGGTAAGGTAACAAAAATGGGGTGCCTCTGAAACCAAACACTCTGAAAACTGTGGAGAGTGGATACAAGTAAATGTCACCCCAGTTATGAACAATTTTTATGTTCTCTGTGAATTCTTTAGGTCTTATGAATTCCAGAAGAACTTTGGGGATTCTTGGGTTCTCAGAGCAAAGGAGAGTCCTTATCTTAGATGCAAAATATTTATCAAACTTCAAAAAACTGGCATCCTCTCTATCCCATGACAACATAGTACTCCATAATTGTACCGGCATTTTTTCTCCTTCCTTCTCCTTAACAAGGTCCAGTCCACTGGCAAAGTAATCACCACCTTTGAAGAGAAAAAGATGCATCAGGAGTGAGTACCATCCGAAAGGCCTATCCACCTTTCCATTCTTGATTCCTATTAACCCTCCATGAATAGCATCAGTAATGAAAGATGCATAATCAAATGTAATTGCAAGAGAAGGATTCAAAATCTGAGCAATCATTAACAAGTAATGATTCGGCATATTTGCTTCAGCATCTTCTCCCAAAACTTGGCAAAGTGCCCAATACATTCCTTTAGCCCTCAGGGTGAACATACTTAAAGAAAAGGGCTCTTGAGTGTTGGGTCCTACAACTGTTAACCCTCCTATTTTCACAAAAAACTCCTTGAGAGGCCCATTCTTGAGATGACTCCTCTGTGCACCATAAATCTGGGCCAATGATGTGAAATTTATAGGTTCTAAAAAATTGGTGAATTCATTAAGCCCAAAAGCTGTCCTGAACTCTTTAGCATTAATCTCAACAAGGGTTTTCCCATTTACATCCCGAATGCTTCTTGTGACTGGATCATAGTTGAGCGCAATTTGGGTCAGCAAATCTGTGTCCATAAATACCCCTGGGACAACTAATTTCCCGACATCTAGTTCCCAGATACTATTTTGTGGGGCCAAGGAATTTCTCATTTCGAATCCAACTTTAAACAACCCCAACCCAGACAATCCAACCTGTGGGTCTCTCAACCAGTTACCCTTGTCATATAATCCTTCTCCTATCTTTAAACGGGGAGCTTTGGGTACTAATTATTTTGCCTTTGAAGCCTGATTAGTTGACAACGTCAACTGTTCCAAAAAATCATCACAGACACTCCTCTCTGAATAGTTAACTTTACCAGAAAATTCTCTTTTAGGAGTCATTTTGAAAACGTAAGAAATGAATACCACTCCTAAACAATTATGTGATGAATCAATTATCTTATTTAAAACACTACACAGGAATTGCTACACAAGAATACGAGAGAACCTGTTCTTCGCTTGAAGGAATTTGCTCTGCAATTGAACCGACTTTCTCTGTACCTGAAGAAAATAACTCTGCATCTGCTCTTCTACAAAATCCTTTAAAAGATATCTTCACTCGGTTGATAGGAAATAAAATTTTGTACTTTGGGCCTTAACTACAACATTGATTCCACATGCTTCGGCCATCCCTTCAAAATTGAATTCATACGAGAATTCGTATTTTTTGCTCCAACGGGTCACAACGTTCCTGCAAGTGTTTCATTTTGCTCTTTCACAACTTCGCGAAGCATAACTATCAGGCAGCTTAGTCCTGCGAAATAGCGCCGACCGTCTGATCAAAAGAAACTTGATTTAGCGTTAGATTAACTAACAACTTTGGCTCCACGCTGGGTCCCGCTTCTCTATTGGCTATATGATACCACATGGTGCCCAACCATTGGCCTTGAAATTTCCTTCGCATTCAACTTAATGCTGGCCGCGTGTCTTTCCTTTATACCGCCGGTTCCACCTTGGCGGGCCCACACTTTCTTCTTAGACCATGTATCGCCAGACACGTGGAGGGCTCTCATGCATTCTCACTATTTCATGGGGTATAAAGAACGAGCATCTTACCCTTGCGAAATAGCACGGGCTGTCGGATCATCTCTTAAGTTGATCTGCTTTTAATCATCTGAAAAGGCTTTCGGGAGGGGTGGGCCCGCTGACTCACTGTGAACACCTGGTGTCCAGTCACTTTCGGAGCTGACTTGTCACTCTGTTATACACCGAAAGGAAACCACGGGGCCCCACTTTCTTCTTAACAGTTGTATCCTCCAGGGCCGCCATCATGACACGTGGACAACTCTCATGCATTCTTGCTATTTTGCGGGGTATAAAGAACGAGCATCTTACCCTTGCGAAATAGCGCGGGCCGTCGGATCATCTCTTAAGTTGATCTACTTTTAATCATCTGAAAAGGCTTTCAGGAGGGGTGGGCCCGCTGACTCACTGTGAACACCTAGCGTCCAGTCACTTTCAGAGCTGACTTGTCACTCTGTTATACGTCGAAAGCAAACCACGGGGCTCCAGTAAACTCTTAACAGCTATACCCACCAGGTCATCTCTGGGGCCCGCCTTTTAGCCTTTAATCTTGACCCACTGACTGTCATAACTTACGCCGCATGTCACCATTTTACTCTCTATCATCAACCAGCTGGACCATCTATGTGGCATGCCATGTCATTTTCACAACTTTGCTAGTTTTAAATTACGTGCAACTTTGCCTAGCGAAATAACGCGAGCCGTGGATCCACCCGCGAGATGCACACTAGTTACTGGGCCCGACAACTTTAGGAGAAAAACATATAAGGCATAAATTTGTCGATTAATTAACATGACTGCCTAGGCAAACAACAAGGGGGACACTTCCTATGACCCCATGACCCATTGCTTAAGTGAATAAAGTAACGAAAGATTAGAAACCAGAGGGTTTAAAACAAACACAAGAGGATCTAAAATCAAAAACCCTTAAACCCTTAAGGTCTAGAACAAAGCTAAAGCATTTGGAACTACACCCTATTCAAAAATTCAACAAACCATAGCCAATCATGGGAAAAGAAAAGCCCATTTTTAATCAGTGATAACACTACTGAGGGTCAACAAGCCTCACAAGCCATTGTTTTAGTCCAACCAGTGAAAGGAAAAGAAAAGAAGATGAAAAAGCATAGTTTCAAATTAGATTTGTCAAAACCAATAGTGTTGCCCAATGTTGATATATCCAAATTAAAGGGGAAAGCACTCATTGAATTTGGAGAACTATACAAAGCCAAAGTTGAACAAGAGAAGCAAATGGCTATTCAAAAGAAAAATAAAGTACTTCAGAAGGTAAAAGAACTCTTAACCGATATGCTACCTGAAGCTACAGTAACTAAAGATGCAGCCATCCACATTCAATTGGATGAACTCCTAACCAAGATAGAGACATCTAGAGTAGATGCATCCGAATATTTGAGCAAGTTAAAAGACAAGGAGCTCACTGCTAAAATGATTGAAGAGGTACAAAAAGCTATTGCCATTGGCAAAGTTAAACTTGTCGAATTTATTACTGAGTTGACCCCTCAACTCAAGCACATTCTTTATTTATTTCAGAAACTCTGTACATTCTCTCTATTCATTAAGGACATCAAGAGTAAAACAGAAGCAATTAAGAAAGAGATCACTGATCTCTCAAATAAGTTGACCACTGAGCCTAATTCCATTCAGAATTTTTATACCAAGCTACAACGGCTCATGGCTCAACAATTGGAACTCAGGAATGAAGAACATAAGATAAGGATGGACATAATGACACTTCAAACATTATTCCTTCATCATCTTTCCTCTGTCCAAGAACAGATCAACAAAGCTACCTCCCTATCCACTCAACAAGAGGGAAGCACCTTAGATGGACTCATTTCACTATTAGCTGACATTCAAGTGCAGAATTCACTTATGGACATTGTTAAGGATGCCCTCTTTGCCGCTCTCACCAATGCCCAAACAAAGTAAAAATCCATTTTTGACCAGTTGCCACCACCGAATGGTAACCAAGTCTTGATGTTTGTCAAAAAGGGGGAGTGAGTATCTTATCAAAGTATACAGGGGAATGTAGTTTACAGGGGGAGTATATACCAAGCAAAATAGAGTATTCATTCAAATACGAGTCAATTTTGATAGGGAATAGAGAACAGAGCAGTGAACCAAATAGTTATCACAGAACATTGATCACCGAGCATGCAAAACTCAGAGTTTTGTATAGTATATTGATAAGGGGAGTATATCTAAATATACTATTTCATTGACTAATGTATAGACTATTTGTTTAGTCAAATTTTGTAAGTATATAGATTTTTTGAGTTATGACTTTGAAAGTAGTTTTGTCAAACATCTCAACTAATGTCAAAAGGGGAGATTGTTACTAATTATCAAGTTGTCATTAGTTTTATATCCAAAGTCATTCTATATACTCTAGTTGGTTACTACTATCGAAATATTCAGTCGGTATGCACAAAACAGTCGGTTAAAGAAAAAAGTATTCACAGAGCCCAATATACATCGAGCTATCTACCGAGTATCATTCCATGTCTACCAAGCAGAAATAATGATACACCGAGTTGATATACACCGAGTGAAACATGTTACCAGATTCATTGAATCTAGACACACATGGGAAAACATATTACAAGATCGAGGAACATAGAACCGTTATCACATTGGAAATTGCACTTAAAGATTGTGTATGATTTTGAGGTTATCTAACCAATAGAATATTTTATATAGTTATTCATTCAATAAATCATGTTTGTAAGATTGAAGCAATGAATTAGATCATCGACATAAGAGATCTATTTATACAGCATGGATTAAGGATAAAAGTGAGAAAGACAGAGATATACAGAGGTGTATGAAGCAAGACATGTGAAAGAACTAAGTGTTATGACTGTTATAGAGACACAGAGGTCACCGAGAAGGATTTCAAAGAACAGTCAAAGAACAGAGTAAACAGAAGGGTTTACCGGGTTACTTTATGGGTTAGCGAGGTATGCTATAAGCAAGGTAATCTTATTTTGAGCATATAGAATCTGCTATAATAGTCCAAATGTAAAGTTGCAGATATCTGTAAAGATTTAATTGAAATATTTTGAAGTTGTAAGAGAAACCTTTAACAAGGTAAAAGACTCTAACTAAGTCTATAAATTGTAAAGCCTCTAACCAGGTGCAACATTTAGTTTAAGTGTTGTAAAATACTTTAGCAAGGTAGATCTAACTGATCTTGATACTCCTAATAGGGTAAGCTATCAAAAATAGCTAAACATGTAGATCTAACCAAGCACTCTTTATTATTGTAGTAGTGAAGTTGTGGGTGCCATCCCCACCGCGGTTTTTCTCTCTAACCAAGAGTTTCTGTGTAACCAAAATATATGAGTTATGGAATGAATCATGTATGATTGTTATTTATTTGTTTTAACTTTATGTTATGTTGTAGCATTTTTTGGTTTATGCATAATAGTAAAGATATTGTTGGAAAAAGGTTTTGAAGTACTGATTCACCCCTCCTCTCTTAGTACATTAGCTTTCCATATTGGGCCTAACATGGAGATCTTGAAGAAGAAGTTTATATTGAACAACCTGATGCATTTTGTTTGAGTGATAACAAAGATATGGTTTGCAGGTTAAGGAAAGCTTTGTATGGATTGAAACAAGCTCCAAGAGCTTAGTATGCAAGATTGGATAAGTATCTTTTGAAGATTGGTTTTTCTAAAGGTAATACTAATGGCAACTTATATTATAAAGTGACTAATGATGACATCCTAGTTATAGAAGTTTTTGTTGATGATATAATCTTTGGAGGAGAAGATGGAATATGTAAAGAATTTTCTATTGAAATGCAACAAGAATTTGAAATGTCTATGATTGGAGAAATAAAATTCTTTTTAGGATTATAGATTTCACAGACTGACAAAGGTATATTCTTGAGTCAATCCAAGTACTTAAAGGAGTTACTAAAGAAATTTGGGATGGAGAACTCTAAACTGGTAAGACAACCTATGACTACAAATGACATACTATCACTAAGGGATGAATCTACACCTGTTAATCCAACTAGGTACAAATCTATGATAGGATGTTTCCTATATTTGACACAGACCAGACCTGATACCATGAATGCAGTATGTATTGTTTCAAGATTTTAGAGTAATCTTAGAGAAAATCATGAATCAACAGTAAAAAGGATTTTTCGGTACTTACAAGGCATTACAAATCTTGGATTATGGTATCCTAGAGATGAAATCTTTGAATTATGTGCATACACAGATGCAAATTGGGTAGGAGATGTGGATGATAGAAAAAGCACCACTAGAGGAGTATTTTTTCTTGGAAAAAGACTAGTTTCTTGGTTGAGTAAGAAACATAGTTGTACATCCTTATCAACAGCAGAATCAGAATATGTTGCAGCAACAACTAATTGTACACAGGTACTATGGCTTAAACAAATGTTGAAAGACATAAAGGTAAAATGCAAGGAACCTATTACTATCTATTGTGACAACACTGCAACAATTGATATATCTAAGAATCCGGTACTACATTCTAAAACCAAACATGTTTCTATCAAACTGAATTTTCTAAGGGAGAATGTTGAAGCAAAAGAAATTAAACTGGTTTATGTGAATACTAAAGAGCAGATTGCAGTTATTTTCACTAAACCTCTACCTAAGGAGACTTTTGAATATCTTAGAGATCAGCTTGGGGTCATTCCCCCACCGGTAGATACTTAGAGAGTTGATGTTTGTCATCAACCGACAGAATTAACAGAGAAATCTTTTTACTCCGGCCTTGATGAGGAAGCTACTTCTCAGGGGGAGTAGTTGGTATACTAAATTGGTTGGTATTCTGTATATGAACTTGGTTTTATAGTAACTTTGGAATTTGATGTCAAAGGGGGAGAGATTGGTATGGAAAAACACAAGGTAACACATGTCACTCTCAGGGGGAGAGAATGATACTTTGAGAAAGATTACTTATATTTTGGTAATTATTGGTATTTTGGTATTTGGCATTTCTGTTTTGGCACTTTGATGGTTTTTCCATCTTGTGTTTCCATCAATGCCAAAGGGGGAGATTGTTGGTAATTTGTTATGGTTTTATCATTGATGTCAACACCTACTAAACCTTATAAACTCTGGCACTTTGGAGAATCAGCAACATTCACCGGCAAGCAAATGACTTATGCATAGTCACCAGTATTTGGTAGACCAGCATGATATAATGATCACCATCACTTGGAATGGCATGGAAAACACTTGGTTATGTCAAAGACATCATTTGGATACCTTGTCTTCAAAGATTTGATTATTGGTATATTCATATTTGCATATTTGTTGTTACCAGCAAATAGGTCTAGGTTATACATCGGCAGGATTATCTTTTCCAGATTGGCATGGCACGCTATGGAGATGACTTATTATTGTTTTAAATGCATTAAGCTGACATGTTGGATCGGTTATTGCATTAGGCATTAATTTATTTATAAATTGGTTTTATTGTAATATCTCTTAGAGCCGACCTACTAAAATTGGTACTAGGTTATGATATAAATGTAAGATCTTATTTGTAAGATCAGTTGTGGAATGCGAAGAAGAATTGTGTGAAGGTATATGCGAGATTAAGCAGAGCTATACACGCAGACATCATTTGAAGGTGAATCAAGGTTTTTGTGAAAGCATATCAAAACTACACCGGTACTGAATCCAGCATATGAAAATGCTATTTTGAGTAGTACATCCTTATTGGATTTATCCATCCAATTGTATTCAGTGTGACTCCTATTTTGTGTTTGATCAGTGAGCTCTAGGTGCTTGGCCTTTCTGCATGTGCAGACCCCATTTGTATACGCTTACTATCTATAGTAGTATCATCTAATTGTGGGTAAGGTTTCCCACTATGGTTTTTCCCCTTACAGGGTTTCCACGTACAAATATTGGTGTTAAGTGTTGTGGATGACTTTGTCTTTTTGTTTCATGCATTAATCTTTACTAGTATTGCAATTATCTGATAAAACTATTCACCGATATAAAAGACTGGTTCACCGGTATTAAGCAGTAAGCTGGTTAAGTTGTTTTTGTTTTTAATTTATTTGACAATTGATTCACCCCCCCCTCTCAGTTGTCTCCAGGACCTAACAAGCCCCTATCTCCCACCATGTCTAGGGAAAGACAAGAAAGAGAAGATAGTAAATGAGACACTCACGATGACTTTAGCAATCATGCCACTGATAGTGATTCCTCATCAACTAAATCTAAGCTTCCTGAACCTCCCGAAGCTGAAGTACGTAGATGTTAGAATGATAAAGAGTTCTGAAAAATGATGAAAGTCATCATGGCTAGGGAAAAAGAAGACTATTTCCTAGAATTAGCAAAGCAAGGCGCCAAACTCCCTACTGGTTATAATGTGGAGGCCCTCATAACTAAAGAGGAAGAGACACCATGGGGAAAAATAAGCAAACAAATGCAAACATTATGTAATGCCCGCCAAAATACCCCAAATAAATATAGCTAAAAACATGCTAATTTAATTTTTTTTTTAAACCATACAACACATAACATCACTTAAGCAATGCAGTGAGCACACAACAACAATTAAGTGTTATGAACATAGAATAATTCACTCAAGCTATTCAAACAATTACACAAGCGAAATACAATAAATCATTACTACCAACTCCCTAGGGTATCTCAATGTCGTTACTTAATCTACCTACATAAGCAATAAATATTTACTTTCATTCAGATCAATACCTCATAATCTTAGTCATTATACACACATAGGTGCATCATAGCAATACCTAACACTCATGATATGCAATCTACTTAATCTTTCATTTAACATGAGATTCTATCTTTCAATGCACATCTATTTCCCTTTTCACTTACATTCATTTTATATGCCAAGTCCAAATGTTCCTATTACCTTTAGCCAACCTTCGACTATGGACATCACCATCCATATATCAAAATTAACCCTTACATTGCATTAACATAATTTCAATTTACAATTAACTCCTACATAGTCACTTATAATTCTATGCTCCTAGCATACTTATTAATTCATCATGATTCCAAAAGCACATAATGCAATACTCACAAAGTCTCCTTAAACATTTAACGCATAGCTCGTTTAGTACTCATAAAATCTCTTACACTATAGCAACTAACCAACAATCATCTCATTACAAATTAAGTAACTACACAAATTCATCTCAACACAAATTAATTTACAATATCCTAATTCCATAACAACTAATAGCATCCACCAAATGTAGATATAATTCTTAAACTATAACACATGATACATTCTAATCCTTTCCTAAAAGACAAGAACTCATTTAATCGTCTTCCATACACTTACTAGTAATTTCCATTAATAAGATTAGTAATTCATTCACTAAGAACATCCATACAATATTTCATAAGGAACCTTCAATTATATCCCAAGCATTATAGGATTTTCAATCCTACCATTAGATCACTAACTATGAAGTATGATGATATAATTTCAAATTCTTTAATCACAACTCATAAACATGTCCTAATATATCTTCCAAAATTACTCAAACTCATACATCCTATCAAGACATAACATTTCTTCTACTTAAATCATTAGTTAAAGACATCATTTCAAATCTAATACCATTATCATAACATTTACCCAATTTACTTTTAACATGGCTCATCAAGAATACAAAATACATCATTTCATTTTAAACAACAATACTTATCCACATCTCATGCATCCATTTCATTTAATATAAATGCGTTACAATACCACTCAAGGTTCATCATTACAATCATCTACCATAATCAAAAGATATCACTATAACTAGAACAAGATAGTCATTTCTCATATACATGACTTCTTTTACAACCGTTACATAAGAATTTCATTACATAAATCACACCATCATTTACATTCTTGCTGCAATTATTATCTATGAACAATCTGAAGAAGCATCCTCATCGACGCAAGAAGAATCCAAAGATAGGAACATCCCAATGGTTTAAAAGCACCAACCACCCGACCATGTGGAACCAAAGGAACCACCCCCCGTGCTAGGAGATGACACAAGGTCCCAACACACACTCTACATCTAGGTTGACACTCAAAACCAAAGAGACTAACCAACAAGGACTCTCAAGCAAGAACTCACACAGAGCCACAAGAATAAACTCCCAGAGGTGTAAAACTCATCAAGAAATAAATGCATCCAATAAGCATAATCATAAATCATAAAGGGGGAACACATGTAGGAGTGGAGTGTCATCACATGCCATTCTCATAACATAATAACATAATAACACAAGGCACTAGCCTGATGGACATGCGGAGCCATCTCAACCTATGAGAGACCAAGGGAGATTAGCTTACCGTCTTCATGGCCTTCTCGTGCTTATCCTAAAACATCCTCCCTAGGACATAAGTCATGAGGCTCAAAACTATTCATTATCTTATTTAAATGAGTTATAATTTTCCCATCCCAATTAATTCATTATCAATGTTATCACTTGCTTACAAATCATGGAAAACTCCAATGTGCCCTGGTGGTCTAGACTTCATGCATCCTTACAGGGAACCTCATGCTAGTATATCTCTCACGACCCCGGTCATCACAAGGAAGCCCACTCCTCCTAACATGGCCCAACAACACATCACAAGAGGCTCTACCAACATAATTACATGAAAATAATACTCAATGCAGCCAATAACTTCCACACATACTCTCACAACATATGCAAGACTACAACAACATCAATATAACAAAATGAGCCTCTTGGCTAGCAATCAACAAAGGCATATCAAGCCATTAAATTTGCTGTCATTAATGAAAGTAAAACCACAGCAAGGCCAACTCACTTGCTACCCCAAAACAACAACACTTCCAACTCACCAACCATAGCACATCAATATGGATGAAAGCATAATTCTTTCCCCAATAACATAGGAAGGTAAATATGCTTGAAACCAACAAAATACATCAAATAAAATCATATATAAAACTATAAATCATCAACACCCTCAATAATGCCTCTGGTACAAGAATTAATCCGGAAAGTACCACACAATCAAGCAACTAGCAAATTAACCTACATGAAAAACTAGTCCAAGCCTTTAAACCAATTTAAATCCAACCACTAGAAATCTCCAAATTAATCTCAAAAATTCATTCACCAAAGATGCCAACCCCCGTGAATGCACAAGAAGGACTATTTATCAAAAATTAAAAAAATTAAAAAAAACCAAGCAAAACCATGCTCCAATCAAAAATTTTCAAAAATATTATATTCCATACCTACCTTCCCAAAGTTCAAGAAAATAAAATATATTTTCTACCTACCATAAACTTCCAACCAATCAAATCCAAGGGTAGGTAAAATAAATTAAACCATTGACCTGGGGTGAAAATAATTTTTAAATAAAAGAATACAAATTACCCCCTTTTAATTACTTAATGGGTAAAATAATATTACCCAATAAATAAAATTCACTTCAACATTAAATAAATAATAAACACTTGA
Organism: Cryptomeria japonica; assembly: GCF_030272615.1. NCBI lineage: Eukaryota > Viridiplantae > Streptophyta > Pinopsida > Cupressales > Cupressaceae > Cryptomeria > Cryptomeria japonica. The sequence continues at coordinate 224,272,684 of NC_081410.1, read as the reverse complement.
AGGCCAATATTAAATCAAAACTCCATGCACGACATAGACTCAAAAAGACACGGAAGGTTTTTAGCAAACCCAGAAATACAAATATTTCCCACAAACTATAGAATAAAACCTTACAACAAATTTATGCCTTCATATATTTTCTTCCTCACTATACAAATTTTAGATTCATTTCCCCAAGCTCACACATTCAATCTACAGATACCGAGCATATAGGAAAACTGTAAAATAAAATATAAAAGGTAGAATACATCTCCAACCTGCAACCCATGTTATGGAAGAAGCTGAAGAAGAGATTCCACCAGCCAAATCAAATCCAACCCAAGCTCGAGCCAAAATCCAAGAGAGAAGAAAAACCAAAACCAAGAAGAAAATTTGCTGGAGAAAATTTTCCAGAGAGGAACCAACCCCTGAAAACTTTACGGGAAAGAAAATAAAAAAAAAAACATTAACCAAAAACCCTAGCCTCAATCTCAGCCAATCAAAATATTTCAATCTATAATATATTTTACCAACCCCACCATATCATATAATTTTACCTCCCTTTTTAAATTCAACCAATAAGAGAAGAGGATAGGTAAGGTAAATATAAATCATGCTTTCTACAATTTGGTGGGAATATTTTATCATTTTATTATTTATACAACCCACTTAATATAAAAGTCAAACTAATAAATAAAACATGAGCCACAATTAAATAAATTAAATTAAATAAACCAAAGGTTCATAAATGAATTAATGAAACAGATAAACATTAAAAGACAAATAAATATTAAACCATAGGTGATTAAATAAATAAATAAATACCAATAAAGGTCAAATCACAAATAAATATAAAACACATCATAAGCTAAACAATAAAAATTAAATAAATATTAAATCATCATTAAAATAAATAAACATTTAAATATCAAATAATCAAATAACCAAAAAGGCAAGAATCCAATAAATTAAATTAAACATTAGATAACCAAATAATCAAATCGCTATTAATCAAAATAATTAAAATAAACATCATTAATTATTTAATCTTGCATCAATAATCAAATAGTCAATCTCAACATAAAAGGAATAATCAGCCAATACTAACATACTCACAACACAGAAGAAACTCAGCTTACTAACTATCATGACAACTTGCGCCAAGACACTGACAACTCACAGTGAACAACTTAGATCTAGAGTATATGAGGGGAAATTGTGCCAACTCTGAACCACATACCATTGGGATTTAAAGACACGCTCAGACCTGTGGAGCCAGGTGGAGTCGATGTCTGGTACCTGCAAATCCTGCATCCACAAAGCAACGATATGACATATGTATATATATATTATAATAGACAAGGGTTAGAGAATCGCAACGACACATCCCACTCACAATGAGTGATGTGGAATTGTCTCTATCCCGAAGACAATCATACAACAATCAAGCACACCATAAGATCAACTCATCATAGATAATCATTAAATATGGTTAGTACATAAAAACATCATCAAATGCATGATTAGTATAATTCACGATTATAGTAAGGCATGTAAAATCCATCATCAATTATGCTCATCAAATCACATGATCAATATAATCTTTCGATAGTCAATCACATAATAAGCATATAGTATCTAATAAATCACATGATCATTAATGATAGTATCAACATCCTATAAATCATCTGAAATAGCCTATGCCCAATAGTGTCTATCACGCATGAATTAAAGGTCAACTCTAGTCAAACAAGTCAAGTCAAGGGTGGACCTTACACATTACAAACTACGGTTACAAAACTACAAAACAAAGATAAAACGCCAAAACAATATTCTCCAGACACAATATGCCCATTCCCATTTGACAAAAACCTTTACATGCCTTAATTTCCTTCATGAGTTGAGATCCCAAAATTTGACAAATATGATGGTACCTCAGATCCTCAAGATCATGTCAGAGATTTTTGTGCCGCCTATATGGAGTTCATGCACGATCAAAAGTACCTCATGCACCTTTTCCCAAGGATTTTAGGGGGTTAAGCAATGGAATGGTTCTCAAGTCTACCCAAAGGAATAAAAATGTTTGAAGAACTAATCCAACTATTTTTACAACAATACTCATAAAACATTTGACATCTTGTGACTATGATAGAGCTTTGCAATACCAAACAAAAGACAGGAGAACCCTTTCTCACTTTTCCCCAACGATGGAGAAAGATGTTCTCTAGATATTCATGGACTATCCTAGATCTTGAGAAAATGGTTATCTTTGTCAACAATCTAATCCCTGAATTAAAGTACAATGTCCAGATGCAAGTACATCCTTCATTCAACAAAATGGTAGATAATGCCCTCAGAATGGAAGATGTGCTTATAAAAAAGGGAGATATATCGCTTTGGAAAGAAATATTGCAAGGTTCTAGCTCTAAAGAAAAGAGAAAGTACTAGAAATACGACAAAGATAACAATAGAAATGTTGTTAGTGATGGAGTGGTAGATACTATCCAAGCAAAAATAAAATCCACAATATTTAACTTGGCCAGTGGCACGCAAGCACTCAAGGTAGCTGAAACTGCGGCAGAAATCCCCCAAAGAAAACAAGAGAATGGTTTAAAGAAAAGCCTTGGATTTCAAAGCCTAAGCGGGATTTTACTCCTCTAGATGATTCATATGAATTAGCTTTCAAAACCTTATTGGCAAATAATCTGATAACATTGCTAGACAATTCTAGACCATATGACCTAGAAATTAGAACCAAATGGTGGAGAGAAAATGAATATTCTGACTACCATCGGAACAAGGGACATAACATAAACAACTGTATGAAACTCCGACATCAAATCCAAGATCTCATTGACGCAAGAAAGATCATTGTTGGAAATCACGTGACTAATGTTGATCATAAGGCCTTTAAAGATCCCTTACCGACTTATGCTTAAGGAGATTCCTCAGAATCCAAGGGAGGAACTAGAGTCAATTATACCTACACTAACAATGATAATGTGATCAACATGATTGAATCTACTCAAACTGAATATTGCAATGTGATCATAGTCTAGGATCACCAAAGTCAAGCACAAACTGCTAATGTCGTGACTCGCGCTCAAAGGAAGATTACTCTCCCAGGAGCTAGTTCCTCAACTTCCGATCAAACAACATCAAATCTACCATATAGACAAATAGACACAATCATGGCCAAATCAAAACAACTAGCTTCATCATCTTCTCCTGGTTATAGTATTGTCGAACAATTAAAGAGAACCAATGCTCAAATCTCCATTTTGGAACTGCTTAAGATCTCTTCTACTCATAGAGAGGTCCTGGACAAGGCTCTATTTACCACCAGTGCCCCTAAAGATTTAGACGTAGATCGGTTTCAATCTAGGTGGGTCACTTGACCTCACCTCATTACCTCACTTTATCTAAAGAAGATGATAACTCACTGAGTCACCCACATAACTAGCGATTACACATTGAAGCCATGATCCATAAACACCGTGTTAAATGTGTTTTGATAGATGGAGGCGCTGGGTTGAATATTTGTACCTACAATCTACTGACACAGCTGGGATTTTCTGAGAATGTTATTGACCCAACAAAGAAAATAACAATCAAGGCTTATGATGAACAAGAAAGAACCTCTAAGGGTCTGGTACTATTACCAATTAGAGTAGGACCTGTGGAAAGAGATGTCATTTTTCAAGTCTTGGATCTTCATCTTTCATACAACATCTTACTGGGCAGGCCATGGATTCATGAAATGAAAGCAGTACCATCTACATATCATCAATGCCTTAAATTTCCTTATAATGGAGTTGAAGTCAGTGTTCCTGCCGATACAAGTTATACCTATAATGCATTAACATAGAGTGTTGATGCTTTTGTTCCTCATAATAGAATAGCCTCTATAGCTGAAAGTTCAGAATCTTTGCTGAAAGATTTAGAAAAGAAATTGAAAATCACAAACACTAGCATAGATGGCTACAAGATAGAGCCTATACTCTCACTAATGTCTCTTCCTCCATCACCAAGATAGTCGAGAAAACCATCAGAGGTTATGAAGCTACAAACATTAACTCTGAAAGTCATGTATGATGGTCTCTTTATACAGTCCTCTACTTCTCTTGCAGGTGAAATAGAAGAGGATGATGTTCTCTAATCACTTTTCAAAGAAGAAAGTGTAAACAAAGAAATATGACATTGTGATATTTCTCCAACACAATATGGTCCAGGCTATAAGATGCTTCAACGCATGGGATATATAGGTACTGGTCCTCTAGGCAAACGTTAAAAAGGTATTATTGAACCTATTCAGTTACAAACTAAGTCTACCAATGATAAAGTTGGACTGGGATATGATCCAAGAAAGACATCATATCAGAAGCACACATCCCACCATCAACGTAAGTGGAAGAAAAAGGTACTATCGTTAACAACACAAGAAATTAATACTCAACAAACTCAGGAAGAGTGTGACGATGAACAAAAAGAATTGCCCACCTAGAGAGAGGAAACAGATGGTAATCAAGTTCCAGTTATATCGGCTATAATACCACAAGAAGTAGAAGTCCCAAAGGATATGAGAGACAAAGTATACAGAATCGGAGAATTGTTTGCACTGCTGAACATTCTGGTCATATATACTAGCAGACAACAAGTAGATGATTTAGAAACTGATTCAAATGAGTATGAATGGGGTCCTAACCACTCTCAGATGCATCTATTAAAAAACCCCTCAAGAATCTAGTGATATCACAAATGATGCACAAGAGCTGATACGCCTAAAAATGCAAAAGGAAATAGAAGAAATTAGACTAAAAAGACAAGACTATGAACAATAGGTGGAGGAAGAAAGGATGCAAACAATTTGTTCACCTAATAACTCTCCCTCTAATGAGATAGGACAAATTAGGTATGGAACTAAAAAAGAAGAATTAGAAGCTACAGAAATAGAACTAGTCATCAGTCCAGAGGAAGTTGAATGGAATAGACGATAGGGATTAATAGAACCATCAAAGCTATGTTCACAAGTGTTTCAAATTCAGGTAATCAATGAACCAAATAACGAAGGAACTTGCAGCATCAAAGATGTGGGTATTGAGACTATATATACCTTTACTCAGCCACATGAAGACGAGTCAGAAACTTCATCTTATGACTCTGATAACTCAGATAGGAGCTCTATTTATAACAATGATTATTCAACAACACATTATGACTACTCTGTCATGAATATTGAGATGCTATTTGCTGACCCTGTTACTATCACACCACGGTATGTAATCCAGTCTGAAGTAGTTGATGATGCTAGAAGTAGGTTAGTTGGGTTAGGTCCAATAACTACTAACATGAATTTCGATAATCATGTCATAACTCTTCCTAGTCTCGAGACACATATGCAAGGTAGTCTTCTGGAACTCGACTGGTCGGTCTGAAGCCATCATGATAGTACCATGAACTCCCTTGAGCCTATTCCAACCTTATCCTTAATGCATCTGAAACTGATTGATTGTACCCTTTATAACCAACCCTTGAATGTACCTACTTTTGCCAATGACTATATGTTAGCCTATTATCTCAATGCAGTTGAACCCATGAACTCTTCCACCAGTGAATAGAGTGAAAATAGGACTGAAACAGATATCAAGTATCTTAGTCGCAAAAATAAGAAAAATAAAAATAAAAAACCTAATGGCGAAAACCACATTATGGTGGTGTCAAAATCTAAAAAAATATAAAATAAAGGACACACCTAAGGGTGAAAACCTCTCTGAGGTGCATGAAGGTGAGATACTTGATATGCTACCAAGTCATTTCTAGGAGAGGTCTTCTATATTGATCGAGCCAACTCAACCAATGAACATTGGGAGTCAAGAAATACCACATATCATTCATTTAGCTCAATCACTATCAGCAGAAGAGTTAAAATATTTCAGCAATCTTTTTTTAGAAAAGAAGATCAACTTTGCATGGACATACTCAGATATGCCAGGACTATATCCTGATCTCATCATGCATCATCTCTCTATTACACCAGGGTTAAACTAGTCAAGCAAAAACTCTATAAAATGCATCCTCATGTGGCACTTCTAGTCAAGGCTGAACTAGAGAAATGTCTAAAAGCTAGATTTATCAGAGCTATAGACTACACAGAATGGATATCAAACATAGTACCTATAACAAAGGTAGACAAATCTATTAGAGTTTGCACAAACTTCAGGGATCTCAACAAAGCATGTACAAAAGATGATTTTCCATTGCCCAACATTGACATGATAGTAGATATGACTTTTGGATATGAGATGTATTCATTAATGGATGGCTTCTCTGGTTACAATCAGATCAAGATAGCACCTGAAGATCAAGAAAAGACATCTTTCATGTGTGCATGGGGAACCTTCTATTGGAATGTTATGTTGTTTGGGTTAAAGAATGCAGGAGCCACTTACCAAAGAGCGGTAACCACTATCTTCCATGATATGATACATAAAAACATGGAATATTATGTTGATGACACCCTTGTAAAAACCATGAAGAGATCTATGAATATTCAAGAACTAGGCCTCATATTGGATAGAATGGAAAGATTCAAGCTCCGATTAAATCCTAAAAAGTTGGAATTTGGAGTAACATCAAGAAAATTGCTTGGTTACATAATTTCAAAAAAAGGAATTGAGGTTGACCCTGAAAAGGTCCAAGCTATAATGGAAATGCCTCCGCCCAAGAATATCAGTCAAATGAGAAGTTTACAAGGCCATCTTCAGTCAATAAGGCGCTTTATATCTCAACTAGTAGACAAAGCTCAACCCTTCATGAAGGTATTAAGGAAAGGAGTTCAATACAACTGGGATAAAGATTATGAACAATATTTACAACAAATAAAAGAATATCTTTCTAATTCACCCATATTAATGCCACCAATTCAAGGTAAGCCACTAATCCTATACATATTAGCTATAGATACTTCACTAGGGGCACTTCTGGCACAACAAGATGACAATAAAAAGTAACGAGCTATGTATTATATCAGTAGAACATTGGTGTCATATGAAATGAACTACACTATAATAGAGAAAGAATGCTTGGCATTGGTCTTTGCATCACAAAAATTAAGGCACTATATGTTAGCACACTCTATTAAGCTGGTAGCCAAGATTGATCTGCTCAAATATCTTCTTAGTAAAGAAACGCTTACAAGGAGACTGGCCAAATGGGTCATGGTTCTTACGGAATTTAATATCAAATATGTGGAACGTAAGGTCATCAAAGGATAGGTTATTGCAGACCAACTTGTTGATGGTCCACTTGAAGATAGTCAACCTCAGCATATAGAATTCCTAGATGAATCAATCATGCACCTTACTAAACAATCATGGAAGATGTTCTTTGATGGGTCTTTCACTCAACATGGTTTTGGTGTCGGAATACTTTTTATTACTCCTCAAAAATGTTCAATTCTGAAAGCTTACAAGATTCTTTTCCCTTGCACAAACAACATTGTAGAATATGAAGCTTTGGTAAACGGGATCAAGCTGGCCATCGAGTGGAAGATTGTTGAATTACATGTCTATGGAGATTCTCAACTCATCATCAACCAAATCAATGACCTATATTAGACAAGAGATGAGAAACCGATGCCTTATAAGAAAATGGTGGATGATCTCAAGAAACACTTTACCTTCGTATCATTTCAGCAGATCCCCAGAATAGAAAATAGAGCAGCGAATGCAATGGCCACTTTGGCATCCATACCATAGCTACAGGAGTCTAATTTTCACTTTGAACTCTTGGTGGAAGAGTTAAATTATCCTGCCTATGATTATCTCGAGTCCCAGATGGTCTGTTCTATTATTGGACATGACTCATCTCATTATAGCCACAATTACTCTTACCTGCGTGACCAAGTTGTCCCTGCTAATCTTTCTCGAAATGAAAAAAGGAACCTAATTTGAAATGCGTCATGGTACATCATTATTGCTAACGACCTATTCAGGTGAGGTTTAGATAATACTTTTCTTAGATACCTAAAAACTGAGGAGTCCCAACACACATTATCTGAGGTTCATGAAGGTGTTTGTGGATCCCATTCAAACGGTCTAACTTTAGCATGAAATCTACTAAAGGCTAGCTACTATTGGCTAGACATGGAGAAAGAAACTATAAAATTTGCTAAAACCTATGAAAAGTGTTAGTTGCATGGGCACCTTATACCCGCTCCAGCAAGGGATATCATACCCTTTGTGAGACGCTGGCCCTTCCAGTAGTGGGCATTTGATCTAATTGGCCAAATATATCCTACATCATCTAACAGACACAAATTTATTATCATTGCTACTGAGTACTTCACTAAGTGGGTAGAAGTGGTTCTTCTCATCAAAGGAACTGACAAAAAAGTAGCTCTGTTTATTCTTAATTATATCATCTGCACGTATGGTATACCTTCATCCATTATAACTGACAATGGAGGACAGTTCAAGAAAAAAGATCTAGACGAACTCTGTGAGAAATTCAAAATAAAATAACACCGGTCATCAGTATATTACCCTCAAGGTAATGGACAAGCAGAGGCATCTAACAAAAACCTACTGACTATCTTGCACAGAACGGTGAATAAATCTGGGAAGGATTGGCATCTATAGCTCAATCCTACCTTGTGGGCTTATAGAACAAGTATCAGAACACCTACTAGGGCTACACCTTTTTCTCTAGTGTATGGGTCTAAAGCAGTATTACCTATTGAAGTGGAAATACCATCTCTAAGAGTTTCTTTGCAAGGTCTTGTTACTGATGAAGATCATAGAATATCTAGATTGCAAGAGCTTGAATTGTTGGATGAGCATCGGCAAGTGGCGTTTGATCATCTCAGAGTGTATTAGAAAAGAATGTCCAAAGGATATAACAAGAAGGTTAGACATAAAGAATTTCAGGTTGGTGATCTAGTTCTAAGAGAAAATCCTAAAAAATCAACATTTTCAAGACAACAAAGGGAAGTTTGAACCCAACTGGCTGGGTCCCTATATCATTTCTGCAGCTTTTGGCTCTAGTGCCTATCAACTCTCAACATTGGAAGGAGAACAGCTTCATGAACCAATCAACACCATCCATCTGAAGAAATTCTTCACCTAAATATTCTCTGCTCCAGCAACCTATACAGCAAAAAAGTCCTGAAAAAATCTTTAAAATCAGAAAAAAGTCCTGAAAATAATCCTAAAAATCAGAAAATGTCCTGAAAAAATTCTTAAAATCAGAAAAAGTCCTGAAGAAAAGAAAAAAAAAGAGAGAAAAACAAAAACAACAGAAAAAAAAGGAAAAAAGAGAGAAAATGCTTTGGTGAAAACCTGGTAAACAGACACCTTGGTAAAAAAATATATGAATCTCTGCCAAACGGGTGAAAACCTGGCAAATAGGTGCCTCTTGTACTCAAGTGCTCCATCTATCAATGCAACGTTGGCATTCTCGCATTCCTGCATCTTCGCTTTCACTTGTACTTATTTCAGTCACTTTTGTGATATCCTGGTTCGTTGGAACCCTCATGGCTTGAAACTGATCAATGTCCTAGTCTTAGGTAATCAACAGAGCATATTACATGTCCTAAGCAGTATCAACCAAGTCATCTTTACGTCAGTGAAACCTGGTCATCCACTCTGAGTCAGTCACCTATCTCCTGACTATTGAAGAGTTTTATCATTGAGTAAACAAGCAAACCAACAAAATGGAAAACAATCACTAAACAGTTTGCGCTATGCATGAAAATTTTCTTTGTGTGTTGTCCTTTATATTGGTTTTTTATTATTATCCCTCTGAGTAACTCAAGGAAGTCTATCTTGACTAAGAGGAGCAAGGATTGGGGGCATAATATTTTCTTTGTTTTCTGTTTGTAGGAATGATTCTGATGATCTAAAAACATCTAATCAGTTGGGTGTCTGTGATAAGTGCCTTCACATTAAGGTGAAATCACCACACATACCTCGACTCTTCTTATTTGTATGCTATAGGGAGGTTCCTATCATTTCTTTCAATGTTTTGAGGGAATTTCTTTATCATGCAATCCAGGTCCCTGAGAAATCTATCCAAGGATATGAACAAAAAAAGGGTCATTGCGGACAAGATAATTAATATTACATATGCAAATAAATGAACTCTATTTTTCCTTCTATAATTGTAAAATGATCAATGATGAAAATTAAGCTTTTCAAAATCCAGTGACTAGGTTTAGGATTGCATCTCATCTTGCATTTCATTCTGCATCTCGTGAATTTAGAGTGATTTTGGTATGGTAACAATGATCTCTTTATTTTCTGAATGAGAGTTGGAAGCGTCATCATTTCTTAGCTAAGTGGTCTCTTTTCATCATTTCTCTGATCGAATACTTGTATTTTTTAGATGTTTAGCTGCATACATAAACATTTAATATAGATTCATACATTTCATTATTCACTCATTCACATTCATTTATTTGCATATGAAAAGAAAGAACAATAGACATTCATGATCATTTGCATTACATACATTCATGCTAAATCAGAAATGCATACATATAGAATAAAGCATATAGAACAACATCTCGTAATCAATCAACACAAGTACAATGAAGTCAAATCAGATCTCATATATATATATATATATATATATATATCATATCAAGTCTAGGAGTACAAAATGATGTCTAATGACATGTACAAACTCCCATCGGAGCAAGAATCACATGGCTACAAAAAATATCTGAGCTACAAAAAGAATATCTAGCTCTGGGCCTCTCCCTCATTGCCTGGTGGAGGAGGAGGAGCAGCCTGATGACCAAGATCCTGTCAAGGTGCCCGAGCTCCCTCTAAACGTGTCATATACTATGAATAGGGGATCACCTGCTGTGCTACTAGAACTGTCATGCTATATGCTGCAACTTAGTAGGCTGCCCTATTGTTCTGATGCAAAACCTCTTGCTGGAGGGTCTCTCGCTCTACTCTCATCACTGCAACCTGTTGATCGCACTCTGCTCTCAACTCAGCCAGCTGCCAATCGCGCTTTTCTTTCAGCTCTGTAAGCTGACAATCTCACTCAACCCTCACCTCTGCAAGCTGCCAGTCTTGCTCTGCCAGCTGAGTCTGAGCCACTATCAACTGTGACTACAGCTCTACGAGACGTGCTCTCATCGCCCACCTTGCATCTGTCCCCTACTCTCTCGCAGGATCTCCCCCCCATCTCCACCTCCCATACCACCCTGCTCCTCTCGCCACTGATGGACTTGTCTCGAAGTTGCTTGCTTCTCCTTAGCTCTACCCAATCTCACTCCTAGATGCCCTAGGGATCTGCCCTCACCCCTCTGTTGTCCACCCTTAGCTAGAACCCTATTGCTACTAGCACTAGGATCACCACCTATCCACCTCAGAGCCTCGACTCTCTGTCTCTATCCCTGCCTCTGGCCCTATCCTTATCCCTATGTTAGTGCAGGGGCATCATCCTCAACATCCTCAATATGAAGAGCTTGCTCTACTGGATCTGTGAATCGAGGGAATGGATGCTGTTGAAACCAATCCTTGAACTGGGGCAATACCCTCGTATCTTCCACATCATCCATATAGTCCCATCTAAGGCGTTGTAGACCGATCAACTCCTACATATCCAAGGCATAGGATAACCATGGAGACCATCCTTGTCTCTCCTCATCCGCATAACATGCATAAGTTGTATACTCCTAGGATATCCCCTGAGGCCGGCCATACTGTCTCATCACCTGTGAAATGATGAATCACTCAACAATGGTTTGTGATCTACTAATGAGAGGGCACAAAACAAAAAGGTCCCTGCGAACCAGCCACCAGTCATCCCATGACTCTAAGCCCTTGTATGGTCTCCATACTATGGCTATCAGGTCATCAAGCTTTCGTCTCCAAAAATATATCTTGCCTAGATGGGGCTGTGTAATATAACTGGCATACTTGTACATGATCGGCTACCCAAGCTCTCTACTATCATCCACCACCGGTCGATAAATGGGAAGGTGCTCCCAAGCCCAAACCTATAAAACATATACACTCATAGCCATGCTCCTACCATCTTTGTACACAATCTCATGCATCTCTCGATACATGTGAGCAAGTATACAAGAACCCTAGCCAAGTCTCTGAGGGGTCTAAACCAATCTCTCCATCATCTGACCCCATCCACACTGGAAACCCTATTGCCCTCTATCTAGCATCAGAAAACAACCAATGAAACCTGCTAGAACACACGCTAGTAGAAACTCCTCGCTGTATCTGCTCATCAATATTTTCCAACTGATAGAACAGGTCAAAATGTCTAGATCCCTGAAGACATGCCTAACCACCTGTAATCCAGGTAACAGTGCGGTATCATAATCCACCTTAACCCCAACAAAAGGGATACGAAGGATCCTATACACATCCTCAGGAGTGATAGTCAACTCCCCCCACTAGCAAATGAAATGTGTTATGCTCTGAGTGAAAATCCTCAACCAATTCTATAAGCATATCGTGATTAACACGGATATCAGGTAATCTCAAAAGATGAGTCAAACCACATAAATCAACCTGAGCCTGCTCAACCTCAGATAAATGTCATACCAATGCCATACTGGCAGGATATACACATCTTAAGAGCACAGGAGGTAATTGAACCTACAAAATACCCAACAACGAACATCAGAAAACATTCCGAATAAGCCAAGACGAGAAATAAAACACCACGCAAATCCAACTAAGTCAAGTACAAAATCAAATTTTCAAGTTTAGACCTTCAAAAATGCTCACTGTTTCCCGAATGAAAAAACACAAAAGGGCAGCATCTCATATGAGTCAGGAATGGCTCTCGTACGATAAAACATTCCCAAATGACAAATTATAAGACCTCGCACGACAAAATGGTCTTTTAAAAGACATGTCGTATGACACAAGGGTAGGGTCTAAATGACAAATCTAATGGTCCCAAACGACAAAAGAAAATTTACCAGTTACTCATACGAGACATGACCCTATCTCGCACGATAAAACGTAAGATCCGACCCCAAACATGCAAAAAACTTGAAAAATGAACAAAAGAATTCAAAATTAAAAACATAAAGAGGCTTAAGATAGATCACTTACCGTTGGCTCGTAGTTTCGGGGTCGGTTATGACATCTCTGGTGCTCAAATCAATGCTGATGAGTGGGGACCACCATTTTTCTCACAGAAGGTTTTTTAAATTTTCAAACTTTGGAGGGTCAAAATGAATTGAAAATGACACTTTTGTCCCATATATAGCCAAAAACCTAATTTTTCAACTTGCTCCGATGGACATGAAAATTGTACCCTTAGCTAATTCAACCGTTCTGATTCCATTTTCAGGACCGAAATCAAAATTCGAGATCACTTTTCTAGTCAATTTCACAATTTGGACCACTTAGTGCTTTTTCATCGAATGCTCATTCTTTCTTCAAATTTCACTCAATTTCAACGTTGAATCTTAATTCAATTTCATTCTACACATCAACTTTACGATCAACTTTGCACTCAATTCTTATCAATCAACACCAAATTTTCAAAAATTCCTCTAAATCAATTTATGCTCAAAACAACTTATCATCGCTCAAGATTGCCTATCATCATGTACCCTCGCTATCTTTCGATTTCACTCCCAAGGGAGCATACTCGTGACCTTACCACCTTACATCTTCAAATGTCGAGAAAATTTTCAAATCTTCATCGAAAGTCAAGCAAAATATCTTTTTCAACTAAAGAAAATCAATCAAATCCTCATCACTAGAGGCATCTCAACTTCATCGCTTTATATCAAGTTGAGATTTCTCAATCATTTAAATCAAATCAATCTCTAGGGGCATATCAGTTTCATCACTTCATATCAAGCTGATATTTGTCTTTTATCTAAATCAATCTCTTAACGTTAATCAGTTTGATCGCTTTTCATCAAGCTGATTATTCATTTAAACTCAATCAAGGGTTTAAAGAGTATCTTTGATCACACTCAATCTAATCAGTTGTTCACTATTCATCACTTTGGATCAAGCTAGACAGTTTATCTTCACTCATCGTATCTTGATCAATCAAGTTCAAGATCGATTTTTATCATCACTCGCCGTGTCTAGATCAATCATGTTCTAGATCAGTAAGATCCGCTTCTTGATCAATCAAGTTCAAGTTCGGTATCTTTGTTTTCTATCGTTCCTAAGTTCAATCAAGTTTGGGAATGGTATTTCTTTAATTAGACTTCATTCAGCTCCGTCGCTTCGAAACAAGCTAAACACCTCATTTTTCATCTAGTTCATGATCAATCAAGTTCAGGACTGGTATCTCCTAGACATCAAATTTTCTTTGAACCAACGCGCTGCTTGCACATTAATTCAAAGAGGGGCAAATGTAGTACCCTAAAAATGGTCATCTAAACCATGGGCCCCTAATCTCAACAACATCACCAAGGTCCTAACCAAAGGCAATTAAATTAATCTTGAGCACACAATTAATTTCTAAAATCATCAATGTCACATGGCAAAATTAATCACTCAATATTAATTAAATATTTATTTAATTAATTGACCATTCCAAGGAAATCATTTTTAAACAATTATCTTGTTTATTTTATTAAATATCCTAGCATATTTAATTAAATAAATCAATTTTCCATAAATCTTCAAAAAAGGAAACAAATCAAGAAAGAGGAGTTAGAAATGATGAGCACAAATCTTCAAAAAAAGGAAATAAATCAAAAAAGGAATTAATTGACCAAAAAAGAATGAAAAATTGAGAAAATAAATCAACTGGAGATAATCTTGAAAAACAAATTAAAAATTGATGAATAATCTCAAAGAAAGCAATTAAAACAATTGAATATTAAAATTGAATGAAATAGGGAATAAATCAGTTTTTCTGATTTTATCTTAATTTTAGTTCAATTTCTTTTAAAACTGAGAAAAGCATCCAATCACATCAATTACCTGGATTGAGCTTCCTCTTGGAAAATCTTGACCGCTCATCATCATTTGATCTCAATCTTTGGTTTCTTTCTGAATTTTCTATAAATTCAAGCCTTCATCTCTCATTCAAAGATCCTAGAGAATATATTGTTATCATGCTATTTTTTCTTTAGGTTCATTGATATTTGTGCATTTAGATATTTCATATTAAGTTATTGCATACATATTTAGATCATTTATCTCATTTATTGCTTAAATCTTGTTAGATTAATCTTGCATCCATCTAGCATTAATATCATGCTCATATGGGTTAAAATCTTTCACCTTGGTGTAGTCTAGTCACTGGATTGCTTATACAAATATGAGAGAAATCTCATACTCACATCTTTTAGAAGGCAATGGGTCGATTTGTTATGGTTTTCATATTCATGCTTATATCTGTTTAACCATACATGTAATGACTTAATTGAAGTATTGTCTTGTAGATACAGATCCTTATTCCACTTTTCACACATACACACACACACACACACACACACACACACACCTATCACCTTGAATACTCCTAGTCTTCATTGGTCCACATAGGTCAGTATGAACCGAATCTAGCAAATGTATAGCTCAAAAAGAGTTTCTCTTGAAGGTTGAGGATGTCATTTTCCCTAACTGACATTCCTTGCACAAAGAATTCACCAGCTTGTCCAACTCTGGTGAACCTTCTTACTGATTTTGACTTATTGACTCTTACAATGTTATCAAAAATTTTATGACAAAATCTCCAATTCCAAAGCCAACTATCTTCAACTTTTGAAATTAAACAACCAATGACTTTAGAGTTTAGGTGAAACAAGTTACCTTTTGTCTGTTTTCCGGTTGCAATCAGTTAACCTTTGCTTCCCTAAATCTTGCACACTTCATTCTTGAATTTCAATGGATAACCTTTGTCATTGAGTTGAGCAACACTCAAAAGATTGTGTTTCAGACTTTCAACCCAGTAGACATCATCTGCACTACTCCTACCATTCAAAGAGATGGATCCTTTCCCTTTCACCATGCAGGGTGAGTCATTCTGAAATCTCATAACACCTCCATCAAATTCTTTCAAAGTAATAAACTTACTTCGGTCACCGATCATGTGATGTGAACAACCACTATCTATAATAGAATCATCTGAACTATCTAAGAGAGAGACCAATGCCTTCTGATCTGATATCTCTTCTTTGATAGCAACAAAGACAATGTCCTCATTTGCATCTTCCTCGGATTCTTCATCTGTAATTCCTTCATCCACTACAATGAGGCAATTTCTTTTACCTTTGCCTTTATACTTCCTATACTTCTATCATTTTTCCTCATTATCTCCATTAGGATATTTAGAAGCAATATGTCCAATCTGGTTACATGCAAAACATTTCAATTGTAGTTTACCTTTGTAGTTACCAGTACCTCTAGGTAACTGCTTGGCCAACAATGCTTCAAGCTCTATAAAAATATCTTCATCATCTACCTCTCTGTTGGATCTAGACTCATGATTGTAGCTCACTTCTCTGCTTTTCCTTACCGGTGGGATTGATACTAAGGCTTTAAATGCATATTCTAATCTCTGAACATTTCCATCAAAACCATTTAATTAAAAAGCAGTCAATTTACCAATGATAGAGTCAAGAGTTACCTTAGTCTTATCAGTAGATTTGAGTTCCTGAATGGCTGCAACTTAGATAGTGTAGACTGGTAGAAGGGTTCTCAACACCCTTCTAACCACTATGGTATCCTCCATTGTACCTCCAACACTTTTTATTTCTCCAACTATCTCCCTGATCCTCTGACCATACTGTTGAATGTTTTCTCCTTCAGCCATCCGCATATCACCAAATTTACCTCTAAGAGTCTCTTCCTTGGCAATCTTAATATGCTCATCACCACTATAGATATCTTCTAGTTTCTTCCAAACTTCATATGCAGTCTCCAATCCATTAACATAAACATACTCTGAATTGGATAAGGAACTAATGATGGCCTCCAATGCTTGATTTTTCTCCTATTGCTCCTTCTTTTGATCATCTGAAAAAATCCCACTAGGCAAGTTATATTTAGTAACAACATGTTCCCAATATTGACTTCCTAAGCTCTTGATATAGATCTTCATTCTATCACTCCAAATTCTATAATTTTCTCTATTAAACTTCATACCTTCTTTCTTCATCATATTCTCCTAGATATTTTCCTCAAGCTATTAGGCTTAAACTCAAGAGGACCTTAAATGCTCTGATACCGATTGATGATACGATAAAACTATAAGGATTTGATCAACTATAGAAAAGGGGGATGAATCAGTAGATAGAAAATGTGCTAAACTTTTGCCAAACAAACGTTCAACTTAGAATCAAATCACTAAACTTAACCGATTTAGTCTTTGAATCAAAAATTGCAACTACACTGTCAAACTTTACTAGTTGATCAAAACATCAATGATACAATGCAACAGATCTGATACTTAAATACCATTTAGCCAAAACATTAAACCACTTCACTTAATACCAATAATAACTCATTTCAGATCTTTTCCAGTGATCTAAATATATCTAACTAGATTTACCAGTCATTCATATCAACCATATCAAAACACATCCACAAAATCAATCACCACTTCACACAATGATTTTTCGTGTGGAAACCCAAATGGGAAAAACCACATTGGGGATGAATATGCACAAGTATTTTGAACTCTTCTGAAGTTCGCCTTATTAGGAGCCAAGCCTTGTTAGAAGCTTTTACAATAATTTCCTGTTAAGAATAGATCCAGTTAAGGACCACCCAGTTAAGGGATTGACTACAATACCCTGTTAAATGCAATACCCTGTTAAAGATAACCTCGAAGGAGGATTTTAAATCCAATCTAATGGATCACCTTGTTAGAGGATTTCAACAACACCAAGCCTCTTAAAGCTTACCCGGTTAGGGGATTTAACTATTGTAATGGCTAGAGAACAACAGGTTCTTTGTTGATCTAGAAATAACACTCCCTTGCTTAATCAAATCCTTTTCTGCTCCTATCTACCTTCACAACATTCTGCAGACACACCTTCTGGTTTGACAACTATCACACTTAACCAAATTTGCCAACACAATTATTGAAACAAATCATCAACCTTATAAGAAAATACAATAGGTCGGTAACACACACAAAACCTACAAATCTCATAGAGATTACAAACATGTCGGTTAAATCTTGATCATTAGATTACATAGAAATCAACTACACATTGTTCTAGACAACTTCAACTGCTCCTGGATCATCGAATATTGGATCCTATAATTCATCATGCATTTTTTACTTCATGCTATACATTTGATCTTTCCCAAGATAAATAGTTATCTCTATGTGCAAAATCCACTTAGAAACTCATCACATGCAATATGCATATGTGGCATCTTCAGCTATGGTCACCATTCAGTCATATATCATCACAACTGATTCTGCAAAATTCATTGGTTAGGGTCTTCTTATCACAGGTTAGGGTTACCAGTAGAGCTCACCTTCAATCATAATACCAGTTTCCTTCACTGTTTCAATACCAGTTACAATACATCTTCATTACCAGTTGCTATTGACATCAATGACAACACTATACTTCATCAATGCAATCTTCATGTAATGTCAGCATTCTCCCCCTTTGGCATTGATGGCAATGCAAATATCAATACCAATTGATTGTCATGATTGAGAGTAAAGCACATACAAAAGTATAGGAATCTTGGTTTATATTTTCCAACCATATTTTGTCCTTCAACTGTATCTTAGTATCTTAAGCTGGTAACTGGCTATCAATCATATACAGTTCCTCCCCCCCTTTGATAGCAATGCCAAAGTCAAGGTAAACCATTTTGGTTCTCATCCATTCTTCACCAATCTACAACTAGTTGCTCCCCTTGTGGAGCATCTCCACTCTACTTGAGTCCTTCTTCAATATTTTCAATAGTCTCTGGGAGTAATGTCTTCCACATCTACTTAATTGTCTTCATGTAGGGGTACAACCCCTAACTTACCTATAAGATATTCAATGGTAGCTTAGGTAGAGGTTTAGTAAATATATCTGCTAGTTGTTCTTTAGTAGATACATGCTCCATTGATACATCTTTTCTTTAAACTTTCTCTCTCAGGAAATGATACTTCAGGTCAATATGCCTAGTTCTAGCATGGAACACCAGGTTCTTATAAATATTTATAGCACTTGTGTTATCACAAAAAATTGTCACCGGTTCTGATATCTTCAACTTGAAACCTTCCAAAATGTGTTTCATCCAAATTACATGGGTACAATTCATGTAAGCTGCAACATATTCAGCTTTCATAGTTGATTGAGATATACAACTTTATTTCTTGCTACTCCTAGACACTAGTTTGCCTCCAAGAAAAAATGCTCCTCCAATTGTACTATTCTTGTCATCAACATTGCCAATCCATTCTACATTTGTATAGAAATTTAAATAAGAGTTTCCTGTATATGGATACCATATCCACAATCAATTGTGCCTTTCAGATACCTGAAAAATTGTTTTGGTTGCAACCATGTGTGTGTCCTTCGGACTTTTATGAAATATGGCAACCAATCCTACTGCATGAGTAATGTCCGGTCTGTTGTGGACAAAATAATGTAGTTTACCTATCATGGACCTATACTCCAACATAATGCATTTTACCTATCATGGACTTGTAGAAATCTTTCATACCATTCTCTAGGTGCTTGCTTCAATCCATATAATGCCCTATGTAATTTGCACACCATATCATGGACTTGCACTCCTTTTTATCAACTGGTGCAAAATCATCCTCCTTTGACAATTTACAAGCTATAACCATCGGTGTTCCAACTAGTTTACAATTTCCCATTCCAAAAGTTCTTAACACTTCCTTCAAATACTTGGATTGTGTGATGAAAATACCTTCCTTCATTTGTTAGATTTGCAAACCTATGGAATTTTTCATCTCACCTACCAGTGACGTCTCAAACTCATTCTTTATTTCATTAGCAAAACCATGACACATGTCATGATAAACTCCAAAAATGATATCATCCACAAATACCTCGTATATCAGTATCTTATCTCCTTTTTTCTTGAGATATATGTTACTATCTTCACTAGTTCTTTGAAAACCTATCTTCACTAAATGAGAGTGCAACCTTTCATGCCATGCTCTAGGTGCTTGCTTCAATCCATATAATGCCTTATGTAATTTGCACAACATATCCTTTTCAATAGATAAAGCATAACCATCCAGTTGTTCAATATAGACATCCTCTTCCAATATTCCATTTAGGAATGCTGACATAACATCCATCTGATACACCTTGAATCCTCTATATGATGCAAATGCAAGTAGAGTCCTTACTCCTTCCAATCTTGCTACCAGTGCAAATGTCTCACCATAGTCTTCACCTTCCTCTTGTGCATATCCTTTGCATACCAGTCTGGCTTTATTTCTGACCACTACTCCATCTTCATTTAGTTTATTTCTAGATACCCATTTTGTACCTATTACATTCTTATTCTCCAGTCTGGGTACCAGTGACCAAGTATTGTTCTTCTCTATCTGGTGAAGTTCTTCTTCCATTGCCTTAATCTGGTGTTCATCTCCAAAGTCTTCTTTTTTTGTTCTAGGTTCAATGGTGGAGATCATACAAGAGTTTTCTCTTATCCCTCTTCTAGTTAACACACTTGCATTCATGTCTCTAATAATCTGATCGGTGCTATGATTAAGTCTAACATACCTTGGAATAACATGATCTTGGTTATCAGGTTCTTCTTCTTCTTCTTCACTTTCTTCATCTTCTACTGGACCTCCCTGTTCCAATTGAACTGGGGCTTCTCTATTCTGTTCTCCAACTTTTGGCTTTACCGGTTCTGGTTCCAAAAATAGTGTGTAAGGTTCTTCTTCTTCCTTCTCCTTTCTTATTTCTTCTTATTTCTCAAGAAATTCATCAACTCGGACATTAACGATTTCAATGATCTTATTAGTCCGGTTGTTGTAGCACTTGTAATCTTTTCTCTTGGTGTAGTAACCAATAAATATGCCTTTATCACTCTTGGCATTAAACTTACCAATATAATCACCTCTTTTGATAAAACATCCGCTACCAAAAATTTAAAAGTAGCTAAAATTAGGTGATCTACCATACCAGCATTCATAGGGTGTTTTGTCCTTACCTCTTTTAACCAGTATTCAGTTCATTATATAAATAGTTGTGCTGAGAACCTCTCTCCATAATGTCTTACCTACACCTCCTTGAATTAGCATAGTCCTAGAAGCTTCAACAACTGACTAATTGTTCCTTTATGCAATACCATTCTGATGTGGTGTCCTAGGTGCATAAAGTTGCCTCTTAATTCTATTGTTTTCACAATACCTAGTGAATTCCTCTGAAGTAAATTCACCACCTTGATCAGTTCTTAAGCACTTAGGCTTTCTTCCACTTTCATTTTATGCCAAGGCTCTAAATGCCTTAAACTTGCTAAATGCTTATGTCTTGTCTTTCAAGAATGTGACGCACATCATCCTTGAACAATCATCGGTAAAAAAAAAGGAAGTACCTATCACCTTGAACACTCCTAGTCCTCATTGGTCCACATAGGTCAGTATGAACCAAATCTAGAAAATCTTCAGCTAAAAAAGGTTTTCTCTTGAAGGTTGAGGATGTCATTTTCCTTAACTGACATTCCTTGCACAAAGCATTCACCAGTTTGTCCAACTGTGATAAACCTCTTACTGATTTTGACTTACTCACTCTTACAATGTTATCAAAATTTATTTGACAAAATATTTGATGCCAAAGCCAACTATCTTCAACTTTTGCAATTAAAGAACTATTGACTTTAGAGTTTAGGTGAAACAAGTTACCTTTTGTCTGTTTGTCAATTGCAATCAGTTCACCTTTGCTTCCATAAATCTTGCACACTCCATTCTTGAATTACAATGAATAACATTTGTCATTCAGTTGAGCAACACTCAAAAGAATGTGTTTCAGACCTTCAACCCAATAGACATCATCTACATTACTCTTACCATTCAAAGAGATGGATCCTTTCCCTTTCACCATGCAGGGTGAGTCATTCCCAAATCTCATAACACCTCCATCAAATTATTTCAAAGTAAGAAACTTACTCCAGTCATCGGTCATGTGATGTGAACAACTACTGTCTATAATCATATCATGTGAACTATCTAAGTGAGAGACCAATGCCTTCTGATCTGATATCTCTTCTTTGATAGCAACAAAGATAGTGTCCTCATTTGCATCTTCCTCAGATTCTTCATCTGTAATTCCTCCATCCACTGCAATGAGGCAATTTCTTTAACCTTTCCCTTTATACTTCCTGTACTTCTCTCTTTTTTGCTCATTATCTCCATTAGGACAATTAGCAGTAATATGTCCAATCTGGTTACATGCAAAATATTTCAAAGGTAGTTTACCTTTGTACTTACCGGTACCTCTGAGTAACTGCTTGACCAACAATGCTTCAAGCTCTATCAAACTATCTTCATCATCTACCTCTCTACTGGATCTAGACTCATGACTGTAGCTCACTTCTCTGCTTTTCCTTACCGGTGGGGTTGATACTAAGGATTTAAATGCAAATTCTGATCTCCAAACACTTCCATCAAAACCATTTAAATCAAAAGCAATCAATTTAACAATGATAGAGTAAAAAGTTACCTTAGTCTTATCAATAGATTTGAGTTCCTGAATGGCTGCAACTCAGATAGCATAGACCAATAGAAGGGTTCTCAACACCTTTCTAACCATTGTGGTATCCTCAATTGTACCTCCAACACTTTTGATTTCTCTAACTATTTCCTTGATCCTCTGACCAAATTGTTGAATATTTTCTCCTTTAGTAATCCACATATCATCAAATTTACCTCTAAGATTCTCTTCCTTGGAAATCTTAACATGCTCATCACTACTATAGATATCTTCTAGTTTCTTCCAAACTTCATATAAAGTGTCATGCCCAAAATTTAGGGCAGGAACGGAATAATTTTTTTTAT
Source organism: Cryptomeria japonica (assembly GCF_030272615.1). Taxonomy (NCBI): domain Eukaryota; kingdom Viridiplantae; phylum Streptophyta; class Pinopsida; order Cupressales; family Cupressaceae; genus Cryptomeria; species Cryptomeria japonica. The sequence continues at coordinate 224,249,731 of NC_081410.1, read as the reverse complement.
AAAAAACTAACTAATTAACAATAAGTTTCTAACACAAAAACACACTAACCAGTTTTGGTTTTAACTATGTTTTAAAATAATCTTTATCTACTAACTTAAATAACCGAAAATAATTTAAGATTAACTACGGATTAAAATAGACTAGCTCATTGTTGCTCAATCTATTTAATTTATAATTAAATATCAACTTCATAATCGTCAGTTCATAAACATTCCAGCTATTCAAATTTAAAATAAATATTAACTTTATTAATATTTATTTCAAGAATACCTAAATCTTTTTAAATTAAAAATAAATATTAATTTCATTAATATTCGGTTCATGAACTTCTCAATCAATTTATATTAAAAATAAATATTGACTTCACTAGTATTTAAACATCTCGTCTTAATTAAATTTTAAAATTAAATATTACTTCATTATTATTTGTTTTACAACTTCTCAACCTTTCAATATTTAAAATTAAATAATTCAGCTCTCTCTCTCTCTCTCTCTCTCTCTCTCTCTCTCTCTCTCTCTCTCTCTCTCTCTCTCTCTATATATATATATATATATATATTAATACACCTGAAAGGGTTTACCCATGCAAACCCTAACCCTTATTTATTCTATAAAATACCCCCTTATTTTATTTTAATATTCATTCTTTTCTTATTTACCCGAGCCCTAACCGGGCTAGGGTTTCATCTTTTTTTTTTTTTTGTGTTGTAGGGGTTTTTGTGCAGGGTCGGCAATTTTAACAGTGGACGGCCGAAATGGTGGAGGTGGAGGGAGGCGCCGCCAGTGGGACGACCCACTGTGGGGGTCGCGGCCCACACAGCGGCCTTGGCCGTTGTGTGTGTCGCGGCCCGCATAGTGGCTGCGGCCACTAGCGCGGAGCGCGGCCCACACAGGGAGCTGCAGGCCCATGTGGATACCGCGGCCCGCATAGAGGCTTCGACCTCTATGTTGGTCGCGGCCTGCACAGGGACTGTGTGCCCTGCACGGCCCCCACCATTCCCCTTTGCTTTAAAAATTTTTTTTTTGTTTTATTTTAACAAAATAAAATTTGTTAAATGTTTTTTTTTTTTATTGTTTTTTTTTTGAAAAATATAATTATATATATTTATATATATATAAATATGTATAAATATGTATAAATATGTATATATATTTATATATATATATATATATATTTATATATATATATATATATATAAATATGTACATACGTATATATCATTATCTATTTATATATTTATGAATATATATATATATATATATAGCATTTTTATATACATGCAGACATAAATACCTTATTTGTATTTTGGTGTCCATTATTCTGGTTTAGATAGAAAATTATAAATGGTTTAATACTTTCTTAAATCATTCACAGCAAGGGTAATTTTTTTTTTTGCTTTTAAAACCAAAATACTTTATTGCTAAAATATAGATGAACTATATTAACCTTAAATTTTTCTTCTACATACAGTAACTGACTGAATTAAATTAATTTTAAACAGCAAATTAAACAAGTTAAGATTTTATATTTACTAGATGAAATATCTATTTAGATACTAACTTTCTGAAATAGATGAAAGAATAATTTCCAGAACTTTATTGTACTATATGGCTTTTACAAAAAACATAAATATATAATTTATTTTCAATCTACAATATGCATGCTAATCCACTTTATGTCAATTAATGATAAAAACATTAGATATACATTTTTTTTTGACTTTGGAAATACTAATTTAGGAATACTCATTTCTTTTCTGCAATAAATAAATTCACTGATTTTGTAATTACTACAGCAACTAAATAGACAATATTTGTTTGTTTTTTTTTTATTAAAATCTATCAACAACTACAACTCATATTTTCTGCAATTAAAAATGAAGACAAAATCGCAAATAAAAAGGAAAACACAGATTTAGATAAAATGATTTTTATATTTCAGTGACTATTACATGCAATTCAAATGCAATTCTTTTCAAATAGAAAGATGAATATATCTAGCTTTTTACAATCCAAAAAGTATTCTGCAAAATTTACAAGATAATTTCCTTATCTAAATAACAAATAACTAAATCTCATGTCTATATTTCTAATTTACAAATAGCCTCTCATTTCAACGAATGAGGGTATATATCTCCTTTTAAAACTAATAATTACAACTGCAAATAAATTTCTGCAACACTAACTCCTGCAACCTTCCACTTGTCCTATTCTTTTCTCCCGACAATCCTGCATATTAAATCACAACTATGACCATGGAGTGCTCACCTCCCAGCCTAGGCTAACTGGTAGCCACCCCCGAGCTCGGAGAACCAAGCCCTAGACAGGAAACAAACATGCAAACACATAGAAGACAGAATGCACACAAATTTCAAACACACTCCCATCCCGGCTACACTGCACCACACGTTGGTGATGACCTTTTTAAGGGTGGTAGTGGACCAATACCCTAAGGAGAACTGCAAGTATGGAAAACATGTAGCCACCTCATGGCACAACAAATACATCAAGAATTTCAACCCCTTATTCCTTATGCCCCCCAAGGCATTCTAGCCTTATATCCCTCCTTATGACCCCATTGCACAAACAGACCATGCAGCAAGGATCACACAAAAATCCCTTGTGATCGCTCTCATAACGAGAGTCTCTCACTTGAGGGTTGTCACTGCTACCACCCACAAGATCCTCCTCTCTCCCAAGAGTAAGAGGTCTTGAAGACTCCCAAAAAAACATATAAAACATAATACAAAATGCCAAATGAAATTCCCAAAAAGGACATACAAGAAAACAGATTTCTTACACCAACATACTTTCAAACACATGCAAAAAGAAGTCATTTTAAGAAGAATGTAACCAACCTTAATCTGCCCAAAGGTAGGTTAGTATAGTTGAGGAAGAGCTGCCCAATTCCACGGATCTTCTCCTTCTACCCTTAGCCAAATTTCACTATTCCAATCTATCCTATTCTTTTTCAAATTTCTCTTGTCTCCAAAAATGGAGAGTGGGTGATTACCCTCAAATTTTCAAATTCTTGCTTAAGAAGCTCATTGTGAGAGTTCTCACAAGTTTCTAAAAACTAAAGAGGAAAGTAAGATAGGATGGGAAGGGGAACTCTCATTCGAAAAGGAAAGTTTACAACTAGGTTCAATCTTCTAATTTCAATTTTCGCACAACTCAAAAAAGTCAAATTTTAGGGTGTCTAAAAGGTCACTTAGGAGTAGAAACTTGCCTAAAATTACCCCTAACCCTTAGATATAACTTATGGGCTTTAAGAAACCCTATTAAACTACCTTTAGGTGTTCATTTAACCCATTTTAAACCCCTCTGAAGTTTATTTTCGGGTCAAACCTATGTTGACCACCCCAAAGATTCTTTACCCAAGGTATTTATGACATCACGTTACATTAATTTAAAAATCTATAGTTGGACACTTTCCCACCAAGAGACAAAAAAATAAAATTCAAACTTAAATCCACACGTGTGTCAAGTGACACAAAGAAAACACTTTTACAATTTAAAACATGAAATCGTCTCTTGTGGATTTTACACAAACCAATTAAATACACTTAACACACATGCAGCATATACTGTTACGAATAAAATACAACACAAATGGGGTGTTGTCTCTCCAAATAGACAACCCCTGGCTTACGAACATACATAGGTCTAGGTTTGGTTCTCCGTAATATTTCCATGGTCACATGGATAACTTCCTGGGCATCTCAATTTACACATTAGTACTTTCAAATATCCACATATAATATAATTCAAAGGAATAATAATACACATCATCACTTGCATACAATTTACATCTAAACAAATTAAATACATCTTTTATCCAAGCAATTTCACATAAGCAATTCATCCCAATTCTCATAAACTTAAACATACATCATAATTCTATTATCATAGTAAAGTCTTGCAAATTCAATAACGACATTTATCACCGCAATTTCATCTTATTCAAAAATCATGTAGTGTTCTATCTCATAAAGCATATAAATAAATCATCAATATATAGCAATGTTATGCAAATCTTGAAATCATATAAGTTCTAAATTCCAAAATGCATCAAAATAAAGTATCCATAATAGTCTCAATATAATAACCACTGAAATGTCAGACTGAGTCGAGGTGAGGCCTCACATAAAGTCTCCAATCCATGAACATCAACATACTTTGAATCGAACAAGGAACTTATGATGGCCTCCAATGCTTGACTATTCTCCTGTTTCTCCTTCTTTTGATCATCTGACAAAATCCCACTAGGCAAGTTATATGTAGTAGAAACATGTTCCCAATATTGACTTCCTAAGCTCTTGATATAGATCTTGATCCTATCACTCCAAATTTTGTAATTTTCTCTACTAAGCTTCATACCTTCTTTCTTCATCATGTTCTCTTAGATCTTTTCCTCAAGCTATTAGGCTTAAACTCAAGAGGGCCTAAAATACTCTGATACCAATTGATAATGATGAAACTATAAGGATCTGGTCAACTACTAAGAGGGGGGAGAATCAGTAGATAGAAAATATGCTAAACTTACACCAAACAAACTTTCAACTCATAATCAAATCACTAAACTCAACTGGTTTAGTCTCTGAATCAAAAACAGCAACTGCACTATCAAACTTTACCAGTTGATCAAAACATCAATGATAGAATGCAACAGATCCGATACTCAAATACCATTCATCAAAAACATTAAACCATTTCACATAATACCAATAATAACTCATTTCAGATATTTTCCGGGCATCTAAATATATCTAAGTAGATTTACCACTCATTCATATCAACCATTTCAAAACACATCCACAAAATCATTCACCACTTGACACAATGATTTTTCACATGGAAACCCAAATGGAAAAAACCAAAGTGGGGATGAATACCCACAAGTATTTTGAACTCTTATGAAGTTTGCCCTGGTACGAGCCAAGCCTTGTTAGAAGATTTTACAATAATGTCTTGTTAAGAACAAATCCGGTTAAGGACCACCTAGTTAAGGGATTGACTCCAATACCCTGTTAAAGGTAACCTCAAAAGAGGATTTCAGATCTAAGCTAATGGATCACCTTGTTAGAGGATTTCAACAACACCAAACATGTTAAATCTTACCCAATTAGGGGATTTAACTGTTATAATGGCTAGAGAACAACATGTTCTTTGATGGTCTAGAGATAGCACTGTCTTCCTTAATCAAATTTACCAACACAATTATTGAAACAAATAATCGACCTTATAAGCAAATATAATAGGTCGGTAACACAACACAAAACCTACAAATCTCATAGAGATTACAAAAATGTCGGTTCAATCTTGTTCATTAGATTACAAAGAAATCAACTATACATTTTTCTAGACAACTTCAACCGCTTGTGGATCACCGCACATTGGATCCTATAACTCATCACGCATTTTTCACTTCATGCTATGCATTTGATCTTTCCTAAGATAAACAATTATCTCTATGCACCAAATCAACTTAGAAACTCATCACGTGCAACATGCATATGTGGCATCTTCATCTCTGATCACCATTCAGACATATATCATCACAACTGATTCTCCAAACTTCATCGGTTAGGGTCTTCTTATCAACAGGTTAGGGTTACCGGTTGAGCTCATCTTCAATAATAATATTGATTTCCTTCACTGTTTCAATAGCGGTTGCAATACATCTTCATTACCGATTGCTATTGACATCAATGACAACACTATACTTCATCAATACAATCTTCATGTAATGCCAACATTCTTCCCCTTTGGCATTGATGGTAATACAAATACAAATACCAATTGATTGTCATGATTGAGAGTAAAGCGCATACACAAGTATAGGAATCCTGGTTTATATTTTTTAATCATATTCTGTCCTTCAACTGTATCTTCATATCTTTAGTTGGTAACTGGCTCTCAATTATATACAGTTCTTCATTTGACAACAATTCCAAAGTGAACGTAAACCATTCTGGTTCTCATCCATTCTTCACCAATCTGCAACTAGTTGTTCCCCCTGTGGTGTAGCTCCACTCTACACCAATCCTTCTTCAATATCTTTAATAGTCTCTACAACTGATGTCTTCCACATTTTCTTAATTGAATTCATTTAGGGGTACAACCCCTAACTTACCTCTAAGATATTCAAATGTATCCTTAGGTAGAGGTTTAGTAAAGATATCTGCTAGCTTTTCTTTAGTAGATACATTCTCAAGTGATACATCTTTTATTTGCACTTTCTCTCTCAGGAAATGATACTTCAGGTCAATATGCTTAGTTCTAGCATGCAACATCAGGTTCTTAGAAATATTTATATCACTTGTGTTATCACAGAAAATTATCACCAAATCTGATATCTTCAACTTGAAACCTTCCAAAATGTGTTTCATCCGAATTGCTTGGGTACAATTCATGTAATCTACAACATATTCAACTTCTGCAGTTGATTGAGAGATACAACTTAGTTTCTTACTGCTCCAAGACACTATTATGCCTCCAAGATAAAATGCTCCTCCAATTGTACTCTTCCTATCATCAATATTGCCTTCCCAGTCTGCATCTGTATAGACTTTAAATCAATTTTTTTAGCATATGGATACCATAATCCATAACAATTGTGCCTTTTAGATACCAGAAAATTGTTTTGGTTGCAACCATATGTCTCCTTCGAACTTTTTAAAAATCTAGCATCCAATCCTACTGCATGAGCAATGTTCGGTCTATTGTGCACAACTTAATGTAGTTTACCTATCATGAACCTATAGTAATCTTTCATACCATGCTCTAAGTGCTTGCTTCAATCCATATAATTCCTTATGTAGTTTGCACACCATATCATGGACCTATACTCTTTTTCATCAATTGGTGCAGAATCATCCTCCTTTGACAATTCACAACCTATATCAATTGGTGTTCCAACTCATTTACAATCTCCCATTCAAAAAGTTCTTAACACTTCCTTCACATACTTGGATTGTGTGATTAAAATACCTTCCTTCATCTATTGGATTTGCAAACCTATGAAAGTTTTTATCTCACCTACCAGTGACATCTTAGACTCATTCTTCATTTCATTAACAAAATCATCACACATGTCATCATGACCTCTAAAAATGATATCATCCACAAATACCTTGCATACCAGTATCTTATCTCCTTCTGTCCTGAGATATATGTTACTATCTTCACTGGTTCTTTGAAAACCTATCTTCACTAAGTGAGAGTGCAATCTTTTATACCATGCTCTAGGTGCTTTCTTCAGTCCATATAATGCCTTATGTAATTTGCACACCATATCCTTTTCTAAAGTTAAAGCATAACCATCTAGTTGTTCAATGTAGACTTCCTCTTCCAATATTCGATTTAGGAATGTTGACTTAACATCCATCTGATACACCTTGAATCCTCTGCATGCTGCAAATGCAAGTAGAGTCCTTACTCCTTTCAATCTTGCTACTGGTGCAAATGTCTCACCATAGTCTTCACCTTCCTCTTGTGCATATCATTTGCATACCAGTCTAGCTTTATTTCTTACCACTACTCCATCTTCATTCAGTTTATTTTTGAATGCCCATTTGTACCTATTACATTCTTGTTCTCTGGTCTAGGTACCAATGACCAAGTATTGTTCTTCTCTATCTAGTGAAGTTCTTCTTCCATTGCCTTGATCCTATGTTCATCTCCAAAGGATTATTTTGTTGTTCTAGGCTCAATGGTGGAGATCATACAAGAGTTTTCTCTTATCCCTCTTCTAGTTAACACACCTGCATTCATGTCTCCAATAATCTGATCGGGGCTATGATTGAGTCTAACATACCTTGGAATAACATGATCCTGGTTATCAGGTTCTTCTTCTTCACTTTCTACATCTTCTATTGGACCTCCCTATTCTAGATGAACTGGGGCTTCTCTCTTCTATTCTCCAACTTCTGGCTTTATCGGTTGCGTTTCCAAAAACAGTGTGTAAGGTTTTTCTTCTTCCTTCTCCTTGGTAGTTTCTTCTGATTTCTTAGGAAATTCATCAACTCGGACATTAACACTTTCAATGATCTTCTTAGTTCGGTTGTTGTAACACTTGTAAGATTTTCTCTTGGTGGGGTAACCAAGAAATATGCCTTCCTCACTGTTGGCATCAAATTTACCAATATAATCACCTCTTTTGATATAACATCTGCTACCAAAAATTTTAAAGTAACTGACATTAGGTGATCTACCATACCAACATTCGTAGGGTGTTTTATCCTTACCTCTTTTAACCAATAACCGGTTCATTGTATAAATAGTTGTGCTGATAGCCTCTCTCCAGAATGTCGTAGCTACACCTCCTTGAATTAGCATAGTCCTAGCAGCTTCAACAACTGACTGGTTGTTTCTTTCTGCAATACCGTTTTTCTGTGGTGTCCTAGGTGCAGAAAGTTGCCTCTTAATTCCATTGTTTTCATAGTACCTAGTGAATTCCTCTGAAGTAAGTTCACCACCTTTATCAGTTCTTAAGCACTTAAGCGTTCTTCCACTTTTATTTTCAACCAAGGATCTGAATGCATTAAACTTGTCAAATGCTTATGTCTTGTCTTTCAAGAATGTGACCCACATCATCCTTGAGTAGTCATCGATAAAAATCATGGAGTACCTATCACCTTGAATACTCCTAGTCCTCATTGGTCCACATAGATCAATATGAACCAAATCTAGCAAATATTTAGCTAAAAAAGATTTTCTCTTGAAGGTTGAGGATGTCATTTTCCTTAACTGACATTCCTTGCACAAAGTATTCACTGGTTTGTCCAACTATGAAAAACTTCTTACTAATTTTAACTTACTGACTCTTACAATGTTATCAAAGTTTATATGTCAGAATATTTGATGGCAAAGCCAACTATCTTCAACTTTTACAATTAAACAACTATTGACTTTAGAGTTTAGGTGAAACAAGTTCCCTTTTGTCTGTTTTTCGGTTGCAATCAGTTCACATTTGCTTTCATAAATCTTGCACACTCCATTCTTGAATTCCAATGGATAAGCTTTGTCATTGAGTTGAGCAACACTCAAAAGATTGTGTTTCATACCTTCAACCAGTAGACATCATTTGCACTACTCTTACCATTCAAAGAGATGGATCATTTCCCTTTCACCTTGCATGGTGAGTCATTCCAAGATCTCACAACACCTCTATCAAATTCTTTCAAAGTAAGAAACTTACTCTGGTCATCAGTCATGTGATGTGAACAACCACTATCTATAATCCAATCATCTGAACTATTTAAGTGAGATACCAATGCCTTCTAATCTGATATCTCTTCTTTGATAGTAACAAAGACAATGTCCTCATTTCCATATTCCTCAAATTTTTCATCTTTAATTCCTCCATCCACTGGAATAAGATTAAAAAAAATTACCTTTACCTTTATACTTCCTGCACTTCTCTTTTGTTTCCTCATTATCTCTATTAGGACAGTTAGTAGCAATATGTCCAATCCGGTTACATGCAAAACATTTCAATGGCAATTTACCTCTATACTTACCTATACCTCTGGGTAACCACTTGGCCAACAATGCTTAAAGCTCTATCAAACTATCTTCATCATCTACCTCTTTGTTGGATCTAGACTCATGATTGTAGCCCACTTCTCTACTTTTCCTTATCGGTGGGGTTGATACTGAGGCTTTACATGCATATTCTGATCTCTGAACACTTCCATCAAAACCATTTAATTTAAAAGTAGTCAATTTACCAATGATAAAGTCAAGAGTTACGTTAGTCTTATCAATAGATTTGAGTTCCTGAATGGATGCAACTCGGATAGCATAGACTGGAAGAAGGGTTTTGAACACCTTTCTAACCATTGTGGTATCCTCCACTGTACCTCCAACACTTTTTATTTCTCCGACTGTCTCCTTGATCCTCTGACCATACTGTTGAATTTTTTCTCCTTCAGCCATCCACATATAATCAAATTTACCTCTAAGACTCTCTTCCTTGGCAATCATAACATGTTCATCACCTCTATAGATATCTTCCAGTTTCTTCCAAACTTCATATGCAGTCTTTGTTGGCATTATGATGCATTTTGTATGACTGGTGAAATTGTTGTCATTGTTGGAAACATCTTCTTCTAACTCTCCACAATCCATCGGTAAAGGAGTAAAGGGTAACGGGTGAAGAGCAAGAGTCCTTATTCCTGTTGGCAGTGAGTAGAGTGGTATACAGGGTTTAACTGGCTAAGTAGTGACTAGACTAGTATACAGAGGTTAACAGACTAAGAAATAAGTAGACTGGTATACAAGAGGTAACTGGCTAAGCAGTGAATAGACCAGTATACAAGAGGTAACTGGTTAAGAAGAATTGGACCGGTACATAAGCGACAACTTGCAATACAGGAGTCTCAACCAACATACCCAGATAACATCCAGTTGAACCGAGACTCTTCTCTTTTCAACTGGCAGACTTATCAGCATGAACGACTGTCTTGAATGATATTCCTAGAATAATTTTTGGAGAGTAATTTAAGGCATGGTAATAGAATCTTGAATTAGATTTTTGGAGGGAAAGTTGGCATCAGATCGAAAGGCTAATATATTCACATAATTCATTCTGATTATGTTGTTGTCAATGTAAAAATGATCTATGTGAATCTAAACAGGGGGAGCAGAATAGAGTACAATAGATAGAGGTATGAATTGGTGAAGCCGACACTGATTAGAAGAATAGAGCATGCAAAGTGGATCTATGAGACAGAGGTAGTGTCATCAGACATATCAATCATCTTTGTTGCCTTCTAACAATTGCATCATTGTAAATCCTTTAACAGGGTGAATCTTAACTAGTTCTTTATGTAAAATCTCTTGACCGAGTCACTTCATATATGAAGTTGTAAAATCCTCTAGCAAGGTGAACTTTAATAGGTTCTAAGGTATTCTTAAAAGGATACCAATCACTTCTAACAGGGTGATGTTCTCCGAAAGAACTAGTTGTAATCTCTTAATAGGGCACTCTTTTTCATTGCAGTAAAAGAGATTGTGGGTTATCCCCATTGTGGTTTTATCCCTCTAAACAAGGGTTTCCACATATAATTTCTAGTGTTATGTGATTCTTATTTGTGCATGCAAATCTATTTTCTTTGATGATTCTCTTCTTTCATGATTTATGCAATGCTTAAGTTAATTTTCAAGGATAGTTGTAGACTGGTCAGCTTGAATGTTTGAATTGTGTTGAAAATTGTTTTGACTTATTCAGCCCCCCTCTTAGTCACTGGTTAATACTAACAATTGGTATCAGAGCCTTGGTCCTCTTAGGAAAAGCTTGACAACTTGAGGAAAAGATCATGGAGGAATACCTGTATTAGAAGAAGATTGATGAAGTTAATCAAATAATTGCTCAGCTGAAAGAGAGGCTAAGAAAATCTTTTGCTAAAAGAAAGGAACTAGCTCTACAACTAAATGAGAGTCAGGATATCATATATCAACTCTCTAAGCAAAGTGGATCTGAAGAAGCAGAAGAAGCAGTCTCAGAACTGATGGAAAAGAATAAGAAGCTAACTGAAGAAATCGCATATCTAAAAAGATAACATGAAAGTTAGGCCCTGAGAATGACTAAAATACTAGAAGCTAGCAAAAACGTAGATGAAAGAAAAAGATATGGAGAAGAAGCTTTGTCAAAAGCTTAAAAAGCCAAAAGGATTTCTTAAGAAGCCCTAAGAGAAAATGATGCAATCATCATTGAAAAAGATGAAGAAATCTGAATTCTCACTCAAGAAAATAAATACATACATGAGAATCTGCATGACAACATAGAGGAAAAGGAGAAGATGATGAAAGAGATTGAACAACTCAAAAATGAGTTGAAAGTTGCAAAAGAGAGAAATGAAAAGATGAGAGTAAATTTAATGAAAGCTTTGAGAAGATAGATGAACAACTAAAAGCTTAGAGGAGAACAAAGGAGACAACCAGTCCTGGTTACTCCGAGACAATGCCTATGGAAACTGGAGAATCATCTAAATCCAAAAGGATGAAGGATGATAAAAGGAACAATTCAAGAATGAAAGGTATGAAGTTTTCTAAATCTTCTTGCAATCATTGTGGTAAACCGGGTCATAAGTTTGATGTCTGTAGAACCAACTGATTAGTCAAAAGAAGTCTTTCACCTTTGATAGTTACTGCCATAATTGTCACAAGTATGGTCACACTGCTTATCAGTGTAGATCTTGATCTAGCAGCATGTCAAATAGAAGAAAATTTTATGGATATTACTTTACATGCAATAAATATGGACACAAAGTTGAAGAATGCATGTTCAAATCAAATGTATCAAGATTGCCATTTAAATCGGTTAGCCCTAATAAAATGAGTAATCGGTTCAATGACACCTATTCTACTTGTGGTAATTTTGGTCATGTTCCAGCAAATTGCAGAATGAGAATGGGTCAGAGAAATAATGCAAGACCTGTTGGCATATGATGAACTGGTATGATGATATGATGATAATATATGTTGTCATTGATGTCAATAAGTACAAGTCAACAGGTATGAAGATTGGAAGAAGTTGTTATTGATGTTCAAGTTGGAGAACCTGTATGAAGAGATGAAGTGAACTGGTGTCACGATTTCACTAAGTGTGACTACCGATTGGTAGTCTCAGCTCTAGGGTTTCTGATTTGGCAATCTAGCTTGTGCAATGCATCCAGTGATATTCTATGATGAGTTAGCTTAGAAATAAGGATGAGATTGAGATGCCACGTCAGTTTTGTGCACATGAAGAATTTCCTTGAGGATCTTGCATGTGAAGATCGATTGCATTAAATGTCTACCTTGGGAATGAACATTCTTCTTAGCAGTATGAGAATAAAGCGTGATGGGTTACTGATTTCTATGTGTAGTGAATAATGGATGATGCAAAATGACTTGTGATCTATTTGAGATTGTTTTATTATATGCAAAGTGTTTTAACAGTCAAGATCGGACCGCTTGTAATTGTAAACCTAAAATATTTAAGGTTTAGGGTTTATGCTACCGACCTAATTATTGTCTATAAGGTCGATGATGTTTATTATGGTAAGTGTTGGCAAATGTTGTGTTTGTATCCAAGTGATGAGATACTTGCTAGACCAGTGAGTGGAAAACTATAGAGTGTGATTGCAAAGTGTGATTATAGAGTAGAGGAACTGAAAAGGATCTGCCTTAGCATATAGTGTTGTTATCAGATCAAAGCTTTACCTGTTGTCTGCTAACCATTTCAATAGTAGGAAAATCCCTTTGTCGAGTAGCTTTAACAGGCTTATTGTTAAACCTCTAACCACGTGACTCAAGTTCATTGAGTTCTTCAAATCCTCTAGCAAGGTAACCTTTAATAGGGTTTCAACCTTTAATAGGGTATATAGCCATCCCTTAACCGGGTGATCTTTAACAGGATCGGTTCCTAACAGAACCTTATTGTAAAGTCTTTAACTGGACTAGGCTCCTAACAGAGTGAGCTTCAAAAGAGTGCAAAAACAAGCTTGTGGGTATTCATCCCCACCGTGGTTTTTCCCTTTTGGGTTTCCATGTGAAAAATCTGTGTGTCATGAGTTGTGCATTTTTCATGTGATGATTGAGTATTCTTTGTTTAGGTGATTATGCATGCAGAGCTAATGGTTATGGTATTACTAATACAACACATGGATATGTATATGGGTGAAGTAGTTATCAAGTGTTAAATGATATTTGAAGTATTTAGTTTTACTAGTTTAGATGTCTGAAGTCTTACTGTGTTTAACCGATACTGCCATGGTTAAGTTCAATGATGAAGACAACCGGTTATCATTGTTTTAACTTGAAAAGATGTTGAGAAGTTTTTGTCTGTGCTGATTCACCCCCCCCCCCTCTCAGTACCAGTTAGGGTATCATTTGTTTATCATTATTCATCAATTGGTATTAGAGCAACTCCAAGTCCTCAGTGATATAAGCTTAACTGCTTGAGGTAAAATATCTTGCTTTAATGATGAAGAGGGAAGGTCCTAAGTTCAATAGAGATAACTTCAAAATATGGAAGGACAGAATGAAGATTTATATCAAGATTTTGGGTGTTCAACACTGGAGCTATGTTGAGAATGCCTATGCAATCTCCACTAGCACTCTAACCGATGATCAGAAAAGAGAGCAAGAAAATGGGCAAGTCATGGAAGCCCTTATTAGCAGTTTGTTCGATATTGAGTTTATTGATGTACAAGATAAGGACACTCCTAAGGATGTATGGGACACACTTGAAACTAGTTATGGTGGTGATGAGCATGTCAAGCAAGCTAAGAAATAAATCCTTAGAGGAAAATTTGAAGACATGAGGATGGTTAAAGGTGAGACCATTCAACAATATGGCATAAGGATCAAGACTCTGGTTGGAGATATCAAGAGCACTGGTGGAACAATTGATGATGCCACCGTTGTCAGTAAATTTTTGAGTCATTGTTACCGGTCTATGCAATCACAGTTGTTGCTATTCATGAGCTAAGGTCTATCGATAAAACCAAGGTATCCTTAGACTCTATCATTGCAAAGTTGACAGCATATGAGTTGAATAGCTATGATGGCAGTGTTCAGAAGACTGAGTCAACTTTTAGAGCATCTGTTGCACCAACCAGAAAAGGAAAAGAAGTAAGTACCAGTTATGAATCCATGCAAAGCAGAGGTATGGATGATGAAAAGATTCTGATGGAGTTTGAAGCTCTTCTTTCCAAGACACTTCCAAAAGGCATCAGAAAATACAGAGGTAAGCTTCCTTTAAAATGTTTTTCCTGCAATAAGATAGGACATATAGCTATTAACTATCCTAACAATGACAATAAGGATAGACCAAAGAGGTTTAGAAAGTATAAAGGAGGAAGTAGAAGAAATTGTCTTGTTGCAATTGATGAAGGTGTTACTGATGAAGAATCTAAGGATGAAGAGAATGAAGACATAGTATTTGTAGTTGTAAAGGAAGAAGTGTCTGACAAGAAAGCCCTTGTCTCTCACATTGACAACTCTAATGAGTGGATCATTGATAGCGGGTGTTCTCACCACATGACTGGTGATCGAAGAAAGTTTCTATCTTTGGAAGAATATCATGGAGGTGTTGTCATGTTTGGCAACAATGCACCTTGCTTGGTAAAAGGTAAAGGATCCATCTCACTAAATGGAAAGAGCAGTGCGGATGATGTCTACTGGGTAGAAGGTCTTAAGCACAACCTTTTGAGTGTTTCCCAGCTAAATGACAAAAGACTCATTCTGGAGTTCAAAGGTGGAGTCTGCAATATAATTGGAAAGAGTGGTGAACTTATCGCTACCGGTAAGCAGACTAGAGGTAACTTATTTAAGTTGAATGCCAAGATTAGTTAGTGACTGATGGTGAAGTTTGATGACAGTTGGATATGGCATAGGAGACTTTGTCATATAAATTTTGATAATATTGTAAAGGCCAGTAAGATCAAGGCAGTAAGAGGATTGCCTTTGTTGAACAAACTGGAGAATTCTTTGTGCAGAGAATGTCAACTTGGAAAGATGTCTTCCTCAACATTCAAAGGTAAGACTTTTTCAGCAAAAAACTTACTTACTCTTGTGCACACCGATCTGTGTGGTTCTATGAAAACAAGAAGTATTCAGGGAGATTGATATTTCATGATTTTTACTGATGATTGCTCAAGAATGATGTGGGTCACATTCTTGAAAGACAAGTCTGAGGCATTTGGAAAGTTCAAATCCTTTAGAGAATTGGTACAGAAGGAAAGTGGTCAAAGGATAAAATGCCTAAGAACTGATCAAGGAGGTGAATTCACTTCTTATGAATTCAACTAGTACTGTGAAGAGAATGGTATCAAGAGGAAGTTGTGTGCCCCAAGGACACCACAACAGAACGACATAGCAGAAAGGAATAACATGACTATAGTTGAAGCGGCCAGAAAAATGTTGATCCAAGGAAAGGTTGCTCACACTTTTTGGAGAGAAGTGGTGAGCATTGTAGTCTATACTATGAACCAGGTACTCATCAAGAAAGGTAAAGATAAAACCCCTTATGAGTATTGGACCAAGAATACTCCCACTATGAGTTACTTTAAAGTATTTGGTAGTAAGTGTTATATCAAGAGGTGAGCATCTGATCAAGTTTGATGCTAAATGTGAGGAAGGAATATTTCTGGGATATTCCACTAAGAACAAATCTCTCAAGTGATACAACAACAAGACTCAAAAAATTGTTGAGAGTATCAATGTCAAGGTTGATGAATCCCTTGAGAAACCTAAGGAAATCTGCAGCGAGCAAGTGGAAGATGAACCGGGTGTAAACTTCTGGGAATCGATTAAGAAAGAAACAAGCAAATACTTAAGTGTTCCTATACTGGTAGAAGCTACAGTAGGCAAAGAAGAAGATGGAGAAGAAGAAGAGGAGGAAAAGCAAGAAGAACCAACTAGAGTCATTCCTAGATATGTGAAATTACATCATGATCTGAAGCAAATCATAGGAGATAAAGATGCAAGGATAATCACAAGAAGAAAGGTAAAAGAAAACTCTTGCATGATTTCTGAATTTGAGCCTAAGACTTCTAGAGAAGCACTTACAAATGAAGACTAGATTAAGGCAATGGAAGAGGAGCTAGACTAGATAGAAAAGAATGCAACATGGTCTTTGGTACCCAGACCAGAACACAAGAATGTCATAGGTACCAAATGGGTCTTCAGGAATAAGTTGAATGGAGAAGGCACAGTTGTAAGGAACAAGGCAAGACTTGTATGCAAGGGATATGATTAGGAAGAAGGAGAAGACTATGGAGAAATCTTTTCCCATGTGGATAGACTAGAAGGTGTTCGAATGCTACTTGCATTTGTAGCATTTAAGAGATTTAAGATATACCAGATGGATGTGAAGTCTGCGTTCTTGAATGGAATCCTAGAAGAAGAAGAAGTGTATATTGAGCAACCAGATGGATTTGCCTTATCAGAAGATAGTAACATGGTATGTAGATTACACAAGGCCCTATATGGATTGAAACAAGCACCAAGGGCATGGTATGAACAATTACACTCTCATCTTGTGAAAATAGGATTTCAGAGAACAAGTGAGGACAACAACATATACCTGAAATCTGAAGGTGATCAGATTATGATCTATGAAGTGTTTGTAGATGACATAATCTTTGGAGGAGATGATGAAATGAGCCATGCATTTGCAAATGAAATGAAGAAAGAGTTTGAAATGTCTCTGATTGGAGAAATAAAGTTCTTCATTGGTTTACAGACACAGCAAATGAAAGAGGGTATCTTTATTACCTAGTCTAAATATGTCAAATAGGTATTCAAGACATTTGGCATGTAGGAAAGAGAACTTGTTGGTACACCGATGGTGATTAGATGTAAATTGCCTAAGGAAGATGATTCAACGTTGGTAAATGAGGAGTATCAGTCAATGATAGGTAAGCTGCACTATGTGGTGCACAGCAGATAAGACATTGCTTGTGCAGTGGGCATAGTAGCTCATTTTCAGAAAAGTCCAAGAGAATCCCACTTGGTAGCAGTCAAGAGGATTCTTAGATACCTAAAAGGAATAGTTGATTATGGATTGTGGTATCCATATAATGGTGATTTCAATCTCAAAGTATATACCGATGCAGATTGTGGAGGTAATGTGGATGACCGAAAGAGCACAACCAGTGGAGCATTCTTTCTTGGTGGAAGACTAGTCTCATGGACAAGTAAGAAGCAGATTTGTACTTCTTAGTCTACAGCTGAAGCAGAGTATGTGGCAGCATTTATGAATTGCACTCAAGCAATCTAGATGAAACATGTATTGGATGGTTTCAAAGTACCTATATTTGAATCGGTGAGTATATTTTGTGACAACACAAGTGTAATCAATATTTCCAAAAATCCGATATTACATGTTAGAACTAAGCACATTGAGCTCAAGTATCATTTATTGAGAGAGAAGGTTCAAAACAAAAAGGTTGTATTACAACATGTTTCCAGTAAGGAGTAAGTAGCAAACATATTCACTAAGCCCTTACTGAAGACTATATTTACCTATTTGAGAGGTGAATTAGGGGTTCTGGCCCTTCATGAAGTAAATTAAAATATATGTGCTCCACATCAGTCAGGTACTACAGTGACAAATCTTAAAGATTGATGTGTTGAAGGATGCTACTCCATAGGGGGAGTAGCATAGTGGAGAATGGAAGCTTGTGCCGCCACTTTGGCATTGATGTCAAAGGGGGAGAAGATATCTGATGTATGATATGGGAGAAGATATCTGATGATGAAGATATATGTTATAGTTGCAATTCTATAGTGAGTATTGTCATCAATGCCAAAGGGGGAGATTGTTGGCATATGATGAACCGGTATGATTATATGATGATAATATATAATGTCATCGATGTCAATAAGTACAAGTGAACCGGTATGAAGATTGGAAGAAGTTGTTATTGATGTTCAAGTTGGAGAACCGGTATGAAGAGATGAAGTGAACTGGTGTCAAGGTTTCACTAAGTGTGACTACTGGTTGGTAGTCTCAGCTCTAGGGTTTCCGGTTTGGCAATCTAGCTTGAGTGATGCAACCGGTGATATTCTATGATGAGTTAGCTAAGAAATAAGGATGAGATCGAGATGCCATGTTAGTTTTGTGCACGTGAAGGATTTCCTTGAGGATCTTGCATGTGAAGATCGATTGCATTAAATGTCTACCTTGGGAATGAACATTCTTCATAGCAATATGAGAAGAAAGCGTGATGGGTTACTGATTTCTATGTGCGGTGAAGAATGGATGATGCAGAATGACTTGTGATCTGTTTGAGATTGTTTTATTCTATGCAAGTATTCGAACAGTCAGGATTGGATTGCTTGTAATTGTAAACCTAATGTTTAGGGTTTAAGGTTTATGCTACCAACCTAATTGTTGTCTATAAGGTTGATGATGTTTTGTTATTATAAGTGTTGGAAAATGTTTTGTTTGTATCCAAGTGATGAGATACTTGCCAGACCAGTGAGTGAAAAACTGCAAAGTGTGATTGCAGAGTAGATGAGTGGAAAACTACAGAGTGTGATTGTAGAGTAGAGGAACTAAAAAGGATCTGCCTTAGCATATAGTGTTGTTATCAGATCGGAGCTTTACATGTTGTCTTCTAACCATTTCAACAGTAGGGAAATCCTTTTGCTGGGTAGTTTGAACGGGCTTATTGTAAAACCTCTAACCCGGTGACTCAAGTTCATTGAGTTCTTCAAATCCTCTAGCAAGGTAACTTTTAACAGGGTTTCAACCTTTAACAAGGTATATAGCCATCCTTTAACTGAGTGATCTTTAACAGGATTGGTTCCTAATAGAACCTTATTGTAAAGTCTTTAACCGGACTAGGCTCCTAACAGAGCGAGCTTCAAAAGAGTTCAAAAACAAGCTTGTGGGTATTCATCCCCACCATGGTTTTTCCCATTTGGGTTTCCATGTAAAATATGTGTCCTGAGTTGTGCATTTTTCATGTGATGATTTAGTATTCTTCTTTTACGTGAATATGCATCAAGAGCTAATGGGTATAGTATTACTGATATAATACATGCATGAGTATATTGGTGAAG
The DNA here is from genome assembly GCF_030272615.1 of Cryptomeria japonica. Taxonomy (NCBI): domain Eukaryota; kingdom Viridiplantae; phylum Streptophyta; class Pinopsida; order Cupressales; family Cupressaceae; genus Cryptomeria; species Cryptomeria japonica. The sequence goes on along the minus strand of NC_081410.1, from coordinate 224,230,164 downwards.
TAGTTACCAAGTGTTGAGTAAGTTCTTGCTTGTATTGATTCACCCCCCCCCTCTTAGTACCAGTAAGGGTATCATTTGTTCATCATTATTCATCAATTACACCAGTAGTTAATATGATCATATGTGTGTGCGAGAGTGTTTCATCAATGACAACAAGTGATGAATACATTACGATCATCATCAAGCCAACAATCTCCCCCTTTGGCATTGATGGTAACACTTAAAAAATTTCAACCAGATTCGGATCAGATACTCGAGAGGCAAACTAGGGAAACAAACCCAATAAGGCATGAAAAGAGGGGAAGAAGAATTCACATCAAAATGAGGCACCCAGACATATGTATAACTGCCTACTCCCACATAGAATCAAGCTTTAAATTTATGAATAGAATCCCTATGGCTTTGTGAATCAAAAATTGCAACGAAATATAAAGAAGCCTCATCCTAGAGAAATATATCATTTAACCCCAACCAACATTGATTCGCCCAATGAAAAATAGTAGAGAACGGAACAGAGGAATGAATCATACTGATTAAAGTCTTTGCCCATAGAGATGTAATAGTGGCTTGAACCATAGACTCAGGAAAAACAACTCTTACCTCTGAAGATGCCCTACCTAAAACCCTAAATGTGACTGGAGATATTTTCCTGTGCGACGAAGATTGGAGTGGAGAAGGGGAAAGAGGCAAATGAATATGGATATCAGGCAGAGAATGAAATTTTAGATTGAAGGCAGCTAAGTGTGAAGAAGGAAGAATAGGAATGTTATTGGGTGATGATAAAAATTTAGGGTTACACACAGAAGTGGTGTTAGGCCAAGAAACATAAGATGGCAGAGAAGTTTCCTGCAAATCCCAAGGGCTAGATGGGGGAAAAAATGGAGAACCTTCACAAATTTTGAAAGGGGGCTGTGGAGAGAATGGTCGACGGTTTCGAGGTTTGTGATAACGAAAAGACCACCATTGTGATGCCAAAAACCCCATCGACTGCCCACTGGAGGGGGTCCTAAGATGCCTTCGTAGATGGACGATTTTGGCAGAAAAGGCTTCTTCACAAGCGGATCTTGATAGGAAGCAAAATTACAAAAATACGCAGAAGTAGGTTGGCGATCGTAAGCTAAATCCCACCAACAACCACCCTTGAGGACCCATTGTGGAGTATGGCCCAATTGTTGCATAGAAGAATAATCATGATCATCGAAAGGAATACTGGCCCATCTAATGGCAGATTGAAACCCATGCAAACCTACTGAAGACTAAAAACATTATGATCTGCTCTTGGAGGAATATGCTCTTGATCATCCTGTTCCAAAAAAGGCTGTTGCTCTTACACCAAAGCCACCTGCCCATAATCTGCCTTCGCCACATCTACCCTCGAACCCTCTGCTGCAACTCGCAAAACCTATGCTCCATGCGCCATGCAAAACTCTGATCTCAATCTGCCATGGATATACTCCTTTTGATTCCTCCCCTATAGATAGTTGTGATCATCCCTCTGTTTCAAGTTTCCAATATTCTCCTTTGCAGGAACAGTCAGTATCTGATCCCTCTCTCGTTAAGGATTTTGATTTCTCCCAGACACTAGCATTGGCTCAATCTCGCTCTCAACTTCCTCCTAGCTCTCGCATTCCTAAGAAAAGGGGGAGGAATCCTTTATCTTCCAAAATTTAGGATGAGATTAAAGCTGGACTTCAATCTACTATTGAGGAGAAATTTTCCCCTCAGGTCAAAATGAGGAGAACATGTCATTCTCCTCGTGTCTCATGAAGATTATTTCATGGAACGTCAGGGGCTTTAACACCTCTGACAAGAGTGGTAGGATCAAGGACTTCCTAGATTCTTCCCAAGATGACATTGTTATTCTCCAAAAAACTAAGTTGTCTTCTGAAACTTTCAATAATATTTTTCATAAATGGGCTCGATGGGAGGTTGTAGTCATTCCCTCTTCTAGTGCGTCAAGTGGGCTTATTTCTCTTTGGAATCCCAAGACAATCAAAGGCCAGCTGATCAATTTTGATTCCAATTGGCAGCTCTTAAAGTTTAAATGGTTTGATTTTGTGTTCTTGTTATTCAATGTTTATAGGTCTGATTCTCAAATCTCAATTAGATTATATAGGATCCTATTTCTCATGACTTACATCTTTCTAAATTTTTGACTTCCTTGGATATCCTTCCCATTTCAGAGTCTCACCATTTTCCTATTTCCTTGTATCTGGTCCAAGCTGGTTGACCCCTCTTTCAGATCTCCTTTTAGGTTTGAGAAAATGTTCTTTACACACCCCCATTTCCTCTTTCTTCTTCATCAATGGTGGGTCAGTTCCCCTTTTTGTAAAGGTACTCGAATGTTCCAATTTTTCAAAAAGATTCAGTATGTCAAGAATAATATCATTACTTGGAACAAGGATGTTTTTAAGAATATTTTTCAGGAAAGAGATAGGGTTGAGAAGGAACTTAAGGATATTAATAATCACATTATTGCTTTTGGTCTAGATTCTGCTACTCATGAGAAGCAAAAAGAACTTAAAACATACTAGGAAGTTATTTGTTCTAGACAGGAAACCTATTGGAGGCAAAAATCTAGGGAACTTAAAACATACTGGGAAGTTATTTGTTCTAGACTTCTTGAAGGTGTGAGTTTAGCATGTAAGCTTGGCATTAAGTATCTTCATATTGAAGGTGACTCTGCTATTATCATTAACACTGATATCTACTGAAAGATCTATAATTGGAACCTTAATTATATTTTGCAACAAGTTTGGTTCATCCTTGAGTCTTTCCCTCAATTGACTTTCTCTCATGTTCTCCAGGAAGGTAATGCTTTAGCTGATTGTTTGGCAAATCTAGGTTGTAACAATTCTCATATTGAGATAGTTGGTTTAGATTCCTCAGTGGCTGATTTTCCTAATATTCTTAATATTGTCCAAATGGAAACTTCTTATTTGTCTTGATATGGTTACATTATTACATTTATATCATTATATATATGTACCTCATTCCATATGGGTATGTGCTCAGTTTTGGTGTGGGTGTAAGTGTGCACTTGTCTTGACATCATTCCACATGCTTTTGTAGTTGATTTTCTTGGGTACTTGTTCGTGGTGATGTATATGTGCGAGTGTAATCATATTTTGTAAGGATATTCTCACATTCGAGTATTTTGGCGGCTACTTGAGTTTGTTGGAATAACTTGTCTGTATTGTCATCTTTTCTTGGTTTTCATTATTCTCACATCCTTCAAGAATTGCTGCCACGATGTTAATTGTTCATCATTACTGATGGGATGTTTTTCCTCCTATTTAGTTGGTTTTTGGATTTGCAATATCTCTTGCTGCGTGTGATGAGTTATTAGAAGTTATGTTTCTCTATTTTCTCTGCGTCATACTCTGTCCTTGTATGATTTGTGTGGTGTTTATTCAAGGATGTTCCTCTTGCTGCCCCCAGTAGCAAGTTTTGGCATCCTCCAGCACTCCTTCAGCTGATTTGTCTCTTTAGCTGGTTTTGGGTTCAGCATATATGGAGTCATAATATTTTAGTTGTTTTTTTAACATCTCTTTTTGGAGCAGGAATTGTTTTTGCCGTTCTTCATCTAGTGGTAGCCAATATGGTTTTTTGCTTTAATGTGTTCCTCTGGCAATTCTACATTACACGTTGTCGTTCTAGTTTTTTCTACCATTTGCACACCCTCAATTCTGCATATCCTCATGGTTGGCTTATCATGCCTTTATGGATTTTGTAATTTTGTAATCGATACTTTTGATTATGATGTTTTTTAGTGATCTTGTAAGCGTTAATATGCTAACGCATTTTGGGTGGGGTTATGAGATGTATCTAGCTCTAGCTAGTAGGGGTTATATGATTATGTATGTTCTTTTGTGTGGGCAATGACCAATTTTTTTCTTTATGGTTCTTTTCTTTGGGAGCCCTTCTTGAACCAGTTGTATATATATATATATATATATGTTAATAAAATATATTAAGTGGCCTTGCCACCTTTTCATAAAAAAAAAAAAATCGTAATTTCTTATGCTAAGGTGATCTTTTAAAAATTTGAAAATCCAAAAACATTCAAAAGCTTAGAAAAACCAAAAAAACACCTAGGGTTTTGAAACAGATAACGAGCAACAAAGCAACAAAGATCAAGGTATTTTGTAACAACTGAATCGTGAAACTCAGAAAACAAAGAATCAACCAGCAAGTAATAAAATATTATCAATGATCATTCATCAAGATGATTATATCAGTTAATGACCATGAGAACATGTGAATGACATACAAAATTCAGTGTTTATATCTTGATTTTATTGCTAATCATGTACTCTATGTGACTCAAGGATGTCCTTGACTAGAGAAACTCTGATGGGGCATGATTATTTTCTTTGTTTGCTATCTATGGTTTATCTCTTATTAATGTATGTACTTGTCTAAAGATATGATCGGTAAAAGATCAAGGAGGACGTTTTGAGTCATGCATGATAGGGGATAATCCTTGTCTAGTCTGCAAGAAATACTCAGGTCAGCTTGATTCATCATATTAAGTTGTTTGTATAAACTTGCTATATCAAAATCCATGTAAGAAATACTCAAGTCATCTTGAATCATTATGTCAAGTTGCTTGTATTTTTTTGCCAAATTTTAAAAAAATCTCAATGATGAAATCAAGCACTATTATAAGACAGCATATGAAGAAGGGAAGTATCATTTTAGATTAGCTCATTATTCATCTGCATTATAAGCATTTCATTTTCATTCAGAGATCAACGGTCATAAATAAAGATTGAGTATACTTGGACAAACAAAAATAATAATTTGCATCTTTAGCATCATTTAAGTTGTTATCATTCATTTAATTAGGTTTGCATTCTGATCATAATCATTTGCATTGCATTAGTTTGCATTCCATTAAAAGAATTGCATTAATCATGTAGTATATCATCATTATTATTTGCATTAGGATCATTATCATTGTAGTTATTTTTTAAGGTCATTTAGTTGCATCTTTGCACTTATATTCATTTATCATTATAAGCATTTCATAATCATCATTTGCATTTTAAATCATCAAATCAAAAACATTTCATATAGATCATTTACATTTTAAATCATTATATGAATACACATTAAAATAATACAAAAATCAACATTCATTTATCATTAGAAGCATTCTCATATAGGCCATTGCATTTGCATCATTTAAGCAAAGCGTTATAGAATTAATTCATTTGCATCCATGATCATCAAAATAAAAAATCAAATGCATTTGCATTTTCATCATTGCATCATATAGAACATCATCATCATAAAATAAAGGAAAGAAAAGATCATCATAACATCATCCATCACTGCATATATGAACCATGAAGCATATAGATCATCATCATATAGAGTGGCATACATAATAAACCATAGATCGTCATCATATAGAGTCCATGCCTGCATATAGATCATCATAAAACAATAAAAAGTCCAAGTATACAATGATATCAAATCAATAATAAAATACAAGTGCCTCATCAATATAAATCATGTCTACAAGTCAAGGTTGTCATGTGCCACTACCACCTAACTTTGTCTGTCTCTGTGGCTATGGGTGAGAAGATCCTCCAGATGGTTGTCCTACCTGATCTTCACTCCTCTGAGGAGGTCCCATGACCCCACCACTGCTAGTATACATCCTCATAGTAGTCTAATAGCTCCCTGCTCTCTGGCTCTCTAAGACTAAATCATCATATAAATGGCGCTAGTGTGTTGTCTCCTTCCTAGCTAGAAAGAGTGCTTTGACGGTATCAGCTGAGAGAGTGCCAGATCCAACTTGTCGAATGTGATCAAGAAGGTCCTAAGTATCCTGATGTCTCCTAACATCCTTGTCTCTCTCTGTTATAAGTGTTTGCACCTATGCCCTAAGCTGATCTATTTGTGCTCTAAGATCATCCAAGGTCTCCTTCTCTGGCACATCCTGCTGAGGAACATGACCTTGCATCCCCTTATCTCCACCTACTAGAATCTCAACTCAAGTAACCCTCAAGACCCGTCATCTAATGAGAGGAACATGGTCCTTTGAATCCTCCTCCACCTCATCCCCTCTGCCATGAGCTACAATAACCCTAGGATCTGGCTGAATCTGACCAAAATCAATGCCTCTCCCTCGGCCCCTATCCAATCCAGTACTCCTACCTCCTCCTGTAGAGGGTAATCCTCTCACTAATCTCATACATGTCCTACTTGTATCCCTCCCAATTTGTCCTGCATCTCTCCCTCCCATGGGAAGTGGTCTCCCAACCCTGCCAATCAGCCCAAAAGGTCCTCCACGGTCTCTCAATCGACCTCCTCTCCACCCAGGTCTCCTACCACCTCCGCCTCCGCCTCCTCCCTCATCTCCCTCACTTTGTCCTCTTGAGCATCTTTAAGCTCTCATCTCTGTCTCCATCTCCTAATGATGGGATCATCTGAATCATCCTCCTCATCTCCTGAGCTAGGAGGAGGGTCTGTTGGATCAGTAATATGAGGAAAAAGGTGTACAAGCATGTATTGAGCATAATCCGCACTGACCCCAGGATCCAAAATGTGTAGTCTCAAATCATAAGTTACCATAGGAGTAGCCAAAAACTTTGTGCGTGCTATCTCAAAAGACAAAGAAGGTCCCCAATCTCACCTATCCTTGTATCAGCGTGCATACATTGCGACACCAATAGGCATGTACTAAATGATACCAAATTGTCTCAAAATGCGACAAATCAACTGTTGCTCAACAATGTATGGAGTACGACCAATCAAATATATACTCTACAAAATATATGGTAATGTTTGTGCATCATCCATCCATGGCTCAAACTCAATATAGGGTCTCCAAATGATGTTATCTAGTGAATCCAGAACCCAACGCCAATACTCCATCTTACCCAACTTATGTTGAGTAAGGATACCTACATATAAATAGACATATGGTTTCTTATCACCATGAACTCTATGATGGATAGGTCAGGTAACAACAATGTGCTCCCAGGACCAATTTGTAAAAGTGTGCATCTTATGGATAGACTAGCACCGTTATCAAAGACAACTTGATGAAGATCATGATATAAATGAGCAAGCATGAAAATACCCCACGCATATCGATTCCAATGCTACATCATGCTCTGTAGAATCTCACCCCAACCAACAACAGAACCTCAAGATCTCCTATCTGGACGGATGAATCTGCCAATCAATCCTACAAGACTAACTGGGAGAGTCTCGTAGTACATGATCATATCTTCCCATCGAATCTCTCCTCTGGAAATGCTTTCATCACCAAATACAACTCTACAAGCCTTTGTCCCTCCAGCATCCTGAAAATCATAGTAGACTAACTCACCAGTCACAGAGATGTGTAGAATCTTGTAGACATCCTCAAGTGTAACACTGATCTCACCAGTGAGAAGGTGGAAAGTGTTATGCTCTCTATGCCATCTCTCTGCTAAGGTAGTCAAAAAACCCCTATTATGGGTAATATCAGGCGTATACAACAAATGGCATAATCCGTAAGCATCTATATGTCTAATCTCATCATGTGTAAGCTCTAGCACTAAATGGCGCATGGCTTGGAATTTCTCCCAACACTGGAGAACATCAAGCTTCTCATGTTTAACAAGAGAATTTGATCTCTATAAAGTATCTATCTATAAAATCTAAGAGATCACTAATCTATAAATCTATCAAACAAATGATTAATCACGTCAACAATTGATCAAATCTTTTCTACAAAGAAAATCAAGCTATCAAAACAACTTTTAAATCATCAGAAATGATTTTCTATCAATCAGTGAGTTCAGTTAAGTCTATCAAGTTCATTATCAGAGACTTAATCGATCTCTTAGAGCTAATCTACCAATCAAATCAATCAATCATTTATCCTATCAATCCAATTTATTAAATTCTTTATCAATCAGACACCAATCAGCATACCTACCTATCAAATTCACGCATCAAAATATCAAATCAAATCGTCTAAATGAATTTTAACATAGTCAAAATCAAACATTCGTTATTTTTACCAAATGCACTATTCCTCAAAATAAAAGCACTATTCTATTAAGAACAGGCGTTGAAACACATATATGCATAAACCAAAATAATGAAAGCACTAACAATTGGAGTAAAAGAATGAATGTTAGGTCTCGGAGGCAACTGAGAGGGAGGGTGAATTAGTTGTCTAATAAATTCAAACCAAAAACAACTTAACCAACTTAATGCTTAATACCGGTAGACAGTTTTATCAGTTAATTGCAATACTGGTAAAGATTAATGCATGAAACAAAAAGACAAAGTCATCCACAACACATAAAACCAATATTTGTACGTGGAAACCCTGTAAGGGGAAAAATCATGGTGGGAAACCTTGCCCATAATTAGATGATACTACTACAGATAGTAAGTGTATACAAATGGGGTCTGCACATGCAGAAAGGCCAAGCGCCTAGAGCTCACTGCTCAAACATAGAATAGGAGTCACACTGACTACAATTGGATGGTTAAATCCAATAAGGATGTACTACTCAAAATAGCATCTTCACATGCTGGAATCAGTACTGGTGTAGTTCTGATATGCTTTCATAAAAACCTTGCTTCACCTTCAAATGATGTCTATGTGTATGCCTTTGCTTATTCTCGCATATACTTTCACACAATCCTTTTTCACATTCCGCATTCGATCTTACAAATAAGATCTTACATTTATATCATAACCTAGGACAAATTTTAGTAGGTCGGCTCTAAAGGATATTACAATAAAATTAGTTTACAAAATAAATTAATGCCCGATGCAATAACCGATTCAACATGTCAGTTTAATGCATTTACAACAATAATAAATCATCTCCATAGCGTGTCATGCTGATCTGGAAAAGATAAACCTGTCGGTGTATAACCTGGACCTATTTGCCGATAACAGTAAATATGCAAATATGAATATGCCAATAAACAAATCTTCAAGACAGAGTGTCCAAACGATGTCTTCAACATAACCAAGTGTTTTCCATGTCATTCCAAGTGCCGGTGAACATTATATCCTATCGGTGTACCAGATACTGGTGACTATGCATAAGTCACTTGCTTGCCGGTGAATGTTGTTGATTCTCCAAAGTGTCAGAGTTGATAAGGTTTAGTAGGTGTTGACATCAATGACAAAACCATACCAAAATACCAACAATCTCCCCATTTGGCATTGATGGAAACACAAGATGGAAAAACCATCAAAGTGCCAAAATAGAAATGCCAAATACTAAAAGCTAACAGTTTCCCAGAAATCAAAATTCAGATATAAATAATTTCTCCCCAAAGTAACAATCTCTCCCTCTAAGAGTGACATGTGTTTTCCTTGTGTTTTCCATACCAATCTCTCCCCCTTTGACATCAAATGCCAAAAAACAAAACAAAAATCAGATACAAAATACTAACCAAATTCAGTATACCAACTACTCCCCCTGAGAAGTAGCTTCCTCATCAAAGTCAGAGTAAAAGATTTCTCTATTAATTTTGTCGGTTGATGACAAACATCAACTTCCTAAGTCTCTACCGGTGGGGGTATGACCCCAATTTGATCTCTGAGATAATAAAAAGTCTCCTTAGGTAGAGGTTTAGTGAAAAATCTACAATCTGCTCTTTAGTATTCACATAAACTAGTTTAATTTCTTTTGCTTCAACATTCTCCCTAAGAAAATTCAGTTTGATAGAAACATGTTTGGTTTTAGAATGTAGTACCGAATTCTTAGATATATCAATTGTTGCAGTGTTATCACAATAGATAGTGATAGGTTCCTTATATTTTACCTTTATATCCTTCATCATTTGCTTAAGCCATAATACTTGAGTACAGTTAGTTGTTGCTGCAACATATTCTGATTCAGCTATTGATAAAGATGTACAACTTTGTTTCTTACTCAACCAAGAAATTAATCTACTTCCAAGAAAAAATGCTCCACCGGTGGTGCTTTTTCTATCATCCACATCTCCTGCCCAATTTGCATCTGTGTATGCACATAATTCAAAGTTTTCATCTCTAGGATACCATAATCCAAGATTTGTAGTTCCTTGCAAGTACCAAAAAATCCTTTTTACTATTGATTCGTGATTTTCTCTAGGATTACTCTGAAATCTTGAAACAATACATACTGCATTCATGATATTAGGTCTTGTTTGTGTTAAATACAATAAACCTCCTATCATAGATTTGTATCTAGTTGGATTAACAGGTGTAGATTCATCCCTTTGTGATAATTTGTCATTTGTAGTCATAGGTGTGCTTACCGGTTTAGAGTTCTCCATCCCAAATTTCTTTAATAACTCCTTCAAGTACTTGGATTGACACAAAAATATACCTTTATCAGTCTGTGAAATTTGCAATCCTAAAAAGAATTTTATTTCTCCAATCATAGACATTTCAAATTCTTGCTGCATTTCAATAGAAAATTCTTTACATAATCCATCTTCTCCTCCAAAGATTATATCATCAACAAAAACTTCTATAACCAAGATGTCATCATTTGTCACTTTATAATATAAGTTGATGTCAGCATTACCTTTAGAAAAACCAATCTTCAAAAGATACTTATCCAATCTTGTATACCAAGCTCTTGGAGCTTGTTTCAATCCATACAAAGATTTCCTTAACCTGCAAACCATATCTTTGTTATCTGTCAAAGAAAATCCATCACGTTGTTCAATGTAAACTTCTTCTTCAAGATCTCCATTCAGAAATGCACATTTAATATCCATTTGATATACTTTATAGTTCTTGTGTGTTGCAAAAGCTAAGAATAATCTGACTGCCTCAATTCTAGCTACGGGTGCAAGGGTTTCATTATAATCAATTCCTCTTTTCTGAGAATATCCCTTACACACTATCATTTCTTTATTTCTGATAACCTTACCATCTTGATTAAGTTTGGTTCTAAATACCCACTTTGTTCCAATCACATTTTTGTCTTTAGGTCAGGGAAATAATGTCCAAGTGTTATTCTTCTCAATTTGTTCTAATTCTTCTTCCATAGCTTTAATCCAATGTTTATCTTCACATGCCTCATTAATTGATGATGGTTCAATTTGAGAAATAAGACATACCTCTTCATTTGCCAATCTTCCTCTTGTCATAACTCCTTTATACTTGTTTCCAATTATCTGATCTTCGGAGTGATTCAGTCTTACATACCGAGGTGTCTTCGTTTGTTGTTGTTCCTCAGTTACTGTGGAATTGTCAGATGATACCAGTGTAACTGGATCTTCATTCTGTACCGGTGGGTTCAATGTAGGTTCATTTGTTAGAATCTATGTTGTCGGTTCAGAGTCTATGTACCTTGAAGTTCCTCTGAATTGTTCATCAATCTTCACATTTATACTCTCAACAATTTTCTGCAATCTTTTGTTAAAAAATCTATATGCCTTGCTCTTAGATGAATAACCAAGAAATATTCCTTCATCACTTCTAAGATCAAATTTTCCAATATATTCATCTCTTCTAATATAGCATTTACTTCCAAATATTCTAAAATATTTAAGAGTAGAAGTAATACCAAACCATAGTTCATGAGGGGTCTTACAAGTTTCACCTTTGATATGAACTTTGTTGAATGTATAGACCATTTTACTTACTATCTCTCTCCAATACACATGTGGTAGATTTGCTTCTGATAACATACTTCTTGCTGCATCCAAGATAGTTCTATTTTTCCTTTCAACAACTCCATTATGTTGTGGTGTCTAGGGTGCTAATAGTTGTCTTCTAATTCCATTCGCTTCACAGAATGTATTAAATTCCTTCGATGTAAATTCTCCTCCTTGATCTAATCTCAGACATTTGATTTTCTTACCGGTTTCATTCTCTACCATTGCTTTGAACAGTTTGAACTTTCCAAGTGGTTCTGATTTTTCTTTTAGAAAAGTAACCCAACACATTCTAGAGTAGTCAGCAATGATTAGCATGAAATATCTATCACCTTGCAAACTTTTAGTTCTAGCTAGGCCACATAAATTAGTATGGATTAAGTCAAGAGCATTATTTGATTTTTCTAGAATACTTTTAAAAGTAGCTCTAACTTGTTTTCCAAATTGGCATTCCTTACATACCGTATTGTGAGGTTTGACAATTTTCGGTAAATCCCTAACTGCCTTAGTAGTACTGATTTTTACCATGCAATCAAAATTTACATGTCAGAGTCTCTTATGCCATAGCCAACTTTCATCAATATGCGCAATCAAGCATGTCTTTTCACTGTTATTCAAATGAAAGATATTACCTCTAGTTTGATTACTGGTGGCAATTTCCAAACCAGTTTTGTTCATGATTTTGCATTTTCCATTATTGAATCGTAGCTGAAGTCCTTTCTCAACTAACTGACCAACACTCAAGAGATTATTCTTTAAACCTTCAACATAGTAAACATTATTAGTATTATGCTTACCATCAAGAGATATTGTACCTTTACCTTTGATCAAACAAATTTTATCATCTCCAAATCTCACTAAGCCTCCATTATATTCCTGAAAGTTTAAGAATTTACTTTTATCTCCAGTCATATGATGTGAGCATCCTGAATCAATGATCCATTCATCCTTTACTTCAACTTTAGCTGGTAGGGCCTACTCTATCGGTTGAATAGTAGGTGTTGGTTGATCTTCTGTTATAACAACAAAAACCCATCCATTATATGTCGGATCCTCACCACAATAATCAGTCACTCCTTCATCAGCAAGATAACAAGATTTGTCTTTATTCTTCTTAAATCTGTATCTCTGATATTCAGGGTTAGGATTGTATGTTCTTCTAGCTTCTTCTCTTAGTCTAGCATGTCTATTAGGGTATCTAGAAGCCATATGACCAATCTTATTACAGTTAAATCATTTAAAGGGTCCTTTACCTTCATACTTACTTCCTACTGGACCTTTAGGCATTTTTCTTGCAAATAGTGCTTCAAGTTCTTCATTTTCTCTCCTGCTTTCCTCGAGTTCTCTTGCATAAAAGGCTTTCCAATCAGATTTGTCAAATGATGGTGCAGATGATGTTGATGCCTTAAAAGCTAAATCTGTCTTTATAGTAGCAACAAGACCAAATTCCTCAATTTCAAAAGATGAGAGTTTTTTAATCAATGTATCCCTAGTTACTGATGTATTAGGCATTGTTCTTAACTCATTTATAGCAGTAACCTTCATTTTATATGCCGGTGGCAATTCTCTTAAAACTTTTGAAACAATTTCATCTTCACTTAAGGTTCCTCCACAACATTTAATACCCAAAATAATTTCATTAACTCTTTCCATAAAAGCAGAAATCCTTTCATCTTCTTCCATTTTCAAATTTTCATACCTAACTCGGAAGCTTTCAAGTTTTGCAATTTTGACTGTGGAATCTCTTTCATTCCATGTTTCCAAATGATCCCAAATAGCTTTAGCAGTTGATCTATCTGATAATCCCATGATTTGTTGATTTGTTAATGCGCTCAAAAGTGCTTCTCTTGCTTTGCAATCATTTTCTTCATCTTTTCCCAAGGTAGGTGGATTAGGCTGACCGAGAGTAGGAGTAGTATAGCCATTCTTTGTAACTTCCCAAATGTCCTTTCCAATGCAATTCAGATGTGTCTCCATTCTGACCTTCCATATGCCATAGTTGGTTCCATCAATTTTAGGACTGTCCTTCCTGAAATAGTTAGTAGACATTGGATCTCCTCAAGCTGTTAAACTTCTGCAAAAGAGGACTAGGCTCTGATACCAATTGTTAGGTCTCAGAAGCAACTGAGAGGGGCAGTGAATCAGTTGTCTAATAAATTCAAACCAAAAACAACTTAACCAACTTAATGCTTAATACCGGTAAACCAGTCTTTTATACCGGTAGATAGTTTTATCAGTTAATTGCAATACCAGTAAAGATTAATGCATGAAACAAAAAGACAAAGTCATCCACAACACATAACACCAATATTTGTACGTGGAAACCCTGTAAGGGGAAAAACCAAGGTGGGAAACCTTACCCACAATCAGATGATGCTATTGCAGATAGTAAGTGTATACAAATGGGGTTTGCACATGCAAAAACGCCAAGCGCCTAGAGCTCACTGCTCAAACACAGGATAGGAGTCACACTGACTACAATTAGATGGTTAAATCCAATAAGGATGTACTACTCAAAATAGAATCTTCACATGCTGGATTCAGTACCGATGTAGTTCTGATATGCTTTCACAAAAACCTTGCTTCACCTTCAAATGATGTATGTGTGTATAGCTCTGTTTATTCTCACATATACTTTCACACAATCCTTTTTCGCATTCCACATTCGATCTTACAAATAAAATCTTACATTTATATCATAACCTAGGACCAATTTTAGTAGGTCGGCTCTAAAGGATATTAAAATAAAATCAATTTACAAAATAAATTAATGCCCAATGCAATAACCAATTCAACATGTCGGCTTAATGCATTTACAACAATAATAAATCATCTCCATAGCGTGTCATGCTGATTTGGAAAAGATAAACCTACCGGTGTATAACCTGGACCTATTTGCCGGTAACAACAAATATGCAAATATGAATATGCCAATAAACAAATCTTCAAGATAAAGTGTCCAAATGATGTCTTCGACATAACCAAGTGTTTTTCATGTCATTCCAAGTGCCAGTGAACATTATATCTTGTCGGTGTACAAGATACTGGTGACTATGCATAAGTCACTTGCTTGTCGGTGAATGTTGTTGATGCACCAAAGTGCCAGAGTTGATAAAGTTTAGTAGGTGTTGACATCAATGACAAAACCATACCAAAATACTAACAGTGAAAATAGTCGAATACGCTAACATTCATTGCAAAAGCGTGAACACTGAAAGCATAAGCGCTAATATAACAAAAGTGCTAACATACATTGCAAAAGTGTGAACAAAAGAAACAATTGTGCTAAACTATTAAAAGTGCTAACATAAAATGCATATGTGCAAACATACAAGACAAGAGCGCTAAAATGAAATGGAAAAAATCAAAAATATTTCAAAATAGCCTAACACGTGCCAAAAAACAAAGAAAATTGTCCGGAAAGTTGCAAACAAGCTCGGGATAAGGTACATACCGGATAACCATATTGAAGAGGTCATTGATAACGTTGTACACGCTCAAATCGATGGTTCTCAAATGGGATAACCATTTTGTCAGCTCAACAAAAAAATTATTTTCACTCCACAAGCTGACAAGGATACAAATGAGGATAAATTAACCTAGGTTAATTTTATAATTACCATTTGAAAAGGTATTTAATGCTTTTAAGCAGGGAAATTTTATTTATTTTTCACAAATGAATTTAATTGAGGGACCTTTTTTATTATTGAGAGATTAATCATTTAAATTTTTCAAACAAATTCATGATCAATCTCTCGAGGGGGCACACAATCAAGATTTTTATCTTCATCAGGCACATTATGGAGACTTGATTTAATCTTTGAAACAATGTTGTCTCAACATCATTTCAAAGAGGGGAAAAATGTATACACATAAAAATGGCTATGAGCAATTAAATAAATATTTTATATTTATTTAATAATTATTATTCTATTAAATAGTTAATCTGAAAAGATTAATTTATTTAATTCATTTCATGTCCTTATATTAATTAATTTAATTAAAATATTTTATTAACTAATTCATTATATCATTTTCTTCTAATCAATTTATTAAATATCTAATATTTAATGGTTATTCTTCTATCCTATAGTCTCAAATATTAAATAATTTCTTAATTATTTAATCCCTTTTCCAACTCACCTTCCATCTCCACTTCATCTTTTATTTGCCAACTCATCCATCATGTGGCTAAATTAATTCAACAAAATTAAATTAAATTAAATATTTATTAGCCACTTATCTCCAACTTCCAAAATAAATGAAATATTGTGTACGTACACATATTTCCTAACTTTCTTCTATATTCTCTCCAACATCCCTATATTTTAGGAGGACTTGTGTCCACTTATCCTCTCATTCCTACATCTTCTCCAACTATCTTATATCCTCTCAAGTCTTCAACTTAGTCAAGGTGAGATGAGTGACACTTGTCTTCTCCTTCCCCCTTTCTCTCAACCTTCAGCTTCTTGCTCATAGCCATCCAATTTGCAAGATTTTATCATGACCGTTGATCTCTGCCACCTAAGCTCATGCACTCAAAAATCTATAAAAAGAGGTCTCCTAAGCAATTTTGAAACTAATAGACTAATAGCTAATCATATAGTCATTCTAGGAGTCTTTATCTTGCATTTGTGAGTTTGAGTTTGAAGTAATTAGCAATTTTATAATTCTTATCATAGCTTAATATCATGTTAGCTTAAATCCTTCATATGCATATCATAGTATTAGCTAACTATCAGTTCATTCTTCATATTTCATCTTGGAAGCTACC
Organism: Cryptomeria japonica; assembly: GCF_030272615.1. Classification (NCBI taxonomy): domain Eukaryota; kingdom Viridiplantae; phylum Streptophyta; class Pinopsida; order Cupressales; family Cupressaceae; genus Cryptomeria; species Cryptomeria japonica. Next base: position 224,213,756 of record NC_081410.1, on the reverse strand, counting down.
AGTGCTTGTCTAAGAGAAAATCATCTACAACCACGAACAATGGAGTTAGGAGACAATGAGGTGTAAATCATGAAAGGTGTAATCTTATTTATTTCATTTACTTCATGTTACTCCATTGGTTGAAATTAAGTTTCTTGTAGTTTTCCTTTTTATATTTCATGATGGACTAACAAGTTTTAGGAAATTTCTTAGGAGTTCAACTTTAACCTCAACAATATTCATAAAACATAGAACATGAATGTTGTCTCTAATGCTTGAATCTTGAATTTACTTCTACTCTAATGCTAGAAAGAAGATCGATTGCTTCCTCAATTGAATTCATTCGTTAGGTTTGAAATGAGAGGGGTAGACCTCTTTTTATACATGCTAGTAGAAAAATAAATTAATTTTCTAACACGAGCCAACATGGGATCTAGGTTCCCACTCAAATCATGTTACCCTTATGAGGCCCCAAAATGGGCCCTATTTGGGAGGACCATGGCATTGGGCGCCATGGTCTTCAACATCAGAGTCTTAGGATCTTGAGGAGAGAAATGTAGAGAATGAAAATTTGAGTTTGGTGATAGGTGTGAGTACAATCAAGGCTTCAATCAGACCTTATGGGAGGGCGTAAGTGAGGACAAAATTGTAAGGGGGTACAATTTAGGACGCTACATATGTATACACATACACATACACATACACATACACATACACATACACATACACACATATATACACATGCATATATATACACATATGTGTATGTATATATACATATGTGTGTGTGTGTGTGTGTGTGTGTGTGTGTGTGTGTGTGTGTGTGTGTGTGTGTGTGTGTACATACACATGTAGATGTATGTGTGTGTGTGTCAATATATATATAATTGGATAAAAAAGACCTTCCTTACATGGAAACTGATTGCTTTGGGTAGGTTGAATGCAGTTTTTAGTGGACATTTGAAGATGGTCTACCCTTAAATTAAGTAAAATCCATATTAATAGACCTACCTATTGTAATATTATTGGTTGCACCATGGAAGATAACATGATTTTGGTAATAAATAATTAATTGAATGTATTGAAGAAGATATCTCACCACCTAAAATAGATAAATAAATTCAAGAGAACTATACTATAATTCATATTGATTCTAGTGGGCATCCTTCTTTTTATAAGTCCCCCACTACCTCAAATTTTCCTTCTCAAATTTTGAATTAAATTATAAAAAATAAAAGACTTTGGATTTTCAAGATGGCTCAAGCCCTTTAGTTATTCTTTTTAAAACTAAGTTATTCACTCATAAAAGTAGCTAAGGGGTTGGTGACTGTAGTTCTAAAAGTATTAAAAAATCTTCTAAAAGAAAAAAATCAAAAACTATTTTGGTTTTCATTTTTAGTTTCTTTAATTTTGTAAATATTGATCAAACAAATTAATTTTTGTTGTAGCATTCTAAGAAATAATGAATAAATAAATGTCAGATTAATAGATTAAAGTTTGGATAATGTCGAGGGTCATGAAAAAGAAAAGTTCGAGCAAGAAATGAATAGGCAAAAGGCACGACTAGGGAAACATTTTTTGTTGGCATTTTAAAAATAATAAAAATTTGCAAGTGAAAAGAATAGACAGAGAATGAATAGAACATAATAGACATTAGAGAAGGTGCAAGGTCTGACAAGGAAGAGTTTAAAACATGCATATTTGAGATAAAGAAGAGAGGCGTGGTAGGGAGATGCATGGGTCACTAAAGATGCAAGGAAGGAAGCATTAAATTCAATATAAAATAAATGATGGGTTGATTTTAAGCACTTAAACAATAATTGAGATAAAACTAGGGCACTAGAAAAGGAAAGTCTCATTGCCAAAGACAAAGAAAGAAAATAAAATGAAAAAATGTTTATGTTTTGATAAATATAGGTGAATAAAATATTTGAGTAACTAAAAGTTTAAGTGTCAATTTATTTATTTCAATTTAAGTTGAAATTTGAAATCGAAGTGCTACTAGAACTTGGTGATTTAGAAAAACACCTAGACTAGAATACATAATTTTGGTATCAAATTTTGTTTAGTGATTGGGAGAACTTCTCAAACATGTCACATAGAGGATATGGTGGGCATCAAGAGGTGTGGATCTAGTGATTATAGAAATTATATGAGGCATAATAGAAAGACTAGAAGCTATTAAAATAACCCAAAGTAGAGGGATTCATGTAGAATATGTCAATGAGGACGAAGAAGAAGAAGAACAAATTTTGAAGGTGAAGATGAAGCTAACTACAGAGGAATTGATCAAGGTGAGGATATATTAATTAAGGCCATCATGAGAATAAATAATAAACCTCAATTTGATACTCCAAATTACAATGGAATTTGAACCCCAAAGAACTCAATGATTAGATTTTAGAGGTGGAAAAATACTTTGATTTTGATAAAATTAAAGATGATAAGAAGGTCAAATATGCTTACACAAATTTGAAAGGACACACATCTTTATGGTAGGATCATTTACAAATGGATAGATAGAAAAAGGAAAATAAAAGGTAAAGTCTTGGAATATAATGATAATGAAGTTGAAGGTTAAATTCCTACTGGTAGATTATCAAACCAACTTCAAAAAATTGTAAAACTTGAAACAAAAAGAAATCAATGTCAATGAATATATTGAAGAACTCTATAGGTTGAGCATTTGAGTTGGGCATACTGAAGATGATGATGAAAAAGTATTCAGATATATTAATAGTCTACAAATAGAAATTCAAGATGGTTTTTTTATAAGAAAAAAAATATTTTAAGAAGCTTACTAGTATGTCTTTAAAGTAGAGGAAAAGTTGACTCAAAATAGTAAAATGATCTAAGGGGTAAAGAAAAATCATATATGGTAGAGGACAATTGAATACTGGAAGAGGGTAATTAGAAAAAGCGGGCGAAACAATGTAACATTCTCATTATTCTACCTATTTGATTTACAAAGTTTTAACCCACAAATGAAAGAAATACATTGCCAAAATACAAGTAATAAAAATTTTCCTATTTCCATTTCAATAAACAAAGTGCATTTTGAAATAAAACTCATTTCAACTTTTCTATTTCATCATAAAGCATGTGCAATATCATATTCATAAATATATGAAAGTATTTACATTTCCCATCTTCAAATTTCCATTTACTTTAGGAATATTTGAATATATACAAAGCTTCTATGAGATTCATGAAACATAAGAAATAAAAATTATGTAGATGTCCTTGTTGGCATACATCCTCAAATATTAGCCACTAATTCCATGAGGAAGAGCATCACTCGGTGCTCTTCCACCCAACCAAGACTTTGCAGTCCCTCATGCCTCTTCTAATAGAAGTGACCCAACCTTTCAATGAAGAGTTTGGTTTAGTGACCTCATAATAATAGCCTTATGAGCATAGTGTTGTGTCCTACATAACTAGAGCCACCATACATTAGCTACAACCTACATATATGATATTCCTTGTCTAGTATGTAAACCTAGATCACAATGAACCAATAGTGTAGATAGTGGAAACTTACACTACTTTGGACAAAGAATTCATCACCTAGTACTTTGAGTGTGAGTTGTATGTCCACCCACTTAATTTCTATATTTGGTATACTAAGAATTTATGTCATTCCCATAAGGTTAATAATAGAATGACTGTCTAGGCTATTCCCGTCCACGGAATGACCTAACCCCAGGATTAACCAAATGAATCATTCCTATTTACTAAGAAGCATCCCATAGCATAGCACTAACTAAACTATCACATTCATAAATCTATTTAGAAAGATTAACAAGATTATATCAACACAATAATGCATATCCCACAAGTAACATAATTTCAAGCATTGTTTAAATTAAGCTCACACAACATCATATAATATATCTCAATATAAAAGAAAGGAAGAATCCGCGTGCCTATATTATAGCTTCCACACAATATCGATTCCTTCTCACAATCACACTAGCTTCGCAGCTTATCCACCAACATAGAGATTCTCAAACTCTCAATGTTAACAACTAGCCTACTTCCTCACAATCCTTGAGCCATTCTCTTTCTTTCAATGAAGAACAATGAAATAGTAAATAGTAAGAAAAATTAAAAGAGATTATGGAGATGAAAAGATGAGATGTGATGAGATGATCTATGCTCCAAGAGAGATCCTCTATTTATAAATAATTTTGAGAGACTTAATGTTATAATTAAGTTCTTTGAATTCCCACCACTCTCTCTCCCATTGCCACCACTAAGACTATGTGGCTTCTATTCTAACTATAAATTCAATGCATAAGCAGTCCTACAAACTTCTACTATGAATCACTCAAATTTACTAAATCAAATACGATTAGTAATCATTTAACATTTACTTAAACAATTAGACTTCTATCTCTAATTACCACATACTAATCGGCCAAGTCTATGTTAATCTTAGGCAATCTAGTTAATACTGAGAGGGGGGTGAGTTAGTATTAACAATAAATTGAAATCAGAAACTCAGACTCATAAAAATTTCACCAAATCAAATATAGATCAACACAAGAGTCATTTACCAATACTAGTATCTACTGATAAACATCAGCTAAACTGATATATCAATGGTACACATTAAGTGTTCATTAACCATGCATAAAATGAAAGTAAAGAAAACCATCACATAAAAAACATTCACCATATGAACACCATGATTTTCACATGGAAACACAAATAGGGAAAAACCATGGTGGAAATTGGTACCCACAAATATTTTACACTCATTCGGAATGTGCCCTGTTAGGAGCCAAGCCTAGTTAGAAGCTTACAATGATACCCTGTTAGAAGTAGACCCTGTTAGGAGTCACCCAATCAAGGGATTTACCTCAACCCTGTTAGGAGATTTGATATGTTAGGATCAACCTCGCAAGAGGATTTAGAACTCAGATATTGAGTCACCCTGTTAGGGGATTTTACAATGTGAGACTTGTTAGGACCTACCCAGTTAAGGAATTTTAGCTATTGTAATTGTTAGAGAACAATAGTGAATGATCTGTGTATAGCACTCAACTGCTTGTTTGATCAGATCTAATTAATTTCTAAGTCTGCATCATTCTGATAGATCTTCTCACACACCCTAGTTCGGCTTCACACACTTGTCGAAATCACTAACACTTGAAAACATCAACCTTACCGACATAAATAACCTTTACAACTAGGTTGACTTCAAAACCTTTCGATATCCTAAATAGATCATTGCAGATCTTTACAGCTCATTATATATCATTATATAGATCATTACAATCAATTACAAACCAATATCAGTCGTTCAATGATCATAAATCGTCACAGCAAGTCGATCTAGTACAAAGTCAAACCCTTAGCACATTTCGCTAAGCACTTTGCACATTCCCAAGAAATTCGCTCTCCAAATGTGCCAAAACATATTTCAAACACATCACGCGGTTTGTGTCGCATTATCATCAACATGTGAACTTAATGTAGATCACTGCCAAACCAAAAACCATTACCAGTCAAGAGAATTCTTTACCAGTCCTTAAACCCTTCTTAAACCTTAGCAAAAACTCAATAGAAATTATAAACATAACTTCTAGTTGTCACAATATGATGTGGTTCCTATCAAATACATGTTACAATGATAGAAACTTACATTCAAAACCAAAAAGCCTCAAACATCACCAATCACTAGATACAATCAGAATAATTCCTCATTTACTGGTTAAGGTCCTAATTCTTAGTTTCTTGATTCTTTATCGGTAAGCCCTCTCTGGTAGAACAAAAGATTTAGATGATACAATACAACATAATTACACATTAGTAGACATGAATAAACATTAGTTGTCATCAATGAAAACATAAATAACTGATCAAATTCATCCATCATGCAATCTCAATCTCTTCATCACAATGTCATCTCAAACAGTCTTGTACCGGTTCAGTCATCATTCTCCATTTGCATCAGTTATGTCAAACATGCCAACAATCTCCTCCTTTGGCATTGATGGAAACACTAAACATCAACATACTCAACTCATATTGTTCCACTCTATTTTGGACCTTCTTTGTAACTCTTCTCTCATCTGTTGCACTTCATCTGTCGGTTACACTTTATCTTCAATTACACATCTTCTCCTCCTGATCATATGTCTTCTCTTATGACTAATCATATTTCTTCTCCCCCTTTGACAACAATGCCAAAGGTGTATAAGCATCACAAATCATCAAATTTGTTGTTGTTGTCTTCAACATGTCTGCAAACTCATCTAATTTGCTCCCCCTATGGATTAGCCTACATCTCATCAATCCAAAGTGAAAAATAGTCATGAAGCCCACTAGATTGATGCACTCTACATTCTAGTTCTTTTTGAGTAGGGGTTGGACCCCTAATTTACCTCTGAGATACTCAAAGGTTGTTTTCAGCAATGGTTTTGTGAAAATGTCTGCTAGCTGCTCTTTTCTTGTCACATACTCCATTATGTTTTTTTTTCCTGTACTCTTTCCCTTAGAAAATGATATTTCAATTCTATGTGCTTTGTTCTTGCATGCAACACATGCTTTTTTGAAATATTAATTGCACTAGTATTATCATAGTAAATAGTTACCACAGTAAATATTAAATGCACTAGTATTTCTTCTTAATTGTCCAAGCAACCAATCTGCCTCCAAGAAGAAAAGCTCCACCGGTAGTTTTTTTCCAGTCATCAACATTGCCTGCCCAATCTGCATCAGTAAACACATTCAACTATGTCTTTCAGGTACAAGAATACCCTTTTCACTGCTACCAAGTGATTCCTCTTGGGATCCTTTTAAAATCTAGCAACCAATCCAAGAACATGTGCAATATCTGGTCTTCTATGAATGGCATAATGCAATTTACCAATCATAGTCCTATATTCTTTCTCATCAACAGATGGTGAATCATCTTGTTTAGATAACTTGCAGCTTGTCACCATCGAAGTACCAACCGGTTTACAATCCTCCATGCCAAATATTTTCAACACCTCTTTGACATACTTACTCTGACAGATAAAAATTCCACCATCCAATTGTTGGACCTGCAACCCAATGAAAAATTTAATTTCACCAATAAGAGACATCTCAAATTCCTTTTTCATCTACTTAGCAAAATCCATGCATAAGTCATCATTACCACCAAAAATTATGTCATCCACAAATACTTCAGCTATCAATACTTCCTCTCCATTAGTCTTAAGATATATATTATTGTCCTAACTGGTACGCTTAAATCCTATCTTGATCAAGTGTGCATGCAGCCTTTCAAACCATGTTCCCGATGCCTATTTCAATCCATACAGTGCCTTATATAGTTTGGAAAACATATCTTTGTCTTCAAACAAAGCAAATCCATCTGGTTGTTCTACGTATACTTCTTCTTCAAGGATGCCATTAAGAAAAGATGATTTATCATCCATCTGATAGACTTTATATCCTTTAAATGCAGTATAAGAAAGTAGCATTCTTACTCCTTCCAATATTGCCATGGGTGCAAAGGTTTCACCATAATCTTCTCCTTCTTCTTGTGCATAGTCTTTGCAAACCAATTTTGCTTTATTTCTCACAACCTTGTCTTCATCATTTAACATGTTTCTAAAGACCCATTTAGTTCCAATTACATTCTTGTATTTCGGTCTGGGAACAAGTGTCCGTGTCTTTTTCTTCTCTATTTGATCCAACTCCTCATTCATTGCATTAATCCAGTCATCATCCTTTAATGCCTCTCTTATTGTTTTCGGCTCAATAGTAGAAATCAGATAGTAATTTTCTCTTATTTTCCTCCATGTTTGTACTCCAGCATATTTATCTCCAATTATTTGTTCTTCAAAGTGATTTAGCTTGACATACCTTTTAATAAGAGATTTTGGTGCTATGCTTCTTGCTTCATGTTCTTCATCTTCTTCTTCACTATTTGTATTTACTGGTTGAGCACCTATTTTTGCAACATTTTGCTCATCAGTTTTTTGCACTTTCGGTTCTATAAACACAAGTCTTTCCTCATCTTTCTCAGGCTCAAATCTATTGGTCTCTCCTGATTTCTTAGAGAGTTCATCTATCTTCACATTAGCACTCTCAATGATCTTCTTAGTTCTCTTGTTATAACATTTAAATGCCTTACTCTTAGTAGAGTAACCAAGAAAAATGCCTTCATCACACTTAGCATCAAACTTTTTAGTTTAATCATCTCTCTTAATATAACATTTTCTCCCAATAAATTTTGAAATAACTTACACTAGGAGTCTTTCCATACTATAATTCATAAGGTGTTTTGATATTACCCTTTTTGACAAGTACCCAATTCAAAGTATAAATAGCAATGTTGACTGCTTCTCTCCAAAACATCTTCGGTACTTCAACTTGAATCATCATGGTTCTAGCAGCTTCAATAATTGTTCTGTTCATTCTCTCTGCTATCTCATTTTGTTGTGGAGTTCTAAGAATTGACATCCACCTCTTAATTCACTATTCATCATAGAACTTCACAAACTCGTTAGAAGTAAATTCACCTCCCCGATCAGATCTCAAACATTTTAGACTCTTCCTGGTATCTTTCTCAACAAGAGTTTTAAATGCTTTAAACCTACTGAATTCCTCAAACTTTTCTCTCAGAAAATTTACCCACATCATTTTGGAATAATCATTAGTAAAGATCATAAAATACTTATCACCAAAATAGCTCTTAATCCTCATAGGACCACAAAGATTAGTATGAGCCAAATCAAGAATATTCTCTGAAGAGAAAGACTTACTCTTAAAGGATACAGAGGTCATCTTACCCATCTGACACTCCTTGCATAATACATTATCCAGTTTCACAAGCTAGGGCAAAACTCTCACAATACTTGACTTACTAACTTTAATCAAATTGTCAAAATTGAAATGACAAACAATCATTTACATTAGTATTCAGATGAAATAGATTACCTCTAGTCTTCTTCCCAGTAGCAATCAATTCTCTATTATTTCCAAGAATCCTGCACACTCCACCTTTGAATTCAAGTAGATATCCCTTATCATTAAGTTGTCCAACACTCAAGAGGTTATGTTTTAGTCCTTCAACCCAAAAGATATCATTTGCATTACTCTTCCCATTTAATAAAATTTATCCTTTACCTTTAACCATGTAGGGAGACTTATTACCAAATCTTACAACACCTCCATCAAACTTTTCAAGGGATAAGAACTTTTGTCACCAGTCATATGGTCTGAGCAACCACTATATATTATCCATTCATCGTTATTATCCATGTAAGACACCAAAGCCTTCTCATTAGTCAAATCCTCTTTCACAACAACAAATACTATCTCCTCATTGTCATCTTCTTCTGATTCATCATCGGTCACACCTTCATCCAGTACAACATAACAATGTTTCTTGCCTTTTCCTTTGAATCTCCTAAACTTCTCTTTCTTATCAGTGTTAGGGAAGTTAGCAGCTATATGTCCAATTTTACTACAAGAGAAACACTTCAAGGGTAATTTGCCTTTATATTTACCTGTTCCTCTAAGGAATCTTTTAGCCAATAATGCCTCAAGTTCCATTAGATGATCTTCATCACCACCATCACCTCTGCTACCTCCATGACTAGACTTGTAGTCATGATTATGACAAACATGTTTTCCTTTCCTTATTGATGTACCAGTTACAGAAGCCTTAAAAGAAGATTCAGAAGGTTTGGAAACACTATTATCAAAACTGTTTAGTTCAAAATTTTCCAATTAGAGAATCAACAGTGACTTTATCTTTTGAAATGGATCTCAGTTCTTGAATAGCAGACACTCTGAGAGAATACTATGGTAAAAGAGTTCTAAGCATTTTACTAACAACGGTATCATCTTCAATCTTA